>NC_083323.1:3666600-4875700 GCF_963455315.2 Globicephala melas | reverse complement strand
TTTCAAAACTAAGAGTGCAACAGCCATAGAACCCAGCGATTGCACTGCAGACACTTATCCCAGAGAAATGAAAACGTCAGGAGGCACTGAAGTGGAAGGGAAGTGGGTGTGGCTATAAAAGGGCAACAGGAGGATCTTCTGTTTCTTGACTCTATCAAGGTCAATATCTTGGTTGTGATGGTGCACCATGAGTTTGTAAGACGTTACCATTGCGGGGAATGGAGTAAAGGGTACACAGTTCTCTCTGTATTGTTTATTACACATGCACGTGAAGGGGGCTTTGCTAGGGAGGACATCACTGAGAGTGGAGCTGGGGGGACGTTTTCCATACCTTCTAGTGGAATATCCAGCTGGCTCTGGCTGTGATCTTGGAGTTCTGGGGAAAGGTCCCTTGGAAAGTTATTTATAGACAGATGGTGGTTCAGACCAGGAAGAGAGCGTAAACAAAAAGTAGCAAAGGGTTGAGAGCTGTGCAGTCCATGGTTTAGAGGTCTAGGAAATGAGGGGGACCTGCTGAAGAGTGGCCAGAAGGGAAGAAGGAAACCGTGGAACTCAGAAACCAAGAATAGGCTTCAGGGAGGAGGAGAGGTGGCCACCATGTCAAAGTCTTCTCATGGGTATGGTCATCGTTCAAACTGGCATGCTTTTGAGAGCTGAACAAGTTGATAAGATAATTAAACTAATGCGTTTTCTGAAACTTTGTTTATGGCCCAACGAATTAGTTTATTATATTGTTCTATGGCCATGACACTGATATTTTTGTGAAGAATGTTTTTTTTTTCAATATGGTCTTATTATCCTTTGTTTTGTCATAACATCGCTTGCAGTCTTACTCAGAGTTGCATTCTGTGATGATAAATTTAAATCTGTTGATATTTTCCACCAACTCTTCTTTGTAGACTAGATTTTAATTGAGAAAGTCCTCTTCCTATGGGTACTAAGGTACCAGGTAAACTCAGAAAAACTTTAGTAAATGGAAGATATTCTCAATTCTATTTTTAAAATAAATTTATTTGTTTGTTTACTTGTTTATTTATTTATTTTTGGCTGTGTTGGGTCTTTGTTGCTGCTTGCGGGCTTTCTCTAGTTGCGGCGAGCGGGGGCTATTCTTCGTAGCAGTGTGCAGACTTCTCATTGCAGTGGCTTCCCTTGCTGTGGAGCATGGGCTCTAGGCGCACAGCCTTCAGTAGTTTTGGCTCACGGGCTCTAGAGCTCAGGCTCAGTAGCCGTGGCGCACGGGCTTAGTTGCTCCGCGGCACGTGGGATCTTCCCAGACCAGGGCTCAAACCCGTGTCCCCTGCATTGGCAGGCGGATTCTTAACCACTGTGCCTGCAGGGAAGTCCCTCAATTCTATTTTTTAATTGAATGTATAAATATTCCAGCTCAAATAGCTCCATAAGTTGTCATTTTAACTCAGTTTTGACAGAATAGGCTACCGTTCTATGACAAATATTTTCATAAGCCAAAACGTTCCCTCAAATTTTGTTTATTATTCTTTTGAGTGTTTCATCACATTTAAAGACTGCAAAATTGTAGGCCTTCTTGATTTCCTCCCATTCCAGTACAGAATATAAATTTATCCAATTAAAACTAGGAATCTCACCAAAAGATTCTTCCCACATGTTGAGATATTCCAAAAACAATTATGGAATGTGAAAATCAGAACTTGAACACATTGGAATGCTCAGCATTTAATTCCTTCAGCTCCTCCCTTGCTTTTGTAGAGATGAATTTCAATGTTTCCCCGTTGGCAAGGATTGTTTCTAAAAATTACAATTCGCTAAAGTTTCAGAGCTCAAAATTCTTGACACCCATTTAATGAATACTTTGATTAAAGATCTCCAGCAGATTCTGAACACAGTGTAACAAAATAATTAGAAGACTCGTTTACAGAAAGTTCAATCCCATTCTAAGGCACTAGGTTGATGTACAAAGTAGGTCTTCCAAGGCACCAACATTTCAAGGGTCTGATTAATGGCCGCAGAAAACCCAGAAAGGAAACACCAGGAGCCTGAGGTCTGTTTTTGTATCCAATACTAACTTTGTCACAAAAATTTTTGTAGCCTAATTTCTCAAATGGCATGTATGAAAATACTTCTCATTGTTGATGGATAAAATATCACAGATTATTTGGGTGCAACTAAGAATAACATGTTCGCTGCAACCAATCCCAAGTACATCCGTGCTCCACTGGTTTTTTAGGTTAATGAAAACACGGCTTTTTCTCAGGACACTGTTATAAATCATCTCTGTTATCAAACTCTCCTCATTTACCTGGATTGAGTGTGTCTTTTGTTTTCTGCTTAGATCCAGGCTGATACTAATCCCTTCAGAAAACATCTTGGCATGTATCAGGAAAGGCGAAAATGGACGGAGCAAAAGTTCTGCCCCCAAATCTCATGCACAAGTGCTGTGGGAACCCTGTGTAAGACTGTCCGTAGCGGTGATGTTCATAACAGCAAAAGAACTGGAAATAACGCAAAAGCTCATCAACTGTAGGCTGGAAAAATAAACTGGAATGATGTTTAGTAATGATTCTCAAATTTTAGCGTACATCGGAATCTCCTGGGAGGGTTGACCCCACCCCCAGAGTTTCTGATTCATTCAATAGGTCTGGGATGGACCCAAGAATTTACATTTCTAACAAGGCTTCCGGTGACACTGATGCGGCTGCTCTGGGGACCCACTTTGAGAACTGCTCCTGCAGAGCGATGAAAATCAATGAGCTACTCCTACAAGGATGAGTCTTCCAAACATCGTAATGAGTGAAAGAAGACACAAAGAACGTGTATCATATAATCTCTTTATACAAAGTTCAAAACCAGGAAAGACTTAACTTTATTTCTCATGGGTACATACTAGGTGATAAGTGTGCTAAGAAAAATGAGACAATTACTACTACAAACTTCAGGATAATAATACCCCAAGGCAGGGAGAGGGTCCATCACGAGGAAGAGATAACGTGCCTAGTCTTCTAGATTACAGGCAACAGAGGGGTTCTCAACCCGAGTAGTAATCACACGGACGTTTCCTTTCATAGTTATTTAATAAAGCACACACTTGTGTTTTGTGTGCTTTGTATGTGCATTATATTTCTCAACACAAAGTTTTAAAAAAGAGAAGGGAACCTGGGCAGAGAGAAAATTGGAGGAGGGAGATTGGCTAAGAGACAGTGAGTATGGACACACCTCTTGCCATGAGTTTTACTGTGCAAGGGAAGGGGAGAGTGGGCAATGGTCGGGGGAGGGAGAGACAGTGGGCTCAAGAACCACTTTATAAGATGGGAAAATAACATGATGTTTGTACGCTGATGTGACTAAGGAAACATTGATGAAGCAAGAGAAAGGTGGTAGAATGGCCAGGATGAGGATGTGGAGTGGGGGAGGGACCTCAGTAGGAGAAGGATCTAGAGACAGTGGGGGAGGAGCTGGTCCACCAGGAGCACGGGAAGTCTTCCACAGTCACAGGAGAGAAGCAGAGGTGTGGGATGTGGGCAGGTGAGGTGGCAGGAGCTAATGGCATATCTCCTCTTGTTGCTTCTATTTTCCTGGTGAAAGAAGGAGTGTGTGAGCTTGCTCAGGTGACCAGAATAAGGTACCACATGATCGGATGGTCAAACAACAGAAGTTCATTGTGCTGGAGACTGCAAGTGTGAGATCCAGGTGTCGGCAGGGTTGCTTCCTTCCGAGGCCTCTCTCCTCAGCTTCTATAGATGGTTTCACTCAGCATGTCTGTGTCCCAATCTCCTCTTCTCATGAGGGCACCATTCATATTGGATGAGGGCCCATCCATATGACCTCATTTAACCTTAACACCTCTTTGAAGACACTGTCTCCAAATGCAGTCACATTCTGAGGTCCTAGGGGTTAGTATTTCAACACACAAATTTGGGGGGGGGGACACACAGTTCAGCCCCTAACAAGAAGGAAGGTCATTAGCTGAGAGGGATGAAGAGGTGAAGAGGAGGAGATGAAGATTTGAGGAAGAGAAGGAAGTGCAGAACCGTTTTCTAGGACAGTCAGAGAATCACGGTCTGGGTGAGCAGAGGGTGGTTGCTGCATGGCGTTAAGCGCCCTTTGGAGGGTGGAAATCCTGATCAATTTCCCTTTCCTTTACATTCTCTCATTTAATTTGTTCTCATCAGTTTTCATCTTTCTTCTTGTGGAGTTATGGCAAAGAGGGAGAAGGCAAATACCACAGTTCCATCTGTGTGGGATTAAAGGACAGGATTTTTTGAGGAATCGTTCAAGTCCAAGACGGTAAGAAAAGACTCAAAGTGCCTGGTACTCTCGTAGCCTCACAGGGGCTCTCTCAGCCCTGAGCTGGGCTGCTGGACGTGCCATGGATTACATTTTATGGGAGGCATGATCCCTGCCCGCTTCTCCATCTTTTTGTAGTCAGACATGAAAAACCAGTATGGCTGCAGAGAATGCACTCTCGGGGCTTAGGTAGCAAGAAGCCCAGAGTAAACACTATCTGTGCAGGGGATTGTCTTGGAATGCTAGCTGCTAGCCTTGGGGATCAAGGGAGGTGGTGGATTTGTGCTGCTGGAAGCAGGAGAGCCCCTGCTCACAGGAATATCTGTAGTAGATCACACGAATGTCCAGAGCCATTTGCTAGACAATCCTGTTGGTCCCTCCACATAAGATAAGCATTTGAGGCTATAAATTTCCCTCTAAATACTATTTTCACTGCATCCCTCAAGTTTTGATATTTAGTATTTTGTCTTCATTCAATTATTTTATAAGTTTCATTATAGTTTAATCTCGGAGCCATGAATTATGTGGAAGTATATTTTTTATTTCCAAACCGAGATCTTTTCTAATTATCTAGAGATTATTTATTCAAACTTAAAGGCATTGTGATCAGAGAATGATACAGTTCATGGTCCATTTTCATAAATGCCCAAGTGTGCTTGAAAAGAATTTGTATTCTACAGTTGTCGATACAGTTATATATATGTCTACAGTCATATATACAGTTATATATATATATATATATGAAACTTTATATAAGGTTTAGTGATTTTATTATTTAACTATTCTCTACTTTTCCTAAATTTTCATCTGCTTAATCTAACAATTGCTGAGAGAGGTATCTTAAAAGTTCCCAACATTGGTGAATTTATCTCTTTATAATTTTGTCAATTGTTGTTTTATATGTTTTGTTGGTCTATTATTAAGTACATACAACATTTTAATTGTTATATATTCCTAGTTAATTGAACTGTTTATCAATATAAGTGGCACTTTTAATCTCCAGTAAAATGTTTTACATTAAAATCAATTGGTCTTGTATTGATACACCTATAAGCTTTCTTCTAGTGCGTGGCGTTCCATTTTTTTATGCCCTTATGTCTTAGGTGTATCTATTGTTAATAGCACGTAGCTAGATTTTTTAAAAATCCAATACGACAATCTTTATCTTTTAACTGTAGAGTTTACAAGTTTACTTTATTTGTATCTATCGTAATTATAGTTCGATGTGGATTCATTTCTGCCAACACATTAGGTGCTTTCAAATTGTCCCACCAATTCTGTCTTTTTCGATCCTTCCTTGATTTCTTTTGGATTAAGTTCTTTTTCCTCTTTCCATTTTCTCCCTTTATTCATTTGGAAGTTATATTCCTATTTTTCTTCCTTCAGTCATTACTCTAGTCATTTTAATAAGGAATTCTGAGATTCATCGCAAGCTCTACTCTTTATCTTAAACAACACAAGAACCTAAACCATTTTAACTGTGATCACTCCTTTTCTGATCTCTATCATTAACGGATAATGTAAACTCATACAAAATTTACAACCCCATGAAATGTTGCTTTTCTACATAATCAATTTTCCCGAATATTCAGCTCTGTGTTTGCTCATCCTTGTTTCTTATTCATCTGACCTTCCACTAAAAAGCACTTTCTTCTGCTTGAATTCTCTCTAACGAAGCCCCATGGGGGCAAACCCTTGCGGTTTTTCGAATGTTTGAAGAAGTCTTTATTTTATCTTCATTCTTAAAAGGCATTTTTGCTGGAGAGGTGGTTCATTTCTTCCTGCATGTTGAAGGTATTTGCCGCTGTCTTCAGACCATGCTTTGTGCTAGTGAGAACCAGCCATTCTTCTCATTCTCCCCTGCTGCCTCCCTCTCTCTCCCCCTCCCTCCAGTTTTCCCACTTTGAGTGTGAATTTCTCTTATCTCTTCTGTTTGGAAGTGATTGGGTTTCCTGATTTCAAGGATTGATCTCTCACGTTAGTTCTGGAAATTTGTCAATAAGCATCCCAAGCGTTGCTCAGCCCCACACACTCACTGCTCTTCTGGAACACAGCGACCAGGCTATTATTCCTTCTCAGTCTGCGATCTCTGTACATTATCTATGTTTCTCAGTCTACTTCATATTTCTGTCACTTTGTGCCACTGCACTGTGTTCTGGATAATTTTTTCAGGTATACTTCAAGTTCATTAATTCTTTTTTTTAAGTTCATTAATTCTTTTTGCTTTTCCCTGCTGTATTGAAGGCTGTGGCATATTTACTTCTATACACTCTGCAAAAATCAATTGTACAGGCTTCCCTGGTGGCGCAGTGGTTGAGAGTCCGCCTGCCGTTGCAGGGGACATGGGTTCGTGCCCCGGTCTGGGAAGATCCCACATGCCGCGGTGCAGCTGGGCCCGTGAGCCATGGCCGCTGAGCCTGCGCGTCCGGAGCCTGTGCTCCGCAACGGGAGAGGACACAACAGTGAGAGGCCCGCGTACCACAAAAAAAAAAAAAAAAAAAAAAAATCAATTATACATAGATTAAAGATCTAAGAGTGAGTAGCAAAATTCTGAAACCTTTAGAAGAAAGTGTAGAAGTACATCATTTTTACCATAGGGTTAGGAAGCATCCCCTAAACGAGACACTAAAACTCAAGCTACATGGAGGGGATTGATAAATTCAGTTCATCGATATGGTGAACTTCTTTGCACTCCTGCACATACACACACACACACGCACGCACGCATGCACACACAACATAAAATGAAGGCCAGCCAGAGTGAAGATGAGAAAAGATAATTGCGTAAGTTATAACCAGGAAGGATTAGCAGACAGAATGTATGGAGAATGCCCACCAACCAATAAGAAAAAAAAGTCATTCGACAGGAAAATGAGGAAAGATAGTGAAGAGTCGGTTCTTAGACGGGGAAACCCAAAGGCCAGCAAACAGATAAAGAAATGTTCAGCCTCACTAGTGTCGACGAAAAATTAATCAGTTGATCTAAGAAAGAAATAGAAATGTTTATTTGAGCCAAATTGAGGATCATAACCCAGGAGCAGCCTCCAGAAAGCGCTGAGAACTGTTCTGCCCCTTAGAAGTTAAGACACAGGTAAGTTTTGTGAGACAGAAGGCTGAACGTTAAATGAAGTGTTGTTATTTTTTATGAATCTTGATGATGATTCCAAGCACATATATATTGTTATTACGAAATTTTACCACAAACATGTTGTACATTCTTTTCAGAATGTATTTCATGATAAAACTTTTAAGAAGTAATTAAGGTTGGAAACAGCATAACTTGTATATGTTTGTTTGTCCTGTGACGTGGCAATCTGAGTTTTGTTTTTGTTATTAATTTTTATTGGAGTATAATTGCTTTACAATGTTGTGTTAGTTTCTGCCGTACAGCAAAGTGAATCAGCTACACGTATACATATATATCCCCTCTTTTTTGGATTTGCTTCCCATTTGGGATGGACATATATACACACACTACTGTGTATAAAATAGATAACTAATGAGAACCTACTGCATAGCACAGGGAACTCTACTCAGTGCTCTGTGGTAACTTAAACGACGTATTATTGACAGTTGACACGATCCGGATCTAAGCATCCTCATGGCCCCTTGCAAGATCAAGATCAAGAAGGAATGTTATTGTTTTTATATAAATTTATTTATGTATTCCCTTCACCACCAGGGAAGCCCAGGAATGTTATCTTTTAAGGAGCTGTCTTGTTGATTCCGGGAGAATGTTGCTTTCCATGATTGAGCATGTATTTCTGCTGATGGGGAGGTTATGTCGATGCCTAATGCAGATACACAATGCACAGTGTGGGGAGAGAAGAGGCCAAAGAGCGGAGAAAAATGTTTTATGTATAAATTGCTCTTGTCTTGCCATAAAATATGAATTTTATTTCACCCTAGCAGTCAAGAAAATGTAAGTTAAATCCACAATGGATCGCCATATTTTTGCACCATCTCTATGTGTTCCTTTGTGGTCCTCTACTCAATGCTTTTGCTTTTATCTGTTTTATATGAACCTAGATTAAAGAATCAAGACTTGGACTTCCCTTGTGGCGCAGTGCTTAAGAATCCGCCTGCCAACGCAGGGGACATGAGTTCGAGCCCTGGTCCGGGAAGATCCCACATGCCGCGGAGCAACTAAGCCTGTGTGCCACAACTACTGAGCCTGCGCTCTAGAGCCCATGAGCCACAACTGCTGAACCTGAGTGCCACAACTACTGAAGCCTGAGTGCCTAGAACCCGTGCTCCGCAACAAGAGAAGCCACCGCAATGAGAAGCCCGCGCACCACAACAAAGAGTAGCCCCAGCTCGCCACAACTAGAGAAAGCCCGCGTGCAGCAGTGAAGGCCCAACACTGCCAGAAATAAATAAATAAAATAAATAAATTTATTTAAAAAAAAGAATCAAGTCTTTGTGCAATGATTCCTTCCCAAACACAGCAACACTTACCCCCTGCGGGATTCCTGCTTCCACAAGACATGGATTCCTGCCTGTTTTTTTTTACATTTACCTTCAAATCTATAAATAGTACCCTTATGTTGTTACTGATTACTTAGCTTTAGGGATTATCTGTCAAAGTCCTATTATGGAAGATGATGATTCAGTTTCCTGTCGTGGCTGCAAACCCCACACAATCTTCTCTCTTTCTGTCTCTGTCTCTGTCTCTGTCTCTCTCTGTCTCTCTCTCTCTCTCACACACACACAAGCTTCCTCTCTTCCTCCCGTTCCTACTGTGATTGTGATTAGATCAATATGCTCAGGTCCATTTTCCTTCCTGTTTCCCAGATCTTATTTCCGTTGTTTCTTCTCCTTTTCTCTTTGTCCTCGTGGATTAATATCTCTTAAAAATCCACATTTTCTAAAGCCATGCTAGTGGGTTTGAAGAAGGAAGGTAAGAAGTAGTGTGCGTTTCATAAACCACGTTCAGCATCTTAATTTCTATCCTAATGTCTTCATCTATTTTCATCTTGTTTACTGTCGGCACAATGTTTCTATCATCTTGAAACACGTACTCTTTCAAACGTTTCCAAAATGAGTGAATTCATCTTACAATCGGTGTCAAAGATCTGCCCCGTCCCCCAGCCTAGGGTGGGGCATAGGATGACCACTGTCCCACTTTCCCCAGGACTGAGGGCTTCCTGGGATGTGGGACTTTCCATTTTAAAATCCAATGAGTCCATCCCCCTGCTCAGAGGTGACCTGGTTGCAGAGGCCCGAGCTGTGACCTCAGTCTGTCCTTGTCACCTAGTTCATCTGTGGATACTGGTATCACCACAAGCATTTCACTTTGAACCTAGATGTGCACACTTGATTTCTCTTTAATTTTTTTTAAAAAATGAAAGTAAAAACCTTCTGTTTCTTCTCTCCACACTCTAAAGGGAAACTCTGCTTCCTTCTGTGCGTCTTAATTCTCTGACCTCCAAATGTGTGGGGGTTGCTCCACACCAAACAGTTCTCCAGTTCTCTGCAGACACTGGCTAGGTGCCCTACAATGTAACCCAGCTCTGACACTCTCTACGCAGAGTGAGCACAGACCCCACAGGTTAAGGGCTCCGTCCCACAAGACTGTCCCTCCACCCCAAGATGTCCCAGGCTGTCACCTGTGCTTCTGACAGACTCACTATAAATTGGAGGTTGCCATGACTCCTTTCTCAGGTTTGAGAATTTGCTAGTGGGGCTCACAGGACTCAGAAAGCAGTTTACTTACTAGATTACTGGTGTATGATAGAGGATACACTTTAGGAACAGCCAGACGGCCGAGATGCAAAGGGCGAGGTGGGGATGAAGGGGCACGGAGCTCCCATGCCCCCTCTGGGGGCACCATCCTCCCAACACCTCCATCCATTCAGCATCCTGGAAGCCCATGCTTTAGGGATTTTTATGGAGGCTTCATCACATAGCCATGATTGATTAAATCATTAGCCATTGGTGATTAACCCAAGCTTCAATCCGTCTCCCCTTCCTGAAGGTCAAAGGTAGTGGAAAGAGGCTGAAAGTTCCAACCCTCTGATCACCAGCCCCCATTATTAGGGACTTTCCAAAAGCCACCCTATTAGCATAAACTCAAGTGTGGTCGAAAGGAGCTTCTTATGAATAATGAAAGACACTCTCTTCACTTTTTTTTTTTTTTTTTCAGTACGCGGGCCTCTCACTGTTGTGGTCTCTCCCATTGCAGAGCACAGGCTCCAGACACGCAGGCTCAGCGGCCATGGCTCACGGGCCCAGCCGTTCTGCGGCATGTGGGATCTTCCCGGACCGGGGCACGAACCCGTGTCCCCTGCATCGGCAGGCGGACTCTCAACCACTGTGCCACCAGGGAAGACCCTCTTTTCACGTTTAACACTCTTATCACTTAGGAAATACCAAGAATTTTAGGAGCTCTGTGCTAGGAAGTGGTATGAAGATCAAATATATATTTCTTTTTATAAATCACAACATTGCACTAGGACAAGATGATGAAGCATTAAAAACAAAAGTTCCCTCCTAGACGGTTCCTCCATGTTGCCTGGAAGAATCATGAATCACCCTTATAGAAATGAAGCCTGTTGCAGAGTAGACCGCATGGTCAGCTGTTCAATCACATGTCAAGGCTGCACTTTGGTGGGTTTCTTTTGTGTCTTTTAATTTGAGACTTATATTTGAAGCTGTGTCGGTATTTGTATCAGTCAGCTATAGTCATAATAATGCTGCATAACAAACTGCTCCCAAACTCATGGCTTAAACACCATTTTATTTTCTCTCATGTGCCTGTGATTGGTGGGAGGTCAGCTGGCAATGACTGGGCTGGGTTTAACCCTAAGCTGCAGGTTGAATGCAGGTGTGCCCCTCATGTGTTCATTCAGGGGTGCAGGTTAAAGAGGCAGCAGCTACCCAAGGGGAGGCTCTGCTCATGGGATGGCAGAATCTCCAAAGTAACACACTTCACAAGCACATTCAAGGCTTTGCTGCAGCACATCCACTAATATCCTCTTGACCAAAACAGTTCCGCAGGTCAAGGAGCAGAGAATTAGGATCACTCACTACAGAGCCAAAGCAAGTCACATGATCAGCTCAGCATCAATGAGGCAGAGAAGTATACTCACCCACAGGTTTGGGGCAGCGGCTGAAGATTCTGGAACAGTAATCTAATCTATCTCAGCATCTTTATACTCACAGCCTGTCTCTCTTAATTGGCAAAGCCATAGACCTGCAGGAATGCTTCCGTTTCAATTATTCAAGACAATGTTTGCCTCTGTCTTTGAGCTACTTCCCCTACTCGCCCCCCCAAAATGAATTTTGCCGTTACTTCTTAGAATATATTTTGTGTCACACCATCACAAACACACCCTTCAAATTCTGTGATTTTTTCCCTGAGCTGCAATAACAGACAAAAAGACTGAAAGTTAATTCTGTGTATAAGTCCCATTCTTCTCACACACCTGTCAACGCATTAAAGACAGAGGACACCGCCAAATCTCTCAGAAGAGATTCCAGGCGCTCCAAGGCTTGGAGACGTTCTGGTGACCAATTCATTTCTCAAAAGGAAGATCACTCAGGAGCCAAATATCCCTCTGTCGATAGCTTCCAGCTACCTTTCAGAAGAAGCTGTTTTAACTCCTAGTGATAAGTCATTCAATTAAGGGGGAAAATGAAACTCTGCTCCCACTCCAAACCCTAGGAATCCTCGGTGTAGCACAGACTCAAACCAGCCATTCTGAAAGTAAGGAAGAGGTCCGATCACAAGCACAGGATCTGGGAAGCAGCAGTGTGCTGTGATTCGCCACCATGACAGCCAAGTGTGATTCAGAAGGAATTTTAGCGTCCAATTTTGACGGTGGTAAACAGAAAGCAATTCAGAAATTGGGATAGGATGGTGTGGGTGGGGTATGAACTGGTCAGAGAGGTTTTTTTTTCAACTCTTTCATTTATAGTAGTGTTTGTGATTTTCCTGAAAAACTACTATAAAATCAGTGGAGCACCTTACGCTTGGGGCCACCATAGGGACAAGGAAATAGAATTTGTGTGCCACCTCAAATCTTTTGGGGAAGAAGCCTGAGGGTAGATGGAGGCATGGACAGTTCCAGGCGCCCTGTGTGTCATTAGGTAAGCCTGGTTAGGGTGGGTGGCCAGGAAGGTCTCTGGGGAGGAAATGTGCCACCTAAGAGGGGCGTGGTAAGGAGTCAGCAACATGAAGAAAGGGCAGGAACATCTGGGCAGAGGCAGCAGGTGATGCAAACCAGGTAAGGAGGTTGGGCTTTATTAGAAGGGAAATGGGAGGCCTTTGGGATTTTCAGCTACGGCAGGGACGATGGGAACCCCTCGGACCAGGAGGCGGGCATTGCTCAGACGCAGGTACCAGCCCACCCTCGACATCCATGGACCAACTCTCAGCTCACTACTCAATGAACTACTTAACATTTACCTTTAAATCAAAGTTCATTTATAATAAAAACCTCAAGTGCTTGATTTAGCCCAGGGAATGTGGTTCTGTTTCTATTTTTCTAGAACAGTGCGTAGAAAACACATAGAAGGCTGTCTTAGTCTGGGCTTTTCAGATGCACACTGCACACTGGTTGAGGCCTGACGGACAGATTCAGCCACTGTGGACACAATGAGCCACTTTTTGAGTCAGACAGTTTATTACTGACAGAGGCGCCAAAGAGGCCTGGGCCCGGGTCCTTGGCCCACTCATCTAAAAGGACAACTCCAAGGGCTGAAAGGGACTGGTGACTAAGATGCAGCCATGGGATGGCGTTGTTGAGGAGCCCGATCAATGCTGCAGCTAAGTGGCTTTATATTCCGTGGGAGCCGCTTTAGATCACATGCCCCAGTGATGCCTCAGGGGGGTGAGGGAGGTGGGGTATTTATACACCACCCCTCACCAGTCACTGGGTGAGGGCTGCTCCCTGTGGGCATGAACTTTTCAGCAGGTCCGATGGGGCCAGGAATACTGCAGACCAGATGAACGGCTTGGGTCTTTATTCTAACAGATGCATGACCTTGAGAAAGCCACTGACCGCCCTGGACCTCTGTTTCCACATCTGCAAAATGGAGATCACAGCAGCATCTTCTGGTGCAAGAGACCGTTTTGCCCCAGACCCCCGCACAACCTCAGTCAGTCTCAGCCAGGCCACTGTTGGTGCCCAGCCCTTCAGGGCTCTCGCTGAAGCTGGGGTCGGGGGAACTCACCTGGCCTTCCCTCTGGGGAGCCTGCAAATGTAGGGGAGTCACCGCCCCTCAGGACAGTCCTCAGCCAATGGGCAGGGGCACTTCCTCTCGTCCAGGTGGGCAGCTCCCAAGTGCCCGCGGTGTCCCTCCTCGCCTGCCCTACTCTCCCCACGCCCCCCCCTCCTGCTTCCTGCGAGCCAGCCTGCACCACACCTCGGCTTTCAAGGCAGCCCAAACAGAGCCACTTTCCTCACAGGCTTGCCGTGGGATTCGATGTGTTAATATAGAAGAGTCTAGAGCAGGACCTGTGATGGAGAGCTTTCCCATGCAGAGGAGAGAGCGGATTCTCACTTAGAAACAGCCACTCAGGCAGGTGACTGGAAACGGCTTTGGGGGCATTCAGAGCACATCTGGCAGGATGCGGTCTGCATGGTCCGGCGGAGGGACGGGGCTCAGATCGGGGCAGCCGTGGAGATGCAAGGAGAGGGTCAGACTCCAGATACTGTGAAGAGGTAAAGTTTCCAAGATCTGGTGATGAATTAGGAAAAGAAGACGAGGGAGAGACAAATGTCAAGTCTGACGTCCAGACTGAAGTGCTGAGTGGGGGTCGGTGTCAGTCTGAGGGTGGGAGGACCAGCCCAGACCAGATTCGGGAACCACCCCGCCCCCAGTCCTGAGGCTGGGGCCCAGCTGTGATGCCCCGAGGGGGGATTCGAAGGAGAAAGTGGGAGCAGATCCCCCTCACCAACAATCTGGGGAGCTGTTTTCTCTAGAACATCAGCCCACTTTTTAAAAGCAAGTAAAGCACAGGCAATGCTGTAAAAGTTAATAATAACGACTGTTTCCTGTAAGTTTGAGAGATTAAATCATTCTAGATTTCTATAAAGGTGGCCATCGCCTTCAGGAGAATGGAGAGATTGACTCGTAGGTTAGTTTCCTTTCCTAGTTTGTTATTTCTACTGAATTAGAAGATCTCAACTCAGAAGGACCAGGCTCTGGCGATGGCAGGGAGCGCACACTGACTCTAACGATTATGGAGGCTCGAGTCAAACGGGGCCAGACAGATTGTTATGGAGAGATTCCAGATATATTATATGCAGTGTAAATACAAACCTAATCTAAACCTCCCCGAAAATGAACTCCACCACTTTGCCGGACCCCCAGACACTGGAAAGTGGGGCTTTTCAGTGCAGGAGGCAGCAGTGAGTGGACCCCTGACACACTTGTTTCCTGCACACAGGAAATATTCCGGAAGTGTTTCACGTCCTTTCGCAGCTTGTGGATGTGATCTTTTAAATGTGTCCAATCCTCGATTCCTTTTTCCAACAGTTCTCAGGATGGTGGTCTCTGTAAGGCATATGTGACTTTTCTGTCCTGAAATGACAGAGCCAGAGTTGTGATGAAGCTAAACAGATACTAAACAGAACTTCAAGGTATGAAAATGATCCAATTGACATCCTAGGAATGGCCTTTACTTGCTTTATCTGTGTCAAGAAGTAAAGTCTTGGGCTTCCCTGGTGGCGCAGTGGTTGAGAGTCCGCCTGCCGATGCAGGGGACACGGGTTCGTGCCCCGGTCCGGGAAGATCCCACATGCCACGGAGCGGCTGGGCCCGTGAGCCATGGCCGCTGAGCCTGCGCATCCGGAGCCTGTGCTCCGCAACGGGAGAGGCCACAGCAGTGAGAGGCCCGCGTACCGCAAAAAAAAAAAAAAGAAGTAAAGTCTTATCTCTGTTCACATCTCAAAACTCCCATGAGAGAGTTATAATTAATTCAGCAGTGAAAGACGCCAGCTCAGCATCTGTGCGTGGCCGCATTGATTATTTGTGATTTTTCCTTGTATAGTGAGGCAGGACCAGGCCACGGTTGGACCATTAACTCTTTGCAATAAATAAAAGCTAAGTGTATTGGCAACCTCTTCACTTAGCGACTTCCTTTCTTGCTGTTCAGAGCTGGTGCCAGGTCAGAACTGATTCTAACGTGCCTTTTCCAATCCACACCATGGCTACCAGAAAATAATATTAATTTAACTTCGTGAGAAGCCCCTTCTTCTGATATGTGGGCCTACAGTCAAGGAGGAAAAATCCGGGACTTCCCTGGCGGTCCAGTGGTTAGCACTCGGCACTTTCCCTGTCATGGGCCAGGGTTCGATCCCTGGTCAGGGAACTAAGATCCCACAAGCTGCACGGCGTGGCCAGAAAAAAAAAAAAGGAGGAAAAATCCACTTGTCACTCACGTTTGGGCAGAGGCTGGCATGGCCGTAAGGGTGTGTGTGGACACAGCCATCCTGGCGGCCATCTCGCCTCTGCTAACCAGCCGTGTCCCCTGGAGCCAGCTCCACACCCGCATGGGCCTTGGGCTTGCCAAATGTGCATAATAAAAGTATTTTTATTAGATAAATATTAATATTAGATAATATTTAATTATCTAATTAAATATTAATATTTAATTATTAATATTAGATAAATATTATTAGATAAATAAGCTATGATAATAAAAAATAAATAAAAGTAAAGTTTGCTTGATTCTTGTAAAGTGCCTTGAGGGCTTCCCAGCCCCGGCGCATGCCCAGTGAATGTGGCCCTGGAGGCTGGGACTGCCTTCGGCTGTCATCTGTCTCCATCCTGCCAGGGGCTGATACATCCTCATCACAGCAAGAATTTTCCTGGGTGAAGAAGAGCATGTGCCGGCAGGCAACGCACAGGAATGGCTGTTACGCATCACGTACTTGCCATCACACAACCTCCCAAAGCATCATCTGATAGAGGACTCTGCAGGCGCTTCTCTTGGTGTTCTCCCTGAGTGTGATATCTGGCGCTCACCCCGGGACTCATTAAGAAGCAGCAACTTCACTTCCTCTGCTGTTGCTACAGAGAGGGCAGCTTTGAATGATGGAGTTCTCGTGTCACTTCAGCCTTTATTAGTAAAAGGACTCAATTCTGCACTGGCAGGTCTCGTTATGCACTTGTTCCAAAAAACTCTGTTGCTTCACCAGACGGATCTCTACCTTTTTTTTTAAAGAAGTGAAATCTTCTTCTGCTTCGGGCCGCTGTTTGACACTCTCACACCAGCAATGTTCCAAGGCCTGGGGACAAGAGCTCGCTGGTGCCATGAAATCAATTTTTCAGGTACTTGAACTTACGTATTTGAATCCATGCTCGTGTTTTTCGGCAGCTTGTGCAAAACCCTCGTATGGGCAGATTCACTTTCCCAGGACCCGCACAGCCCCTTCTTACTGCCGGCGTCCAAAAATGGGAGGCTTAGGGCTTCCCTGGTGGCGCAGCGGCTGGGAGTCCGCCTGCCGACGCAGGAGACACGGGTTCGTGCCCCGGTCCGGGAGGATCCCACATGCCGCGGAGCGGCTGGGCCCGTGAGCCATGGCCGCTGAGCCTGCACGTCCGGAGCCTGTGCTCTGCAACGGGAGAGGCCACAGCAGTGAGAGGCCCGCGTACCGCAAAAAAAAAAAAAGGGAGGCTTAGAGTGATAAGAACCATCATAAATGCTTTCATCTCAATATTTTTGAACTTCTTTATTCGCCTGACACACACACATCCATAATTTTACAAATTGCACAAACATGATCCCATGATGGATTGCAGTAATCTAGATACTAGTGAAAACTGGAAACTACCCAAGGGCCCAAGCAAAATGCTAGAGCAGGAAATGATGAACTATGATGAGATTAAGTAGCTTGCCCAAGGTCACACAGCTAGGAAACAACAGAGCCTGGCTGGAAACAGAGCTAGCCTGACTCTGGGGTCCCTGCTCTAAGCCAGGGCCCTCCACGCCCCTCCCATCATGAGCTCTGCCCTGGAGCTGTTGAGTTTGAGAGGCCTGGGGACCATCGGGCTGGTGATGTGGGCGGGCAGACAGGGAAGAGGTCAGAATGCAGGTAGTAACGGGGATGGCTGTCTTCAGCTTCCTGAAGGGGCTTAAAGCCTTGGAGGGACCCCATAGCCCAGGAAGAAGCAGAGACACGGTGGAGGACAGGATGCTGGGGAAGGCCAGGCCTGCCTGCCCAGATGTCTCCCACCAAGCTCTGCTGGTGCCCTGGGTACCACGCTGGGCAAAGCAGGTGCCTGTGACCCGCACAGCCGCACAGACTGGCTTGTCCCAGCTCGAGCCCACACTGCCTGGATCAAGATATCCCCACCCCCATCAATAGATCTGAGCCTGGTCATCAAGGGGTGGACTAGGGCCTTGGACCGCCATCAGCTCTGAGAGCCAGGCACGTGTTGGGAGCCTCCTGTGGCTGTATCCGTGCCTAGAGTGGCTGTGACTCATTCTACAGTCTGTGCAGCGTGCCTGCTCTGCGTGGGTGCTGTTCCAGACATTGGGGATCCAGCCGCGTGCAAGGCAGGCGGGCAGGACCTCTTCCCTCCTGGAGCTGCAGCTGGGGAGGAGGAATGGGGTGCAGGCTGAGGATGGGACACCTTTCGGGGTTCTCTGCCAGGGGTCAGGATGGGAGCCAGACAAGATGAGGGGGCCTCAGGTACAGATACAGTGTCAAGGGCAGGTAGGGAGATGCAGGCAACTCACATGTTACAGGCAGGTCCCTAACTGGTGAGTACATCCACCCTCCCCCAGCCCCAGGCTCCTGTCACCAGTGGTTAAATGGGGATCCATGGGGGTGACTGGCAGACTTGTGGAGGAGGAACCAAGGCAAAGGCATGAAACTATAGAGGGCTGAGTCGTGGAGAAAAAGCCAGGACGTGAGACCCTGCAGACCTGGCCCCACCACTAAAGAGCTATGTGCTTCAGCCACCAACTGCTGCATAACAAATAACCCCAACATTTGCCACTTAAGACAGTAGACATACTCTCTCCCACGGTGTTTGGAGGTCAGGAATCTGGCCGTAGCTGAGCAGGGCTGTGCTGGCTCAGGATCTCTGGTAAGGCTGCTGTCACACTGTGGGCTGGAACCGCTGTCAGCTGAAGGCTTGACTCAGCTGGGGACCCTATTTCAAGTTCACTCATGTGGCTGTTGGCAAGGACCTCAGTTTCCCATCACATGGCCTGTCCTTACACAACAGCAGCATGCTTCCCAGAACAAGTGATCACAGAGAGAACAAGGCAGAAAATGCAGGGTCTCTTATACCCTAATTTTGGAAGTCACATACCATCACTAATTCTGGTGTGGACAGAGACGACACAGGGATGGAAACCAGTTGATGGGGGTGACCAGGGCCATCCTCCCAGCTGCCGTATGCACTGTGTGGTCTTGAGCCAATCTCTCACCTCTCTGAGCCTCGAGTTCCTCATCTGTAAAGGGGGTAATATTACTCAACTTCCAGGGTGTGCAGGCCACTCCGTCCTCCCCCACTAGACTGGGAGCTGCCTGAGGGCAGGCCTGTGTCTTTTTCAGCTATGAAGTCCAGCCCACAGTTACTCTTGTGCATGCTGAGTGACCCATTCTGTAAATTACAGATCTGTGTCACTCCCCTGCTGAAGTCCTTTCAACAGCTCCACAGGGCTCCAGGGCAGCATCAAAACTAGTCCTGACCTGCAAAGCTCAGGACCGGGTCCCTGTTTACAACCCCAGCTGCATATCCTACACCACCCACACCAAGCTCTATGCTCTCACAGCCTTCCAGAGGCAACGATGACTTTCACCCACCTCACCCACTTGGTGAACTCCTACTCATCCTTCAAAACCCAGCTTGGACATCACCTCTCCTATCGCTCCAGGCAGCCATTCCAGACCTGGGTTCCCACAGCCCCCTTATTCCTGAGAATCACCATACCCCCCCAACCATCTGGGTGTCAGTCTCTCCACCGGACAAAGATTGCAACTGGCTCATCTCTGTGTCCCCAGAAGCCAGCCTGGGGCCTGGGCCACCCACAGTTAGCATTCATCAAGGTCCGTGGACATGAAGGAGGTGGTTTGGTTTTGGAAGTGGTGGGGGTCGAAACCTTGGCTGCTGAGGTGCAGAAAAGATCCAAAGGCTGTGCCCCCAGCCCACTCCTGGGCCCTCGGCTACTCATCAGGGTCCCCTCTGCCGAGATAGCTATGAGGCTAAATAATGTATAAGCCTCTTACATGGAGCGTTGGTAAAATACTTCCATGGAGTTGAGATTATTCATCAAAGTTGGAGTCATGCAGGGTTGCCCTTTCCTCAGAGCGCCACCAAGGGAGTTGGCCTTTCTTAAAAATAGAAGTATCATTATCAGCTCTCCGTCCTCGAGGCAGCCAAAGAGGTTGTTTTCAAACGCAAATCCCATCCTCTCACTGCCTGGCTGAAAACCCTTCCGTTTCTGCACACTGGTCACGGGGTCGTGGGATGAAATCCGAGCTCCCCACCGTGGGGGCCAGCCTTGCAGGACCCTCCCTCTTGGCGCTCCAGCCCATGCCCTGCAGCGGCTCCTCTCTGCCCTCTCTGAAGTTGAAGTAATATTGGAACTGAGATCATCAGAACTTAAAGTAAAGGGAGGTAAAGAGCATTTCAAGCAGAGGAGACAGACGGGCACAGGCCCTGAAATGGGAGGGAGCTTGCTCGAAGCTGAAAGCATCATTTCCTACTCCTGGGCTCCTGGGAGGACCACAGCCCCCTTGCACTAAGTTGGGGCTGCATTCCTTCATTCTGGCCAGTGGAATTTTTGCAAAACAGCGTGTCCAGGGTGATGCCCCCACTCTCGTTCCTTCCACGAAGAGCACGTGTTGAAGAGGGAATCAGCCTGGTTCCCTGAGTCACTGTGTGGAGGACACCACCCAGGAGAGCTACGAGCTTGCATTGAACTTCGCACGAGGAAGACATAAACTTTGTGTTAAGTCACTGAGGTTTGAGAACTTATTTGTTATTGCAGTATAGTCTCTCCCAGACCGACTAATGCCATGAATGAAGGAATAAAAGTGGATTTCTGGAGTTTTTGGAGGCAGCAACATGGAGCTTGGGAGGGAGAAATCACAGCCTTTCTCTACATCTAAATGTCAGCTAAGACCAAAATAATTAGGGCCTTCAGGGGTCACCTAGAACAGTGATTTCCAAATAGGGTTTCTAGGAGGCCCTGTGTTACATAAGGAGGCTCAGGGCCGCTGGAGGTGGGTAGTAAACGAGGAATCGGGGTGTGGGGAGGCGGTGGGGAGGGAGGAGGATGTACAAGGTCCTGAACAACCAGAGAAAAACCTCCCTTTGTCCATTTATAGGATGGGATGCCGAACAGGGTCTCACTTGGAAAAACAGACCAGTGGCTTAAAACACAAATTTGAAAGTTTGAAACCGAGTCTAGTCCAGAACCACCCAATGCAGGAGCTGCTAGAGTTGTGTGGTTACTGTAAAACACATAACTAGATTTTGAAGACACCATACAAAAAACCTGTAAAATATCTCATTAACAACTCATATTGATGACACGCTGTAAAAATATTTTGGTTGTATTGAGTTCAATAAAATGTATTATTAAAACACTTTACTACTTCTTTTTTTATATAAATTTATTTATTTACTGGCCATGGTGGGTCTTCATGGCTGCGCGTGGGCTTTCTCTAGTGGTGGTGTGCGGGCTTCTCACTGCGGTGGTTTCTCTTGTTGCGGAGCATGGGCTGTAGGTGTGCGAGCTTCCATAGTTGTGGCACATGGGCTCAGTAGTTGTAGTTCACGGGCTTAGTTGCTCTGCGGTATGTGGGATCTTTCCGGACCAGGGCTCGAACCTGTGTCCCCTGCATTGGCAGGTGGATTCTTAACCGCTGCCCCACCAGGGAAGTCCCTACCTACTTCTTTTTACTTCTTAAATGTGGGTTACCTGGAAATTTTAAACTATGTATGTGGCTCACATTACGTTTCTATTGGATGGAGCTGGTGTAGTCCAACGACTAAATTTTATAGTTGGGAAAAGTGAAGCACAGAGAGGTTAATGAACTTGCTCAAGGTCACACAGAGGCATGCGAGCATGGACTTGTGAAGATGAGCTGTCTCACAGGCTTATAGACAAAAGTCAATCCCACTCAGATGGCAAAGAAAACATCTTACAGCTCGGTGCTCTGTGATGACTTAGCTGGGTGGGATGGGGGTGGATAGGAGGGAGGTCCAAGAGGGAGGGGATATGTGTATACATATGGCTGATTCACTTCATTGTACAGCAGAAACTAACACAACATTGTAAAGCAGTTTTACTCCAATAAAAAAAAAAAGAAAGAAAGAAAACTTCTTCGTGGGAGGCGTCTTGGGCTGGCATTAACAGCAACAGAGGCAGGCCTCCCACCCCAGTGAGGACCCCTGCCCGCTTCTCTCTGTGAAAGATTTCTGCACAGACAGAAGAGCAGAGAGGTGGTCAAGGGGAGGGTCCTGGGCCTCAGGGCAGACAGAGCTTTGCTCACACCTGGCCACTTCCTCCCTCATATCTGAGGGTCATGGAGACAGGTGGGAGCAAAGAGGAGGCAGAGAATTTCAGCCACTGAATCTCTCCTCTCTGAGCCTTGCTGTCCAGGTCAGTAAACTAGAGCTCAGGTGACTACGAACCAAGTCGCTGCAAGGGTTCAGTGGGATCATGTCTGTTACAGGTCAGGTGGGAAAACCCAACTCACACTGACAAAGCAGAGACCTTACTGGCTCCTCAAATGCAGAAGCTGCAGGCTTGGAGCCAGCTTCAGGCATAGCTTGACCCAGAAGCTCTCAGGATGCCTACAGGGTCTGCCTCTCCTTCCACCTCCCAACTCTACACCCCTTGGTCTGGTGGCTTCATGCTTCAGAAAATTCACCACATGGAGGGACAGGGAGTAGCTAGAAGCCCAAAGCCTCCCTCCCCAGCACACAGCTCTCCCAACCAATGTCCGTCACTCAAAAAGGTATTGCAAAACAGAGAATCATTTTTAAATGATACATGGATTCTTCTGGAGTGGGTGCTGAAATGTTTTTAACTAGAAAGTTGCACAACATGTGAATGCAACAAATGCCATTCAACGGCAGACTTTAAAATGATTAACACTATTCTGTGCGAATTTTACCTCCATTCTTTTATTTATTTATTTATTTTGCGGTATGCGGGCCCCTCACTGTTGTGGCCTCTCCCGTTGCGGAGCACAGGCTCCGGACGCGCAGGCTCAGCGGCCATGGCTCACGGGCCCAGCCGCTCCGCGGCATGTGGGATCTTCCCGGACCGGGGCACGAACCCGTGTCCCCTGCATCGGGCAGGCGGACTCTCAACCACTGCGCCACCAGGGAAGCCCCACCTCCATTCTTTTAAAACAAAATGACACGTATGTAACTCAACCATCTTATTTCAAATTGAAGTTATCTAATGGTGCAACCTTTTGACGTGGGGACTCTTCTTTGGCTGTGGTTAGCATTACCTCCAAATAGCATTTCTTGGAGCGTTTCTTGCGAGAACCTAACTCCTGGTGAATTTTCTAGTTTCTGGTTTAGGTTTCTTACTAAAGGAGAAGTTTAAAGAGACATCCAAAGCAGTCAGAGTACAGAACTCCTTTTGGATTTCAAATTTCCTGACAACCCTTTTGCAGCCCAATTTTAGTGTCTTACCTTTATGGAAGTTTCAAACACTGGAATTTCTTTTCCATAGAAACACACACTCTTTTCCCGTTTGTATTTCGTCGTCTTTCAGTGACGAGTGCCACCGGGATGACCAGGTGTAGGAGAAAGCACATGACCACTGAGCATTTCATGCCACTAGTGGGAACAGAAGAAAGGGTGCCTGTGCTTCGCACATCTGGTCAGATGGAAACCCAATTCTATCTTGATGTGTGTTTCCGGAACCACTTCAGGTGTCCAAATTGTATCTGACAGCAATTGGTCAGGAAGCAGAGCTACTGTGGGTGCTCTGCGGATCTATTATAGAAACAGGAACTTGCACAATTGTGGGAGGAGCTGGGAAGTGGAGTCTAGAGGGAGAGTGGAGAGGATCCAATGAGGAGCCGGTGACCGATCTCCTGAAGCAGGTCACAGTGGACAAGTCAGGGCTCACAGGGGTTCCCTGGAGCCAGGTGTGTCCCACCACCAAAGTGAGAGCAAATCCCAGGGCCTGGAGGGGTAGTCTGTGAGGTCTGTGGGAAGCCGTGGTCTTCGGGGGTGGGCTTGGCCCTGCTGGTGGTCAGCAGGGCCGGCGGGAGAAGAAGAGTGTGCCCGAATAGGAAGACACTGAGAACAGGCTAGAAGCTTCGGCACGTCTGCAAATCTCTGCTGTAGTGTCCAACCGCAAAGACTCTCAGGAAAGAACGCCGCTCCGCTTCTGCCGCCCCGGTCCTGCAAAAACCATCCTCCTTGGGCCAATTCTAATTCCAGCCACTCGGCACAGGGGGTTCTGTTGACCGAAGTCCCAGCAGAACAATTTTCAGCACCATGGGCAGAGAACCTGGCAGGACCACTGTGGTCGCCTGGGACCCAGAGTCACCCTTGAGAAGTTGAGACAGGCTCCAACCTGACCCTTGGCGTGTAACTTTCTCCCCACCCACCGGACTTATGTCTTTGTCCCAAACATCCTGAAAGGTCAAGGGGATATATTTTGGTACTGGCCTATTTTCTTCAGTTTTCTGGGCGTGCAGTGGTCTCGGCAAGTGGAAATTATTCAGTTGTTTCATTGATCATTTCTTCCCTCGGCCTTCTTTGTTCTCACCTTGCAGAACTTCAATATTTGGACGTTTACTTCCTGGACTTCCCTCTAGTATTATTATCTTTTCTATTTTCTATTTCTGTGTCTTGTTTTGCTCTGCTTTCTTATATTTTTAATCAGAGTGGGGGGACTCAGGGAAAATTCATGCTTTTCCTTATAGTTTTAAAAATTGTTATGTAATAAGAGAAACAGCAAAAAAAATGAAGAGGTCTTAAACTTTCGGAAGAAAGTAAAACCAAGATAAAAGTGCAGGAATTAGTAGCATCCACCTATAGCAGAGAGAAAATACAATGAGAAAGAAGATCCTGTTGACAACTGCAAGAAAAAGGATGAAATACTTATTCATGAGCTTAGCAGAGTGTGGACGTGGACAGTAAAAAAAAAAAAAACTGGAATCCTTTTTCGGGAGATGAAAAGGAAGAGGTGAATAAGGGATACTGCTCTGCTTTCTATAAGATTAGATCATGTTCGGTTTCTAACTCATCTATTTTTTCATTTCTGCTGTAATATTTTTATTTTCTATGAACTCTTTTGTTCTCTGAGTGTCCCTGTTTTATGGCATCTGGTCCTGTTACAAGGACCCCTTATTCCCCGAGAGTATCGGTGAAAACTGATATGTCCATTTCTCGTGACCACACCTGGCCTGTGACCACACACTTCCACTCCTAGTCATTTGTCTAATTAAAAACTGGAAGTACGTGTCCACATAAAGACTTGTATAAGAATGTTCATAGAGCTTTGTTTGTCAACTGAAAAGTCCACCAGCTGGAGAATGGGCTGATCGAGCATGTTACAACCAAACGGTGGGACACTCTTCAGTCATAAAAGGAGCAAAGTGATGACCTGTATGACTGGTAGGTGATGCTCAAAACATTGTGCCAGGTAAGGAAGGAGGCTGCAAGGGAGCGTGTGCTGTGTGGTCCATTTATGTGATCTTCTAGAGCAGACAGAGCTCATCAGTGGTGACAGAGATCAGAGCAGTGGTTGCCTGGGCGGGACGGGGCAGGGGGTCCTGGGATCAGGGACTGACAGTGAAGGGGGACTGGTGAAAGGTTGATGGGATGGTTTCACACCTTGAGACATGTGAGACATGTGGGTGCATACATTTCTCAAAAGTCATCAAACTGCGTTCTGAAGACCTGTGCACTTCGCAAACCTCATAGAAGGGAGGAAGGAAGGAAGGGAGGGAGGGAGCGAGGGAGGGAGGGACGGACGGACGGAGGGAGGGAGGAAGGAAGGAAGGAAGAGAGAAAGGAAGGATCTGATTGGAAGTGCCAAGCCCTTGAGTAGCCGTTGCTGACTGCGGTCTTCACAGCAGGGGTATCCTCCCAGGCCCTTTCCTTGGGGACCATCCCGGGTCAGAGTATCAGATCTTTCCACTTGGAAAGGTTGGGTTCACTGAAATGATCTCCGACCTCCTGCCTGCTGGGATAAGTCCCAGCTGCCAGTTTTCCAGCAGCTGCAGGAAGGAATAGGGCAAGAGGTCTTAATATGCAGCATGTCCCTCTGCTTCCATGTGGTCCCCCATCCTCAAATGTACCTGGTACCCCCAATCCAGAGGCCCCTGCTTTACCCTCACTGTGGTCTGAATGTTTGTGTCCCCCCAAAATTCATATGTTGAAATCCTAATGTCTGATGTGATGGTATGAGGAGTTGAGCCCTTTGGGGGATGATTAGGTCATGAGGGTGGGACCCCCACGAATGGGATTAGTGCCCTTATAAAAAAGACCCCAGAGAGCTCCCTCACCCCTCTTGTCATATGAGGACACAGCGAGAAGTGAACCAGGAAGAGGGTCGTCACCAGAACATGACCATGCTGGAGCCTTGATCTCGGACTTCCAGCCTCCAGAACTGTGAGAAATAAATATCTGTTGTTCATAAGCCACCAGTCTGTGGTTCTCTTATAGCAGCTTGAGCTAGGACAGTCCTCTCTCAAAAATAAATCTCAGGTTTTCTGCTGACGATGGGCAATCGCCCAGCCCTGCGAGCAGAGGAGGGAGACTAAGTGCTTTCGTTTCAAATAATCCTCCTTCACTCTCTTCCAGAGGTATTTGGTGGCGTCAATTTCTGAGCCCTTTGCTGCCTTTCAGCTTTCTACACTACCCTCGGACCTGCCTAGTGGGTCACCGCTCACCCACTGGTTTTCCAGCTTCCAAAGTACTGCTTTGGTCTCCTCTCCTTTTCTCTTTGTATTTGAGAATGATGCCTTTAGAGTGATCTTCCCCATCATTTTAGCGAGGTTTGAAGAAGAGACACATACAATATATGTATGTGTCTAGGCCACCGTCCCCTTCCCAGAAGGCCCAGCCCTTGCTCTGTTCTGCCATGGGTGATACAGTTGTTTTATTTAAAAAAAAATTTTTTTAACGTGGACCATTTTTAAGTCTTTATTGAATTTGTTACAGTATTGCTTCTGTTTTATGTTTTGGTTTCTTGGCCGTGAGGCATATGGGATCTTAGCTCCCCGACCAGGGATCGAACCCCCACTGTCTGCATTGGAAGGCGAAGTCTTTTTTTTTTTTCAGTAAATTTATTTATGTATTTATTTATTTATTTTTGGCTGTGTTGGGTCTTCGTTGCTGCACGTGGGCTTTTAGTTGAGGCAAGTGGGAGCTACCCTTCCTTGAGGTGCATGGGCTTCTCACTGCAGTGGCTTCTGTTGTTGCGGAGCACAGGCTCTAGGCACGTGGGCTTCCGTAGGTGCGACACACAGGCTCAGTAGTTATGGCTCACAGGCTCTTGAGTGCAGGCTTCGTAGTTGTGGCGCACAGGTTCAGTTGCTCCACGGCATGTGGGATCTTCCTGGACCAGGGTTCGAACACACGTCTCCTGCATTGGCGGATGGATTCTTAACCACTGCGCCACCAGGGAAGCCCCAGAAGGTGAAGTCTTAACTACGGGATTGCCAGGGAAGTCCTATGATACAGTTTTTAGTCTCATGGCTGCTCCAGCTCTGGGCACCACATCCACGTTCCAGGCAGGAAGAAGAAGGGTTTGTGTTGGCTAAGACCATCCCCTTAGGTCGGAAAGCACGTCAGCAGACCTCCTCTTACATCACATGTCCTCTCCTAACTGCAAGGGGACCTGATAACATCCATTTTTAAGTGGGCACATTGTCACTCCAACAAAACAGGTTCTGTTTAAGGTGGAGCAAGGATATTTCCACATCCTGCTTGAGCCCATTCCTGAGTCAATCACTGGACCTGGAGGAAGGGAGCTCCCGATGGGCGGCGCAGGGGATGTGCCCACTCCCACAGCAGAGGGATGCGCGGATCAGCACGGCATTATGCACGGGGAGAGCTGCTTCCCAGAGGAAACCTCACGTGGCCCTGGAGCAGGGGGAAGGGCTGCTGATGGACAGGGTTGTGTGGAAATCGTGTCCAGCATGGAGAAGATGCTCGTAGAAGGACAGAACAAGATGCTCATGGAAGATGCTCACTGCTCATCCGTTCCCAGGCTGCTCCCGACTCCCAATCCTGTCCTGACTCTCAGTTCTGTCCCTGCCCTGGGCCCAGGGTGGGGGCTGGGAGGGAGGGCCCAGGCTTTGCTGAGCCTCACGGAAAGGTGACCGTGGACCTCTGGGCTGATGAGCTCACCCCTTCCTGAAGGCAGCATCAGTTCCTGAGTGTCGCACTGAGATGCTAACAATAGCCAGTCGTGATGCTGGCCTGATTGGAGATGCTAAACATAGCAGCTCATTCCAAAGCTTCATCAGGGGAGAAAAGGGCAAAGAAATCAGGGTTGCAAGGGGCTGGGATAGGGGAATAGGGGAGGGACGCCAAGTGGGTCCGGACTGTGAGGCCTGAGCCTTGGGGACAGCTGTGGCCATCCAGGAACACTAGGTCTGCCGTGTGCCACCCTCCTAAGGATGCCACAGGCCCTGATGGCCCCGTCAGCCCCCTCTCCTCCTCACGTAGGGAGATTTCTGCTCCCTGGAGATCGGCCTGCCCAGGGGAGGAAGAGAAAGTGGCCACGTCCTCTGACACCCCATCTATACACCTGGGCCCAACACTCCTCAGAACTTTTGCCACCACCCTGTACATTTACAGATGAGGGAGCTGTGTCCCTGTCATCTAGAGATGGCCCTCCAAGCTGGGCAGGGCAACCCAGAGGTTTGGCCCATGGCTCTGGAGTCAGCCTGCCTGGGTTCAAATCCTGCTTCTGCCCTGTACTGGCTGCTGACCTTCAGCAGATACCATATCCAATCTGGGCCTCAGTGTTCTCATCTGTAAAATGGGGGTAAAAAACTGTACCTGCCTCATGATCTTCATTATTGTGAAAATAGAGTGACGTAATTCCCCTCGGGAGCTTGGACCAGTGCCCGGCAGGTGGGGAGTACTACATGAGGATCAGACGCTACCGGCACCTTTCACATCACAGGCCCATCGCCTCACAGTGGCAAGTATGGGGTCAGGATATGGACACTTTCTTGTGGCCCAAGGGCAGGGTCTGGAGTTGGATGTGATCCTGACAGGATGACAGGAGGGGCACTGGGCGGGGGTCTGCAGGCAAGAATTTGAGCCCTGAAGCCCCGGGTCCAGAGGCCAAGGCCTTGAGTGCGTCCAGCCTCAGGACCCCAATCCCCTTCCCAGGTCAGGGGTCTGCACATCAGAAAATAGCAAAGGCTGTCGCAGGATGCAGTCATCCAGGAACATGTGGCCTCGCTGGGAAACCCACTGGAGGCGCCAAGTCAGGGCTGGCACACCTGAGGACCCCTCCATGGGGGCAGCATCACGACGATGTGCCCAGCTGGGAACAACAGCACCCAGGCTCCCCTGGGAGCGTGGCCAGAGGTGGGCACACAGGGACCTTGGTAAGTTTCTTCTCTCCTGGCCTCACGTCTACACCCCCCACGCCTGACACCCGGGCCTGGCACACAGCCGGCACTCCGTGAGCGCCTGAACAATCAAATGCCAACCACGAACAGGACAGCGACCCGGGCTTCCCCTCACCCTCAGGTCCTGCCCTCGCCACGGCCCTCCAAGGTGACAGTCACATCGCCCCCTCCTTGGAGACAAGGCAGGACCTCTGGGAAGGCCACCCAGCTCTAGCCAGTGAGCAGGGGAGCCAGGTGCTGATGGTTCACGCCCTGTGCCCACTGCACCCACCACCTAGAACCCAGCGCCTGCAGCTTCCCGTGGGGAAGCCCTTCACAGCTGATGAGGCCTGTGTCAGTTTCCACCATCCATTCGGCATGACAAAAAAAACACATTTCTGGGGGTGATATCGGTGTTCAGAGAGCCCAAGCAGCTTGCTGGGGGTCACACGGAAGTAGGTGCCAGGCCAGGCTGGCCCCCAGGTTCAGCTGCCACCCAGCTTCTACCCCTGACTGCTGCCCAAAGAGCAGGCGTGCGAGCTCTCCAATCCTGTCCACCAGGGCCTGACCGCAAAATGATGGCAGAGGTACCCCGCCAGATGTGAACGGCCCAGAGCGCCCGGCGTACTGCGTGCGTGTCACCGGGGACAGCTGTGTCGCAGTGCAGCTGTGCCCGGCTAGGCAGGGAAGTGTGGGGAGGGGTCATGGCAGTGCCCGCCCTGGCGATGCTCCCTCGCAGGGAGCAGGACATGGGGAGCAGAGAGCCTTCCTGTGGCAAAGGCCACGGGGGTTGGTGAGAAGATGCCTGGGAAGGAGGGTTTCCCCTAGGTGCTGGCTTTCTGGCTTGGCCTGCAAGAAATTCCCTTCAAGAGCCAGGTAGTCTGAAAGGAGGGCAGAGAACCTTTTGGGGGCACATGCGGGATGGTACCAAGACGACACAGTCGGCGGGCAGACTACTGACCGTGGGGAAGGCCACAGTCAAGCGGCCCCCGCTCTTCAACAGACACGTTAAGGGACATAGAGGGATGAAGGTGCCTATAAATCGAAGAGACAGGAAGGACACAAGAAGTTTTAAAGGATGAATGACCTCTATTTGGATGATAAAACCACAAAGAAAGGCATGAAAGTGGTGGCGGCAGAAGTCAGAACAGAGGTTACTTTGGGGAAGGAGGGGGCTGTGACGGGCCTGGGGCCCGTGGAGGGGGCTAGGGCGGCGGACGAGGCTCTCATTCTTGACCCGGGAGGTGGTTACGGTAACATTTGTCGTATGTGGTTTTCTATATTGGTATTTCATTTTACATTCAAAAGGCTTTTTTAAGAAACTTCAACAGAAAGCACAAGATAAACTCCAGGAGGCCTGGCCAGGAGCTGGGGCTGGGAAGTGCCCAGAGGAGCCCAGGGGCTTAGTGGACCCCACGTTCCAAGCGAGGCAGCAGGGCTGAGGCCAAGGGGGCTGTGCCACTCCCCACATAAAAGCCATCAGGGACCCAGCCGGGCCCACAGGACAATCGCAGAACCGGGACACGCACAGTGCCCGTGGACTGACCCTCGCTCCCCAGCCTTCAAGTCTTGGAAAGCATCTAATCTCCCGTATGAAATCTCCTCCCAAAGTAAGTGGTTTCTGTTTCTCGAACTGAACCTTTGCAGACACACCACGTGAAGAACTTTGTATACTAATAATTAATGCGATGTCATGATAACCCTGGTTATAGCAATAGCCATTATTCAATTAGCACCAACTGTGAGCCATGGCTCCCTCACAAGGACCACAGGGGGCCACCTTACTAGGTCACACTTTGGCCACAGTTCCGAAAAGGAGCCTGAGGTTCAGAGTGGGGAAGCAGATAGCAGGTTGAAAATCAGCACCCACCTAGGCTCTCAGGGTTCTGGCGACCCCGTGCCAGGCGGCCTCTCCAGCATGTCTGTGGCCACCCCATGCCCACTCTTACCCCTATAACCCCAAACACACTGTGCATTTCCCTTTGCCCAGAAGTGCCCTTGGACGTCCCCTTCTGCCTGCCTGTCCCCTCCTCTGGGAAGCCCTACCTGATGACTCCTGTCCCAGTGAAGTAGTCCCTCCTCCCGCTTTGCATGACCACCGCCCACGTGGGCACCCACCGCCCCCCCCACCGCAGCCCGTGATGTGCCGGAGGCCAGCCTCGCTCACGGCCGTGTCCCCAGTGCCCAGAAGCAGGACTCAAACCCAGAGACGTGGCTTCTGGTTCCTTCCTTATACCGTAGAGCTCCCAGAGGCGGCAGTGGGAGTGACACAGGGAAGTCCAGCTGGAGGAGGCGCTCCAACTCTGCCTGCGGGCACCAGGGCTGCTCCCGGGAGAGAAATAGCAAGTCCGAATCGATCTGCTCAGATAAGAGGAGCTTCATCACCTCCCGATGCAGATGCCACCTCAAGGACAATCTGTGCACAGCCCGCCTCCCGAGGGGGAGCCAGTTCTGTGCTGAGATGTGAGCCTCGGAATGAAATTAAGACTTCCGCCGCTGCGACTTGAGGATAACGATGTTTTCACTCCTCAGCCCGCTTGGCTCAGAGCTGGGACCCCGGGCTGGGGACTAGTGAGCGACATCATAGCCGAGCAGCCCCCGGTGGGCGCTAATAGGGCCTACAGAACAGTGCAAAGCACACAGCCTTGGAGGCCAGACTTGGAGGTCCCAGCCCCAACTTTAAAACGGGATATAAACGTTTATTTATTGTGGGAAGAAAAGGGAAACCTCCTACACTGTTGGTGGGAATGTAAATTTGTGCAGCCACTACGGAGAACAATACGGAGGTTCCTCAAAAAACTAAAAATAGAATTATCATAGGATCCAGCAATCCCACTCCTGGGCATATATCCAGAAAAGATGAAAACTCTAATTAGAAAAGAGGCATGAACGCCAATGTTCATAGCAACACTGTTCACAACAGCCAGGACATGGAAGCAACCTAAGTGACCATCAACAGATGAATGGATAAAGAAGATGTGGTGTATGTAAACAATGGAATATTACTCAGCCATAAAAAAGAGATAACGCCATTTGCAGCAACATGGATGGACCTAGAGATGATCATACTAAATGAAGCAAGTCAGAAAGAGAAATACAAATACCATATGATATCACTCATATGTGGAATCTAAAATATGACACAAGTGAACGTATCTCTGAAACAGAAACAGAATCACAGGCATAGAGAATAGACTGATGGTTGCCAAGTGGGAGGGGGGTGGGGGAGGGATGGACTGGGAGTTTGGGATTAGCAGATGCAAACTGGTAATATATAGCATGGATAAACAACAAGGTCCTACGATATAGCACAGGGAACTGTATTCAATCTCCTGTGATAAACCATAATGGAAAAGAATATGAAAAAGAATATATATATATATATAAAAAACTGGGTCACTTTGCTGTACAGTGGAAATTAACACAACATTGTAAATCAACTATACTTCAATTTTAAAAATTAAAAAATACATTAAAAAAATTTTAAAAACAATTATAAAATTGCAATTGAGACAAATGAGAATCACTTAGGTTGTGAGAGCCTGTCTGGCAGAGACTGCTAGGGGCCTGCCCAATATCCCTTCTTCCCTCTTCTTTAGTTACTGACTCTACCTTCACGGGGGGGCAGGGGTCATAATGAAACCAGCTGAAAGGCTATCTGTTCCAGCCTTCCTTGTAGCCAGTAGCCAATGGAAGTTGTTGGGTGTGACCTGTAGAAGATGTTGTTAAAAGGGGCTGACTCGGGCTTCCCTGGTGGCGCAGTGGTTGAGAATACACCTGCCGATGCAGGGGACACTGGTTCGTGCCCCGGTCCGGGAAGATCCCACATGCTGCGGAGCGGCTGGGCCCATGAGCCATGGCCGCTGAGCCTGTGTTCCGCAGCGGGAGAAGCCACAGCAGTGAGAGGCCCGCGTACCGCAAAAAAAAAAAAGGGGGGCTGACTCACCTAGGAAAACTTCCACTTTTGTCCCTTTCCCTTCCCTTTCTTCCTATCTGGCACACAGATGAGATGACTGGAGCTCCAGCAGCCATCTTGTGATCATGAGGCAACATTGAGACTAGAAGCCACAGAGGAGAAAGACAGAAGGAGCCTGTGTCTGTGTTGACTTTGTGGACTCACTATCCCATCTCTACACCCCTGACCCCCACACTTCTTTTGTAGGAGATTATAAACCCCTAACTTGCTTGAACCCCTGTGGCTGAGTCTCTTCCTTCTAGCCGCTTAACTCAGTTCCTACCAATGCAGCCTACAGAAGGAAGACTTGAGCTGGTGGGAGAGATCAGAGAAGGTCTTCCTGAGAAAGCGAGTTGTGAGCTGAGAAGTAAGTGTTAAGTAAGAGTTCACAGGCGCAGGAAGGAGGGAAAGGCAACCCAGGAAGAAGGAACAGCACCTTCAAAGGTCATGTGGAAGGTGGGAGCCCAACCCAGGTGTGGAAGTGAAATGCAGACAGTGTGGCTGGAACATGGCAAGCGAGGAGGAGAGAAAACAGAGAAACCACCAGAGAGGTGGGTGGGCCCAAGGAGGAGGAGCCTGGGGACCAAGCGTGGGGCGTTCCAGACCCCAGGCCTAACTGCCTCTTTGCAGTGCTCTGCTTCTCCAACTCTCTGGAGCCTTGACTGAAGCCACAACAGCCCAGCCACTGGGGCGACCTCTTCTGCCAAGAGCAAGGGGCCCCCCTCACTAGTCAGGGCTGCTGGCCAGCCTGTGCTGTGTAAACAACAGCAGGAAGAGCTGCCGGGCTCACGGCCAGTGGCTCTGGCCTGGCCTGTCTTCTCCCTCGTGCACTGGGCAGGGCTGCTTCTCCTGCGCAATCCTTCCAGCGCCACAGCATCTCCCCTCCGCCAAGTCCTGGACCGACGAGATGCCCGTGGATGTCCCATTTGTTCTTCACTCCCTGAGGGAGGCCGGGCCGGCTGAGAACGCTGAGGCTCAGAGAGGCATAGTGATCTGCCTCTGGCCACACAGCTGTAAATAAACTGTAGGACTCAAACCCAGCCTGCCCACCTCCTCCTGCTGCCCAGGAGAGTGTGCATGCCCAGGGGGCTCTGAGTCAGGCCAGGGTCAAAGCCACAGCCACCTGCTGGAGGCGCAATAAGGGGACTGCTCCAGAGGCGTTAGGCTGAGAACGGCAGGAGCCCTTCTCCGAGGCCGATAACGTCTTGGTGACTTGTTCCAACCACCTGCATCTTTCTTCACTTGTTCCTTTAAACAGTGCCCCATGTCCCTTTGGGGGTCTCTGGGGGTGGTGCAGTCATCCTCTGACATCCCATGGTCCCTCATGTCTCTGCACTTGGCCATCTTGGTTGGTGCCCGGAGCAGAGTTCGACAGAATTTGGGATGTTATGGTGATGTGACCCGGTGTCCTGATGCCGGACTCTAGGAAGGCCGTTTTGTTGCTGAGATCCTGGTAGCAGCTCTGTGCAACACCGGCTTTGCCAGTGATGTGGGGAGACTGGGGGGGAACAGAATGGCAGGGAAAATCATGCCACCCCAGGATGGGCGCCCAGGACAATGACTCCAGGTGGAGGGCAAGGGTCGTATCTCTAGGCTCCCCCATCTCCCCCAGTGGTGCTCGTCATGGGATGGGTTGTCATGGTGATGGGACGGGTGCTGAGCAGAAAGGGGTTTGTGATGGGCATTACAAGTGGAAGAAGGAAGAGTTCCCGTTCGGAGCTGGGGTGGAGACACTCCTCCGCTCTCCCTGTTCCACGGTGCCCACCACCCCCAAAGCCCAGGAGACCTGTGCTGGGTCCTGCAGCTGCGGCTGAGCAGTCCCCTCCCCAGGCATCCCCAGTCCCAGCGCCGGCCCCAGGGATCTCGGAACACCGCCTCAGCAATTTGCCAGAGCAGGTATACAACTAATAAGCGGGTGACTGGATCCATTGTTCAAAAGTTATCTTTAGACAAGAACATTTATCAAGTTTAATTAACGTGTCAAGAACCCCAGTGCCAGAGATCGCTCCAAATGCATTCCTGATAATACTAATTTTTCTACATTAACGCCAACTGGGCACCCAGCATTGAGCAGGAAATAGACCGTCAGTGCTACCACCACCCAAAACATAGAGACGACTTCCCTCCCTAAATCAAATTAAACGTGTTGTGGATGCCGAGTGGTGGGCGGGAGGCTGAAAGCCCAGCAGAGAGTGAGCTGCTGCCCTCCCGGCCGAGAAGTCAGGATGCCATCTGCGCGGTCCTCCCACTGTGTGCCGGGCGGGGCACTGCCCTCCTAGAACAGAGTCCTCACATCGGCTTGGTTTGCTTCCTAGGTTTTGCAGAAGTGGCACCTGAGGTTCAGGGAGGAGCCGTGACTCGTCCGGTCCACCCAATTTAGTCGAGTCTTGGCGCCAAGACCCTCCGGCTCACCCGACCTCCAGGCACGTTCAGCCACTCAGCCGGCAAACACTGGCCGAGCGCTTACTGCATACGAGCTCCATGCTAGGTGGAGCGAACAAAGCAGACAGGGCCGCCTTCTCAGGGAGCTGACATTCTGCTGAGGGATTCAGACAATAAGGGGGCGGGGAGGAGAAGAAGAAGGAGATGAAGGCTTCATACACTGATACGTGCTAAGGCAAGAAGAGACGGGAGTGATGGTCACCAGAGATGGGAGGGGTTGAGATCCCCTTGAGAGGGGCTGGGCAGGGAAGGCCTTACGAGGAGTTGGCATTTGGGAGGATGCTCAGATGAGAAGCAGCCAGCCCGAGAGATCTGGGGCGATGAGCGGCATTCTAGGCAGAGAGAAGAGCCGGTGCAAAGGCCCTCAGCTCTTGCCTCAGGGTCTGCTTCCGGAGAAGACCAGGGTCTGGGTCCTCCCAGTGTCTGTGGTTCACCTACCTGACGCGGACATCCCTTTGGCAACCCAGCAGCCCCTAACTGCACTTAACCACAAAGCCCCTTTTTCTGTGTAAAGCCAAGTCGTGAATCACAGAACCCATCTGAGAGCAGCTGTTGGAACATGGAGAACTGGCAGGGATCTCTAAAGAGAGGATGGGGCGGGTCGACGTGTACAGCTCTACAGGTCGCAAGGCAGAGCCTCAGGGGATATCATTTACATAGACCCGTTTTTCCCCTGAGGAAGTAAGGCTCAGACAAGTAAAGTGACTTTCTCAAAGTCACACAGTTAGGAAGTAGCCAACCAGGGTTTGAAACCTAATCTAACACAGTCCCAAGGACCCCAGTCCCAACCCCTCCCCACCCAAGCACCCTGCTCACAGGAGCACCCTGGCAGGCTCTGTGTCAGTGCCTGGATGTGATTATAAACTGTAGAGCACGAGCCAAATGTGGGGAGGGGGGGTCAATATTATATTTAACTCCTCTGCTGAGAGCTAGAATTCATGCCAGGACCCCTTTGGGGCAGGGGCCATGGATGCGCACACGGCTCCTCCTCTCTGTGTCCCCCCCAACTGGAGTCATCTGCATGTCATTAGGGGCGCGGGCGCACACAGGACGCTTCAGCGGCAGACCCAGCCGCCGCCCTCCTGGGTCTTGATCTCCCTCCCCGTCAGATCTCCAGCACGAGCCAGAGCAGGGGAGACACCCCCGCCTCTACCGAGTCCAGACGTTCAAGGGTCCCCCACCTCGGGGGCAGAAGCAAAACCAGGGGAGATGGTTCCAGGCCTGCACTGGGAAGACATCTCAGAAGTGATGGAGAGACCCTCCAGAGCAGCGTTCCCATGACACAGACGGGGAAACTGAGACCCAGAGGACCAGTCCTGTCCAGGGTCACCCGGGGGCGGGGGCTGGTGACAGAGGGGAAATCAAGATCCTGGATTCCGACTCCTTGGCCGGTTTCCAAAGGGTCCCTAGAGGATACGGGGGTCCCCTCACACCCACACCCACGAACATGGCAGTGAGCACCTTGCTCTGGTCAATGGCCGGGCGCCGGGACAGTCACAGGCCTCGGGATTTCAGTGCTTCTGCCTGGAACACACCAGGGGTGCCGATATCTAGGGGTTTGGAAGATACCAGGCCAGCAGTGGGGCTCTGCGAGAGGCTCATGGGAAGCGGGGAAGCACAGTTGAGAAGCTGAGCATGTCGGGGGCTCTGAACAGGAGAGGGGAGCCCACGTGAAACAGTGTTTCCCAAACTTTAGCACACGCAGAATCCCCTGGAAGACCCTCCGGCCCCAGTCCAGAGTCTCTGATTCACTAGGTCTGGGGTAGGCCCTGAAATGTGCCTTTCGAGCAAGTTCCCAGCTGATGCCGGCTGGGCCCAGGAACCCCACTTTGAGAACCACTGGGGTAACCAGAAGATCAATGCCGGTCTAGCAGACGGGGTGTGGTGATTGGGGTTTTCCTGTTACTATGTATAAAACGCAGACGGGGCTTCCCTGGTGGCGCAATGGTTGAGAGTCCGCCTGCCGATGCAGGGGACACGGGTTAGTGTCCCGGTCCGGGAAGATCCCACGTGCCGCGGAGTGGCTGGGCCCGTGAGCCATGGCCGCTGTGCCTGCGCGTCCGGAGCCTGTGCTCTGCAACGGGAGAGGCCACAGCGGTGAGAGACCCGTGCACCGAAAAAAAAAAAAAGCAAAGCAGACGGACAGCACTTTACAGTTTGCAAGATATTTGCACATCTCACCTCTTAACAGCCCTGCTATTCTGACCCCATTTCGCACTCACCCAGGGATATTCGACGGCTTGCTCGATGAACTGCTAGAAAGGATCGAACCCAGACCTTATACCTTTCCCCATTCATCCTATCGCTGCCCTTCCTTCAGTCGTCACGTCCACTTTCCCGGGAGGATGAGCCACTTTCCCTGAGCACGTGCTACGTGCCAGGTACACACGCACACTTCACGCACATTGTCCACGTGACCCTTGCCTGATGTCCGGGTGGGTCACTTTACCCCCTTTCAGAGGAAGAGGAAACCGAGGCCGGCCACGCCTCCTGCTCTCACGGGCTGGAGTCGGGATTCAATCCCCAGCCCAGCCTGGGCTCTCCCTGCCACGGAGCATCTCCACGCAGGCTGCACTGCAGAGCAGAACTTTGTGGAAGCGGCCAGGCCATCTGGGGGGTGGCATGAGGAGCCATGAGGGTAATTGGGTTCCCATAGCCCCACGCACCAACGTGGCCAAGGGCTTGAGCCAGGCACGCCTTCCGCATGAGGAGGGTTTGTTCTCGGTTCTTTTCAAAGAGACTCTTCAACCACCTAGTTTCCCCATTTGAAGCTTGCTTTTCTGAGGTCCTCAAGGCAATTGTTCCCAGACAGAAAATTACTTCTAAACCCAGAAGCAGGTAATTGCCAATGGTAGCGCTCATTATCAGCACCGTGCACACGTCTCTAGAAGAGCAGGGGAATTCGTCTCCGGCCTGGAAGCGTCATTATGGGAAACCCTGGAGCAGGGCTGCGGTAGGCACCCACGTCAGCGCCAGCTGGCTCCTGGCAACAGCCAAGCCCGGAGAGGCAGCCGCCCAGGGACCATGAGCCCAGCTCGCATGACCTTCACCTGGCAGGGGGCGGTGGGGGGTGGAGCAGCCTCTGGGGCCCACACCTGAACAAGGTCCCTGAGGGATTAAAAAGCGTCCCCCCCCAAATTCATGTCCATCCAGAACCTCAGAATATGACCTTGTTTAGAAATAAGGTCTTTGCAGATATACTTAGTTAAAGATCTGGAGATGAAATCCTGGCTTTAGGACGGGCTCTAAACCTCATGACCAATGCCCTCCTAAGAAGAGACACAGACACACAGAGGAGGGGCCAGGTGAAGACAGAGGCGGAGTCAGGGAGGCAGCCGCGAGCCACGCAGTGCCTAGGGCCACCCGGAGCCGGCAGGGTCAGCAAGGATCAACCCCTGGAGCCTGCAGAGGGAGCAGAGCCCTGCCGACTCCTTGATTTCAGACTTCCGGCCTCCAGAACTCTGAGAAAATTAATTTCTTTAGTTTTAAGTCACACCGTTTGTGGCAATTTGCGACAGTAGCCACAGGAAACTAATATGGTCACAGACAGCGAAGGTCTTTCTCGAGGGATGCTCCTGGGTCCCCTCCTGCCTGCTGGCCCGCATCCCATCCCTGCCTCCTGGGCCACCACCTGAGCCCTACACCTGGGCAGCCCTCAGCAGGCTTCTCTCCTCTCCTCCATCTTCTGCCGTCTACTCTCAGCTCGTGAACCCCAACGTCCATCTCCAGCCCAGACTCCAGAGTTCAACCTGGTCAAACAGAACCAGAAGTCTCCCCGCTCCTCAAACAGCTGCCCCCACACCACACTCCTCCTCTTCCTGCTTCAGCTCCCACACTCGAACTACTGATGCTACCACCGTTCAGGCCAGTCACCGAGGATGTCCAGTGACCCACATCCACGTCCCAGGAGAAGGACGTGGTAGATACTGGGGGGAGGTTTGCAGTCTGGCTGAACCCTAAACAACCTTTAGACACCACCTGCTCCCAAATTTTTCCTGGGTCTGAGCTTCTCTGGGCTCCACCAGCCCCTGTTCACACTCACACATACAGCCCTAATGCTCAGGGCTCGTGGGGTACTCAGGGAAGTCATTGAGGCCGGGTTCCCTCTGGCTTCCTACTCTGATACTTTCAGCATCTGTCTCCTCTTGGTCACAGAATGGCTGCTGTGCATCCAGACATCACATCCATATTCTAGGCAAAAAGAGGAGTGGAACCAAAGGCTGAGAGTCACAGGATGTCTGCTTGGTCGGCTTTGCCTTTTTATTAGAAGATGCAAGCTCTCTCTGGGGAGTCCTGTCCACTTCCCAGTGGCCAGCACTTGGTGACACAGCCATGTCTAGTGGCAAGGGAGGCTGAGAACTTGATTCGCTTTCCAGTCTACATTAGAGGAAGGTAGGGGGTTAGACTAGGCTGTTCAAGTCCATCACCTCTGGTTAAGCAGCCCCTTTCTTCTTCCCGTGCACTCTCAAATCCAACCTTCCACCTCCTGCTCTTTGATGCCTGCCTCCTTTTGCTCCTGTTGCTTGTGCTGGCTGGACTCTCCTTTCCCTGCCACTCCTAGCTGTCCAAACCTAAAACAACAGTCAAGACCCAGCTAAAAGGCCACTTCGTCCATGAAGCAGTCCCTGACCTCCACATCTAGCCCCCCAGAGAACCCCCCCCACACACACACACATCTCTTCTCACCCACCACGATGTCGGAGTTGCCTTGTCCACCTCCTGTGTTTCCCACTAGATAAGCCCCACGCCCAGAGCAGGACTGGCTCAGCTCTGTCCACAGCACCCGGCCCAGGGTGCGCCTCAGCGAACACACGGAGCTCCACTGCTGATGCGGCTGAGTCAGATCTGAAACGGTGGTTCCTTTTCCTCCCCATCCCCGGCGCTCAGTGGAGCAGGAGGCAGAGCACGGCTGCAGGAGGAGGTTTGCTTGTGTTTTGGTCTTGGAAATAAACAAGGATGGAGCTCTTCTGTATCAGCAGAGGCCGGGACCGATGTTGCCGGGTTTTTCCAGTAATAATATACCCAGTAAAAACAGGAAATTGGTGCTAATGACTTCTCTCCTCCCTCCACGGGTCCCAAGCAAGCTGGAAGGAACTTCAAGCAAATGGGGAGACTGAGCCTCCAAGAAGGCAAGCGACACACCAAAAATCACTCAGTAAATCAGTGCACAGCCAGGGACTCGCACTTCTGAGTCCAGGACCAAGGCGCTTTTGTCACGTGTGGAACGGGAAGGATGGTGGAGCAAGAGGCTATGGAACTTCATGCCTCCCAGGGAACCTTGAAAGATTAATCCCCCAAGTAACTCTGCAGGGTCCTCGTTTAAGTGAGCTATTCAGAGAGGGCAAAACAAGGACATGGGGGATTTCACAGGCTCTGAACATCATTGGTCTTCTCTCTTACATTGTACTGTGATGGCCTTGGTCAAAGCCACCAGCAACACTCTCTTCTCTTCTTTCCACCTAGAATGTGGATGTGATGTCTGGATGCACAGCAACCATCTTGTGACTATGAGGAGACACATGCTGAGAGTGGCAGAGCAGGAATCCAGAAGGAACCTGGCCTCAGTGACTTTCCTGAGTACCCCAACACCCCTGAGTTGTCTTTACTGTTCCCTGCTTCTGTCTCCCTGCCACCTCCAACCCAGCCAGAGCACAAGGTCTCTTCCTAATGCAGCAGCTGGAGTGACCCTAGAATGCAGGTCTTATCACATCCCCACCCGGTCCTCTGCTCCTGACCCTCAAGTGCCCCCCAGCCCCTCCAGTTCCTATGTGACCCTTACCCTGACCTCAGCTCCTACAACTTCCTCACTTCATTCCAGGCAGTCTCCTGCCTCTGGACCCTCGCTCTAGCAGCTCCAGGTGCCTGGACACTCATCCCCTGGGTATCCACAGGGACTCTCCCTCACCTCCTGTAAGTCTCTGCTCAAATGTCACCTTGTCAACCATCCCGTTTAAAATTGCCGGCTGAGGAATTCCCTGGTGGTCCAGTAGTTAGGACTCAGCCCTTTCACTGCCATGGGCCCGGGTTCAATCCCTGGTCCGGGAACTAAGATCCCACAAGCTGCGTGGCACAACCAATAAATAAATAAATTGCTAGCTCTACCAGCACACTGGCACCCTAGAGTGACATAGTTTTCCACAGAACTGAGTGCCGTCCACCCCGCTATATGCTTTACCTAAACACGTTGTTGGTACCTGGTATCATCTGATGCCTTCGCTAGAATGTCAAATTCATGCAGCGGGGGTCTCCATCTGTCCTCCTCTGAGACCTCCCCTGGCCCCCAGAACTGCACCTGGCACCCAGTGGGTGCCCGCTAAATCCTTGCCGACCCGAAGAAGATGGAGATGCAGGCGGGGTGAACTTGGAGGTCGGGGGGTGTAGCATGGAGTGGGCAGGGACTGTGGCTTCCAGGATATCTAAGAGCCTGGCTAGCAAACCGGGAGGCTGCCTGGAGGAGCAAATGCCAGCACTTGAACACAGATTTCCAGGTCCTCTGCTGTCTGGCTGGGGGGTGACATCCCCGTGTCCTGGCGTGAGAGGGGGGGTACCGCTGTGTCTCCAGAGAAGCCAGACTCGGTTCCCATGGCGGCCCCCCTCTCCCAGATGTGGGCCTCGGGAGACCCACTTCCTCTTCTGCCAGGTGGGGGTCGAGGACCTACCTCAGGGCCCCCATAAGGACCATGAGGCCAGGGAGGGGGAAGCCTGGCACCTGGTCCGGGGGCAGTCAGCCTTTGCAGCGCATGAGCCTGGGTCCGCTCCCAGCACAGAGGGCTTCACGGCTCACTCCCGTGACAGCTGAATGAAGTGTGCTTGTCATCACCACCCTCCCACAGGTGGGGAAACTGAGGCTCAGAGACGCCAAGCGATTGGCTTGAGGTCACACAGGTAATGAGTAGACCATCCTTCAAACCCATCTGAGGCCCACACTGTGAACAGGCGAGTATTCTTTCTCGCGATCAATAAATAGTACTTTCAGGAAGATTTAGGCCTAAAGGTCATGGTTTCACTGGTAAAGAACATCCATGAATGCTAGCTGATGGGATAAAGATGCAGTGATAGAAAACAGGAAGCTGGGAAAGAGGGAACAAAGTGGGAAGTGGAGAGGGACAACAAGGGACCCCCAGAGCCGCCACCTCTCACCTGAAGACAGGTAAGAACGTCTGCGGGCCATAAACAAGCTCTTTCTGCCCTTTGCATCAGTCCCCGTCACCCCTCATCCCCGTGAGGTTCTGTGCATCCCCTTCCCCAGCTGCCTCTCACTCTGCTCCCCTTCCTTCCCTCCATTGCATCCCTGGGACTTAAGTCAACCATCAGCAAGATCCCCAGACCCTCAAGCTCCGAGTGAATGTCACCTTCACCTCCAAACTGCAGCAAGACCCTATCCGTCCCCCAAGGACGCCACTCCCCCAGTGGGGCCCCGACTCCCCACCTCACAGCACCGTGGCCTCCTCGTTCCCCACCATTGCCCCAGACCACTCTCCCCCTCCTACCCCTCCTTGTCGCAGGTGCCCCCCTCTCCAGGTCACACTCTGCTGCTCGCCCCCTCCAGTGTCACTCCTAATAGAATTCCTGGTGATCGCAATGCCCATGGACTTGATCCTCCCAGCAGCCTGGCCTCTGGGATCTTGGGCCCCTCTCCTTCCATGATCCTTCCTCCACCTGACCTCAGCCACCCACTCCCAGGGTCAGGAGTGACGTCAGGTCCCCAGCAACCAGCGTGGCACAGGTGGTGACCCATCAGACAGGCATGGTGCCCAGCCCACACCGTGTCAGCCCCAGTCACCCGAGCCCACCACTCCTCCCAGTGTGAAGTATCCCGCTACCACCCACCTTTCCAGCTCGCCCCTCTGGTGCCCTGACTCCCACCATCCCTTCACTCTGAAACTCAGGAGCAAAGCAAATCTTGCAAACGGCAAGGTGGGTGGTGCTCTGAGCTCCATCCTTTTGGGACCACAGAGGAGCGGCCATGGCTGTAGCGGCGGCACGAGGACAATAAGTCTCATCAATTGGCATGAAGGCTCTGGAGCTGCAAAGTGCACCGTGGGGTTGCCCCTACAGAAGGGTCCTAGGTAGGTGGGTGAGCCCCGGGGTAGACATTCAACACCATCTCAGGGGAGAAAACAGTCAGGTTTTCTCACCAGGATGGCATCACCTCTGCTATGTCCCAGAGCAGGGGCTGCAAGCAGATGCCCACGGGGGACCAAAGCCAGAAGAGATAGAGACTGGCCTCAGGAGAGGGGAGCCAGTCACGGGGCACCCCAAAGTCACCCACGGGAAGTGTGTATCATTGCAAACACTGTGACGTGATTTTCAAAGAAAAACAAGTGAGACAAATAAAACGAGAAACTGGAAGCAAGGATGCCAATTTCCAGAACAAATAAACGATCAGGATCCAGTCACCCAAGCATAAGCAAGATGAAAAGACACCATGGCAACCATCCAAACACATGGCGCCCAGCAGAGAAAGGGAAAGGGAGGGGGAGCCCTAGCATATACAGGAGACAGACCAACAGCCCAACCCAAATGAAGTCAGCCAAGAAACAGACTGCTTCGCACTGTAGGACACCTGACCGTGAATACAAATTCCACAAAATAAAACCCACAGAGAGGGTCATTAGACAACAGAATGAGATGGAAGGGAGATGTCAGACCTGAGGAAAGAAATTAAGGACAAAACATGCTTGTGGATGTAATAGATGAGAAGCAGCGAGAGCCTCGCCTCCTTCCTGACTTGGTTCAAATGTCCCCTTCTCACCGAGACAGATCTGACCACCCTCCCCCACCCCTGCTTTATTTTCCTCACAGCCCTTAGCAACTTCTCACATACTCTATGATCTATTTATTTGGCCACTCATCTCTCTCCCCCCACAATTTCCAAGAGGGAAAGTTTTACCTGTCTTGCTGTGTCCTCAATACCAAGAAATATGCCTGGCAAATGGCAAGCCATCAATGAATATGAGGTAAATGAATGAATGGGCAGAACAGACACTGATGAAAGTGTAATTAATGATACAGAGGAAAACCTTGAGATAATCACAATGACTGCAGTTGGAGAAAATAAAGAGATAAAAGAGAGTTGGAGAAAAGTGTATGGATGTAGAAAATGGTACACCACAAGGATAATTGGTGGCCTTAATTCAGAGCCCTAATAATAGCTACTGATCATGTAGTAAACATGCTATCAGAGTCCTTGAAATAAAGAAATTATTGAATCCAAAATTCAAAATAGCATGCCATGCTTCAGAAATGCTGCTACAGAATGCTCCACACATATTTCTTAGCAAAGTTATGACTTTCAAGCATTTAGGATGAAAAAGAAAACTGTTTACAAGAAGGAAAAGAGCTGCCTGCTTAAGGCTTCTGCAGCAACCATCCACTTCATAAGACCATGAAGCACCAGGTTTTGAAGGAAAGAAAGTGTGACTCAAGAAAATTATTCACACCCAGGATGCTGTTTTTTAAATACATTCAAGGACAGGAAGGACTTAGGGAACACACACCCATGAGCCCTTCTGGGGGAAAAAATATATAAACAAGTTACAAAAACTCCAGGTAATTAAAGAATGGGTGAACATCCAATCAATTTAAATGTGCACTTGAGAGTAAGCTATTATAGGAATTATGGTTACAGAAAAGAAGGTGAAAGTCATAAACTGTCCAAAATAATAATAATATAACTATAAAAACCATGAGCTGAAAGGAAGGAGACGGGAGGGGATGTGGCATGCTAATTTCATATTCCATCGTAAGGAACTAATGGAACCTGTCTGAAATTGGTACAAGTAGGTGAATAAATACCTATAATCATTTTAATTTTTTAGTGTTTTTCACAATCTTTTTTTTTAAAGGGATCTTTTAGAAAATAGTTTACTTACAGTTTAATTCCTTCCATTCTTCTTAATTTTACCTGAATGTAAAAATTAAAGATAATATTTTCATTAAAAATCTTGTGTAGTGAGCTAATATTTTCTTAAAGTCTATTTCTCTCTTCCTTTATCTGTCTAGAATGATGTTCACTTAATCTGCAGGGTGATTACTTCTGGACAGTAGGATGTGGCTGCTTTGTACACCTTCAACGGTGTATTTTTTGTGCTTTATTTGTCCTCTTTGGTGAGGGTGGTGGTAATGCAGGCTGCTCATCCCAGATCACTCCCTCAGGCATGTGATAGAATTTCACTTCCCTGTCTCCTTGACCCTCGGCATGCTCACATGCTTGCTCTGGCCTATGGGATGTGAGCAAGCGAGGGCTGTCACTTCAAAGACAGGCTCTAAAGTCACTGTTATTTAGGGGATGCTTGTTACTGCAGCATAACCTAGGTTATTGTGACTGATACAATAAGTATGTATCATTTTATAAAAACAACAGAATGGTTTTTTCCATGAGAAGGAAGAAAGGGAGAGAAGGAGGGAAGAAGGAAAGAAGAATGGAAGGAAGGAAGGAAGGAGGGAAGCAAGGGTGGAAGGAAGGGAAGAAGAGAGGGAAGAAGAAAAGAAGGAAGGGAGGGAGAGAGGGAGGGAGGGAAGGAGGGAGGAGAGACAGAAGGGAGAAGAAGAAATTCGAAGAAAGTATACCAAGGTGTTAACGTGATGAATTCTGTAAGGTGGAAACCTGTATATTTGTTAGTCCTTTGAAATTTTCACCAGAGACAGTGAAGGAGGAAAATACCTTCTCAGACCGTCAACTGGGGACTGTGGGTTTGGGGGAAGGGGGGGGGGATTAAGACCACACGAGAACGCAGGCTGACCCTTGGAGCAGATAAATGTCTGGTGGTGGAATTCCTGGGCCGGCGTTAAGACCAGGGATACCCGCTGGGCTGGTGGACGCAACTCCCACCTCCCTTTGTCTAGAACTTTCCACAGAGTCTGAGGCTTTGGGAAGATCAAGGGCTGGAAGCAGATGGGAACCTCATCTGGGTCAATACAGGTGGAGAGACAGAAAGAGACCTCAGGGAGTGTCCAGGAGAGGTTCCTCAGAAGCTGGAAGCTGAGTGAGAGGAGACCAGGTAAAGTACCAGAAAATCGCCCGGAAGTGGGGTGCACCAAAGGCAAACCAGGAGAAGGAGTAGGGGACAGCGGCACCGGGGGCCCAGCCTATCTCATCTCATTTCTTTTCAACACGGGGAGGAAAAGAATATAGTATGCCCATAGTAGAGATGAGGAAACTGAGGCTCAGAGAGAAGCGTGATTACCTCCAAGGTCATGCAGCTGCAAGGGGCAAAGCAGGCACCCAGCTCCGGGCAGGGGGCTCTTGTCCCCAAGGAAGGTGGGAAGTCCCTAAGGGTGGGAAAGGCCGAAGGCCCAGGGGCGGGGCCACTAACAAAGGGCCCTGGCGGAGGTCCCTCCGCTTTGATGACAGCTAGGCAGAAGCCCCATTCTATGAGCGGGATTCTTTCACCAGTCGGGGTTCTGTTATGCTGCTGTCACCTCTTGGTGCCCCCCCACACCCCAGGGAGGCCTCCTAGCCTTGCAGCTCGAGGAGGATGCCGGCAGGCGGCAGGACTCGGTCCTCAGCCAACGGACCAGTGGCTGCGCTAAGGCAGGTCAGCCCCCCCCACACACACCAAGCGGCGTGTCCCAGTCCCGGAGGACTTGAGTGATGACAAATCCTTCCCCACCCGGCTGGAAGGCCAGATGAGCTGACCACCCACAGATTGGAGTTATTCGTCCCCAAAGCCAGGGCAGCGCCAGGCAGGCCCTTCCCAGCCCCCGTCCTCCACACCTTCCCGCCCCAGGGACACTGAGACCCCAGGCCTCCCAGGCGACAGCCTCCCAAGCTGGTATTACAGCCCTTTGGAAAGACATTGTTTTTTTTGCCAGCCACTCCAGAGCAACAATACGGAGGTAGGTAGAGGGAGCCAGGTGTGGGAGGAAGCGCTTCCCTTTCCACTGTGTGCTGCGAGCCCCACCTGGCAGCCGGCAGCCTTTCCTGCTGCCTCTGGATGTGCAGATGGGGGCAGAGACGAAGCAGCAGGAGGCACCTGGGGGCCAACACTGCACGAGGTGGGGGTGGGGGAGGTGCGGGTGAGGACTAGGGCGGGGGCAGGGGAGGGGGACCCTCTCTCCAGCAGTGGCCGCAGTACTCCAGCTGGACAAAGCCTCCACCCGATAGCAGCTAATCCAGCCCCTTGCTTCTCAGATGGGGGAGAGGAGAAACCTGGCATTTCTCGGGGTCTGTTACACGCCTGCAATGAGCTCAGGGTACCCCAACTACCATTGCAAGGATACTGCTGTACCCCATTTTCAAAAGGAAACTGAGGCTCTGAGAGCAGAGGTGTCCTGACCCAGACTAGGCAGCCAGGTAACTGACAGAGAGGATTTGAGCCTGAGCCAGGATTGGGGCTGGGGGAGGGATTCTGGGGGCCGGTCTGGGGAGAGAATCTCTGCCCCCCACCCTGCCCCATGGGGGTCCCCCTGGGTGAGTGTCCTGTGGCCGCTGTAACAAAGGACCACAAACGCAGTGGCTTAAAGCCATCCAGATGCGTTCTCTTACGGTTCTGGAGGTCAGAAGTTAGACATCGGCTTCCTGGGACTAAAATCACGGTATGGGCAGGACCGGCTCCTTCCGGAGGCTCCAGGAGATAATCCGTTTCCCGCCCTTTGCCAGCTTCTGGAGGCGCCCATGTGCTTTGGCTGCGGGCTTCACATCCCTCCAGCCTCTGCTTCCGTCCTCACAACTCCTCTCTGACCCTGGCCTTCCTGCCTCCCTCTCATAAGGTCCCTTGTGATGACACTGGGCCCCCTGGAGAATCCAGGACAGTCTCCCCACCTCAGATCCTTAGTTCAGCACATCTGCAGGGTCCCTCTGACTATGGAAGATGACACACACGTTCCAAGAATCAGGACGGGGACATCTTTAGGGGCCATTATTTGGCCAATCACACTTCTCATAGGAGGGGAGATGGCATGAGGATGAAGGAGTGCCAGGCACTTAACACACGTTCGCTCATTCAGTGTCACAATGACCCTTGGGGCAGCTGTACCACTGGCTCCATTTCACAGCTGAGGAAATTAAGGCAGAGTGTGGTGAAGTAACCTGCACCAACCCCGTGCGGGACGTGGCTGAGCCAGGCTCCCAGGCAGACCATCGCCCAGTCTGTGCCCGTAACCACCAGCATTAGTAGGAGGTCCTGGGGTAGCATCCAAGGTGACTTCTGACTCAGTGCATCCTTCTAGAAGAACTGGTTTATGCAGAAGGTATCTGTGGGGGTCGTCTTTTCATAATGAGGCTCTGGGATTTGCAGGGTCGCGCTTAGGAACACCCTGGAAGGGACCACCATGGCCACCAGGCCTCCCGCCACCCTGAGGCTCAAACACCCACCTGCTCGGCCCACACCAGGGCACAGGGAGCCTGCTTCCCAGAGCTAGCCTGGCCCCCGTTGGGAAGGCTCCCTCGTGCCGGACAGAACCTGCCTCCCGAGGTCTCCCCACTGGGACCAGCTCCACCCTGCGGGCCTCAGAGCCAGGTGCCCTGCCCAGGAGAGCCGGGCAGAGGATGGAGCCGCCCAGCCCCCAGCACCCAGCGTCCACTGTCCCTCTGGGGACACCTGGCCGGTTCCCCAGGCCCTGTCTGCAGCAGGGTTCTCAACCTCCGGGGTTTGAAGGAGAAAAATGACTTTCCCGATAAAATATTCATGGTAGGCTGAGCGTAAAATAGGCTGAAGAGGAAGGAGAGTGACTTTTGCCCAGCACAAATGAGGTGACGTGGAACCACGAGGCTGGCTTCTCCACCCCATCAAGGCCCTGAGATGCCCACCCCCACCCCAGCCAGCAGAGCAGACCTCATGGACGTGAGACCTGTGCAGTCACCCACGGCCACCCACTCAGAAGGGACACGACCAGCGGTTTAACGCTCTGGGGTCACCATCTCGAAATTCTTAATTCTGGACGCAGGGCCCACATTTTCATCTTGCACCACACGCCGCGAATTATGTAGCCGTCCTGGCTGTCGGGAAGATGCTCACGGTCTGACTCTGGGGACACAAATGCCTTCCTCTCAGGCCGGGCCAAGGGGAGGGGACGACCACAGCCCCCCAGGAGCGGTTCCTTCACACACATCACTTCATTTCATCCGTAAACCGGACCCACGGGTGAAATCAACACAAGAACAGAACAATGACCGTCATGTACACAGGCTCTGGGCCTGGCAGATCGATGCCCACCCAGGGCACCTCCCCTGACTTTCCAACAGCCTCTGAAGTGATACCTTCTCACCTTCACAATGAGGAGCTCATCGTGAGTCCCTTGTCCAGTGCTTCGGAGACCGTGAGTGGTGGACATGGAATGTTCTGGAACTGCGGGAAGGCCAGGGTGGCTGGGACAGGAGAGGAGGGGTGTGAGCAGAAGCTGGCAGGGCTGGAGGGGGACCACGAAAGCCTCAGAGTCCAATTTAAGGGTCTGGGTCTTGAACGAAAGGCTCTTGGAAACAGCCACCAGCGTGCTGTCCTCGGAGGGGTGATGCAATGGGATTTGCGATGCAAAGAACTGACTCTGGGGGCGGGGAGTGGGGGGCCCTTACAGTCCCGCCCACTGTTGGCACAGAAGCCCAGGAAGCGCTTGTCCCCTCCCGCAAGGCTGACCGCAAAGCGGTCCCCCTCCCCGGCTGTCCTCAGAAGCCCCTCCAGAATCTCTCCCCCTCCCCCCTCCCAGGAGCCTCTCGGCAGCCTCTCAGGTCCTGAGCTCCTGCAGTAGCTGCGTCCTTCTCGCCCCTTCTCCCTGTACCCCCAGCAGCAAGGTCGCTGCAACGCTTGAACCTTCAAGGGTTCCCCACAGGGGCCGGCGTGGCCAGAACCCTGTCCTCTGAGCGACAAGGACGGCAAGGCCACAGCAGCAGCCGGGCACCCGCCGGGCACCAGGCACTCAGCTGGGGCGGCAACCAGAATCGGGCATCCTGGGTACCAGAGTGCCGGGGCTCACCCCAGGAGGCCTTCAACCACCCCCATCCCTCATAAGGATTTGCAGCCATGAATTTCCACAGGAGGCAGAGAGTCTCTGCCCTGGGCCTCCCACCGAGATTCTGTCTGGTGCCCTGGCTCTCAGGGGGCCCGGTGGTGACCCCAGCTGGGAGAGGCCAGCCAGCTTGCGCCCCTTCCCGACGCCAGAGTCATGGGTCGTGGGCAGGTAGGGCCCAGGCCATGCAGGGGCCGCATCAACCCCTCAGGGGGGAGGGGGGCTCCTGGGGCCAACCCTTGGGCCTGGGCTGTTCTACGGGGGAGCACCCACCCCGCGGAGGGGCTGTCCCACCCTGTCGGCCATGCCAGCTCCCCTGACATCTCTGAGAGAGGCTGTGGTCAGCCAGCTCGGGGCAGCCCGGGGTCCGGCTCCCCTTCTGGAGGTACAGCACGTGAGGGCCGAGAGAGGTGTTTCAGGGACCCTCTCAGCGCCACTGGGGGGTTTGCAAAATCAGTGTGAAGGTGAACTTCGGGGAGAAACGGGAATGACAGCTGGGGAACAGGGCAGGTTTGTGACCTTCTTATTGTTTCTTCAGGGGCTGTGAAGCCTGAGTGTTTGGGCGACACTCTTGTCAGCTTTCACTGGGTCCTGACCCCTCCCCCGGATTGACTAGTGTCTGCGCGATTCAAGCCCACCCAGAACCCGTGAATGGAAACTTACTTGGAAAATAGGGTCTCTGCAGATGTATTCAGGTTCAGATGAGGCCGTCCTGGAGTGGCATGGGCCCTAATCCAGCGACTGTCCTTAGAAGAAGAGGGAAATTTGGACACAGGCCCTCAGAGGGAGGACAGAGGCAGAGACTGGAGTAGCTGATGCTGCCACCGGCCAAGGATGCCAGCGAGCACACCAGGAGCTGGAAGAGGCAGGAAGAGCCTCCCCTGCAGCCTCCAGGGGGAGCGCGGCCCTGCCCGCACCTTGATTTTGGACTCCTGGCCTCCAGACTGTGAGAGGGTGAGTTTCTGTTGCTTTAAGCCACCCCAGGCTGTAGCGCTTTGTTATGGAAACCCCAGGAAGCTCATCTGTCCAACAGATGAGGAGACCCAGGAAGCCCCCAGGCCCAGAGCAGGCTGCGCAGCCCCCCACCGGCCTGAGCGCCCCCTCAGCGCCTCCCAATCAGCATCTGCAGACAGCGCTCTGTCCTCCGCTGTCTCCACCTCAGGAAACGGAACCCACCTGCCGTCACTCAGCCCTGGCCCCTGGGATCATTCTCCCCTCCTGCTTCACGTGCCCCACATCCAATCAGTCAGGAAGCACTCTTGGACCTTCTTCAGGAGGTACCTGGAATCCAGCCACTTGTCACAAGTCCGTGGTCCCTGCCCGGCCCCGGCCCTCAGCATTCGCCATGGATGGTACCCTCCCGGCCTCCAACCCCGACTCTCTCTCGACCCCATGAGACCCACGGTAGCGGCATCCCAGCAGCCGACTTCATTCCAACCCTGCAGGAGCTTCCCGCCTCAGGCAGAGTAAAAGCCAAAGTCTGTAGGAGGTCCCAGGCCCCGCCCCCCTCAGCCCCCCAGGGAGCTTCACAACTCAGCCCCTGCCTCTCCGTCTTTGCTCAGATGCCACCTTAGCACAAGGCTGCCCCTCATTACCAAATTCAAAGGAGACCAGGAGATGAAGGGACTGGTCGCGCAGCGCCCTGTGAGAACATCCGCTTTGCCCGGATGAGATGGAGGTGACCCCTGACCTGACTCAGGTGTCGAGGGAGCCGGCTGAGGCCATGGTGTAGGGAGGACGCGGCACGGGGACAGGGGAGGGGCAGAGGGGCCTGTCTGGGTCAACTGCAGTAATACAAGCCAGTGACGAAGACAGCCTGGACCAGGGGATGACCGTGGAGGCGGGAGCTGTGGCCTGATTCTGGCGTCTTTTGAAGATGGAGCCCACGGGATCTGCAAGTGGCTTGACTGTGGGTGTCAAGAGAGGAGTCAGGGTGACCCCAAGACTTTGAGCCACTGGAAGGAGGGAGCAGTTTCGGGGGACCCCAGGAATGGCACAGTGCCTGTGAGTCCACTCCGGATGCCCAGGTGGGGACAGCATGTTGACAGGTGCGTTCTGAGTTTAGGAGTCAAAGGAGAGGTCCGGGCTAGAGAGAAGTATTCGGGGGAAACTGGGAGGCTCGGGGGGGTGCTTCCTGGGGCAGAGGTGTCAAGAGAGAAGAGGGGCCATCAGAAATCAGGGAGCCAGGCTTCCCTGGTGGCGCAGTGGTTAAGAATCTGCCTGCCAATGCAGGGGACACGGGTTCGAGCCCTGGTCCAGGAAGATCCCACACTCTGCGGAGCAACTAAGCCCGTGAGCCACAACTACTGAGCCCGCGTGCCACAACTACTGAAGCCCATGCACCTAGAGCCCGTGCTCTGCAACAAGAGAAGCCGCCTCAACGAGAAGCCTGCGCACCGCAACAAAGAGTAGCTCCCGCTCGCCGCAACTACAGAAAAGCCCGCGTGCAGCGACAAAGACCCAACACAGCCAAGAATATCAATAAATTTATTAAAAAAAGAAAAGAAAAGAAGTCAGGGAGCCGAGGCGGAGGCAACGACAGTGACCAGCGGGGGTAGTGAGCTGTACAGGCTGATATTTTAGGACTGAAAGCCGAAGGTTTAGGGAGGAGAGAAGGACAATGAACTGAAACGTTGGCTGAATTAGTGAATGAATGAATGAGTGACAAAAAAATTACAAAATCTGGGGAGTGACCGGAAGAGCCACCCCAGGCCCACCCTTCCCTGAGGCCCCTCAGGTGGGGCCCAGGCAGCGTGGCCCAGCTGTGCTGTTACTGAGACTTTTCCCCCCAGTTGTCACCCCACGCTGACGCTGGCGGCTTCTCCTAGGAGACCACCAAATTATGATGCAAACGTCACACCGTTTGGTCGGAGGAAGCAATCACAGCCGCTGTTTGTGTTTATCTGCAGCAGTAAGTCTGCCCTGAGCCTAATGGACCAGCTCCTTTCCCCGTCATTTAACAGCCAACCTGATATCTACAAGGCAGGCAGTTAGCGCTTGTCCTGACAGCGTCAGGTGGATACAGCCAGCGCTGTCCCGCCTGAGCACACGGGTAATCTCTCCTCCCCAGGAGTGGGAGGGATAGCGGGTAGGGAAGCTTGCGGGGGTGCGGGGGGCCGGTGTCTGGGAGAGCAGTGGCGGAAGCTTCTGGCTTGTGATTGCAATTCCGTTTCACCCACTGAAGCAGCCTTTTGTGGTTTTAAAATACACCGCTGCATTTATGGTCCAACATGATCACAGAAAGGAGAGTGTGTAGCAGGAATGCTGCTGAACCTGGGCCCATCGGGAGGACTGATGGATAAGAGACCAGAGACCCCTGGAAAGAGTTCACCCAAATGATGAAGGGAGGAGCCTGTGGTCAATCCGGCCTGACCTGCACGGCCCGGCTTACCAGTGGCCAGGGTCGCTGGCCCCCAGAACAAATCGTCCCCTTCACCCCAAACCCGGCCAGCCCCTGCTGGACAAGTCTGGAGAAATATTAACACTATCGGCCCAAGCCAACTTGTGCCGGCGTCACGACCCCCATCACAGTTGAGGACGCGGATCCTGAGGCCCTGGAGGCAGGGCCCGGTCAGACTTGCTCCCTGGAGACAGCGGACTCACTTCACAGCAGGAGTTACACTGGTTAATCAAGCAGGTCCCCGGCCCCATTTGACCTGCAACCTCATGAGCCTTCCCCACTGTCAGAGCCCAGGGGAGGGGCACCCAGCCCAGGCCCACACCCAAGGAAGGCATGACTCTGATCAGTCCAGCGATGACCTCTCCTCGGCCGAGAGACCCTGGCTGAGTCCCCTCCCCTCTCCCAGCCTCGGTTACCCCACCTGCAGGAGGGGACAATTACAGAATCAACTCCTGGGACATGGAGAGGATGGGAGATGAATCAATGCCTGAGACAGCACAACGAGAAATGCCAGGTGCCGGGCAGACGTGGGGGCTTGTTCCTGTGATTGGGCCGTTGCCATGGTGACGGATGCTCCGTGTTTAGCGGGTGAATATCCGCAGCGCACTGGAGCAGTTGGTCCTGTCTCATCTCCCAGACGAGCACGGCCCCGCACCGCCCTGTCTCGGGAGGTGGCTGTGTACTCCCCCGTCCCCCAGGGCACCCCACTTCCGTCCAGAGCCTTCCCCCGGGGACCAGAACCGGCCCTATCTCCTGAGCACAGTTTAAACAAACTCAGACACAACCCACCTCCGCACCTCTGTCTCCACAGCAAATATTTCCCGAAAGAGTTCTGGGGGCAAGGAGTGACCCGGACCCCTCCCTGCCATTAAGAAGCTCACAGCCACGTGGCGGATGGGCAGGAAGAGAACGTGACCCCAAAGTGGGGTCAGGGCTGCAGTGGACCGGATAGGGGTGGGCGGACATCAGGCCCTCTGGGGCTCCTTCCGATGGAAACTTCCAGATCCTGAGTATTTGGGTAATAACCAACCACCAAGAGGGAGAAATGGGGAGAAATTTCTATCCTGCAAAGTGCACTCACCCCCAACCACACTGGGTCCTCCCCAGCTTCCTCAGCTGTGAAATGGGGACAATACTTCATAGCCCCCGGGGCCGCGGGGGATGCCGTGAGGCCGTGCGCACAGGGGGCTGGCAGGTGCCTGGCCCCCGACCACACTCAACAAATAGTAGCAAATAAATGTGGTTTTGTAAATCCTGCCAGGCTGATGGAGAGGTGGTAAAGGATAGGGTAGGGGGTCCCCAGAGAAGGAGAACCAGTCATGGCTTTCTTGACATAAGAGAAGCCATCTTAGGTCTAAGCCGTTTTGTGATCCAAGATTGGCCACAACACCTGCCCTGGCAGAATAATAAGCCTCAGGAGTTAGTGATTTTAAAGGAACGAAGAATAAGAACAAAAAGCTACTGCCAGGTCAGGGAGAAAACCTAACCGTATCGGAGACAACAGATCAGAAGTAAAGACGCCCAGCTCTGTTTCAAAGGTAAAGATTAGCCTGGAGCACATTCTTGAGCTGTTTTGCAGGATCCAGCAGCCTAGTGCCCAACCACCAGCAGACCAACTGGAGCCCAAGGAAGGATGGTGCCGACCTTTTCTGACCCCCGTGATTTCAGTCAACCAGAGCCTGGCTTCTGTCAAACTTTGCCCCAGTTCTAGGCTAAATTCTCCTTTGCTCAAACCCCTTCATGAATATGCAAGAACCGCCCAAGCCCCTTCATGAATATGCATGTCCTCTTAGCTTAACACTTCCCCAGGTTTGCTGTCTGGGGAGACACTGCTTTGGGAAAGCTCCGAGGCGCTCTCCTGACTTGCTGCAAGTAGTGAGTCCTTCCTTCTGCCGATCCTCGTCTTGGTTGTGTCTTTGGCGCGGCACCCGCCAAGAGATGAGCCCAGCTTTCAGGGTAGAGAGTGCGGCATCACTACGCCCATTCTGTGGGCTCAGTCAAGCACGTATTCCAGAAATGCTCCCTGAACTTTCTACATGCCTGCCAGAGCCTGCTCTCGGCACTGGGGACCCAGCAGGGAATGGCCAGCCCAGCCCCACCGGGGGAGAAAAAGGACGCCCAGACACGCAGCTCTGGTGCACCTAACAGAGGGACCAGAGGGACAATCGCAGAGCAACATATTGCAAATATTTATTACAGACCAAGCTCGGAGGAACCCTTGTGGCTCTGATCAAAGACCTAGTAAAAGGAAGGGGAGGGGAGGGAAGGGGAGAGGAGGGGAAGGGAGGGAAAAGAGCTCTCTGGTGAGAGACGATGATGTAATTCCCTGACACAGCCAGTGCAAAGGCCCTGGGGTAGCAATGTGCCTGCCTTAGAGGACAGCAAGGGCTGGGTTGGAGCCAGCAAGGGAAGGAGGGAGGGAGGGAGGGAGGCCAGGCGCCGGGGCTCAGGCCACGAAGGCCCCTGCAGGCCATGGTGAGGACTTGGGAAGCACCTGGAGGGTGTTGAGGGTGACATGACAGGGCCTGTCTTGTGTTTCAGCAGACTGGCTCCGGCCACAGAGAAGCTGAGCATTCGCTACGCTGGGGTGTACTTAGAAGACAGGACCCATGGGGCTGGCCGTGGCTGAGGACATTGAGGTCCTGGGGATCGAGGGCGGTGGGGAAACGTGGCCTCCTGAGCCGCAGAAAGCAGACCCTCTGGCCCTGGATGCTCGTTTCTGGATGAGTGGGACCCAGGCTTCAAATCCTGGCAGAGGCAAGGCTGTTTCTGGAGCCCTGATTTGCAAATCATGTTTTAATTACTTGGAAATGATCAGTTCTGCAGCTTTGAAGCCCAAGAGACTCCAATTCCCGCCTTTGGTAAAAAGCCACTAAGCAGCTGTGACACAGAGCAGGAAGGGAGAGAATCTGCACCTCACAGTGCCGGCCTGGATCGCTCCCAGGGCTCGGGCGTCCTCCAGGGCTGGGCCTGCCCTTGCGCAGAAGGCCCCAGTGTTCCCCAGTCCCTGCCTCCGGGCTGGTCAGCGTTTGGTAGAACTCTCGCCCTTTTAAATACAGTGCAAGCTGAAATAGGGGGTCCTGCCGACCCCGGAAGCCGCATTTGTTCCCACAGACATTGACTGAGGGTCTACTTTGTGCCAGGGACTGTCCCAGGCGGACTGGTGAGCAGCCCAGCCCGGCCCCCAGCCTCATGGAGCTTGTGATCTAGCAGAGAAGACAGGCAGCAGGTAATTCCAATCGTGGTGAGGGCCACAAAGATAGACGGGGCCTCGGGGAGGGCTCTGTGAGGAGCCTGGCAGGACAGGAGTGCAGACACCCAGCGGGGGCGTGGTGGGGGGAGTCCGGAGCAGCCAGCAGAGCCGGACCGCATGGGTCAACACTTCAGTCTGCAAAGCGCTTTCCCACCATCGTCGAGGAGGGACCCATTTATCTCCATTTAACAGATGAGGAAAGTTGAGGCTCTGAGAGATCAAGTGACCCCTCACAAATCTCAGAGCTGGGACTCACCCCAGGGTCACTCTATGTCCAGCCATCCCACTGCCTCCAGGCACCTAGAGGGGACTTTCTCTTTGTCCCCCTGGGCCGCTTGGAGAAGGGCCAGCTCTGCCTGGCCAGGGCCAGGAGAAGGCTGGCGTGGTCAGCCATCACCCTCTCTCTCCTGGACGGCCACAGCAGGCTCCTCCTTGGCCCCGTGCCTGGGTGAACCCTTGCCATTGGCCCATCCCTGGTTATCCTCCTCAGAATGACTACAGGGATCTTTCCCCTGCGTAAATCACATCTTTCTCTAAACCTTCCACAGGCCCCACTGCCCTCAGGAGGGCCTGACTGGGAGGTCCTTCCAGCCCTGACCTCTGCAGACCTCTCCCTCCATATCTCCCTGACCCCTCCTCCCTTAAACCTCTCTGAACCTCGGCCACATCACCTCGCCTGCATTAGTTTCCTCTGCTGTAACAAGTTACCACAAACTTAGCTCAAAACAACACTTACGAGCTCACAGCTGGGTAGGTCAGACGTCAGGGTGGCGCAGCTGGGTTCACCGATCAGGGTCTAACAAAGCGAACGTCAAGATGTCGGCCAGCTGCATCCTCATCTGGAGCTCAGGGGCCCCTTCCTGGTCCAACGAGCTGGGACAGAATTCAGATCTTCACAGCTGTAGAATGGAGTGCCTGTTTCCTTGCTGCTGGTCAGCCAGGATGCTCTCTCTCCCGTATTCCTTGACATATGGCCCCCTCCATCGTCAAAGCCAGCCATGGAGAATCTCCTTCATGTCAAATCCCTGTCTCACTCTGACTCTTTTTCACCAGGACAGCCCAGTCTCTGTGAGGGACTCACCTGATTAGGTCTGGCCCACCAAGGATACTTTTCTTAAGGTCAAATGATTCAGGGGCCTTAATCACATCTGCAAACCCCCTTCACAGCAGCACCTAGATTCGTCTTCGGTTAAGTAACCAACAGAAGGTGTGCATCCCCCAGGGCCAGGAACTTGGAGGCCGTGTCAGAATCCTGCCTTCCACACAGCCCCAAGCTACCCCACTTCCTAACTAACATTTAAGATATGAAGAGAAGAGCCAGCTTCCCATCAGCTTGTGAACCTTCCCTCGTGTCACTTGTATACGCCTACGGAATAAGTCACAACACTTAGAAACTTTCTGATTTCTTAGCTGCTGTACTGCTCCAAACCAGTCAAAGATGGTTTCACCCCACTCAAACTGTCGTTATACCAACCAAGTAGAGCCTTCCCCAAGCTATGAAAACTCCGTTCTAACGTTGTCTTAATCATGATGTGTTAGTTTGCTAAGGCGGCCATCACAAAGTACTGCGGTCAGTGCAACTTGAACAACAGAAACTTATGTTCTTATGGTTCTGGAGGCTAGAGGTCCAAGGCCAAGTCATCTGCAGGGTTAGTTTCCCCAGAGGCTTCTCTCCTTGGCTTGCAGGAAGCCGTCTTCTCCCTGTGTCCTCCCGTGGTTTTCCCTCTGTCTGTGTCTTAATCTCCTCTTCTTATAAGGATGCCAGTCATATTGGATTAGGGCCCACCCATATGACCCCCATTTTCCCTTAATTACCTCTTTAAAGGTCTGATCTCCAAGCACAGTCACATTTTGAGGGTCTGGGGGTTGGGATTTCAACACAGAATTTGTGGGAAGACACAATTCAGCCCCTAGCACATGACATACATCTCCTCGTTGTTATAGAAGTCTGTCTGCGCTAGAAATACCTAAAGGGCATATAAATGGTCAATATTTATTGCCAATTGATCTCCAGTAGTTGTGAAAGAGGGAGCTATCACCCAGGCCAAGATAAAGAAAGGGGTTTCTGTTACAAACAGACCATGGCAGAAGGCTAAGGACCTTCCCCTTGGGAGGAGGAAAAAATGCTTTTTTTTTTTTTACATTTACACACACAAGAGAACTCGCAGGCTTGGTTTTTCAACTTTAACCGTGAGTCGTAAGTAATGCAGGACAAAAACTCTCTGGTCAGTTATAGGAGCTCCATAAACAGGGTGGTGAGAGGCCCACAGCCCTGAAAGGCTGCTGTCTGTTCCCATACCCACCACTTTATTTCTGGAGTGACTTTATCTCATAGGGATGTGCACACAAGATAAACAATGTAGGAGGTTCCATCCATGATCAAAAAGACTGACCAAGTATCAACACGTGGTATAGGACTGTAACCCAGCAGGACCCTATGGGGCCTTCTCGGAACAGACCACCCCCCCACCCACCATGTCCTCCACCTGCCTCTTCTCTGTAGAAAAACCTTAGCTTCCCAGGCCTTCCCCGAGTTCCAAAGAATAAATTTAATCAGAGAAGTGAGAAAATGCAGAAACAAAGGAAGACATTCAAGCAAGACAAAATAATAATCATTAAGCCATTAAACAAAGTCAAGGACCTTTAGCTCCTCCTCAAGGGCTGGAGATGATATTCTGAGTCGCAACCTCTGAGGTGTATTGTAGATGCTGAAACCCCCACCAGGTGGGAGAAGTTAACTGTCTGCTGCCCGAAAGCATGTAGACCCCAGACTGGTTGGACCAGAAGGTTGATGATGCTGACTCTTGATTACCTCACCACCAACCAGTCAGAAGAAAGTCCACGAGCTGATCACACACCCCCCAACACCCCTCTCTCACCCTGTCCTTAAAACCGTTCTCCTGAAAGCCAACGGGGAGTTCAGGCCTCTTGAGCACTAGCTGTCTGGACTCCTTGCTTGGCGCCCGCAATAAATGCTACACTTTTCCTTCACCACGACTCCATGTTAGTAGATTGACCTACTGCACACAGGCTAGGGGACCCAAGTTTGGTTTGGAAACAGGACAATACACAGGTGTCCTCCCAAGCCCACCATCATGATTGGCCATCAGCCAATCAACCAGCTGTTGTGGGACCTAGTGCCAGAGGGACAGGTGTCCCTAATGTCAGAACATGGCAGAATCCTCAAAACAAACAGACACACAAACATAACAAACGTAAAGAGATAACCAGACTTCCTGCCATCCAACAGAGGGCCAGTCAGGCCACTGAAACCAGCTTCCCAACATCAAAATTCAGCAGCCATGTGCCACTCATAACTGTCAAAAATACACACTCGCAGGCGCGCACACACACACACACACACACACACACACACAGAACCCATGAGATGCACCTCTGAAACCATGCATTATCAGCGCCCGGAGGGGAATTCTAGTGACTTCTCCATGGAGCCCCTAACAATTTAAGATACCCAAGAAACTGTTTATGTCCAAAGAAGTTTGCAGACTCAAGGGAGTCCAGACTTATGAAAGATGGCTCACCAGATAAAAGCCACAACCAATATTTAAAGGAAAAACCAAGACCCAAGATTACAAAGCATGCTGGGTTCACTGTTCATGACAGAAACACAGCAATTTCCTTCCGCGATCATCACATCTGCAAAGGTTGTCACATACATCCCGAAAGTCAGGAGCAGCAGCAATTGACATGAAAGGCTCCACTTCACTTACTTGGGAGGTTAGGAGTAGACGGGGCGGCCCTTTCTGTCTTCGTGGTTGTTTGGTTTATTTTATCTCCGTGGCGAGCTGCCGCAGCCCCCTATCCCGACGCTGGGCTGGGGTGAGCACGCTTTATTCCAGCAGGAGGCAGGCTGTCAGTTCTGACTTCCAGGGGTCGAAGAAGATAACAGCCCTGGAAGCTGCAAGATGCTGTGTACAGGCGGAGGGATGTTGTGGTTTATTTAACAAATACTGGTTGTCTCCTAAATGCCAGGCACCGTTCTTGGGCCTCGGGAAATAACAGGGAGCAAAACGGTTCCATCGCTGCCCCCAGGAAGCACTCGGCCCAGGGTAGGAGGCAGACCATAAACCAGGGGATGAGATATGGTATCAGGAAGGGCTGAGCACCAGGAAGGTAGGGTCAGGAGGGGGCTGTTTTAGATGAAAAGGATTTCCCATCCATGGATTTCTCAGGCAGCTTTGCCAGTAATCAAGGATTCTAGATGCAGGGCTTGACCGTATTATAACAAACTCAGAAACTTCTGGCCACCTCCTGGTCTGTCGGAGTTGGTAGTCCGTCATTGTCAAGTTTGGAGAAATTGCGTCCCAGAAGAGAGAAGGATTGAGCCCCTGGCCATTGGGTGAGATAACCACAGAGGCCGAGTGGGTGGGGTCGTCCAGCCCAGGGCCCCTAGAGCCCCGGGCAGCTCAGGTCCTTTGAGCCCCTCCTGGGCTGGGAGAATCCCTTCCCCTCACCCTCCCCAACCAGGAAAAGTGGAAAGAGCTAAACTCTCACTTAATAGCAGGATGCTCCTAGACCTCATTACCACAATGCAAATTAATATTTATTCTGCAATTATTCACCTTTATAATTGCTGGTATTTCAAAGGGAGCACAGTAATTAGACTACTTTGAATATTATTAAAATGGAATGTCGGAAGATGTGTCCCTCTCCCTGCCGCCGACAGCCTGGTGTCACACTGCCTCCCAAAGGTTCTCAGAACCTGGCTCCACACGGGCTCTGCTTCCCCACCGGGATGCTGACTTGGTGTTTTGGACCAGTTTTTTTGTCTTGACTTTTGGAAACCTTCTGGGGGTGTCTGAAGCCCCAAACAAGACTCAAGGGACCTGTGTTCATGCAGGGCCCCTTTAAGACGGGCAGCCGAGTCTCCTGGGGCAGAGGGGCTGGCCCTCAGGCCCTGTGAAGGGACCGAGTGTCATAGGACCCCCACTGGCCACTCCCACAACGGTTGTGCCTCTGTGCCCACCCTGCCTCCCTCCCTGCCAGCTCTCCCGAAACACTCGACCCTGGGCCACACGGCTCTCCCTCCCCTGTGCTGGTCCCCCTGGGTTTCCTTCCTTCCCTCCCTCCCTCCTACTTCTTTCTATTCAACAGACATTTGTGGAGCCCTATTAAAGTGTCTCTTGCCCTTTTAGGTCCACAGAACGTTTTCAAATATTGGACTTTTTGGTGGCAACCTAAGAGGATCAGAAGGTGGAAACCAATTCTTCAAAAGCAAGATTCAGGGGCTTCCCTGGTGGCGCAGTGGTTGAGAGTCCACCTGCCGATGCAGGGGACACAGGATCGTGCCCCGGTCCGGGAAGACCCCACATGCCGCGGAGCGGCTGGGCCCGTGAGCCATGGCCGCTGGGCCTGCGCATCCGGAGCCTGTGCTCCGCAACGGGAGAGGCCACAACAGTGAGAGGCCCATGTACCGCAAAAAAAAAGAAAAAAGAAAAAGAAAAGCAAGATTTGGAAACACGAGACAACTCCCAGCAGCAGCAGGACCTCCACCGCAGCCCTGTCAGTGTCACTGTCTGAGCAGACCGTCCAGGCCCTGGCCGTGCTCCTTAAATAGGCGAGAGAGTAGGAGCTGCAGACAGTCAGGAAGCAGAGGCAGGAGTCAGGGAGGATGGTGAGGCCTGAGCAGGGAAGGAACAAAGGGGCTGTTGGGTATAGAAGGACCAGGAGAGGAGGGGGTGGGAAAGGCTGAACACAAGGCCCGGGTGTCCAGCTTGGGTGGCTGCAGTGGCAACACGGGGAAGGGGGCAAGCTCAGATCGGGATGTGCTGAGGGGCCGTGGGCCTCCGTATGGGCATGCTGAGGCTGGGTGATGGAAGTGGGTCACGGAGGGTCCAGGTCGTGTGCCACGTTAGAGAGTCACCGTGACAGAGATGCCGGGAGGCCTGGGAGAGCCCAAGATGACCCAGGGAGAGACACGGAGAGAGGATGCGCCAGGGCACGTCCCTGGAACACATTCTGTGGAGAGGAGGCCAGGAAGGGCTGTCAGAGAGGAAGCGGAGGCTGGGCAAGGCGGGGCCTTGCAAACGGACTGGGAGGAAACTTCCAGCCAGCAGAGGGGCTCAGAGTCCGATGCAGAAAGGAGGGGGTTACGCTTGAAACCGGTCCCCCCAGAGATGTTGCCGTCCTGACCCCCAGTACCTGTGAATGGACTCTGTTTGGCAGTAGAGTCTTCGCAGATGATCAACTTAAGATGAGGTCATTAGGGTGGACCCCAATCCAATAGGACCGTGTCCCTATAAAAGGGGGATTTGGACACAGAGCAGACACACAGGGAAAACAACATGAAGACACAGGGAGGAGCCGGCCATTGACAAGTCCAGGAACACCTGAGGCCACGGAAGCGGGGAAGAGGCCAGAAGAGACTCCCCTGCTCAGGCCTCAGAAGGAACCAGCCCTGCTAACAACTGATCTGGGACTCTGGCCTCCAGACTATGAGACAGTAAAGCCTGTTGTTAAGCGGCCCCAGCACGCTAACAAAGGGGTCAGGGTGGGACTTCCCTGGCGGTCCAGTGGTTAGGACTCTGCGCTTCCACTGTAGGGGGTACAGGTTCGATCCCTGGTCGGGGAACTAAGATCCCGCATGCCACACGGTGTGCCCCCCCCAAAAAAAACCCAGGGGGGTCAGGGGGTAACGTTGAGCCTCTGGACGGGGGAGGGGGAGGGTTGTGGGCCCTGCCTGCCACCAGCGGGGAGGGAGACACCTCACATCTGCCCCTCCTCTGCAGGGAGAGTCGACAGCCTTGGGGGTCACAGGAATTGGGTCAGCAGAGGGACAGAGGCACCCGAGCCCAGGCACCCCAGCCCAGGACGACACCTTCAGCGGCACCCACATCACGGCTTCCCACCTCACTGGCCCACATGGCAAAATAGTTCACATCCAAGGACCCCAGCGCGGGAAGCTGGCTAAGCAGGATGCTTGCTCATTTATCCCACGGCCCCCAAGCCGAGGTAGCCCCTCCCACAAAAGCCTCCCCAGGGAGAAACTCGGGGGACTGGGATCCCCAGAGAGGGAAAGGGTCCCGTCCCAAGGCAGCCAGGATCTCGGCTGCAGTGGAGACAAGAGGCCGCCCTGGCTTGAAGCCCAAGTTCTCACACCCACCTGCTCTGTGACCGAGGCCAGCTGCCATCCCTCTCCTGGCCTCAGGTTCTCCATCTGCAAAGTGAGCATCGAAACCCCTCACCCTCCTGAATCCAGCTCAAACAGCCTCTTGAGGCCCCCCAGGTCTGTGATGTCTGGACCCCCAGCAGGCAGCTGCCTCTCCCCATCCTGGAGGGACTCGCTATGGGATCCAGCTAATCACACCTCATTTCTCCTGTCCACGGACCTCACTCACCTGGGCCGATGACAAATAGAGCAGGGTGTTCCTAACGCGACCTCATTAACCTTGTTGAGACCGGATGGGGCAGGCCCCCACTCCCGTGCTCCCCGTGCGTGTCGGTCACCACACACAGGACACTCTGTCCTCTGCACCTTTATGTCCCATCTCGGAGCCTGCCAGGTGTGCCCACCTGTGCCCCATCCTCCCAGGGCTCCCACAGACATTGGCACCTCACACCTGGCAGGGCCCACAGAGACCAACCTCTCCTCTGCCGTGTCACGTAGGCAGGGCCAGACAGAGCAGGTGCCTTTTCCATCATTTTCCAGGGCTCCCAGACCAGCCCCGTGCAGCCTCCTGCTTTGAGGCCCAGACTACCTGCCCATCCCTGCCCGGCAGGATTAATATGCATGTATGGTAATCAGCAAGGCCCGGCGATTTGCATGACAATCAGAGGGAATTAATCCCCCCTCCTGAATGGCTTTCAAAAGTGGCTCCACCCTGGTTCCCCACGGGCCAGCAGGGGAGGATGTGAGAGGGGGGCCCCGCTCTCCGGACCCACAAGTGCCAGACAGATGACCTGGTTCTCATCCTTGGTCCCAGAGGGAGGGGGAGGTGCTCCGTGAGATGCTCACCTGCCTGTCTTTTGAGCTGCTTCCCCTCCCCCAACCCCTGCCAGGAGCCGCCCTCAATCCGTGCTGCTCCCTTGAGGCCTCGGGAGAGCGGAGGAGGGGGTAGAGCAGGAGAGAGAAACGAGGTTGCATCCTCCCCGCTCCGCACACCAGGCCTGCCACCCTGGGGAGGGGGCGCTCGGGTGCACTCTGTCCTCACTCACCCAGGGACCTTTCTTGAGCCTCAGTTTCCCCTCCTGTCAAATGAGGAATGTATCACGCCTCCCTAAGGAGGGAGTTTCCAGTTGCCATTGATGAGGTGAGAGAGAGAGTTCTGGGAGCAGCAATGCCCTGCACAAATGATGCTTCTTGTGACTCTTCCTGGACCAAAATCAACAGCCCCCCTCCACGGGCCGTGCTGGGCACACACAGATGCCTGATCCCCCAGGCCGTGAGGGCTGCGCAGAGGGTGGTGAGGTCCTGCCGGAGCGTACATGGCCCTACACGTGAATCCAGGTGGGCGTTTCTTCCCTAATAATAGTAACAATATTAGGTGAATCATATAAAATTGCCATGTTTATAGGTCAAAAATGATCATATGGGGCTTCCCTGGTGGCACAGTGGTTGAGAGTCTACCTGCCAATGCAGGGGACACGTGTTCGTGCCCCGGTCCGGGAAGATCCCACATGCCGTGGAGCGGCTGGGCCCGTGAGCCATGGCCGCTGAGCCTGCGCGTCCGGAGCCTGTGCTCCGCAGCCTGTGCTCCGCAACGGGAGAGGCCACAACAGTGAGAGGCCCGCGTACCGCAAAAAAAAAAAAAAATCATATGTTGGTAATTTCATACAGTTCAATTTAATAATAATAATAATGAAAATATTTTGAACACTTATACAATATACCAGACATTGTTTCAAGTTCTTGACCTGTATTTACTTGTTTAGAACTCACTACAGCCCTATCAGTTGGCTTACGACCAGGAAACTGGGCCCAGAGAAGTCAGGTAATTAACTCAAGACCACATCGCTCACGTACGCAAAATGAGAATAGCGAAAATTAAAAATAGCGACAACACCAAATGCTGGCGAGGATGTGAAGAAGCTGAATCCCTCAGACGCTGCTGGTGCAGATGTCATGGTGCAGCTGCTCTAGAAAACAGTTGGCAATAATTTCTTAAAAATCTAAAATGCAACTTCTGTACGACTCATCATTTGCACTCCTGGGCATTTATCTCAGAGAAATGCAAAGTTATGTTCGTGCCAAAATTCATAGCAATTTTATTTGTAGTGGCCAAAAAACAAAATCAGCCCAGATGTTCTTCCATAGATGAACAATCAAACAAACAGTTTCTTCCGTCCCAGGGAATTCTGCTCAGCAGTACTGAGGAAGGAAATAGTGGTACAGGAAACGGCTGGGAAGAATGTCCAGAAAATTCTGCCGAGTGGAAAGAAAAAAAAAAGCAACCCCAAAATGCTACATACCGTATGATTCCATTTAAATAACGTTTTTGAAGTGACATAATTTTGGAATTGGACGACAAGTCAGTGGGTGCAGGGATGAGAGATATAGGAGGGGGTGGATGTGTTTATAAAAGGGTGATCTTGGGATGTCCTTGTGGTGCTAAGAATGTTGATTCAGTGTCCTGGCTGTGGCAGTGATACGGGCACCAACACAGGTGATGAAATTGTGCAGAACTTACACACACACATAAATGAGTGCAAGTTAAACTGGGACATCCAGATGAGATCATTGGAGGGGGTCAATGGCAACATCCTCATTTTGGTAAAATGTTACAATGGGAGGGAAACGGGCATCACATACAAAGGATCCCTCTGTATTGTTTCTCACAACTGCGTGTGAATCCACAATTATCTCAATTTTTTAAAGTAACATTAAAACAAATGGCCGAAACAAAAGCTGTCGTAGCCCAGAGGAGCCTAAGGAGACCTGACAGCTGCATGTGACGTTATGTCCTGGATGGGATCCTGGGACAGAAAGAGACATTAGGAAAAAACAAAGAAAATTGGAGTAAAATATGGACTTAGTTAATGAGACCATTATCAACGCTGGTTCGTTAATCGGAACAAATGGACCATGCTGATGTAAGCGGCTATTGGTAGGGGAAATTGGGTGCCAGGTTTGTGGGAACTCTCTGTACTGTCTTCTTAATTTTACTGTAAATCGAAAACGGCTCTAAAACATAAAGTCTATTTTTTAAAGATGCCAAATGACTACTTTACAAAAAGGTTTGGAAGTATCTTCTAAAGCTAAATATAATTCTACCCTATGGCCCAGCAATTCCACTCCTAAATATAGCCCCCAAAGTAATGAGATCACATGCCCAGCAAAAGGCATAGATAAGAATATTCATAGCATCTTTTTTCAAAAGAGCCCAGAACTGAAAACAAGCCCAATGTCCATCAAGGGGAGAGGGATAAATAATTATGGTATATTCATGCCATAGAATACTACAGCAAAAGGGAAAAAAAGAACTTCTAGGTGAAAGAAAAAGGGTGGCCCTTTTGAACATAGTGATGAACAAAAGAATTCACACAGAAATAACTCTGCTGTGTGATTCCAGTTCTATGAAGCAGGAACAGGCAAAGCTTTCTATGGTGGTAGAAGCTGTGGGACATCACCTGTGCAGGAAAGGTACTGAGGGGGAAGGAGAGATTCGGGCAGTTTGGGTTATAATGAAATAAGAAAGGAATAAATAAGTGAAAATAAATTTAAAAGAAAAGACCACACGTGTTATGGATTGAATGTACATGTCTCTGCAAAATTCATGTGCTGAATCCCTTACTCCCAGTGTGATGATTTTAGGAGCTGGGGGTCTCTAGGAGGTGATTAGGTTTAGATGAGGTCGTGAGGGTGGGGTCCCCATGATGGGATCGGTGTCCTTAAAAGAAGAGAAAGATCAGACCTCTCTCTGTCTCTCCCTCTCCCTCTCTCTCATGTGAGGACACTGAGGAGGTGGCTGTCTGCAACTCAAGGGGGGGCTCCTCACCAGAACCCCACCATGCTGGCACCCTGATCTCAGACTTCCAGCCTCCAGAACTGTAAGAAAATAAAGGTCTGCTGTGTAATCCACCCAGCCTATGGTGTTTTGTCATAGCAGTCCACGTAGACTGAGACCTAAGACAACTGCATTAGTCAGGGCTTTCCTGAGAAACAGAACCAATAGGAAAATATATGTATTGATATGTACCATCTGATATACATTCATGATATACTATGAGGAATTGGCTGTGTCGTCATGGAGACTGAGAAGGGCCACGGTCTGCAGGCTGGAGGTCCAGAGCCCAGAGGCCTGAGGCCCAAGGCACCCTGTCTGAGCGCGGAAGATGGATCTGCTCTCGGGGGAGGGGAGGGGTCTCTCCTTAAGACTTAAAGTCCCTCGGACCTCCAGCCTCCCCCTCCCAGGCAGGACTCCTTGTCCCCCATGTGTAACCTCAGCCCTCCCTCGCAGGCTGGCCGATGGCTTCACTAAAGGGAGGATGGAGAAGACAGCCCAGGTGCAGAGAGGAGCACGTTCAGGGCTGCAGAAATAGCAGCAGTTGGGCTGGACATGGATGGAGGTGGGTCCCCACGGCTGTCAAACACATTGCAGGGAGCCTGACCTGTCCCCAGGGACACCCGGGGTCCTGCTTCCCGAGCCCACCAGCCACAAGAGCACACCCCGGCCACCTCCAAGCCTTCGCCACACCCACCCTGTTGCACGGGCCAAGAAATGGGAAGAGGAAAGAGTGGCCAGGAAAGGCTCTGACCTCTGATTCTAGAATCTTCCACTGCCCCACAGACTCACCCGTCACATGGGAAATGGAAATCAGGACAGGAAGCACCCAGGCTCGGTTGGGGTCAGGGGGAGGCAGTGTTCCCCAGGGGGCCCTGTCCACACGGCCACTTCCTGTCCCCACAGGCCTCGACCTGTGCATCTCCCTTCCACATCTGACGCCACACTCCATGCACATGCACACGTGTGCACACGTGCACACTTGCCAAATATACACACGCACCACACAGGCGTGTATGTGCTCACATGCACACGCCATACTGAGACACAGACACCTTCCCATGTTCACACCCACTCTCACCCCAGATGCACAGAAAACTCACACGCGCTCACCCCAGGCTTTGGGGGGCAGCAGGAGGAGGTGTCTGCAGCTCTGCAGGGCCGACGACTGAGATCACGCTGCCAGGAGGCCGCTCTTTACAAAAGCCCTGGAGGAAGCTCTGTCCTTCCAGCCAGCCTGGGCCAGCGCCCCCAGGTCTCTGTGCTGTCTCCCTTCCCCAGCGTCCCCAGGCAGGCCCAGGCCTTAGGCCAACCCAGCGTCTGGGGCTTCCCAGTGTCCAGCCCCCCAAGCCCTCTCTGGGCCACCTGCTCCCTTGGGTCCGTGGGGAGGGGGGCAGGCCAGACGCGAGCCCACCGCTGGGTGCAGGGGCAGGAGAGGCCACAGCCAGGGTGGGGTTCTGGTTCCCTGGGGGGCAGAGGGGCCGTTCAGGACCAGAGGAGGGGCTCCCGTGTGGAAGTGGGGTGAGGACGTGGGAGAGGGGTGCCGAGGGGGGCCGCTCTCCAGATGGTTTCAGAGGACTGGGGGACTCCAATGGGCTGATGCCCCTTTGAGGCAGGGTGCCCACAAGTCCCCTTAAATGCTGGAAGCCCAGGCTGGGGGAGGGGACTGTAAGAGTGGGTGTCTGTGTAAGTCTATAGTGTGTGTGTGTCTATATGCTTGCATGTGTCCGTGTGTGTCTGTGTGAGGTTGCATTTCTGTGGGCTGTGTGTGTGTGCGCGCGTGTGTGTGTGTGTGTGTGTGTGTGTGTGTGTGTGTGTACACAGGGACCACCTCCTCACAACACCCAATGGAAAAGTTCATGGAGATGGAGCCGGGCTGGGGGTGAACACAGGGTAGGGGGGAGGAAGGGTGGGTCCTGGGAGGGAATCTGCTTCTCACGACCCATGTCCTCGTCCACAAGCCTCATGACGTTCAATAAACACCAAATGGCAGGAAACAGGCTTCACACTACCAGGCAGGGGTCGGGCAGGGGTCAAGCAAGACCACAGGCCCATCCTGCGGAAATGGAGGTTCCCACGACCCTCCGAGCTGCTACATGTGAGAGGTCTCACACAGCACAGCAACAGGGCAATGCTGTTATTTAAAATGAAGTAAACGGAGGGCAGACCAGATGGCCCCAGCGGTCCCTGTCCTCGGCCTGACCCTCAGCTGCCCAAGTGACCCTGGCTGACCCTGGTGACAGGCGCGCTGTGCTGCTGGAGGGACCCGTGCACGCGGCCTGTTTGAGTGGTTGCTGGGAGGTTTCCATGGCAACTGATAGGGGCTGAGGGAAGCCTGGCAGCTTCACACAACCCTCTCCGCTGGTGGGAGCTGGGTCCCAGCAGCCCCTCCTGGAATCAGCCACCCAAGAGGGGCTGGGGGTGGCCGGACCCCCGCAGACCCATCATGCAGCCAGCACGCTGGGAGCCCTGGGGGAGCTGGAGCAGAACGGGCTGAGGCTGGAGAGCTAGCAAAGTGGGACAGGGGCTGCGGGAAGGGCGTGGGGGCCAGGCAGTGGTCAGGGCGCTGAGCCCCCCAGGAGGACACCTGCCCCAGTGAGGGGTCACCACATGCCGGCACTGCACGTCAGCTGGTCTAGCCACCCCTTGATCTTGTGACAAGGAGGCTGATCTTCCCTCAGGCCACACATAAGGAAACCGAGGCTGCGAGGGGAGAAGGGGCCTGACCCCAAACAGAGCTCCTTGGTTTGCCACCAGTGTGCCCAGTGCTGGCTGGGCCAGGCACCCCTTATGCCGACCACTTGTCCTCCAGGAGTGTGCTCTGACCACCCCCATCTGATGCCAGGAGATAGAAGCACAGAGAGGCCAAGGGCCTGGTCCCAGGTCACACAGCACGGTGTGCAGGGAGTGGGGAAGCTGTCAGGGCATGACCACCTGGTCCTGAGACACAGTTCAGGGGACACACTGACTTCGATGGGGGTGATGGAAAGTCATGTAATTAAACACCTAGGAAACAAAGCTGGGGAAGGGGGAGCCTAACGCAGGGGAAGAGGCAGCCATGCAAAAGAGGCGGAGAGAGCTGAGCCCGTCCTCAGTCCCTGGGGTGTAGGCTGTGCCTCCCATGCTCCCCACATGGTCACAGACCATCTCTTTGCTGTCTCAAAGCAGACTTGGAGGAGGCAAGCAAAGGAGGCCTGCACCCCATCACACAGGGAAACTGAGGCCCAAAGAGGCTAAGGGACTGGCTGAGGTCACCCAGCTTGAGTGGCAGAACTGGCCCCCAACCCAGCTCTCCTGCCTCACGGCCCCACGAGTTTCCACGACACCCTCGTAACTCGTCCCCAAACCCCTGGTTGTGTGCCTAGCACCATGCCAGGCAGGAGAGGGATGGTCGGCCAAGAGTAGGTCTGGACGGGGCAGACACTTGTCAATGGGAAGGAAGGGCAGTGTCACCATCGCATTTGGCAGACGGTAAACCGAGACTCAGGGCGGGGGCACAAGGGAGTCGGTGGAGGAGGGAGCAGGGGGGCAGATCCCAGGGCCCCTCACCTCACAGCCTAGGGCTCATCCCACAGCCCCCACCCAGAGAGAGGAAGAGCTCAGGAGAGGAAAGGCAAAGCAAAGCCCCAGGAGATGGCCTGCCAGTTGGTCAGGGCAGAGCCCCCGCCACTGCCTTCCCCTCCCCTCTTCTGCAGGTGGGGTGGTTGAGGTTTCTGCTCCCTCCAAGGAGATAGTGTTGCTATGGTGACCACCGTTACCTAGCAACCAAGTTGCATTGTCCTGGGCACCTACTGTCTCTCCTCCAGCTCTGTGGACACACGTGTGTCCAGAAGCCCCCTTGTCTCAGAAAACCCACCTGTGGGGACAAGCCAGGTAGGCCGGGGCAGGAGGGGACATGCAGAGACCCTCCTTGGTCTGTGAAAATCAGAAGTGGAACCATCTCGAACAAGGCTTTGGTTTTTTTCAAAACTGGGGATAATTGTATTGATTTATGGAATAGTAATAACATTGTAAAAAAAAATTTAGCAATCCAGAAAAGTGTCCAAACGAAGTAAGATTCACCATCATCTGATTTTGGTGTCATCTCCAGGACATCCGTCTCCGCCAGCTGTACTGGGGGAAAAGGTCGATGTGGATCTAAGAAGGGACCACGCACTGCACAGCTCACCCCGCACGCCCACTTAGCACCTCGCTGGATGCGTTCCGGGGTCAGATGCTGCTGGGGTGCCTGCCCAGAAGTCCCGCTCAGGGCCCAGGCTGGGTACTGGGCTCCCGAGTTCTGAGTCCCTGTGCCTGGGGTGGGGGGGGCATGCAGGCTCTGGGCAGGGAGAGCTGTGACCAGCACACCCACAACCCCAACATGAGGAAGGGAGTACCCCACCCCATGAGAAGGGTCAGGCTCCACGGTGCCAGGCTCAAAGGGGAGAGAAAGCATACTCCACCAGGAAATTAGGGCAGGCTTCCTGTAAGAGGCCCCCTTTTGGCTGAAATTAGGAAGATGAAAGGGATTAGGAAATGGAAATAAAGTAGGAAGAGAAGAAGAAGGGAACACAAGGAAGAAAAGACTGCACGGGCAAAGGCATGGAGGTGGGCCCGTGCTGGCCACCAACAGAGTCCTACTGAGTGCCCTGACCTGCCCTTCTCACGGAAGCCTGGAGGGAGGGAATCAGGAGGGTCTGGGAGGGGAAGACAGGGCGCTGAGAGGTGGGGGTGAGGGAGGGAGAAGGGAGAGGGAAGGCGGAAGAAGAATTGGGAACAGCTGATGTGTGGGGGATTTCCTGCGTACTGTCCCATTTTACAGTGCGTCAAACTGAGGGTCTGAAATTTCAGAAAAGCTTTCCAAATACAATGGCCGATGTGTGGTGGCACCCTCTCTGACTTCGGTCCCCAGGGCCCACTCTGGCCACTAGCTCAGGGCTGCCCTGCCCTGCCCCATTTGTCTCAGAAATATACCTACTGGGGCCCCAGGCATGCCAGCTCTCTCAGGACTGATTGTGCTTTGTAGCCGGGGACCTCTCTTAGGGACGTTTGCTTTTTTTTTTTTTTTAATTTTATTATTATTATCATTTTTGACTGCGTTGGGCCTTCGTTGCTGCGCGCGGGCTTTCTCTAGTTGCGCTGAGAGGGGACTACTTTTCGTTGCGGTGCGCGGGCTTCTCATTGCAGTGGCTTGTCTTGTTGCGGAGCACAGGTTCTAGGCGTGCGGGCTTCAGTAGTTGTGGCTCGCGGGCTCTAGAGCGCAGGCTCAGTAGTCATGCCACACGGGCTTAGTTGCTCCGCGGCATGTGGGATCTTCCTGGACCAGGGATCGAACCCGTGTCCCCTGCACTGGCAGGCGGATTCTTAACCACTGCACCACCAGAGAAGTCCTGGGACCTTTGCTTTGTATCGGGGCCTGGGCTGACCACCTGATGCCCAGGACACAACTGATAGAGTGGGCTTGCCCCCCAGAGGTGATGGGCGGGAGGTGGCTTTAAGGGCAGGAGGTGGTCCGCACACAGAGGGAGGCCCTTCAGCGTGACAGATGCGAGAGCCATCCTGCAGCCTGACATCCATCACAGGCAAGAAACCTGGATGGCCAGCCTCCTTCCACTCCTTACGTTTAAATGAGCATTTAGATTTAACCCATTTAAATGAGCACATAGTAGGTACCAGACTCTGGTGCGCTCAGTTCTCTTCAAAGAAGGGTTTCCTAAACCTCCCCTCCTCCTGCCCCCAGAGAATTGCCCACTGCCCTCTCCTGCCCACCCTGGGCTCTGCACACACATCTACCTGTGACTCTTGCAGCAATTTGCTCCCGCACTGAGCCATGAGCTCCCCTAGGGCACTATGACAGACAGGCACTGGGACTGTGGGAGCACAAGAAGGGCACCTACCACATTCTGGGCATCAGGGAAGGCTTCCTGGAGGAGGCCATCCATCTAAGCCCTTTCTGTTGAGTAGGAGTTGGCCAAGGATGGAGGAAGACAATCCTCACAGCAGGAATGAGGGAACAGCAGGTATAAAGCCCAGAGGCAAGAGAGGTCATTTCAAGAAACTCAGATGGTTCCAAAAGTCTGGGGTGTTGGGCGTGAGAGAAACAGCCCAACCGGAGGCTGAGTGGTCAACAGGCGCCCGGTCGCCAGGAGCCGAGCCACGGAGCTCAGACCCTCCATCGAGTGGCTGGAGGTTATGGGCAGACAGTGAAGCCGCGGGAGACCTCTCAGGGCTGCGGCACCCTGACCTGTCTTCGTGGTGAAACCGCAAAGTGAGTCCAGCTTCCAGAGGGACTGGAGGGCCCTCGTAGCCCCACCTGCCCAATCTGTGCAGGAGGGGAGGGGCCGGATGGGGCCGTCCCTCCAGCTGCTGGGCCGTCCCGGCGGGATGAAGGGCCCTAGCCAGCACGACTGCATGGCTCCTGGTCCAGGGGCTCTGATCCAAGGACCACTGGGGTCCACTCTCTCCATTAGCCCTGACCAGGGCCACAGTGGGGCTCCACGTGGAACCCTCCAAGTCTTCCACCTCCCCAGCCTTGGGGCTCTCTCAGGATGAACCGGGCCCCCCAAAGCCCAGAGGCTCCCACCGCTCAGCCCTGCACGTGCTGGTTGGAGTCAGGGAGGGGCCCGGAGCCCACCCCCATCTCTCCCCACACCCCACAGGTGCCTTCTTCCCATTGGCCCAGCTTCCTGGCCACGTGGGGTTTTTTCCATTAACAGACATCCCCCCACCTGGACCCTGTTTGAGATGGTAGTCACGGAGGCCAGCATGGAGGTGTCCCGAGCCCACCCAGTGCACTCCTCCTAGGAGAAGCGGTGCATGTAGGGGTGGGTTTGGCCAGGAGCTCCCACGGTGAGCGTGCCCCCCGCCCTGGGGCGCATCAGAGGTCTACATGGAGGGGGGCTAGGATCACCAGTGGGGAGCTCAGGCCCTCCTGGGGCGATGCCCACTGCCCCCTCTCATCTCCCGGCACAAACACACAGGCGTGACCGGGGAGATGGTGTAAAGCCCCGCTCACAGGCTCCTGAGGGAGGCCCAGCCACTGCGTCTTCCCACTTTCAGCCCCACCTGCAGGCCCCCATTTGATCTGATGAAGCATTCAGTAGGGAACGTTTCTGTTCCAGCCCAGAGAGGCTCTCCCTTCCCTTCCCTTCCCTTCCGGGGCCAACTGCCAACATCCCCGCAGGCAGCCTCAGGCAGCAGGGAGGCTGTGGCCCACGTCACCCTCCAATCCTCATGGCGAAATGGGGGCTTCGGTCTGGCAGGAAGCAGGCTGCCCAGAAGAGGAGGCAGGGGGCCAGCGGTGGGCTCACCCCCCCAGGACTTGGTTCACCGTTCAATCCTTTGGCATCCTCTGGGCATCTCCCCAAGGCCAGCAGCATGGAGGCCAGCCTCCTGCCTGGGGGAACACCCTGTCTGAAAGAGTGCTCAGGGCTGGAGAGAGGAAGCACCTGGGGGCCTGAGAGGGCTTCTAGGAGGAGGCAGTGTGGAAACCAGGCCTTCGTGACAAGCAGAGACAGGCAAAGGGGAGAATGGTACTAGTCTGTCTGTGGGTTCCCTAAGCAGGCTTTCTGCTGTGCCAGGCCTGGGCTGGTGAAGGGCACCAGAGCCCACCCACAGACCCTCGGAGTGGGGAGGGGACTCCAGAGAACAGGCTGGGATGGAAAGCTGCCAATGCTGTTGGGGTGTGATGGACAGAGGCCCCTGCACAGCTGGCCAGGTGGGACCCAGGATCATGTAGCCCTGGGCTGGGCCAGGTTCCTGGGTTCGGGCCAGCTCTGCCCTGACCCGTTTGGGGATTGTAATGGGTTGAGGTCTGCTTGGAGCTTGCAGGTAGGATGCCCACATCCTCAACCCAAGAACTTGTGACTGTGACCTTATTGGGAAAGTGCTTGTAAATTGGATTATCTGGTGGGGCCTGAATCCCAGGACAAGTGTCCCTGGAAGAGAGAAGACACAGAGGAGGGGCCGTGTGAAGGCGGAGGCGGAGGCCGGACAATTCAGCCCTGAGCCAAGGAGCACCCGGGGCCACCAGGAAGAGGCAGGAGGGACCCTCCCCTGGAGCCTCGGGAGGGGGCGGGGTCCTGATGACACCTTGATTTGGGGCTTCTGACAACCGGTCCCCCAGAGAATGCACTTCTATTGCTTTAAGCCACCCGGTTTGTGGCAATGTGTCGCGGCAGCCCCAGGACAACCAACACAGCGACCTTGGGCGGCAGCAGCCTCTGTCCAGGTACCAGCCCTGGGAACAGCAGGAAGGCGACGGTGGGTGAAGGCGGGCGAGAGGGGGTGCCCAGCCTGGCCGGCAGTGGCACAAGGAGAGCTCGACTCGACTCTAGAACAAACGCTCCTGCTGCCCGAGCCCTGCACACGGCCGCCACCAGGGCCGACACCCTCCGGCGCCGCCAGCTCATCCCGAGGTGTCACCCAGAAGGCCAGGCCCACGGAAACCACAGATGAGCCCGACTCGACGCCTCCAAGGACCCTTTCAGGCCTGGCCACTCTCGGGCCAACTGTGGGGAAAGTGGAGGCCCAAGGAAGCCGCGGGGGGCGGGGGCAGCGGAAGGGCCGTGGCCTGGAGTCTGGTTTCGAGGCTCCCAACCCTCCGATGGGACAGAGGCGCCCCCTGCTGGCCACAGCGCCCTTCACGTATCCGGCGGGAACCCAGGACCCCAGTTACTGCGTCAGCCAGGATCCTGGGCCATCCAGGTTCTCAGCGTGTTACGGACCAGCACAGTTACCGTGTGTTTAAACAGCCACGTCACTGTGCGTCTCGTCCTCAGTATCTGCTGCACATTCGAGTGCAAGCACCTTCCTTGCCTTATCCGTGAATCCTCCCCGCCCCACGGAAACAGGGATCTGGGGGCGGGGGGTGGGCCTGCCTGGGCCTGTTTCCTCATCTGTGAAATGGGCATCTGGACAGCCCCCGTCTTTCCCCGTACCCCCATTAGGGGGTGCTGTGAGCACGCTGAAGGCGTGGTAGGCGGGTGCTCTGCACACAGTCTCCTTACGGGGCAGGGGTGGGAGCGGGCCACCTTCTGGCTGTGCAGCCTGGGCAGTCACGCAGGTCCCCGTGCTCAGAAGGGCCAGAACGTGGTTTATGCTCTGCTGCCACCACCTTTAAATTTAACCATTTTTGAACAAGAAGCCTTCCCAGCCACGTGGCACCGTGCCCCACAGATCACGTCCTGGCCCTGAGTGTAGGAACCACCATTTGGAGCTCTTGAGCTGATAGATGCACCCCTCCAGCCCAGACTGCCGGGTGAGCTGGGGCTGCCCGCTGGCCCCTGTGCTCCCCGGCAGGTGGAGGCTGTCCCACTGCCTCCTGTCCATGGCACTGTGTCCAAGCAGCTGGGAAGCCTTCCCGGATCTCCAGGCTGGCAAGACGCCTCCCCTAGGCTCACTCACCCTGCGCCTCCCTGGGCGGGGTGCCAAGAGGGTGCAGGTGGGTGTCCAACTCTGCCCCCAAAGGGCCTAAACCGGGGGGTTCATCCTCCAGACCTGGATGGTGCCCGCCCAGGCCCAGGTCCTGAGGAGCCCCCGAGATGGGCGGTCAGCTCTCAGGTCACCCAGCCACAAGGCGGCTCAAGATGAGATCTATAGCGCTCTGCTGCCATCTCGCGGCTGATTGGGGAAAGACCGCACACCCACCTGGGAAGGTGGCAGGTGGGTGGGGCCGGCAACGGAGGCGGAGACCGGGACACCAGGTCGGGAGGGCCACCAAGATAGGGATGCGAGTTCCAGGGGGACGCTGTCCCTGTCCCAGCACCATTCTCCAAGTCACTGCTCTGTCTGCTCGCCCGGTAGACAAGGGACCAAGGGGAAGTGAACATGGCCATGACACTGGTGAGTAGCCGGGACCCCCGGGACTCCCAGGTGGGTGTCCATAAACCAAGCCCCAAGCCCCGCTATGGACAGGTGACAGGCTGCTCAGAGGACATTTGGGGTTTGGGGCCCCAGCCTCTCCATCAGGTCCTTCCTCCAAGCGGATGGTCCTCTCCTCTTTCCAGGTCTTCAAACGCAGCTTCCAATCCTCTTTCCTACCGGCCGACCCTCCTGCGTAACAGACAGGAGCCGCCATGGGAAGAGATCCCAGTTTTGCCCTCATGGATGCCCACGGGTGTCCAGGGGACTTGAGAAGTGAAAATAGACCTCTAATCCCACCTATTCAAAGTACAGATGGCGAATGACGTGAGAGGGAAGGAGGAGGACAGGGGGATCAATGCTTAAGAAGAAGAATTTTGCCCTCAGACCCAGATTCAGATCCCAGCCTGGCCACCTACCCACCTTGTGATGGATTTCATCCACCTGCCTGAGCCTCCGTGCTCACGCCTGTAAGACAGGTGGAGGGTCTTACCTCCTAGGCCGGCCTGGAGGATTAAACAAGGTAATATTTATAGACTGCTTGGCCAAAGCTCAGGGTCAAAGACAAGCTCCACAGACCCCGCCGAGCACCTACCATGCATCTGGCTACATAGCGGTCTGCTGGGGGTGAGGGTGGATGCCCACAGCACCCTCTCTGCCCCAAGTGACACCCAAGTGAATGCCCCCCAAAGGCAGGGGTGTCGATGGGGTGCCAGGGAATACCTGAGACCAGCATCCACAATCCACAGGTTCACACTGGAGATGCCGCTAAGCCCCCGTGGCCCCTGGGGGCCGCCTCCTGAACCACTGCCCAGGACAGGGCAGGTCCTGTCTTCCTCCCCTCATCTCCCAGAGCCCCTCCCAAGGTCAGGTCATCTCCATCTCCAACCTGAATTTTAAACCATAAATCAGAGTCTGGGCTCCCTGCTTAAACACCCCGCGGTTGCTTCCCCTGTCCTGAGACAGAGCCTAAACCCCTCTCTGGGCTCCGAAGCCCTGGACATTCTCTCTCCCCATCCGGGTCCTCTGCTCCAGACCCTCTGAGCTGTGCTGGGTCCCTCTCCAGGCCTTTGCACGGGCTGCGCCTCTGCGGGAGTGGTCTTCTCCCCGTGCACCATCACCTTCCCCCGGCCTCAGCAGAGCCTCTGTGACCCCCAGCCCTGCCTCCTCCCAACACTGCAGGCCAGCCCCCCAGGGCACAGCCGCCAGCTTCCCGGGGAGAGGTGTCCTGCTGGCATTTTCCCAGGGGTGCCCGGGTGGTCCCCCTTACCTGCCTTTTCTCAGCCATTCTCTGCAGCGGCAGCCCCACCTGTGACCCCTGCTCTGGGCTCCCCAGTCCTGCTGAGGGCTTCAGGGTTCACGCAGGAAGCCTGACTCTGGGTCCATTCCCTTGTCACCTCCACGTACATGTGCTGAATAACCCAGGACCACAGAGATGTCTCCTCTCCAGAGCCTCCAGGAGAAAAGACTCGTACCCGATGAACTGTATCAAAAGGCAGACCAACCAGAGGCAACCAAGACATCCCTCAGCAGGTGGCTGGATAAGTAAACTGTGGTGCATCCTGACCACGGACGATTACTCGGTAATAAAAACGGATGAGCTATCAAACCGTGAAAAGACATGCAGGAACCTTAAATGGATATTAGCAAGTGAAAGAAGCCAACCTGAACAGCCTCCAGACTGTATGATTCCAACTCTATGACATTCTAGGAAAGGCAACACTATGGAGACCAGTGGTTGCCAGGGGTTGATGAATAGGGAGAACACAGAGGATGTTTAGGGAGTGAAAACACCCTGAATGATACCACGATGGTGGGTGCATGTCATCATACATTTGCCCAAACCCATAGAATGTCCAACACCAAGAGTGAACCCTAATGTCCACTATGGGCTCTGGGTGACAGGGGTGTGTCAGTGCAGGTTCACCGATGGTAACAAATGTACCACCTGATGGGGAATGCTGATATTGCGAGAGACTGTGCACGTTTGGGGGCAGGGGTGTATGGGAAATCTCTGTACCTTCCACGGAATTTTACCGTGAGCCCACAACTGCTCTAAAAACTACAGTCTATAGATTACAAGAGTTTTAAGTCAGATTGAGAAGTACCATAAAGGAGGCGCAGACGTCTCTGGAAGTCGGGGCCCAAGGGTGTGCGAGGGACCCCATCCCACCTGGTGGAGCCGGGAATCACCAGATGATCTATGGAGCCAGCAAAGCCAAGCTCAGTGTCTGCATTGTAAGGTGGGGACACCCCGGGACGGAGTCTCAGGAGTGTCTTGGAAAGGGGAGGTCAAGGGCGGGCCTTTGCAGGGTTGCGGGCTGGATTCGAGGGGAGACCGGCTGGGGCAGGGCCATGTTCCTGCCGTGGCAGGTTGGGGTTGGTGGATGCAGCAAGGGGCGGCTTTCCGAGCGCTTTTTGGCAAGCGGGCAGTCACTTCAGGATGAGGAATTTGCCCAGAGTTCAGATAAATGGATTTTCAGGAAGTTCCCCAAACAATAAAGTGCTTTGCAATTTCATTTTCCTGGGCAAGAACTTTCTGGAATGGTCATGTTAACTTCTTAGTTCTCAGTCCAATGAGACATGTGCTTGCAGACAGTTTGTTCTCAGACCCAGGGAAAGGGCCAGGGACCGACCAGCAAGAGCAAAAGCTGAGCTGTGAAGTGCAGAACTCGTGGGGGTGGATCGCATGAGGCCTCAGTTTTCCCATCTGCAAAATGGAGTGTGGGCCTGCATGGATTCACAAGGCCCTTCCAGCTCTACTGGGTGGGCCGGTTTGAAGCTGGGGCAGGGGGAGCCTGGGAAACTGCTCATGGGAGGCCACGGTGGGAGAGCAACAGGGGCAGAGTTGAATCCAGGTGTCCCAGCACCCAGTCCAGTCCCCTCCCTGTGCCACCACCCCCACCAAGAACCGGTGCTGAGAAGGGAAGGAGGCCAGGAAACCAGGGGCAGGGCTGGGGACTGGGGGCTGGGTCTGCTAGAGAGGTGACCTCCTCCCCCTCTCCTTTCACAGCTAACCAGTCCCAGGCCCTGACCCCTCGGCAGCCCCTCCATGGCATCTTGTCCCTCAGTCCCTCAGCTGCCCCCTGTCCCCATCTCCTCTCCTTACATCTCCTTGGATGGACCTAACCCACCTCCTCAAATCCCTTCTCCACGCTGAGGTCAGTCTTCCCAAAATCCAAGTCTGCCCTTGTCACTCACCCACTCAAAACTCCCCCATGGCTTTCCGTGGCCCTCCAGATAAAGGACCCACCCTATCCAAATCCTAGCTCCCTGTTTTGCAAAAGTTGATCCCAAAATTCATATGAAAAAGCAAGGGACCCTAAAAAGCCAAATAATCTTGGAAAAGAAGAACAAAGTTGGAGGATTCCCACTTCCCGATTTCAAAACTTACTACAAAGCTATAGGTATTAAGACAGTATGGCACTGGCATAAGGAAAGTTGTATAGGCCAATGGAATGCAATGAGAGCCCAGAAACAAACCCACACGTTTATGGTCAACTGATATTCAACAAGGGGGCCACTGACAATCAGTGAAGAAGAACAGTCTTTTCAACAAATGGTGCTGGGCAACTGCACATCCACATGCATAGGAATGAAGTTGGATGCCTATCTCACACCATATACAAACATTAACTCAAACTAGATCAAAGACCTAAATGTAAGAGGTACAAATCTTTGTGACCTTGGATCAGGCAACAGTTTCTTAGGTACGACACCAAAAGCGCAAGCAACCAAAAAACAAAAAACAGAGATATTGGACTTCATCAAAATTAAAGCCTCTTGTGCTTCAAAGGATATAAAGAACTACTACAAGTCAACAATTAAAGAAAACAAATAGCACAATTTTAAAATGATCAAAGGATTTGAAGAGACACTTGTCCAAAGAACCGATACAGGTGGGCGACAAGCACTTGAAAAAATGCTCAACATCCTTAGTCATTAGGGAAATGCAGAGATACCACTTCACACCCACAAGGTTGACTTTACTAAAAAGAAAAAGAAAGAAAGCAGACAATGGCAGGTGTTGGCAAGGGTGTGGAGAAATTAGAACCCTGATCATTGTTGGGGCGAGATAAAATGGTGCAGTCATTTTGAAGAACAGCCTTGCGGTTTCTCAAAAAGTCAAACATAGAGTTACAGTATGACCCAGCAATTCCACCCCTCAGTACACGCTCAAGAGAATAGAAAACACATGTCCACACAGAAATTTGTAGCCGCATTATTCACAGTAACCAAAAAGCAGAAACAATCGAAATGTCCATCAGCTGATGAGTGGGTAAGAAAACGTGGTGTATCCCTCCCATGGACTATTATTCAACCATAAAAAGGAATGAAGTACTAATATATGCTACTTCCTGGATCAACCTCTAAAACATGCTGAGTGAAAGAAGGCAGACACAAAAGGCCACACGTTATACGTTTCCATTTATATGAAATGTCCCGAGTAGGCAAGTCCACAGAGACAGAAAGCAGATCGGTGGTTACCAGGGGCTGGAGGGAGGAGAGAATGGGGAGTGACACAGCTTCTTTGGGGGGAGATAAAGGTGAGAATTAGATAGTGTTGATGGTTGCACAACCTTGCCAATATACTTAAAACCACATTGTTAAAAAAAACAGACTTCTCTGGTGGCGCAGTGGTTGGGGGTCCACCTGCCAATGTGGGGAACACGGGTTCGAGCCCTGGTCCAGGAGGATCCCACATGCCGTGGAGCAGCTAGGCCCGTGCACCACAACTACTGAGCCTGTGCTCTAGAGCCCACAAGCCACAACTACGGAGCCCACGTGCCACAACTACTGGAGCCCGAGCATGTAGAGCCTGTGCTACGCAACAGAGAAACGCCACCGCAGTGAGAGGCCTGCACACCGCAATGAGGAGTGGCCCCGGCTCGCCGCAATTAGAGAAAGCCCATGTGCAGCAATGAAGACCCAACACAGCCAATAATTAATTAATTCATTACGCAAAAAAGCACACATTGTACACTTAAAGAAGGTGAATTTTGTGGTACGTGAATTGATTTCAGGGTTTTTTTTAAAGACCTCCCCAAACTCCTTATCCAGCATCTGGGACCCTCCAGGGCAGCCCCCATAAATCTCCCACTTGAATCCCCCAGTCAACCTCCACAGCCATAGAAGATCCAGGAAGTCACATCCCAGCCTCACTGGGTACCCCTTGTCACAGCACTCATCACCTGGCATTGAGGTGGCCCCCGTATGCCTCCATCTCCCCCATCCCGATGTGAGTTCCCCAAGGTTGGGGACCAGAGGATACCCCTATGTACACAGCACCCAGCAGGTGCTCCACAGAGCAGGCTTCAGACAAGGAGCAGTGATGGGTGGATGGATGAATGGATAGACAGAGGGATTATGGATGGCTGGATGGACAGGCAGACTGATAGGTGGATGAGTGAACTACGGATGGATATGTGAATGGATGGGTGGATGGGTGTGTGAATGGATGGGTGGATGGGTGGATGGGTGTGTGAATCGATGGATTGGTGGGTGGATGGGTGTGTGAATGGATGGATGGATGGATGGATGGATGCGTGTGTGAATGGATGGATGGACGTGTGTGTGAATGGATGGATGGGTGGGTGGATGGGTTTTCAAGAGCCTAGAAAGTCTATCCAGTGACCCTGTTTGGGGACAAGGGAATGGCCACCATTCACTCCTGGGTCCTCTCTCTCCCTGCTGGTTCCAGTGGCTCCAGGCTGGACAAAGGTGGTGGGAGGGGATGGTCAGGCCAAATGAGCTAAGTTAAGGGGGGTAAGAGTCAGAGCCACTCTGCCCTGGATTTCACAGCCCAGCCAAACCTCCCCTGCTACGGGCACAGGCAGTGAGAGCAGGACCCATGGGAGCACCCTCAGGGCAGACAGGCCAACCCTGCTCTGAGCCAAGTGGAACAAGGGCCCTGGCTGAGCCGGGGAAGGCGCAGACTCAGAGTCACGAGCAGGAGAGAAGACAGACGCACCCCAAACTGGGCCTTAGCTGCCTAGATCCTCATGGATGCCCTCGCCTCCCCACACAGACACACACGTCCCATCCAGCCAAAGGACACTCTGGAGGGATCAGCTCCAAACCACCCCACCTCTACTCTCAGACTAGACCCCCACTACCTTCTGAGGTAGATGTGAGATCATAGAAAACATACATCCGTCTCTGCTCCCCGGTTCCTGGTACAGAGCTCCTGAAACCCCTGTAAATTCCTAAGTGATAAGAATACTAGGGGCGTCTCTTGTTCTGGGTGGACTCCTGGATGGGGGCTGGTCACCAGAAAGACCAGCCATGAATAGAAGCTTGGAAATTTCAGGTCCACCCCCCATTCTCCAGAGGGGGGAGAAGGGCTAGAAAAGGAGCTGATAATTGCTAACGCCCACGAGAGGAAGCCCCCATAAAATCCCAAAGGTAGGGAGTTCAGGAAGCTTCCAGGTGGGCGAACACATCCACATACCGAGAAGGTGATGCACCCCAACTCCATGGGGACAGAAGCTCCCAGACGGCACCCTATGCATCTCTTCACCGGCTGTTCATCCGTATCCTTGACCATATCCTTTAATAAACTGGTAAACGTGTTTCTCTGAGTTCTGTGAGCTGCTCTAGCAAACGATCAAATCCGAGGGGGTGGAGGTCACAGCAACCCCTCAGTTTATAGATTGGTAGCCAAGTCAGACACAGGTTGTGGGGAACCTGGGGACCGACTTCTTGTGATTGGCATCTGAAGTGCAGGGGAGACAGTCTCGTGGGGCTGAGCCCTCGACCTGTGGGGTCTGACGCCATCTCCAGGTAGTGTCAGAATCAAGTTAAATCGTAGGACACCCAGGTGGAGTCACAGAAATGCTGGGTGTGGGGAAAACCCACCCACACCCACACACAGTGTCAGAAGCGCTGTCAATGTGGCAGTGGTGTGAGCGTAAAGGGAAGACACAGGAGGAAGACTGTAGGTGAGGCAGGGTTCATGGTGCCCATTTCACAGAAAGGCAAACTGAGGTCCCACAAAATGAGTGGCTCCGTCTGGACTCCCACTCACTCATCTACATAAACCAAGGACCCCTTCAAAAGGAGTCCTGCAGGCCTCTCCATCCCTGGGTGCACCCTCATCCATCCATCAGTGGCAGCAAAGCTCATTTGCAGTGTGTTCCCAGAGCTCATCCTGCAGATGTTTCCTGAGCACCTACCATGTGCCCGGCACCTCATCCCACACTGAAGGTCCAAGGAGCAAGAAAACCCACGCCGTGGGCTTGGGTTCCCTTGCGGTTTCCTTCTCACCGCAAGGCCTGGAGGGAAACACAGCTGATGCCACCATGGGGATGGGTAGGGCTTCCTACAGGAGGTGTTTTTCCATGTGAAACCCAGAAGGAAAAAGGGAGGCATCCAGCTAAGTGGAGCAGGGACATGGTAGGGAAAGCGAGGAGAGGGTTGTCCTCAGAAGGAACAGCACGTTCTAGAAACCTGGAGTAGGTGAGGAAAGAAGGGCTGAGATTAAGGCGGGGTAAAGCGGGGGCAGGTCTTAGCATCGACACGAGATGAAGGCCCTAGAAGGACCCGCTGTAAAGGTTGGCTTTTAGGGATCAGAGCGTTTTCTTAAATGTTTTTAAAGATTCCACATGACCAGGGTTTAAAAGCAAAATACACACGGCTATTATAATTGTTTGCAATTTGCTCACCTTCCCCGCCCAGATGTCTAAGCTTCCTCAGCAGCAGAATCTGTGAAATGGGCTAACAGAGACAGAAGCCAGAGAGGTTGGGTTGATTTGAACTGAGCGGACCCAGCGGGGGAAGCCCAGAAGGGGCTCAGACCAGGGAGCTGGAGATTTGAGGAGAAAAAGAGGAAGAGTCTTGGAGCTGCTGAGATGGCAGCAGATCCTGGGCATGGGAGCGATGGGGAGACAATGTTTAAATGTTCAGCTGTGAGTGTGGTTCTCCATCCTCATTACGGCGCTTCGGCAGGAGACCGCAGCGGACGACTTGCTTCTCTGTTACTCTGGATGTGTTGCAAGACGGGTGGTTCTTTTCATCTGTGGTGTGGACGCTCCCGGTCCACAGAGTAACTGCACTTACAGGTTCTGCCACAATCAAAATCACACATGTTTCTCACCAGATGTTGGGAACATGCTAATTTGGAAAACTAGCAAGAACAGAAACTTTCCATATTGTCAGGATCCAAAGATCGCCACGGACAGCAACAGAGCGTGTGGCTTTGGGACCTTTTCTTCATCTCTGCATTTTGCTCCCTCTTGACGATATCCCATGTGATATTTTGAATCTTAGTGGGGTTTCATTTAATATGATCGCATAAGCATTATCCCATGCCTTTAAAAACCGTAAACCTAATTCTAATGGATGCATCATATTCCAGAGGAAGGATGTGTAGTCACTTCATGATTCGTTTTTGCTGGGCATTGACATGGCGCCTGTCTTCTTCTCCTAGAGATAATGCTCTGACAAACAGTGGGAAGGTTTTCCTAAGTTCTGGAATACTTCCTTAGCATGGGTTTCCAGATGCGGAATTATTGAGTCAGCTCACTTTCTGAAATAAACAGGCAGATTGGTCTCCAGCAAGTTTGTAGACGTTTATCAATACATTTCCCCCAGAGGTCCCACGCTTCCCCTGCCAGCATCTCTCATACACACGTGTTATCACCTGTGATGTTGCCAACTTGAACCTGGAAGGTGCTCCCCCAGCCCGAGAGCATCCTCCGACCACCCTCAAGGATAAGAGTGTGTCTCTCGCCAGATGTTCCTGGTGCCCAGGGCATCACTGCTCCGGGACTGGCTGGGGTTGGGGGGTTAAGGGACTGCGGGTGGACACTGCTTGCTTTGAGAAGCCCACAGATCCAGGTCTATGGCCTTAGGCAGCGGCTCCCTAACCTGTAAATGGGGACACTGGGAGGGTCACAGGAGGGCACGTGCACGGCGGGCACAGACGCTGAGAGGTCACTGCGTTATTGCCTCTCGCAGCCTGTCCCCTTGCAGGCCCGCTTCGGGGGGACGCACCATTCCCTGGTCCAAAGCCACTCTTGCCTCTTCCCAGAACAGCAGCAGATCAAACGCACGCACGGGGCTCCTGGACTTCATTAGTCTTCATTAGACTTCTTATTTATTTCTCTTTGCCTGGCAGAAGTTTCCATTTAACAAGAGAAACCTTTTTTAAATTACACGTCCCTTCCACCAGCCACGCGGCTTGGAGGCTGAGACAGATGGGGTTTGTCAAGATCTGCAGGTCTCAGAACCTCTTCCTACTTCGGAGGTCCAGGGCCCCGTTTTGGGGATGCCCACCCCCACTTCCAGAAGCTTCCCCCAGCCCGGCTGCAGAGCCGGGGGCCCGGCTCAGGGAGGCCCCAGCCGCTCATCTGCTCACTCATTGGCCCTCTTTCCTCATGTCCTCAGCAGTGGGGCTGGCCTGGGGCTGGGGATGGAGAAATAAGTCAGACGAAGCCCTCTTGCCAAGTGACCGTCAGGCTCTAGAGGAGAGATGGGCGCCGGAACATGTGATTACATTCAGACCGTTGTTGAAAATCTATTTTCTGAGCACTTATGGGAGAGCCGCATTGTAAGAATTCTGTGAGCTGGGGACTGAATTTGTCCCAGGTCCTTGCTGGCAGAGACAGATAAACGTCCAGTGAGGGCCAGGGCTCACCCAGGGTCAGACCCAAGCCACCAGCAGGAGCCCAAGACCAGCCTCTCTGGCTCCCCGATGTTCCAGTGGGGCCGGCAGGGAGGCCAGGATGTTTCTGCTTCCAGGCTTCCCTGAGGGTCACCGACAAGGGCCCCCGAGCCCCTGGGGCAGGGTCAACCTGAAGAACATGTGACAGCACCTGTCCTGGGGGAGACGGGGAAGGCTGGGTTTCTACAGGCAGCCCTGGCAGGAAGCAGCTGTGGGAAGCTGGGAGGGGGTGGGACTGCGATCACCTCCACAGCCCACCCTCTGCTGGGGAGAACCCAGGGCAGAGACTCTGCTGCCGTGTGGAAACACAGTGGCTGAGGCCCAGCCCGGCTCCAGGACCTGACGGTCCCCGCTGGCCAGTCACTGCCCCATTCTTGACCTGCTCCAACTCAGTGGCCACAAGAGTTGACAGCTGGTGGACACAGAGGCTGTGAGCCCCTCTCAGAAGTGGCTGTGCGCCTGTGTCCGGTCCTGGAGGACGAGATGGAGATTTCTAGGGAGACAGGGTGCAGGATACAAAAAGACAAGCCCACCACAGAAATACCAAGGCCAGCTTTTAAAGAAAATGGAGTGAGAGGGAATTCCCTGGCAGTCCAGTGGTTAGGACTCTGCACTTTCACTGCCGAGGGCCCGGGTTCAATCCCTGATCCAGGAACTAAGACCTCACAAGCCGCGTGGCACCGCCAAAAGAAAAGAAAAGAAAGAAAAGAAAATGGAGTAAGAATTGGCAGGGTTTCTTCCCTAACTGACTTCCGTGTGTGCCAGACCCATCTTCTTGCCTTAATTCTGTTCCCAACTGAGGCGCCAGCCTCCAGCCCCCAGTAACCCAGCCCCTAGGTGGAGGGCCCAGCTGAGACAGCAGAGGAAGACAAGAAAGGTGGGCAAGAAAGCTCCTTTTCCAACCTGAACCCCACAATGAGAGCTCAAGCGACAGCTGAGGGTAGTGAGCCCACCATCTCTAGAAGCAATCAAGCTGCTCCTAGACGCTCAGGGACCAGAAAGCCAAGGAAGGCACCTATAAGTATGGGGGCGGTGTGTGTGTGACAAGGTATCAAGGGGTTCCCTGTGGGCAGTACTGTGTGCGGGGATCAGAGACACCTGAGTTCTCTAGATAGACCAGGTGAGGACCCCAGGAGCCCACCCCGGCACCGGAAACAGCAATAAAGGGTGAGCAACTGCCACAGGCCTGATGCTACGGCAGCCAGGAGTTCTGCTGTCATGTAAAACCATGTCAACACTTGCAGAGCATGGATTACTCTCCCCACTTAACAGATGAGGAAATCGAGGACCAAGGAGGTGTCGACTAAAAAATTATTCACAACCTAAAGTTGAGAGTTATGTTTTATTCGGTGGGAATTTTTTAGGACTTCAAGCCCGGGAGGAAGCATCTCAAGTAACCCTGAGAGAACCGCTCCAGGGAGACAAGGGGGGAGCCAGGATATATACGAGTTTTGCAACAAAGGGCAGGTAGTCTGAACATCAAAAGATTATTGTTAATTAAAGAAAACCAGATATGTCAAGTTAAGGAATGTAGTGCTTTTCTGTGTATGCGAAGATGGGAGAGTCTGGGCTCACTGAAATCATTCCTTTGATATGCACCTCAGCTATCTGGGGCCAGTATCCTGTGTTTTCACATCCTGCGTTTCCTCAGGGCTCACCAGCTCATAATCGATGGCTACAATCGATGATGACTGTGACATCCTTTGTTTACTGATAAGGCAGGAAGTATTCCATTTATCAGAGGTAAACGAGTTTCTCAAGATCACACAGCCCTCTGGGGGCAGAGCCAGGATCTGGACCCAGGTCTGGCTGACCCAACGCTGGGCGGAGCCCTCCCCTTGCAGCCATCATTCAGTTGAGAAATCTTCGTGGAGCGGCTGCCCAGTGCTGGGTCCCAGGGGGACGCGCGTCCGTGAGGGAACCAACCAGGTGAGGCTCTTCCTCCTGTCCATGAGCCAGGCTCTCTCTTCACTGACTTTACCAAAGCATTTCACATGTTTGCCTAGGTTGCTGTTGTCTTTACGTTTTCTTGTATTCAACAAACTTTGACCAGAATATTCAGTCCATTTCTCTCCTCTTTCCTAAATTGCATTCGTTCCGTCACTGACCCAGGCCCAGGGGTGAGGGCTAGGAGTTGACCAGCAGCTAAATCAGATCCTGGGACCACAGCCCCAGAGGAGTGATGATGCTGGGCTCCAGTGAGGAGGGGGCCCGAGAAGGGCCTGCCAGGACTGGTGCCAAGATTGGAGCACGCAGCAGCCCTATAGAAACCCCGGCACCCCGGACGGGCTCCACGCCCAAGGTGGGGGGGTTGTTACCCCATTCTACAGCTGAGAAAAGTGAGGCATCAGTTCTTCATCTTCTGCATTGAATGTCTGTCAAAGCATTTCACACCCAATAACCAGTCAGGGACCAACAAGAGCTATATGGAGTCAGTAAGGGAGCAAGCGGGAGGCTTTGGGCGAGGGCTGGCTCCACAGTAGGTAATCATTCCTGTCCCCAGGAGATATTTTGCTCAAAACTCAGAACATCAGAATCAGACAGAGGCCATTGGGTCCAAATAATACCCCCTGGAGCTCTGGGGGTCCCAAAGGTGGAGGAAGCAGGCAGGGGGTTCTTGGGTCCCTCTTATAGCGAAACAGCTCCTCTGGGCCATGTCACATGTAAGCCAGAGGCCAGCTCTTCCCAGGTCCTCCAGCTTCTGGGGGCTCACCCTATGCCCACGTCCACCTGGAAGCGGATTCTAGCCCCTTCTCAGGCTCGCTGCCCTCCCTTCCCCCCACCCCAACCCACTCTGTCCACCTGCACGCTAACACTAGTGAGGGTGAGAGCTTGACTGAGACCTGGGGATGCCAGCAGGGGCTTCGCATTGACTGCCACTCAGCTACGGGGCTGCCTGCTTGGGCACCTGGCCCCCCAGGCCCTCCTGGGCAGATCTTCACAGGGGCATCCTCCTCTCCTTTCTCCTCCCAGGCCTCGCCTTGATTCTCACCGCACGATTTGCACACCCCCTTCCTCTGTATTATGCTGAGCCATTCACTCAGCTGGAAGTTCCACCCCGTCAGGAACTGGGACAGTTGGAGATTTACCCTACTTGCAAGCTGACAAGTGAGCCGCCACAGTTCCATGGAGGCTGGAAAAGACGTGAGATGCCTGGATCAGAAGCAAAGGATGGTTTGCAACTCACGGCAGCAGCCGGAGCCAGCTATCAGCATTGTCACGGGCCTGTTCCCCAAGCTCCGAACCCCACGGAGGGTCAGACGGCACCTGCGTACTCAGTGGTTGTGTTACAGGAGAGGAACCCTGACCTCAGGGACCCTGAATCTTTCCTGGGAGGCAGTAAGCATGCCTGCCCTTCGCTCTGGAGGGAGAAAGGAGCTCTATATTTCCAGGCTGCTCACTTACACTATGTTGAATAGCATCTTTCCAGAATTCATGTCCATCAGGAAACTGTGAACCTGTTCTTATTTGGAAATAGGGTCTTTGCAGATGAAATCAAGTTACCGTGAGATCATACTGGACTAGGGTGGGGCCTTAATCCAATATGATTGGTGTCCTTGTAAGAAGAAGGAAGTTTGGACATAGACACAGAGAGGGAAGGCAGCCATGTAAAGACGGAGGCAGAAATTGAAGGGATGGTGCCACAGACCAAGGAGTACCAAGGACTGCTAGCCATCACCAGAAGCTGGAAGAGGCCAGGAGGATTCTTCTCTAGAGCTTTCAGAAGGAACGTGGCCCTGCTGTCACCTTGATTTGGGACTTCTGGCTTCCAGAACTCTGAAAGAATAAATTTCTGTTGTTTTTAATCCACCCAGTTTGTGGTAATTTATTACAGGAACCATGGGAACAAATACATCACTGCCCAAAAGCCTTGAAAAGATGGTTAGGAACAAAGGGCAGTGGTGTCTTGACCACAACACACACAGAACCGTGGGGAACCCACGGAGGGTCGTCTCTAAGGCCCGTGATGCTTTTGATCATCAGAACCGAAGACCCACCCACCTTTTCTTGCCCTTGGCGGGGGTCTCACCTCTGTCCCAACTGTTCACCGTGGCATGCCCGCCTCCTTGTAAAGGAAATTTTTTACCAGCTAATGAGAAACATTTTAAATGCTTATATCGTATCATTGCTACATATGGATTTCCACCGAAGATTGTTTGAAGAAAAGCTTCTGTGGATTTCAAAATTTTTAAAGCTGGAAAGACTGGGCCCAGCCCTCTCAGCTGGCAGCTCAGAGAAGGGCAGGGGCTCCCCCAAGGCCAAGAGTGAGTCAGAAGCAGGGTTAGTCAGTTTGCCGAACTGCAGCCCTAGGCACGGCCTCCGGAGTTCGGCCCCAGTTTCCGCTGATCAAAGAGAGGTCAGAGCAGAAGAGAGAGAGGTTGGGCAGAGCAGGAAACGTGGACGTTGCTGGGGCCCAGAGGGGTCTGGCAGGGCTCACGCCCCTGCTGCCGGGGACAAAAAGCGTGTTGTTCACAGGCAGCTTCCTTCGACCATCTCCTCCCGTCGTCTCCTGTCTGACGGCGGAAAACTCAGCCACATTTGTAACACCGTCCCTCCTATCCACACCACTTCCCTCAAGATCTCCACCATCATCTTAAGAGCTGTCGGGCCAACACGTTACCTAAAATACCCTGTTGAAAAGGGGCCACCTCTTCGGTGGGAAGGCAGGGATCTCATCCGTCTTGCTCCCCAGGCTGGCAGGTACAACACAGGATGTGTGTGTGACGGCTGTGCTGGTGCCGGGGACCACCAGCTCCACTCAGCCGACCCACCCACTCGTCCCACACGCTCGGGGCCCTCACCAGGTGCCAGACACACTGCACCAAAGGCTCTGCAGCCGGGATCTGGGTTAATCCCCATGACAAGGTGACATCTGCCCATTTTGCACGTAAGGAGCCAGAGGCTCAGAGAGGCAGATCTACAGCTCGAAGTAGCCAAGCAGGTAAAATGGGGGTGGTATCAGGGCGGGGTGGGGGGAGTGGGAATCACTAGATGCCCTTTCAAGAGACGGCTCGGTATATTCTAGGCACACTAGCTAATCCTAGAAGCGTCTGTATCTTTCATTTCTTGGAGCAAGTTCACAACTCTGTAAGTTGTAAAAAACTGATAGCAACGCCAAGATTTTTATCCATAAAGATGCAAATGAATTTCATCAGGTGGAGGGATGCTAGGTCCCCTACCCCACGGAAGTAGCCAGCTTTGCATCTGTTAGCAAATTCAATTCTGCCTTCCTGATTTCCTACACACGTGTCTGCTCTTGGCTTTTTCCTCTGAATTGATTGTAACACCTTACTGGTCTCCTCACTAATTAATGAGCTAAATACAATCTTTGGCGCATGTTCATTTAATATTTGTATGAGAGTCGTGTGTTTACCCTTCAACCCAGGGGCCCCCTATCTAGCTCCAGGCACCACCTCAAACTGCAAGTGTGCCTCGGAATCCCCTGAAGGCAGGGCCCCTTACCACCCAGACTGTGGCCCTACCGGACACTTCTGATTCAGAAAGCTGGGTGGGGCCTGAGAGTCTGCATTTCTTTTTTTTTTGGCCGCACTACACGGCATGTGGAATCTTAGTTCCCTGACCAGGGGTCGAACCCGTGCCCCCTGCAGTGGAAGCACGGAGCCCTAACCACTGGACCGCCAGGGAAGGCCCAAGAGTCTGCATTTCTAACAAGGTCCCGGGACTGGGGCTGCAGACATTGAGGACCACACCTCTCCCCTGAGCTCACCCTGCTTCCTCCATCTGACCCACCCTGTCCTGCCCTCTCCTCTGGGGTAAACCCCTCAGCCCTCTGGCAGAGAGGATTCTGAGTCCTGTCGTCCCCCCCCTCCCCGCAGAGGCCCTCTGGGATAGACAGAGCCCCAAGCCTGGTGTTGGTCCTCACATCCAGGGGCTCACTCTGTCTTGGGGTTGGGGTATGGCTCAGAGGCAGGGCTCCTGTCTAGGGATGGGAGACCAGCAGAGGTGGCCCAGGGGGAGGCCCAGGCAAGCAGAGCCAGGGCGTGAAGGACAGGAGCCTCACCCGACCTCCCTGCAGCTGTTCCCATGGCCCCAGCATGGCAGCGCTAACCCTCCTGAGCTCCCTGAGCCTTCAAACCTGACTCCCAGGACTGGCTTGGAGGGGCCAGCCCCGCCCCCTGCCCATCTAGGTAGGGGTCGGGGCCCCGGAACTCAAGCTGCATTGCCCTCTTAAAATTCTCCCGATTGGCTTCTGCTGGTGGCTACGAGGATGTTTCCACCTGAGTCTACTTTTCCAGCTCCTGTGCACCAGGGAAGGACACGGGGGGCCCCAACATCCAGCCCCTGCAGGCTGAGTCTGGGTGGCTCAGTGGGGAGTCTCTGCCCGGGGTCTGGCTCTCCGCCCAGTTCTCCCAGGTTCCTCCCATCCCACAGGCAGGGAGACCCCCTCCTCGAGAGGCAAGCGACTTGCCCCTGACCACACTGAGGAATTCTGGCAGAGGTGACATGGGTGCCCACTAGTCTCCTGACTTCTCCTTCTGGACTTGACTACACCGCCTGGGCTTCTTGGTAGATAACCAGGCGTGTGTGAGGGGGGTTGCCAGGAGCTGCAGTGACACATGCCAGCAGACAGATGGGCACAATGAATGTGCAAAGCCTCTGACAGCCCAGGCACAGAGCACCCCGATAAAGCTGCTGGGTTCACCCCTCCCTTCTCCAGGAGAGCTCGTGTCCATTGCTTGGGGACAGGAGCTGGGCCAGGAGGACGGTGGAGAGACTGGAGCCAGGAGAAAATGGAGGCAGAAAAGGAAGGTCCCTGGAGAGAAACGCTGCCCACATAAAGCCACATAAAGTCTTTCAAGTGCTAAATAAGAAGATGCCTGTTATTTGAATTAGAAATAGAATATGTAAACCTCTACTCAGGCGTTAAAAATACAATAACGCTAAATAAAATAACGTAAGATAAAGTGAGGAAAGCATTAGAAGTGCCGCTGGCTAGTTTTCCATATGGACATTTTTATCCACCTTGAATAAATTCAAGCCCCTCCCCATCCACTATGGACATCTAAGAAAATGGGGCTCTGAGGGTGGGCATATCAGAAAAGACCCTGGACTCCAGCTCTGGCAGCTAGCGCTCACACCACACCAGGCCCACACCACACCAGGCCCACACTCAGGTGCAAAAAAAGGGACACCTCACGATGCCTCTGTGTCTCACAGATTATTTTTTGCATTTCAGGTAAGTGTATTAGGGGCCTGATATCCATCAGAAAGGGTGGAAGATTCATCTAAGGAAACGATTCTTGTCTAGGGTTTGATTTAGGGTTTTTGGTAGGTTGTTGATGTCGTTTTGGTTTTGCACTCATTTATACTTTTTTAAAAAGTATTTTAACAAGTTAGAGTTACACTGATAACAAAACGTGGCAAGGACCTTATAAGAAAATTACAGACCAGTATCACTTATGAACATATATGCAAAATCCTCAACACAAGTTTAGCAAATCGAATCTAGCAATATACACAAAGGATAATGAATGTGACAAAGTGGGCTTTTCTTCACAAATGCAAGGTTCGTTCAATATTCAAAATCAATGGGGGCTTCCCTGGTGGCGCAGTGGTTAAGAATCCGCCTGCCAATGCAGGGGATGTGGGTTTGAGCCCCGGTCCGGGAAGATCCCACATGCCGCGGAGCAACTAAGCCCATGCGCCATAACTATTGAGCCTGCGCGCTAGAGCCCACGAGCCACAACTACTGAGCCTGTGTGCCACAACTACTAAAGCTGTGCGCCTAGAGCCTGTGCTCTGCAACAAGAGAAGCCACCACAATAAGAAGCCTGCGTACTGCAACAAAGAGTAGCCCCCGCTCGCCTCAACCAGAGAAGAGCCCGCACACAGCAACGAAGACCCAACACAGTCAAAAATAAAATAAATTAAATAAATTTTAAAAAAAAACAAAAACAAAATCAATGGGCTTCCCTGGTGGTGCAGTGGTTAAGAATCCGCCTGCCAGTGCAGCAGACACGGGTTCAAGCCCTGGTCCAGGAAGGTTCCACATGCCGTGGAACAACTAAGCCTGTGCGCCACAGCTGCTGAGCCTGCGCTCTAGAGCCCGCGAGCCACAACTACTAAGCCCACGCGCCTAGAGCCCGTGCTCCGCAACGAGAGAACCCACCGCAATGAGAAGCCCACGCACCGTAACAAAGAGTAGCCCCCGCTCGCCCCAACTAGAGAAAGCCTGTGTGCAGCAACGAAGACCCAACGCAGCCACAAATAAATAAATAAATAATGATTCACGTAATTCACAGAATAAAGGATTTAAAACATCATATGATTTCAATAGATGCAAAAATCACATGATCAAACTCATTCATGCTGAAAAGATGTTTTTAATTTTCATCAATGCAGGAATAGGAGGGAACTTCACCAACCGGATAAAGAAACTGCAAGAAAAACTACCCCTAACATCACAGGGGAAGCGGAGAGACTGAGGCTTTTCTCAAAAGACCAGGAGGGAGACAGGATGTCCACTGTCCCCACTTCCATCCAGCTTGGCCCATGGTCACAGCCCACCTCTGTGTACCAGCAACATGGTAGTCCACACTGAAAACCCTGCAGAATCCACAAAAGGCCTCTCCCCGGTGAGGGAGGTCCAGTCCTTGCATTGAGTCGGGGGAACCCAGGAAGACTGAAGCTGGGGAGAGGGCCGCAGGCGCCTTTTCTGCTGAGTTATTTCAAGGCAACTTGGGCCTGCGTTTCCTGCGGAGGCCAGGCTTGCTCTCTCTGGGAAATCCGAAAGCAGCAATTGAAGACAGATTCTTGGCGGGACTGCGGGGTTGCACTAATTCTGCTCGCCAGCCCCGGGTGCTTCGGCCGCGCGCAGGGGGCTGGCTGCCAGCTTCTCAGAGTGTGCATTGGAGGAGTGGGGTTTTGACAGCTGGCTGCGTGTGAAAGGCCTCAGCCCAGACCCTTTCATCGGCAAGTTATCCCCGCCCAGGGAGGGAGTGTCAGTTGTGTGGTCAGAGCTGTTCCCAGAGGGAGGGGTGAGAGAGAGGGTCTCTGGAGGAGGAATCTGGCCCACAGGGCTGGCAGGCTGGGTCCTCCGAGCCCACCCTCTCAGGCACCCCTGCCTTGGCTCAGTGCCTGGACCTGAGCCCTAGACCGTCACAGGCAGGATCAGGCCTGTGGGGTGTTCAGGTGGCAGCCTGCAGGACGCACATTCATCCCAGAGTCCCGAGCAGGGCTCTGCCCTTGGTGGGTGGGAAGCTTCCACTCAACTCCCAGGAGGGGGCGCGGGGGGTACCTCCAGTTCCAGCTCCCAAGACCCTTTCTGGGCTTCCAGTACTACAGTCCTCGGCCACCACCTGGCAGAATTGGTTTCCGGCTCTGGTTCCCCTGCCTCCACCTCGGAGCTCCCCAGGGCTCCCATGTACAGCCGGGCCCAAACGCAGGGCCTAGCACGGATGAGACACGTGGAAACACTCCTTGAACTGAACCGGACTCGGGGCACAAACCCGCGTCCCCAATATCGGCAGGTGGACTCTCAACCACTGCCCCACCAGGGAAGCCCCGGAAGCCTCGTTTTTGATCAGCTCTGTCTGGTGTTCTGTGCAAATGCTTATGTTCCATGGGAGCACACGCTGTTTGTTCTGGAGAGGGAGGGCTCCCCAGGGAAGGGGGAGGGCTGTGTGGAGCAAAAGTCCCCTTAAATGTTCAGGAAAGTTCCTGAAGGCCCCTCATGCTGGGGTGGGAGGGCTCAGGTGTAGGTGAGGCAGAGGGGCCAAGCCCTGCACTGATGTCTCCCAGGGCCCCTGGATCTCCTGTAGGGCTCGGGAGCCAGGAAAAGGGACTGCCAGGCAGTGTAGCAGCTGCCCGGAAGCCCCAGGGACCCTGGGTGGACAGGCCAAGAGGCAGGACTGGGCATTCCCAAGCTGAGAGGTCCGAGGTTCGGTCACTAGGAAATAGCCTCTTGACACAAGCTTGTCAGGGTGGGTTCCATTCGGACCATGAGCCCTGGGATGGAGCCGGCACTTCCAGAGTCCAAAGGAAGAGTCTGGAACCTTCTAAGAGAGACACAGTCAAGGGTGAAGCCTGGGCTGCGGAGAAGAGTGTCAGGTCCTCAGGCCTGACTGAGTCTGGGTCCTTCCTACTTGCCAGCCTGTGCCTGGTACACAGGTGTGATGCCCAGATGTAGGGCCCAGGTGAGGCATGCATTTACCAAAACGTCTCTTGGGTGCCGACTTTGCCCCGCTCTCTGCAAGGTACAGCCATCATTTGCCATTCACTGAGCACCTACGATGGGCCAAGCCCTGCACTGCACCCTAGGGACCCAGAGTTGAAGGCCAGGCTCCCTGCTTTCGAAAACTTTCCAGTCCAGGGACGAGGAGGAGGTAAGGAAGGGACCCCAACAGTTACTCCTGTTTATCAAGGCTGCTCGGCCACGCCAGCTCCGTAGCGAACAGGCGTCTACCTAGGGGACAGGAGGATCCGCGTGCTCCCGCAATGCCATCAACGCAAGACCCAAGACAAAAGGTCAAGTCTGAGAAGCTAAAATGCAAGGTGAGGGCTTCCCTGGTGGTGCAGTGGTTGAGAGTCCGCCTGCCGATGCAGGGGACGCGGGTTCGAGCCCCGGTCCGGGAAGATCCCACATGCCGCGGAGCGGCTGGGCCCGTGAGCCATGGCCGCTGGGCCTGCACGTCCGGAGCCTGTACTCCGCAACAGGAGAGGCCACAACGGTGAGAGGCCCACGTACTGCAAAAAAAAAATTCCTTTTGCCATGAAAGGTAATATCCACAGGCTCCGGGGCTTAGGACGTGGACGTCTCTGGGGAGCCATTGCAAGCCTGGCACACAGGGAGACCTGAGGCAAGTCACTGCACATTGCTGGCCTCCGTCTCCCTGTGGGCAGTCACTGGGTAGATGTCTCCAAGGGTCTTCCCCATGGAGTAGAGGCTCAGCGAGCCCTTGGAATCTTTGGGCTATTACCCCATCCCACAAGGGCACCAGAGCCCCTCTTGGCCAAGTGGGGTGTAGGAGACCCCAGAAGGGACCCCAGATCCACAGGGGCAGTGTTAGAAATAGGCAGACTCACCCGTCAGAGAACTGAGCTTGGCCCAGGGCCTTAGATTTGCAAAGCGCTTTTCTTACATGCCGGGCAATGAGCAAAAGCTCACTAAATAATGTTCAGTGACTCAACCAATGAATAAATAAATAAAAGAACAAACTTGTGAAACTGGCAGGTATGACCATCCCCACTGTACGGACAAGGAGCTGAGGCCCAGAATGGATGGGTCACTTGACAAGGGACTCAGCCTCGGTCTGCTAGCTGCAGAGCCTGTGCCCTTCCGTGCTGGGACAGTCCTGGCACACAGTGGGGCTGCCCTCCACCAGGGCGCAGGGAAGGAAATAGGAAGTTGGCTGCCACTGCGGGGCTGGGGCCTCCCCTGAACCTCCCACAGTTTCCCACAGTCTCTCGTGACCCGCAGAGCGGCTCGGAGGTGACACATGTGCGTGCTGGGGTTTCCTGCCAGGCCCGGGGACACACTCAGTTCTCACCCGGTTGCTTGGAGGATGTGGATGGGGCTCTAGGGTTCAGTTGCCTCTGCATCACCTGCATCCCCTTCACGTTTACCCCACCGTCCTGGGCCCCTCAGAGGAGAAGAGCTCAAAATCCCCCAAAAGCCAGATATAGACTTTAAACCAGGGGTCTTGGGTTGGGACACTGACTCTGTCGTTCCTCACTGTGTGGTCCTGGACATTTTTTTAAGACTTTATGTTTTTGGAAGAGTTTTAGGTTTCCAGCCAAATTAAGAGGGAGGTACAGAAATTTCCCATATACACCCTCCCCCCCCACAATGCATAGCGCCCTCCCCCACTATCGATACCAGATGCCTCCTCGTGGCACATTTGTTACAACTGGTGAACCTACACTGACACGTAGTTGACATTAGGGTTCACTCTTGGTGTTGGACATTCTATGGGTTTGGAGTAATGTATAATGACATGTATCTACCATTACAATATCATAGAGAAGTTTCACGACCCTAAAAATCCCGTCTCCACCTATTCACTCCTCCCTCCCTCCACCCCAACCCTTGGCAACCTCTGATCTTACTGACCCCATAGTTTTGCCTTTTCCAAATGCCATAGGGTTGGAATCATACAATGTATAGCCTTTTCAGACTGGCTGCTTTCACTTAGTGACCTGCACTTACTTTCCTCTGTCTCGATGGCTTAATGGCTCACTTCTCTTTAGCGCTGAATAGTATTCCATTGTATGGCTATACCACAGTTTTTCCACTCACTTACTGAGGGACACCTTTGCTGCTTCCAACTTTTGGCAAATATGAATAAAGCTGCGATAAACATTTGTATGCAGGTTGTGCATGGAAATAAGTTTCAACTCCTTTGGGTAAATACCAAGGAGAGTGATTGCTGGATCGTACATATGGTAAGAGTATGTTTAGTTTTGTAAGAAACTGCTAAGCTGTCTTCCAAAATGGCGGCATCATTCTGCACCCCCGCCTGCCGTGAAGGAGAGTTCCTGTTGCTCCACATCCTCGCCAGCATTTGGTGATGTCAGTGTCCTGGATTTCGGCCATTCTAATAGGTGTATAATAGTATCGCATTGTTGTTTTAACTTGCATTTCCCCAATAACGTTAGATGCAAGGTATCTTTTCATATGCTTCTTTGCCATTTGTATATCTTCTTTGGTGAGGTGTCTATTAAGATCTCTGGCTCGGCATGTTTTATAACCTCTCCATGCCTCCGTTTCCAATTCTGTAAAGTGGCAAAAATCATATCTATCTGTTTCAGTCACGGTCCAGCAGAAGACAGAATTTACCCCAGGTGGTCCAAATAAGGCACGTGACCAAAGGGACTGCTTACAGAGGTGCGGGCAGGTTCAGGAGCACCCAGAGACTGGCAATGGCGGGAAGATGCTACCATCCCTGGGGCTGGAGGAACTAGCAGAGGAGATGATGCTTCCAGCGGAAGCTGGTGGGAGCTAGAGTCACAGAGGGCCTCCCGGCAGGAGCTGTGGTCATAGAGAGGTGAAGCCGCATCCAGCCTCTGTCCCCAGACACCGAATTAAATCTCGGAGACAGAGTTTTGGGTGAAGTAGAAAAGAACAGCTTTATTGCTTTGCCAGGCAAAGGGGGCCATAGCGGACTAACGCCCTCAAAACTGTGTGTCCCACCTTGGAGAGGGTAGTGAGAAGTTTTATAGTAATGGTTCAAAGAGGGTGTGATCCGCCTGTGGACATTCTTCTGATTGGTTGGTGGTGAGGTAAGTCGGAGTCAGCATCATCAACCTTCAGGTTCCAACTGGTCTGGGGTCTACTTGCTTGTGGGCAGCATACCTTGGTCAATTGTTCACTTTTCCCACCTGGAAGGGGTTTCAGTATCCGCAAAACAGCTCAAAGATATTGTGTGCATATGTTGATGGGGACCCAGGACCTTGCCCCAAGGCTGCCCTATTGTTTTTCTCCCTTGTCTCCCATCCCTTCCCTTTGGCTCCCGTCGGGAAATCGAACCCCGGTCTCCTGCGTGACAGGTGGGGAGCCCTCTCTGAACCATTACTATTAAACTTCTCACTACCCTCTCCAAGGTGGGACACACAGTTTTGAGGGCAGGAGCCCGCTTGGCCCCTTTTGCCTGGCAAAGCAATAAAGCCGTTCTTTTCTACTTCACCCAAAACTCTGTCTCTGAGATTTAATTCGGTGTCGGGGGACGGAGGCTGGATGCGGCTTCAGGGGCACCGACAGCGTCAGTGTACAGCACATGGCAGTGGGAGGAAATGCCCCGTCCTCTCTCCCTCTGATCTCCAGCTGTTGCCCCCACTGGCCAGACCCAACCACGCACCAGTGGGGGATGCAGCCCACCAGGGTTGGCGCAGAGCCAGCAGCGGATGGATCTGGGGGGCAGGGGATGCCACAAGTGAAAAGTGACCAGCACTGCTCAAGATGGGGCCATTCATCCACGTGTTCTTTCAGCAGACAAACACTGTCTTAACCACTGGGGACCCTCTGGGGGAAGAAAAGCGACAAATCCCCCACCTCAGGGAATTGACATCCTACTATGGGTGTGGGGCATGGGGTGTGGGCTATTTCCACCAGAGCAGAACTTCTCAAACTTCACGGGAGCTTGGGAATCACCAGGAGGGCTTGTTAAAACCTAGATTCCCAGGCCCCATCCCCAGTTTCTGTAGGTCTGGGGAGGCCCGAAAATTTCCATCCTACCAAGTTCCAGGGTGCTGCCCATGGAGCAGTCGCGCCACCCTTTGACAACCATGGCCCTGGGATATTCAGATGCTGGAAGCGTTTGTTTGTCCCATCCCTGATCCCTCGGCCTCCCTCAAGACCCCAAGCCCCAGGGCAGGGACTGAATCTGAGTGTCTGATTTTTCCTCCGGGCTACCGGCGACCCCCACAGGCTGGGGCTTGGGGAAGGGGCGCTCCGTGGGCGTTAGAGGGCCGCGGAGGAATGCTTACTGGCCGGAGAGCCGATCTGGGCCGCCAGGGTGGCCGGGGACACCCCCTTCCCCGGCGGGCACCGCCCACAGCCGGCGCAGTACACCCGGGTGGGGGGACCCCGGGAGGGCGCCCCCGGCCCCCGGCTCCCAGCTCGGCCGGGCCCCGGTGGGTGGGCGTACCCGCGACCCAGGTGGCTACCTGCCGCGCGTCTCCAGCAGCCCAGGAGTCCGGTGGCTCCGGCCGCGTCGGGCGCCCTACGCGGGCCCGGGGGGCGGGGCGGGGCGGGGCCTCCGAGGCCCCCTCCCCCGGCCCCGGGCTCCGGCTCTGCGCGGTGGCAGCGGCGGCGGAGGTGGCGCGGGGACCAAGGTGAGTGGCGGGGACGGGTCCCGGAGGCCCCGTCGGAGGAGGGGTCCGGGTGGGCAGAGGGCGGCACGCGCGCCCCTCGGAGGGCGGGGGCCCGGGCGGCGCCGGCGGAGTGGCGTGTGTGCGCGCGCGCGCGCGTGTCCCCGCCGAGTGCGGGGACATGGGTTGGGCGGGGGTCGGGCCTTCCCCTTGGTTGGGGGTCCAGCCCCTCCCACCCCCGTCTCCTGGGACCTCCGGAGCGCATCCTCTCTCGCAGTCTCTCTCTCGCCCACGCCCCGCCCCCCCCCGCCCCCCCCCTTCTCTTCTCTGTCTCTGAGTTTTTCTCTGTCTCCGTGGGTGGGTCTCTGCGTGTCCGTCCGGCCGCTTGTCCAGCTGCCTTGTTTCCTGATCTTCCCCTCCCCCGACACTGCCCCTCCCCATCGCAGCTCCCCCCTGTCTTTCCACTGCCCCCCCCAATAGAGCGAACAAAGATGGTCAGAAGGGAGACACCTCCTTTCTGAGCCCTGTCCTGGCTCGGCGTGCGGCCCCACCCCTCTGGCCTCTGGCCTGGGCCGCCCGCCACCTTCCTGCAGGGAGCTGGCCCTGCAGAGCTGTGCGGGTGCGTTTGGGGCAGCAGGCACAGCTGAGGGCAGAGGCAGAGCCTGTAGAGGTTCGTGCCCTCAACCTGGTGAGCCCCCTCCCATCCCTTGAGAGGTGGCACACGGGGCAGGTCTGCCCGGTCCGGGGTGTGGGCCTCTGGCAAAACCTCATCATGCAGAGAGCCCGTTCACATGAGCAGCGCCTGACGCTTTCTAAGGTTTTCTCTGATGGAGCCAAGGTAGGGGAGAACTTGCTGGGCTGGGGGAGGGTCCCTGGCCCGAAGGTCGCAGGGTGTGGTCTCAGCCCTGCTCGGCCAGGCCACTTCCTGAGGGCGAGCTCCATTTTCCCGTCCGTGGCTCAGGGCAGCCCTGAGAGCTGTGTGCAGCTGCTGTGAGAACCCAGCGTGTCCAGGTGATCAGCGATGCTCTTGGCTAGAGCGTGGCTGTGCCTGAGTTCCCCGGGATCCCAAAGGCCGGTCCCTGGACTGCATCTGGAGGGGGAGGGCGAGCTCTCTGTGGCCTCTCAGACCTGCTGCACCAGGCCCAACCCAAGACCCTCCCTGGAGGGGTAAGCTGGGGGCTCTGGGAGAAGAGCCTGGGACCACCAGACTGTCCTCTTTAATGACAGGGCTTGATACAATGCCGATTCCTGGACTCCTATCCTGACCTCTGATGGGGCACCAGGAATCTACACTTTACCACTCCCCCCCCCCTTCTGGTGCACATTCAAGCGTGAGTGCCGCTGGCTGGTGGCATTGGGTGATCGGACAAGGTCATATTAGCTCCCTCTGGCTGGCAGGCAGTGGAGCGGACCCAAGAGGAGTCCATACTGGGTGCATGGCCTTGCTGTGTCCCTGGGCAAGCCACTTCCCCTCTCTGAGCCCACGTCCCCGTCAGTCAGAGGAGATTAGGGCCTCCCTAGGGTCTTTCCTGCCAAACGGTCTGGGATTCTGAGCCATTTGTTTAAGTGGTGGTAAGGGGTGGGTGAGGGCTAGAGAAAAGCTGACCTGGGTTAGCACCTGGGTCAGCATCCACCACTGGCTGGCTGTGTGGCCCTGGGCAAGTCACTGCTTCTCTGGGCCTCAGTTTCCTTATCTGAAAACTGGGAACCTTAAAATTACGAACTCCTTGTGGGTCGTCAGGATCCAAAGAGGCACAACGCCCGACATATCACAAGCTCACCGCAAACTGGCGGTGGGGGTGGGTACCCGTTTTCCCGACATATCACAAGCTCACCGCAAACTGGCGGTGGGGGTGGGTACCCGTTTTGAGAGTGGCTGGCACTCCGTGTGTCTCGACTGTTTTAACTCTCTGGTGATGGGGACAGTCACATGAACTTAATTTCTCATCAGCAGGGAAAGTGGTCTGTGCAGAAACATTTGGTAGCTGACGGATGTTTTGTTTCTAATGGGTGGCTTAAAAGGCCTGAGGATGGGCACGTGGAATTGCCTCGCAGCCTCAGGCGGCATTTCATGGCACCTGGCTGTGCGCCAGTGCCAGCTCTCTTGCTCAAGGCAGGCACTGGGAGACAACACCCTTGTTCCCCGGCGACTCCCGGCAGATTCTGGAGAGGCTGGGATGGGAGAAGGAGGGCGAAAGCCCCGGGCCCTCACCAGGTTCCCCAAATTGTGGACATTCATGGACATGAACAAAATCATCTTCTGGGACATCTGTAAGGAGAGCAGAGCTCTTGTGACGCCCAGAGAGGAACGGGAAAAGTCATTCATTCATTCATTCATTCGCTCACTCACTTGTTCCCCCAGGCCTTCTTCAGGCCTGGAGGATGGCAAGCGTCCCCAGGGAGGCAGAGGGACCCACGCAGAAAGGGGGAGGGCACAGAAGCAACCTGGATGGGGAGCTGTTGGGTCAGACGTGCTGTCAGTGGTCCTCCAGGTCAAAAGCGGAGTCAGGATGTCCTGCTGCGGGACTCACCCCATAGCCCAGGGTGGCCCTCGGGGGTACGGATGCTGAGGACAACCAGAGTTAGGGTCGGGAGGAATGAATTAGGACCGTGGGCTGTGATGAAGACATGGGAGAGTGAGACAAGGAGGTGACTTCCTGGTGACACTATAACCTTTTTTTTTCTTCTAACCACATCCCTCTTTTATGTCTCAAAATCGAACCTCAGTGGGGGAGCACCTAGAGGCACAGGGACTTTGAAACTCTGTGTGAGCAGAGTTCTAGTGACTCAGGAATCCAGATGTCTCGGGGGAGCAGCCCGGGTGCCGCTGCATAGAGGACTTGGCTCTAACCTCAGACCCTGGACTCTGGGTGGCCTGGAAGGGGAGCCAGCAGGGGCCAGGGAGGGGCCGCAAAGGCTGGAGAGCCCAGAGTCAGGTCCACCTGCTGAGCTTCAGTGCTCTCATGTGTACAGAGTGGATTGGAAAACACACTTAGGTGATTAAGACCTGGGTTCTGGAGCCAGGCTATTTGGGTTCGAATTTCAGCCCCACCTCTCACCAGCTATGTGGTGTTGGCAAGTCACCAAACGTCTGTGTGCACCTCGGTTTCTTCATCTATGACGTGGTGATTATCGTAGCACCTACCACATAGGGTGCTTGTGAGGACAACGTGGCTTCATGGGAGGTTTCCAGAAGGACGGTGCCCTGTGTTGGTGTGGTAGAGTGGTCGTGCAGTGACGTGTGGTCTTGCAGTGACAGTGGCTTGCGGTCAGGCTGACCTGGCACCGGCCCTGGAGTTCTTATCAGTATTAGCGTTAATGTTGTTGTTGGAAACTCACTTGTGGGGTCACGTGATGACTGGGTGAAGCCATGTACAGGGCCCCTCGGTGCACAAGGAAGCCCTCGGGTGATGCTGGCGCCCATCTGTACCCTCTAGGGAGAGCAGAGAGGACAGAGGTGACATGTGCTACTGCATTACCACGTACTACCCCCAGGCGCGAGTGGGGAGGGGCCAAGGCCAGCTCCTTTCTGAAAAGATTTTCAGGAAAATCTATGTAGTTCATTGCAGCGGGGAGTACTGCTCTCCTCGGTTCTGACTCCAAAGCCTGGATTTACCTCTGGAAGGAAGCAGGGGACAGCCATTTCCTGAGCACCTACTGTGTGCCAGGCCCTGTGTGAAGTCTTCCCCAGGCACCGTCCCACTTACTCCTCCCAGCAGCCCAGAAGGTGATCGTGGCCATGCCCAGTTAACAGATGGGCAAACTGAGGCCTGGAGAGGCCAAGGGCTGCCCAGAGACACAGGGCGGCAAGGAGCAGGGTTGGGGCTCAAACACCAGGGTCTCTGGCATGAGGTGTGCGCGCCCACTTTCCACAATGCTACATGCCTTAAGGTGAGGGAATGTCACCAAGATGCCTCACTGTCAGGAACTGCCACCGTGGGCTCCTCTGACCCCAGCAGAAGTCCTGCTCACTTTCTGGAAGGTTCTTAAGGTTTTGCTTTCTGTGCCATCAGCTGGGCTGGCTAAAGGCCTTCTTTGTGTTGCCAAAGCAGTTTCTCCAGCAAAAACAATCAGCTTGGAGTCACTTACATCCCTTTGAGTCTGAGGGGGGTGACTCTCTGTGCTTCAGTTTTCAAGTCTGTGAAATAGGAATTTTTATTTCTGTCCCACTTAGCTCCCACAAGTGGGTAGGTAAAGCTGTGAAATAATAATAGTCCTGGATAGGCACCTGGAAGGCATCTTACATATTTGCTCTCAGTTAACCCTCTGAGGCCTTATGAGGTCATTGTATGATCCCATTGTACAGATGAGGAGGGCAAGGCACAGAGAGGTCAGTGTCTTGTCACACAGCTGGTAAGACTTTGGGTCTCATTAAGATGGACTGAAAGACAGCCATTGAGGCCACGTCTTGGTGGAGAGACATGACGCTCCTTGCTTGGTTATTCCCATGACAGGGAGCTCACTACCTCGTGAGCCCCTGTGATTGTGAGTCTAGGACTTGAGTAGGTGGTGGTGGTGGTGATCCCTGGTACAGTTGACTTAACGTGGGAGAACATCCTGAGCCTGGCTTTGGCTGTGCTGGGTTTGAGCTGCTGACAGGCCCAGTCATGGAGAGATGGGGAGGGTGGCCCCAAGTTCTTTGTTACTTACAATGGTGTCCATCTCATTCCTCCCACTGACTAGATCTGAGGCTGAGAGAGGAGAAAACTCTCAGCAAGGGAGGGCAGACACTAGGTGCTCAATAAATCCTTGTGGTGGACCAATCCTACTTCTTTTTTTAAAAAAATTATTTATTTTATTTATTTTTATTTTTGGCTGCGTTGTATCTTCCTTGCTGCACGCAGGCTTTCTCTAGTTGCAGCGAGCGGGGGCGACTCTTTGTTGCGGTGCGCGGGCTTCTCCTTGCGGTGGCTTCTCTTGTTGCGGAGCACGGGCTCTAGGTGCACAGGCTTCAGTAGTTGTGGCTCACAGGCTCTAGAGTGCACAGCAGGCTCTAGCTGGGCCGCATGGCCTTAGTTGCTCCGCGGCATGTGGGATCTTCCCGGACCAGGGATCGAACCGTGTCCCCCGCGTTGGCAGGCGGATTCTTAACCACTGCACCACCAGGGAAGCCCCCCAATCCTATGTCTAAGGAAAATTTCAAATTATAAAACCGACATAGCCACGTTGTACAAAGTCTGGAAAATAGGCTCCGATTTTACCCGTAACCTCAGCCTCTGAACATTATCATCTTGTTTATCATTTCCAGTCTTTTTTGAATCAGTACATCTTCATGTAGAACTATTTTCACAGGATGTCATCACAGCACACGCAGTTCCGTATCCTCTTCCTTTCCACTTGCTGTAATACTGCTAGCATTTCCCCTGTTCCCTCAATAGTCCACTAGCTCCTAAAGAGCAGTGACGATTTTTCACTGGCTGCACCGAATCCTGTGCATCTTCATCATTTGACTTGGACCATCCCCCTCTCAGTGGAGCCCCCACGTGGACAAGGATGTGAAAAGCAGGTGTTGACCCTGAGGGCACGCCCCAGAGGTCCAGCAGGACAGCTGGTCAGCCCCCGCAAGCTGTGTGACCTCAGGCAGGGTCCTACCCTTCTCTGAGTCTCAGGTTCCTGCCGTGCTGTGAAATGAGGGTGGGAACCTCATATCACAGGGCTGCTGGGAGGAGTAGACAAGGGGATGTGATGTCAATTATCTGGCAGTAGTGGGGGCTTGAAATGTGGTAGCTGTTATTACTGTTGCTGTTATTATTAGTAGTACTATTATTATTATTATTTATTATTTATCTCTCCACAGTTAAATTGTGGAACCCTGCAAGCAGGAGCCAGGCTCTATATATTCCTGTGTCCCACCCCTAGACATGCCCTATGATATTTATTGATTTGATTCCAAATGTTCAGGTCCCTCCAAAAAGAATGAGTCCATGTGGGCAAGGAGCTGGGAGATCCTGTGTTTATACAGTCTCATCTGGTCCACCATGAGTGGGGACCACCAGCCCCATTTTAGAAACAGGCTCAGAGAGTGTGATGGGCCTGCCCAAGGTCACACAGTGGGAAGGAAAAAGCCAGGAATACTTCCTGGAGGAGGTGGCAGTGCTCTGGGCCAACAGGAAGGGGTGTCTGACCAGGCCAAGGTGCAGAGTGCTGGTGTTCTGGGGGCAGTGCAGAGGAGCCTGGGAGCTGTCCAGGGCAGAGTGGAGCCCAGCACCCGCACAGTGCAAGGCAGATTGTGGCTGAGGCTCAGGGGCGTTTGCTGGGCTGAGCTGACCTGAAGTGACAGCAGGGCAGGAATGAGCTAGCTGTCTGGGCTCCTGACCCCACCGGCACCCCACCCAGCCACTTCCTTCTGTCCAGGCAGGAAGGGGTGCTCTGTGGGATCAGAGGCTGCAGGCACCTTCCTGGGGCCTGCCTGCTCTGTGAGCAGTGATAAAATATTTATCAGAGATGCCGGCAGCCGGGCTTCCCTGCACAGCGTATGGCTGGGGGCACTTCCCACCCCAGACCTGCAGCCTTGACAAGTTCCGCTGAGTCACGCGCGAGCCCGAGCCCTCCTCAGCCCCTCTGCCCTTTGGCCACGTGGATGCCTCGTAATATGTAAGCCATTCGGCTGCACACGGGGCCAGGACATCCAGCTTGGTCAGTGCTGAGGGTTTCAGAGCTCATTCGGCGGCCAAGGTCATAGGCAGAGGAGGCCAGAGGGACGGGATCTCCCCCGCACCCACCCCCGCGGGGTCCCAGCTCCTTAGTCCTCACTGCACCCACCCAGCAGGGTAGGTCCTCAGCACCTCCGTTTAGTGACGGAGACACCGAGGCTCAGAGCAGGGGCACGACGGGTCCAGTCTCACGCTGTTAGTGGCCGAGCGGAGATTTGGTCCTCAGCCGTCTGACCCCTCCGCCGAGGTGCTGGACTCTGTTCTAGTCCGGGGTCAGGGGCTGGGGGTCCTGCCCGCCCCGAAGCGACACAGCTGTGAATTCAGGTTTGTGCGTTTGATTTTCAGAGTGACAGCAACAACAAAACACAGTAGCAGACGGCTCCTTCCTGCTGCCGGAGGTGTGGGTGGAAGGACAGGGCTTTCGGATTCTTTCGTTCACTCATTCATAAAATACATTCTGGGTGCGCTGGCCAGGGCCAGCGTTCCAGACCCTGGGGACCAATGGGGGACACTTAGGCCGTGGCTGGGGGCGCCCTCGGAGCCAGAGAGGGCTGGCCTCTGCGCCCGAGCCCACTTACTGCTTGCGTCCGTGCTCTGTGACCTCTGGGGGGTTGGTCTCCAGTTTGTGAATGGGGGCGTAGAATCTGCTTTCTCAAGTGAGGATCACACCTGTGTCCTTGTTCTCCGTCACATCTTCACGTTGGCCTGACGGACATCGATTGGCCTTTGGGACAGGTCTGGTTTCCAGAGAGATCCCAGCAGGCCTTGAGGTTGGCTCTCCCAGGAAATAACCCGGAACCACTGCCCCAGGAGCCTTGCAGGTCTGATGGTTGAAGGTGGAAGTTTTTGCCAAGCTTGGTTCTGAAGGGAACTGGCCTCTGGAGCCGCACTGGCTGCCCACAGCTGTGAGAGGGAGCCCTGTGGGTGGCCCGGGTCATCTCCCCGCTCACTGCCTGCAGGTCATCTCATATTCCTGCTTGCTGTCCGCCTTTCCCTCCTCTGGACCCTCCTCCTGCCATTCCTCTATCTGGAATTCTTTTCTTCCCTTCCTCACTGGGGGCTTTTGTTGGTTCTTCAAGCCCCCGCTGGAAGATACCCGCCTCTTCCAGGAAGCCCTCCTGGCTGCCCTGTGTCCCCCCCAGGCAGCGTGGGTAGGCGCCCCTCCCGTGCCCTTTACCCTGGAATCTTTGCTCATATCTTTGATCCAGCACTGGATCAGCTCCCCGGCCTCCTCCCCTCCAGCCTGGGGCTCCAAGGGCGGAATTCTGCTCTATTCATCTCTGGGTCCCAGGGCTCAGCTCAGGGTTGGCACAGAGTGGAGCCCCAAGGATGTCTGAGGAACGAGAGAGAATGTCGGACATGAGGGCGGGGCTGGGGTTTTAGGAACGTGTGGTAAGGGGCAGCCGCAAACCTGTGAGGTATGCTCCACGTGTGAACTCCCTGTGTTTCTGTGAGGGACCCCTGTTTTCTTGGTCTTCACAGACAATGGACGTTCAGCTAGACAGCGGGAAATAAGGGCTTCTGGGGCTGAGACTCTTGTGGGGCAGGGGGTGCTGAGTCCTGGGGGTCGGGAGGGCTGGGCCCCTCCTCTTGGAACTGCATGACCCCAAGCGACTCAGCCCCTCTGTCAGGCCTCACTCCCATTCTGCAAACCCAGCATTTATTTGTGGAAGAGAAGCGGACAGGCGGCAGGCTTGCGTTCATGGTGCTCACGGGGATGTCCGACGAACACTCACAACCGGCACAGAAAAAAGGCTGGAGGGAAGTGCACCAAGATGGTAGCAAGAACTTTCTCTGGTGGTTTGTTTCCTCTTCCAACTTTTTTGTGTTTTTCCAATTTTCTCAAGTTCATTCAGTGACTTTGCATGGGTGTTGAGAGCCTTGCGCTGAACCCTATGAGGCAACAGAGCCCGTGCTGCTGGAACGCTCAGTCTGATAGAGGTAGCCCCTCTCCAACAGACTGACCCTACATGGTCTGATGGACCCATGGTGTGATGGAGCTGTCCTGGTGGGAAGCCCGGAGGAGGCCCCTGGCCCAGCCTGCAGGCTTGTGAAGTTGGGACCTTGCTGGGGAGTGGGGGAGGGCGGGGGGTGTGCAGGGGATGGGTTGCTAGGGAGGCCGGTGTGCTGGGACTGGGGAGTGCTCTTTGGCTGGAGACCTGGATGACGGTGAGGTGAGGATGGTGAGAGACCCTGCAAGGAGAGGGTCTGGACCAGATCCTGAGGGATGGGGGGAGGGGGTGCTTCTGTTAGAATCACAATGGCTGCATCCCCTGAGGGTCCACCCACCAGCCTTTGGGGGGGTGGGGGGAGGCACTGTGCACTAAGGAGCCCAGGCAACCCTTACCCCTATAGGGACCCTATGGGACTGGCACTGCTGTATCCCCACTTTACAGAATGGGGAAACTGAGGCCAAGTACAGTGAGTGACCAAGCTGCACTTCAGATCCAGGTGTGTTTGTCCCCAGAGCCCAACCGGGACCATCTGGCCTCTCCTGCAGCCCTTGCTTGTCGCTGAGCCTTGGGGCCTCTGTTTTGTCATCCGTAGAGTGGGGATTAGAACCTGACATCTTAGACCAAATGAGCACCCTTCCTATAACTGTCAGGTCCACCCCTTGAATATTTGCTGAGTTCATGATTTCTGTCATCTATGGTTAGAGCATCGCCCAGGGTGGCAGGTTAGGGGGACGAGACAAGCTCAGGAGGCGCCTTGGGGACAGGGCTCTGAGGAGAACCCACAGAAATGGGAAATGAGTTTGATTTCACAAGACCAACCGGAAGGAACTTCAAGCAGCCAAAAGGAGGTCAACGTGGACAGTCCCAGGACCGGCCCCGGGGGAGTGTGGGCCGCGGGCCCCGGGGGTGGCAGAAACGAAGCAGGCCGGTGGCGAGGGAGCCGGTTCAGAATGCTCTGGGCCGGGCCAGCTGAGGACTCAGAGGCAGGTGGGGAACACCGCTGCCCACAGAGGGGGCAGCCCCCGTGCAGGTAAGGTGTCCTTTGCTTTACCTGAAGCTGCAGAGAAGAACCAGCCAGCGAAGGGAAAAGGCCTCCGTGCTGATGGTCAAGGTCACCGGCCATCACCTTGGTCTGTGGGCTGCCGGCCTTGGTGCTGGGCGAGGTGTAGGGGGGATGTCGCGAGCTCAGATGGGTTTCCTCCCTGCATGTATGCTAATACAGCGGGCTCTGACGGGTGCTGTAGGCAGTAGGTGGGCGAGAGGGGAGGAGGGGGGAGGGAGAAGCCCGCCCAGGGCCCAGCCAGGGCCCACCATTCTCTTCCCTTTGCTTCACCAGCAGAGGGTGAGGGGCCCCTGCTCTCTGTGGCTTTCAGCTGGGTGGGCAAGGTGGGCAGAGAAGGCAGTGTGCGGTGGCCCCCCAGGGGCCTGGACGTGTGCCCAGTGTGGGCCTCTGTCCCCCGCTGGAAAAATGAGGACAGCCCCCTCCCTCCCCCACATTCTAGCTTGCTTCCAGAGCAGTTATGAGGCCAGACAGACACTGAGGCTGCCATAGGGTAGAAGATTTGGCCAAGGTCAGGTTCAAATCCAGCGCTTAGCTCAGGGCCTGGTACATATTAGATTCGCATGAAATACTTCCTGGAGAGAAAGTGCACATGGCCTTTGGCAAATTGTGTGGCCCTCTGAGTCCCTGTGTCCTCAGGGAAGGGGGCTGCCGAGGCCCACGCCACCCAGGAATGTTGTGCAGACAGGCCTGGTGCGGAGGGGAGTACTAAGCTGCTAGCCAGGTTAGGACCACAGGAGCCAGCTAAGGAAAGAGACAGGAGCATGTCCTTAATAGTGAGGGATCTCACTCTCTGAGCTTCCTGGGGGAAAGTGCCACTGCAGCAGGTGGCCTGGGCAGTACTGTCCTCCAAATGCACGGGTATGTGTGGTCGGGTGGGGCTTATGGAGAAGGCTTAGGTGGGTGACGTCACCCTGAGCAGGGTTTTGCAGGATGAATAGGAGTTGGCCAAGCAGCCCAGGCTTAGGGAAAGGTTATCCCAGACGGTGGGACAAGGGCAAGCATGTGGACGTGAACTGGGCCTGGCCTCCAAGGACTGCACCTTCCACCAAGAAGCTGACTTCTGCTTTCATTTGTTTGGGAGGCTTCAGGAAGGCTATTGGCTCCCTTTCGTCTCCCTTCAGACAACCCATGAGCTGACGGCCTCCCTGTAAGGGGCTGGGAGCTTGTGACTGACTGCTTACCCTCTGTCTCATCCCTGCGGCAAAGCCCAGCAGACCCCGCTCCTGTCACCTGCCCCCGAGTCTGGGGAAGTCCCGTGGGCCCGACCAGTGCAGGAGGTACCATGCAGCTTTACAGTGGAGCTGGCGGCCTCAGCTCCCAGGCAGACTTCTCACCTCGGTCCCCCCCCGCATCTGCCACCCACACCAGCAACCACAGAGAAAGAGCCCAGGCCTCCATGACTCAGAAACTGCTGAGACCTGAGCTGCTTGGGGGTCAGGCCGGGGACTGGGCAGGGCCGCCCTCCCACGCCCAGCACCCCAGAGGGGGGCTCCAGGGAGAACAGGTGCCAGGACGCTGTGTCCCCGTGCCAGCTCCTGGCCCTGGCCCTGTCAGGCCATTGATCTGCCCAGGCTCTGTCACTTGGGTGACTTATGGGCCCGCGGGGAGTCCCTTCTCTGAGCCCATCCAGCCACGCCCCAGGACCCCTGAAGGCACAGTTTCGATACACTCACACAAAGAAAGCAAAGTCACAAGAGTCACTACTTACAGATCCCAGAAATGGGGCTGGGGGAGCATAATGAGGGGGGGAAGGGGGAAGGGCAGCCCGTCCCAGGTCACCAGCAAGAAGGACACGTGGAGAGCAGGGCGGCAGCCTCCGTGACTTAGAAGGCGTCTGGGGCGGAGGCCACTGGCTTTTCTCGGCCTCAACTCTAAGCGCCCCGGGGAAAGCAGAGCCCCTGGAAAAGCAGAGTGGGAACTCCGGGCGGAATCCTAAGCTCAGGCCCTTCCTTATCTAACTGTCCGATCTCTGGGCGTGAACTGGGTGGTCACACTGTAAAATCCCTGGGCGGCAACTCGGACTCATCACGGGGTCTTCCTGAAACCTTTCCCCCCAAACCCCCTCATGCACCCCGAGGCGGCATCGTGGCACCCACTGTCCTCCCAGCCTTTGGGGCCTGCCTGGTGGCCTCACACCCTTCACAGCCCCTGGAGCTCTGGCTCCCGCCTCCCCGGGCTGCATCTCCCGCCTCTGCTCTGTGTGTGCTCTGCCCTCCCTCTGTGATGCCCTCCCCTTCGGCCTGGAGAGAGACCTGGCCCATCTGAGCACCAGCCATGGCCCATCCCCAGACGCCCCCCACCCAGATGCCCCGGGCAGGTCAGGGGCCTGCAGCTGCAGGGGGCTGAGGAGTGCTGAGGATAGAAGGGGAGGCCAGAGGGCCACCTCCTGCCTTTGCCCTGACCGTCCCCTCCAGAGCCCAGAGTCTCTCCCGGGGACCGCTGAGTGCAGGGCCTGTCCTCTATTGATGGCTCATCCCGTGTCCTCATCGATGCTGCGGTCCGTCCAATTCCTGCCACCAGGTCTGCAGCCCGCCCCGGCCCTGCTGGGCGAGGCCATCCTTCCAGGCTCGTATGAAATGTCACTGCCTCTGGAAGCACTTCGGAGCTCCCCAGGGCAGTTGGTGTCCTCGGGGTTCCCATAACCCTCCACCCATTGCCTCCTCTGTTCCTGGCCTCCTGCGACTCCAGGGAAGGGGAAACGTGGCCTCCCCTGGGGACAGGTTCCAGCCTGCAGCAGGTGCTCACAATCACTAATGACTTGATGGGGGCAGAGGGGGTCCCCCGGAGTGACAGCGTGTAGTGCGGGCCCTCCAGGTTGGACCTGGGCTCGATCTCAGCACTGCCGTGCAACAGGGTAGGTCAGTTCCCTCAGAACCTCAGTTTCCTCCTGAGAAAAATGTGGGTGGAAATTCTGACCTGGCTGCCCCAGGAGGGAGGGAGTGGGGGGGTCCCAGCACCCAGTAGGACCTCAGTATTTGCTCTTTTCACCACACGTTAGGACAGTCCTGCTCTGTGTGTGACCCTGAATGTCCCACCCCTGCTCCCGGCCTCCGTCTTTCTGTCTGTAAAATGGACAGCTGAGCTACATGAACTCCGGGGGCCTTTGGACCTGGCCTCCTGTGGGAGAGAGTGGGGTGCAGAGGGCCTGGGAAGCGGCGTCATAGCCAGGCCATCCCCTTCTCTTCCTTCCCCCTGCGTTTATTGTATTGACCGGCCTTTCTTGTAGGAAAGGAGGGCCAGATGGGTTTTGTTAAATGCTCTTTCTTAGCTGCTTGTGTCAGTTACCAAACTTAAACCACATTCACGGCCAAGAAAGTGTAGGAACTGCAGACTCAGGTGTGTGAGGAGGGGAGAGTAACGGAGGGCTGGAGGGTCCGAGACTCCAGGGTCCTGGGTCCCTTCCCTCCAGACACCTCTAGGAGCGGAATCCTCCCAGTCTCCTACTCCCCCTACCCCCAGTCCACCCCTGCCCCCAGCCCCTCCCAAGACAGCGGAACCTGATTGCTGCTGCTACCCTGCTATGCAGGCTGCCCGGGGAAATGCCCTGTCTGAGGCTCCACTGCTCTGATCTCACCCTCCAGGTGCCGCGGGAACATCACCGCCCCTCCTGCAGCTTCATTAGCCCTGTCTGCAGAAGCGGGAATGGCGATACCCGTGTGAGAGGGTATTGGGACTGTATGATTGTATGGTACACCCTTCAGGCCTGTGCTTGGCTATTAGGAAATGCTTATAATGTAATAACTATGGTTGTGTTATTGCTATAATCATTATCAAGATGTTCCTGGATTTTAAAAAACAAAACATGCTAGGAGATCTAGTACATGTGTGAGATATGGACTGATTTTTTTTACTCTGAGCTTCCTGGCAACAAAAGCAAAGAGGGAAAGTGGCTCACTCACTAGATTCATAATGCCCTTAAGATGAAAACACAGCCTTTCCTGGGAATGAAATCCAAGGGATGATCCTCCTAGGTGCCCTCCTAAAGGGCTCCCTGTGTGATGTGGTGAACAACACCCTGGCTTGATCCAAGGACCTAGTATCTGGAGCAGGACCCTCAGGCTTTCCTAACTGCAGGGAAGATGGAGACGGGCATCCTCAGGTGGTCTGCAAGGGGGACCCAGTGAGGCCCATAACCTTGAGATGACTGAAGCTTCATGTGTTATCTTCAAAATCCGTGAGGATTTCACCTCAGTCTATAATTAAGGCATCTGTATTAACTCTAAAAATAATGTTTTCCCTCCTTTATTCAAAATCTTTGGGTACCACAGACGTTCCCTACAGATGGGCCATGCTCATTCCTTGGCTTTGCCGTAAGGTGGGGTCCCAGCCCTTTTAGGGAAGCCCATGAAAGCCACACTCCTCTCCCCAACAAAAGGCACACTCACATTCAGGAGCTATGCAGACAATTTCAGGGTTTCACAGATCCTGAAAAACTCCCAGGCCTCCAGGACCCTGGCTTGACAGGCTCTGATCTGGGGTGACAGGGGTAAGTGCATATCTTCTGAACCAAGCTCATGAGAATTTTTTCTCCCAGGTGGGCTTCTGTTAGACATGGAGCAGCAGAAATCTCCAATTGATCTTGAGGCTGTCTACTCTGTACAGAGCCAGATGTTTTCACTGTGGCCCAAACAGGAGTAGACCTGGTGCCTAACAGCCTCCTGGACACGCCAGGCACTTGAGTCAGTGAGGACTTTTGCACTGACTGCAGAACACCAGGGAAGGACAGGGAAATCAACGCTGAGACTGCGTACGATGCTCCCTTGTCCTGGGTCCCATCCCCTTTTTTTTTCTTTTTTTTTTTTTTTGCGGTATGCGGGCCTCTCACTGTCGTGGCCTCTCCCGTTGCGGAGCACAGGCTCCGGACGCGCAGGCTCAGCGGCCATGGCTCACGGGACCAGCCGCTCCGCGGCATGTGGGATCTTCCCAGACCGGGTCACGAACCCGTGTCCCCTGCATCGGCAGGCGGACTCTCAACCACTGCGCCACCAGGGAAGCCCCCCATCCCCTTTTACACCTGGGTGGGTGCCCAGTAAGCTGGTACCTGGCTTTTATAGCATCTTGTTATATTCATGCTTTCTTTTCTCTTTGATTATGTTAAGCAAGTTCACTTTACAGTCTCTTTCCAATAGTTTCGTGGCAGAAGTTTTAGGAATGTCATCCTGACATTTGTAGCGTTTGCTCTCCTTTCCCGCATAGCGGCTGTTTCTCCGTGTGTCGCATAATTTGAGATCATGAGTTTATTTCCAGCCAGGCTTTATCTGTGGAAACCCCAGGAGGCCTGGCTTGTGCGCTTACCCTCCAGAGCATCTCTGTGGTCGCTCTGCTTGGCAGCCTAGGGCTGTCACAGCCCGGGGCCACGTCTATGTTATTCAGTTTAGGCTCTCTCCACCCTAACCCAGCAGCCTGTGAAGGTAGGCTCTTGGCTACCGATTTTCAGGAGCCCTGCATGCTTTTTCCTACCTCGAGTTCAGGTGGTCAGAGACAAGTTTTCTTGTCATCTCTGTCAATGGGGAGATCTTTCTCCCGGCTACCCATTTATTAGGGGTGCAGCCCCTCGAGACCCCTGGCTTTTTGTGAAGAGCTCAGTTGCATCTCCCATCGTCCTGCTTGCTGGTGTCTTATCTCCCGACTGCTGGGTTTAACCTCTCTGTCTCGATATCCCTCTCCCTACCCTACAAGACACCTTCATTTAACGTCTGGGTTTTTAGTTCACAGTATTTTCCTGTGACTTAAATGTTATGCTAATTAGAGTACAGCTAGTAGAGTGTAATAGTTAAGAATACAGACTCTGGAGCTGGACTGCCTGGGCTTGAATCCCCGCTCCACCAGCATGAGATGTGCTCAGTTTCTTCATCTGTGAAATGGGAATAGCAGTAGTTGGGGTTGCTGCAAGCGCTAGAGGGCGTTGACGGAAAACAGTAAAACACCTGTTATTTTACCAGCAAAAATGGGTTTATTCGGGAACGGCAAAGAATTGCAATTCGGGATGCACAACCTATGGTGAACCACAGGCGAGTCCAGGGTACCATTCTTTTATAAGAGAGAAGGGGAGCTGGGAGGGGCTGTTATAAACAAAGAGTCCATTGGAGGAAACTGGGAGTTTGAAGTGTAATGGCTTTTCATTGGCTGAATTGTACCAGTCTCTCATTGGCTGGGCTGTTGCCAGGCGAGGAGAAATTCTTCCTTCCTCCTGCTGGCAAGGAAAGTAGTAACCTTCTTCCTGTTGGAGCTGCAAAGGTATGTCTCTTCCTGTTGGGTCTGTAGTTGACCAGGAGTGATGGGGTGTGAGAGCTCCCCCTTCTGGCCTCCCAAATCCATTTTAAATGAGGTTTCTGTTTATTAATTTTCACAAGGGCTTGATACATTAAGACAATTGAGAACATCGCTCCTTATTGAATTATTGCATATTGCAAGCATTATACTGGCCTTCAGTAAAATTAATATTAAATATGACATAAGTATACTGATAAGATTATCTTAATGATAATCCTAATATTATTCTGGCCCCGGTGATCATCCTCATTTTCTTACTAGCTCAGTTATGCATTGAGATGTGTGTAATTTTTTTATCCAGCATTTCTAGGCGCTGTGTAGGAAAGAGCTTTCAGGTTGTGTCGTTCTCTAAATTGACCTTTCAGTGGTTAATGCAAAACAATGATCATACTCTCCAGGTATTACTACTTCTTACCAAGCACTTTCAGAGCCTGTAGATACCTGTCTAATTCTCCTAGTAAGTTGCAGGCCACCTTTGGAGTCCGGTGGAATCCAGCTCAGCCGCATACCTGCCAGCTCTGTGACACATCTGTGACACATCTTGGGGTCTGTGCAAATCTTCCATCCTTTATCCGACCGACACCCCCAGGGCCAGATGTGACTTTGGAATTCCTACTGTTTTTGAATGATAATACAGTCTGTTGCTGCCCTGTAGAAGGGATCAGGGAGGCATCCTGGGGAAAGTATTGCACAGGATCTCCACTAAGTAGGGTAGACAGAGACTCTAAGTAGCCTCACTTCTGGTCAGGTCAGGTTTTGTGGCCGAATGAGCCCTGAAAAATCTGAGTTTTCAGAGCTCTTTGCATTTCTGAATCACAGATGGAGTCTTGCAGTCGGGGCGGGGGATTGGACTTGACTGTCACTCCAACAAGGAGAAGTGGGGATTTATAGCCAAGGAGCGGGGCGGGGGTCAGTGGATGGGAAAGTAGGAAGAGGAAACATCTGGGGAAGGAGGATTCTTGCTGACCCACTTAGCCGAATCCTTGCTCAAGGCGAGCCAGGGTGGTGAGACGGCGGGGGGGTGGGGGGGCAACGAGGGGGGTCTGACAGTGGCGGGTGGAGGATTTTCACTAAACTGACTTAGGATTCTCACAGTGGATCCTACAAGGACAGAGAGGGAAGCCCAAGGTCAGGCCTCGTCCAGCAGAGGCTCCAAGGAGACTGGTTACAGTTAGGTCAAGAAGAAAGTTTTTGTCCGTGTCCGCTGGGCGTTTGCCTCTCACCTCAGCTTGCAGAAGCCTCGGCCTCTGAGAGCATCTGATGGAGAAGGTAGGCCTGTCCCGAGATCCTAACGCAAGACAGAGGGAGGACGGCCTGGGGGTTGTTGGCTGAGCTGGGTCGAGGGGAGAAAGGTCTGCATCACTGGGGTGGGGACCCAGTGCCCAGGGGAAGCCAGAGGACTGGGAGTGGAGAGCGGGAGGCCAGCTGGTGGTAATGGCTAAGGCTGCTGAGGACCTACTGTGTGCCAGGCCCATCCTAAGCGCTGGATGTCTCTGAATACATTTACAGCCTTGAGATCTCCCAGGGAGGAAGGTGTTATTCTGACTCTCATCTTACAGATGAGGAAACTGAGGCACAATTCAACAGAAGTACTCAGCCCCAGGTGGTCAGCTGTCAACTAGTGAAGGCACGTTCCAGCCCAGGCCATCTGGCTCCAGAGCCCATGCCCCGAATCACAATTCTTTACTGCCTTTTACTACTAATACAATCCCTGAAAAAGAAACTAGTTGGAGGGAAGGGAGGAAGGGCACCCAGGCAGAGGGCAGAGGCTGGGTAAAGGCCCGGAGGTGGGAAGCAGGCAGGAGGGCTGTAGGACAGTGGTTGCTTTGTCTCCTCGGGGGCTGGGGGTGGCAGGACGGGGCCTGGAGGGGCTTCGTGGGAGACGCAGCAGAGATGGGAGGATGAGTGCCGCGCTCAGGCTGCGGAGGTCTTGGACACCTTGCCGGAACCGTGGAGTTCATCCTGCAGGCGAGGGGCCCCGGCTGAAGCCGCTGGGCAGACGGACAGGTCACACCTGGGTGGCAGAGTGAGCGTGCCAGCAGCAGGGTGGAGCCCCGTAGGCTGTGAGGCCAGGAGGCCGTGTCTGGGGCAGGGGAGGTGGTGAAGTCTGGAGCCTTCGAGGCCCAGAGGTGGGCAGGCTCCAGGGACAGGGACGGGGCCTACGCTAGCTGGCCCTGCAGGGGCTGGGGGACAGCAAGGGGGTGCTACCTGCCCAGGCTTCGGGCGGGGAAGGCCCCAGTCTCCTCCAGGAGCAGGCCTGGGTTCAGCCCACGGCCCACCATGGAAGAAGCCGGGGACTGGAATAGGGACCCCTGCATCTATGCTGGCCCTGCCTCTCTCAGCCTGTGACCTGGTAGGTGACACAGGATCTGTGGCCTCGACGTCCGTCTGCAGTGGAGGAAGAGGCAACCCCGCTGGCAGGGTTACCGTGGGGACCATGGGCCAGGCTGGCCGGGGTGAGCCCTCAGTAAGGGGTACCTCTCACCCCTAGGAGGAGACGCGCCCCCCCGCCCCCAAACCTTACAGCAAATCTCCGCAACCGTTTCTCCTGCATTAAATGCATCCCTTCGCGGACTGCGAACTTCGTCCTTGGAGAAGCGGGAGGATGGCGACTGGAGCGCCGTCCTGGGGGGACGCCCCTCCCCTGGGAGCGAAGCCTGAGCAGAGCCCAGCTGACCCCGCATCACCTCCCCTCTGGGCTCTTTGGGCTTTGTTTACAAGGTCAAGAACACAGCCACCCACCCCCCACCGGAGCTACTCATTCCTGCCTCACGGGGCCGTTTGGAAGAATACGTGAAGCGGCACTTCCAAAGCTCCCACGGCCACCAACCTGGTCCACGAGCTCAGGCTCCTTCTCCTGGGGCTTTTCATCATCAGTGTGAGCTCTGCTGTCCTGAGCGGTACTTTTCTTTCCAAGGATTCTTCTAAGAAAAGGCTGCTGGCCAGGAAAGTGCCTAGGGAGGATATAAAGCTGGACATCAAGCCCAGTCCGCCCAGCTCTGCCCTGTGTGCCCTCAGTCCACCTGTCTGCACAGTGGGGATGGTGGCAGGGCCGCCTTGCGGGGCAGCTGCATTTATCCAGGGCAGGAAAGGCAGATGCGGACCCGGCTCTGCTATCGTGCAGGGGCCACACCACGATGCCTTCGCCAGAAGTAACCTGTCACCGCCCGTCTCCCGGAGTTTGCGTGCTCCTGTTAAAGAAATCGGGAGTAGGGGGATGAGGGTGCCTCCGGTGTGCTGAGCTTTGGGGCCTGGCCTTTCCACGTTTGGATGTGGGAGTTTTCTGGACGTGGAGGTCAAAGCCGGAGTCTGGGGGCGTGCAGGCCCTGTGTGGGGAAAGGCAGTATACTGGTGTCTTAGGACTGCTTTCACCAGTCGCCACAAACTGGGTGACTTAAAACAGAAGTTGATTTTCTCACAGTTCTGGAGGCTGGAAGTCTGACATCAAGGTGTCAGCAGGTCAAGGGTCGCTCCTCGTCTCTTCCAGCCTCTGCTGGTAGCTGCCACCACGTCGCTGTCTTCCCTCTGTGCCTGGATCTCTGTGTCTTCAGGTGGCCTTCTCATAAGGACAACAGTCACTGGCTGCAGGGCCCACCCGACTCCGGTATGATCTTATCTCAGCTTGAGCACAGCTGCAAAGACCTACACCCAAATGAGTTCACAGGCACCCGGGGTTAGGACTCCAGCGTGTCTTTTGGGGGCACCGACAACGGGTGAGCAGTCTGGGTACCCCAGGACTCAGCCCAGCAGGCAGATTGCTTCTCCTGTCTTCAAGTTGATGGTGCAGAGCTGGACGGGGCGGGGGGGGTCCTTTTCCGAACAGGAGGCACCTGGGTGGTGGTGGGCCCCTGCGTCAGTGTTGCCTCTTCTCGTGGCGTCGCTGAAAGGAAGGAAGCAGTGGCTGCTGCTTTCTCGGGGCCTGCTCCGCGCTGGGTCCCAGGCAGACATGCACATCCTCATGAGTGTAGGAGGTCACTGAGCAAACGTCCAGACGCCGAAGCCAGCTGGTTTGAATCCCTGGCCAGGCCGCGTGACCTTGGACCCATCGCTTTTTCCAGGGGCGCCCCTGGCTCACCTGTAAACTGGGTTGATGAGAGCAGCTCCCTCCCGGTGGAACTGCTATGGAAATTGAAGGGCGGGTGCCGCTCACACTAGGAGGGACATTCTGCAGAGGAGTCCAAGGCTCAGGGGGCTAAGGAGCTTGCAGGGGAGGTGGCCGAGCAGGGAGCAGACCCGGTTCGGGGGGCCGTGGAGCCTGGCATCTCTGCTGTGCTCTACTCCCCTCACTGCGCCACGGGGCACCTATTTATAGACCAGAATCAGGGTTACACAACACCCGCCCGGGAGGGGCCTTGAGGACTGATTGTTTGAGACCTCGTTTACAGATGGGAAACTGAGGCTTGGAGAGTCTCCTGTGGATGCCCTGTGGGATCTAAGAACAGGGACCTCTGCTGATCCGAGCCCCCTGACCCACCCCAGGAGTGGGATCCAGAGTGAAAGGAAAGGGGAGTGTTCTGAGAGCAGAGGACAGAGACCACTAGTGTGGGGAAGGGACTCCAGGAGGGGTCCTGGTGGCCGTGGGGTGGGAGTCGGGGCTCAGCTGGTAGAGAGAATACTTGAGGGGACCATGAACATGTCAGGAGGTGTCGGATGACAGAGCTAGGATGGGACGGCGAGCTCACCCCATGACGGCAGAGACCCTGTCTTTCCTGTCCCCTGCTGCATTCCCGACACCGAGAACAGCGCCAGGCATGTAGTAGGTTCTCAGCGTTTATTAAAGCACTGGGGAGGTGGGCTTCGTCCCCCAGCAGCACAGTGTCCCCACTCCCGCACTTTCTAGCTGACAGCTCGAGCAGGTAGCTTAACCCCACTCAGCTTCACTGTCCCCGTCTGTGAAATCGGGGTGATAACGGTTGGCACTGGCTCTGAAGCCACTGGAAGGGACTTTTCCTCCGGAGCACCGTGAGGGTAGGACCCACCCACCTTTGGTGTTGGTGCCCGCAACCCAGGCGTGGCACGGGGAGCATCTATAAGTCCCCCCAGTCACGAAATGCCACACGTGTTGCTTCTGGTGGGCCGACGCCCATCCAGCCTTGGAGGAGGACCGGCCGTGCAGCCTTGGGACGGAACCGGCGCGTTGCAAAGCGTTCGGAGATGACCAGGCTGGAGTCACCGAAGGTGACGTGGGCTTAGCCCTGACTCAGGAAGCTCTTTCTGCAGTGCGACCGTCACAGTCGGCAGTAAGCAAGCCCTTGGCGTGCACCCCACGACTACGTGAATGGTCTCGTCCCACCTCGGCCCATCGTGGGGCAGGTGTGTCACCATCCCTGTCCATCCCAGAGAAGGGAGGGATGGGCCGAGCACTCCCCGCATGGCTCCCTGCGCCCGGCATATTGCCAAGCCCTTGCCTGGGTGTCCAGGCCCTGGGGGTCCCCAACCAGCAGGAGGGACTTTCCCAGGCAGCTGTGGGGAGCACCAGCCTTCGCCACCAGGGGGCGCACGTGCCCCTCAGAGTGGGCAGGCCTGGGGCGGGCAGGGAGCGGCCGGCTGAAGTCAGCACCCGAGAGAGGGACAAGAAGGTGACAGAGCTGGCGGCTGTCTCTTCCCCGCTCGTGTCCTCACCCCGGTGGCCTAGAGGTCTGAAGGCCTGGGTTCCAGAGCTGCACGGACTTAACGGCAGTCCTGTCCCCAGGCGTCAGGCCGTCCATCCGTGACGTGAGGGGCTGAGCCAGGCTCAGGGGTTTGCAGACCCCACGGAATCACGCAAGAGTCCCCGAGGTGCTCCTGAGAAATCCCAGGTCCCACTCCCAAAGGTCCTGACTGGGGTTTTGTCCCAGCCCCAGGGGACTTCCTGATGCAAAGTCCCAGTGCCTTGAGCCCATCCTAAAGGTCACTGCCAGTCCTAGAGCGGTGCCCGTGAAGACAAAACCTCTGGCCAGCTCCTCAGCACAGTCATACCTCAGGGACCAAAGACACCTAGGTCACCATCTCCTGCCACATCTACGGGGAGCACGTGGCCTCTGAAAGGCTTTATGGGGTCTCATTTCCCCTGTCCCTCAACCCTCAACCCCATGCATCTTACAGATGGGCAGACCGAGGCCCTAGAGGTCATTTGACTTGGTGGCAGGGCCAGTGGACCCCAGTTCTGGCCCCCCAACCGAGGGCTCCCTCTCCCAGCAGAAGGAAGAGCCCTGCGGGGGGCGGTCCCGCTTAGTGACCAGGGTCCTGTACCAGCTCCCGACACCCCACTGGTCGGGGAGGGGTTGGAATGAAGTTTGGATCCTGAAGGAGAGGACATGGTTGATGCTGTCAGGCCTGGCACGGTTCTCGGGGCAGGGTTACTCTGGCAGCTTTGGGGGTGCATGATGGGTACCCCCGTCTCCCATTCCCTTGAATGGAGGGCATTTCCCATCCCTGAGTGCCAGACACACATGGGCCCAGCGCAGCATCCCCCCTCCCCCCGTACGGTTGCTCAATCCCCAACCCCTCATCTGGCCTGGAAGGCTCTGTAAGTGAGTGGAGGGCCCGTGCCTGCCTGCGGGGCAGCAGCTCAGCCAGAGCGGTCACGTGGGGCCTCAGGCCCCGGAGGCCTGGTCATCTGATGCTTCCCAGGAAGCCAGAAATCAGGGTTTCTATGTCAGCCTCTCCATTGTAAAACCTTGGCTGCATGCAGTTGGGGTTTTTTGTTTTCTTTCCCCGCACTGCCGGCTGTGCGGAACACGTTTAAGGGCTGGACTTGGCCATCGGCCACCCAGTTGCCCCCTGCTTTGGGGGGTGGGAGGGTTTGTCTCCTCCTGGCCTCGGCCTCAGATTCTGGCCCTGGGGGCTGGCTGCTCCCCTGGCTGTCCAGCCCCCCTCCCCGCCCCGTGCCCCTCCCTGCCTGTCGCCAGCCCAAACACAGGGCGGCGGCACCTTTGCCTGGGTCTCCACTACACCCCCAGTACTGGGCTGTTGGGTGCAGACGGATCTTACAGAAGTCTGCGGCGGGCTTCAGGGGGCAGCTAAAGCTAATTCCTTAACACTGAGTGTGCATGGCTTTTAAATCCCTCAGCCGTCCCCACCTCTGGCATTTCTTGCTGGCCTCTTCTCCCAGCCCCTCCTCTTCTTGTCTTCTCCTGCCCTCCCACCGTGGGCTGCCCTTACCACGCACCTCCATTTTTCCCTTGATTCCCCATCCAGAGCAGTCCAGCCTCCCTCCGCACTCAGCTGGCCGCTCTGGCCAGCAAGGGCCTCCCGGTGGTTGAGTGTTTCGCACCCGAGGGTGCCAAGCAAACGCAGCCAGCCCCTCCCCCGCGAGTCTGCCTCCAGTTCGGGAAACCATCCTTCATCCCGTCCACCCGGGGTCTGAGCCAGTCCCGGGGGTTCTCTGCTGCATTTGCACCAGAGGCAGTTACAGTGGTTCTATCTCTGTCCAGTGTGGTACCTTTTACAAAGCATTGAATCCCTTCCTGCCTGTGAGACAGATGCTTATCCGTCCATTTGACCAAATATTTACTGCGTGTCTACTGCATGCTGGGCTCAGGAATGTAGTGGTGAACCAGTTAGTACAGTCCCAGCCCTCCTGGCTTATGGCATCGCATGGAAAACTCACCAGATGACCAGAGGGCAACCCTTGAGCCTAACCCAGGGTGCAGGCGGTCAGAAGGGGGAGCCAGGAGAGGCAGGGAAGGCCCTCCAAGCTCTGGCTCTGGACTCCAGGCTCTGGACCTGATTCTCGGGGCAGTGGGAACACGCAGGAGCTCTAAGCACAGGGGCGTGTGAGTGTGCACTCCAGCCACCACCCAGAGGATGGGCTTGTCCGGTGACCTGTGTGGCCCCGGGGAGAGAGGTCAGGGAGTGTCTGTTGTCCTGGCCTGGGAAGGTGACAGTGGAAGTGGAAGGAGTAGACGGGGTCCACAGAAGTTTCTAAAAGGGCGAGAAACCACCAGGGGCTTCACTGAGAGTTCAGTCCTTCCCGGTCTGTCACTCACACCGGGTCACGCAGGTCTCGGCCTTGGGGATTACGGGTTCTGGGGGAGTCAAAGGTCTCTGTTCCCTCGATTTGGAGCTCAGGGTCAGGGGCTTTGCCGGGCATGACTCTGCCCCCCTAGGATGATGGTAATGTCTGGCACGCAGTAGGTGCTCGGAAAATGCTGGTTGATTTCACTGGACGTCTCCTCACCAGGGTCTCATACACCTTATATGAGGTTCTCCTGGTTCCTGGAGCCACAAAACAGGCTCATTGGCTGCTCGGCCTGGCCTTGGCAACCCACCCTGCCTGGGGCATTCAGCAGAAAGAGCCCCAGCCGGGGGGGCTGAGGCAGGCCCCCTGCACCACCTCCTCCACACCGAGGAGCAGATCCCTGTCTCTGAGTGGGGACGATAACGTCGACCTATGCTGTGTCAGACTGAATTAGCAAGCCCCACAAGGCCCGGGGGGCAAGTGCTTTGATTCTGCCCTTGGGGAGGAGCATCTCATGCACACACCCTGGCATAGAGGACCCCGGGAACCCAGTGGCCTCTGGGCCTCCGTTCCCTCTTCTGTACAGCATGGTTGGGGGGCCTCTGAGCACACGTCCCATGCTGAGGTTCTAGGATTGGCCCCTCCTCTCCCCCTCTGATTCACGCAGGAAGCATTTATAGGAAGACATGAGGCCCGTGCTCTGGTGACACAGGCATTGCTTCAGGAAAGAAATGAAGGAAGTAGGGGAGGGCGGCAACACTGTCTTGCTCTGTCTGATGGAGGGGGTAGGGGGGAGGGAGCCCCACGGGGACCCCGGAAGCTGGAGGAGTCCCCTGCCGTGTGCTCAGGAGGCCTGAGTTAGGCCCAGCCTTGCCATTGGTCGATTGCATGACGTTGGGCACGTTCTTTCACCCTCTGAGCTTCAGTTTCCTCAACTGGAAAATGGGCTGAAGACCTCGACCCAGTCTTCATGATAACCACGGAGGAGTCTGTGTCCACGTGGCGGGGTCCTGAGGGATCTGTGTGGGCACAGCCTTTGTGGGGAGGGATGGCAAGAAGGGGAAAGATAACCACTGCACTAGGGGTCTGGGAGCGGGCGCGAAGCTGAGCACCGTGTGGGTGTGGCCGCAGGAGCCGGCGCTGGGTGGGTGCTTGGGGTTGGATTGTGCGGTCGTCCGTGTTGATTTCCTGTGGGCACTGGTGGCCCTTGGAAGGACAGAGGGGGCCAGAGTGCGACCCCAGGAGGGCGGACTCGGGTTGCCTGGGGGAGGGGCGGGGCGAGTGGGATGCGGCGGCCGAGGCCGCGGAGGCCCCGGCCCCGCCCCCAGCTCGTGGCCCCGCCCAGCTTGGTCCCGCCTCTGCGCACGCCCTCTTTCTTGAGGCCCCGCCTCGGCTCCGCCCCTCTCCTGCTCCGCCCCCGGGGCCTACCATGCTCCGCCTCCAGCCCTGAACCCCGCCCCCGGGCCCGTTTAGCGCTGAGTCCGCGCTACTGGCAGCGCTCTGGGAGCTCCACGTTGCGGCCGCTCCGAGCAATGATTAACCTGGCGGGGCGGCCGGCGCGGGGCCCGGGGCGGAGGCGTGGGGCCGGGGCGGGACCCTGGAGGGCCGCTCGGCTTCCTGCTTTTGCCCAAGTCTCCTCGTAGAGGGCGCCGCAACGGCCGGGGCCCGCGGCGCGGCGTGGCGCAGGGCGAGGTGCCGGGCGCGCGTGGGCGCGGAGCCTGTCGCCGGGGTCACCATGAGGACTCTCCGCAGGTTGAAGTTCATGAGTTCGCCCAGCCTCAGTGACCTGGGCAAGAGAGAGCCGGCCGCCGCCGCCGCGGACGAGCGGGGCACGCAGCAGCGCCGGGCCTGCGCCAACGCCACCTGGAACAGGTAAGGCCGCGCCCTCCCGGCCGGCCCGCGGGCCGCTGGCCCCGGGTGCCAGAGCCAGGGAAGGGGGAGCCCTGGAGCAGGTCCGCGGGCGAGGGCCGGCCCCCAGCGAGGAACTGTGCTGGGGGGCAGCTCGGCACTTTACAGTTTGTAGAGAACTTGCTCCGCCGGAGTTGTGCGGACGGGAAGGGAAGTTTAGTGCAACGTGTTTCTAGAACGGAGGGACGAGACCGCAGACCCGGGGCTGGTCCCAACGCGCCCAGCTGGTGGGTGGTGGGGTGGGCCTGGATCCCGAGAGCCAGCCTCCCCCGCCCTCCCCCCGGGGTCTTCCCACGTCTTCGCTCCAGTGCTCATGGCAACCTGGGAGGTAAATAGAGCAGGAAGTATTTATCCCATTTCGCAGATAAACCTCGCGGGCGCAGTCGGTGGGTTGCCGCTGCGCTTCCTGTTCTGCGTTTAGGTCCCTTTGGTCGGCAGTGGGCGGGTGGCTTTCCCTTGAGCGGCCCCCTGCCCTCCCAGCTGTCAGCAGGGGTGCAGCAGCTGCCCGGCATTCTTTAGACGACCTTCCCCCCGCGGGCCCTTCCCAGACAAGCAGGGGCGTGGGAAGTCCCACCACTCCCTCCCACTTGGTTTGAAGAGCAAGGCTGGGATCTCCGGAAAAGAGACGATTTATTTAGTGGGATTCCCCACCGTGTTTGCTCATGAGCCCTTTTCAACAATAGATATTTCCACCAAAGGGAAAATGGGAGGGCAGGAGAAGAGAGTAGGGCAGGCTATCCAGGGGGCTGTGCCCCCGTCACCGCACACACCCGGCAGTGAAACCCTGCCAGATGCTCCACCGTCTGTGGTCTTGGCCATCGGAAAACCAGCTGTCAGTGTGGACACTCATTTATTCTGTCCATCAGTCGTTTCATGAGCGTCATGGTGGGCACAGGGCTTCCAGCCCGAGACCCTCCTCTGTGCACTAGGCAGGACGCCGTCGTCCAGTCGCGTGCTTGTCTTCTGCCCCCTGCCAAGTTGCGAATTGCTTGAGTGCTGGGACGAGCCTGCCTCAGTTTCCCTATCGGTCAGCGGGCGTACACATTCCTTCTTACAGGACCGGTGTGGGGACAGAGAAGGAAGGACTCTCGCTGGGTAATATCATCAGCTCAGTGACTGCACACTGCCTTCAGAGGCGTTTCCTCCTCTCGCAGAATTGCGGAGAGAAGCGGTCTCCCTCCTCGTTTCTCTGCCGTGGTTTAGCGCAAGGAGCCAAACAGACTTAGTTCAAATCCCAGCTCTGCCTCTTCCCTGCTGCATGTGCTTGAGCAAGCTGTTTAGCCTCCCTGGTCCTTAATTTCCTTTTCTGTAAAATGGGCCATTGTGGGGATTAAATGTGAAGATCTGTATTGAAGTCCTCAGCACGTGCCTGGCACGTGGTAGGGCCCCGTAACTTATATTTCAAGCTCCAACTCGTGCTGGGGACAGACTCGTGTCAGGGAGGGCCTGTAGGGACAGGGTTTGGGGGGGCCCTCAGGCGTCTGCTGGTCCCTGAGCTTTCACCACCAGCAGCTTTCTCCTGCTGAGGGGTTCTCCAGGCAGAGGTGGGGGCACCCTGGAGTAGGCTCGGAGTCTTCTGGAGCTCAGGGAGGTGCCTGTAGGGAGAGGCCGCCTGGGTCCCCCCCACTGCTTCTCACTTAAAGGAACTTTCAAACTTCAGTGCCATCCTGTGCCTCGGCCGGGCAGACTGCAGGGCAGCGGCCCGGCCCACAGCCGGCGTCTCTAAGGCCCCGAGCCGCCCAGCCCTTGGACCCACGAGCCCCGCTTGCCATGCGGCACTCCTGCGTGCCGGGCCCCTTCACGGCCCTTGGTGCCCTTCGTAGCCCAGGGAGGGAGTTATGACTACCACGCCCCATATAGAGGTGCAGAGGGGGACGCAGAGAGGACCAGGAAGCCTGCCCGTGTGGACGCCGCAGAGCGGAGCCACCGCTCTCCCTGGGCAGAGGGGGCCCTGAGCCAGGGAGGGGCAGTGCCTTCCCCGCCAGCGTTCCGCAGGTACCACGGGGAGGTCGGGGCCTCTTCTGGTCGCTGCCTAGCTGCCCAGCCCCGATCCTCGCAGTCCTCCCTGCCGGGGCCCCCCAGGACACAGCCTTGGGGGGCGGGACAGTACAGGTCCTGCCTTGCTAGGTTGTAGACTCCTTATTTTGAGTCCAAGATGAACCCCCTTTTTCCACGTGACCACGTTAGCTTCCCGGGGCAACCGTAACAAATTGTCACAAACTTGTAGCTTAAAACCACAGAGGTTCGTTCTCTCACAGCGCTGGAGGCCGGAAGCCCCACATCAGGGTGTCGCCAGGGCCTCGCTCCCTCTGGAGGTTCCAGGGAAGGCTCCTTCCTGCCTCTTCCAGCTCCCAGTGGCTCCTTGGCCTGTGGCTGCATCACCCCGTTCTCCGATTCTCTCTTCATCTGGCCACCTTCTCTGTGTCCAAACCTCCCTCTCCTTTCTCTTAGAAAGTCATTGGGCCCCCTAATGTAGCGGCCACCCCAAATCCAGGATGACTTGGTCTCAAGGTTCTTAACTAATTACATCTGCAAAGACCCTGTTTCCACATAAGCTCTGGGGTAGCAGGTGGACATGAATTTCTAGGGGACACTGTTCAACCCACTACAGTGGACCCTGGGTCCATCCCCTAAATTCCTTGTGCCTCTGTTTCCTCATCTGGACATGGGGCAAAATACATAGCTTGCTCCCGTGATAGTGGAATCCGTGCACTCACCTAGCCACTCGCTCATTCGTTCATTCATTCACTCTCCGGCACTGGTCCGAGCGGGTGGTGTTGAGCGCTGAGGGGAGGATTAGCCGGGGGACCGCGGGTGCTGACCACACACAGAGGGGGCCCGGGCTCCCTTCCGCACGTGCGCAGGGCAGGTCTGAGTGCTGGGTGCCGGGCTGCCGGCCGGCTGGGCCACACTCACAAACCGGAAACTAGAACAGAACCGTCAGAAGCTGTTTCCTAAGCCCCTGCTGCTGCTTTACGGGGCGGGTTTGCCCCCTGTTTCTGGCCCAGGGCACTGCAGGGGAGGGCACAGGGCTGGCTTAGAAGGCTAACCTGTCACTCCCACCTGGAGCCCCTGATCCCCTCCCTCCCAAAGGGCCCGGGCATGGCATGTTGTGTCCCTGTCTGTCCCTGTGTTGGCCCCAGTTAGCTCCTCGCCGGGTGTGCACCCCACGCGTGTGCAAGGCCTCCAGCTGCACGAAGGTCACTGAGCTGAGGGGCCCGCTGGGGGGCGGGCAGGAGTCCCATGTACCCGCGCTTGGGCCAGAGGGTGTACACCATTATGGAGCCCTACTCCTTGCCAGGCCTGGATCTGCCCGAATGCCTGGGGCTTGGTGAGCCTGGCGCCCACCCGCCTTCTGGCTGTGAGAGCAGAGGCCCTGCGCAGGTGGAGCGCGCGCCCTCTCGTTCCCACGGGACCACCTCCGAGGCTGGGCTGATGGTCCTTAGCATCCAGATAGAGAAACTGAGGCCAGAGAAGGAGAGGGACTTGGCCTAGAGCCCCTGCTCACGTTGGGTCTGAACCCTGGCCTGACTTGAAGCCGCTGCCCAGGGACACGTGTGAGTTGGTGTCTGCTGGGGCCGGGCGAGGCGGGGGTTGGTCGTGAGAGCCCGAGGTGCAGCCCTCCCTCCTCATCTGCTCGTCCCTGGTCCTGGACGGGGCCACTGCTGGCCAAAGCCCACAGGGCGTCCTGCACCGGGCCTGTGATTGCTCTATCCCCTGGACGGCGGTGCCCACCAACCCTGACCTGTGCCGGGCCCTGTCCCAACCCCAGGCGTGGAGAAGCTGCTTTCATCCCTGCAACGGCCTTCAAGGTGGGACTTGTTGCCCCCATCTTGCAGATGGGGATACTGAGGTCCAGAGGTGTGGGCACTGCCCAGGTCTAAGTCCAGAGCTTCTGCCACCGCCTCATGGGGTCTCAGGGGCCGGAGGAGGTGGGCTGAAGCCCTCAGGGTGACCGGTTGGTTGGGAGTTGGGGGGTGGAGGCCGGTGGGGGGCCGGTGCTTGGCTTCCCGGCCAACCCTCACGGACAACTTGCTCTGAGTCGGGCCTGGGTCCTGAGCCCCCTGCCGCTCTGAGGCGGTCTGGGAGTGGCCAGCAGAGTCACGGCCCTCGAAGATGTCTGGGAATCTGTGAATACGTTCCCTTACACGGCAAGAGGGACTTGTCAGATGTAATTAAGTAAATGACCCTCAGATGGGGAGATGGTCCAGGTGGACCCAGTGTCACCACAAGGGTGCTAATGGGAGGGAGGCCCAGGGGTCAGAGTTCAAGAAGGAGACGCGAGGATGGGAACCGAGAGGCTGAGGACACCGCACTGCTGGCTGTAAGGATGGAGGGAGGAGTCCTGACCAAGCTGGGAAAGGCCGGGAAGCAGACTCTCGCCCGGAGCGTGAAGGAGGCGCACCTTGATGCCAGCCCTGTGGCACTGACACAGCTTCCGGCTGCAGAGCTGTCAAAAGCCAGCCTTTGGCTGCCTTGCAGCCGCTGTGTGTGGGCCTTGGTTACAGCAGCCAGAGGACACTCGTGTGCTGGGCTTCCCTCCCTCCCCGCCCTGCGCCCTGGGCCCTCACTTCTCCCAGCAGTCGGGGCTCAGGGCCATCCGCTCTCCACCTCCCGGCCCCCAGCCCAGCGTCCAGAACCTGCCCTCCAGCTGGACGGGTGGGACTGTGCGGCCAGGCAGCCATGGGGGCGGCGTGGGCACCCTGCCGTCCCCCTGCAGCCTGTCGGGACGGGGGGTCAGCGCAGTCAGGCGTCTGCCTCCCTGGGCAGGTGGGGCTCTGGAGAAAAGCTCTGAGTTCTTGCCTGGAGCCCAGGGAGGAGCAGGGCTGGGAACTGGGGGCCGTGTAAGCCAGGGCCAGGGCACTGAAAGCAGGGTGAGCGTGGGAACGGCCCGCAGGCCTGAGAGTGGTGCCCTCAGTACCCGCATCTGCCAGAGGGTCACCTTGAGGCCCGGAGGGGGTCGGATTGGGTTCCGAGTTGCCTGCCTCCCCTGTGCCTTCACTGGGCGTGAAGAGGAGGCCCGTGGGTGCTTCCCCCGGGGCGACCGGGGCAGAGCGAAGCAGGGCTTCCTCTCTCAGGGCTGGCCTTGGGCCCCTGGGATAATGATGAGGATGTTGGAGGCCCCGGGCCCGAGTTGCACTTCTGTCTGGGGGGATACGTCACATGAGGGCCTCTCCTCTGCCCACCCCACCTCCCCTCTCTCCGGCGGCTCACAGCAGGGCTTTTTATCGACCCAAGGGTTGATCACCCTTGGATGGACAGAGCAGAGGGGGGACTAGAGCCTGGGCTGTCCGGGGTGGGAGCCCAGGCGGGCACACCGGTGGAGCCCAGCGCCTCCGCCCACCCTCGCCCACCCGCGCCCACAGGCCAGCTCCTGAGAAAGAGCCAGGCCTCGACAGCAGGGGGAGGGGCTCGAGGAAGCGCTAACCCCTCTCGGGGTCCGGGGTCGCCCTTCTGGGGACGCCAAGTGAGAGGGTGAGGCGGGCACCTGGCGGAGGCCTGCCCCCCTCTCTGATTTCTGAGGCTCCAGAGGCAGCGCCAGAGCAGGGTGGGGCCTGAGAAAGGGCAGAGCTCCACCTCTAGGCCTCTCCGCCTCTCCGAGGGTTCCCGGAGGTGTGTTGTCTGTCCCCCCAGAGGCCAGGCTTTGGGGTCCCCCACGCACTCTCTGCCGGACCTTCCTGTGTGGGCAGGTGGGCAACACTGAGACCGGTGACGGTGGGCCAGGGACCCGCCCCGCTGGGGTCCCACCGGCTCGCAGCACCACACCGGCCCCAGCCGAGCCGGGGCTGCTACAGGCGGGTCCCCCCAGAGGCCTCACCATCAGCCCTTCCCCCCCAAGCCTGACCACAGGGCCCCCGGCCCCCCTGGTGGCAGCAGGCCTTGGCACCGTCCTGCATGCCGTGGGTCCCCACTAAGGGTTCTGGCATCTCCCCTCAGCCCGTGCTCAGGTGACAGATGCTGAGACTTGTCACTGCCCTCCTGTCTCCCTACATGGGCAGAGCGACAGGCCCGGAGAGAGGAGGTGATGGGTCAGCTGCTGCTCGGCCCTCACCCAGAAGTGCCCCGGAGCGCCTGCCGTTTCCAGGGGGCTGCTCCCAGTGCCCCCGGCTGGGCCTCGGTGTGGGAGGCCCCGGGCCGGAGTTTCACTTCTGTCTGGGGGGATGAGTCACATGAGGGCCTCTCCTCTCCCCACCCCTCCTCCTCTCTCTCCCACGGCTCACAGCAGGGCTTTGTTATTGACCCAACTTGGACTTTGGAAAGAAGGCTGCAGAGAAATGGGAAGGAGCGGGGCCTTGCCTGTCCACCAAGCCCAGGTTGAGCAGCTGTGGGGGGCAGGAGGACGGTGGGCCCCGGGCTCCCTTCTGGCCCTGCCGGGCATCGAGCTGTGTGACTCTGGGCCGTCCGCTGGCTTCTCTGAGCCTCAGTGTTTCCTTCTGCAGCCTGGGCTGTCACAGTCCCCACCTCATGGTGTGGTTAGAAGGAGATGGAGGAACCCCGGGGCAGATGGTTGGGCCGTGGGATGCTTCCGGGGGCACATATCCTGCCCCCCCACAGTCACTGCTGATGATGCCGTGGCACACGGAACCCCACAAGGGCTGCGATTGAGTCCCATTGTATGGAGGGGGAAGCTGAGGCACTCACGGGCCAGTCTCCAGAGGCGGGCAGCAGGGAAGCCCAGAGCTGGGATTCAACCCCAGGCCCGCACCTGAACGAGCCTCGGGGCTGGAGGTGGGAAAGGCAGGGGCAGGGTCCACCAGGGTGGAGGCCGGGCTGGGTGGGGGTGTGGATAGGAGAACTCAAGGGTGACCCTAGGGCTGGCCGGGGCGCTGCTCAGATACACGTAGGGTGGTGCGAGACCCGGGCTGCGGGGAGCCAGGCCTAAGTGGTAAACCAAATAGACCTCCCCTCCCCGCGAAGGAGCTGGGATCAAATGCTGTCTGCACACAGGTGTGAGCAGGGAGGGACCTGACGTCACAGTGAGCCTCAGGGAGAGGGAACAGCAAGGATGATGGCCCTGAGGCAGAAGGAGGCCAGCACTGCTCAGACCCAGGGGTGGGCGGTTCAAGTGACACAGATGGCGATGGGCCCCTGAGGGCCTCGGGGAAAGACTTGTCCAAAGAGCCCGTCTTCCCATCCAAAACTGTGGGTTAAGGTGCCTCCGGGCCGGGGACCAGAGTGGGCTGCGCTCCCTCCGGAAGGCTTACTGGAGGAGGAGGGAGGAGGGACTTGGAAAGGCTGGTGAGAAGAGCAGGGCCAGGCCTGGGAGGCTGACGAGGGTCCCCCACGCTGTCCCCTCGGCCTGGTCCCCAGGGAGGACTTGGCAAGGCCCCTCTGAGCCTCAGGAGGGGCCGGGCCCCCGGGGCCATGCTCAGGACGCCCCATTTGCCAGCTCCCAGGCTCCTGCAGGTTTGGGAGGGTCTGACCTCTGCCCCCAGCAGCCCCCAGGCTGGGCACGAGTCCGCATCTGTTAGGATTTCAGGGTGGCAGCCATTAGACTTCCCGTCAGACTGTAAATGGGGAACAGCCTTACTGTAGCTGTTCGCCGGAGCCCACCAGGCACTTTTTTTTTTTTTTTTTTTTTTTGTGGTACGCGGGCCTCTCACTGTTGTGGCCTCTCCCGTTGCGGAGCACAGGCTCCGGACGCGCAGGCTCAGCGGCCATGGCTCACGGGCCCAGCCGCTCCGCGGCATGTGGGATCTTCCCGGACCGGGGCACGAACCCGCGTCCCCTGCATCGGCAGGCGGACTCTCAACCACTGCGCCACCAGGGAAGCCCTCACCAGGCACTTCTGACAGAGCCGAGCACAGCCCCGGCCGTGACCACACCAAGGCTCGGCGCCGGCCGGGCTTTCGTCCTGACAGCAACCTGGGGGCGGGCACATTCGCGGCCTCCATTTCACAGGCAGGAAACAGAAGTTAGAGGGCATGTGTGCCTGGACGTGCGAATAAGCAACATTTCAACACCAGGTGCCTGGGTAGTCAGGCGTCGTCGGGTCAGGTGACAAGGCCTCTGGCCTGGCCTGGTCGGGACCAGCTGTGGACCCCTGGGGCGCGTCCCTGCACTGCTCAGAGCTGCCTTCACCCACCTGGGGTGCGGGGCCCTGCCCCTGCCCTGCCCCTTCCAGGGTGCGGAACTGGAAGCCCTGCCCACACCTGGCTCCGTGGGGAGAGGGGGCAGCGGTTGGGTGAGCTATGTGGCCTCCCAGAGCTTGGTCCCTCTGAGCCTCAGTTTCCTCATCTGCAAAGTGGGCGGCCAGTCCACATTGCTGGGAAGGGTGGAGCTGGTGAGAGCAGACAGGGGCAGCAGGAGCTTGGGGGCCCCCACCTACTCCATGATGTGAACGGCAGCACGTGTCCAGCTGTCCCTCTACACCAAGAACCACACAGCTCGTCTGCAGTGGTGAGTTTAGAGCAGCAACCCAGTCCTGAGTGGAGGGCGGTGGAGCCCCCCAGACCTGGTTCTCCCCCTTGGGAGCTTATGGCCGGTGGTGAGGGCTAACATGAAAGTAAATCGGCAGAGTGCCGGGACCTAAGTCTGCACGGGGAAGGGAGGCGGTCAGGAGGGCTTCTGGAGGCAGTGGCCTCTGAGCCAGGGCTCCAGTATGAATAGCTCCTTGCCTAGTAGATAGCATAAGGCCCCCCCACCCCGCCCCAGGTAGGAAGGGCAGTGGGTACAGAGACCCTGAGCTGTGGCTCCCCTGGCGGCTCCAGTACTCTCTGAGCATTGGGTGCCCAAGAATGCGGGGAGGGGCCATTCCAGACGAGCCTTGAATGCCACATTCAGGCCTTGGGCTGTACCTGCAGGGCCCAGGGCAGGGGGCACTGAGTGCATGAGGAGGTGCCTGTGCGATCAGAGGCCAGGCGAGCATGGAGGAGAGAGAAGCGTGCAGCAGAGATCTAGCGGGTAGAGATTGTTGGGGCTTCAGGGTCTGGAGGACCTGGAGGGCCAGGGAGAGTCAGGGTGCATTTCACCAGATAACTACCAGGCTGCTCCTTTGAGCCAGGTGAGAGCACACAGTCATAGACGGCACAGGGCCCTGTGCGCCGAGGTTTATAGATGGCCGTGGGAACCAATCAGTCAAACGAGTCCCGGATAAACATGTAGGTGCACACTGACAAGTGCTGTAAACGCTGTGACCTCTTGTGACCTGAAGGAAGGATCCACGTAGACAGGCGTGGGGGGTGAGGGTGGGGACCAAGCAGAAGAAAGGACATGTGCAAAGGTCCTGTGGTGAGGGCAGCTTCCCCAGTGGGGCCAGGTGCAGATAACACAGGTACCCAGTTCAGTGAGGCAGGCGCTGGCTCACAGGCACCTGGAAGCACAGGGTGAGAAAGCCAGTTGGACTTGGTTATGTTTGGGGGTGCGAGAGACCATCAGAGGGTGTCCCCTAGTTTCCAGCCTGGAGGCAGAGGGTTCAAGAACATGGGAAGGGAGGCAGAGTGTGTGGAAGGTAACCCAGTGACAGCCTGGAGAGGTGACCGGTGGCAGGCCTGGGGCTCCAGGGAGGCTGGGGCTGGGAGCCCAGGATCTGGCGCTCAAGATGGGAATTGAGGCTCTGGGGTGGATGGGGTCCGATGGGGCGGCCAGTCCCTGTGCTCCAGGCCTGCCTTCGAAGCGCAAGGACTGACGCCCTGCTTCTGACCGGGCCCCTTCTGTTCCTCGAGGAGAGCGGGAGGGGCTCAGTGGGAGGGGGAAGGAGGGGAGGAGTCTTAGGGCCTCTGGACAGCAGCGCTCGTCTTCCGTCCCCCACGCAGCATCCACAACGGGGTGATTGCCGTCTTCCAGCGCAAGGGGCTGCCCGACCAGGAGCTTTTCAGCCTCAACGAGGGCGTCCGGTGAGTGGTCGTTTGTCCCATCCAGGCCTGGGTCTGTAAGTGGTGGGAGGGCTGTGCCAGGTGGGAGGCCTGCCCCCCCCACCCCGTGGGTCCACCAGCCTCAGGTTCTGCCTTTGGAGCCCAGGTGGGCAGTGACCACCACGTGGACCTTGACCCCAGGCCCTGTCCTGTGGCCTTCACCCCCACCCTCCTGAAGACTCCTTTTCAGGGGAAACAGGGAGGGACTGGGACAGTGGCTCAAGATAACGCCCACATGCCCCGCTGGTGTTAAGCATCACAAAGCGTATTTGTTCTGTTGAAAGAGGAAGGACTGGAACTTCACTGGTGGCACAGTGGTTAAGAATCCGCCTGCCAACGCAGGGGACACGGGTTCGAGCCCTGGCCCGGGGAAGATCCCACGTGCCACGGAGCAACTAAGGCCGTGTGCCACAACTACTGAGCCTGCGCTCTAGAGCCCACGAGCCACAACTGCTGAGTCCGTGAGCCACGACTACTGAAGCCCACGCACCTAGAGCCCGTGCTTCTCAACAAGAGAAGCCACCGCAATGAGAAGCCCGTGCACCGCATCAAAGAGTAGCTCCCACTCGCCACAACTAGAGAAAGCCCGCGCGCAGCAACGAAGATCCAACGCAGCCAAAAATAAATAAAGTTAAAAAAAAAAAAAAAAGAGGAAGGACCCACCTGCCTAATGATGGGAGTGTTGTTCCCAGAAAAGCAATCACAGCCCCGCCGAGTACCCCTCATTTCCTGTGAATAGCTGAGAATTGAGCGCTTGTGAAGGGGCCCAGCATGGACCAGCTTTGAGGGAATCTGCGGAGCCGAGGCATTAGTCCTGCGTTTTAGTGGAGGAGGCTGGAGCTCAGAGAGGTCGAGAGACTTGCCCGGGGTCACAGCTGCCGCAAGGAGGCATTTCCCACCTCTGTGCTCTTTCCCTCACGCCCTGGCCTGTGCCACCCTGTCCCTACAGCAAAAGAATATGCAAACCTCCTCATCAGCTTGGGGCAGGGTCCCCCCACTCCAACCCTAAATGGCCCTTACAGACAGATAAACCGAGGCCCAGGGAGGGAAAGGGGCTGCCTGCGGTCACAGCAGGGGCTTGTAGCCTCTCCCAGGCCTGATGTGTGTGACCGTTGCAGGGGGTCCTGCTTTTTTTGGGCTCATGTGGCCACTCAGGGGTGGGGCCCCAGGAACCCCATTTTCCTAATATGCCTCTGCATCCCTCGGCTTTGCCCAGCCATGAGAAGGGCCGGGGATGGTGCAGGGTAACAAGGCTCTGATGTCTGGCCGTCATTCTTGTTTTCTGCCATTTTATACGCGTGTGTGTGTGTGAGTGTGTGTGTGTGTGTGTGGTTTCGTGTATTCACAAGTTGTGCAACTGTCGTTAATTCCAGGGCGTTTTCATCACCTCAGAAGGATACCCCATATTTATAGACAGGTAGTCCCCATTCTCCTCTCCCCCCAGCCCCAGGCCACCACCAAATAGGCATAGCTTTTGTTTTTTTAAGATACAGGTTGTCCTTTTACAATGTACAGTTCAGTGGTTTTTAGTACATTCACAAGCTGGTATAACTCTCACTATTTAATTCCAGAACATTTTCCTCACCCGCCCCAAAAAAAGCCTGTACTCCTTAACGGTCTCTCCCGGTTACCCGACCTCCCCCAGCAGCCTCTGGCCGACACCAGTCAACTTTGTCTCCATGGATTTGCATATCCTGGACATTTCATATAAATGGAGTCGTGCTACGTACGTGTGGCCTTTTGCATCTAGCTTCTTTCACAGCGTGATGGTCCTCCACACTCGGGGGTCATCCAGGCTGGGGCAGGTGTCAGCGCTTCGTTTCTTTTTATGGCCAGAGAATACCCCGTTGTGTGAAAAACACCACTGTTTATCCAGTCATCTGTTGATGGACATTTGGGTCGTTTCCACCTTTTGGCTGTTGTGAGCAGCGCCGCTGGGAGCATCTGTGTAGGAGACCTTGTGTGGATCTGTGTTTCCACTGCTCTCGGGTCCGCACCTGGGGCGGAATGACTGGCTCATATATCGGCTCTACCTGTAATCTTTTGAGGAACCGCCCAGCTGTTGTGCACAGAGACTGCACCATTTTCCGTTCCCACTAGCTGTGAGTGAGGGTTCGATTCCCCCACTTTCTCACCGACACTTGTTACTGCCTGGCTTTTTTCTTTTCCGCCTGGGGTTTTGATTCTAACAGCACTAGTGCAGGTGAAGTACCATCTCGGGGTTTGGGTTCGTGTCCCCCTGGTTACTCACGATGGGGCATCTTCCCACACGCTTATTGGCCATTTGTGTATCTTCAGAGAAATATCTAGTCACGTCCTCACGTCACTGGGCTAAGGGGGCGGGTCTCCCGCTGCAGGCGGCCCCCAGCCCTCACTGGCACCGTGGGGTCTTTGACTCCTGCCCTCCCGCCCACAGGCAGCTGCTGAAGACGGAGCTGGGGTCCTTCTTCACGGAGTACCTACAGGTGGGTGCTCTGTGCTCTCCTGAGGGGTTGCTTCCTGAGCTGGCCAGAAAGGGCGGGGGTAGGGGCCACTGGCTCCCGGTGGGTACGTGGAGCTCTGGGTTCAAGGTCTCCGCCTGGCCATGACTCAGTTTCCCCCGTCTAGCCAGTGTGGGTTGTTGGGTAGGTTATACGGTGAGATGCAGGTGAGGACTCACCACCCTGCCTGGCACGTGGCGCGGCTCGAGGTCAGTTTTGTGATTAGTTGTCCACCTCCTCCTGGAGCATCGGGGTGGGTCCCCAGAGCCCACGGGTGGCTCATCTGCAAACCCCAGGGCCCTGAGCCGCGTGGTGATGATGTTAGCGTGGCACCAGTGTCGCCGAGGCTGAGCTGTCCTAGGCGCTGCGGCCGCAGGCTTGCAAAGTGGATGAACACATGGAACCCTGGGGCTCGGGGAAGGGAGAGGACCCCCGAGGTCGCACAGGCAGGAAGGCAGAGATGCTGCAGGCAGGGGCGTCCTCACGCAGCCTCGGAGTATCGTGCCCACCCTCCCGGGGGAGGGCGAAGTGAGGACCAGCCTACGGCTCCTCCCATCCTGTGGGTTTAGGGTTGGTTTTTTTTTAATTTAACAGCTTTATTGAGGTGTAATTCACCTAACCATACTGCACACCCACTGAAAGTGTGCAGTTCAGTGGTATGCAGTGTATTCACAGAGTTGGGCAACCGTCACTGCTAATTCCAGGGCTTTTTCATCACCCCAAAAGGAAACCGCATGTTTATAGCTGGGTAACCCCCCTTGCCCTCTCCCCCAGCCCTAGGTCACCACTAGTCTATTTTCTGTCTCTGGATTTACCTGTGTGGACATTTCACGTCAGTGGGATCTCACAGCGCGTTGCTCTTTGTGTCTGGCTTCTCTCGCTGAGCACAGAGTTTTCGAGGTTCGTCCATGTTGTGCCCGTATCAGAACCTCATCCCTCTTTACGGCCAAATGGTATTCCACAGTGCGGCGAGACCACGTCTTGCTTATCCATCCGTCCGTCTGTGGTCCCCGGGTTGTTTCTACTCTCGGGCTGCTATGACTGCTGCTGAGACCACGGGGTGTCACTCAGCCACGCCCAGGGTGAGAGTGCAGGGGGGCTGCCGTTGGAGCCTCATGGCAGTGGGTGATGGCAGCGCTCAAGCCAGGCCTTTGGTCCCGGGGCCCCTCGTGCCCGAAAGTCCCTCCTTCCTTGTGGGATGCGGGGGCAGCTGCCTGCCCGCCCGCTGAGCCTGAAACAGGAGGCCCAGGCCTGGCCTGTCTCTTGGGGGCGGTGAGGGTGGGGTCCCCGCACCACCTCCCATCTGGGACAGCCTGGTTGGGTCAGTTGCCCACGTGCGCCCGGGGAGCTGAGGTTCCAGCTCTGCAACGACTGGACCGGGATGTCGGTGAGTCCTTCCCCCTCTGGGCCTTGGCTGCCTGTTGGCGGAGCCTTGGGGGCCCTGGGTACCCCTGGGGCGGTGACAGCATCTCCACGTGTGCCTTGCAGAACCAGCTGTTGACAAAAGGCATGGTGATCCTGCGAGACAAGATCCGCTTCTACGAAGGTGAGTCTGGTGGCCGCTGCCGGGACCGGGTGCCGGGCCACGCTGCTCGCGGGGTGGCCGCTGGGAGCCGTGGCCTTACATGGGCTCCACCTGGGGCTGTGGGTGGGTGCTGTGGCCCTTCTGGTCGAGAGAGTCCAGAGGGGCAGAAGCAATGCCTCGAGGGCAGCAGGGCTGAGATCTGACCCCGGGAGGGGACCCTGCTGGGAAGAGCATCTGCCCCCCATCTTGCTGGGGCCCAGGAGGGCTGAGGGATGTCTGGGAGAAGGCCCCTGCTTCACCTCACTGCCCACGAGGGCTTCTGGCCCCCGTGAACCCTGTCCCAGCAGCCTGGGAGAACCCCCATCAGGATCTTTGAGGACCGGAGGGGAACTGGCCTAGACCCGGGGGAAGAGGTAGAGCTGGAAGCTGCCGCCTGGAGGACCAGCGGATGTGGGCTCCCTGCCAGGGTTTGGGGCCCAGGCTTGGTGCGGGGCTTTCTGGGCAAATTTTCTCTTTTAATGCTCATACCTACCCTGTGAGGCCTTTGGGTCACTGTACCCATTTCACAGATGGGGAACAACGCAGCGATGGCCCTCAACGTGTCCATAGCCACAGTGCACGTAAGGGGTGGAGGTGGGATTCGAACCCAGGGCATCCCGACTCCAGAACACACCCCCTTTGCCCTTCTAGGGGCAGGCCCACAAGTCACAGCTGGCCTCGCTGCCCAGCTCGGGCCCCAGCAAGGAGAGGGAGGTCCTGGCCGGCCGCTGTCTCCTTCTGCCAGGCCCAGAGCCCTGGCAGGATGTGCCCGGTCCCGGAACCCTTGGGCTCCCTGTGCCCATGGGCTGGGGGTGACAAGTACTGTGTGTACACTTCCCGGCAGGAGTGAGTTGGTGTAGAGAGAGATCAAATTATGGGGGGAAACGCAGCTCAAACCGGCACAGCTTGCTACGGGCCCACTGTATGTCAGGCCCTGTGCAGGTCACGACCCTCCCTCTGTGTACCAGGCACCAGCCGCCGCACGTCCTCACCCTGTGCTGGGCTTGTCCCAAGAGTTTCCATTGCCTGACTCCTAGATCACCCCACAACCCTGTGAAGAAGCTTCCATTGTTGTAGCCACTGAACACTTGGGGAAACTGAGGCACAGAGGGGCTGAGTAACTCGCCTGAGCCCCACAGCCCTACCTGGCAGCCTGGCTCCCGAGCCTGCACTCCTCTCTGTACTGCTCCAGGTTCCTCCTCGAGTTCTCAGTGACCCCAGGAAGCACGGGTCGTAGCCCATTTCACAGAGGCAGAGACCGAGGCTTGGGGTGCTCAGCGTAACTCAGAGCCCCGTGTCCTGTGTTCCTCCTGCACCGCCTCTGCGTGTGTCGAGGGGAAGCAGCCAAGGCAGGAGCCTGAGAAGGGCTGTGAGGACCACAGACTTGGGGGCAGGAGGCACAGGCCGCTGGGCGTCCGGGCGGGCTTCCTGGAGGGGGCAGCACCGAGCCAGCAGGCTCAGCACATTCCGGCAGTGCCTGCCCTCCCACCAGCTCCGGCCCAGGGGAGCTGGGACCTTAGCAGAAGAGGCGCTTTGTGTGGCTTGGTGGAGTCCTGCCCGCAGTGGCCGTGTCCGCCAGGCCACCCAGGAGGGAGCACCGACCCCATCCAACCGCCCTTGGCCTCAGGCACAGGCACAGAGCCCCAGGCTGGGGGCCAGGGGGCCCGGCCTCCAGTTCCCTTCCAGCCACAGACTGTCATTTCCTTCTGTCCCCACCTTAGCACAGGGGGTTAGACAGGCTCCACCCATGTGCTCACTACAGGTCAGGCCCCAGGTAGCCTTTGGGGACCTGGAGATGGACCTAGGCCCTGCCTGGCAGGGGCTCACAGCCCAGCTGGGGACACAGACATGGACCAGACAGTGAGAGTCCACTGTGATGAATGTCAAAGTGAAGGGAAGCCCTGGGGAAGGAAGGGCTAGTTCCACCTTGGCAGTCAGGGAGGGCTGCGTGGAAGCGGCAGCCTTTGAGTCAGGCCTCGAAACATCGAGAGGACATCTGCCCCCCTTCAGCCAGTGCAGTGGGGACAGTGGCTGACATCACACCCCGAGGAGCTGCCTTGGGAGCCTCCCCGTTCTGCCTACTACCGGGTCCCAGGGAGAGCTCTTCCTTAAGACTACTCCCTGCGGCCAGCCATGTCCTCAGCCCGTGCCTCTGCTGGAGGTGGTGGGTAGCCCTACGAGGGGCAGCCCAGGACATGGCCACCTGCCCCCCTCCAGCCTCCAGCAAGACCTTGAACCCGAGCACAGTGATTCCTGGAAGTGGGAGGCCTGGAGGGGCCTTGAGGTGGAGGCCTCCCTCCCTGGGGCCACATTCAAGGTGGTGGTTCGGTGGGCTCAGCTGCAGCGGGGGTAGCTTCTCAGCAGCCGGACGCTCTGGGACTCCGAGGGGGAGCCCAGGGTTTCTGCAGGCTCCGGGCCCTGGGCTCTGCCTGCCCTGCAGGAATCCCAGCCTGTTAAGGTCAGGCCACCAAACTGCACTGCGACGGCCCTCACACGCTCTCCTCCGAGCCTGGCCACCCTCCTCCAAGCTCCTGCTGTGGCCTTTCCGACTGCCCTCTGGTCACCACTAAGACCTGAGCTAAGATCAGCCTGGTGCATTCCGTCTCCAGGGCCTGCACAGTCGGACTGAAGAAAGGAAGACAGACAGGCTGACCCACGCCCCATCCTGGGAGATCCAGCTCAAGGGCACGGCCGCTGGGTGGCGTGTGTCCTGAGCGTCGGCGCGGCCTCAGACCACGTGGGCCCGCTAGTCAGCGCCAGGCTAACAGCTGAGCACTTGCTACAGGGTAGCTTTTGGCCTTTGAGTGTGGACACGTTGATCACGCCCATTTTACAGAGGACCACACTGAGGCTCGGGCTGAGGGACCCCCTGGGGCCCCAGGGCGGTACTTCGACGCCGTGTGCTTGACTCACCCCTGCCGACCCTGGTGTCCCCAGACCGCAGTTCCCAGGCAGCAGAGAGCCCAGCCAGGACACGGAGCCGAGCTTCCTGGCCCCTTGGTCGGCGTGTGGCTCTGGCGGGGCCTGGACTGTACGACATCCCCTTTCCGCCCCGCGGGCTGGAGAGCAGCCTGCGCTCCGCAGACGCCGCCTGGCCCGCGCCCAGAGCCGCCCCACGGCCGCCTGGGGAACTGAGCCGCCTTTCTTCTCGCCGGTGACGGCGGGGACCTCAAGGGACCTTTGTATGCAGGCAGAGCTCCTCGGGTGGTGGGCACCCACCGTCCTGGGTTCCATAGAGCCCGCTGTGGGCTGTGGGCCCCCGGTCGGACCAGGAGCTGGCCGCCAGCCAGGGTGCTCCAGTGCCGGCAGACGGGCTGCATGGAAAGGTGGACCCGCCCTCACCACAGTCACCCCCACCAGGCTCCCCTCCCAGAGCCCGGCACCCACACAGACCCGGGGGCTTTATGGGGGGGAGGGGTTGGGGGGCTCAGAGCCCAGGAAAAGGGAGCACAAGAGGCAAAGGCCCTTGACCGACCTCCTGGTTCCCACGGAAACCTTGAGGAGTCGGGCATGGGCGGTGCGCTCTGGGAGGCTGGCCAGCCCGTGGCCCTGGCCCCTCCACTCCTGGGGATGCCCGCCACCACGGCCGTGTTTCTCCAGCCAACCGCCAGTCTGGCTTCCAGGTGGGGTCCCGCCAAGCAGCAGAGGCCTCGGCGACATGTCCCGGAGGCCTGCTTATCCTGACCCAGCAGCCTTTCATCCCAGCTCTCCGCTCCTTCCAGGCAGAGGGGCTGAGGGTTCAGCACTTGGCGTTTCCTGGGGGAGTGCAGAGCCGGCTGGGGGGCACCTCAGCTGTCCCCACCCCCAGGGCCTGTCCACCTTGTGACTGGCGCTGCTGCTTCCCCAGAGCCGGCAGAAAGGCCCACAGAGCTTGTCCAAATGCCTGCTTTCCACACGTGTACTTCCATGGTTCATGTGCCAAGGGTTTCAGTCCACCAGGCAAAACGGTCCTCCTGAATTAGCTTGGATATCACCTCCTCCAGGAAGCTCTCCCTGCGTGACCCCCTCGTGCCTGGGACCATTGCTGCTGTTGGATGCGGTTTCCCTGGCTCCCCAGATCCCAGCCCAGGCAGCCTGGGTGGTGGGGACGCAGGCCCTCGAGGCAGAGACCCGCACCTCTGAGGCCCAGGCACCTCATCTGCCCGCTGGGGGTCACTCCTCCCTCGCCAGGGTGGCTGTTCACTGTCCCGCTGCCCTGTCACGTGGTGAGACTGGAGCAGTTTTGGGCTCAGCTGGGTCCCCAGTGCCAGGCCTGGCACAGCATAGCTGCTGTGTGAATGTCTGTCAGGTGGACAGAGGGACAGACCGATGGGTGGGCGGAAGGAGGGGGAGGGTGGATGAGACAAGGGTGTGAGTGGAGCGCCTGTCGGGCTGTGCCTGTAGGGTTTGTGTGCAGAGGAAACGGACCCCCCGGCACCTCTCTGCCCCAGGCCCTGCTTCATCTCCTTTCCTCCTGTCGGCTCTGAGGGGTTCGCCCTGCTACAGCCCCATTTTATTAGTGGGGCAGCTGAGGCTCAGGGGGGTGAAGCTGGGCATCCGGGCCCATTACCCTGACAGGTGGGGGGGCCTTCCAGGGCCCGGCCCTCAGCTCCCACGTCCTCCTGCTGCCAGGAGAGGTGACTCGCGACCTGGGAAGGCGGGAAGCATCTGCCGGCGCCCCTTGGGGTAATGGTGATGGTCCCTGTGCCCACAGGACAGAAGCTGCTGGACTCGCTGGCAGAGACCTGGGATTTCTTCTTCAGCGACGTGCTGCCCACGCTGCAGGCCGTCTTCTACCCGGTGCAGGTGAGCGGCTCCTGGGCCACAGGGACAGCCGATCCCGGCCTGGGGGTGGGCACACCTCTGCCCTTGTTGCCACGTGTGGGCCATCTGCGCCTGCGCTCGCCCCCGGACCTCCCAGAACCTGCTCCCCACCCCCAAGACGGGCATAAGGACAGCTCCATGCTCAGAACCTTGGGAAGCCCTTAGCAGCACACAGTGGGCCGTGCCCTGCCCGCAGTAGGGGCTCTGTGCGTGACAGCCACCCTTCCCTTGCCTGAGGGAGCCGCGTGGGGCCCTCTCTCCGCAGAACGAGGGTCATCTGGGGAGGAGGACGGGGTGGAAGGGGATCTGGGGGTCAGTGGTCCGTCCCTGTATCTGGCCCCAGAACTGGTGGGGGCAGGGGAGCAAGGGTCTCACGTGATAGCGGCGGCCCCCACGTCTGCAGGGCAAGGAGCCGTCGGTGCGCCAGCTGGCTCTGCTGCACTTCCGGAACATCATCACCCTCAGTGTGAAGCTGGAGGACGCGCTGGCCCGGGCCCGCGCCCGCGTGCCCCCCGCCGTCGTGCAGATGCTGTTGGTGCTGCAGGTGCGCGGGGCCCGTGGGGGCTGCGCTCAGCCCGGTGACGGGCACAGGCGGCATGTCCCAGGCTCCCCAGGGACAGAGCCTGAGATGTGGGTGTGGGGCCACGTGACTTCTCAACGGTGGGGGAGGGCGGGGGTGGGGAGGGACTCCCAGGAGAAACCTGGGAGGGAGAAGGAAGCAGCGGGGGCTGAGAAGGAGCTGGACGAAGGTGTGGGTTCGTTCACAAGAAGGCCGGCCCGGGAGCCCACAGGGAGCCCAGGAGTGTGGACAGAGTGTCCCTCGAGGGCAGCGGGGCCAGGCCTTTACTCCCCCATGGGTCAGTCACTGAGGTTGGGGGCCACCGCCTCCCGCTCCCCACAGCAGTTCCAGACATTTCCGAAGGACCTTTCTGCAAACTGCCGCGCCCCAAGCCCTGTGGCGGGCACGGCACCCTACAGTTTGCCAGCCTGTCTCACTGTCACAGCCCCAGGATGAGCACCGTCAACCACCCCATTTTACAGGTGGGGAAGTAGAGTCCTCACTTGCCCGGAGCTGTGATGGCTGGGAGCCTGGCCTTCCCTGAGGCTGACAGGCTCCCAACCCTGTTCACTGTCCTGAACCCACCCGTGCACGTGGAAGTCCTTCTAAATTTATGTCTGTGAGGCTGGTCCTGGGGCCCAGGGCAGCTGGTTGAAGATTCCAGAGCAAAGAAGGGGCTGATGAATGTGGACGTTAGAAGGGTTGAGGGGCTACACTCGGTGGGAGCCAGTGGTCGTCCTGGCGGCCACGCAGGGCAGCGACTGGCGGGACATTGCATCCCTCGGCCTGTTTCCTCGAAGGATAACGAGGAGAAATCGACACAAAGTCCTCCGTGGTGCACTTCCCCTTGGGGGCGGGAAGTGACGAGGCTGGGATTTCAAGCCAAGGCATAAGGTCTCATCTTGATCCCTTGAACAGCACCTGGGTGGCGGCCAGGCCGGGGTGGTGCTGCCCCCTGGTGGTCGCTGTGCCTCATGCAGCTTCTGGGCTTGGCCCCATTTTCCCCCAGAGCGTCCTTCTACCCCTCGTGGGTGCGACCCCTACCCCCAGCCACAACCCTTTGCTCTCGCCTTGGCCTCCACTTTGAATGGCCTTGTCCCAGCCCTGCGGTGAACTTGTCCCCACTGTTTTCAAGTCCCAGATGGACCTGAGGTCACAGCTACTGGTCAGCATATCTTTTGAGGGCCTACTATGTGCCCCATGCTTCACGTGCAGAATCAAAGCTCCTTCTCACCGGGGTCCCAGAAGCTGAGTGTCAGCCCTGCATCTGAGTGTGGTACACAAATAATGCAGCCCCGGGGCCCGCATTTCCTCACCGGGCAATGGGGAGCAGAGACCAGACACCAGAAACAAATGCTGGGAATGAAGGGACACAAAGTTTGTGAAACGCCCAGCGCAGCTCAGCAGTAACGCCATCCTCATCCACGGCACTGTTGCTGGGGGCGGGGACGGCTCCTCCAGGTCCATCTGGATGACTTCCGGGGGCACCCCCTCCTTGTCCAAACACAGCTGGATCCGTGGGTCTGTAGTGATGTCCCCGCTTTCGTTTCTCACGTTAGTCGTTTGGGTCTTCTCTCTCTCTTGTCTGCAGCTGGTCTGGCTAGAGGCTTGTGGGTTTTATTGATCTTTTCAAAGCTTTTGGTCTTGATTTTCTCCATCCATTTTTCTGTTTTCAATTCCGTTGATTTCTGCTGATTCTTATTTTTTTTCTTCTGCTTACTTTGGACTTAATTTGCTCTTCTTTGTCTAGTTTCCTAAGGTGGAAGTTTACAAGACTGCTTGTAGACTTTTTATATTCTAATGTATCCATTCAGTGCTATAAATTTCCCTCTAAGCACTGCTTCGACGCATCCTGATAATTTGGACGTTGGCGTTTTCATTTTCATTTAATTCAAAATATTTAAAAACTCTTCTTTGACCCCTGTGTCATTTAGAAGGGAGTTGTTTAATCTCCGTGTGTTTGGGGGTTTTCAGTTATCATTGTGTTACGGATTCCTGGTTTAATTTCTTTGTGGTCTGAGGGCAGACATTGTACGATTTCTGTTCTTTTAAATGTGTCGAGGTGTGTTTTATGGCCCAGAACGTGGTCTGTCTTGGAGGATGTCCCACGTGAGCTTGAGAAGAATCTAGATTCTGCCATTGGACAAGTTGTCTATAGATGTCAGTTATATCCAGTTGATTGATGGTGGTGTTGGGTTCATCTGTGTCCTTCCTGATTTTCTGCCTGCTGGATCTGTTTCTGAGAGGGGTGTTGAAGCCTCCAGCTAGGAGGATGGATTTCTCTGTCCTCGCAGCCCCGTCACTTTTTGCCTCCGTAGTTTCCTGCTCTGTGTTAGGTCCGTACACATTAGGGATTGTTATGTCACCTCGGAGAAGTGACCTCTTTACCATTAGGTAATGACCTTCCTTATCCCTGATAGATTGCTTTGGTCTGAAGTCTGTCCTGTCTGAAATTGACATGGCTCCTCGTGCTGTGATCTGTGTTCTCGTGATCTGTGATCCGTGTTCTCACATACAGTCCTGCACTCCCTTACTTCTCGTCTGTGTGTGTCTTTAATAGTTTAAGTGGGTTTCTTGTAGGCAGCACAGAGTTGGGTTCTCGCTGTCTTGAATCGTCATTCAATGTTAACCTGGGTGTATCTTGCTTCTTAACTGCTGGCAGCCCCTTGGGGATGATTCATTCGTTCAGAGACATCATTCGTTCAGCAAGCACTCGCTAAAAACCTGCTGTGTGCCCGGCCCTCTGCCGGGGGCGCTGGGGACCCAGAGCTTGCCTCCTGGTCAGCTCACAGCTGAGTGGGCAAGGCCACGGCTGTCCTGTGGGCAGCCTCATTTTCCAGGCTTTGGCTCCAGTGAAATGGGAGGGGTGGAAAACCCTTCAAAGCTATGAATGAGGGCAGGTGTTGGGAGGCGCTGGATGGTGCCTGGCCGGGGAAGCAGTGTGGGAGGGGGAGGGGCGGCTCTATCAGATGGACGGGCCTTGACCACTCAGCTTAGATACAGACCTGGACCTGGGCCTGGCCCAGGGGGCAGCCTGTCCTGCCTACAGTGCTCCTTGGGGCGAGGGAGTGAGGGTGCGGGTCCAGGTGAATGAGCTTGGCCCCCCAGGACTGCCCAGAGCCTCTGGGAAGCCAGCTCACGGAAGGGGACACACAACTGTCCCGAGGGGGAGGTGCAGGGTGCCCAGCCTAATTTGGCCACAGACCCCTTTACCGCAGGCATCATGGTCTCCCAGCCACGCGGGCTCCTGTGTGCAGCGGGCAGCCACGAGGGCGTTAAAGCAGGAGGGTGGCTCAGAGGCCCCAACCCAAGAGATGGCTGGGAAGGGAGGGTGCGGGGCCACCGCCATGGGGGCCAGGACCCCGGGGGAGGGGGAGGGCGCCGTTCGTGGTGGCCTTTGAGCTAAGCACGGCTGGGCTAGGGAGGCAGGGAACAGGCCGACCAGCGGACCCCCGCACCCCTCCCTCTTGCAGGGGGTGCACGAGTCCCGGGGAGTGACCAAGGACTACCTGCGCCTGGAGACGCTGATCCAGAAGGTGGTGTCGCCCTACCTGGGCACCTACGGCCTCTACTCCAGCGAGGGTGCCTTCACACACTCCTGCATCCTGGGTAGGCGTCGCCTGGGCGTGGGTGGGAGCAGGGTGACCCCTGGCCCCATCCACCTCTGCCCGGTCGGGGGCCCAGGCCTCCCAGGGGGGTCATGCAGAACCAGATGTGCAGCCACGGCAAACCTGACCTAAGCATCCACCGGCCGTGCTGTGTGCGGGGCACCGGGCAGAGGGCGGGTCACGTGGGATCCCTCCTTCAAGGGCTGACGTCACAAGTGGTGCTGCAGTGACTCCCCTGAGAGCCCGGCAGAGACCCCCGCACCCGCCACGGAGGTCACATCCGAGCTCAGTCCTGAAAGTCAGGAGTTGACGAGGGAGAGGACCCAGCATGTGCAAAGGCCCGGAGCCCAAGAAGTCCTGGCTTATTTGGGGACTCACGGGGGGTGTGGAGGGGTTGTGAAGTGGGCATGGCTGGGCGTCCTGGGGCTGCCTGGCCCCATCGGTTCGTTCAGCACTGTAAACTGAACACCTACTGTGCGCCAGCCCCTGTTCTTGGTCCTGAGGGTTCAGCAGAGACCAAGCCCCACACTCATTTGCTCTTGTCCACCAGGGGAGGCAGACCAATGAGTAAACCATCCCCAGATGAGCGCCCAAGGGGACCAGTGCCCAGGTGACATGAGGGCCATGGGCGGGGAGCTCAGGGAAGGCCAGACTGGGAGCTGAAGGGCAGGGAGGATCCAGGCCTGGGAAGAAATGCATGAAGAGAACCAAGGGGACAGCGGTACGAGAGCTCATCAGGAGTGTCCCCTCGTCCAGAGGGCCCACCCACCTGCAGTTATAAAACCTGCCCAGCTAGCATGTCCCAGCTCCGGCGGGGCTCCAGCAGCTGGAGGAACTTTGAGGTCTGTGTGGCCCTGGACACCGAGACCCCTGCCAGGCAAAGAGGGAGCCTGTGTCCTGTGGTCCAGGACAGCCTCTGGTTCATCCCGCTCAGCCCTGCCACCTGGTGGTCAACTCTGGAACTGCAGGGTCCTGAGTGGGAGCCTGAGACCTGCCCCTATATCCGTCCTCCCCCACCCCCGGGGTCACCCCCCACACTCAGAATAAACCCCAGCCCTGACCTCATGTGCTGCGCCATCCGGGCACTTGCCACTGCCCGACCTGTGGCCCACCCAGAGGAGTTTCTAGTCACACACACACACAGTAGGACTCCAGCTCTGAAGACAGGGTCTGTGTCTGCCTAAGAAAGTGCTGGCCCTTAGCAAGTGCTTGGGTTTGTTGACTTTCCGCAGGTGAGGAAACTGAGGCACGTGCACAGGTCCCTGGCAAGGTGCATGTTTGAACCCAGGCGGTTGACTTGAGGCCCCCCGCCCCCATTCCAGGCTGAGAGGCCAGACCGAGGAGAGAAGGAGGTCACGTAGGGCTGGACCTAGTATCAGCTGGGGTGGAAACCCCAACTCCCCTCCAGGCTGCCCCAGCAGGATCTACACCGGTCGGGCTTTTCCCTGTAGCGGTCCCTTCCTGCAGAGCTGGGCGCAAAGTAGGTGCTTGCAGTGGGTGTTCCCTAGCATCTGGCCAGCCCCACCCTGGCCCCCTGCCTGATGCTCTGTCTGTCTGTCTGTCTGTATGCAGAGAAGCACTTCCTGCGCCGCTCCCGATCGGGGGACATCCTGGCCAAGAACCCGGTGGTGCGGTCCAAGAGCTACAACACGCCACTGCTGAACCCCGTGGCGGAGCACGAGGCTGAGGGTGCGGTGGCCGGCGGCACGGGCATCCGCAGGCACTCGGTCTCCGAGATGACGTCCTGCCCCGAGCCCCAGGGCTTTGCTGACACACCCGGCCAGGACCCTGCTGGGACCTTCAGACCCTCCCCAGCGCCCCCATCGGGGCCTTGCCCCAGCAGACTGTACCCTCCAGCGCAGCCCCCTGAGCCTGGCCCAGGCCCGGCCCGCAGCTCACCAGCCTCCTCCAGCCCCGAGAACCTGGTGGACCAGATCCTGGAGTCGGTCGACTCGGATTCGGAAGGGATCTTCATTGACTTTGGGCGGGGCGGTGGCTGTGGGACGTCTGAGTCTGAGGGGGCAGGGGGCCGGCAGAGTGTCGTGTGACCCAGGCCTTGTGTTTTTACTGACCCCGCGTGTACGCCTGTGCGGTGCGTGAATGCGAGAGTTTTCTACTCTGTCCCGTCCAGTCCCCCGTCGGCCTCAGCCACTTTGGCATTCCTGAGTCTTTGTCGAAAAGACCGTCGCCGCCCGAGACCCCGGCACCTTTGTTCTGGGGCGTCAGGGGCTCAGCAGGTGCAGGGCAGCCTCCTGTGCGTGGAGCAGACCTGGCCGCTCCCTGCACCCCAGCCTGCTCAGCCCTCCAGTGTCCACACCATGCAGACTGTGAACCCCTCAGCTCGGCCAGGCCTCCAGAGAGACCCCCCCCCCAGGGTCAGTGGCAGAACTGCCTCCCCGTCCCCCACTCGCCTCGGGCCACAGCGTGACCTCCTGTGTGCACCTCTGTCCCAGACGCTCCACGCAGCCCGTCCTCGCTCAGCCTGGCGTGGCTGTGGGTGGGAAGCGGGTGGAATAAAACTTGTCTGCCCGGCTCTCGAGCTGTGTCTGCGATGCCAGGCCCTGAGGACGTTCTTCCAGGGTCCTCACCCTCGGGCTGCACCCGGCCTCACTGGGGTCTCCTCTTCCCGCTCCCAGAGGGCTCAGGTTCCCAGGGCCGGCTCTGGGCCTCTGGAGGGGGCCTTCCGGGCTAGGCGGGGAGACTCCCGACCCCGTTCCCAGGGCTCCCCTCTCGTGGAGTTAACCTTTGGTTGGAGGTGGGGTGTGGGTGCCCTACGGGCAGATAACAGGACAGACCCAGGGCGCGTGAGCCGGTGATTGGCGGTTGCTGGGAGTCGGGTGGTCGGGGAGGGGAGGTGGGCGCCTGGTGAGAAGCGTCAGCCCACGGGGGTGTGCGGGGGGAGCCACCTGGGGGGACAAGTTCCTCCTGTCGAGTGGGAAAGCGAGCCAGGAGCCCCTGCTCCAGCCCAGGGAGGGGTGCGCAGGGGATGGCAGGGTAGGAGCGAAGCTTCGTGGTCTGATCTGGGACGTACTGACTGCACGGGGCCAGCGGGAAGGTGCCCAGGGGCGTGGCCGGCAGAGCGGAAGTGAGCCGGCCTCGGAGGAGCCAGGGTGGGGGATGGGGCCGGAAGCCCGTCCCCAGTCTGAGGACCAACGAGCATGTGGCCACTCAGCTCCGCTGATGGGGCTGACATCCCTGAACCGCCCTGCTTGGCTCCCAGCTCCCTTACGGAACCCGGGATAGGCCTGGGACCGGCTGAGCCTGGGGTGGGGTGGGGAGTATTATGGGCAGGGTCCCCTCGAGACGAAAGGACCAGGCAAAGGGCAGAGGCTGTAGCAGGGGGCTGTCTGCCTGGGCTCTATCCGCCCCCCACCGCCCCGGCACTGGGCCCTGTCCTGCCCTCACCTCCCGAGTGTCGGGGGCTCTATCGAGCACTGCCACCTCGTGGGCTGCTGGGCCTGCTCTGATACCTGGGGACTCTGCTGGCACACGGCCCCACGCCCAGGCATGACCTTTGTCTGTGGGGGACCCTGAGCTCTTTTTTTTTTTTTTTTTTTTTTTTTTTTACCCTGAGCTCTTTGACCAATCCCTCCACCCCGGGCGGAAGGGGAGCCCCAGACACCGGCCAGCCGTGCCTTCCCAGCAGTGGGGAGACAGAACCCGGGGAGGGGGTGGCTGCTGAGCCTGGGTCCCGCAGCAGCTCCAGACACCCAGGCGGGGCCTCCAGCTGGGGCTGCCCCCCGCTCCCCCATAAAGGGGTATCCCATCAAGGTGGGCTTTGAGCGTGTCCATGTGTTGAACCCACTCTTGTTCGAAAAATGTTTGAGGAACTCTACATCAAAACATCTTGCTATAAATTGGTAAATTATAAATGAAAAATCAGGACCAGGGAACACAGAAATTCGGATAGAAAACCAGCTATAGCTGGTCTCCCCAATCTACAGAACCGCCACGCACAGCCGCATGGGCCTTGGTTTAAGATGCAGCCCAGGTGTCCCAGCCGAGACCCAAACCTTGCAATGAAGTCACATCACCGACCGTGTCTCACTTTGGCCACCAGGGAGCTCAGGCCAAGCCCAAGCTAGCTGTGGCCAAGGCCGGCCTATGGCCCTGTGTGCGCCCCACCGGCCTACCCGCCTCCCACCCCCGAGTCCTCTCCCCACCTCCTGTTTCCCCACCCATTCACGGCACTTGTCACTCTGTAATTAAGGGTGGAAACAGGGACTGTGCGGTCAGAAGCTTATGTGGTGCGGTTTTCTTTCAGAGCAGAGTGGAAAGAGACAGTGGATAAGGGACCAGAGCCCGAGAGAGGCTCGGAGGTTTTAGCTCATGGGAGACCCCTCTGGAAGAAATGAATTTGTTATTAGCTTTTCTCCCCACTAGAAGGCAGCCCCATGTGGCCAGGAGGCCCCCCTGCCCTGTTCCCACTGAGCCCTCAGCCCCAGGTCAGTGCCCAGCACACGCTGGTTGCTCAGTTAATTGAAGGTTGATCCGGCCTCAGCATGAGCAGGGGAGCCTTCTTCAGAGGATGGTCCGTCTGCATCTCCAGGGCTGAGGTGCAAGAGACCAGCTCACTGTTTTTGTCTTTTTCTGGTTTTTTTGCTGTAGGTCTTCCAGGGGACCCTGATGACCACGCTCGCCTTTGCCTCTCAGATGCAGAATCTCAGGCCAGCCCACGCCTGCTGATGCTGGATCTGCATTTCAGCCAGATGCTGGGGGTCTGCGTGCTGTGAGCTGTGCTGGCTGTGCTCGGGGTCTGAGGCGGGTGTTCCGAAGGCATCTGGAATGGAAGGTCCCGCTAAATAATGAAAGTTGACAGCACTTCAGGCGAAATAGCCAAAAAGCAGATGGCAGAACATCCCTTGTAGTCAGAGTAGGACGTCTGTCCCGTCCGTCCAGCAACCTGCAGCAGGGGTGCTCGCTGTGGAGAGGATGTGCTCACGGTGAAGGGGGTACGAGGGGCCCCGGAGAGCTGCACGTCCAGGAGATCTGGGGGAAGTGAAAAAGATGTTATTTAAAAAACACACTTGGGGACTCCCCGTCAGCACTGAGCGGGGGCCATTCTCCACCTCGGGGGGGTCTTGACCTGCCCTGTGTATCTCCTTCGGGCGTCCCGGGGAAGCCCAGGGACACAGTCTTAGAATAGTGTTTTCACAATAAAACGCATAGGATGACGAGGAAACCAACTATGCTGACGTACAACCTTGAAGGTCTCTTTAAAATGTGTGACTGGTGGTGCCTTATTAACTCATCAGTAGACAGATCTCCTGCAGGTCACCTGCTGACCGGGGTCGGGGTGGCGATGAGTGGAACTAGCAACCGCTGGGTGTGACGTCAGCACAGTCCCCACCTCTGCTGGTGACAAGCCGATTTGTCACAGAGAGGCTGACCGCCACTCCGAGGTCAGTTAGCCAGCACAAAGCCGTCGCTTTTGCCAAGTGCTTTCCCCAGGCAGCGGGGAGTCCGAGAGCTGCACTCCAGACCCTGCCGCCCACCTCCACACTCCCCTCCGCTGGGGCCTTGTAAGCCCTCCAGTGTCTGCTGGCCTCCTCTCCCCACCAGAGGAGCTGGACTCAGCCCTTCAGGGAGTAAAGGGCACACAGGATACAGGCTCCCTGCCCACCACCCTAGAGGCCCACAGTCTCAAGGGATAGCTGGTTCCAGGAACATTGCTGGTAGAGTCGGGAACTCCTGCCGGGTTGGGGGGGAGGGAGGAAGGGAAATTGGCTGTTGGGGGGGGTGTGTGTGTGTGTCCCCAGGACCTATATTCTTGCGAACACAGTCCTTGATGTGATGGGACAGCAATGAAAACTATGTATAGATGCAGGAGGGGAGGGTGTCCATCAGTGGATGGTGGCTAAGCAAAATGTGGTCCATCCATTCAATGAAATATGACTCAGCCTTAAAAAGGAAGGAAATTCTGCCATGTGCTACACCGGGGATGAACCTTTCTAAGTGAAACAAGCTAGTCACAAGGACAAATATTGTAGGATTCCACTTACATGAGGCACCTAGAGGAGTCAAGTTCATCAAGACAGAAAGTAGATGGTGGGGGCCAGGGGCAGGGGGAGGGGATGTGGAGTCAGTGTTTATGGGGACAGAGTTTCAGTTTTCTTTTTTTAAAACATTTTTTGGTGGGGGGTGCGGGGAGCACACCACACGGCATGTGGGACCCTAGTTCCCCGACGAGGGATCGGACCCGCATCCCCTGCATTGGCAGCGCGGAGCCTCAACCACTGGTCTGCCAGGGAAGTCCCGAGTTTCGGTTTTGCAACGTCCGTGTGCTTAACAACACTCACTGTAGACTTAGATGTGGTTACGACAGTAAATGTTATGTTACGTGTATTTTACCACATTAAAACACGCACGCGTGCACACACACAAGAACGAAAGGAAGAAGGGGGGAGGGGGGATGAAGAGTTCCCTTTCTCCTTGCAGTTCCGCAGCGCTTGCCTTGGGGAGTGTGGGCGGCCCGTGTGGGCCCCTCTGCAAGGGCCCGAGTGGAGGGGAGCAGCCTTCCAGCAGGGAACCGTGTTCCCAAAGCTCAGGCGTGTCCGGCAGTGGAGTGGGCAGTACTCTTGGGGAGGCTGGGAGAAGTGGGGAGGCTGCTGGACAGAGGAGCATGTGCCAGGGATGCAACGGGCACAGACTCAAGATAAGTCCCTAAAATCACAATGGTCTCCTGCTCCCTGCTTCCCGAGCACACAGAAGGGCCACACTTCCTGGTCCCCTTGGGGCTGGGTGGGGTGCTGTGACCAGCTCTGGCCAGCGACTTCTGAGCAGAGGGCCCCTCTGGCGTTGGATCTTTTCATTGCCAGGCAGAGACCCTCCAGAGCTCTCCTCTTCTCTGTGTGGTGATGGGCACTCTCCAGATGGGGCTGCTCCGGCAGGCTGGGTCCCAGGGGGCTGTGGACGGGCAGCGTGCATGAGAAGTAGACCAGTTTGGTGTAAGCCCGGGACACTGGGGATATTTATTGCTGCAGCATAACCTGGCGTGACTAACTGATACACTCCTCTTTCCCAAACACTCTAGAGGAAGGTCATCTGCGGATGGGGAGAAGGCTGATGCTGGCATATGGCATTTTATTTATTTATGTGTGCTGCATACCCCTCGTGGGCAGAGCCAGGACCCAGGGTTCTGATCCTGAATTGGTCACTACCTTGCTGTGTAATATTGGGCCAGTCACACATTCTCAGATTCCTCATCCATAGTGAGGATCTTTCCAGATGTAATATTCTGTGACTGATGATATTTCTCTGCTAGTCTGTACACTATGGACACAGGCAGAGCAGGGGCTGTAAGATCACAAACCCCGAGATACCAAGCATCCTTGATTAAGAAACTCTGTGCAGGGCTTCCCTGATGGCGCAGTGGTTGAGAGTCCGCCTGCTGATGCAGGGGACGCGGGTTCATGCCCCGGTCCGGGAAGATCCCACATGCCGCGGAGCGGCTGGGCCCGTGAGCCATGGCCGCTGAGCCTGCGCGTCCGGAGCCTGGGCTCCGCAACGGGAGAGGCCACAACAGTGAGAGGCCCGCGTACCACGAAAAAAAAAAAAAAGAAAGAAACTCTGTGCAGATGACAATGTATGGGGCCCGACAAGAACTTAATGGATTTTGACCTGAAGGTGATAATGACTTAATAAACTGAGGGTTTCACCCAAGAACGCTTCCCCTCATTGACAGACATGTTTGCAGAAAACTCAGAACTGCTTTAACAGACTGCAAAAAGCTATAAAAATGTAAAGCATCATCGACGTCATCACGAGAAGAATTTCTCACGTTGGCATTTCTCTTTTCACTACGGGGATTTACGTCAGCCTGTGTTTGGCAGGGGAGGAGGGACAGGTTTACGTCAGCCTGTGTTTGGCAGGGGAGGAGGGAGAGGTAGCGCGAAATAGGAGGGTGCAGAGGATAAGGCAGGGCTCTTATCTGCAAGCAATGGCGGCAGATTCTGCTGATTACCCAGAGAAGGAGTTTATTGAAGGATGTTGGGAGTTCCTAGAGCTGTCAGGAGGTGGGAGAGCCAAGCTCGAGGCTTACCTTCCAAATGCCTCAAACTGTCGCATATGACAGGCCTGGTGGGAAAACTGCCACTACCACGCCACTGCACAGGGATACTCACACCCCACAGAGATACTCCCATTGCCTGGAGAGGCTGCTATGGCACAGAGATGCTCCCACCACTCAGAGATGCTTCTACCACACAGGGATGTGCTTGCCACATAGAGATGCTCCCACCACACAAGGATGCTCCGGTTGTACTGGACCAAACCCACAACTGTCACCAGCACCAATAGCAATCACGTCCCAGGTATTTAAACTTGTACCCACTGCAGTGTCAACCCCACCCCCCACCCCCAGCTGAACATCCGAGGCTGCCCTTTCCCATAATAAATTGCAGGGCCACCTCCTCTCTTAAGGTGTAGGTTGCAATGGTGGAGCCTAGTCAATGTCTGGGTCCTGACTGCAAAGGACTCTGGGTAAACCCGTGGTCTGGCCACCTCGGGTGGAGAGACTGGTAGGACAGGGAATCCCAATAGAACAAGGGCATTTGAAAGGTGCACGGTGTCAGGGGACACAACCAGCGTTCCAGCCTGATGTCAAAAAGGCATCAAGAATGTCACCTGCTCAGTTTCAGATCAAAAGAGTTTCAACAATTAGGTCCAAGCAATCACAGAAGACATCGTGGAGTGTGCATGTGGGTTGTACTCAGTTTGCAGAGAAGTGGTTTGCCGTTTGCAGTCGACGCTAACAACCAAATGCATTTGCTCTAAAACTTGGACCAGGGCACATGATAGGAGGCCAGGGAGTCGGGAAACCTGGTTGGGGTTCCTGGCTTGGCTACACAGCAGCAGAGAAAACCCCTTACCTCGCTGGTCTGCGCCCTTAAGGGGGAGGGTTGGAACGCGATCTCCCAGATGCCTTCTGGCTCAACCTATTTTGGTTTCATGGTTTTAATAAGGTTCAAAGCAGACCACGTCTTGGCTCAAGCAGCTGGCAGGGAGAGTTAATTTGGGAAAAAACAAATGAGAAGTCCAAGACCAGGGACCAGGGGTCTTTCTTTCCTCCTTCCTTCAAGTTCCCATCCCCCACTGCTTATTGATGTGGAATTTGCTGCTTGGGGGAAAAGCAGCTCTCCGACTTCATAAACATTTGTACCGAGAGCAAATTTAATAAAGCTGAGAATAATACCATTCAGATGTAATTCCTTCATTTTGCATTATTATTCTTTCTTTTCTATCGCAAAGCATTTGAAATGCAAGGAGTTATTGTTATAGCTACAAAAGGAAATGACTAACTGGTGGGTTATTGATTAGACGTGCTTGGGGAAAAACAGAAGAACCAAAAAGGGAGCTGGCCTGGGTCTCACAGTTTCTTTCTACTTCTTTTTCCTTTTATTATGAAAGGCAGGATACACCTGCATTCTTTTCCTGACAATCATTCTGTATGATTGCTTTATTGTATATATTTAAATATCACTAAGCTATGGTAGTGGAATTTGTATGAGATTTTCACAAAACACAAATGCGAGGAGGGTGGCATTCCCCCTGACATGTCTTTATACCACGGAATTACTCTGCCAGCCATAGACCATCTGGGGCGTGTTTTCTCTTACTTCTGTCCAAAGTCGCTTTTTGAACCAGAAAACCTGCAAATTGTCCGGCTTTCATGAGACCCATCTGACACTGATAATAAAAGGTGTTTACATTCCACAAAAGGAAAAGAGAAACCAGCGCAAAGCACTAGACGAAACCCATCAAGTGTGAGTCCCTGGCATTAGGCATCCTCTCGATTTCCTTGTCAAGTTTTGAGAGGGAAGAAGAGTTTCGACCCAGAAGTAGGCCCCCTTCCTGATCCATCGAGGGGGGCTCAGGTATGCGTGAGACTTAGAGGTCAGGCAGTACCATAGATGCTTCCGCTTTCTCACCACCAAAGTCCACTGGGAGCAAGGAAGGTACAAATAACATGCAAGTGTGCTGCGTGAGGTGAACAGGCCCATGTGCTAGGATGGTTACAAATTCTTTGCACAGAAACAGGCAGCTGCTTGAGTGACGGTAGAGAGAAACAGTGGTCATTCATTCATTCATACTGATTGGGGATAGTGGCTACCATGTGCCGGACCCAGGGCTAGACACTGGAGATACTGCAGCGAGCAAACAGCCTCATGGTTCATGGCTACCATTAGCACAACTGGCTTGAAGCTGACTGTCTTGACTTTGGGGAGGATAAAGTTTTGGTCTGTCTAACTCCCTTCCTATCCCTGGAATGGTCATGTGTCTTGGGCTCAGTCATCCAGGGCTTCCCTGGGCTTTTTTTTTTTTTTTTTCTGCTAATGCTGTCAGGAGAGAAACTCTTTGTAATTTAGCTAAAAGGTATAAAGATATTTTATCAGAGGGCATTTTGGTTGTAAGAAATAGAAAATTCAAACTAGTTCAAACAATAAGAGAATTTATTGGTGCATTTAATGAGGAAGTCTGGAGGAAGTGTGGGCCCCCTGGGTGGGTTTGATCCAGGGGCTCTGCAAGGTCACCAAGGACCCAGTTCCTTGCCATCTCTGTTTTATCCCAAGCCTTGATCCCATTGTGGTCACAGGATGGCTTCTTGCTATTCCCAGTGCACTAAGCTTCTCATCTAAGTTGGGGGAGAGAAAAGGACAGAGCAGGATTTGTTCTTCCCCAATCTTCCAGGCAAAGTCCAGCTCCTCCCACCAACTGGAGTGTCCTGAACTGCTCACTGTGGCCCAGCGAAGGCCTGCGTCATTGGCTTGGGCCCAGTGACTTCCGGAACCGGAACCAGTCACTGTAGCAGCGTGTGATATTATGCCAGCTGGCCTCTGCAATCAGATCCCCCCTCTAGAAATGGGGAGGGGTCAACACACCTGATTGTCTTGGCTGCTGTACACAGGCCACTGGGGACCACAGAGCCCACCACACGTGATCCCAGAGCTGCCAGCAGCCGTGCCACCTTCCACGCAAGGCAGCCTAGGATTGTGCAGCTGCTAGCGCCAGCCCCCTCCCCCAAGAGCAGGAAGGGGGAGGGACACGAGCAGGGGCAGGGCAGGATCGCATGGAAGGATGCCCCTGGCTGCTGTGCTAACACAGATGGAAAGGGGCAAGGGCAGAAGCCAGGAGATGTATTAGGAGGCTCTGCTGCACTGAGCCACGTAGAGATGCTGGTGGCCTGGACCACTTGGGCCAGCGTGGGTGGACAGAAGTGGTGGCACTGTGACATGTTTTGAAGGAAAAGCTATCGGGGCTCATCCAGGGACCACGCATGGGGTGTGAGGGAATGAGGGGAGCCAAGGATGCCCCGACGGGTTTGGAAGGGGCTGGTGGAGAACCGGATGGGAAGCCCAGGAGAGAAGGCCACGTGGACGTGTGGGGATGTCAGGTGGGCAGTCAGAGGCAGGAGGCTGGAGTCGAGAGACAACGGTTGGGGATCATCTGGTACAGGCTGTATTGAAAGCAGGAGGCTGGGGAGTAAATGAAAAGAGGTGCAGCCCCAGTCCCGGGCGCCGACCTTCAGAAACCAGGGAGACGGGGAGGAGGCAGCGGAGACAGAGCTGCAGCCAGAAGGGGGCGCCAGACACCGGGCCTGATAGAAATCCACCCTTAGAAGTCACCTCCTGAGCGGCTCTCCGGGTGGGAATGCGATCCTATCGGAGGACCAGTCACCCTCTTGCCTGGGGCCCCGGAACGTCAGTGGCACCTCTAGGGGTATCTGGGCCCCAGCCTGGTCTTTCCTGAGTACATGACCCCCGCCTCAGGGCTGGAACGGTGACTTTGCCCATGCGCAGAAATGCAGGCATAGCTCGCAATGACTCTGGGCCACTCAGGTCCTGTGCTCCAGGGAAACAGCGCTGGCTGGGTAGCGCGCGGGGCGGGGCGAGGGGCGGGGCCTGCACGGAAGCCACGTCCGGGGCGGGGCCAGGTGAGTCGCGGGCTGAGCCGAGCCCAGGTGACGCACCGGCGGAGCTGTAGTCAGGTAAAGACCATTGTCCGCGGGAAGGAACCCGCCTGGGCCCAGGTGGGGACGCAGCGCGGGTTCTGGGGCTGGGCCCATTGCTCAGGCGGGCAAGCCGAGGCGGGGAGGGGGGCGGGGCCGCATGACGCGGTGCGGAGACGGGCGGGGACCCCGGAGCCCGCGCTGGCCGCCGCGTGTTCCCGGCCCCTCCCACACCCCAGCCCCTACCTTACCCCACCCCCCTTTTGCACGAGCGCGCGCTCCTCTCCCACTCCTCCAGTCCTGTTCCCCCGCACCCTCCCTGTACCCCCGTCCCCTCCTTTCCTGCTCCCTCGCTTCTCCCGCGGCTGGGCCGTCTCAGCCCAAACTTTCACCGTTCCCCCATTTTCCTCCCCAAATTCAGGGTCTCCGATCCTGCCGGGTCCACATCATTTCCCTCAGCTCCAACTTGGGAGGCAGGAAGCATCGCTCCGCTTCACAGATGAGAAAACTGAGGCTGCGCAGTTGTTACGCTGATTCAGACTCAGAGGCTCCGGCTGGGGGTGCGGGCCCGCTCATCACAGGGGATGGACCCCCAAGACTTAATATGCCCCAAACTTAAATCAGCCTCCAAAATCGCCAGTTAGGGGAGAGGCCCTGGACGCTTTCACTTTTCCCAAACCTTGGCCCGGCGCCACTGTCAACAGCACTGGCTTGGGGGTTCCCCAGGGCCTGGCAGGTGTGTGAAGAGTGGAGGCTAAGGCTCCCGGAGAAGGAAGCAGGGTGGGAGGGGAGGAGCTCCTCAGTCCTTGTCGGCGGGGTGGGGACCTGGCCTTGGCTGTCTGGAGGCCGCAGACTTTGAGGTTTTGTGACGGAGGCTGTGTGGATTCCAGAGAGCACGCGGTGCTTATTGACGGTGAAATGCAGTGTTAACATTTGTCCTGGTGAGAGCTCAGAATCTAAGACTCAACAGTAAATATCCTTTGGTCTCTCTCTGTTGGTGGTTTTAGGGTCTTGTTTGCGAGTTTCTCCTTTAATGCAGTGATGTTAAACCATTTCTCAAACCAACAGCACGGCAGGGGCCGAGGGGTGAAGACGGGCACAGTGCACTGGCCTGAGCCGGGCTAGTCCTTGTGGACAGCCACCTCCCCAGTCCCCTGTCCACGGAGGACTCAAAGTCTAGCCTCTGTGTGACAGAGGGAAGCCAGGGGCTTGTGGGAAGTCAGGGAGGGCTTCCTGGAGGAAGTGACCGTTGAGTTGGAAGATGGGTGAGAGATAGGCAAGGAAGGGTGTGGCACACTGCGGTTACACAGAGGCTGGGGGACTGTAGTTGGCTGGGGATAAGTCACATGTGAGGTGGGGGTAGAAATACATGCGGAGAACCTGACAGGTGGTCAGGTAAAGCCGGTAGGAATTTACTTGGTTGATGTCACTGAGTTGCTGAAGTGCAACCTCAGTGAGATGTTTTGTTTGTTTGTTGTATTCATTTGTTTAATATTTAGATTGCGCATATAAGTGAAAAAGTATTTGTCTTTCTCTGACTTACTTCACAAAGCATGATACCTTCCAGGTCCATCTGTATTTTTGCAAATGGCAATATTTGATGCTTTTCTTTTTATGGCTGAGTAATATTCCATTGTGTATATATGCTATGTCTTTATCCACTCATCTGTTGATGGGCGCTGCAGCGAGATGTTTTAAGGTCTGGAAACTTGACTAAACATCCCATGGATCTTGGCATCTCCCTAACAAGCCAGTCCCAGCTGAGTCGGTTGTGGGCACACCATGGATGGTGGCTTCCAGCAAGAGCTCAGCCACCTCGGAAGTGCCTGGCATGCATACCCATTCCCTGATTTTATCCTCTTTTACTGATGGGGAAACCAAGGCACAGAGGCAGCAGGAGCGGGAGAATGAACCACAGAGGGAGTCAGAGACCTAGTTTTGGAGCAGGTCACTTTCCCTCTTGGGGACTCAGCCTCCTGACCTGTAAAGTGGCCGCCCTTGGCCATCCTTCCCCCAAAGCATCACGGGCACCTTTGCTAATGGCTCTCAGGCCCTAACTGTCCACTTGATTGGATCATTCCTCACTCACACCAGCCTCATGAGGCAGGGGCTGTTACTGTCCCCTTTTACAGATGAGGAAACTGAGGCAGGGATGTTTAGATGACTTTCTGAGCTCACATGGCCGGTGAATGGAGAGCCAGGCCCGCTGTGCTGTGGCTGCAGCATTCGCGCCCTCCCCACCGGGCCAGCCGCCTCCCAGGGCCCTGAGGTCTGTCTCCTGGGTGGAGACATTCCAAGCCTGCCAGTGACTGCCCTTCAAATCTAAGTGAGAATAGCTTTGGGATATGAAAATGATGCTTTCAGTTTCTTTTCAGATAAATTACTTAACTTTTCCCTCAATCCTTTGATTAAAATTGATGCTCACGGAAGATGCGCCACATGTATCCAGAGGCTTCCCGGGCCGCCCAGGGTACATCTGAGGGTCCCCTTCTGGGCCCGGCACTGAGGGAGGGGGATGACCTCAGAGATGTCCATGTGGGGCTCTGCTGCAGGGTCCCGTCCCAGCCATCTGCCTGGAGGCTCCCAGAGCTGCTGGCAGCTGGATCTGGCCACTGTCCCGTTTTCTGGGTCCCTGAAAGGCAGGAGACCAGGCTGAGTTGGGTCCTCGTTTTCTCACCTCTCAAATGGGCATCAAGCAGCAGGGTGTCCTGAAGCTCAGAGGGAATAACTCCTCAGAGGAGAGGACCCAGGGTCCCCCCACCCGACTGGTCTGAGTATGGATGATGGAGATTATGGCAGAGGCCCCAGCTGTGTCCTCTTCCGGGACAGAGCAGCCTGGGATGGCAGACAGTGGAGCGAGCAAGGTGGGCAGTGGGAGTGACCTGGGGCAGGGGGAGGTGTTGGAGAGATGGGCCAGGAAGGCTTTGAATGCTAGGCTCTGCTGTGTACGCTTTGCCTGCTCTCTTGTTCAACAGACACCCCAAGTTCCTTTCAGGTCCTGGGTTGGATGAGTGCTGGGGCTCAAGCGTGAGTCAGAAATGGCCCCGGCTGTGAGGGAACACACGGTGATGGGTCAAGAAGGACACATGGACACCTGGTGAAGGCTGATGAGGGCTGCCAGAGTTTGGAGGAAGCCCCTCTCCCAGCCTGTGGTAGGTGTGGGGTCTGGGAGCATCCTAGCGCTTTTGACTGTAACAGACAGAAAACCCAGCTCTGAACCAGCCCAGAAGTCCAAGCGGCCATATTGGCCCATGTAGCTGAAATGGTCTGGAGATGCTATGGAAATCAGGTATGGCTTGATCAAGGCTGAGCAATTTCCTGCCCTTTTCGTGGGCTGCTGGATCTTCGAGGTGGCAGCAGATTGGCTCCAGCCATTCTAGGCCTCATCTTTATACACAGCTATGTGAAGAGAAACTGCTCCAGTGGCCCTTTCAGGACAGCAAGGGATTTTCTTTCCCAGAAGCACCTGGAAAGCTTTTCCTGATACCTCACGGGCCTGAATGAACCTATATCTGTGGCCAGGAAAGTTGCCGTGTGCTGACTGGCTCAACTTGGCTTCCTCAACAAACCTTTGAGAGGGAAGATGGGCTTCCTCTTAGGTAATCAGGCAGGCTGGGAGGTGGGGTGGGTCAGCTCCTTGCAGCTGGAGGGCTCTGCAGGTGAGGGTTGCACACCTGAGCGAGCACCTGGGTTCCGTGGGCAGGGCCACAGGGATGCTGGGGAGGGGAACGGCCCCAAGTCTCGAGGCTGGTGTCTACAAGAACCACAGGTCTCTCTGCAGACCCCCCTTGTCTTTTCAGAGTGCCCGCTGTCCCTGGGGCTTGTGGGCAGGCCCCTGACAAAGTCCTGTAGCAGGTCACAGCTCATTTGCACCTTGCTGCTGCCACCTTTGGGTGTCACGCCCAGGTTCCAGTGGCTTCTGGCCCCGCTACCTGCACAAGTGATCTACATCTGCCTTCTCACCAGTGTCGGCGACCCAGTGGTGTTTGTGATAAAGAGTGGGTAGTGGGGTCTGTATAAATAAATTTGTGGCATAGCTGAGACAAAAGGGTGGAAACGACTCTTCACGGGGTGCAACGTGGAGACTCTGGAATCCCAACTCAGGCGGCCCCCTTCTCAGCCCCTGCCCCTCATGGCTTGACTCTGACCGCCCCACCCAGGTGGGACCCTGTGCCAGCCCCCTTCTCTCTGGGTCTCCGTGACCTCCCTGTAAATACAGGGGTAGGCCTGGATGGCCCTGAGCCCGCCTCTCTTTCCCGCAGAGCCCTGTATCAGACGCCCCATCCTGAGCCTAAAGCCGAGAGCCAGGTCCTACAGATACGGCCGAGGGCTCTTGCTCTGTGCGCCCCGCACATCGTCCGCGCCACTCAAATTAAATTTGGTGCTAATTTGCCCGAGGTAAGTAGGTGATAATTTGTAGCTGCAGCATTAAGATAATTGCTGTGAGGGTCTATTTGTGTAATGTGCAAATATATTTTCATAGCAACAAACCCTTTTGCTATGAATTATACATAGAACTGTCGGGTGATTTGAAGCCTCTTTTGCGTGCCGGCTGTGTTGCGCCTGCCCCGGTCCGTGGCTTTAGCCGGCGCGGCCTCGCGATGCTGGTGGCTCCTCGGTGCCCACGTCCCCCATCCGTGGGCCACGGAGCCTGGCTCAGAGGGAAAGGGCTTAGCAGCAAGAGGTTCAGGAAGGAGTTGAGGCGTGTGTGGACTCAGGTGGAGAGCAAGGCAGGTCGGGGGTGATGGAGCTGCTGCTCTGAAGCCCACTGCCGAGGAAGAAGGGTCCATTTGTGATGTCTGGTTGATTCTCATTTGATTTCGGCATTTACGGAGGCCCGTATATGCCGGGCATGGTGCTCAGGGATCCCGTTTGATCGAGTCCAAGCCCCACCTTGTGGGGATGGTGAGGGAGCCCCCCAGTCATGTTAACTAAAGGATCACAGAACCATGTATCCACGCGTACCTGGTGGAGAGGTGCAAATGACGGGTACCAGAGGTGCGAATGATGGGTACCAGAGCTGTGAATGATGGGTACCAGAGGGGTGAATGATGGGTACCAGAGGGGTGAATGATGGGTACCAGAGGTGCGAATGGTGGGTACCAGAGGTGCGAATGATGGGTACCAGAGGGGTGAATGATGGGTACCAGAGGGTGGAATGATGGATACCAGAGGTGTGAATGATGGGTACCAGAGCTGTGAATGATGGGTACCAGAGGGGTGAATGATGGGTACCAGAGCGGTGAATGATGGGTACCAGAGCGGTGAATGATGGGTACCAGAGGGGTGAATGATGGGTACCAGAGCGGTGAATGATGGGTACCAGAGATGCGAATGATGGGTACCAGAGATGCGAATGATGGGTACCAGAGGGGTGAATGATGGGTACCAGAGCTGCAAATGATGGATACCAGAGGTGCAAATGATGGGTACCAGAGAGGTCGGGACTAAGTGCAGGGCAGGGCTGATGTCCATTGGTGCCGTCATAGCTCTGTTCTAAGCCAGATCTCCCCCAAAGAGTTTTCAGAAATGAAGTTCATTTTCTTGTGCCACAACCAAAAAGAAAAACAGTGTGGGCTTGATTGTTTCATTCTCTTAAAGTAGAGAATACCGAGGAAGATTTCATTGTGTTTCAATACCACTGATCTTTCAAAGAAAAAAAATCAGTGCTCGTTTTGTTACAAGTGACAGGTCATCTATAACCCAAACTGGCTTAAGCAGAAAAGAGGGTTTATTGGATCTTTGCACTCAAGTACAGCTGGATCCAGGTGCACAGTGTTTTAGGGACATTTTCTCCATCCCTTGCATTGTCTTCTGCCATGGGCTTCATTTTCCTCCAGTTCCATGTGGTGACCTTGGGTAACTCCAGGCTCACATCCTCTCAAGTTTGGGTCCAGTAGAAGAAAATTTAAAAGTATCTCTTCTGGGCTTCCCTGGTGGCGCAGTGGTTAATGCAGGGGACATGCGGTCGAGCCCTGGTCCAGTAAGATCCCACATGCTGCGGAGCAACTAAGCCCGTGCACCACAACTACTGAGCCTGCGCTCTAGATCCCGTGAGCCACAACTACTGAGCCCACACGCCTACAGCCCGTGCTCCGCAACAAGAGAAGCCACTGCAATGAGAAGCCCGCACACCGCAACGAAGAGTAGCCCCCGCTCGCCGCAACTAGACAAAGCCTGCGCGCAGCAACGACGATCCAACGCAGCCAAAAATAAATTAATTAATTAAAAAGATAGTGTTGATTTAAATATTTTAGGGAATTCCCTGGCGGTCCAGTGGTTAGGACTGTGCATTCTCGCTGCCGAGGGCCTGGGTTCAACCCCTGGTCAGGGAACTAAAATCCTGCAAGCCATGCGGCACAGCCAAAAAATAAAATAAAAAATATTTTAAAGAGTGGTGGTCACCTTCTGAAGCTCCAGTCTGGGGCTGGGGCTGTGAGCTGAGAGGCACATTAGATGTTGGAAAGCAGGGTGGGCAGAGGGCAAGTTCCGCCCCAGGATCAGAGGCGGTGGGAGGTATAATCTTAGAGGCGAGTGGCGAAGAAGAGAGAACAGAGGGACATGCCGGCCTTGGTCCTGCTGGGTGACTGACAAGACACCACCTTCACAGCCAGAGCTTCCCTCACAGCCATGCAGACCCCAGCTGGGATTTCCTGCAGGACACAGACAAAACGAGTCTTCAAATCCCATTTCACTCATGCAAAAAACAGTTAGCAACCTTAAAATAAAAACCTAAACAAACTCCCACATTAGTCCCAGTGAGATCGTTGATGCCTTTATTACGCAATTTTTTTTTTTTTTTTTTTTTTTTTTTTTGCGTGACGCGGGCCTCTCACTGTTGTGGCCTCTCCCGTTGTGGAGCACAGGCTCCGGACGCGCAGGCTCAGCGGCCATGGCTCACGGGCCCAACCGCTCCGCGGCATGTGGGATCTTCCCGGACCGGGGCACGAACCTGTGTCCCCTGCATCGGCAGGCGGACTCTCCACCACTGCGCCACCAGGGAAGCCCCTTTATTATGCGTTTTAATCGTCCTTCACTCTCTGGAGCCGATGATGGATGGTGGTGGGCGTGTCACGGGTCTCAGCTCAGGGAATCATTCCTTTATGCATAAACAGGGCTTCTCCTGTCTCGGAGACAGCGAACAACGTCGTGTTGTAAACAGCGAGGGGAGAAGAAGGGGTCGTGAGTTAAACCGATGCCTTGTAGAATCTGCATTTTATTGATAGTTTTCATTTCCTCCCATGTGTCATCATCGTGAAGCCCGTTTCGATACACTGGCCTGTGTTGCCAGCGAGCGGCAAGGGTATCTACTCATCCTGACCGATGTTAACGCAGATGCCCGGCGACTGTTCAGTGAGCGGAAGGGCTGGGGGTCCTGGGGCTCCTCACGGCTGCGGAGGAGGCCTCAACCCAGGGGCTGCGGGAGCGCGAAGGCCTCCCCACCCGGAACGTGGGGTCCCAGGGGCAGAGGGGGCCGTGGAGGCCGGGCTGGGGGTGCTGCCCTTGAAGCCAGCTGGTGGCTCACTTGGCTTCTCTGGGCCTCGATTTCCTCACCCGCAAATGAAACGGCACACCTGGAAGCACCCACCCTCCTGCCGGACACGTGGTAACGGGTCACATTTATTGAGCATCTGCTGTGTGCCATCTCTGCATGGCTTAATTCAAGCTGTGGATTTGGTCCTTCCTGCTCCCCGCGAAGTCAGTTCTCTTGTCCCCACGTTGTAGACGAGCAGAGAGGCTGGCCCAGGGCTGCCCAGCTGGTGCGCGGGGCAGGGGGTTCTGTCCCGACGGGCGGAGCGCCCAGCCTTGACTCTTCCTCTCTCCCTCCCTCCTTTTTCATTTTTTTTAATGGAAATTTTCCAATGCATCGGAGGTAGAGAGAACAGCATAAGGAACCCAATGTACCCACCGTGGCACTTGTTCTAAGCTGCATAAAAGTTTGTTGAATCTGAATAATGCTGTGATATTAGTTTGGCAGGACATTTAGAAATCTGTTGATGTGGAAGGAAAGTGCTGTGAGTTGCCCTTTCAGTTTTGGGGGAGGTAAAATGCCTTCAAGAGTAGCTGACCTTCATAGCTCAGCCTCGTGCAAGTGGATAGACCTTGCAAGCAGTACGTGTTCAGTAAGTGTTTATCGAATGAAATCAGTGTTTTTTGTAAACAGGATGCTCATAGGGGAAAGGAGCCAGGCCCGACGTAGGCGCTGGCCTTGCATCCTATACGTCCCTGCCTCAGTGCCTTTGCACATGCTGTGCTCTGCCCAGGGACCCTCCCTACTTTCGTTTGCAGATGGCAGGAGGGGCTCACAGCCTGGCCAGAGCCCCTCCTACCCCATTGCTGGCTGAACTGAGTCCAGACTCCTCGGGGGTGCGGGGGGCGGAATTCATCATTCTGACCCTAACCTGCCTGTTTTGCCCTTGTTTCCAAACCCCATCCATTGTCTGGGCAGGAGCACGTCCCCTCGCCTGGCCAGCACAGGGCCCCCTAATCAGCAGTAGGTCTGAGGTGCCTCTCCCTCCGCCACTGGACAACTGAGAAACTGTGGGTGGGAGGGAAGTGGGGCCCGAGTGTATGGGGAGGGCACTGACCTCTGCTGGACACCTACTATGTCCTGGCGTTACCCAGAGGGATCTCATTCTTGGACACCGGGTTCCCCGGGTTTTCTGAGAGCCTGACGTGCTACTTCTTGTTGGGAATTTCCTGCTGCTCACCCTTGGCCTGGGGGTGGCCATGCTGCCCCTCACTGGCAGGGGCATCATGTCCCCATGCCCGTCCCCCCATCTCTTTGAAGCTGTCCACTCCTCCCTGGTTCTCCGTGTCCCTGGGGCGCTGGGCTGCTCTGTTCCCAACGTCTCTCACTGCCATGGGGTGTGGGCGTTCAGCTGCCCGCCTCTTCTCAGGTACCCGCCTGAGGGCAGGGGCACTCGACCGCGGCCAGCAGGACACTGAGAGGACGGAGGGTGGGGGGTTTTGGTCAGTGAACCTCACTCTTCCCTGCGACCCACCGCACTGAGCAGCTGCTCCCCAGGCCCACCGGCCTCCTGGCCCCTCGTCCACCGCCAGGCCGCCATCACTTCCCTGAGGGGTCCTCGGTGGAGCCCCAGCCCGTGTCCACAGCCCCACCAGGGGCCCCCTCCCGCCTCCTCCTGTGTTCCCTCCCCAGTGAGCGGCCCGGCCACCCACACTCCGCACGGGCCTTCTGGCTCCCCACCCCCCATCGCTGGCCTGCAGGTCTCTGTCTGCCTCCCCCCACTTCCTTCCACCGGGCAGTCTCCACTCGGGACACCCTGCCGTTGGCCGTCCTCCAGCTGGCACCGGGGCGGGCCTTCCAGTGACCCCCGATCGTGTCCCTACCCTCCTTGCGGGCTCCCCAGGGTCGCTCGCCCTCCGTGTCACAGTAGGTCTCGTTCCCTTCTTCCCACCACTGTCTCTCGTTTGGGCCCCGAAGCGGGGAGTGGTGTGTCGTGTCGGTGGTGTGCCCCATCCAAAGCCCTGGCTCCTGCTGCTTCTCTTGCTGCATCTCCAGCCTGGTGTGTGGAGGCCCCTCTGGCACAGCGGACAGTGGGCTGGGGTCAGGGTCATGGGACACTGCAGTAAAGGATGTGTCTGGCCTTTGTCCCGGTTCCCAGGAGGTAGCCTCTCGATCCTCGGAATTTCCCGAGTGATGGGAGTATCTCAGTGATTCGTGACAGTTTATGTCAGGGGGTGACTCGTGCAGGACCCCTAGATAGTCATGCTCACGAGACGACTCCGGGTGGGGATTCTGTGCGGGAGAGACCCCCCCATGTGACTAGAGGGTTTGGGCTTTGTGGCCTCGGGGGCACTGGAGACCAAGCTCAGTAAACCAGCTCGATGATTTAATCAGCAGTACCCGTGGATAGAATGGACGGATGGATGGATGGATGGACAGATGGACGGATGGACGGACAGACGGACGGACGGACAGATGGACGGACGGACGGACAGACGGATGGACGGATGGACGTGTGGATGGATGGACGTGTGGATAGATGGGTGGATGGATGGATGGATGGATGGATGGATGGACGTGTGGATGCATGGGTTGCTGCATATTGATTGGACCGTGGTTCGGCCAGTCATGCCTATGGAATGAAACCCCAACAGTTGCGCTGGACACGGCGGCTCAGTGGAGCTGTTTGGTGGTGATGGTGTGTGGTCGATGTCCTGACTGCATGGGGAGAGGGCGCACAGGTTCCATGGCCAGGACCCCCGACCCTCCACCCGACTCCCTGTGCATCTCCCTTCTTGCCTGGTCCTGATTTGTATTCTTTATAAGAAAACTAATTGTAAGTATAACGCTTTCCCGAGTTCTGTGAGCCAATGAATTATCGATTGTGAGGGGGGTAGTGAGAAGCTCCGAGTCTGTAGGCAGCTGGTCAGAAGCAGGGTGGCCTGGGGACCCCCGACACGTAGCTGGTGTCTGAAGTGAGGGCCGGCCTGGTGCGGACGGCAGCCCCCACCTGTGAAGTCCCTGCAGATGTGGATGTGGCTGATAGAGCCCTGGCTGGTTCTCAGAGGGGGGCTCGCAGAGCTGGGCAGACACTCCCCGCATGCCGTCCCTGTCCTCTCCCCTGGACCGTGGGGCCAGGCAGGGGCCATACCTGGTCTTTTCGCTCCAGAGCTGGGCTTCCGTTCACCAAACCACTTAGCACGTCCCTGAGACTCTCCACTTGGCCTGATTCCAGTGCTAAAAATGCTCCTCAGTATTTTGTTTTTGACATTTCGACGTGGATGCTGACTTCCCTTTCAGCCCCAGGGTCATTCAATTCCATGTTCCTTCAGTAGCTGCACAAACAAGTCATATCTTCAGAAGCAAAGTCGTCCTTTTCCCTTCCCTCTCGCAGATGAGCACAGGCTCAGGTGAGCCGGGGAACCCTGGCCTCCAAGTTGGTAGAAACACTGTTTGGAAAACACTTTGTACTTCCCAGGCGTAGCCGTCGAAGGTTTTTGTGCCCGAAAATGCCCATCTGGCAAGGGAAGCAGATAAACGTGTGGGTTCCAGGGCAGCACTTTCAACGGGAGCTTTCTAAACAAACAGAAACCATGACTGGAATTCTCAAGGAACCTGTGAAAAGGCCGCCGTCTTTGGAAACCGAAACGACTGGCAAATTCTGAACGTTCCAGTGGCTTGCAGGCTCCCGGGAGAAGCCGACGTGTCATAAATAACAAACAGCTGTCCTGGCCGGGCAGCAGGCGGGACTCCGAGGGCACGTGATGTGTTGTGTCTGCACGTGTAAGTGTGTGCGCGTGTGTGTGACCTTGACTCGCCCTTCAGAGCCGGCCGGTGATGAGGATGCTCTGCTGTCACTCTCCTCATTTTAAGTAAATGTCTGAGAACAGTTGTAAATACTTGTTCCCTGTGAGTTAAAGTGAGTTCGGAATCGCGGACGTTTCTGGAGGGGCACCCTTCTCTTTTCTGCAGCTTCTGACACTCTTCCTATAACCAGTCCGCCCGTCAATCAGTAAATGACGGCTGGACGCCGTCCGAGCCACAGGCACGGGCAGCAAGCGGGTCCTCTGGGGATGCCCGTGGTGGTGAAGGTGACCTTGGCTAAGGTACCCAGAGCGTCAGGTAGTCGGTGCCCGTCCGGCAGGTGCTGCCACCACCTCAGCGCAGCCTCCCGTGCCTCTTGGCTCAGGTGGGCTGGTCCAGAGGCTGCTGTTTTTGGGGATCGCCCCCAGCTGTGGCAAGAGACAGCAGCCTTGGGTGTCGGTGCCGGGACCTCCTGCAGGGGAGGACCGCCTCGGAAGCCGAGTCATCGTGCTCTGCTGCTGCCGGACGCGCCCCCCCTTCGCGAGCTCAACCACAGGCGGCTGCTGGGCTAAGTCTGCCCTGTGCCCCCTCCACGCCCCCCCTTGCACACACCCTCTCCGTAGGCCGCCCTCCCCAACCCACTCCCGTATGTGTCCCCCTCCCTGTGCAGGTGCCTCTCCGTCACTCTTAGCGCAGGGCGGATGGGCCAGGTCAAAGGCTAACAGACAGACTGACAGGTCGTCAGGTGGATGTCACATCAGTGCCAGGTCACCAATCCCACCCGCAGGACTGACGTCTTCCCCCCGCCTCGGGTGGCTTTAGGTCCACAGACTTGAACTCTGGACTCAGGGCCCTTTTATTTTTTGATTAATTTATTTATTTGGTCTCACCATGCGGCTTGCGGGATCTCAGTTCCCCAACCAGGGATTGAATCCCTGGCCACAGCAGCGAAAGCCTGGCACCTTAACGACTAGGCCGCCAGGGAGCTCCCTCAGGGCCCTTTGAGGCCTCCCCCCTCCCTCCCTCCCAGCCTCCCTCTTAAAGCCACGCAGGCCGCCCTCTGCACTCGCCTCATTTCCTGCTGCTTAGAAGGCAGTGCCCCCCACTCACTTGCCGTGGCCTCAGCTGCCCTCACCCCTCCCCCACCCTGCCCCTCTCTGCTGGAGCTGCGCGCTCTGTGCGGCCACGCTGCTCCCGGGGCCTCCTCCCTGGCTGGGTCCCTCGGGTGTCCTGAGAGCTGCCAAAGTCCCGACTGCAGCCCAGAGTCAGCCGGGTGAGCAGGCGGCCTCAGGTCTGGTGACAAGCTTGGCCCGGGAGGAGGGCAGCTCCTGGTCCAGGGCCACCGAGGCTGCTTGAGGCCAAGCGAAGTGCTCTCCTGCCCAGCAGCTCTTGCTGGGGGTCAAGTCCTCAGGCTACCTGCAGAGGCCAGGCGCCCGCGTGACTCGCGTCCCACGTTTGGGACATTCTTGTGCCCGTGGGGCTCGTGTGCTCTGGGCCTCGGACTGTGGTCCCTGACAACGTGCCGATTGCGTTTCACTCAAGCAGCCTAACCCCGGCCCGTGTCTGGGCATCCCTGGAAATGTTTGCGTCTCCTTGTGAGGGACAGAGAGGCGGAAAGGCTGGCCGGGGGCAGACTCGTCCACTGCTGGGCCGGCTCGGGGGCCACAGCGCCGGGGGCTCTGCCAGGGCTGCTTCCAGACCCGCTCCCCTCTCGACCGTGGAAGCCCCACTTGCCCACCCACAGCGTGGTGCCCAGCGGCCGTGGCCTGGGGCCCGCGGCTCAAAGCGAACAAAGGCACAGTTGGATCATAGGAGCATCTGGAAGCCTTTGGGCTGCTTGTTTCATGAGAATACCCCTGACCCAGGCATCCAACCTAGTTCGTTAAAGAATCTTCCAAGAGATGCTGGAGATAGAATGGCAACAGCAAGAGCCTTGCCGGTAGCGGTTGCCCAGAGGGTCTTAGCCACTACTGCTGCCGCGTGATGGGCTTGGCCGCGGAATTCGCGAGGCGAACCAGAATCCCAGGCAGCCCGTTACCCCGGCCGGTGAGCTGCCCTCCCCGGAGGCGCTCCCCACCCCGTCCTCCTGAGCAGCTGACGCTGCTCTCAGCCCGCTGTGTGTTTACGGAGCACACAAGACAGAGGATGCCCAACCCCGGAGAATTCGTCTCCTGCGGTCCTCTGAGATTGGGCACGTTCCATTGCCAGATTATTCCTTTTGCAACATCAAATAATCCATGACCTGTGGGTCAGCTCTCACCGAGGGTACCACTGCTGGGCCAGGGATGAGTTGAGGATTTGTTTTCTTGTAAAGACAGAAGTACCCCCGACAGACAGAAAGCAGGTGGGGTCACTGGCAGTGGCGGGGCAGGGAAGGAATGACTGCCTAATGGGTGCGGACTTTCTTTGGAGCAATGAGAAGGTTTTGGAACCGGATGGAGGTCGTGATTGCACACTGTTGTGAATGTACTAAGTGTCACTGAATTGCTCGCTTTAAGATGGTGAATGTTAAGAATTTCACCTCAATCCAAAAAAAAGTACCTCTGACAACAACGGATACATTGTGCTCTTTCCAGGCACCTGCCTCAGAAACCTTCACCACCAGATGGAAGTGGTAAGCATGGCCGCCGTGAACAGTTGTGTAGCTTGTTCACTGCCCAAGGGCATTGACATGAAGGGCTACTATCAAGCGGGTCTCTTCTCACCTTGCGCTGGAAGGCGTCTGCCTGGAGGAAGGAGCTCCTGTTTCTACTTGACTCAGAGGTGCTCTATGGGCTTCTCGGCCATGATCGGATGAGCCCTAATGCTTAGTCTTTTTCATGGCTTTTCAGGGAAAAAGTGACACCATGGACATCATCCTCCCTCGCCCCATCCAAGTGGGTGGCTTTCCTGTGGCCAGATGTGCGCTCCTACTTCTGAGATGGGTAAAGAAATCAGTCCTTGTCCTTGAAGCTCAACCGTGATTTAGTTCATGACTTCCTACGCTGAGCGCGCACGCAGACATGTTGAGATCCCAAGAAGAACTCGGCATGTTGTGGGCAGAACCCGGGGGCAGGGGAGAGGCGCCTGCTTTTACCACAAGTGTCCAGTGTGGATAAGGGAGCCGGGCAACGACATCTTCCTATTTCTCCTTTCCTGAAAAAGTTGAGAAATGCAAGAGCGACCATCCTTTCAGGAATGAGGAGGCGTTCTCAACGGCTCAAGGACTCTCTGTGTGAAGTCACAGACCTCCATCTGGCTTCCGTCCGGGGAAGGGTGGGCTCAGTGAATTGTCCCTGAGGACTTGGTCCAAAGGACTTGTGCCCGGGAGATCTGGGCATTGAAGTTGCTTCCACATTGCTGAACCCAAACCACGTACTGCGTGAGGTCAGCTTCGCATCATTTTCACAGCAAAGCCAATGATGGCTGGGGGTACGTGGCTTTCTGGGGGCAGGACAGTGTGGGTCAGGGGGTGAACTCCGGAGCCAGGCTGCTCCCTTCGGATCCTGGCTCTGCCCCTTACTGGTTCTCCTCTGCCAGCCTCAACTGACTCCTCTGTAAAATGGGTATGTTAGTACCTGCCTCATGGGGTTGTTGTGAGGATTAAATAAATGGGTAAATATGTGTAAGGGCCTGCAGGTCACATAGTCAGTGCTTTGGGTGGAGGGTACTCTGAGGTTGTTTAGAAATCAAACCAGCTAAGGAGACGCTGACATCCTTTTGAGCAAATGAAAAGATCCCACTGTGTCATCCCGGCCGTGCAGGCGGCCGAATGCTGGCAGGCGGCGGGGGCTGCTGGGGTCTTCTCCTCGAGCAGTTCTGGGAGTGCTCGTCCACCCGAGCACCTAGATGGGCTGCGAAGAGGCCCTTCTCTGGGTGTGAGAGGCAGGAAGGCGGCCCCGCCTGCATCTGCAGAACCTGGTGTCCAACAGATGCCTGGCTGGCTTGGGGTCAGAGGGGGAACAGGCAGAAACGCAGAGAGAAAGCTGAAGGGGGCTCCTGTGTGGGCGGGAGTTTGCACGAGGGGCTTCCCTGCAGCTCTAAAGCCGACACCTCTGTCCCCACAGCTGGCTCATGCCAGGCACCCTCTGTCAGGGCTGGTGGCCAGGGGTCTGGGCACCCGGTCTGACTCCCCCCTCATGCACTAGAGGGAGCTGGTGCCCGTGGTTCGGCCTCCTGTGGGCTCTGGGCTGCAGCGGGTCTGAGATAAGACAGCTGTTTTGGTTATGCAAGGTGAGGAGGTTCTAGAGAACCTGCAGGACAGAGGAGAGCCTGGGCTGACGATGCGTCACACACTTGAGGTGTCCTGGAGAGGGTGCATCTCGTGTCGTGTTCTTATCACACACACACACACACACGCACGCACATACAGCATTGCACATGAAGGGGCACAAGGAAACCTTTAGAGGCAATGGTTGCGCCTGTTACGTGGTTGTGGTGATGGTATCACAGTGTACGCACATGTCCAAACTCACCGAATGGTGCACATGACATACATCCAGCTGCGTGCGTGTCAGTGACATGTCAGTGAAGCTGTAAACGGCGGAGCAGTCAGGGGGCGGCCGTTCACGAGGCGCAGGCTGGGCCTGGCGTCGAACTTCTCACCCAGCTGAGCCTCCTATTCTTCTCCCCACTTTTCAGCTGGGTAAACTGAGGCTCCTTACTAGTCATCATCCCGGGTCGTGATGTCTACCAGGTGTCAGGCAGTGGACAAGTATATGTAAATAGTCTCACTGCTTGTGCAGGAGAACCCCTGCTTTCAGGGGATGTGAGTGAATTCGGCCAGGACTTGCCTGCATGTGCTCCTTTGTGGGCCCCAGGGTTACCGTCCTGGGGAGACATCAGAGGGTGTCTTGCTTGGTCCCCACAGTCATGAAGATGTGACTCGCAGAGAGATGTTCAAAAGTGAAGCCACTGCCCACCCCAGAAACCGGGCCCCGCGAGCCTTCTGCGCGCCCCTCCGGGAGCCGTGGGCACAGGGCTTCCTGGCTCTGCGCTCTCCTACATCTGTACAAATTCACGGCCATTCAGACTGGAAGCAGATATTTATTTTTATGCAGATGAGATTCTCAAGAGTGTGTGATGCATCCGAGCTCTTATGAAAGCGGAACATCTGCAGACGTGCGCTGCTTCCATTATGTTCTGGGTTTAGGTTGTGTCAGCATTTATGTTGCCTTAATATGAGAAATGCCAGCACTGTTCTTCCAGGGCTCCTGCTGCCAGCCCCCTCCCCCCGGGCCCCCTCATCTAATCATTTTTTTTATTCTCTTGCTTCTGTTGTTTTTAGTCACAAGTTTGGGAAAAAAGTCACCTATTTCAGCTATCTGAGTGAGCTCCATGAACACCGCAAATACGACCAGCTGACCATCCCCCCGGAGGTTCTGCAGTGAGTGAGACCCTGTCCTGGGAGGCGTGGGCTACGCCCTCGAGCTTCCTTGGGCCTCCGTCCCATCCCGTGAACGCTGAAGGCTTAATTTTCAGACGTGTGCCCGGCCAGATCCGGTTCCGAAATCTGCGGCCTCAACAAAGATTCACAGTGAAAGATGCTAACTGCTGACTCAGAGCAACGAGGCTGAGGATGGCTGTGTACACGGATGAGATGCGTTCCTCACCCACCACTGCAAAACTGATTAACAAAAAAAAATCAGCCACGGCGGTAACTGCTGTTCGCTGCCTTGGCGTTTACCATTCTTGCTTTGGAGCAGAGAACGGGGGCGATTTCTCGGGTGTGTGGATGACACCGTGGACAGCATGAAACGTTCCCAGGCCCATTGCAGGTGTTCTGGAGGACAGCCCACCTGGTGCTTCCGGCTAGAGGCCTAGTTAACGTGTCTGCTGCTTTGCTTTATACAGCAGTGGTCCCCCACTTGGACAGGGCGTCAGGTGGACGGAGGGAGCCCAGGAAGGTGTGTGGTCGGTCCCGGACCCACCGTTAGCTCCGGGTGGAGCTCAGTCTCTGAGCCCTGCCTGAGCACCCTCTGCCCTTTGCATCACCCTCTCTGGGGGCTCAATGGAGCCCCCAGAGCGGGTGCAGGGTCCTCGCCAAGCTGCACGCAGGTGAGGCTGGCAGCCCCGCAGGGGGAGTGGAGATGTCGCGCTCCCTCTGGGCGCCAAGTCACAGGCGCTGGGGATATTAGAGCCGTGTAGGGAGTGTGTCTGCCCACAGGACACTCGCAGGGAGTGGGGCCACGAGTCGGTGACAGTAGGAGCCGAAAGAGGGGCTGAACCCAGCCAGGGAGGGGACCGGTGAAGAGGGGATATCAGGGAAGGCTTCCATGAGGAGGTGACTTCTGAAGTGAGTTTCAGAGGGACTGTTGGCTAGATCGAGAGTCCAGGGAAAGGTGTTTCCTGCAGAGGGAAGCTCTTGTGTAGACACGTGGGTGAAGTATTGGCCAGGGGTTGGTAAGAGAGCCTGGACGCTTGACAGAGGTCGGATGACCCTTGCTGGCTTGTGTGTGTTCCCGTGTGTGCATGTGCAAGACAGCCATAAGGCACGTGGGCCCAGAAGGACGGGACACTCAGGTATCCTGCAGACCTTTGTGGGGCATCTGCCCCCAACAGCACCTGGAGCCGGCCCCTTGTGGCCCGAGGCTTCTCACCTGCAGGGTCACAGCTGTGCTTCCTCTGTGTCCACAGATACAACTAGGAGCTTCGGAACCTGCACGCGGGCAGGCTGCCCCCTCCCACAAAGACGGCCCTGCCGCAGCCCCTCTGCCCACCCAGCGGTTTGGCGTCAGTCTGCGATAGTAAGTGAGCCTCCCCGTGGCCTGCCCTTGTTTCCTGGGAGGGTCGGGTGCTTCCGTGTGCCGGGGAGTTCTCTCCAGACCTTGGCCTCTGCATCCGAGCTTAACCCTGCAGGAAAACTGAAGTGTGAGCTTGGCACTGAGGCCGGAGTGCCCGCCGCTGTGTGTGTCTGTGTGCAGAGGACCCAGCCGTGGGCGGGGAGGGGACGACCCCCAGGCCACGCTGGGATACCTCCCACCACCTGCCACGTGAAGTGTGGCCACGTGCTTTGCTCTGGCCAAGGAGACAGGAGTGGCCGCGGGGCGGATCACCTCCTGGAGGGAGCTTCAGGGCCAGTTCATAGTTTGCCTCTCGTGGTGACGGAAGCCGGGTGGAGATGGTGCCTCGCTGGCCTGTGTCCCTGAGTGACCACAGAGTGCCTCCCACTGACACCCACGCTGCGGGAGGGCACGAGTGAGGGGTGAACTTCCGTGGGGTTCAGCTGCCGGGATTTAGGTACTCTTGTTACCACGGTGTGTCCTACCCTTCCTGCCTGATCTTACCCTTATTAGGTCACATGACCTTGAACTCACTCCCCCTCTCAGCTTGTTTCCTTATTTCTAAAATCAGCAAGTTGGATGATGTGATCTTTAATCTTCACTCCTTGGAAACGATTCTGGACCAACTGTCCATGCCAACTTTGTCTCTTTTAAGACTCATCTCACCTCCTCCAGGAAGCCTTCCCTGATGCTCTAGACTGCATACAGGGCCCCCCTCTATCGCAACCCAGATCTGAGCAGACTGCTGTGGGGAGTCCCGCCAGCTGCTTTCCCTGCTCAGCGACGAGCCCCTTGTCCTCCTCCTATTTTCTGCTTCTGGCACCAGGCCAGGTGCTGAGGCACCTGAAATGATGGAAGATGAAGGGGTTGTTTTAACCGTACAACCACCGTTGGGCACTTGGGTCTGAGCTACACGATGTACAGGGCCTGGAGGGTGGAGGATCCCGGAGAGGCGTATGCTCAATTTCATTTGTTAGTAGCTTCTTGTTAGAAACTTGCATGTGATCTGTTTCTACATAAAAATCTGATGATCTTTAAGACCCATGTTGGATTTTTTTTTTTTTTTTTTGGTTGCACTGGGTCTTTGATGCTATGCGGGGGCTTTCTTTAGTTGCGGCGAGCGGGGGCTGTTCTTCGTTGTGGTGCACGGGCTTCTCTTGTTGTGGAGCACGGGCTCCAGGCACATGGGCTTCAGTAGTTGCAGCACATGGGCTCTAGAGCACAGGCTCAGTAGTTGTGGCGCATGGGCTTAGTTGCTCCGCGGCATGTGAGATCTTCCTGGACCAGGACTCGAACCCGTGTCCCCTGCATTGGCAGGCGGATTCTTAACCACTGTGCCACCAGGGAAGTCCCCGCGATTGCCTCTTTAAATTAATATTTTATGCTGTTTCATTGCAAATGACTATCATAAAATTGCAATAAACATATTAAATAAAGCACCAAATATGTAATTTGTTTGGACTATGAATGAATGAAAGTCATTAAAATTCATAAGCAAATCCTATTCACAAGCGTTAATTCGCTGAAGTTCAAAAGCACACAACAGAAAGCCATCACCTTAGAACAAGCTAATTAAGGCAAAATATTAAGGGGAAGTCAGAGATTCAAGAAGTCTTTGCCTGCCTGCCATCCCTGAAGTGGGACAATGGAAACGGACATGTGCATTTTGTGCAGCCCCATCTGGGCAGCTGCGGGGAAGTGGAAAGAAGGAGGGGCCTCCTTAGGGCAGAGGAGCGGAGGCAGCTCACATCCCAGCTCTAGCTCTTTCCAGCTCTGGGAAGGCAGTCTTGTGGCTTAACTTCTCACCCTAGTCTCTTCCTGTGTAACCGTAGGTATAACCCCGCCCTCCGCACCCTCCAGGACCACGGGATCTTAATAGGGTGTGCAGACAGTGCGAGCCAGTTCCTGCTGCCCAGTGCTTTTCCTACTCTGTTCCTCCTTCTGATCCCCTCCTCCAGGAAGCCTTCCCTGATGGCTCCACGCAGACGGGAATCATCTGTTGAAAAGACTATTCTTTCCCCCATTGAATTGCCCTGGGACCCTTGTAAAGAACTAACTGACCATACACCTAGGCGTTAATTTCTGGACTCTCAGTTCTATTCCACTGATTTGTATGCTGGTGTCACACGATCTTTATTGCTACAGCTTTACGGTGAGTTTTGCAGTTGGGAAGTGTGATTCTTCCAACCTTGTTCTTCTTTATCAAGATTGTTTCAGCTCTTCTGGGTCCCTTGAATTTCCGTATTTTAGAATCAGCTTGTCCATGTCTGCAAAAAAAAAAAAAAAAAAGCAGCTGGGATTTCAATAGGGATTGTGCTGTCTCTGTAGGCCAATTTGGGAAGTATCACCATTTTAACAATATTGCCTTCCAATTCAAGAGCATGGATAGCTTGCCAATTTTTTGAATGTTTTAAATTTCTTTCAATAATGTTTTATAGTTTTCAGTGTACCAGTTTTGCACTTTTTTGTTAAATTTGTCAAGTATTTTATTCTTTGTGATGTATTGTAAATCAAATTGTTTTCTTAAATGTATTTTTGATTGTTCATTGCTAGTGTATAGAAGTACAATTGATTTTTGTATACTGATCTTACATCCTGCAACCTAGCTGAATTCATTTATTAGTTCTAATAGGTTTGTGTGAATTTTTTTTTTTGGTATTTTCTATATCTAAGAGCATGCCATCTGCAAATAGAGAGAGTTATTCTTTTCCAACCTGGATGCCTTTCATGTCCTTCTCTTGCCTGGTTGCACTGGCTGTACTGTCTGGTACAATGTCGAACAGAAGTGATGAGAGTGGACATCCTTGTTTTCTACCTGATCTTAGGGGGAAGCCTTCAGTCTTCTAACATTAAGTATGATGCTAGCTGTGGGTTTTTCATAGACACCCTTGATCAGGTTGAGGAAAATCCCTTCTGTTCCTACTTTGTGGAGTGTGGGTTTTTTCTTTCATGAAAGGGTGTTAGATTTTGTCAAATGCTTTTTTTGCTCTATTGATCTGATCACATGAGTTTTGTCCCTTATTCTATTAATATGGTGTTACACTGATAGATTTGCATATGTTGAACCAACCTTGTATTCTTGGGATAAATCACACATGTTCATGGTATGTAATCACACATGTTCATGGTATGTAGTCACACATGTTCATGGTATGTAATCACACATGTTCATGGTATGTAATCTTTTTCTATGCTGCTGGATTTGCTTTGCTAATATTTCGTTGAGAATTTTGTGTCTATTCATAAGAAATACTGATCTGTAGTCATCTTGTCTTCTGGTGTCCTTGTCTGGTTTTGGTAATACCAGCCTCATAGAGTGAATTGGAAAATGTTCCCTCTTAGAAGGGTTTGGGCAGGATTACAGTTAATCCTTCTTTTTACATTTGGTAAAAGTCACCAGTGAAGCCATCTGATCATGAGCTTTTCTTTGCAGGAAGTTTTTTTGACTACTAACTCAATCTGTTTACTTGTCAATCTATTCAGATCTTATATTTCTTCTTGAGTCAGTTTTGGTAGTTTGTGTTTTTCTAGGAGTTTGTCCATTTCATCTAGGTTATCTAATTGGTTGGTGTGCAGTTGTTCTTAGTACTCCTTTGTAATCCTTCATTTCCGTAACATCACTGGTAACGTGCCCCCTTTCATTCCTGATTGTCGTAATTTGAATCTCCTCCCTTTTTTTCTTACTCTCGCTGAAGCCTTATCCATTTCAGTGATCTTTTCAAGGAATCAACTTTTGGTTTGATTGATTTTTCTCTATCGTTTTTCTATTCCCTGTTAATTTCCACTCTCATCTTTAATATTTCCTTCCTTCTGCTTGTTTTGGGTTTAATTTGATCTTCTGCTTCTAGTTTCTTAAGGTGGAAGTTTTGGTTATTGATTTGAGATCGTTTTTCTTTTCAATGTAAGTGTTTAGAGCTATTAATTTCTCTGAGCCCTGCTTCAGATGCATCCCATCAGTGCTAGTATGTTGTCTTTCTATTTTTTTTTAACATCTTTATTGGGGTATAATTGCTTTAAAATGGTGTGTTAGTTTTGTCTTTCTGTTTTAATTAATCTTAGTTTGTTTTCTACTTTCCCTTGTGGTTTTTTTCTTTGACCCATTGGCTTTTAGTAGTCTGTTGTTAAACGTTCACGTATTGTTGATTTCTCACTTCATTTCATTGTAGTTGGAGAACTTACTTTGTATGATTTAATTCCTTTTAAATGTATTGAGATCTGTATGATCCAACATATGGCCTATCCTAGGGAATGTTGCCTGGGCCTTGAGAAGAATGTATACTCTGTTGTTGGGTGGAGTGGTCTGTAGATGTCTGTTAGGTCTTATTGGTTTGCAGTGTGGTTCAAATCTTCTGTTTCTTTGTTGACATTCTGACCAATTGTTCTATTCACTATTGGAAGTGGGGGAGTAAAGTCTCCAACTGTTATTATTAAATTATTTCTCCCTTCATTTCTGTCAGTTTTTGTTTTATATATTGGTATTTTGGGGCTCTGTTGTGAGTTGCATAAATTTTTATAATTCTTATGTTTTCTTGATTGATTGACCCTTTTTGCCTTTATAAAATGGTATTCATTGTCACTAGAATACCATTTTATAACGTTTAAATATTGTCACAACAATTTTTGACCTCAAGTCTATTTTGTCTGATATTAGTATAGCCACTCCAGCTCTTTTTAGTTACTATTGGCATGTTGTATCTTTTTCATCCTTTTACTTACAATCTATCTGTGGCTTTTAATGACAAGTATGCTGCTTGTAGGCAACATAAAATTGGATCATGTTTTTGCCCCGTTATGCCTTTTGATTAGAGTATTTAACCCATTTACATTTAATGTGTTTGCTGGTAAGGTAGGTTTACATCTGCCATTTTACTACTTATCTCTATGTCTTGTCTTTTTTGTTCCTCTAGTTCCTCCATTCCTACCTTTCTAGTGTGCCATTTTAATTCTCCTGTTTCTTTTGCTATATATTTTTTAGTATTCTTAGTGCTGCCCCAGTGATTAGAATTGACATCTTAATTTATAACAGTCTAGTTCTGATGAATAATAACTTAAGTAGGATACAAAAGAAATTGTGCTCCATTCCTTCTCCCCTCCTTTGTGCCATTATTGTCATACAAATTACATCATTATTTTATGACCACTGGCACCAATATACAATTCTTGCTCTATGCAGTGGCCTTTTATATCGGGGGGAAATAGAGTTGCAAACAATAATACATGTACACTGTCTTTTATGTTTACCTCTGGAGTTTCCTTTACCTGTGCTTTTTATTTCTTCATGCAGAGGTGAGAGGGTGGGTCGGGGGAGAAGAAAGAAATAGAAGGACTGTGCAATTTTCAAACACTTTGGAGAAGTGGGTGTGTGTCCCCCTCCCCACACCTCCCCTGCTTCTTTCCTGTTTGGAGGAAACATCTGATGGTGACCGATTCAGGGATGCTCTGGGCTGTTCATTAACGAGCAGTGCCGCACGGCTGTTTCTGCTTCTGTGTCTCTCCCAGAGCTGAAGTCTTCGGCTGGGCCAGGACCCACTTTTGCAAAGAAGGAGAAGATGGGCATCTGACTTTCTGTTCTCTTTCCCTGCCAGCTCGAGATACACTCATCTGTGGTCTCCTGCATGGATGTCTGTCTGTCCAGAGAGCATAAGCTCCTGGCACTTGTGAATGGCCTCAGGTAGGGAGCAGGCTTCCCCAGGCTCTGGTTCTAGGTCACGTGAGCCAGCCTGACTTGCCAGAACTCCCAATCCCATTAGCGTTTTGGGGACTGGTCTAGCTGATGATACAAAGCAGTTTCTTATTCTTCATTCACCCCCCAGAGAGGGCCAGCTGTGCAGAGGTGGGATTGCAGACTTCCTGGGCCTTGTCGCCACAGATGACCTCAGCACCCCCATCTCACACCAAGCCCCTGACTCAGAAAGAAGGGCTGTGGTCTGCTCCAGGTACAACAAGGGCTTCGGAGTCAGATTTTGATTTGAGCCCTGGCTGTGTGACTTCAGATAAAATAATTTGTATCTGAGTTTCAGTTTTGTCGTCTGTAAAAACAGGGGCACAGTGATGAAGCCAGTGGGCTTAGGAGCGCGGCCAGCGCACAGTAGGTCCTCAGCACACGGTCTTCCTGTGATTGTCTACGTGAGCTGCTGGGAGGGGATGTGAGACGAATGACCGTCTCAGAGGGCTGGGAAGAGCTGGGGTGGCCAGTGAGCCAAGCCTGGCCCACACTCCCTGTTACCACTGAGATTTCAGGTTGTTGGTCCTCCCTCACTGTCCCTACTGTCTCTAAACACCACAGTCCCTCCTTATTTGTATTCTTTGCATGCACAACCAGAGAAGGAATTCATGCTGTGAATTACTGTAAGCGCATCTCCCAAGGTGGGGGATACAAACAAGAAGATGTGCCGAGAATCCCCAGTGTCCTCTGGGGGCGGCCGACTGGTCGAGAGCGAGCTGTGCTGACGGTGATTTGCGCTCCGTCTCTGAGAGCACCCCCGCCCACTGCGTACCCCGGAACTTCAGTTCAGGGTCTGGCCCTGGGCCACAAACGTGGAGACAGATGCACAGGAGGGATGTGGTGTGTTAGGATTCACCCCTGCCCTGGGCATCCCCACACAACCAGGATGCACACCCTGTTTTTAATCCAGAGTTCCTGGGGTGATTGCCATTCTCTGCACTGACTCTGTCAGTCCATTGAACAAGCCTGTCTCTCAGCCAGCAAGCAGGGGCTGGGGAGGGAGGAGGAACCCAAATTGAGGGTTTCTGCTCTATTGAGCGCAGTGATTTTATGCCAGGGCCCCCATTCTGCAGTGAGCTGGATGTCGGCTCCTTAAGTGCTTGGACAGAGGAGAGCGTGCTCAGCTGGGAGCCCTGCGTCTGTGGGCACATCCCTCCCCTTCTGCGACCTCAGTCTGCCCCTGATCCTCCAGGCCCCTTCCTGCTCTGGAAGTCTGCTTTCAAAAACAAAACGTGGACTAAGCTATAGGCAAAGAGGTCTTTCAGTAGCTCATGGGTGTGCAGCCTTTGGGAAGGTCTCAGTAGAGCCCCCTCCCCAGGTTAGTTATAGCAACTAACCTGGGCTTCAGAATCAATAGACCCAGCTTCTCTGGCTGTGTGACCTTGGGTAGGTCACTGCAGCACACTGGGCCCAATTCCCCATCCATGAAATGGGCCACCTGTGTCTGGCCTGGGATGTTGCCCAGCCCTTGGCATTCCAGTGATTTTAGTTATTAGTGCCTTTGACTTACAGCTTAAAGCCTTTCCCATCGTTCACTGTTTATGACTTGCAGCTCCCTAGAGGAAGGTTGCCAGCATCCCCACTTTCCATGTGGGAACACTGAAGCTGGGGAGGCTCAGAGACAGGCTGAGGGTCACCCAGCTCCTAGGACAGGGCCAGGACTTGTGCAGTCTGTGTGGTTCCCAAGGAAACGGAGGAGAAAGAGAGACTGCAGCTTTGGAGCGTCCTGGGAGAAAAGGACCCGTCTGCCATGTCCCTTCCTCCCAGTGGTGCAGAGGGAGACTGCCTGGACACTGCTTGGGCCCCAGGCCACCTCCTCCCTCTCAGAGGGGACACACAGGAAATCACGTTGGGGCAGGGGTAGGGAGGGTCCAGGTCACATTCCTGTGGTAGCATGGCCTCGTGAAGGCAGTGACGGTGCCCAGGGCCCCTTTGCCAAATGGACCGTCGTTTGGTGTCCCGGACGGGCAGCTTCAGTGAAATCACCAGGAGGGACTTCCCTGGCCGTCCAGTGGTTAGGACTTTTTTTTTTTTTTGCTGCAGACGTCAGTAGTTTATTGTTTGTTTAGTCCAAACACATTCAAGATGGAAACTCAAAGAATGCTTTCCACCTGAAACAATTAAACTAGATACTGCTAGCATATAATGCTTAACACATTACAGCAATAAAGATGGTAATCCATTGTCTTCTATACCTACTAAAGCCAAGATGGTGAAGCCAGTTTCTGCTGAAGGCTCAGGTTCAATCCCTGGTCGGGGAACTAAGATCCCGAAAGCCGCGCGTCCAAACAAACACAAAAAACAAACCATAAACCTAAATGTAAAATTCAGAACTATACAAATTCTAGAAGATAGCATAGGAGAAATCACCAGGAAACCCAGCTTCCATGGAGATTGGGACATGCAAAGGCCTGTCACTACTGGTGATACAGTTTTAATTGTATTCACGTGGACCAGATTTGGGGCGCTCTGTAAATTTCAGAGTAAAATGGAAAACAGGACGGATATCACGTCCAGCCGATGAATCGCTACAGAAGGAGCATGGATCTGGGTCATGGCCGGCCTTGCCTCCAACTCTGCCACCTCCCAGCTGCGGAACCTCAAGCTGGTCGCCTGGACTTTCCCAGTGTCCATCTCTGATCCCTGATTTGGGCTAACAAAAGTACAGTGGAACTTAAATAGATAATATACAAGAATGAAGGTTCTAGACTCAGACGCGAGGGTCTGAGTCCTGGCTCTGTCCACTTGTGACCATGTTTTCCCATAATCTGTTGCTGTGTCAAAAACTCCCCTAGCACTTAACAGCTTCAAACAACAACCTTTTTTTTTTTTTTTTTTCCTGTGGTACGCGGGCCTCTCACTGTTGTGGCCTCTCCCGTTGCGGAGCACAGGCTCCGGACGCGCAGGCCCAGCGGCCATGGCTCACGGGCCCAGCCGCTCCGCGGCACGTGGGATCCTCCCGGACCGGGGCATGAACCCGTGTCCCCTGCATCGGCAGGTGGACCCCCAACCACTGCGCCACCAGGGAAGCCCAAACAACAACATTTTGATATGTATCCTGATTTCTGTGGGATAAAGAGGGACATTTTGTAATAATAAAGAAGACAAAATAACCCTCAGAATTTATGGACCAGTAACAGCTTTAAAATACATGCAGCAAAATCTGGTAGAACCAAAGGAAAAACAGATACACGATCCTAGTGGGAAACCTCAGTACCCTTCTCTGTGTAGTTGATGGAACAAGCAGACAGAAAACCAACACTCTAGAAACACAATCAATCAAATTAACCTAACTGACATTTAAAGAACACGCACCCTAAGAACAGCGAAACAGGGCTTCCCTGGTGGCGCAGTGATTAAGAATCCGCCTGCCACTGCAGGGGACACAGGTTCGAGCCCTGGTCTGGGAAGATCCCACATGCCGTGGAGCAACTAAGCCTGTGTGCCACAACTACTGAGCCTGTGCTCTAGAGCCCATGTGCTGCAACTACTGAGCCCACGTGCCGTAACTACTGAGCCCGTGTGCCGTAACTACTGAAGCCTGCGCGCCTAGAGCCCGTGCTCCACAACTAGAGAAGCCACTGCAATGAGAAGCCCACGCACCGCAACGAAGAGTAGCCCCCACTCGCCGCAACTAGAGAAAGCCCATGCGCAGCAACAAAGACCCAACGCAGCCAAAAATAAATTTAAAAAATTAAAAAAAAAGAAATTGTACACTCAGCACTACTAGAAAATGATATTTCATTGTGTTCAAATCTATTAAAAAAAGAAAGAACAGCAAAACATATTCTGCTCAATTAAAAAGTGGCAGAGGGCTTCCCTGGTGGCGCAGTGGTTGAGAGTGCGCCTGCCGATGCGGGGGACACGGGATCGTGCCCCGGTCCAGGAAGATCCCACATGCCGCGGAGCGGCTGGGCCCGTGAGCCATGGCCGCTGAGCCTGCGCGTCCGGAGCCTGTGCTCCGCAACGGGAGAGGCCACAACAGTGAGAGGCCCACGTACCGCAAAAAAAAAAAAAAAGTGGCAGAGCAGGATCCCTGTCAGGCATGTCTGACTTCCAGCAGATGAGGAAAGAGAAACAGACGTGTTTAGTGGGAGCCCAGGGGTCCGTAGAATGGATCACTGTGGGCAGCTCTGGCTTCAGATCCTGACTCTGCCAGCTGGGGAGGGGTGTGGTGGGATGCGGCTGGGAGGGTCATTCTTTTATATTAGTACCCGTGTTTGAAAGTTTCCTTATGTGAATCTCTGTATCAAGTGAGCACATGAGAGACTGTTGACAGCCTGTCTGAGGCAACATACTGGGTTTTCACGAAGCATCCTTTTTTCATCGGCCACACCGCACGGCTTGCAAGATCTTAGTTCCCCATCCAGGGACTGAACCCGGGCCACGGCAGTGAAAGTGCCAAGTCCTAACCACTGGACCCCCAGGAATTCCTGAAGCATCTTTTTTGATTGATCAGGTCTCCTGGTTCTGCTCTCATGGCCAGATCTTCTCAGGCCCCTGGGCCTTCCTTTGTATGTTTCCTTCTGTCTGGAATGCCCTTCCCTCTTTTGTCCTCTGCAAGCTCCTACTCATCCCTCAAAACCCAGCTCTGAAGTTGCCCCATGTGGAGCCCTTCCCAACTCCAGATCTCCCCCATAGCACATGCATCCTTCTGGTGAAACGCTCAGACGACGCACTATCATTTTTATTATTTCTGCCTCTCTTTTGGTCACCTACTTCCTTAGGGTCCAGGCCGTATCTCTCTCTCCCTGTACGGCATCTTGGTTCTGTGTTTTCACAAAGGTGTGGTGAGGACCAGAGCCCTGTGCTTGTCACGATCTCCCATCATACCCAGGTGAAAACCATTGCTTTCTTTTCTCTCCCCTCAGCCTCAAAGACAAAAATCAAGGTGAACTCACCCCCCTGTGCTGAGGTACACAGTGACATACCTGAGAGAGAAAGGTGAGTAAGAGCTGGCTCCAGCCAGGGGAGGTGAGGGCTGCCAGGTACAGCTCCGCAGGAGGCCTCTCTGGGATTCTGAGCGCCCCACAGGCCAGGGAATTGGAGGAGCTGGAACCTGGGCAGGGAAGGTGATCGGGATGGGCAGGGCTTGGGCACAGTGGCTCCAGCCATGGGCTCTGACCCTACTGTCGGGGTTTGAATCCTGGCTCCACGGTGTGCTAGCTGTGTGGCCTCAGGTGAGTGACTGACCTTCTCTGGGCCTCTGTTTCCTCATCTGTCCAATGGGGTTAATAACAGTATCTGGTGACGGGGTTGTCGTGGGGCCTAAACGAGGTGAAGCGTGTGTGTTGCTCCTCACAGCACTAGTCTGCAAGAGGCCCACCATGGAAGGGACTCCTTTGGCATGAGAGAGAAGCTTGGTTTGTAGATGCCATTGCCAGTGGGGTGGGTGCCCTCAGTGACTTGGAGGTGAGAGCCCTGTGGCTCCTCCAAGACTCCTGAGGCCAGAGCTCAGATACACGGGGCAGGTGCATGGAGGCCGTTTCTACCCTAACAGGAAGAAGATTGCCTCGGAGGAATGGGCTGCCAGGGAGGAGTGGCCCCCTGCAGGTGCAGATGCAGGAGCTGCAGGGGGCGGAGCATCAGTCAGGAAGTGGCGTCCCTGGGAGTGGTTCCCAGTGTGCCCCAAGAAGTGTACGTTCAAGGCGTAAAAAGTTCTCTGAGACAAGGCTGTCGGGCTGTCGGGTCTGTGGTTGTCATTTGGAGCTGTCTCTCCTTTGACATTTGTTTCTACTTTTCATTTGTAGTACTGCCCGTTCTGTTATGTATTTCAGGAATGGAAAAAAAGCTAGTGTATAAACAGTTTCACAGAAACTATGAAAGGGAGTCTTCCTTTTTTTTTTTTTAACATATTAATTCCTTTATTTGTTAAAAAAAATTTAACAAAACAAAAAAACAGCCCATAGTAGGAACTCACTATATATTTGTTGGATGAATATGTGAATTAAACACATATTCATTGGGCACTCAGCTGTATCCAGCCCGGGTCTAGGCACTGGGGTTGCCATGGTGACCGCAACACATAACCTCTGCCTTCCAGGGGCCTGTAACTGTGACAACCACAAACTCACAAGCACAGGGATGAGCTGGTCATAGACGTCAGGGGAACCTGAGCTCTGACGCCTGGGCTGGAGGTCCCTGTATTAGCTTCCTGTGCTGCGTAACAAATAGACACAAACTTAGGAGCTTAAAACAGCATGAATTTATTATTTCTAAAGTGTCTGGAGGTCAGAAGTTCGGGCGCACGGGGGTTGGATTTTCTGCTCAGGGTCTCACAGGGCTAAACTCAAGGTGTTGACCAGGCTGTGTTCCTTTCTGGAGGCTCTGGGCAAGAACCCACTTCCTTGCTCATTCAGATCGTTGGCCAAATTCAGTTCTTTGTGGTTGTAGTTCCAAGATGCCTGTTTCCTTGCTGGCTGTCAGCCAGGGGCCTATTTCTGTTCCTAAAGGCCCCTTGCTTTCCTTGCCGTGTGACCCCTCCCTGGAGAAATTCCCACACCTGTAATCCCTGCCCCCATGCTGTGAATCTCTGTTGCCAGGAAGACCCCAGTCCCTTTAAAGAAGCTCACCTGACTAGGTCAGGCCCACCCGAGATAATCTCCATATCTTGAGGTCAACTGCATTGGAACTGAATTCCATCTGCAAAGTCCCTTCACTGCAGTATCTGGATTAGTGTTTGAGTGAATACCTGGGACCCCAGGGTCTGGGAATCTCAGAATTCTGCCTACTGCAGTCACTCAGCAAAAAAGAGAGGGACCAGCCCCTCCCCCCTCAGGGAGAGTGAACGGCACGTGCAAAGGCTGAAGGTAGGAAGGAGCATGGAGCCAACTAGAGGCTGGACGGAGGGGTTTGTCTGCCCAGTGTTTACAACAGCCGAGACTGGGAAACAACCTAAGTGTTTCTCGATGGATGAATGGACAAAGAAGATGTGATTACACATGCAATGGAATATTATTCAGACATAAAAAACGAGGAAACCCTACCATCTTTGACCACATGGATGGACTAGAGGATGTTACGCTAAGTGAAATAAATCAGGCAGAAAAAGACAAATACCATACGTTCTCATTTAATATGTGGAACAAAAACAAACAAAAAACACCAAACTCATAGAAAAAGAGATCAGATTTGTGGTTACCAGAGACAAGAGGTGGGGGGAATAGGAACTGGAAGACAGTGGTCAGAAGTTACAAACTTCAGTTATAAGATAAATAATACTAGGGATGTAACGCACAACACGAGGACTGTAGCTAACCTGGCTGCATGATACATAAGAAAGTTGCTGAGAAAGTAGATCCTAGGAGTTCTCGTCACGAGAAGATTTTTTTCTTTTTATTCTGTCTATATGAGCTGATGGCTGCCGACTGAACCTATGACGATAGTCATTTCACAATATACGCACATCAGACCATCGTGCTGGACGCCTTAAACTTACACAGTGGTTTATGTCAATTATTTCTCCATAAAATTGGGAAAAAAGATTTGCTGCCACACTATATTTTGGGCATTTCCTGGTTGTTCTAGAACCATCTACATCTTTGGGTTAATTTTTTATTTATTTATTTAAATTAATTAATTATTTATTTTTGGCTGCCTTGGGTCTTCGTTGCCGCGTGGGCTTTCTCTAGTTGTAGCGAGCAGGGGCTACTCTTCATTGCTGTGGCTTCTCTTGTTGCGGAGCACGGGCTCCAGGCGCACAGGCTTCAGTGGTTGTGGCTCGCGGGCTCAGCAGTTGTGGCTCACGGGCTGTAGAGCTCAGGTTCAGTAGTTGTGGTGTACGGGCTTAGCTGCTCCGTGGCGTGTGGGATCTTCCCAGACCAGGGCTCGAACCCGTGTCTCCTGCATTGGCAGGCGGATTCTTAACCACTGCGCCGCCAGGGGAGCCCCCACCTTTGGGTTTAAAATATGTCTTGGTTGCCCGGATGGCTGTCCACACGCCTCCCTCCGTGTGCCCCGCCCCCTCCACAACTCTTCAGCCCCGTGTCCTGGGCATCTGGGGGGCGCCCAGGGTCTGCTGGTCTGAGTGGTATCGCCCATCTCCTCCCAGCTCCCTCTCCCTCACCGGTCTCTCCGCACCCCCCGCTTCCTGGTTCTGGTTTTGCTCCCCTCCCCCTCCGTCCATCTTCTTTATCTGTCTTTGCTGTTCCTTCCAGCTCTTCCTCTCTCACCACTAAGCCGGCCAGAACCATCCTCTTGTACAACTTGAAAAGTGATGATTGTTTCCTTTCTTTTCTATTCTGCTACAAAGCGTTTTTTTTTTTTTCCTCTTTCATTCTTTTTTCTTTTTTTAAAACACCCTCCAGCTCCAGCCAACCACAGCCAGGCCCTAGGGGCCCAGCCCCCAGCCCAGAGGGGTTCAGTTTGGAGCCCGAGCCAAACCCACCGCCTGTCCCCCCTGGCTCCAGCCTCTGGAAAACCTGCCTGGCATCTGCTCCCCTGCCCCCAGGAAGGTGTCTTGTTCTCATACAATTCAGAACAACCCTGAAACAGACTCAGAGTTCTGTTGCCAGGAAAAAGAAATCTGAAATAAAAATGACGGCTCCCCTAAGAGCACAGCACTGTGAACACCAGAATTAACAACGACATTAAATCAAATCTCATGCATTATGCAGAAAGGCTTACAGTGCGAAGCACATTTGTGAAATATATGTTTCAAATTTTCTGACTCCGAGAGGTGGCCCCAAGACGTTCTCCTGTGGCTGCTTTGATAACAGTCTCCCTTTCACAAAAGATAATTGTGGAATCCTAGCTCCAGCAGGCGTGGCCCTGTCACCCTTCCCTTGTATCAAAGCACAATTTCCACAGCCAAAGAAAGCGATTACGGTGATAACGTGTTGGAGACACATGCGGTGCGTATCAGCCTAAAACAATGAAACATGATGCAGAAATGAGGGCTCCAGGGTGTCTCTATTGACAGGACGTGTGAAAGAAATTGTCCAAACATTCACTTTTGCAGAAATGACGGAGATTTTAAGTGATTTGGGAGATTAGACTGGCTGCCCAGAACTTGTAGCTGACATCTACCAGGAATGAATGAATCCTGCCCAGAACAGAAACGTCTGTAGGCAAAGCAAGTGGCCAGTCTACCCTGAAGGGATCCAGCCTGCCGTCCCTGGGGGAGCAGGCAGTGGGCTCCCCACTTCCGGTACAGCTCAAACTCACAGCTGTGTGACCCTAGGCAAGTCATGTCACCTAGCGCGGGGGGTTCAGAGTCGAAAGGCTCAGCTTGGGTTTCTGTCCTCCACGGTGGGAGTGAGGCCGGGGTAAGCTCTTTGAGCTTTTTCTTGTTTGTGTAATGGAAGGGCAGCCTCCACTCTGCGGTTCCGTGTGCTTTTCAGCCTCTGCTTTGTGCCAGGCAGTGCCAGTCTCACAATTATAGAAGTGAGGGGGATACACTTCCTGCCTTCAAGGGGCTTGCAGAATAGTTGGGAAGAAAAGCAAATAAATGCACAAACTACGTCTTTTTAGAGCTACTGCAGTATGCACAGGACTCAGGCAGTGCGGGGAGAAAGATGGGAGACAGAGGAGAGTCCCGGGCAGCTCCCAGGCTTGAGCTATGTGGGCCCCTGAGGGTGGGGTCCTCCCCTGGGGTGGACGGGATGGAAGAGGCAGGGCGAACCCTGCTGTTGGTTTGATAACAAAAAGCTTTACTGTTTTGTTATCGGAAAAATAATTGCTCAGGGAAAAAAATTCACTGACAGAAAGTGCAAACAAAGTGAGCATCCTTTAACATTTTACCACCCAGCGAGAAGCATTGTTAATATTTGGAGGCACGGGCACTTTCCTACACTGCTCGTAGAGATGTAAATTGGTACAATCACAACTTAGCAAGCTGTTGACTTTAAAGCTGATCTGGCAATTGTAAGTCGAGGGAAATAACCAAGAACGTAGGTACAGAGCGTTACCGCAGCATTGTCATCAGAGCAGATAATTAGGGGCAGCCTGAGTGTCCATCAGGAGAAGGAACAGCAGAGGAATGAAAGTTACATCCACGTGATTGAATCGTGTCCTGCAGGTGAAACGGATAAACTGGATCTCTATGTTTCCACATGGCTAGACCTCCAAATATTACGCTGAGAGGGGAAAAAGCTGCAGAATGATAAACACAGGGCACTATCACTTATGTAAAGTGTTAAAACTCCCCTATCCTATATATAGTTTATGAATTGAAAATATTACACTTTTGGAATATACAGAAGGAATTTTTTAAAAGTGAGTAGGAAGGAGACATACCAAATTCCTCATGGAGGAGAAGAACAAAAGGGTCTTTAACGTTTGTTTCATTCTATCTAAGTTTTTCTAAGGATTCTTACTATATCTAAGTGTTCTGCTTCCAGTATGGCTGAGTAACTCTGTTGGGATTTGACTTTCCCACAGACAACATCTATAAACTCCAGACAAAATACAAAAGAACAAAAGTAAACAAAGAGAAAACCAACAACGACTGAAAGGCACTGGAGAATGAACCAGGACAGATTCTGGAGGGAAGTCCACACTCGTAGAATGGCAGGGGCTAAGGTTACATTATGTGGCTTTTAACCCAAGCCAGGCCAAAGCTTCAATTCTGATAGAATGGCTATGTCAACAGGAGAAAATGACAGTCTTTTTGGCTTGAAGAACAGAGGACAGAATTTGGGACAACCAGAGTCCCTAGAAGGTGGATAGAGGATTCCAGACAGGAGAGAAGCAGACAGGGAGAGCCTACACTTTGTGCATAAACTCTGCTCAAAGTTCTGCCTGATCCCAGAGCCACACAAGCAGGACAGACACCAGCTAACAATAAACTGAGGTTTGAGCTACCGACTGACAGAGCTTGCAGTCTGAGTTCATCCAAGTTCAATGCCTGCTAAAGCAAAAAAACCCAGCACTCTTTAGAGAACTATAACAGAACCCAGGGTCTCTACAATATAATTCACAACATCCAAGATACAATTAAAAAGTTTTCAGCATACAAAGAAATAGGAAAATGCAACCCACTCTAAAGCACTCAACAGAGCTCAATCTTAAAATGATGCCGGTGTTAGAAATTGCAGTCAAGGATGTTACAGTAGCTATTACACACATCCTCAAGTATATAAGGGAAAATATGATTAAAGTAAATGAAAAGATAGGAAATCTCAGTGAAAAATAAAAAGCATTAAAAACACAGGGAAATTCTATAAGAGCAAAATACAGCATCTAAAATTATTTTAAAAAGAAAAGAAAAAGAAACCCATTGCTTGTATACAATAGGAGAATGGAGTTTATAGTATAGAGTTATCTGGAATCTAGACTAATAGAAATTACCCAGTCTGAATAACAAAAAGTAAAAGGATTGAAAGAATCTGATCAGAGCCTTAGGGACCTGTGTGACAATATCAGAATGTCTCACACGCACACATAATTGGAGCTCCAGAGGCAGAGGAGGGAGAGAATAGGGCACAAAAAAATTTTGAAAATTAATGGCCAAAAAAATCCACAATTTGGTGAAAGACATAAATTTTCAGATTCAATAATCTCAGCAAACCCCAAGATAGATAAAAATCAAAGAACAATACACCTAAACACACTATATAGAGACTTCTGGGAATTATGCAGAGAACAAGGAGACATTGCATACAGAGGACGAAGGATGGAAGTCAGCTGACCTATCAGCAGAAACTCTAAGGCCGAAAGACAGTAAAACAACATCTTGTTCCAATACAATAAAGGCACAATAAAAGGCCAAAGGAGGGCTTCCCTGGTGGCGCAGTGGTTGAGAGTCCGCCTGCCGATGCAGGGGACACGGGTTCGTGCCCCGGTCCGGGAAGATCCCACATGCCGCGGAGCGGCTGGGCCCGTGAACCATGGCCGCTGAGCCTGTGCTCCGCAACGGGAGAGGCCACAACAGTGAGAGGCCCGCGTACCGTAAAAAAAAAAAAAAAAAAAGGCCAAAGGAGGGGAGAGGTTTCAAAATAGAATTCTATATCAGCCAAAAATACTCTTCAAGAATGAATGTTAAATAAAAACTCTTTTTAAGTAAAAGAAAACCAAGGAACTTCTTTCACTGGCAGATCTTCATCACAAACAAATGCCGCAGGAATTTCTTCAAGGTGATGGAAATGACAACACATTGAAACCGGGATGTTTAGGAGGTAATAAAGAATGTTGGAAACAATAAATAAAGAAGATGTGGCACATATATACAATGGAATATTACTCAGCCATAAAAAGAAACGAAATTGAGTTATTTGTAATGAGGTGGATAGACCTAGAGTCTGTCATAGAGAGTGAAGTAAGTCAGAAAGAGAGAGACAAATACCGTATGCTAACACATATATATGGAATTTAAGAAAAACAAAATGTCATGAAGAACCTAGGGGTAAAACAGGAATAAAGACACAGACCTACTAGAGAATGGACTTGAGGATATGGGGAGGGGGAAGGGTAAGCTGTGACAAAGCGAGAGAGAGGCATGGACATATATACACTACCAAACGTAAGGTAGATAGCTAGTGGGAAGCAGCCGCATAGCACAGGGAGATCAGCTCGGTGCTTTGTGACTGCCTGGAGGTGTGGGATAGGGAGGGTGGGAGGGAGGGAGACGCAAGCGGGAGGAGATATGGGAACATATGTATATATATAACTGATTCATTTTGTTGTGAAGCAGAAACTAACACACCATTGTAAAGCAATTATACTCCAATAAAGATGTTAAAAAAAATGTTGGAAACAATAAATATCTGGGTTAAACAAAAGAGTACTTTCCCCTCTTAATTTAAAAGAAGTAAACAGGATTGTTTGAAGCAAATATATATAATATTGTCTGATAGGATTTATAATATATGTAGGCGTAATACATATGACAGCTGTAGCACTGAGTACAGCAGCAAGGGACTTATATTATTTCAAGGTTTCTACCTTTTACATGAAGTGGTACAATATTAATCCTAAGTAAACTGAAAAGGTAAGGATGTATATTACAATCCCTAGAAAACTACTAAAAAATAATGCAAAGAGATATAGCTTTAAAAATAGCTAAGTTAAAAGTGACTTCTTAAAAATACTCAGAAAAGTTTAAATAAGGCAAAAAAGGATAAACAGGAGGAAAAAAACCACAGGGGACAAAAGGAAAAAAATAATATAAACGGTAAACCTAAATCCATCTGTATTGATAAAATTATCTCTAGTGTTAATGTACTAGACTCTACAGTTAAGGGGCAGATATTGTCCAAATGGATAGAAAAAAAAAAAAAAGGGCATAACTACATGCACTTTAAAGATAGGTCAAAAGTAAAGGGATGCAAAAATATATACCACGCACACAGTGAGCGTCAGAAGTCTGGGGTCTCTATATTAATAATAGATAGGCTTTAAGACAAAGAATATTACTAAACATGGGTGACCTTTTATAATGATAAAATGGTCAATTTATTTAGAAGACATAACTATCATAAATATGAATGTACCTAATAACATAACTTAAACACATAAAGCAAAAAGCCCACAACAGATTTAAGGGATTTCCGTAATTGTAGTTGGAGATTTTAGTACTATATTGCATCAACTGAAAGATGAACTAGATAAAAAGTTGGTAAAGTCATAGATAGTCTGAACAACACTACCACCACCTTGGCCTAATGGATATTTATAGAGTGCTACACTCACCAACAGAAGAATATACAATCTTGTCAATGGCACATGATATAATCACCAATATAGACCAGATTCTGGGACATAAAACAAGTCCCAATAAATTTAAAAGAACTGAAATCACATGAAGACAACAATGAAATCAAATTAGTAATAAAAAGCATATCTAGGAAAAACCTAAATGTGTGAAAAAAATTTGGGGAAGAAAAAGGAGCCACATTTCCAAAGAATCCACGTGTCAAAGAAGAAATCATAATGGAAGAGAGAAAATAATTTGAACTGAGCAGTAATGCAAAATATCGACAATTGGGAAACAGAGATAAAGCAATACCTAGAGGGAAATCTAAATGCTTATTTTAGAAATAAATAAAAATAAAAAAGAACAGTCCAAAATCAATGACTAATGCTCTGCCTTAAGAAACTATACATACAGGCAGACTTCGGAAATATTGTAGGTTTGGTTCCAGACCACTGCAAAAAAGTGAATACTGCGATAAAGTGAGTCACATGAACTTTTTGGTTTCCCAGTGCATATAAAAGTTATGTTTGCGCTGTACTATAGTATATTAAGCGTGCAATAGCATTATGGCTAATGAAACAATGTACATACCTTAATTTAAAAAATACTTCATTGCTAAAAAGTGTTAACCATCATCTGAGCCTTCAGTGAGTCATAGTAGTAACATCAAAGATCACTGATCACAGATCACCGTAACAAATATAATAATAATGAAAGTTTGAAATATTGTGAAAACTACCAGATGTGACACAGAGACACGAAGTGAGCAAATGCTATTGGAAAAATGGTGCTGATAGACTTGCTCGATGCAGGGTTGCCACAAACCTTCAATTTGTAAAAAAAAAAATGCAATATCTGTGAAGTGCAATAAAGCAAACTGCAATAAGGCAAGGTCTGCCTGTATATATATTTGACGCCACCCTTTGGACACAGCTGATTATCCAGGCCTGGGGTCCTCAACCTACTGGGCCTATTATATATATGTGTGTGTGTGTGTATACACACACACACACACACACACACACACATATATATACACAAATCAGTAGAAGGAAGAAAATGATAAAGAATGAAATAATAACAAAAAATAGACAGCTACAGAGAAATTAACAAAGCCAAACTTTACTTCTTTGAAAAGATAAATAAAATTCATGAACCCCTAGCCAGATATATTAAGATAAAATAAACCACAAATTAAGAATGAGAAAGCAATGATCACTTTAGAGTCTACAGAAGGTAAAATGATAATTAAAATATTATGAGAAACTTTATACCAAAAATTCAAAATAGGTGAGATGGAAAATTCCTTGAATAATTCAACTTAACTGAAAATGACACAAAATGAAACATAACATCTGAATAGTCTTGTATATTAAATATGTTGAAATTAAAAATAAAGTCTTCCCACAATGAAATTCCTGGCCCAGATGGCTTCACTGGTGAATTCTAACAAATATAAAGATGCTCTTTCAGAAAATAGAATACTTTCCACTTGTTTAATAACATAATTTGACAGACACTGCAAAGCAATCTATAGTCAATATCCCTCACAAACATAAATACAAAAATACTTAACAAATATTAGTAAATCAAATAAAGTAATATAAAACAGATACTACATCATGACTACATAGAGTTTACCCCAAGAATTCAAGGTTGGTTAAACATTGAAAATTGATATAACTCACTGTATATAGAGAACAATGGAGAAAATCCACGTTTTTAAATAAATGCAGTATAAGCACTTGACAAAATTTACTAACCATTCATGATTTAAAAAAAAAAAAATGGGGCTTCCCTGGTGGCGCAGTGGTTGAGAGTCCGCCTTCCGATGCAGGGTACACGGGTTCGTGCCCCGGTCCGGGAGGATCCCACATGCCGCGGAGCGGCTGGGCCCGTGAGCCATGGCCACTGAGCCTGCGCGTCCGGAGCCTGTTGCCCCGCAACGGGAGAGGCCACAACAGTGAGAGGCCCGAGTACCGCAAAAAACAAACAAACAAACAAACAAAAAATGTAAGCAAACTAAGTATAGAAGAGAACTTCCTCTTTCTATTAAATAACATACGTAATGGTCAAACTGTTGAAACTTCTTCCCTAAAATCAGAAACAAGACAAGGATGCTTATGCCCACCACTTCCATTCAAGTTATATTGGAGGTCCTAGCTATTGCAATAAGGCAAGAAAAATAATAGGCATAAAGATTGAAAAGAGAGAAGTAAAACTGTCTCTATTTGCAGGTGACATAATTGTTTATGTAGAAAGCCATGAGGGATCTACCAAACAGCCATGATAACTAATAAGTGATTTAACATGGTTTCAGGGTATAAGGTGTTCAACCAGGAAACAGAAACCACACAATAATTTTAAAAGGAAAAGTTTGGTATAAACAATCACTAAGTGTAACAGGGAAGTAGCTATGAAGGTATAAAGTGATCCCTAAAGAACAGTGCAAGAGAGTGTACCCAAGGAAGGGACACCTGGAAGGAAAACACCCCTCCCCAAGGCTAGGATTCAGACCCCTTTGGAAAAGTGTGGTTGCAGCCCTCTGGAGGCTGAAGTTTGCTGTGTTGCCTGGGCAGAGCTGATCCACCGTCACTGGATATACTGGAAACACCCCAAGGGTTGCAGGTAAGCGGAAGCTGGTGGGTGCTCATACAGAGGGAACTGGGGCTTTAAATACTTCTGTAAGTTTAAAAAAAGAAAAGAGATGGCTCCCAGGTACTCCAGCTTACGTGGACCTTGAGTACCAGATTCTTCTTTCCTGATGGTGTCAGTGAAATTCCTGGGGAGCTCTCTCCCTGCATGGCTTGGGTCGTGTGGCCCATCCTTTAACAAAACAGCATAGCTGGGGTGGCCCCGGCAATCTGAGTTTCAACCAGCCCCTCAGATGATTCTGATTCCCACTCAGGTTTGAGAACTGCTCCCCTAGAATTACATTAAAGGCATACCTTACCTCCAAGTTTTGGATAATTTTTCTTGATCCCCCCAAAAACTGGTCAAATTACATTTTGGTAGTATTTGGCCAAACTCATTCACATCAGTGCCGGAAAATGTGTTAATTAACACATATCGGCCTCCTTGTGAAACTGTTGCGGTTTAGAGACATACGTTTTTGGTGAACTGCTAAGACCAGAGAATTTCCTTCTGTCTGGAAGTTTTGTGAGGAATCTAGGGTTGCATTTTCAAACCCATCAACTTTGGCTAATGCTGGACACAAGTTTACTTTGGACCCACCCTCCTCGACTTCTCTCTCATCTGCACACGTGTACACACATGCATACAGAGAGCAGTCTGCTTCTACATGTTTAACCACTGGCTCTCTAGGAATGTAAAGCCCCGATTTGTGGCATTTGCAATTTCCATGGTGTAAATACTCCCACCATGGCCAATTATGAACTATCAACATGAAGTCATGGACTTCCCTGGTGGTCCAGTGGTTAGGACTCTGCCCTTCCACTGCAGGGGCCACAGGTCGATCCCTGGCTGGGGAACTAGGATCCTGCCTACTACACAGTGAGGCCAAAAAAAAAAAAACCATGAAGTCAGTGAATGAGGATTTGGAAGAGACACACACAGTGATTCTCTGGGGCTGGCGCAAGCCATACTTCCAGAGGTGGCCCATCCCTGGCTGGGCCTCCCCTCCACTTCCGGTCAGTGCCTCCATGGCACCAGAGCCTCAGCAGTGGAGGCCGTGGGGACAGCTTCTCCTGCTGAGCTAACTCCAGGTGTGGGAGAAACTGGGGGTAGAAGCACATCTGCACACACCCTCTGGAGCCAGCCTTCCTCAGCCTGGTTTTCTCACCCCGCAGGGACCTGCGGGCCGCTACTAGCACCAGTGGATCTCTGTCACCTGACAACAATAGGGACGCGTTCGGAGCTGCCCCGCCGGTAGGTGGGAGTCCTTCCGTTCTGTTCGGAAACCGGGGATCCTTGGGGATGGGTGCTGGGGCCTCGTCATGCAGAAGGTGGCCAGTGGATGTAGCAGCAGCTACGGCCAGCACCCAGCGCTCTGTGGGTCCTCCCAGGGGACGGAGCAGGCAGGACAGGGTGTGGACGGTGTGGCCTGGAAGGTGGTCTCACACCACTCTCAGATGGCAGCCACCTGCTCAGACTTCTCCCCAGGACGCCTTGGGAGTCCCTGGGGGAGCCCCCAGTCACAGTCAGAGCTGCTGCTCAGGGGAGGGCGGGACATCGAGGTGGGGACCAGAAACCACCCAGTGGCATCCCCAGAAACTGCAGGCACTGTTCTCGGGGAGCCATGGGGGAGTCTGAGAGATGGGTTGGGGGCAGAGCAGAGTTTAGTTAAGAAGCCCTGCGCCCCCCCCCCACCGTGGGACACGCAGTCTGGGCTGAAAGAGTGGGGAAGGGCAGTGTGTGTCAGTAGCACTTGGCTAGCCTGTGCTCCCTCATCTGTCCCCTCACGCCTCGGTGGAGTCACCCAGAGGGCAGGTCGCCATCTGCAGCCCCAGACTGGCCCGCTAGCCGGGTCAGGAGTGCGCATGCATGCAGCTTGGTTGGGGTGGTCTCCAGCCAGCCACAAAGGCCCCACGATGTGCCCAGCGTCCAGTGTCCAGAGAGGCAGAGTGGCCGGGAACCACCACCTGGGATAAAGTCACCTGCTGGCCGTGTGACCTGGGTGTGTCCCTTTAGGTCCCTGTGCTTCAGGTTCCCTGGGAGGGGCTGACGTGTCAGAGCAGGTCCGAGGAAGAAGCCAGGTGGGGTGGGCACACGGCAGGGCGTCAGGGAACAGGCTCCTCTGCAGGATGACATCATGGCCTCTCCACTCTGTGGGCTCTGTGGGGACGGACGAGGCAAGGGGGGCAGCCCTGGGTGGTCCCGGGGGGCAGAAGCCGCAGGGAAGCTGCTTACAGACACCCTACGGAAAGGTGTCTGTTATGGGTTGAATTGTGTCCCCCTGAAAAGAAGTTGAAGTCCTAACCCCCCAGTGTTTGTGAATGTGACCTGACTTGGAAATAGGATGACTAAGTTTAAGTGAGATCATTAAGGTGGGTCCTTATCTGACTTGTTCTTATGAAAAAGGGACATTTGAACACAGACGTGCACACAGGGAGAAGGCCATGTCAGGTGGAGCAGAGACGGGGCGATGAGCCTACAGAAGCCAGAAACAGATTCTGTCCCACAGCCTCAGAAGGAACCAGCCCTGCTGCTACCCCTTGATCTCGGACCTCCAGTCTCCAAACTGCCTGCCTTCATGAAGTGGCCAAAACCATACGAAGGTGACTCATAGTAGGTTATGAAAGTCTCAGGAATCAGAGCAGGGAAGGAGAGAAAATGCCAGGTCTTGTTGAGGGAGCCTGGGGACAGCTGCACTGGGAGGGGGCTGTGGTCATGTCCCCAAGCAAGTGAGGGAGACAGCTGGGGAGGAGCAGGTGGGTGAGGACACAGCATGTGCAAAGGCCCTGTGGTGGGAGCAGTCCCAGTGGGTTCCAAGTAGCACCCGGAGGCCACGTGGCTGGAACAGAGCCATGAAAGTGGAGCAGAGCAGGAAGGGAAGCTGAAGGGGTCAGAGGAGGCAGGTCCTGTGGCCTTGGGCACTTCAGCTTCTGCTGAGCAAGGAGGGGTAGCAGGGGTTTAACAGAGGCGCCGTCACACTGGCTGCCGGGGGAAGGGGAAGGTGACCATGCGGTAATCCAGGGGAGAGGATGGCTGAGACCCAGGTGGTGGTGTGGGTGGTGAGACATGGGCACATCCTGCTAATATTCTGAGGGCACAGCTGACAGATGGCCAGTGGCCAGGGGTGGAGGTCCAGCCCACATCTTAGGAAGGCTGAATCCCCCCAGGATGGGGTAGGTGAGGGAGGGGTTGGCCTGGTGGAGACCGAGCCGTTTGAGATGTCTGCTGACATCAGTGGGGCTGGCCGTGGGCAGCTCGAGTCCATGGCAGAGGTCAGGGCTGGAGATGAAGACCGGGGAGCCGCTGGCACAGAGACAGAAAGCCAGGAGGCTGGACAAGGCCAGTGAGAATTCAGGACTGGAGGGAGCACAGACCCGGGGTCCACAGCGTTCAGTGATCAGGCAGAAAAGCTGGAGCAGTCCGACTCTGTTACCTGGGCCGGGGGGGGACAGGACTCCCACTGGGGGCTCCAGGGGGCAGTCACTTTGTATCCAGTCCCATTCTCTGGCCACAGCTGGTCCAGCGGTGGGCTCCTCTCCCCGCTGGGCCAACCAGAGGCGTCTGCACAATGTCTGGAGCAGGGATGCAGAGGGTCCGGCTTCCCAGTTGGGCTGTTCCCAGTTTGACTAAGCCCCAGGGCGGTTGTGGGAGCTTGGTACTGCCCGGGAGGCAGAGAAAGCGGTCACATTGATGCTGAGAGGGGCCAGTGTGGACACGGCCCCTGGGCTCCATACAATACCTGGCCTGGGTTCTGGTCCTCGCAACCATCAATCCTGGCCCCAACAGGTGCGCCTGCACCTCCCGGGGCGGGGGGATCTGTGCGTGGAGGGCGCCCCAGAGCTCTCTCCTCTCTCCCTCCCTCCCTCCCTTGGGGTGGGGACCTGACCAGGAGGCAGGACCCTGATTTTCAACCTCTCCAACTCCCACCTGCCTGCCCCATGGGCTCCCAGAGGCCTCTCTGTTGAAGGCAGGGAAACGAACCACAGGGCTTTGAAACCATCCATCGAGTTTAATGCATCGCACAGAGGAGAACTACATCGGCATATTTAAGACAGACACTTTTTCTCTAGTCCCGCTATCCACTGGACGGTCCTCCTTGGTCCAAAAAACTAAGTCTCAAGACACACTGGCAGCTACCCCTCCCGGGTCCAACCTTTCATATCTTCCCGTTACATTTTAAAAAAAATTTAATTCAATCCATCCAAGAAGAAAAACCAACCAACAAAAGAAGGAACCTGAAGACATTTACATCGCAAGCCACGCGGTAATGCGTAATTGGCATCTAGGGTAACCAATATGTAAGACGTGTGTCTTACAGTTCACTTAGTTCATCAATAAAAGAATATAAAAATCTTGTTCAACCCAGTGTTAAGTGTATTAAAATAGATCTGTATCGTACAGCACAGTTTCTCCCGGAGTCGTGAAAATGACAGGAGGGACCATGGCAGTCTGCGGGATTCCGGCCAGCCTCCTTGCTCTGCACCTGGCAGCGTGCGTGCATGCGTGTCTGGGGCCACGTGTGCACACGCACACGTATGTTCAATGCAATTCGGCACCGTGTGATGTGCTGGGGGTGGGAGTCCTGTGGCTCCCGGACGCTCATCTTGTTGTGCTAAGTCCCTCGGGACTGGAGAAGCCAGTGGGCGTGACGAGCCCGCACGGCCCATCCCGGATGCAGGGCGGCGGGCACCCTTCGCTCCCATGGAGACAGCAAGAGGGACCCTTTAGTCTCCCGAGGCCACTGCCCTCTCTTCCTCCCCCTCCCCCCACTTCTTAAAAAACCCTCTGGGTCCCTCCAGTTTGGCAGCTCCCCCGCCCGAGGGGTTTTCCGTTCATCCTGGCAGCAGAGACCACTGTGAACAGGAATAGAAGTCACCAAGTGTCCCCTTCACATTAAATATCTCACAATAAAAACGCCATACAAAAATGTAAAGTTATTTTTTGGCATAGTGTCTGTACTGGCAAGAAAAGAGGAATGGAATACTATATCGGCTCTTCAAAAGGAGGAAAGAAAAGGCTTCAGTCGTTAAGTTGAACGATTCAACCCAAAATAGAAAACCTGCCAAACGCCTCCCTGGCGTGGCTGCAGCTCCATCTCTCGCCCAGAAACTCCACGAGAAAAAGACATCGAGGGCAAGAGGAGTCCAAAAAGTCAGCGGAGGAGGGAGGCGCACGGCGAGGGCGCCCCCAAGACCGGGGGGCAGACGGAGGCCTGGCCGGGCCACAGCAGCGTCCCCTGGGGAGCGTCCTTCAAGTTAAACAGCTGCGATTCTGAACGCTAATAACACTGACAACAGGGATGGGCGTTCTGGAAGGCCTGGCGTGAGCCCGACGGCCCCGTGGGGGCGGGCGGCTGAGTCTACCTAGATTTGCTACCCGCCTCTCGCCCCAACTAGCTCTACTACTTGGCTACGTCGTGTCCTCAGCTCCCCTCCCACAGGGCACCTCGGCCCTTCTCTCTCCCGCGGGGGTGGCATGAGGCCCAGGAGACAGCTGTGTCCAGAAGCCGGAGGCCCGGGCAGCCCCCCAACAGCAGGGAGTTGACTCTGTGCCCCGACCTGGCTTCCGGGCGTCCCATCTGACCTGGAGGGCGCAGGACTCCATCCCCACCCATCCTGGCTCTAGGACTCTCACTCAGCTTCTTCTCCCTTCTTTCCTGTCTCTGTCTGGTTTTATTTTTGTCTGAAATTCATAGTGTGTATGAATTAAGGCTGACAGAACCCTCAGGTCTTGCGAACAGGGTCCCAGTGACTTTCCGTGGGTGTGAAGACGGGTCCCTTGGGGTCAGTTGTGCCCCGGGGGGTGCTGGAGGGCAGAGTGCATGGCCGCTGCTGAGGGCTTGGTCCAGGGCCCGGCCAGCAGCGGGGCGGGGCTGGTGGTCGTCATGGTGACCTGGAGCATCTGCTCGCCCTGTATCAGTCTCAGGAGGGCCCTCAGGCGGTCCAGGGACGACTGGGTGCCCCTCTGCTGGGCCAGCAGGCTCGTCTTAAGCTCCAGGCATTTCTGTTGGGGGGAGGGTGTCAGAGAGAAGGGTCTCAGAATTCAGTGACACAAGCCACCTGGGGCAGCCACCCCTCAGCGCTTTCTCGGAAAGCCCCTCCCTTCCACCGCAGAGGCTGAAAGAAACCAGGAAGAGGGCCTCGCGCACACCAGGCAGAAGCGAGAAATGGAATTAAACGGCAGCCAGGCCCGCAGGAGAAGCCTGTTCTGAACATTCAGGCTGGAAACGATGTGCTCGTGCAGGAGTGCGGGAACGCCCTGCCTCGCGGCTGTGAGGCTGCCTAGCCGACCACATCGACCTCTGCTGCCGGAGGAAGCTCCGAGCCTGTTCTGGCTCAAGTGCAGCCCTGCAGACCTCCAGGCCGCTGGCCAGTTTTCTGCTCTTCCTCTTGCCTGCTGTATTCATGGGTTTTTCTAGCCTTTATATATCATAGCGACACAGTGAAGTGGTTAAGGACTGACGCCTCGAGTTAGAGTTTTAATTATTTGCTGCCTGGGCAAATAAACTCCTTGAGTCTGAGTCCCAAACTCTAAGAATAATCACAGAGGCTCTTCATAGAGTTATGGAGAGGATTAAACGGGATACTACATTTAAAGGGTTTTACCAGTTGCTGTTACCAACATCACCACCACCATCAGCACCATCACTATCACCTCCATCATCACCATCATCACCACCACCACCATCACCATCACCTCCATCACCACCACCATCACCATCACTTCCATCACCACCACCACCACCACCACCATCACTTCCATCACCACCACCACCTCCATCATCATCACCACCATCATCACCATCACCATCATCACCACCACCACCATCACCACCACCTCCATCATCACCATCACCACCATCATCACCACCACCACCATCACCACCACCTCCATCATCACCATCACCACCATCATCACCATCACCACCATCACCACCACCTCCATCATCACCATCACCACCATCACCTCCATCATCACCATCACCACCATCACCACCACCACCATCATCACCATCATCACCACCACCATTATCATCATCTTGTTTATCACCACTCTACAGAGAAGAAATCACTGTGTTCACTTTATACAAGAAACTGAGGTTCAGAGATGGTCAGGGCCTTGCTGAGGTCACAGAGCTGAGAAGGAACAGAGCCAGATGCTCAACTGCTGGACAACTAGTTGTGGAATGAGTCACACAGCTGCCTTCTCCACCTGCTGACTCGCTAAGTGATGGTGGTGAGTCTGTCTCCTCCTGGGGCCTCAGTAAGCAGACAGCGACGCTTTGGCTCTACACCCTGTGGTTCTAAGGGCCGACGCCGCACCCCCGCCCCGCGCACCTTCACTGCCGAGGCCAGGAGCCGGTCCCGCTCCTCCAGCTGCCGGCGCTCGCTCTGTAGCTCGCTGCCCCTCTGCAGCAGCTTCCGCTTCTCCTCTTCTTTGACTGTGAAAGAGAAGACCAGGCCCCACAGGGAACTGCAGGCAAGCAGGGGCTGGGCCGTGGCTGAGCAGGAGAGGTAGAAAGAATCCTAGGCCCGTGCCTATAGGTCATTCTGGCCACATCCTCCTGCAGGGGCCGGTGGCTCTCGCTGGATGCACGGGGACTGGAATTCCATCCCCGCAGTAACTGCCCTGCACACAGAACTAGTTCCAGGGGTCTTTGGCCCAGAACAGCCTCTGCTGGGCCCAAAGTGAGTCCAGCGGTCTAGGGGCGGGGTTGGACAAAAGGGAATCGGGGCCCTTTCCCAGCTCCCTAGGGTGTCTTTCTTACCTGTCTTATGGGTGACGTAGGAGTGCACAATAGCCAGCATCCCGGTCCAGGGCACACCTTCGTCTTTCTTTAAGGCCTGGAGGGCAGACGGGGAACTGAGGCAGCGGACAGCCTGGGGGCCCGCCACGCCCTGGCTGTGTAACCCGGGCTGGCGGTAGGGGCCGGGGTGGGGGAAGAGCTCCCTGGGCTGTCATATCCACCCTCTCCCTAGGTCCCCACAAAACCCAGAGTGACAGGCAATCACGAGAGTTATGTTTAATTTTTGTTTTTTCTTTGTTTTTTTTTGCGGTATGCGGGCCTCTCACTGTTGTGGCCTCTCCTGTTGCAGAGCACAGGCTCTGGACGCGCAGGCTCAGCGGCCATGGCTCACGGGCCCAGCCGCTCCGCGGCATGTGGGGTCTTCCCGGACCGGGGCACGAACCTGTGTCCCCTGCGTTGGCAAGCGGACTCTCAACCACTGCGCCACCAGGGAAGCCCCGAGAGTTATGTTTTTTGAAAAAAAGATGACTCCCCAATGATTTTACAAGTAATACATTCTGTAGAAAAGCCTACTTTTAAAAACACTGATAACTTCCCCACCACCCAGCCAAACACAGGTATTTTCTCCCAGGTTTTTGTTATTCCGCACACTGTTTTTTCTCAGACAGCTGATGATCAAACTCTACAGCAGCTATAAAACCTGTGTTTTATTTATTTATTTTTGGCCGCACCACATGGCACGTGGGATCTTTCCCAACGAGGGATCGAACCCGCGCTCCCCCCTGCACTGGAAGCGTGAAGTCTTAACCACTGGACCACCAGGGAAGTCCTATTTTTATTTTTTTTTTAAACGTAATCCCAAATAATGAACACATCCCAAAGAACCTCAAAATCCTTGTAAAAAATCATTTTCAGTGACCACATCTCACTGAGGAAAGCGCTGGAATCTACTCCACCAACTCCTGGGGGGAAGCCAGGCTGGTTCCTTCTCTCCCTTTTATAAAGAAAGGCTGAGGGGCTTCTTTTTGCACAGAACTTTACCTGTATAGAACTATTTCCTTAGACTCTATTCCCCAAAGCAAGACGCCGGGTTTAAAAAGTGTACACGTCTTTAAGGCAACACGTACGAGTGCCCGCTGCACCGCACCATCGCCAGAAGGGAGTGCTGTCGTTTTTGCTAATTTGATAGCTTTTCATTTGCATGTTGTCATCAGTGAGATCAAACGTGCTAACTGGCACTGTTTTTTGTGGTTTGTGTTGTTAGTGCGGTTCTTCCCTGGGAAATCTGGAGTCACCAAGTCAGACAGCTGCAGAGGGAACCTCTGCTCACTCCGCACCCGTGGTCCTCACCGGCAGTGTCTGAGACGGCCACGATGGGGGCTGCCGTTGGCATCTAGTGGGTGGAGGCCAGGGACACTGCTGAACACCCTGCAGTGCACAGGACGGCCCCCAAAATGGATTATCCTGGGCCAAACGGCAATTGTGCCCAAGTTGCAAAAGGCTGCTCCTCACCCAGCTCCTTCCTCAGCCCTCCACGGCCTTCCCCGCCTCTGCTCACGGCGGGGACGACCCAGGAAAAAGAGACGGTGAGTGGCCTCAGACACTGTGCCGGGTGAGGGAGGGCCCCGCGGTTCCGGGAGATGGTGAGGGTGAGGGTGCGGCCGCTCCCCAGGAGCACGGCCTCCTGTACCTTCTGCTGGCACTTGGGGCACACCCACACGCCCTTGGGTGCTGTCTTGAGGGGCGGGTCCAGGCAGCTGAGGTGGTAGGCCCCTGGGCAGGTACCGCAGGGCTGCAGGTTGGCCCCTCGCTTGCAGGCAGTACAGTGCTCATCGTGGGTGATCTCGTTCTGGAAGAGACGGGAGGGTGGGGGGCGGGTCAGCCGGGCTGGGAGTTGGGGGGTGGGGTGCAGGACCTGCCTGGGGCCCAGCTCTTCTGCCAGGTTCTCAGCAGCTCGGGAGGGGAGGAGAAGGGGTGATGACCAAGGGGACACAGGCCTGGAAACCAGCAGCATCCGGGTCTCCTGCCTCAAAGCCAGCACCCCTGCAGGTGTGTGGGCTCCGCGCAGCAGGCCTCGGGCTCAAGGCACCTGCTGTCCCCACGCCCGGGCCGGCCTACAGCTACAGGGAGGCTGCAGACAACGCCTGCCCGCCACGGCTGCGATCTGCGACACCGCAGGGTTATGGCTGCAAACAACGCGGCCTGACGGAGTTTCAGCACGTGGTGCTTTCCAGTGGTTTGACTGTTACAGGCGTGTAGGGACTGGAAATGCCTTTTACAATCAGATGTGAAACTTAGTAAAGACAGACACTGAAAATCAACTCTGAAGCTGCGCCCACAAATGAGGTCACGACCAGCCAGCATCCTGGGAAGCGGGGACGTGGTGCATGCGTGGTGGGCTGGGGTCTCACACGATCATTGAAATGTGGGCATGTGGGGTGAGACCCTGAGACCCAAGTCCAGTCCCTTATGAGGTAGGGAATGAAGACCAGAGAGGACCAGCTCTGCCCAGGGTCACACAGCAAGGCCAGACAGAACACACTGGCACCCAGCATCAGCTGCTTCCATTCAGGCCTTCGTGGCTCCTGGTGTCCCTGCGTCTGGAGGGCTCCTGCTTGAACCTGCGGGCTGAGCCCTGTGGTGATGTCCAACTCTGCCGGGCAGGCTGAAAAGTGGACTGGTGGTGTACGAAGCCCTCAGCACCGAGGATGGAGGCCGAGGCCCTCAGCTCCACTCCAGGGCAGCAGGGTGCTGGGGTCCCGCGCCCCTTGCCAGGAGTGACCCTACCTGAACTGCATGGAAAGCATGCCCGCCACCCCCCCAACCAGGCGTGAAGACCAGGGGACACGTACCTTCCAGCAGGGGTCCTCATTGGCTAGCACGGGGAAGAAGGGTGGAGAGCATGTTAGAGGGCACGGGAGGGGCACCAGCCAGGACTGGAGTCCACGAGGCCCAGTGTGAAAGGAGCCTGATGGGAGTGTCACAGGCCCCAGTGACTCCTGGGTCCTCCCCCAGGGCCTGATGGGAGTGTCACAGGCCCCAGTGACTCCTGGGTCCTCCCCCAGGGCCTGATGGGAGTGTCACAGGCCCCAGTGACTCTTGGGTCAGCCTGATGGGAGTATCACAGGCCCCAGTGACACCTGGGTCCTCACCCAGGGCCTGATGGGAGTGTCACAGGCCCCAGTGACACCTGGGTCCTCACCCAGGGCCTGATGGGAGTGTCACAGGCCCCAGTGACACCTGGGTTCTCACCCACGGCCTGATAGGAGTGTCACAGGCCCCAGTGACTCCTGGGTCCTCACCCAGGGCCTGATGGGAGTATCACAGGCCCCAGTGACACCTGGGTTCTCATCCAGGGCACCATGGAAGTAAAGGTCTCTGCCGCAGTCATGGCCAGGACCCACCCAGAGGTAGGTTCACCGTGGCCCCTGAGCTCCCTGAGGCACATGGCAGCAGTGAGCTGTCCTGCGGAGGAAACATTGCTCCAGGGATCCCTCAGAGTGACTTACTGTCAACTCGTCTTCAGCCATAAAGCACTTCCATTCTAGTGAGTGATGCCAAACCACATATTTTAATGATCACAAAAAACAGTTTTCTTTTTAATTTCTGGAAATCATACCATCCAGTGGCAAAAACAGCTCCTGCGTGTACACAGCACTCGACGGTTTACAAAGTGCTGTCATGTTCACCCCTCCTGTCACTGTCCCAGCTGAGAGGCCGGGACTATTATGGGCCCGTTTTCTATAGATCAGCAAACCAAGGCCCAGGGAGGTAACGTGGTACGTGAGGACAAGCGTGGCCACGGCGCAGAGGGCCTGGTGAGCTGTGATGCGCCATCCACCGGTCAGCAGCCATGTGGCCGCTGCTGTGGACAGGGCAGGCTGGGTAGCCGGGCCGCTGCCAGTGGAGGGAGGTACGGCCCAGCCCAGCCCACAGCTACCCTGCGGGAGAAGTGCTTACCTCTTGCTGTGAGGAACAGGGGGGTGTTGAGATAGTTGGACGCCAGCCGCTTCCTCTGCAGGAACAGAAAACCAAACCAAACCACCAGATCATGGGGAGCCCTCCTTGGCAACACTGACCCCGCCCAGGGCTCACCCAGGACAGGCTCCCCATCCTGGGCTCCGGCCTCCAGCCGGACACCCACGGCCAGAGGTAGAAACGGGTACAGACACAGGGCCGTGGGGAGGGGGAGAGACAGGTCGGCCAGGGCAAAAGCCAGCCAAGGCTCTGCCCAACAGGTCCGTCCCTGCTCCCCGTGGGCACATCTGCCTCATTCAGGAAGGGCAGTCAGGGCTCTCCGATGGGGGCAAATCAGTAACAAAGCTGACACGTGGCTGTCCCTCTGTGTTCCTCCTGTATTTTCTTTCTCAGCTGGTTCTGGGGTCAGGTGGGGAAATGAGGTGTATTATGGACTGGCTCGCTAAACCCCACTTCTCGGCATGAGTTCCAGGAACCCTGACAACAAAGAGTGGCCCCCAGTGCCCAAAACATCACGGGTAGATGGAAGCTCCTGGTGTGTTCCAGAAGGTGGCTTTAGCAACCACAGGCCACGTGGCTTCAGACTTTGGTGGTTCGACACGGCTTTGGCTGTGGCAAGAAGATGGTTCTAGACTTGGGTGACGGGCTGTAAACCCATCTGTCTCAACGTGATTGGGCCGCGTTCAGGGCCAGGGGAGGGACCCACGGAAGGGCTGCTCCTGGGCTACGTATGTGTCCAGGGCTCAAGGTCACAGGGCTTTGCGTCGGCTCTTGATTCGCTAATCAGGTCATCTCTGGCCGTGGCCACAGGCTTCAGAGAAGAGGTCACGGCCATGCCCACAGAGCAGGGGATGCTTCCATCAGTGAGCACAGAGGACACACCGTCTCCTTGGGTGGAGATGCGGAAACGGCTCCGTGACTCTCACAAATGGGGCCCAGTGCTTGGGGCCCTGTCTCAGGACATGGCTTGCTCAGAAAATTGGGGAGGAAGTGAGCGGGTATAAACACGTGTGTTCTCCGAGCAGGATTCGGGGGACAGTAACAGCAAGGACAGGCGGGTGGGCTGGGGAGGCAGGCAACGCAGACACAGGTGGGCTCTCCCCACAGGGCCACCCACGGGAGCCCCCCTCCCAGTGAGGGCCAGTTTGTGAGCCATAGATTTGGGACCACTGGCCCAGGCTGACGAACACCCCCGGGGACGCGAGCACGGCATTTCGGTGGCCCTCCTCCGGGCCCTCTGGAATGTGCCAGGCCCTGGCCTCTGCAGACGTGGCTCCACGTCAGGGGGCTGCCCGACTTCGGGGCCTTCAGGCAACGGCTTCCATCCTAGGGGAAGATTCCAGGGAGTTTTCCCTAGGAAAGCCCAGGCCGCTGGCAGCCTCTGCAGAGCCGGCTTCTGGGAGATGACATCTGGATTTTAGCCTAGAATTGTGGACTTTAATTTGCAAAGGCAAGAAGATCTCATTGTGGATTCAGGTCCTCCCTGGGAATGTGCTGATGGGAGGGGGCCAAGGCGCTCCCTGGAAGGCATCCTTAAGTCCTGACGCTGCATCGCTGGCTGGTGTCTGGTTACTCATCATCTCCTTACGGGGCACAGCGGGCCCCGGGCGGGCAGCCTGGACGGGATTTGGATTGGGAGGGGATTCCCTGCCTCGGAGTTCACTTTAATGCCCTATTTTACCAGTTTCGGCTACCCGGGGAAGGTGCACGCTGCCCACCATGAGGAAGCAGTCTTGGAGCCGGGGTACCGCCGTGTGAAGGGGAGCTGGGCTCAGTGCGTCGGGAGGAGGGGAAGCCGGGCGTGCCAGGCCACATCTCTTGTTCCTGGCCTCGCGCCTCCACGCGGAGGGAAGTCAGCTGGAGTCACGGCTGCTCCCTTCCCTCCTCCCCAGGGGAGACAAGGAACCACCCTCACTCAGCCCGGCCCCTTCCGGGCCTTTCTCTCCGTGGCCTCACATTCTCGGCTCTCCAAGTCATGAGCTCCACCGAGCCGGCCGGGCTCCAGAGTTGGGCCTGAGTGGTCCCGGGAGGCCCAGGCGGCCAGCACTGCCTGCGACCAGACCTCGTGCCGGATAATCTGCAACCGGCATCCCCACACCCCCCCCAGGGCAGCCTAGGTGAGGTGCCCCACTGACACCCGAGCCTCTGCATCTGTCTCTCAACTGCCTCTGAGCCCAGGAGGTGAAGAAAGAATTACTGATAGCACTCCCTGAACTCTAATCCCTGGAAGGGCAGGTGAGGGAGGCCAGCCCAGGGGAGCCTCCCCATTCGCTGGTGTGGAGACGGCGGGTCCCTCACCTCTGTCTCCAGGAGGCCGCTGTAGGCGGGGTTCGCTGTGCTTCTTCTCTTCCGCTCCTGGCGCTTGCTCTGGATTTCTGGAAAGGCACAGACGCAGCAGTTACTGGCATCTTCCTGCCCCAGGACCCTGAATGCCTCCTCCGCAAACCCCAGGCGCCACCATCCCTTCCTGCCCTGCAGCCTCTCTGCCCAGCATCCGCGCCCCGGAGTGGCCCCGGGCGGGTGGGTGCCCCCGGAATCGCTCACTCTGAGGCAGGACAGACCTGCTGGCCCCAGGCTGAAGGACTGACTGGTGGGAGGGTGTGAGGTACCCAGAATCCAGGCACCTGCTCTCTGCAAGGCCCCGTGTGCCATCCTCCGGCCCGGGGATGTCTCTCATGGGACCCTGGGGACAGCAGATGCCCACTGGTCAGACGCTGGCCTGGCTGAGCCGCAGGGTGGGACTCCGGGCTCCTGGGAAGGGCAGGGGCAGCCTCTGTTCGGCAGCCTGACCCCCAGGACGCCAGGCACGCGTCCTCCTGATGGGGGCCGGCGTGGTGGGCCTCATGCAGCTTGAGAACTGGGTTTCCTCTCCCCCTTCTCGTTTTCATTTCCTTCCTCTGCTTTGACTGCCAGGTGGGCCCTGTCTCTGCCTGTAGCTGCTTTGACATTATTTCCGAACCTCTGTCTCTTGGACCTGATTTCTTCTTTGAAACTGTTTCAATATTATTCGTGTGTTTCCTGTAAGGCACCTCAGACCCTCTTTGGGAAAAGACAGGGTCCAAATAAATAAGTATTTAGGGTATCATGGGTGAGAGAGAGGAGAGTTTTCACAATGAGGATGATTTATAAAAATAGTAACATTCCCAAATGTATTCGCAGAGTGTTTTTATCTCAGTTGCCACGACACCCCTGAAAAGTCTGAAAATGTGGTTTTCCTCACGTTGTAGATGAAGAGACTGAGGTTCAGAGTGGGGAAGGAGCCTGCCCAAGGTCACCCAGCTGTAAGCAGCACGGCCAGGACTTGAACACGGGACTACTGACGTGGATGTGCAGGCCAGTCCCACGGCCCCAGGCTGCCTCCATGACCCCAAAGGCAGAGCATAAACAGCTCTCAAAGGCTACCAAGCACAGCTGGATTCCTTACACTCAAGTTCAAGCAGGAGTATTCAGACCTTCAGATGGAAAGCTCAGAGAACCCCTTCCGGCCCCGCACAGCAGAAGGAAGGGGGCCGCAAGCAGGGGCTGCTCAGATGAGACTTGCCCACTGGGGCCAGGTCAGTGGAGCCTGGGGGGCTGGGCCACACCCCTGTCCCTCTCCACCCAGATCTACACCCCAGCTGCCGCCAGAGAGTGAGTCAGACCCAGGGAATGCAAATGGAGGTGGCCGTGGAAAGGCCTGGACCCACCTCCTGGGCACGTTTGACTCAGTTGTGCACAGGAGGCCCGGGCGAGCTGTGTGGGCTCCCCAGGTCCCTTCCCTTCCCCAGGCTTCAGTTACTCACCTGCTGTAATGGAGAGAACCTCCACCTGAGATTAAAGCCTGTAAGTGCCTCGGGCACTGGGGGATTCAGTTCATTCCTTTCCTTTCCTCGATTTTAAGGAGGAAAAGCAAGTGAAGTTTCCTTCCTAAATCCAGATTTACTTGGGGTGTAGGGATGTTTTCACTTTATAAAATATCTTTAGCGGTGAGGTCAGAATCGTGGAGAACACCCTGAGCTGGGAGTCAGGAGACCTGGATTCCAGCCTGGGCCTGATACTGACTGGCTGTGGGACCTCGAGCAAGAGAATCAACTTCTCTGGCCTCAGCTTCCCCACAAGTGCAACCAGAAGGTTGGTTTCCATGCTTTCCAGGCCCTTAGATTCTATGACGATGCATAGATTGATCCCATCGGTAAAGTCAAGCAGCACCTGTAGTGTTACACTGACCTGTCTGCTCAAATAATGTTCTGATTTCCACCGATGGGTTTGGGGGCAGACGGGACCCATGGACCAGTTCAACAGCAGGGGAGGTGGTGCTGGGCATTCCTCTTGGTTCTTTACAACAATCCCAGGAGGAAGGGTGGGTTGTTATCCCATTACACAGACAGAGAAACTGAGGCCCAGAGGAGCTGGGGGACTTGCCCAAGCCTGAGTAGTTAGTAACGGCCGAGCTGGGCACCTTGCTCTTATCACTTCACTGTGCTGCCTCCAACTTGGGGGCCGGGAATGCCCAAGGTCCCTTCAATAGACACAGTGGGTTTCGTGCACAGTCACAAGCTGGGAGAGCGGGCAGGCACCCTGGTCTTCGTGATGACCACCTGGCACTTGGCACCCACCACGCAGAAGGTGGGTCACACCCGGGCGCTGCCATCTGACCGGGAATCCGAGACCCACTGCTTCTGTCTGATGCCAATTCAGCAACCCCCCGCCCCATCCCGTGGGCCAGGCCCAGCTCCGCCACAAGGGTCCTCACCTTCCAGATGCTCCGTCGTCACCAGGCCCAGCGCTACCATGAAGGCGATTTTCTGAGGGAAGGAAACAGAGAAGGGTTAACGCAGCTTTTCTGTTTTGGGTTTCCTTAGTTTTCATTTCATGCTCTTTCTCCGTCCCGGGACCCCACCCAGGACCCCATATGACGTCAGTCATCCTGTCTCCTCAGCTCCTCTGGGCTGCGACGGTTTCTCAGACTGCCTTCTTTTGGATGACCTTGGCCGTCTGAGGAGGACTGACCAGGAATTTTGTAGGCAGACCCTTGTCTGGGATTTGCCTGGTGTTTTTCTCAGGATTAGACTGGGGTCCTGGGTTTTGCAGGGAGACCACAGAGGTGAAGGGCCCTCGTCCCATCCCCTCGGCGCGCTGCACGCGCCGTCAACATGGCCGATCACTGTGATGTTGACCTTGGTCACCTGGCTGAGGTGCGGTTGTCAGGCGTCTGCTCTGCGAAGTTCCTCTTTACCCCACCCACCGTCCACACTGTCACCTTTGGGAGGAGGTCACGACGCACGGCCCACATCTAGGGAGGTGGGGATTAGGTCCCACTGGTGCTTTTTTTTTTTGGCCATATAGACCATTAAAAAATTGTACATAGTAGAATTTATCAGTATTTTCCTTTGCAGTGTCTGGATTTTTGCATCTTAGCTAGAGACTCTGAGTTTAGAAAGCAAGTTGCTTACGTTTTATCTTAGTACCTAGAGTTTTACTTTTTCCATTTAAATTTTTGATCTATTTGGCATTCATCCCGTTGTATACGGTATATATGGATTCATTTTATTCCACGTGGCCACTCGTTTTTTCCAATACCATTGATTGAAAATTCCATCTCTCCGCTTTTCACTGATTTGAGGAGTGAATCATACACACACACACACACACACACACACACACACACACACACGGCCCTCCATTCCGTTCCTTAAATCTTCCCATCTATTCATAAGCTACCACCTCACTTGTAGTTCTCAAGGCTTTACAGTAATCTGACGGCATTAGAATCCCGTCCCTGTTTTTTCCTGTTCCGAGCTTCCTCGGCTCTTCTCGTTTATTTTTTCATGTGAAATTTAGAAACCATCTTCGGTAGTTCTGAGAACGAGGGAATCAGTTGGTATATTTCCTGGGATGATGCTAAAATTATAAATTAACTTAGGACATAATGACAACCTAATAATATTACATTTTCCTCTCCAAAACCACAAGGTGCTTCTGTTCTTTGTCTTCAGGAGTTTCAAACTTTTCCTCAAACAGGTATCGATCATCGTGTTTATTCCTTGGCATTTCATCCTTCTGTTGCGATCGCAAATGCAGTTCTCTAGAAAGCTTCTAACAGGTTGCTGTGCGTTTCTCTAAAGACTACTGACGTTTGTAAGTTACCACACCGGCCGCCACGCTGAATTCTCTCATTGTCTGCAGCAGTTTTTCCGGTGAGAGTCTCCTGGGTTTTCTACAGCATCTCAAATAGCGACTGTTTACTCCTTCTTTCCAGTTACTTCAATGCTGTTGAAAATAGTTTGCCTCAATCTGTCACCTTTAAATCATATTCTTCGATCCACTGACAGTTCCAACTCCACAAACGCGACAATCTGAGAGCTCATTCCTCCTCTCTCCCTTCTCTCCCTCGCTCTCTGCTCACTTAGGTGAATCTTACACATTAATATTTATGTGTCATCTCGTACATGTAATATTTACATTCTGTGCCAGCACCCTTATCCTGTTTTACTCCATAGTTAAATATGCACGACGCTCAACCAGCGTTGGTGCCAAGCTTTCCCAAGCGTCTCGTGGTCGATGGGGGTTGAGTTTCTAGTAGTTTCTCACGAATGGCTCATGGGAACAACATTTCCTGAGTTCTTGGCAGATTTAGAACCTTTAGTCTGTGGCCTTTCAACGTGAAGGCCATCTTGGCTGCACCTAAGCGCCTTGGGTCCCCTCTTCTCTCTTCCCGCTCTCCTGTGTTCTGGACTGAATGTTGCCGTGGAAAAGTTAGAAGCCGGCCCAGTTGTTCTCCCTCTAAAGCGACTTGATTGCTTTTGCCTGGATGCCTACGGATCCTCTCGTTTCCATTAAAAGTCAGTGACTGGGCTTCCCTGGTGGCACGGTGGTTGAGAGTCCACCTGCCGATGCCAGGGGACACGGGTTCGTGCCCCGGTCCGGGAAGATCCCACATGCCGCGGAGCGGCTGGGCCCGTGAGCCATGGCCGCGGAGCCTGCGCGTCCGGAGCCTGTGCTCCGCAACGGGAGAGGCCACAACAGTGAGAGGCCTGCGTACCGCAAAAAAAAAAAAAAAAAAAGCCAATGACTTTACTGGGCTGTGACCCAATGTTAACCCAGCACACACGTCAACTTCCTCTGGAACCTAGTGTGTCCTTGCAGTATAGAAATTAAAGTCTCCTTTCATTTCAGTAAATTTTCTTGAATTACTTTTTAATTAAAGTTTTTAAAATTATTATTATTTGGGCTGCTTTGGGTCTTCGTTACTGCACGCTGGCTTTCTCTAGTTGTGGCGAGCAGGGGCTACTCTTCCTGCAGTGCACGGGCTTCTCATCGCCGTGGCTTCTCTTGTTGCGGAGCACGGACTCTAGGCGCGTGGGCTTCAGTAGTTGTGGCACATGGGCTCAGTAGTTGTGGCGCACGGGCTTAGTTGCTCAGTGGCATGTGGGATCTTCCCGGACCAGGGCTCGAACCCACATCCCCTGCATTGGCAGGCGGATTCTCAACCACTGTGCCACCGGGGAAGCCCCTTGAATTGCCTTCTAAAAACAGTGAAGCAACACCACACCGTGAAAACTCAGGCCCGTCAGATTCAGTCCTGGAAGACGTGTGCTCACGTCAACACAAGACTACGAAAGACGACTGAGGTGGCCGCAGACCTGCTCAAACAGGGGTTCTGAGGTCCAGCAAGTCTCCAGCCAGTCGATGCCAGTGCAGGCTGCAGTTTGGTGCCACCTGGTTGCAGTGTCACTTCCAGGGTCCTGTGGCTGAATGGACAGTGGCCTCTAGGAATCTGCCAGTCCTGGCACCCCCTTCACTGGCCTGAACTGGGAAGGCTGGGCTGGGCCAATACTAGTGGAGCCCATGCTCTGCCTCCTGGTTCCCCACTCGGCCTTCCCTTCCCTCCAGCCCCTCCTCTGCAGAACACAACTTCAGCCCACCATCACCGACATAACAGGAGCAAACTGCCTACCACGTTATAGCCAAATTCATATCGCAGGGAACCGTGGGAAAGTTTTACTGTAGCTCTTCTGCCCCGTCATCCCGGTTTTCTTCTTTAAAGCCTCCAATTATGCACCTGTTGTATCTTCTTTGCTTGTCTTCTCTAGGTACCACTTCCTAATATTTAAAAATCCATTCTTTCTTTTTTGTTTTGTATACTTCTCTCGCTCCTGCCTGCTAGGTCTTCCTGTCTTCTGCTGTGACTATGGTGCCCTGTGCTCCCCCAGTTATGTAGTTATGTGATGGTCTTCCTAATTTTTCCTGAAAATTTCCAGCTCACGTTTCCCTCTCTCCAGTACTTCGGCCTAAATGGCCATCTCTTCCCTCAGCCCTTGTCTTTCGGCACTGCAGCTTCCTTCTTAGTAGTGATTACCGTATTGATTTCTTTCTTTTGATTCATAGTAGAATACTGGGCTTTGGGGGTAGTGTTTTTTATTTATGGTAAAAATTGCTTCTCTTTCTCTCCTTACGGTGGCTTTGTACTGACTTCACTCTTCACATACGGTGCCTCAGTGGGATTCTGTTTTATCACGCCTCCTTGCTGCCCAACAAGGTCAAGGAGGGTCTGTGGCAACTTCTCTGCTCCTGGAGGCCTTACGGAGGTTCTCTTTCCATATCCCTTTGTGTGGTCCCAGCCCTGTCTACCCCAAGTGCGGCTCACAGACACTGCCTGTCCTTTTGCACTTGAATACAGACTTGTGATCCTCAGCACGGATGAGTCTTTCTGCAACCTGCAGCTCCCTGGCCGTCAGCAAGGCCCCGCCCACACCACTCAGTTCTGCTGCTTCATATATATATGTGAATATATAATTTATACATACATAATTTTATATATAAAATTACACATATATAATTTTTTACGCTTCTTTGCATCTCTGTGCTATCTCTGTGGTACCATATTCCAAAGCACTAATTACCTCTGTTCATCCTGTCTAGTAATTTTTTTTTATCTCAATCACCGTGTTTTTCATTACCAGATGTTCAAATAATTTTTGTAACTGTCTGATGTTTTATTTTCATGATCTTTTTGCTTCATTATTCCTTATTTATTTCAAGTGAATGTTATTCCTTTATTTTTAACTTCTTTGAGTATCCTAAACATATTTAAAAGTCACTGCTACGAATACGCCACAAAATTAGCTTCATCTTGAATAAATTCACGTTCCAAAAGTTGATTTTATTGATTGTCCTTCTTAGCATTAGATCGCATCATGTGTTTTACAATTCTGTCCGCAGACTCACCTCGGGCACTGCTTCTTTTCTTCTCTGTTTCATGTTTCATTTTCCCTCCCTACTGCTTACCCTCGCCTTATAGCAAGTTTGCAGTCACCCTGGCCTTGCCCAGCCCAGGGGTGGCCCCAGGCACAGGCTGGCTCCTGGACTAGCAGGGAAGCCTGGTTCTGCTCCTCTCTTGCCAGAAGAATTCAGGGGACCCACTGCCCCTTGGGAGCCGCCTGGTCACCCTCATCTGATTCTGAACCTGGGGGCCACGGTCTGGGGCATCTGTCGTGCTCACTGCCTGTGTTTCTGGGACACAGCGATGCACAGTCACATCTTTACTACTGGCTCTTCCTGCATGCTGTCTGTTGTTGCTGAGGGTTTGCAGCAGAGAGGTATGGTCCAAGCGAGAACTCAAAGCCATACTAATGGGGGCTGTGCTCTGATGGCTTTCAAGAAAGGGGGTGACCAATACAAAATTGAGGAGACCCTGCCATTTTTGATGATGTGGATGAAACTTGAAGGCATTACGCTGAAAGAACTAAGGCAAACAGAGAAACACAAATGCTCTATGATTTCACCTATACATGGAATCTGAAAAAAAATCAACTCTTGGCAACAGAGAACAAATTGGTGGTTGCCAGTGACAGGGGGTGGAGCTTGGGGGAATTGGGTGAAGGTAAGTCAAAAGCACAAATTTCCAGCTATATGATAAATAAGTACCGTACAGCACTGGACTGAAGTTAACAATACTGTCTTGTAAACTTGAAAGTTGCTAGGAGAGTAGATTTTAAAAGTGCTCATCACACAAAAAATAAATAACCATGTGAGGTGATGGATATGTTAACCACAATTACCCTGGTGATCATTCTGCAATATACACATATATCAAATCATTACGTTACACACCTTGAACTTATACCATGTAATATGCCAATTACATCTCAATAAATTCTAAATGGAAGAATGTTTTTAAAAAGAAGACGGGTGACTTGGTTATTTCTGATCTAGCTGCAGGGAAGAACCCATCTAGGGGTTCGGAGCCTGGGCAGGGCCAGGGCAGGAACCGGGGCTGTGGCAGCAGGGATGGCGTGGAAGGAGGGAGCATCTGTGTGCACGGGTCTTGCCCAGAGAGGCGGCCGGGGCTGGCGTGTGGCAGGGCTGGAACAGGGCTGGAACTCCTGCTCTGGCTGTCATTCCACAGGGCACGTGCTAATCTGAGGGTGACCAGCTTGGACAGATGCTGCCCGAGGCCAGAATAATGAGTAGCACAGAAAAGGCCAGGCTCTGTCCTAAAGAAGGCAGAGGACTTGGGACAGGAAGGAGACTACGGGGCCTGGGGCAGGAGTCTGGAGCCCTGGTTCTGTCTGGGTCGAGGGGCGGACACGCTGGCCTCTCTCAGCCCGCCTCCTCGTTTGTACGATGAACACTGTAATTCCTGCCCCACCTGCTTCACAGAGCTGCTGGGAGGATGCGGGAGAAAAGGGGAGGAAGCACAGTTAGCTACGCAGGCTCACTCGGCAGAGAGGTGGGCTCACTGCGCGGGTCCCTTCGATGTCTCGGGTGGGCACTGTCATCTCATCTCATCTCACAGGCGCCTGCGGGCTCAGAGATGCCGTGCGTGTGGGATGTATGGACACTGGGACCTCGACAGCCGCTACCCCAGAAGCCACCGTACAGCTGAGCCTTACAGACAACCGTCAGTGTCTCTACCCCAAATCCACGCCCCACCCCAGGGCCCTGAGCCCGCGCCTGGCTCAGCTGGTGAAGTTCCTGGGGCAGCTGCTGCTCTGGCCTCAAGTGCTCCTGACTCAGATCCTTCACGAACAGGTTCAAAGGCCGCCACAAAACCCGTGTCTGTGCAGCACGACTGCTCCCAGCCCTCTTCTGAAAGCAACTTTAATAAGGATTTTTACACCAGGACGTGTTGTAATTGCAAGTTCTATTTAAGTCATTACACGTATTTACACTAATTATGTAATTAGCTGTAATTATACTAATTGTATAAATGCACAATAATTGACTAAGATATACTTTGAAAGAACAAAGAGAATGTACCCAGAAAACCTTCCCGAAAATTAAGGGTGCAGCAAACCTCATGGGAGGACAGAAGCGTGCTCATGGGAGCCTGAGCTGCGAGCTGGCCCGGGCCTCACCCCGCACACGGTAGGAGCTCATACATTGCCACCAAATGGAATGGGTTGTCTCTCTTGAGACAAAACTGGGCCTCAGGCCACAGAGGAGACTGGCTCCATCTCAGCCTCCGTGAGTGGTCGACTCTATGAACTCCCAGCAGGCTTTCTAGACATGTCAAAAGACAATAGCCAAGTCACTCTCCTGCTCAAAGATAGTCCATGGCTCCCCACTACCCACGGAATCAAGTCCCACCTGAGTAGCGTGCATCGGGTCTTCCAGGACTGGGCTCCGATGTCCGTCTGTAACCCCATGTCTAGAAATTCTCAGGCACACATGCTACCCACGGTCCAAACAGACCAGCTGACTTTCCTGGGAGTGCTGAGTCCTTTCCCTTCTGCCCGGGCAGTGCCCTCCCCCTGCCTCTTGCTCTTTTACTGAAACCCTACCTGTTCCCCATGTCCCTTCGATTGTGCCCCTCCCCTGCAAGGCCTTCTGCAGTCCTTCCAGACGGAAACACGGCTCTCTCCCTCTCCCTGGATCTCCCACAGCTCAGAATCTGTAACTCTCTGATGACACCTGACAATTTTTTAACCCAAGTTCAAGTCCTAGTGGCCGTGCCTGTGTCTGCCAGTAGGAGTGAGTTTCCCTAGAGCCGGGACAAACTACATCTGCCCCGTCTCAGTGTCTCCACCCTCAGCCCAAAGCCTGGCCTGCAGCAAAGGCTAAGACATGATTGACAAATAAATGAATGGATGAATGACTTCTTTGGATGACAGCACTTTGATAAAAAGAATCAGAAGGAACGGGAGGAGCCCAGAGGGATCTCTTCTGCCTGCTGGGGATGGGTGGTCAGGGAAGGCTGCCTGGAGGAGATGGTTTCTGAAGGGAATCTTATAAAATAAAGCAGTCAATAGGGAGAGAAATGGGGGCTAAGCAGGGGCAGTCACATGGAGAAGGGCCCAGGGGGTGGTGATTTGGGCCCAGGACGGCCGAGGATGCAAGCAGGAACACAAGGATGTCGCTTGCTGTGACCAAAAATCCCGCAAAGAGCTGATGTTTAAGGCCTTCAGGGTCCTGCTGTGCCACCTTCAGACATTCAGTGAACAGTGGGGTGGAGGGAGGAGCAGGGCTGCTTTAGGGCCACATGTGCCAAGAGCAGCGCTGTCCCCTGGACGGAGGGTCCTGAGGACAGGGGGACGGGTGGGGACAGCGGGGGCTTGGGGTGGTGGGTCACAGCCAGCAGTGCCCAGGCACTGTTCTGGGGCCTCGGCAGACACTGACTCACGAGATCCTCCCAAAAACGCCGCCAGGAAGGCAGACTCATCCGCGCCGTCCTCACAGATGAGGAAATGGACGCGATCTGCTCCCCACCCCCGCGCACCCCGCCACACCTGCGCTGCGATGAAAATCCAGGCGGTCTGGTCTACGGCTGGTGCTAACCACTGCCCCACGCTGCCGCTTAGCCAGCAAATCCCGGACACACAACGGCTGAGACCTCAGCTCACTGGGCCAGTGCTGCCTGGAGCTCCCACGGCCCAGGGCGGCTGTGCTCTGGGCTTGTCGGGGTGAGGCCCGTCCCCACTCCCTGGGCAGCCGTGTCCTACAGCGGCCCCCAGACCACAGCCACCCACCTCGGGGTTCTCCTGGCTCGGGGGCCGGTCTTCCTTCTTCTTTTTGGTGGCCTGAGCTCCCTGAGATGGCTCCTCTGTGGGCGGCCGCGACTCCGCCGTGCTCTCGGGCTGCGTCTGCACTTGAGGCTGAATGATGATGACCTGGGGACGGGGCAGAGGGGTGAGGGGGGAACGGGAGGGCCCAGGGAGGGCAGGCCCACAGAGCCCAGGGCCAGGTGTGTCCGCCCCAGACGGGCACGGGGCCTCGAACGGCGGTATCACAGAGGAACGAGGAGGCTTGCACCCACCTCTCCAGTCCACGGGGTGCCTGCACCCTAAGGAGAGTCTGCACAAGAAACGGTCCTGGTTTAGGAACCAGAAGGCCTGGGTCCAATCCTGTGCTACTGGCTCCCGGCTGTGTGGCCTCGGGGAGGTCACTTCACATCTCTGAGCCTCAGCTTCCTTATCAGTAACACCTTCGCAATACCTACTTCCAGGCAGGCTGTGAAGATTCAGGCGGAAGGAACACTCAAGGCAGGTTGGTTTCTTTCTCCCCAGTTCACATGCAGGAAAACTGAGGCTGAGAGGGCTCAGAACTGCTCCCTGCCTGAGCTCATCAGGTTAGGTAGCAGAGGGGCTGGGACCCTTCCCGGGTCTGTCTGGCTGCCTGCCCTGCTCCCCCCTCCCCAGGCCACTGTTTCCGAGGTGCTCAAACCTGGCCTGGGGGTTCGGGCAGGTGGGAGAAAGGAGGTCCCGTTTTGCTCACTCTGAGGGGCCCTGCCAATCCTGGGGGGATGGAGAGGGGGAGGGGAGTCTAGACCCCACTCAGCATCAGGCAGAGCAGCCCCGATCCAGCGGTCCTCATGGGGCTCAGGGCTCATTGGTTGGGGTGAGGTGCCTGGAGCTGAGAAGTCTGAGATTGACTTCTGCTGCCCGGCCTCTCCCTAGGCCACAATCGCCTTCACCTGTGAATCATCTAGCTTATTTATGTTTTTGGACATTGAACTGGGAAACAATCGTTATCTTTTTCATGGATCTAGGTGAAAGAATCTACCAGGAGCAGCCCTGGGTCTGGCCTCAACCAGGAGTGACTCGAACTGTTTTTCCCTCCTAAGAACACATAGTGACTTGTGAATTGTTTCCTCGGATACTTGCAGCAGACTTTTTTTTTTTCTTTTTTTCTTTTTCTGTGACTTGTGAATTTGAACCTCTTACACATGAAGAGAAAATGCATCCCGTTTTTCTGCTGGCTTAAGGGAAAGGACTTTGTTCTTCTTTGTAACATAATTTTGAAATCCCAGAATTCTCTGGATGGAAAAAAATGCTCCCTTTTTATATCCATGGGAAGAAAACAGTAAGATCCCCCCAGAAAAAGGGGTAAAGAATACCCTCAGGTGAGTCACATGGAAGGAGACAGGATTCTTGAAAAGTACAGGGAAACCTTCAAGTTCAATACTAACCAAAGGAATTCCGCTTTCAACGACCAGCATCTGTCTGCATCAACTAAAGGAGCAAAAAGCATTTAAAAATGACAACACTGGATGCTAGTGAGGTTGCAGTGAAACAAGCACACTCAACCAACAAACGTCTGCTAAGCTCCCCCTCTGGACCAGGTCCCATCCTGGGGTGCGCGTTTCCTCACTGGAACTTGCCATCCGACCCTGGCTGGCGATAACTCTTTAGGCTTGGAGAATCCTTGGGGATACTGTCCATAAGTGGGAGAGCTCAAAAACATACCCAGAAATATACTGAGTGCAATAACATACGGCTGCAGGAAAGTGGCTGACGCTAGGGCTGGGAAATAGGGGACACGGGCCATAAGCAAGAGAGGGGCAGCCTGGTGGACCCCTGAATTGGAAACAGAGGAAAAGAGACCAAAGAGAGGAAATGGAACCTCCTATGCAGCCCAAACACCTCACACAGTCATCAAGGAGCTCAGACGGAAACAGGAAGAGGATCTTAGTTTTAGTTTTAAATCTTGGCAACAAATCATAGATATTCCGTTCAGGCACCCGGGGTCCAAAAAGTCCTTGACTATCTCCCTCCATTGGCAGAGACTCTTCCAGTGGTCCACGTGGCCACACGTTTTATTAATTAATTATTCCAACAAGTGAAGTAATTCATCCATCGACCAATCATTCTTTTCCTACTGGTATTAATTCATCCAGCCACACAGTCTTTTGTTCACATATTCATTCCCTTGTACCCCCATTATTCCCACACCAATTCATTCATTCATCCACACCCTCATTCACACACCGTTCATTCTACCACTGACTCATTCATTCATTTGTACACGCCCCACCCCACCCCCCCTTTATGCACTCATTCATTCACTTATTGTTCATTCCCACGCTGTTCATTCAGTCCTCTGTTCACACTCCATCCATTCCTTTGGCCACCTAATCGTTCTGCCATCCGGTCATTCATTCTGCCCGGCCCCCTTCACCTGGCCCCTTGGGGAGCCTGCCCGCGGGCGCCCTCACCTGGTTGTCGGCACTGATGAGGAGAGGCTGGACTTTGACGCTGTCGCTGACCACGGACACGGCGGTGCTGGGGGCCATGGCGGTGGCATTGCTGGGGGCGGTGGAGATGAGGGCGTAGGCCACCCCGGCACTGCTCAGAGGAGAGGTGACGGTGGCAGGCTCGGCGAGGGCTCGGGGCTGGCTGCCGGGCGTTGGCACATGGCTCACGGTGTTGTTGGCAGTGGGGAGGGCTGGGCTGGGGTTCTTGATACTGACCACGGTGGCCTTCTGGAAGGTTGGGGGCTGCTTGGGTGGCCGGTCCCGGCCCGGGGTGACGGGGAGGCTGTCTGGAATCAGAGTCTTTGGCCTAACCTGGGGAGGGAGGGACAGTGGCACGGTCAGACAGACACACAGACGGGGTGATGACAGCCATGGCAGATGACAGGGGCACAGACATGACCTGGTCAGGGACTCCCACGTTAGAGGTGAGGAGACGGCAGCGGAGAAACCATGGACCTGCCAAGGCTGCCCGGGTCCTGGGCGTGCACTGACTGGCCTGGGGGCTCTGGTCGCGGGTGTGTGCGTGTGTGTGCGTGTGTGTGTGTGTGTGCGCGCGCGCATATATTGGGGCAGAGGGAGAGGTGGCCCTTGGACTTTTACAGTTGAGGGGTGTACGTGGGAGTGAAAACTCCTAGGAAGACAGCACTGGCCTTGAGCAGAAGCCTTTCCTTGGAGCCCCAGTCCTGACCCTCCCTTGCTCAAAAGCCTTCCGTAGCTCCCCACGGCCATTAAGTCACGGACAGGCAAAGCGCAGCTCCATTACTCCACATCCAAGGCCCCCAGAAGGCCTCTGCTGACGTCTCCAGAGCTATGCCTGCTCCCACTTCCCCTTCCAGTGCCGCCAGGCCTGCGGTTCTGGTCTCCCCACTGCCACCTGCCTCCTTTTCTCACCCCCGTGTCCGCATGCTCCAGTATCCTTCTGGGGTGCTCGTCCCCTGAGGCCTGCCTCCACCTTGGACTACCAAGACTTCCTACCCTCGGAGCCCTGCTTCTAGCACCATCTCCTCCAGGAAGCCCTCCCTGACCCCCAGGCAGGCTATGAGCCTCCTCGAGGCTCCCATAGCCCCCGTGACTCCTTCTGACTCAGGCCAATCACTCTGGGTTCAAATCGTCTGGCTCCTTGTCTGTCCCCCTCCTGGAATCTGAGCCTCTTGGGGACAGGATCCTGTCTGATTCAGCACAGGTGGGCATTCAGCGAGGCTGCCACAAGGACCAGCGGGCCCAGGGCAGCCACCGCTCACTGTCCTCGAGCTGGGGGCATCGGCCCAGGCCTGCGGCCCCAGGACAGGCAGGAGCCGTTGTCGCCTGTGCAGCCGGCAGCCCCTCGCAGCTCAGCAGCAGGTGCCCCGCAAAGCTGCGTGCCGGGCGACACCCAGCAGGCTTCTGCTCCAGACCAGGCCCGGCTACAAAGGTTTTGTGCCCCGATTCAGTCCTCACGGCCGCCAGGGAGGCACTGGCACCACCCTCTCTGCAGACGAGGAGACGCAGCCCAGGTGACTTGCCCAAAGTGCAGAGCCCGGCAGGGGACCCCGGCTGGAACCCAGGCCCAAGGCCTGGCGTCTGCGCCGTCTCCTGAAATGCACCCTTTTGTCCAAAGCTTCTAACACTTTTTTGACTGTGACCCATATTCAAAGATCTCCATTAGGACTTCCCTGGTGGCGCAGTGGTTAAGAATCTGCCTGCTATGCAGGGGACACGGGTTCGAGCCCTGGACTGGGAAGACCCCACGTGCTGCGGAGCAACTAAGCCCGTGCACCACAACTACCGAGTCTGTGCTCTAGAGCCTGCGAGCCACAACTACTGAGCCCGCGAGCCACAACTACTGAGCCCACGTGCCACAACTACTGAGCCTGCATGCCTAGAGCCTGTGCTCCGCAACAAGAGAAGCCACCGCAACGAGAAGCCCGCGCACCGCAACGCAGAGTAGCTCCTGTTCATCACAACTAGAGAAAGCCCGCGTGCAGCAACGAAGACCCAATGCAGCCAAAAATAATCAATCAATAAATAAATTTATATTAAAAAAATCTCCATTACGTCGTGATCCAGTCCAGAAACAAATTTTTCACAAAAAAATGCTTATGACGCGTCTTGGTATTTTCTGCTGTCTTCTAGTCCAGCCTAGTTTATTCCATTAAAAAAAAATCCTGGTCATGACCCACTAAATTGATTTCTCAATTCCTCACTGTGTGAAAAACTGGGTCTGGTCCAAACATCTCCTCTGAAGGGCAGGCAGAGGAGGCAGGAGAGGAAAGGGGCTCCCACGACGTCACACCCAGCTCAGGGCTCACCTAAACCTCACTGCTGAGGGGCTGTGGACAGACAGACAGACAGCCCGGGGCCCACCCGCAGGCTGCTTACCTGAGGTAGCACTGCCGCTCCTTGCCCGGCCAACCTCTGCAAGGAGCTCACCTGAGGACCTGTGACAGGCACTGCAGTGATGGTTCCCAAAGCCTGGAAGACAAGAGGAGGGTGGCACTGACACAGGACACGGCACTGGGACTCATGCGACCCCACCCGGCCGGCACCCGGAGACTCTCCCCAGCCTGGCGGCACAGGGGTGCCTTGGAGACAGCGAACTCTGCTCTGCTCTCCTCTCTCTTAATGGTAAGCTTTTTTTTTTTTTTTTTTTTTTTTTGGCGGTACGCGGGCCTCTCACTGTTGTGGCCTCTCCCGTTGCGGAGCACAGGCTCCGGACGCGCAGGCTCAGCGGCCATGGCTCACGGGCCCAGCCGCTCCGCGGCATGTGGGATCCTCCCGGACCGGGGCACGAACCCGTGTCCCCTGCATCGGCAGGCGGACTCTCAACCACTGTGCCACCAGGGAAGCCCTAATGGTAAGCTTTTAAATCACAAAAGTAATATGTAACATGCAAGAAATTTTGGAAACCAGAAAGAGAATGGCATCCCCGGAAAACTATCACTGTCTCACATTAGCTTCCTTTTAAGTACGTTTTCTCTATAGCTGTACATGGAATTCTGTAACCTGTTTGTTTGGTTTTTTCATATTGATTCCCTGCAAACATTTTTTGTTATTTTATTTGACCTATGAACATACAAACATGCAAAGTGAAAAGGAGGGAGGAAGGGGCAGAAAGAAAATGAAGGAAGGAGAGAGTCTGAGAGACAGAGAAGAGGGAGAGAGAATAGAGCAGGAAAGACAGAGAAGGGAGAATAAGGAGTTTATTCGATTTATAAAAATCACCTTAAGCACACACAGCTCAATTTGCCTATAGTTGTGACCTCAATAATCCTGTCCAATTTCAGGACAGGTTATTTAGTAAACATGATGTATATCTTGACAAAATAAAGGAGGCTACTAATAAGAACCAGCGAAGGTTAATTAAGAAAAAAAATCATGCTAAACTTGGAGCTTCCTTCCTTCCCAGTTTCCTTGGACTTGTCTTTTCTCATTTCCCCAGAGTGGAATCCACTCTCATTTTACCCAAAGACCCAGCACCACTCACACCAAACAGAATGTGATGTGTAACCTGTTTTTCTACTTGTACTTAAGGACACATGTAAGGTTTCCTGAAGTTGTTAGAATCTCCATAAATCACCCTTTAATGGTTATAGAGTCTTTCATTCAGCAGACATCAATGCTATTTCCTCAGCCAATCCCGTCCTCCTAGGAATTTGGGTTTTATTCCCATCCTTTTCTGATTAATAAACAGTGGTGCAATATACATCTCTATGGATAAAGCCATTTCCACGTCACGAAGTATTTCTGTAGCACAGGGTCTGAAAACAGGAATCAATGGGTAGGGATTTTATTTATTTAGTTAGTTAGTTAGTTAGTCTGCATTGGGTCTTTGCTGCTGCACGCGGGCTTTTTTCTAGTTGCAGTGAGCGGGGGCTTCTCATTGCGGTGGCTTCTCTTGTTGCGGAGCACGGGCTCTGGGCATGTGGGCCTCAGTAGTTGCAGCACGTGGGCTCAGTAGTTTCAGCTCACAGGCTCTAGGGTGCGCAGGCTTCAGTAGTTGTGGCACTTGGGCTCAGCAGTTGTGGCTCACGGGCTCTAGAGCACAGGCTTAGTAGTTGTGGCACATGGGCTTAGCTGCTCCGCAGCATGTGGGATCTTCCCAGACCAGGGATTGAACCCGTGTCCCCTGCACTGGCAGGCAGATTCTTAACCACTGCACCACCAGGGAAGTCCATCAATGGGTAGAAATTTTAAAAGGTAGGACTATTTTGGGCCCTTGATATATGTCCCCACTGTGCTAACTCAGGAGGGGCCATGACCAGGGCTCACCCCAACACACCCTCAAATCTCAGCCTCCGAGTCAGGGCTCTTTCCAATGCATGATGGGATGGCCACACCTGCAGCAGGGTGGATATTCAGGGTGTGGAGATGGGAGACGACACACTCCCAGGGACTCCAGGCCCACACAAATACAGAGGATGTGTTTTGGGGTGCCCGTTTGCCTAAGGTCCCTTTTCTAGGAATCAACACTACCTACAGCTGATGAAGGGGAGGTTCCACATGGCCACGTTTGTACCCCATGAGCCTGCCTGATGGGGAGAGGCATCTCTCACTTGGGGCCAGCCAAACCACCAGTGACCAGAGAGGTTCTCTCTTGAACTCAGAAGCCAAAATTCTTAACAAAGTGTCAGCAAGTCAACTCCAGCAATAATATGAAGGATAATACATCTTGAATAAGTTGAACTCATCCCAGGAATGCAAGGCTGCATCACCATGTGAAAATCAGTCAGAAAAAAATGATATGGTTAACTCAATGTATGCAGAGAAAGCATTGAACAAAATTCAACATCCATTCATGATAAAATATTTCAGCAAACTAGGAAGAGAAAGTAACTTCTTAACCTGATAAAAGGCATCTATAAAAAATGAACAGCTACCATCATACTTAATGATGAATGTTTTTCCACGGAGATCAGGGATGAGGTAGGGATGTTCTCTTACCACTCCTGTTCCCATTGGACTAGAAGTCCTAGCCAGTGCAATAAGGTAAGAAAAAGAAATAAAAGGCCTTCAGATTAGGAAGAAGAAATAAAACTGTCTCTGCAGATAGCAGTAGCAACTACGGAGAAAATCTGACAGAATGTACAAAAAAAGGTTGTTAGAACTAATAATTGAGCTTAGTGAGGTTGTAGGATACAAGTTCAACATACAAAAAGCAACTGTATTTCTATATACTAGCACGAACACTTAGAAATTTAAAAAATGTTTACCTGCCATTTGCAACAGCATCAAGAAATGAGGAATACTTAGGGATACATACGACAATAGCTGTATAAGAGCTATACACCGAGAACTTTCAAACACTGATGAGAGGAATTTTAAAAATACCTGCATAAAGAGAGAGACATACCATAACCACGGATCAGAGGTCAGTGTTATTAAGACGTAAATGCTCCCCAAATCGACCTATGGCTTCAATACAGCCTCCATCAAAATTCACCCCAAAAAGGGTAGAAAATGACAAGGTCCTTTTTAAATGCATGTGGAAATGCAAAGGACCCAGAATAGCCAAAACAACTTGAAACAAACAAAAAACAACATCAAACAAACAAAGTGAAGGACTTATACTTCCCAACTTTAAGACCTACGATAAAGCTACAGTAATCGAGACAGTGTGGTATAGGTGTTAAGTTATGCAAATAATAGATCAATGGAACTGAATACGGTCCAAAAATAGACTCAAACATATATGGTCAATTGATTTTTCAGCAAAGGCTGCAAACTCCATTAACATAGTGGAGAAAGGACAATAGTTTCACAAATGGTGTTGGAACAAGTAGATACTCGTATGTTAAAAACAAACGAGACGTAACTAATCCATACGTCTCACAGATTTTTAAAAAACCCAAATGGATCAGAGATCTAAATGTAAAGCCTAAAACTGTAAAATTTCTAGGAGAAAACACAGGAGAAAGTCTTGGGGGCTGCGGGTTAGGCACAGTGTCTTGGATACAACACCAAAAGCATGATCCATATAAGGACAAATTAATACACTAGACTTCGAAAAATTAAAAACTCCTGAGCTGGAGAGACAGTGTTAAAAGAATGAAAAAACGAGCCACAGACTGGGAAAAAAACATGTGCAAATTACCTATCTGATAAAAGACTTGTATCCAGAATGTATAAAACAACTGTCAAAACCCAATAACTGGAAAACAAACAACCCAATTAAAAACTGATTTGAACAGAACACATCACTAAAGAAGATATGCTGATGACAAATAAGCAAATGAAGAGCTACTAAACATCATTCGTTAGAGAAATGCGAATTAAACCACAGTAAGACACCACCATGCACCCATTCAGACGGCTACAATAAAACAGGCTGACCGAGTCCAGAGCTGGTGAGGTGCACGCACTACTCTTGGGAACGTAAAGCAGTGCAATCGCACTGGAACAGTCCGACAGTTTCGTAGAAAGTGAAACATACATTTACTGCTATGGACTGAGTGCTGATGTCCGTCCCCCCAGAACGTGTATGTTGAAATGCTAATCCCCAGGGTGATGCTTTTGGAGACGGAGCCTCTGCGGGTGATCGGGTCATGAGGGTGGGGTCCTCACGATGGGATTAGTGTCTTCATCAGGACAAACCTAAGAGGGCTTGCTTCCCCTCTCTCTCTGCCACGTGAGGACACAGCAAGGAGTCCGCCATGGTTTAAATGTTTGTGTCCCCCTAAGATTCGCTTGTTGGGATCCTCACTCTCAATGTGATGGTGTTAGAAGGCAGGGCCTTTGGGAGGTGCTTAAGCCAGGAGGGGGGAGTCCTGATGATATGAATGGGACTCGTGCCTATAAAAAAGGCTGCAGAGACTCTTTTTTTTTTAAAATGTTGAGCCTTCTTTTAATTTATTTTTATTTTTGGCTGTGTTGGGTCTTCGTCTCTGTGCGAGGGCTTTCTCTAGTTGTGGCAAGCGGGGGCCACTCTTCTTCGCGGTGCGCGGGCCTCTCACTGTCGTGGCCTCTCTTGTTGCGGAGCACAGGCTCCAGACGCGCAGGCTCAGTAGTTGTGGCCCACGGGCCCAGTTGCTCCGCGGCATGTGGGATCTTCCCAGACCAGGGCTCGGACCCGTGTCCCCTGCATTAGCAGGCAGATTCTCAACCACTGCGCCACCAGGGAAGCCCTGCAGAGAATCTTAGCTCCTTCCCCCAGGCAAGAATACACCAAGAAGTCTGCAGCCGGAAAGAGAGCCCTCATCTGACCATGCTGGCAACCCTGATCTCCAACTTCTGGCCTCCAGAACTGTGAGCAATAAACTTCTGTTTACAGTAATCACCCGGTCTGTGGTATTTTGTTACAGCAGCCCGAATGGGCAAAGACAGCATCCATCTGCAAATGAGGAAGAGGGTTTGCACCGCAAACCAAATCAGCCAGCACCTTGATCCTGGACCTCCCAGCTTCCAGAACTGTGAGAAATGAATGTCTGTTGTTGAAGCCCCGCCCCACCCCCAGTGGGTGGTGTTTTGTTATAGCAGTCCCAGCTAAAACATTCTAGCCCTAGGCGTTACCCAAGAGAAATGAAAGCACACGCCCACACAGAGGCTTGTTCCAGAGCAGTTCGCAGCACCTCTACTTGCGATCGCCCCAACTGGAAACAGCCCAGATGTTCATCAACAGGTCCACAGATGAACAAACTGTGGAATATGACTCAGAAGTAAAAAAGGAATAAGCAATTGATACACACAACGGGGATGAATCTCAAAGTAATCTTGCTGAATGGAGCAGGACAAAAAAAAGGACTTATTATTGTATGATGCCAGTTATAGGAAATTCCAGAAAATGCAAACTCATCTAAAGGGATCAGAGGTTGTGTGGAGATGAGGGGATCGGAGGAAGGGATCAAAGACACAGGGAAATTTTTGAGGGTCAAGGGTGTGTCTACTATCTTGATTCCGGTGATGGTTTCACAGGTGTAGACCTATGTCAAACATCTTGCACACCCCTACTTCCCCCCTTGTAGCTCTCTGTCCCTGGAATGAGCGTCATCCTTCTCCAAATGACACAGCAGAGCCCCACAACCCACAGGGCTGCTTCTCCGGATTATGATGGGGTGGTTCCTCCCTCCTCTGGAATTTTCCACCTGCCCTAAAGTGGGCGAAGCTCTGAGGCTCCCGTCCTTCCGGCCAGCTGCTTGCCTCTGCATGAAGCCAAATTATCCACATTTAACTGGAAAGTCCCTGTGGACATTTGCCGGAACAGAGCTTAAATGCAATGCAGCGAGCACCCAAACAGACGCGGTCAGTTTAAGAGGAAGCGTCCCAATCCACAGCGCCGCTTCCAGTCCCTCTCCAGCACCGCTTGGCGAGCCCTGCCCAATGCCCGTTTTAAAGGCTCTGCCCGCCTTCTGCAAAGGGATGCGCGTAGAAGGCTGTGCCCTCTCCCTCCCCTGGACCTGCGGTCTCATCGGCCTCACAGCCCCTGGGCCCCGGCCCAGACCTGGGCAGGTGAGAGGCAGGCACGAAGGGAGCACCATTTGACTGACAAGCTTCCAGACGATTCCATCAACCTGGGGACCACAGGATGAGAAGAAGCTGGCCTGTCCGTCCAGCAGGTTCTGTGATGAAAGGCCCACACGGGCACTTCACTCCATCAGTGAGCGGAGCTGTGTGGTCCCCTGGGTGCAGGGGTTCCTGTGCGGGTGACGGGTAGCCAGAAGATTCCAGGGCCCCGGGAACACAAGGGCAAATCCATGCCCAATACCTACAGGAGCCAGGGAACGGGCGCAAAGCTGCTTTCCCTGGGGACTCCGTTCTGGCTAAGATGCCCAGTCAAGGCCTCCAGACGAGGGGTGTGTGCCGTCTGTGTGCTTTTCCAGTCCGTGTGTCTCTGCACGGAAAGGCGTGAGGGTTGCTGTGTGTCTGTTTCCGGGTGTGTTTTCGTACCAGCTACTCCATTCTCTGGCATCCACGTGGGTGCCTGTGTCCTGTGTGTTTCCATATGGACTCTTCTCTGGGTACCTCTTTTGCTCTGGTCCGTGTGTCTTGCGGACGCCACCGTCTGTGGTTCTAAGCCTTCATTGCAGGTCGGCACTCAGTCCTCTCTCCTGACTTGGGACACGGGGGACATCTATCTACACACCTTAGAAATTTGCAATCAGGGAGGGGGAGGGAGGGGACCACGAGAGGGAGGGGTGGGTGGAGGCTGCTGGGGGGGGCAGAGCCCCCGAGGTCAGAGTGGGTAGGGGGGAAGATAGGGGGAGCTTTACTTTGACCTTGTTCTCAAATACTCAGTTACCAAGAAAGAAACAGGACCCGCCACGGGGGAAATACCAAACGCCTGCGGGATGTTCACAGCACAAAGATGGTTCACTTGCTGACTCCAACCCGACGGCTGGCATTTATACTACTGCCAGGACGCGGGGTGGCCGACGGCTCTTTAAGGAGCACCTTACCGTGTGTGGGGCGCCCTCTGTGCCACAGCAGCAGGAAGAACACGGAAGAATGGATGACTCCCTGGGTCAAAGGCCGAAGTCCCAGGCTTTGGGGAGGAGTTTGCTACAAAGAGGCCGCTGAGCAGGGTCCCTCCGCCGCCCCGCTTCTGGGAACCGTGGGTTCCTTCCGGGAACACCGAAGCCCCCTTCCAGCCCCTGTCCATCCTGTGATCGCCGTCTATTTGCTTCTCTTCGCTCCAAGGCTTACCCCAGAGCGCGTTTTTCCACATCCTTATAAACCTTTAATTAACAAGTCGAAGAGACATTTTATCTGGCAGGGCCTGACCTTTCTGCTCCGTGTTGGAATTTATCGATACCAGCAGAAACAATCATCTCAGAGACTATTTCACAAGCACCGGAGAGCTTATAGCCACACTTCTGTCGAGATAAACGAGCTCCTGGGCTTCCCCGGTGGCGCAGTGGTTGAGGGTCCGCCTGCCGATGCAGGGGACGCGGGTTCGTGCCCCGGTCTGGGAGGATCCCACGTGCCGCGGAGCGGCTGGGCCCGTGAGCCATAGCCGCTGAGCCTGTGCATCCGGAGCCTGTGCTCCGCAACGGGAGAGGCCACAACAGTGAGAGGCCCGCGTACCGCAAAACAAAAAAACAAAAAACAACAAAAAAAAAACGAGCTCCTTATAACTGCGGTTACAGCTCTAAGCATTTTAAGGGGGACAAAAAGGGGCAAGAAAGTCAAAGATAACTTCACATTTTTCCTGCATCAGTGGAGTCCCTGGGGCAGCCTGGGAAACCCTGGAGAAGCTCGGTCGTGGCCGAGGCAGGTGGGAGACGCCCAGGAGACAGGTGTCTGTACACGGGGTGGGGACGGACTGGGCTTGGGGCTGGGCTCGGGTTCTGGCTCTAACACCAGCCATGTGTGGCACCCTTGCTCTCTGTCCCCAGTCTCCTCGTCCACGACAGGAAGAGTTCCCGCTGCAGGGGCGGGAGGGGGCTAAAGGGATGGGCCTCAAGGATGAGCACAAAGCCTGGTGCACGTCTGGCTCCGTGAGACCCGGGTGGAGAGGAAGCGGGTGAGACCCGGCTGTGCCCGGAACTGGGGCACTGAGCGGGTGCCTGGGAGGGACGTACAACCCTGGTGTCCCGGCAGGGACCGCCTCGGGGTCAGCCTGTCCAGGTGCCAGTCCTGGAGTGGCCCCTCTCCTGATGGGGAAGCCCCCTCTGCTCGCCAGCTCCTACCTCCCCGTCTCTAACACGGGGCATACGTGCTCACCTCCCGCGCAACGACCGGAGTAAAGTACACGAACATGAGGAAGCGTGAAGAAGTAAGAACAGGAAACGGGTGTCCCAGGCTTCCTGCTGTGCTCGGTTCAACAGCTCTCTCCCTCGTCAGGGGACAGACCCCGGAGCCAGCCTGCAGCCAGGCTGTGTGGCTCAGGAAGGGGAACAGGGTGGTGAACAGGACGGGCAGTGCCCGGCCTCACAAAGGCTGCTCTCATCCCAGACCCCAACCCGATGGCTGGCTCAGAACTGGCCTTTCTCATCTCTGCTGCCCTGCTGGATGGCGGATCCTGGAGTCCAGCCCAGGTACCGGCCCGAGCAGAAGCTTGGTGAAGTGACTGATGGATGTCGTCAGACAAGGAGGGCCGCGGACCCCCAGGGTCCAACTCCGGGACCCCGGCAGGAGATGCTCAGGGAACGGCTGAGGGCCAGGGGAGCAGGACTCCTTGAACCCTGCACACACGGTCACCCAGAGCCCCACTCCATGAGGCAAGCCTGCCCCCGACCCCCTGGGCTTGGCTCCAGTTCCTGCGCCCAGCGAGACCCCAGACCTCACAGAGCCCCCCTCCCAGCGGGACCCCTGGCGTGTGTGAATGGGTTTTGAAGTGGCCCGGTCCTGTCTATGTGAACGTGTTCCCAAAGCAGGCAGAAAGCCAGTCTTGGGGACCGGCCCCTCTCCAGGACTGGACAGGACAACCCCACGCGGCACCCCAAGCCAGGGTCCACCCTGGCCTTCGTCTGCCACATCTCGGCCACCATCCATGAGCAGGCCTCCTGCCCGGGCTTTCCAGATGGGCCTGTTAAGCTGAGTCCAAGGGCCTTGCATGCTGGCAGCAGGGAGAGCGGCAGTCACAGCCCGCGGCACGAGAAGCGCCAGAGCCGCGCGGCCGGCTGTGTCTCCCACGCGCCCTGGCCCTGCGACACGCAGCAGGTCGGTGAACTCAGTCCTCTCTCCTGGTTGCAGGAGGAGAGGAGGGCAGCAGTGGGATGGGGGCCACACTGAGCCCTGCCCCACGCTCCACGTGGCCTCATGGCCCCCCCCCAGGCCACGTGGGCAGGGCTGAGAGGAGAGAGAGTTCCCCAAGCCTCACAGCTGGGGAGGCAGAGACGCAGGGCAATGCCCCACCTGGATGCCCTTTTCCAGAACTTTCTCCACTCACGGGACTCACAATTCAGGGCTGACGCCTGCTCTAATCCGGCCTGTCCCTGGACACACTATGCGTCTTCTCCTGACCCTGAACCCAACCTCCGACCCTGACCAGTTGCATGCCCTGGGGGGCTGTTCCCTAGCCTCTCCGTCCCTCAGTTTCCACAGCTGTCAACCACAGACAACCTCACGCCAACCTCTGAGGACGGCTGTCAGCGTGAACTGTCGCAGCGGGCGGGAGAGCACGAGGCAGACCAAGCCCAGCCCTGGGCCAAACACAGGCCACACGCAGCCCCTCCGGACGCTCGGAGCGAGCACCCATCCCCAAACTGGCCACGTTCGCACAGTTTCGATTTAACGCTGGTGGCACAGAGGGCTTCCCTGGGGTGTGAGCTTGGGAGGCTGGTGCAGTGGGGGCATGTACAGACACTGAGGGCTTCCACACGCCTTTTCCCCAGCCTGACCCACCGAACCCAAACCACCGACCCTCAGACACGTGCCCCCAGAGGAGACCCAACCCTGCTTCCGGTTGCACCCGGGACACCAGAAGCTATTTAAAAAACTTATTTCCATGCAGCACTGGCAGAGCTGGCCGCACAGAGGGGGGTTGCCATGGCAAGAGCCACCTGGGAATGCAGTTGGGGCGGGTAGTGGCCGTGCGGTCTCGCACTACCTTGTGGGGGACACTTGGCTCTCACGCTCCCGGGAGCCCGGGCTCCTGTCCCCACGTGGAGGGGGCGGAGCGCCTTGCCCCGTGAGCTCCAACAGCAGTGACTGTCCTCACCGACAGTCACCAGAGACACACATCCCGCCCTCTGAACTCCCGTCCACGTGTCATGACCCCATCGCTGGGCAGAAAGGGCCACAGATCGCCGCTGAGGCTGCGGGGTATGGACCCAGGGAAAAGTTTTCTATTTTAAAATCTCAGAACCCAGAGGACAGAAACTTCTCAATCGGTGCTCAGTGGACTTGCCAAGGGAGCTCTGCTTTCCCTTCAGAGAAACCAAACGACGCGAAGCGAGTGTCTGGTGGGCACCACGCAGTCCCCCCCTCGGTTTACGGGTGGAGGAACTCAGGCCCAGCGGCTGAAGGCGTTTTCCTAAGGCTACGGGACTCTCGGCTGAAAGCTCAGGTCTCTTCTCGGCTAAGAGCAGGCGGCCGCGAGAAGAGAAGGAATGTGCAGCTGGAGAAAGGCTGGACCCTGCCCCGCCCCGTCCCGGACAGGCCACGCCGTGGCGCAGGACACACAGGAAGCCACGACGGCTCGTCGTCCGCTAACCTCGCTCGGAGCCCGGAGCGCCAGCGGACGCAGGAAGAAAGGCCGTCAGGAGGTTAGGATGACTGGCCGAGCCATGGACGATTCAGACGTCAAGAGTCCATCCATCCAAGGAGGTGCCGGGCCGGCGGGCGGTGGAAGGTGGGAGCTGAAGAAGGTTGTGCAGGGCCAGCTCCCACAGGACACTCCCGGTGGCCCTGGACATCAGTCTCCGGCTAAGCCAGGTCCTTCCTGAAGGCCTCCCGGGGAGAGGATGCAGCCTTCACTCCCGTCTCCCACGCACAGTGCTGCCCGTGGGACCTGGGACTCAGTCTCCCCATCTGATAAATGGGAGCTCAGCCTTCCCCTCTCATAGGGCTTCTGAAGACTTGGCAGTGATATTCGTGGAGCTCCAAGCGGGTCCCCGGCCCCTCAAGGGGAGGGCGGCACTGGCCACGGACGTTGGGATTAAGCCCCAGAAACTGGCACCACCGCCCTGGGGAGGGAACGCGCTGGTCAGGTGGCCACAGCTCGGTGTCTCTGGTCTTCAGCCCCCTCCGCACCAGGCCGCTGCTGTGGGACATTCAGGAGGGTTGGGTTTCTCCTCGTCTGTATGAAGCCCAGTGTCTATGTCAACACAGATATGCAGATAAAACTCTAGAAAAACCGACAGGGAAGCCGTCCTAAAGAAATGACATCACACGATGTGTTTCCTGTCGAGACTGCGTTGAACACGGTGGGCAAGGCTCCTAAGAGGGCTCACCTGCTACCACAAGGCAGCCAGCGGGGCAGTCTTTGTCAACTGAGGCCCTGGGGCTGGAGAGGGACGTTCTGAGGCCACGCTCTTGACCCAGAGGCTTGAGCCTTTGCCCTCTGCCGAGGTGTAAGAGAAGGTCGTCTGTGCCCCCGGGGCCCACCCCAGGATATGTTTCCTGGTTCCTTCCCGGGGCGGGAGGTGGGGGGGAGGGGGAGGGGAAGCCATCACTCAAGAGCAGGGAAAGCAGGGACTTCCCTGGTGGTCCAGTGGGCAAGACTCCGTGCTCCCAATGCAGGAGGGCCGGGTTCGATCCCTGGTCAGGGAACTAGATCCCACATGCATGCCTCAACTAAGACCTGGCACAGCCTAAATAAATAAATATTAAAAAAAAAAAAAAGAGCAGGGAAAGCAGCCGTCCAGCTGGTCACCTTCAGCCGCCCACCCCGCCCACTTCCGGAAGCACAGCCCAAATCAGTTCACGGGAAAGGGCTGCCTCCTGAGTGGTGGGGGATACGGTCGTCTGCACAGGAGCGATTTGCTGCAGGGGGGTTCGCGCCATGCCTGGACCGGGCAGGAGCTCGACCAGGGCTTCTGTGTCTCTTCGTCGCCCACCAAGAAAGAAAAAGCAGAAGCTGAGTTTCGCTAAAGGCAGCCAGCCAGGTACTGCCGATTCCCTTCCCATTTACCTCTGCCACGCCTCCTTCCCCACCGAGGGATGTCGAGAAAGGGGGCCGGTGCCCCACGGCCAGCCTGTGGTAGGGCCTGGCTCTCGCCAGAGCCTGAGCCCTTGGCCACCACGTGGGAACCCCAGACAATTTTGGGGGGGCGTTCCTGGGGCCCCCGTGTCCTCAGTCCCTAAATGTCCCTGCAGATCTGTCCTCTGGTTTCATCCCCGGTGGGCTGCTGGCCCCTCCCTGGCATCACCCCCTGCTGAGATGCCCACAAACATCCTCGTGGTGCAAGGTGAACCCTGGGCTGGGACGCTGTGTCGGAGGAGAGGATTCGGGACTCGGAGCTTGGTGGGGAGGAGAGCCAGCGGGCGCGGCCCGGGAGCCGGGAGCCCGTGGCGCGATCAGCCGGTGGAGGGTTTCCGGGCTGGGCAGGGAGAGCTGAGGCCGGGTCACAGCCTGACCCTTAAGGGGCTCAGAGTTCATCACTGGAGCGGTGGTCCCCGAGGAACGACGCTAACCACACAGGGACGAACGTTTCTACAGCACACGCTCCTCTGTCTCCTCGTCTGACCTGGGTGGCCGGGATCCAGCCAGCAGTGTGGACACAGAGCAGGAGTCCCCTGGGAGCCTGGCTCCCAGCAGGAGGAGGAATGCCCCGTGTCCTGAGCATCCTGTATCCGGGCACAGTGCCCGTGACCTCGATTAACCCCTTCTGGGAGGCTGGTGTCCCACAGTGGGCCCTGGGGTCAGGTCAGGGCAGCTGGGGCCCCGGACGCTCGCCGTCAGGTCTGCGGGCCTTCAAGGACGGTAGTGGCCGCTTCTCCAGCCCCTCCGCCGTCTGGGAAAGTGTGTGCTGAGCTGACCAGAGAGGGGCCCCTGCTCTCCACACCCACGAGGCTCCTGCCTCTGTCCGGCTGGGTGAGGAAAGTGGGGCAGTAGCCCCAGACGTCCAGGAACCACGCCGGGCGCCCCAGGAGAAGGCGGCCTGCTTCCCGCCCTGCGCCCACTGAGCGACTGGGCAGCTTGTCGAGCTGCAATTTTCCTCGTATCTTTATGGAATCACTCTGATGTGGGGCAAAGGTAACAACGATGCTGCGACATCCGCAAGTATTAATAAAACGTAAGCACCACTTTCACTGTCGTATGAAACCAGTTTATTATTCTCAGATGAAATCCGACTGCCGCCTTTATCACTGTCGGGAACTGAGACGTTCCCTGTGCTGCGGGCCCCAGCTCCTCGGCCCCATGCCTGCTCTCCGCCTCCACTGGCCCCGAGCTCGTCCACATGGGACCTTCAGAGGCCTCTGGGGGTTCAGGTGAAAACCCAGGGAAAGGCACGTCTGCCTCTGCTGCCCCATGTCTCCTCCCGGCCCACGCCTGGGTCCACAGCTGGGACCCAGCACGTACCTGGCTGGGGACCAACCAACCTGCACTTGAATTCCACTCCCCTGTTGGCCTGGGTCACACCAAGCACCCCTGTCCTCACCTCCGAAGCAAGAGGATCAAGAACCACTTTCCCAGGACTTCCCTGGTGGTCCAGTGGTTAGGGCACCATGCTCCCAATGCAGGGGGCCCAGGTTCGATCCTTGGTCACGGAACTAGATCCCGCATGCTGCAACTAAAGATCCCGCATGACGCAACTAAGACCCGGAGCAGGCAAAAAAATTAATAAATATTAAAAAAAACCCAAAACCAACCCCTTTCCCTGTGCCCAGGACCAGAGGTGGGGGTCACCGGGCACCGAGCCACTGGTGTGAGTCCTTCAATGGGTCCTCGATTCCCACATGCACATCAGGGACCAGGTGTCCCGGTGACAAGGGAGGGGGAGGGAAGGACTCGAGGGGGACAGCACTGGCCCCAGAGGGCAGTGGGGTCTCCTGATGAGGTGAAGACCAGCACGCCCAAGCCTGCGGCTCCCCTTCTGGGCACACCCGGGGCCACCCGCGCCCACGTGCACAGGGACCACACGGGAGCAGCCTCACGACAGCACCTGCGACGGACAAGACTGGGAACAGAGCCGTCGGCCCATCTGCAGGGGGCGGATCAACGGGAACGTTCTCAGGACGGGAAGCCTCCCAGCCGCCACAGTGAATGAACCACGTGCGTCTCCTGGTGAGCAGGGGGCCGATCGACGGGAACGTTCTCAGGACGGGAAGCCGCCCAGCCGCCACAGTGAATGAACCACCGTACGTGCGTCTCCTGGTGAGCAGGGGCCTTGGATGCCGCACTTGGAGCTCGGGCCGTTTCCCGAGGGTGACGGGGAGCCAATGCAGGCTCTTGGCCGGTGTAGGGGGCCGAGCGGGGCTGCTGCAACGGAGGCAGGATCGGAGGCCAGGTGTGACGTGCCAACTGTGGCCCAGGGCGGAGCCCTCTGGGGCTGGGGGAGCGGGGGGCTGGGGCGCATCTTCACCTGTTGGGACATGCCAGCTGCCTCCCTGGAGGGGCAAGGGGTCAAAGTGGCCAACAGTGCTGCAGAGGCCGGTTTAGATGTCCCCTCCTGGTGCTGGCCATGGTCGTGAGGCTCCTGCCCATGGGCGCCCACACCCTGGGCATCCTGCTCTCTCCCGGGGTTGGCGGAGTGGTCCCCAGTATACTGCAGCTCCTGGGGGAAGGGAGCTATACCCAGGGGACCCTCGGGAGACCATAACACTGGGTCTTTAAAACAAGAACCCTCGTCCAAAACCCGCTTCTTCAAGCCTCACGAGGGGAGTCATTTTCTGCAGCTCGGATCCCAGGGTTGCTGCCAACTGAGTTTTACTGAGTGCGCCTGGGGGAACCAGCTGCTGGCACAGGTGGCTCCAGCCAGGCTGGGTCCCGGTGACCCCGACCGAGCGGGGCCAGCCGAGGCAGGCTGCCCGGGGCCACTTAACCAATGCAGAGGTCTTTACAGGGGAGGCCGTTCTTAATCAGAAAGCCCCAGAAAACACAAGTGGCTACCGGCGCTGACATTTAAAACACCCTTTCAGCAGCCCCCAGTGTGGCAAAGTGGTTTAATTAACTTGAAAGGGTGTAATTTTATCCTATTTAGTAGGAGACACACACTCTAAATGGCATCGTGGACTAAGTATTGGGGGCTGTGATCTTGAGAGTGCGGAGAAAAAAAGAGCCACGAGCCCCTGGCAACCACAGGTGTGGGGTGGGTGCACGCCGGAAAGCCCCCCCACAGACGGCAGTCTCTGAAGCCACGCGGGATCTGGGGTGGAGATGTCCACAGGGCCAGCTACGTGGCCGCGTCCCATCAACTCAGATGGGAAGCAAATGCCGGGTCTGAAAGAGAACTGAACTTGGGGGAGGCTGGAGCCGGTCAGGACCCCCTGTCGAATCCCCCTACTCGGGCCCCCTGGGTCCCTGTATCCCGAGGGCGAGGTACCCGCCTTGCTGCCCGGCTCCGCCTGTGGGGCACGTCCAAAGTCACAGGGATGGGGGGCGGACAGTCCTGGATGGCAGCCCCTGGCTGGAAGCTCCCCCGTCCCCACTGAAGGGGCTGCCTCTTGGGGAGGAGGCCAGCCTCTCAGCCCTGAGGCAGGAGGGGCGAGGTGGTGTCACCCACAGAGGACCCAGGGGCTGGGGCTGCAGCCTCACGGGGACCCTGGGAAGACCCTGGGGGCGGCTCTCCTTACTCTGTCCGTCCCCTGGAACGACGCAGCAAAATCCGACACCGGAAGGGCGTGGGCTCCTGTCCAGGGCTTCAGCAGAGGGGTCACCGGGGCTGCTCCCTCCCCCGGAGGAGAGGGGCCGCCCCCGGGGCCTGGGGCGAAAGGAAGGCACCGAGTGGCGGGTGCCGGCCCCTCTCCCTCCCCGGGGCCCACGGACCGCCTGGCCCCTGGCCTCACGCTACCCGCTACCCCAGACTTGGGAGCAGTCGTGTCTGCTCCTCGCCAGGAGGCTCCGGAGCTGCTCCCCAGGCTCTGGGGGCCACAGGCAGCCACCGCCCACCACACGTCCTCAACATGAATCACAGTGACGGCGAAATGCAATCCACAGGAGCGTCCTAACGGCCTGCCCCGGCCCGCCCCCCACCGACCCTGGACGTCCGGAAAGCAGTCACTTAGGAAACCTAATTTCCACGCGTGATCGGCTGGCGCCCGCCCCCACCAGCCCTGGCTTCATCATCCTGCCGCCTCCGACGGCCCGGAATCTAATTCAGGGGACGCACATCTGCACGGCGCACCGGGGAGCCCGCTCACGGCCACGACTCGCTCCCCTATCGGGAGAGGCCCCCTGTGGCGAGCCTCAGGTGGGCAGTCGGGGGGTGGGGGAGCACCGGTCCCCCAGCGGCGCCTGGCTCTCCAAAGCGGGGGCCCACAGGTAAGACTGAGACAGTTTACTCACTGTGAACCGGAGAACTGAGTGTATGGCTCGAAGGATTCTGACAAATGCCTACAGCCAAGTCACCACCACCTAGACCAAGATCCAGGACACACTAGCAACCCTGGAGGCTCCCAAGAGCCCTGCAAAGAGGGTCTGGCTGGGGGAGCAACGTCCTGCCCTTGGCAACCGGCTCCTGGTTTGATTGCCTGACCCAACAGCCAACAGAAAAACAGGATTCAATCGCCACTACTCTCTCAACCTGTTGGCGCTAATGGGCACCGTTTATGGAGCAGCTACCCTGCGCCGGGCCCCATGTGGACAGAAGGGAGCGAGGCAAGGTGGCCGCCCTGCCTGCGGGGAACAAGCTCCAGGCAAGTGCTCGGCCAGTGGAGATGCAGGTGGATGGAGGTCCCGCCAGGAAGGCAGGGGTGGGAGGGTGCTGACCGCCGTTGACAAAGCACCTCTGTGTCTAGGTGGCTTCCTCGGTTCTGGGAGGTGAGTTCAGGACCCCGGCGTGCAGACAAGGAAAGTGGAAGGAGGCAAAGTGACCTGCCCCAGGCGACAGGCTGCTGAGATGCACGTGGGAGGGGACCTGAGGGGGGCCCTGGCCCTCAAAGTGGATGGTCCTTCCACTACGTCAACCTTGCCCTTCCTATACGCTTCCTCCTAACCCTGTCCCGCAGGATGAGACCAGGCCAGAGGAGAAAGGCAGGACACACGGAGAGGAGCTCGGGGTCCCTGCGGGGCTCAGCGCGGTCATCTCAGACACACAGGCTGGGGTACAACAGTGCACGGTTACGTGCCAGACCCAGCCTGGGCAATCACAACAATGGATTATCTGGGAACCGTTAATGGGCTAGTGGGTAGGCATGTGACCCAGCAGAGCCAATCAGAATCCCTCCCTGGGAGTGATTCTCCGACACAGAGAGAGAGGCCGTCCTCCTTGCTCAGGGACCGGAGGTTGTCCCCCAAGCCCTGGGGCCCCAGAGCATCCCCACTGGGCTGGTTCACAGTGAGTAGAGGGGAGAACACAGGATGGGAGCCCCGTACAGGCGGCTCTATGCTTTAGAAATTAGAGCAGTGCCTGCTTCGCCCAAGGGGAAATTCCTGGGGCCTCTGAAATCTTGACACCTGGTTAAACACGCCCACACAACATAAATACCTACTCTGAATCAAGGAAAAACGCAGCGCCTTCAAAATGCCACTCCAGCCAAGTGCCCACACGGACGAGAGCCGCCACTGATGGTTCCCAGGAAGAGTCCACTGTCACCTGCGCCCCCAACACGCTCCCCAGGAGGCCAGCGGCGAGCAGCAGGAAAGCGGCCTGGGGCCTGCCACCGCAGGGCTATGAGCCCCTGCACAGGTTACTCAGAGCCCCTGCTTTTCTCATCTGCAAAGCAGCGACACGTAACATGCACCCAGGTCTGCTGTGACAGGTAACAGAGGAGTGTGTGGCACACACCTGGAGCCCAGGAGTCCCGGAAAAAACGGTAGCTACCGTGAGAGGGAGGACGACACGTCCTCGGGCAGCCGGGACTTTGATTAGGCTCCCTACGCTCCTGAGCCTCAGTTTCTTCACCTATAAAATGGGTGTGTGGAAAGCAGCTCCACAGGGTGGTGGAGAGTCAGTGAGATCACGAACGTAAGGAGTCCAGCTCGCCAAGAGGTGGTCCTGCCCCGTCTCTGCCCTCCCCCAGGACACCCAGGCTTCACGCAGAGCCCGCCGAGCTGGACCCAGTGACCTGCTGAGCTGTGCCGTGCCTGGGGATGGGGCGCCCCCAGCCCGCCGCCCTCGGAGGACACTCGACACTCTGTCCTCTCCGCTGAGGTCTTTTTTACAAGGGAACAGTACTTCCGGCTGGAAATGAGTAAAGTGTTAAAAATAAGCTCTAGAATTTGAGGTAAATGTGCTGGGGAGTGGGGAACAGGGAGGGACAGATCCTCATAGGCTAAATGTAGTGGAAAACAGTGGGAGGGTCCTGAGGAAGGCAGCGCTGCTGTCTTCACTCCTGGGGTGAATGGCGAGCGCTACGGCAACGGGGCTGGGCCTGTTCCATTGCCCCCACTTACAGGGCCCTTGGAGGCCTCCTCCCAGCAGCGTCCATTTGGGGCAGGGCTGCCGGGGCGGCGGGGACAGGGACGGAGAAGCCACTAGCAACCAGACCAGTTCAAAGCATCGCCGTGCAGAGGCTTCCGTGGGCACCCAACCACAAGGCCACACGCTCTCCCCCTGACCTGGCAGAAACGCCGGCCCCTGGCCGACAGCCCTCATCTTCTCACTGTGCACGCACCCATCCCCAAACCCCTCTCCTCTGAGCTCCAGACCCTCCCCTTCCTCTCAAGACATCTCTTCCTCCTGGGTTCCCACAGCAGGAAGGGGTCCCCTCACTGCCCCTCTCTGCCCGTGTCACACCTGGGCTCATCCCTGCCCCTCTTCCTGTCCTGGAAGCCTTCTCCGTCTCCCCGGGCCAGGTGGGAGCTGGGGCCCTCACAAACTGCTGGGGAGTGGGAGAAGGTGCAACACTTTGGAAAAGAATTTGGTAGTTTTCTCAGCAAATTAAACACACCCTGTGCCCTCGGACCCGGCAATTTCACTCCTAGGTACTGACACAGAGAAATGAAAAAGTGTCCTCAAAACGACGTGTGCACCAATGCTCAGAGCAGCCTCATTCATAATTGCCCCAGAGTGGAAACAACCCAAATGTCCATCAACTGGAGAGTGGACAAGCGTGGTGACACAGCAGGGCCGCGGGACGCACAGGAATGGATGGTGGGTATGCCAGCATCAGGGAGGGGCCTCGAGAGAACCCAGGGGGACAGGAGGGCCATTTACTGACAGTTGCATCCACACGGAGTTCATTGAGGTGAGAGGAGCAGCTGCCCTGGGGGAGAGCTGATGGGGCAGGTGCCTGAGAGAACTTCCAGAGGAGATGGGAACGTCTGCATCTCCATCCCCATCGCGGTGTAAGTTACTCGGGCGTATACAACTGTCAAAATTCATCAAACGGTACAATGAAGACCTGTACATTTCAAAGTTTGTAAATTATATCTTAAAGAAAAAAATTATATATTTAAGAAAACAACAGCGAGAGCTGTACCTCCAGCACTTGTGGGAAGAAAGGAAAAGGGGGGCGGTGCCCCGGAGGCGAGTGCAGACCCCCCCACGCCCACGGATCTGGGATCACCAGATCACCCCACTCACCCACCTGCCGCCTTCCAGAGGCTTCACAGGCACCCGGCTGCATTTGGATAGGAACCCGCAGTCCTACTTCTGCCAATGAGGGCCTGGACAGCAAGGTCCCGTCTCCGGGAGGGAACCCAGGACTGGAATCGGATCGGTATGATTTCTGGGGAGCGCTGAGGAAAGCACTGGAATGGACGTGGGCCATTTATGGAAATTAAAATGCGGACGGGCCTCACAATCGTGGACAGGACGTTACTGTCCTGTTACGTACTTTTGTTCTCATGTCTCTGAACAGCATCAAAAGCACCTGAAACAGCAGGGAAGGGGCGCCGGTTGAGGACTAAGACGGACGGAGGACGTCCCAAACCTCACTCAGGCTCCTGGGCCGGGCACGCGATGCCTGCAGCAAACGCGCAGAGCGGCACCAGTCAACGGCAGCACCGCAGTGCAGGGACAGCTCGGAGGTGCAACAGGGACCAGAGGCTGCACAAGTGGAGGCAGGGAGGCCAGGGAGGAGGTGCAGGGGGCCCCAGGGAGGCCACATGATATGACGGACAAGGCAGCATGGAGACCTGGGCGTGTTTCAAGCAGGACGTGACACAAGTCATGAAAAACCCAGCGAGAGCCCAGAGCTCATTGGTCGGGACACAGCTATGAAAAAGGTGAAGTCCCCGTCTTCAAGAAACGCACAACCAGGGCTTGGGGGAGTACAGCGTGTGGGCAAACTACTGCCTCTCTGAGCCTCGATTTCCCCATCTGTAAAAGGGAACCGTCAAGGTAAAATGCGGACGTGCCCAAAACATGATCATCCTGCACCAGGCACCATGCGGTGAGATCACAAGGAAACGGACGCCTCCTCACGGCAAGAGGGCCTGATCCTGCGGTCTCTGGGCAGGCCCGCTCCAAACCCTCCGGTCCACTTAATTATCTCCACACTCCAAACAGGAAACCCGGTCCTTAGATTCCGCGGGAGCCTGCGTCCTCGGCGCGGTTCTAATTACCGGCGTTAGCGCTGCTGACTGCCGCCCTCCTGCTGCGAGCGACTTCCTAGGTGGCCGTGGTCCAGCACTGCATCCTACCCGTCCTCGTGTTAATAAGCCGGAATAACGAGGCCGTGCGGAGCGCCAAGCCTCACTGGATAGAGAGATATTTTAATTTCACGTCTGGGGTCTCGCGTTATGAGGGACAACCAGAGGTAGAAGCAGGCACGACCCCAGGGGGCCAGAGCAGGAGGCCGAGAGACTGCCCGGGTCCGGCAGGCTCTCGGAGGACGTCGGGGACCAGGCTGGGATGCGAGGCGGGGCTCTTGGGGTGGGGGCGGGGGGCTTTCTGTTCAAGCTGCACAGATGTGTGGGCCCCTCGCACCATCCCTGCCCGGGTCTGTCCCTGCACACCCGGGGGGCCAGGACACAAAAGGGGGCACAGCTCAGAGGGAGCCCATCTCGTTGGCCCTCACTCAGGGGGAAAAGGAGGGTCGCTCTCAGCCATGACCCCCGCCCTTGGCCAGGGAGCCCTCCAAGCGCACCCACACCTGTCCCCGGTGCAGACGGTGGGTGCCCTGGAGTCCCCCAAAGTGCCGAGGGTGAAAACAGTGAACGAGCAGCCCTCGAGGAAGGAGAGGACCAGACGGGAGGCCAGGGCGGGAACAGACACCAACAGACAAACTCCCTCGCGAGGCCTCTGTGCACCTGGGACACCTGCTCCCCGAATCGCCCTGCTGAGGAGTCGGCTGGGCAGTGGCGCGGCAGACACACGGGGGCTCTCCCACCACTGGGACCTCCGCTTCCCGCCCACTTGCTCCAGCCAGGCCGGGGGGCCGGGGTGGTGTGGGGTGGGACACACCAGGGCCCGAGGCCTCCAGGGAGGCGGACTTGCGGTCCAGGGGGAGGAGAAGCGATGGGCGGGGGCAGGGCTGCAGGGCATGGCTGGGAGGGGGGCGTCCACCTGACCTGCAAAGGGGGACTGGCCAGCTTACCGCCATTTCGTGGAATTTAATTTCGTGTTAGTATGCCAACTTCTAAACACTCCAACTTGTTCCAATTTTTAAAAGCTCAACCAATATTTGTCGAATGAGAAGAGGAATTAGAGAATGATAATTCCAGCATCTTTACCAAGCCCCTGCCGTGTGTCACGCAGCCCGGAATTTATTTACTACTTCAGGACCCCGGAGAGCACTCACGACGACTGTTCCCTTTCACACAGGAGGACATGGAGGACCAGAGGGGCTGAGTGACTTGCCCAAGGTCACTCGGCTTTGAGCCCGCGATCCACTTGAGGGCAATCCCAGAGACCCCGGGTCGTGGGGCAGCAAGGACCACCAGGTCCCTGCTGCAGGCTTGCCTCCCAGCCCCTCCCCATGTCCCCGGCACCAGGCCTCCCCGCGAGCTGCATGGCACTGGGCTCACAGCAAGGGCCAGGTGTGGCGGTCTGCCCGAGTGGGTCAGGCCAGCCTGCCCCTTTGTGGCTCAGGTCCTGCACCTGCAGGCTCGCCCCCTCCTCTCCTGCAGCCCTGCTTTTCATCTCAATTGCTCAGAACAACAGCAGGCATAGGAGACCGGGGGCGGGGGGGGCAGAAAGACCAGAGATTACACGTCCCATGGAAGCCGAGAATGTCCTGATTCTCTGACCTGCTGCTGGACACGGAGTGTAGACTGGTGAAACTTGGCCAACTCCACCAGCCACACTAACGGTGCGGGGACCTCAACCTGGACTCTCAGAGCCTCTCCCCCATTCAAAGACCTGAGCTGTGCACCTACTGTGTGCCAGGCACGGGGGCTGTGGGCAGGCCTTTGGTCCAGTCCGTGGTGACAGGCCAAGGTCAGGGCACTGGGGGCCGTATCAGAGGGAGTGGGGAGGCCCTGCCCAGCCTTCGGAGCTGCACTCACTCCTTCATCGATTTCCTCCTGCCTCCCCTCCTTCGTGCAGCATCCTGTTCCGTGCAGCCCATCCTCAAGGGCTTGCAGTTCAGTGTGGACAGACCGTCTGCTCTGTTCATGGGAGGCAGAGGAAGCATGTCACCTTCCCAGAGGAGGCGACAGTGAACCAGACCACAAAAGGAAAGGGCACAGCTGAGCAAAAGCCTGGCCAGGAGCAGGGGCCCTCGGGGACGGGGAGGAGCCTGCGCCAGGCAGCAAGTTTGGGGCCAGAAGGGCCTCGGAGGCCAGGCTCAGGGGCCACACTCGTGCTGGCACTGCCCGAGGGTTCACTCCCCTTTCCCAGCTGGACTCACAAAAGAGACTGACATTCACCTGAAACCTGGAGGTGGGGCCTGGTAACACAGCGCCAGCACCACTCGCAGGGCAGTGCCCCGGGCCCCACGGAACACAGAACCTGGGTCAGAACAGCCACAGGGACACGGGGCACAACGGCCCTGGTCCAGGCCCGTCACGGGCGCGGCTGATCTCCCCCGACAGCCCTTTGAAAAAGCACCGGTCTCATCCCCACTCAACATAAAGGAAACTCAGCTTAGCGACTTGCCCAAGCTGGGAGGGGTAGGGGGCTGAGTCTGAACCCAGCGCCTGGCCGCAGGGCTTGTGCTCTGACCGCTGCTCTAACCGCTCTCACAGCTGTGCGCCTGCAGCTCGGGCACAGCCTGGCATCTGAGCTGAGACCCAGGGCAGCAGCTGAGAAATCGCGTGAGGGGCAGGACCGCCCGAGCTGCCAGGGACACACAAGTACGTCTTTGGAGACCAGCCGGGGAAGGAGGTGGGTGTGCAGGGACCTGGTTCACTTCTAGCAAAGCCCTCGTCTTGGCTGGACCTCAGTTTCCCCATTTGTATGATGGGCCCTGAGGTCCAACGTGAAGGGTCAATGCAGGAAGAGGGTGTGCAGGACTCACCGTCCATCCTCTGTCCCCTACGGACAATTTCACCTTCGGTAACAGGCTGAGCCCCCTTCAAGCCTCAGTTTTCCCATCTGTGACGTGGGAATGACACCACCACCCACTGGTAAGAATCAAGTGGGATGTGGAGGACGTTCTGTAGGCTGTGAAGGGCTCTGAACCTAGGCAGCTTGACCTACCACTCGCATCACCGGGCTGTGTACACTCTGACAACGAATGTGCTCTAAAACCACATCCCTTCCAGGGAAATTCAGGAGGAAACAAGCTTCGTTTCCACGTGCATCTCATTCCCACGTGCATCTCATTTCATGCCTTGGTGGCACCAGGGATGGCGTCCTGGGCCGGGGGGGAGGGGCGGGGGGCGTGCCTCCAGACCATATATTTGCCTCTAAAACCCATTTCAAGCTGTTCTTCCTCCCCCAGTCCCTTAAAGGCCCTCTGGATTCTGGGAATGATCATGACTTAATGACGGCCACCAGGAGGCCCTGACAAGGGCCTGGCCATCAGGAACACGAATGCATTATTGCCTCAGTACAGGGACCCACAGACAGGCATGAGCAGAGCTGGAAGATGTACTGACAGTCACACAGGACGCCCAGCCTCACCTGGCCCCTGCCTGCTCCAAAGCCAGCCTGCCAATCAGCAAGCTGACCCGACCCTGGGTTAGGCCGGCACACCCTGGTTCCGCATCGGTGGATATGGGTGTGGGACGCCAGGACCGTGGGTGGGGTCCTCAGGGCAGGGGAGGAGGAAGTGGGCAGGGCTCCTCAGAGTGAGTGAGTGAGTGAGTGACTTGAGGAGACGCATTCTTTTCTTTTTTTCGTATCTATTTATTTATGTATTTGGTGGCACCAGGTCTTAGCTGCGACTCGCAAGCTCCTTAGTTGCGGCAGGCCTGCTCCTTAGTTGCAGCACATGGGCTCCTTAGTTGTGGCATGCAAACTCTTAGTTGCGGCATGCATGTGGGATCTAGTTCCCTGACCAGGGATCGAACCCAGGCCTCCTGCATTGGGAGCACGGAGTCTTATCCACCGTGCCACCAGGAAGTGCCCAGGAACGACGTGTTCTGAAGCCAAAAATAAAGCCGTGGACGTGCAAAGAAGGACACGGGGAAGAGCACATCAGGCTCGGGGTCAGGCAGAGCAGGACCCTCGCTCACTCACTCGTTCTCGCCTTGTCCAACATCCACCTCTCTGAGCCTCAGTTTCCTCCCCTGTAAGCCGGAGCAAGATGCTTTCCTCATAGGATCACACGAGATTTCTGCATAAAGGTTAGACTGTGTGTCTAGAACCTGCTTACTAATGGCCCGCTCCTACCTCCTCCTGCCTTAATTTCCTGTCAACTGCCGGTGACGACGCTTGAATAACACAACGAGTAGAAACGCCCTTAGTGCGCAGAAAGGGCTGCAGGAGGAGGACTCAAGCTCTCATTCACGAGTAAATTCTTCCATCTTTCTCCTGCATCTTGGGAGGCCCGTAGGCTCCGTGCTTCTCCGGGAAGAATAGGCAACGTGGTTTTCGCAGGAGCCGGTAGGAAGAGGGTGAGGGAGATGGGGGTCTGATCCGGCTCCCCCCTCCTCTGTGAAATGGGGCAATTTCATTCCGGCCAGATGATGTGAGGTCTGGTGCTTCCCATGCAGACACACACCTCCTCCACTCCCGAGAGGGAACCCAGAGCTCGTGAAGCTTCTGCTTTCTACAAACCCCCTGCTTTGTGAGTGAATGTGGCCTGGGTCCCGGGACAGCAGCAGGCAGCCTGGGCTTGTCTCCCATCCATGGCCCTGGCCCCAGATCTCTGCTCTGCTCAGGGCTCCTGCACCTGGGCTCAGGGCAAAGCACCTCTGAGAGGGCTGCAGTGGAGGCAGGGACAGTGGTGGGGGTCCTGGGATCCCCATCTTCTGCCACCCGACAAGGCTCCCCCAAATACTGATGGCAGGATGGGGGCAGGGCTAATTGGTCCCTGCTTACCTTGACCTTGGCAGACAGCTGTGGACAGGCACAAGGCGGGCAGCCTGGACACACCTGAATCTTGGGGCTCCACAGAAGGCTGACGGTTGTGCCTTCTGCCCGGATCACTCTTTCCTCACTCTGCCTACATCACCACTTTACTCACTGCACGACGGGGTGGGCTTGGAATCTTGGGGGCGCTGAAAACTCTCAGGGCCCCCCTTGGCCGGCCCTCAGGAAAGCTGAGCAGGGGGCGCTCAGCCTACTGACCTAGCTCCTCCCCATTCTGGAGACCCTGGGGTTTCCTCCGTAGCAGCCCAGGGAGGGCGGGGGGTGGGTGGGCTGGGTGCCAGGAGCCCACATTCCAGGCCGGACCCCGGCCTGAGCACTGGAGCCAGAGGAGACAGTCCCTACTGTGACCTCCTCAGGACACCGAGGACCCCTGCCAGGGAAGGGACGCTGGTCCCGGGGAAGGGACGCTGGTCCCAGGGAAGGGACACTGGTCCCGCACCTCGGGACAGGAGGCGCTTGCTGGTCTCACTGTGGCTTCCCCGTTTGCTTGGTTTTAACTGGAAACTGTAACACGAGGGCGCTCCACCTTGGGGGCTCCCGAGGGCCCCCTCCAGTCGCCCCCAAGCCTTCCGCAGACCCTACCAGTCACAGGCACCACTGGGCTTTGGTGGTGTGACCACTTTTCGGTTTCCCATGTTCCCTTTCGTTTTATGTCTCCTGCTCTGAGTTATTCATTGGTCTCTCTGCTCGCAACGTAATCCCGGCCCCGGAGGGGATCTTCTAACGCAGCCAACGCCTCTGACTGCTTCTCTTCCAGGGCGCTGGGGAGGAGAGCGGAGCGGAGCGGAGCGGGGGCTTCCTGCTACAATGGAGACTCCCCGGGGGAGCTTGCCCCGACCCCGCCCAAGACCCGCAGCTTCCAGGTGTGCGGGTTTGGCTTCCCGGGGTTACGCTGCCTCCAAGCTGCGACTTTGTCTTGTTTGGCCCTGAAGGTGCCCCCTCCCCCCTCAGCTGGGGCTCCCCATCTGCCTCCTCTCCCGGATGGACCCGCCCTTCTCCCGTCACTGCTCCCAGGCCTCAGGCCGGCCCTCCAGCTTCGGCCCACCTTCTTCAGGACCTTCCTTGGCCCCTGGCAGGGCCTCTGCTTTTGCAGGGAGCGAGGGAGGCCGCACAGCCCATGAGGTGAAGGCAGTGCTGTCGAGGGCGCCTTCCCTGAAGGCACTGATCCGCCACAGCTTCTTCCTTTCTCTTCCCAAATCCCCTTGCAAGATACTCGTTCAGCACTTTCCTGCCCCTGAAAGAGTCCGCAGCCACCAGGACACATCGGCCCCTCCCTCCTCTGGGGCCGAGCACCTTCATCTCAGAGACGCTGGGGGACTTCGCGCCTCTCCTGTGAGCAAGCGGCTCCTCTTCACCTCTGAGCCCCGCACACACAGGGATCTTGCCGAATTCTTTTCTCTGGTCCTGGGAAGACTTGGGTTATACGGTCTCAGCGAATGAAGCTGCCCCCTCCCCAGCAGAGCCTCCGCGGTGAGGGGCCCCTCGGACCAACCCAGCCAACCTGAACCACACGGGATGCATCCCCGTGTCAGGTCCTGCCCCGACTTTACCAGCTTCCACCCCGTCACACCTGTTTCTCTGCAGGCATCTGTCTGGTCTCTCTGGGGCCATTCGGGTCTCCAGATTAACTGAGAAGCACAAAACCATCACTTCACCAACGGCAACATCCTTTCCCGCACCAAGTCCATGGAGTCTACCCGTCAGGTTCAAACCCTCCCACAGCGCACCTGCAGAACACACGTGGAAGAGCGAGGAATCCTGACTCGGATTCTGCTCCTTCCGTCTTTAACGAGGGGGCCCTGGGTCCCCGGAAGGCCACCAGGCTTCTACGGTTCACAGGTCAAATCAGGCCCATTGCCTGTTTCTGTACAGCCCCCCAGCTAGGATTTGTCAAAATGGTTCGCGGCGGCAGTGGCGGGGGCGGGGGTGGGAATCAAATAAAGAATAATATTTCAGGGGCTTCCCTGGTGGCGCAGTGGTTAAGAATCCGCCTGCCAATGTAGGGGACACGGGTTCGAGCCCTGGTCTGAGAAGATCCCACGTGCCGCGGAGCAATTAAGCCAGTGCGCCACAACTACTGAGCCTGCGCTCTAGAGCCCGAGAGCTGCAACTACTAAAGCCCACGCGCCTAGAGTCCGTGCTCCACAAGAGATGCCACCACAATGAGAAGCCCGCGCACCACAACGAAGAGTAGCCCCCGCTCGCCACTAAAGAAAGCCTGTGTGCAGCAACGAAGACCCAACGCAGCCAAAAAGAAAATTAAAAAAAAAGAATATTTTGTGTCATGTGGAAATTACATGAAATTCACATACTCGGTGTCCACGAATGAAGTCCTACCGGAACACAACCGCACCTGTTCTCTCCGTACTGTCCACAGCTGCCTGACAGCTAGCTGCAGGGCTGAGTAGTTACGACAGAGGCCCTGCGGCCCACAGAGCTGAGAAGATGCACCGTCCGGCCCTTTTCAGGAAGTCTGCTGACCACCCCAGCTAAGCGAGATGAAGGGCACGTCCAGACCCAACCGTGTGTATGTGCGTGCAGACGATGCGTTTCTTTCTGGGGCTGCTTGTGACTTCCGGGGACACTTGGGGGTCAAACAAGGCTGGAGCTTGTGGCTGGGCCTCGCCATCCACTCCTTTCAGGAGGAAGAGCCTTGACTGCACCAAGGGCTCCAGACAGGACAGCCAGAGGGACAGGCCACCCACAGTACAGCTACTACGAAACACAGTTTACTCAGAAGCCAGGCTGCCAGTGTCAGGAGGGACGTGAGGGGTGCTTTTCGAACGCAAACACCTACACAGCACTGAGGAAGCTGGAAACAGAGAAGCCTCCACAGCAGAGGAGTGTGGTGGCCTTGTGACAAGTTGAGGGCAGCCTGGACCACGACGGGATGGGGCTCCGGGCCTGGGCTAAGCAATCCCATGGGCTCAGGTTTGATTCCCAGCTCTGTCCTTCCGTACCTGCGAGGGTCTGGGGAGGGCACACGCCCCCTGGGCCTCATCTCCCCCACTATCTACTCTGAAGGACTCCTGTAAGGAATAGAGAGAAGGGACGTGAAGCAGAAGGACAAATGCCAACGCAGGGCACGTACTCAGGACATCGTAGCTGCTGCTCTTATTACCAGGCTGTCTCAGCTCAGTTCCCAAACAACATAGTGGGCTAAGTATTCTTATCCTTGTTAACATTTTTTGAAATAGATTCAGAGAGGTGATGTGACCTGCCCGAGGCCACGCAGCAAGATGTAGCTGATCTGGCTAGACCTGGGTCTTCCGACACCAGATCCACTCCATCCAAGGGTGTGCCCCGGGGAAGAGCCGTCCCACCCAACCGTACAGGTGGCGCTGGACGGGGCACCTCAGTCGGGCTTTGAAGAAGGGGCAGATCTTGACACATGGCACAGGGGCTGCCCTCCAGGAACAAGAGAAGGGATGTCCAAGGCAAGGTGTGAGCCAACAAGGACAGCAGTGCCATGGGGTGGGGTGGGCAGGCAGGCAGCCCAGCAGTCATGGTCAAGCTAAGCCCAGAGCAACCGCAGAACGGACCACAGGCCAGCGATCCAGCTGGCTCAGGCCTGCGTGGGCAGAAGGTGGTGGCACGGTTCCTGGTCAGAAGCAATGGCTCTGGACTTAGCCTGGTGCAGAATCCCGTTCACTACTCCTTGGCTGTGTGACCTCGGGAAGATCAGGAACCTCTCTGGGCTTCAGTTTCCTCATCTGGGTAATCACGACCTGTGATCGCAGGGCGGTTGTGACCATTAACTGCCATGATACAGGAAATGATGGAGCAGATGCTAAGTCCCAACAGGCTGTTCCCGAAGGCCAGCGATCTGGGCTCCTCCGTGGGAAACACTTTAAAGTGAGGCGAGATCTCCCAGGAGGAGGACGAGGTTTTGCGAGCCGGCCTGGGCAGGGGCTGAGTAGGAATGACAGAGACGGGGGCTGTCCAGATGGAGAGCAGGCCCAACCACCCGGGCACCAGATCGATGGGGTGGAGGCCTGACCAGGCGCCTGACAGTCAGGACCGTGTCACCGTCACAAGTACATCTTTTCCTCATTACTCAACTCTTAACGGGGATGACAGCAGGATTAAATAGTAAGTCACCTCCAGCCCCATTACAGCCCCAGCAAGATGGCTCCAAATTAAATCTAACAGTCAATGAAATTGTCAATATTTAATTTACTCATTGCGGGTGGCAAGGCAGCCCTCGTGATGCTATTGTTTAATGGCAGACATCCTGGGATTTATCACGCATCACGGGACTCAGAATTGGTGGGCTCTCTCCACGAGGCAGCCGCTGGCCAGGCGAGCAGGGGCTGGAACCCTGGGGGACCCTCCACTCACTGCTCGGGGAGCCCGCCCCCACGGCCACTGCGGGGCCCTCCCAGGGCAGTGGTTCCCATTTCTTTTTTTTTTTTTTTTGCGGTACATGGGCCTCTCACTGCTGTGGCCTCTCCCATTGGGGAGCACAGGCTCCGGACGCGTAGGCTCAGCAGCCATGGCTCACGGGCCCAGCCGCTCCACAACACGCTGGACCCTCCCGGACCGGGGCACGAACCCGTGTCCCCCGCATCGGCAGGCGGACTCCCAACCACTGTGCCACCAGGGAAGCCCTCTTGGAGGATTTTGATTGAAAGTTTGGGGGAGCTTCTCCTGCTTCCTGCATGGCCTCCTCATCCTCTTTTTTTTTTTTATAAATAAATTTACTTATTTATTATTATTTTGGGCTGCGCTGGGTCTTTGTTACTGCATGCGGGCTTTCTCTAGTTGTGGTGCGCGGGCTTCTCATTGTCGTGGCTTCTCTTGTTGAGGAGCACAGGCTCTAGGCGCGCGGGCTTCAGTAGTTGTAGCACGTGGGCTCAGTAGTTGTGGCACGTGGGCTCAGTAGTTGTGGCTCGCGGGCTCTGGAGCGCAGGCTCAGTAGTTGTGGCGCACGGGCTTAGTTGCTCCGCGGCGTGTGGGATCTTCCCGGGCCAGGGCTCGAACCTGTGTCCCTTGCATTGGCAGGCGGATTCTTAACCACTGCGCCACCAGGGAAGCTCCTCTCCTCATCCTCTTCAACCCTGTTTTCTGTCTGTCTTGGTCTCTTCCTTGTTAGAAGTACCCCTGAATGCACGGTGACCACTGACTATATGTTCCCATTTCAGAACAAGGGACTGGAAAGCCTTCTGGGGGTCTGTCTGGGTCATCAAAGTTTTCTACAAAATGGGGGCCCTTTGCCCTGATCCATCTTCTCACGTGCCCACTGGATGCTTCATGTTCCAACTACGGAACTTGTCACAATTCCTAGGCCCCTCGGTGCCTCAGTGCCTTTGCTCCTGCTGTGGTCCCTCTTCTAACTGTGCTCCAGATGAAGGATCCCACCCCAAGCCCTCTGGAAGTGTCCACTCACTCAGCAGGCATCTGTAACACCTGCTGCAGTGGCTCGGACCCCCAGAGGAAGCCGGGGGGTAGGGGTGGGGAGGTGGGCAGGTGTTAGAGACAGGCAGGAGAGGTCCCGGGGCTCTGGAGGACAGCGTGGTGGGTGCAGCGGAAGGACCCAAGGGAAGGGAGAGCCAGAAGGTCTTTACGAAGAGCTGAGAATTGAAAAACGTGCGGATGGGAGACGGGTGAACAGGAGGGAAGACGCTCTAGGAGAGGACACAGCTTAGGCGAAGACCAGAGGCGGGAACAAGGCCAGTGTGTTTAGGGATACGCAGGGATGCGGTCCAACTGGAGCGAAGGCAAGGGCATGGGGCGAGCCAGGCACAAGTGAGCCCGGCCAGCTCCCCAAATTCACGGGAGCCCCGGGACCGGAGCAGGGTGGACGCGCCGCCCGTGTGCAGTGGGGAGCACGCCCTCCCAAGGTGCTCCGGCAACCTCACGCTTCTCTCCACGTGCCACCCTCACTGAAAGCCCACTTCCAAGGGCGCTTACTCACCATCGTGCAGCCAATGTCCAGCACGAGGCCTGGCACAGGGTAAATGCTAAATAAACATCCACCTGGAAGAAACCACCATCCCGAGACATCCTCGGAGGCTCCATGAGCCAAGGGACCTACTTCCCCAACGTATTTCTGCTGATTATGTCCAGTTGTCCTAGGTCTGCAGAGACGATCCCCCGCCCACCTCCATCCTCGGCCACCTAAGTTCAACGTCAAACGCTGGCTTTGAGAGAGAACGTCGAGACTTCCTTTCTTTTTCTGCCTTAAAGATTAAGGAAATCTGTTTGGCGCGATGCGGTTTGGCACCGTGCAGACACGGCGGGCCCTCCCGTCCCTCGAGGCCCAAGGCCATCCCCTGTCTGCAACACGCCCCCGCCAAGCCCCCGTCTCTCCTCTGCCAGTTAGAAGTCACTTGTGGCTGGCCACGCTTCCGGGCTGCAGTAGGGGATGTGTCCTGCACCCCCGGGGCTGCTGGCTCTTTCGAAGGCCCGGTCCCCCCAAAAGCTGTGTGATGGTTAATATATGTCAGCTTGACTGGGCTGTGGGGCTGCAGACAGGAGGTCACGCCTGATTCCGGGGGTGTCTGTGAGGGCATTTCTGGTTGGGATTCACACCTGACTCCATGGACTGAGGACAGCAGACCGCCCTCCCCGATGTGAGTGGGCCTCACCCAATTCACTGAGGGTCTGAAGAGAACAGAAGGCTGGGAAACGGGGAGCCCCTCCTGCCGACCGTTTGAGCTGGGACATCGGCCTGATCCTGCCTTTGGACTTGAACTGACGTGGGCCCTTCTGGGATCTCGAGCCCGTCAGCTTCTGGGGTGGAACTCACACCAGCAGCTCTCCTGGGACTCCAGCTGGCCGGCTGTAGATCTGGGAATTCTCTGCCTCTAGGACTGCCTAAGACAATTCCTCCTCATAAGTCACATACCCTTGAACAACACAGGTCTGAACCGCGTGGTCCGCTAATACGCAGATGTTTTCAATAAATACAGACCGTAGTAACTACATGACCCGAGGCTGCCAGAGTCCGTGGATGGGGAACCAAAGAAACAGAGGGCCGGCTGGAATGTTACAAGCGAATTTTTGACCACTCAGGGGGTCGGCGCCCCTAACCCTGCGTTGTGTTCAAGGGTCAGCTGTACGTCTATATCTATACTTTATCTATCCCCATTCTACTGGTCCTGTTTCCCTGGAGAAGCTAACACAAGCTGAGTCGCTTGTACCCCCGTGTCTCGTTCACAGGGGACACCATGTGGGGTGGATACAAGGAGAGCTGCTCTCATTCCTCATAGAACAGGGGTTGGGGTGCAGGGCGGGGGACAGAGGAAGGCAGACCCTATTCACGACGTGGCCAGAGGACCGAGGTCTCCCAGGAGTGCCTTGCTGGCCTGATACAGATCGACACACTGCAGGGCTGTTCTTCCAAGCGCCAAGGTGACCACGGGGCTAAAACCAGCAACGATTCCTGCGAGTTGTGCAGCGTCTCGTGGTGGACAGAGGACCGGCTCCTCCATGTGCATTTGGTTCTCTCGGCAACCCAGGGAGCAGGCCGCACTAAGTCCATTCTGCAGATGAGGAAACTGGGCTCTCTGGGTGGCAGGCGCTCACCCCAGGCCTCACCTCGTAGCAGAATCCAGGTCTTGCCCCAAGCCAAGTGCTCTCTCCACAGGGACCCTCTGCCAGCTGTGGAATGGGTTCCCGGCCCCCTCTTCATCTGGGGATGAGAAGGGAACGGTCCCATGAGCCTGGGCGGTGGCCCGGGGAGTGAGGCAACCGCTGATAAGTACAGGGTGAATGTCACACGGGAACGCCGGACATGCAGGGCACTCGGGATGAAGCGACTCTTGCTGTTCCAGTGCCTACGGGTTTGTTTTTACCCAGAAAAGAGCGACTGCTACGAAGGCCCCTCCAGGGAGCCGGTCCGGTGGCCCCAAGATGGCTCAACTGCTGTTTCTCCGAGTCTTTGGGGCAATCATTGTCATCATTACCATCATCCCAAGCCCAAAGTGCTGCTCGAGGAAGGACGGTGCTTTCTAAGCAGCCCGGCAGAGTTCAGACGCTAACCGCTAACCAAAGACTCCGCTTTAATTCCGAGACCCCGAGGCCTTTCCCTGACCGTCTGCACCACAGGAGCCAGGAAACTCTTGTAAGGGCAAACACCCGCGAAGTCAGGGCCCAGCCCGAACCCTCTGCTCAGGGCTTCTCTCTCCACATGGAGGGACATGCCGGGGACCAGTCCCAAAGATCGATTCTGTGAACATGCGTGTGACCCGCCTTCAGCTCAACTCACTGAATCCCTCGTGATGGAGAAAAGCCTGGCAGACAGAGGGCACTCAGAGCTCTCCGAAAGGGCACCGGCTCCAGAGAAAGACGGCCTGCGTTCCCACCCAAGCCCCGTCGTGTCCAGCTGAGTGTCGGGAAGGGCCCTGGAGGTCTCAGCTTCCCTTCAGCACCACGAGGCCAACGAGAAGGCATCTGGCTGGGCTGCCGCCAGATGACATGATTCCTGACGCAGGTCCCAGGCCCCTGTCCTCCCCGCATGGTGTTTACCATCATCTCCCTCAAAACACAGAACCCCCCGAGACACACTCTGCAGTCGAGTCCCTCTGCTGACGGAGCGCTCCAGCCCTGAGAGAGGGCGGGGACGGCGTGTGGCCCACCCCTGGCCCTGACCCCTCCCTCTGGGCGTCCCTTCCACACCCCGCCTCCAGCAGTAGGACAGCAGCCCCCCTACCCCACAGGAGAGAGCCCCAGTCACTGTGCCCCGCATTCCAACGAACCAATTATGCTAATTTCAGCTACAGTGAGTAATAAGTACGTCTTAAAGGGAGATACCTCCCAGGGCGAGCTTCCTGGGGGAAAGTTCTTGCCTGCAGCAAAGGTTCTAATGTGGCTTTAGACAAGAAACGGGTCTCCTCGACTTATTTATTTATGTGGCGGTGGGAGGATCAAAGCTCTTCCATCCCCGGTTTAGGCCCAAGTCACCCAAAGGGAGAGACGTGCCGCTGGGCGTCCCGGAGACTCACTGAACGCTGAGCCTGGAGCTGCCTCTCTGCACGGTTCTCAGAGCGGAGCCTGTGGCTCAAACCTATTCTCGCTGCTTTCTGCTGTGTGAGCCCGGGCAAGCGCCTTACCCTCGCTGATCTCAGCTCCCTGTCCGTACGGCGGAGATGAGGCAGCTGGGAAACGATGCTCGCAGGGCTCGTTACCACCCTTCCTCTCCTCTGTGGCTGGTGGGTCTCCCGCTAGGCTGCCTCGCCTGGTGCGGACGCCCCAGCTGCTCTGAGTCTCAGCCTTGGAAGCCGCGGATCGGCCTGAACCACCAGCCTGGAGGTGGGCTTTGTGGGACTTCCCCTCCCCCAGCCTCCGGCCCCTCCCCACCCACCAGATGCTGGTCCTTCGGGAGCTGTGCTTGCACTGCCGCCCTGGACAGCACATCCCCTACCACGCTGCCCGTTCCCACCTCTCCTGCGCAGGTCACACGTGCAGGTGACCCCCACCCCTGCCTGCGCAGAGGAGTGACCTCTGCAGCGCTGGCACCCTCAGCAGCAGCAATTCCCAGGCTGGACTCACCCGCCCTCCCTATAGCTATGGGCTCGGCGGGCAAAGGTGGGGCTGGGCACCTGTGTGGTCAAGGCTCCCCCGGCTGCTCTGGGGAACGACGCCTTGGCGTCCGGGTCCGGCCTCCACTTCAAGTGTTCCCCTCCTTGCCCCCAGGGCTGGACGGGACGGAAGGGGGTGCTAACACACCCTGGGGGTCTTCCACTCATGGCATTTCCTCATTCAACGCCCCACACCCCGTGCCCACAAAGCCTGTTACAAGTCCCTGGGACGTGGCCCTTCACACACTGCAGCTGGATTCAGGATTTCAGCCTCTTGCAGGGGCCAATGAGGGCTGGCCGGACTGGCCCGAGGCACCCAGCACGCAAGGCAGACCCACCCTCCCGAGTCGGGAAGATGGGAAGAAGGGGCTTTACACTTCCACCCTGGGCGTGTCCACAGTGTGTCCACCACTGACCGCAGGTACCTGCAGGCGCCCGAGGGACCCAACGCAGCCCTGATTACCTCCAGGACAGGACGGGCAGCCGAGAGGGGGCCTGGCCTTCGGGCAGTCTGGTTTCCCCACGCTGTCCCGCCCGCCTGCCCGCTGGAGAACAGACCCACCCATGCCCCCGCCACATGCCCAGTAGACACTCTGTCCCCTGGGTCCCAGTGTGCCGTGACTTGAGGCTGTGCTGACCCTTCACACACAGGAGTCGGGTCTGTCTCCCCGCTGGACCGAGGGCGCCCTAAGAGGTGCTACATCCCACAAGCCTCGCAGCCCCCCTGGGCACTGGACAGGCGCCCCACAGCTGCAGACAGACAGAAAGGAAGCCGGCTCGGATCCTCGAGGCTAAGCACTCCCAGGTTAGGGCGGGTGGGGAGGGGTGAGGAAGAGGCTCCCGCGGGCTCACGACGGCGCTGCCCACACTGCGGCAGCCGATGCTTCAGAGTGAGCACTGATGCCACTTCGTTCACACTCGTGAGCTCCCTGACGGACCACAGCTGAGTCTTGGGGGAGCCCTCAGAGCAGAAAACGTCAATGAGAGATGAAGGCTGGGCTCTGCAATTTAAATGCCTTGCGTTCTTCACCAACTTCTTCCGAGATGACTATGACCTCAGGTTGGTGTTTCCAGAACTAATCGCTTTGATGTTGTTAATGAAAATATGAAAGGTGATTAAGGAGAACTCCTTTTCTTTTTTTTCCTCTTTCTTGTTTTATTTCTTTTTTTTTTTACTTTGGGAAAATGTGTAATGAGTTGTGGATTTAGGCATTTTGACCTATTACGCTTTTCATCATTTTGTTAAGGGAGGGGGAACGCTGAAAAGCCAAACAAGTCTGGAACCTAGTCCTGGCTGAGCTGACTTTCCGAGTGGATGGAGGAAACGGGTGGGGCTCTTACGGCCCACAGGGTTGAGCCCAAACTCCTCTCTCTGGGGGGCATAGCTCAGGGGTGCTCTGGGCAGAGCCAGGTGCAGAGCTGGGACGTGCAAGCCCTCACTCAGTCAGTCAACAGACACTGAAGGAGCACTTCTTCTGAGCCTGGCCCTGGTGGAGCTGTCCCCCTGGGACTAATCTGATCCCAGCCCTTTCCCTCTCCAAAGCAGTGCACCAGCTCCACCAGAGCTGCGTGGGTGTTTGCCCCGACAGACAGGGAGCTCCTTACTCAGCAGGGATGGTGTCTTTGCTGCCAGACAACTGGGGCCCTAGTACAGCCTGGTACCTGGCAGGTCAAAGGAGGGGAGGCAGGGGATGGAGGCAGGAGGCTGCCTGGACACACAGACAGACAGGTGGCTACAAAGAATCACAGCTTACCAGGAGCAGAAGCTGGGCAACTGGGTACCGGCAGGAACACTGATAAGGTAACTTCAGCAAGTTGCTAGAAGCTGAGTGGAGAAGAGTTTGAGAGCTAAAATCTCCTAGGGGCCAGTCTAAGGGTGGGGCCCGCATTTTTGAGTTTTACCTCCAGGAATCCCATCAGGTTCTCACAGTGAACCTGAAGAAAAGTCCTCTCACGTTTGGCAAGGGGAGGGCGAAAATAACTATTCCGAAATATAACGAACACACGTTGAGCACCTACTGTGTTCCCAGCTTTGGCAAGGCACCAGGAGAGGTGGATGGGGCACCATGGGAAAAGAATGTGGCCCCTGTTCCCAGAGCTGTGCAACCAGCAGGGGAAGACCTAGCCCAGCACTGTGCAGTCAGGGAAGACTTCTCAGAGGAGGTGCCAAATCAATTTTTAAAGGATTAGCAGGGGGATTTCCCTGGTGTCTCAGTGGTTAAGAATCCGCCTACCAATGCAGGGGACATGGGATCGAGCCCTGGTCGGGGAAGATCCCGCATGCCACGGAGCAACTAAGCCCGTGCGCCACAACTACTGACTCCGTGCTCTAGAGCCCGTGCTCCGCGACAAGAGAAGCCACGGCAATGAGAAGCCCGCGCACCGCAACGAAGACCCAACGCAGCCAAAAAATAAATTAAAAAAAAAAAAAAAGGATTAGCAGGTCAGAAGAGGCAGGAAAGAGACAACACAGGCAGGATGAGCAGAAACAGCACCGGGTGCATATGTTTTGGACACTTGACGGATCATCCAATCTATGGCTTGGCAGGGGCCATTGTGTCCGTGGAGCCCTGGACTAAGTTGACCCCTCCCTGCCCAAAAAGCACCATCAGCTTTGGGCTGGGGTCACAGCAGTTATGATAACAGACAGGAGTGAAACATCAGTTCCACTCTTGGCCCTGAAGCGTTGGTGTGCGATGGTGTAAACACGCATATGTGTAAGGACACAGGGGTCTCACGAACATGCCCTGACGTGACCCACGCTTACCTTCTCACAGACACAACCTGCACACCCAAATGTGCTAGCGCCACACAGCACCGGCTCCCTTGGACTTAGGTTGAGTTTTATCGCTAGACAAACACTGCCCACAGCTGGTCACTTCCAGCCCTTGTCACCACCTCACCAGCTCTGACTACAGCGTATGACACGTCAGGCCAGAAATCAAGGAGAAAGGAGGACAGGTCTTCAAACAGCAGGAATCCTTGCACCCATGCTGGGCTCAGAGTTCAAAACAGAGCTGCCCAGTGTGAATGTGATTTAGACTTCATAAGGCCAGGGTGGGATATGGAGATGAAGATGCCAACCAACTTGTTTCAACTGATGGAATGTTTTCCTTGCTATTGAGAGTCTAGATCATATAATACTCCCAGTACCCAATCACTGAACAAATAAATAAGAAAGAAATGTGCATTAACAGATGGGTGTTGTTGTGACTAGAAGCAGATGCCCCAAAATTTAAAGCTGAGAGAATCCCCTCCTGGACGGACGACTCCCCACCCTCGCCTCTGTCCTCATGCCTCCTCCACCTGCTCCCCAGCCGCACGCATGGTCGAGGGCCTTGCTTCTCACTTCACTGAGAAAAGAGCAGAGAACTTTCCAGAAGCTGCTGCCACCACCGCCGCCATGTGCATCAAGCCACCCTCTCCGGAGACTGACGGTCAAGGGTCCAAGCTCCTGACCGAGACACCTCTGCTCCCTGCACCTGCCCCACCCCTGGGACAAGCCCGAGGCGGTGCTGGCACCCTCCTGGCCTCGTCCTCCTCTGGCCACCCTGAGGCTGGTCCTGAGCAGGAAGTGCAGGTGGCAGACGGGCAGGTACCTTGCAGAGCGACAGCAGGGCTCCCCTCCGCCCCTGCCCCCTGTGCCAGCAGCCTAGGAAGTGTGTGAAGAGCCTGGTGACACTAGTCACCACTCATGATGTCCTCCACATGTCACATGACTCCCAGAGGCAGGACGAATCTGGCTTCTCCCACCCTGACCTGCTCACCCTAGCCCCCATAACCATCCTGTCACCTAATTAGACACTTCACAGAGACACGTGCTGGACCCACCTGTGTTGGGGAAAGGAGCCTCTTCCCCTCCCACAGCACAAAGGGTTTTCTAACCAGGACGCCCACTCCCAGAGCACACGCTGGGGACCCGGCTTATCTCCCCTCCAAGGAAGGCAGGAGGGAACTGAGGCTCCAGGGCCCTAAGAAATATGCCCAAGCCCACACAGCTAACAAGCGCAAGAGGCAGGATGCCAACCCAGGGCTCCGGGCTCCAGGCGTCCTCACTGGCAAAGCTGCCCCACTCGGCACGGTGCGCCTGCGCCAAAGCAGGGACGCGGGGGTCGCGGGCGCTGTCCGTGGTGCTGAACCAGCGCGGGCACAGCCCTCCTCCCGCTGGAGTCGCCAAGGCTCCTTCTCACCTTGCCCAGGAGGGGGCGCTAATCAGTGCTGCTTCATTTCCAGATACATCTTGGTTAAAAACAAAACTTTTAAAATGTGGCCTTTACGCTACTTTAGGGAAAAAAGCAAACTTATGACTTATGTTTCACCATATACGCAGCTGGCTTCATACACTTTTGACCATTCTGCCTTATTTCCAAAAGTTACACAACTTTTTTCCTCTAGAAAGCTGGAGGTGCCCTGTCCCTGTAGGTTTTACGGCCAAGGACAGCCCTGACCCATCTGCCTGCCTAAAGCACATAATCTCACAGTGGGTTTGAGGCAGGATGCCCCATTCCGCAGGTTCACTTTATTAAGGTTTTTATTAAGTACTGAAGAGATCCTAGAGATAATAAAGTGCATATCATTTAAAGAATAATAATACCATCTGTGTACAAAGTACCAGCTTAAGAAAAGAAAATGAGGGACTTCCCAGGTGGTCCAGTGGTTAAGAATCCGCCTGCCAATGCAGGGGGCATGGGTTCGATCTCTGGTCTGGGAAGATCCCACATGCTGTGCAGCAACTAAGCCCGTGCGCCACAACTACTGAGCCTGTGCCCTAGAGCCAAGCCCGTGAGCCACAACTACTGAGCCCACGCTCCACAACAAGAGAAGCCACTGCAATGAGAAGCTTGCACACCGCAATGAAGAATAGCCACCGCTCGCCGCAACTAGAGAAAGCCTGCGCACAGCAATGAAGACCCAATGCAGCCAAAAATACACAAATTAATTAAAAAAAAAAAAAAAGAAAATGAACACTAGCTTTGAAACACCCCTGCCTGCCCTCCCTACTCCCTCCCACATGAGTAACTATTATTTCGTATTTATCATTCCCTGACTTTTCTTTATAGTTTACCAAATATGTTTATAAATATAATATACATTTATATATATACATTTTATATATCATATATATTTATAAATATGTTTATGAATATACATAAATATATAAACATATATATATTTACACGGTTTGAACTTTCTATAAATGGACTCATACCAAAGCATTTTTCTGCAACTTCCTTTTTGGACTCAAGTACACTTTCCTAAGTTCACTGTGTCATCGCACGTAACCCGGCTCATCCCTTTCTGCTGCTACACGAGCCAGGCATGTAGCTGTGTATCAATTTACCGTCAGGGGGCATCCAAGTTCTCACCGCTTTTATTTGTTGGGAATGTGCGGGCCTCCTGGTACACCGTACAAGAAGTTCTCTAAGGTATGTACCTAGAAGTAGGATTTCTGGTCACAGGGTGTGTGTATCTATCTTCAGCTCTACTAGACGACTCCAAATTGTTTTCAAAATTAGCCAGTTTCTGGCCCACAAGCACTGCATAGAGTTCAGGTGGTCCACACGCCCACCAGCCCTGGACACTGTCAGCACTTTCCACCGAGGTTAACGTGATGAGGAGGAAATGGAATCTCACCGTGGTTTTCACCGGCGTTTCCTGCACTCAGGTAGGGCCGAGGGGCTTTTCACATGTTGACCAGCTATGCTTTTCCTCTTCTAGGAAGGCCTGTCCAATCCCCCAGGTCCGGTAGGAAAGCTCTGGACCACGGTTTCATTCCAAGGGACCAAACGCGTGTCCTTTGAGGGACTGTACAGGCTAGGGTTCTGTGTGGGCTCTGCACAGAGTCCCCTAGCGAGGCAGGCCACCCACCCACCCTAGGGACCTCGCTTTACAGGGGAACTCATGTTCCCAGTTCACAGCTGAACATTCCTTTCGCTGCCCCCCCATAATCCCTTAAACTGAAACTGAACTTTGAGTTCACAAAGCATTTCCTCAAGCTGTACCCCTTCCAGCTCCCCTGACACTCCCACCACATGGCCTCGGGCAGCTCTGGACAAACAGCGCCCCTGCCCGGCTCCCGTGGGCAGACCACATCTGTCTTTCTCTGCTGCACTCGGTCCGGACCCTCCTGATGGCTTGGGGGCTGCGGGGATGGGGGGAGATGCTGTCTGGGGGCCGCCCCTCTGAGCAGCCCTGGCAGATGCAGCTGCTGAGGCCAAGTCCACCCGTGATGCCAGGGAAAAGGGTGGCCACACTCCAGAGGCTGCTCTGGTCCCTAATGTGCCCAGGCAGCCTGGGGCCATCGGGGCAGCCTCCTCCCAGCCATAAAGATGGCCCACACTGCTCCCTTCCTGCAGTCCCTGGAGGGCAGCCAGGAGCAGAAAGGAAACACAGTCTTACCTCTGCCGGCTTCTCTCTCCACCTCTCCCCCAAAGGATGCACCGCACCTCTGCGCCTGGGTCTTCCCTGCACCCCAGGCCTCACGGACACGCCTCTCCCCTCCTCTCCCTTCCAGCTCTTTCCCACCTCAGAGGCAGACTCGGCATCCATGATCATCTCCCCTTACGAGCGCTGAGTTTTCAGAAACTTTATCTCACTAAAGCCCCTGAGATGCGCCCAGTTTAGTGTTTGGACTTCCAAAATATCTCTTGGCACTTTTTTTTTTTTAATTGAGGTGAAACTGACATAAAAATAACCATTTTAGGGCTTCCCTGGTGGCGCAGTGGTTGAGAGTCCGCCTGCCGATGCGGGGCACGTGGGTTCGTGCCCCGGTTCGGGAGGGTCCCACATGCCGCGGAGCCGCTGGGTCCGTGAGCCATGGCCGCTGAGCCTGTGCGTCCGGAGCCTGTGCTCCGCAATGGGAGAGGCCGCGACAGTGAGAGGCCCGCGTACCACAAAAAAAAAAAAAAATGTTAAAGTGAACAATTCAGAGGCATTTAGTGCATTCACAAAGCTGGGCAACCACTACCTCCCATCTAGTTCCACAACATTTTCATCTCTCAGCAAGAAGCTCTCGGTTGCTTCTGCAGGATGGCTGCTTCTCTGGCGTCCCCATCGCAAGTCTGGAAACTCCTGGAGGACAGGTAGAGTCTTGGGCATTTCCATCCCATCCTCCATCTTTGTCAAGGTGACTGACAACACAAGTTGAGGTCAACTAACTTGTAAACATGCAGTTACATAGCTCCTGGTGTCTTCTGAGTCTATGCCAGCACCTTAAAGCACTACTGGCGTGCACCACGCATCAGCAAAGGCACCCCAGAGGTCCTCGCTGCAGCCCTGGCCGGGCCCTGGTCTCGGGGAGAGAGGCCACAGGTAAACCTGAATGAACAGCGTTGGGAGGGGCTGTGTTATGACAAAGGACCTATAAAGAGATGTGAAAGGAACGAAACCATCCACGGCTGCTGTCATCAGTGGTGCCAACGCAGGGCAGGCTGGGAGGGGCTCAGACTCCCCCAAAGTCAAGCCCACTGCCCCCCAAACATCACGAAGTCACTTTACACAGCACCAGCAGGTCTGGCATACGTCTGTGTGATGTGACTAATTAGCTGTTACTCAGACTTGCTGACAACTGGGCTGGGGTCCTAGGCGCTCCGGGGAGCCGAGTCCCTTCACAAGGGTAGAAGTGCCCTCCCAGTCTAACCCGGGACCAGGAAGCAACATCTGTCACCCGGCACTGCCACCCAGGGTCATCAGCACAGCTAATTACCGCTAATTGTAATATCGTTTCTGTCTTGCTGCTAATACAGTTAGACTTGCTAATCAAATCAAACCATTCCACCTTGCCGCGCTGCTTTCCAATAAACATTTCTGCAGAGCGAGAAATAAGTAAGTAACTCCCGAGCTTTGTTCTCTCCTTTCTGTAGCCCCTGTCTGCAGAGACGTGAGCGGGGGGGCATTTATTTGTCTCTGGGACCAAAGGCATAGAAGGAATCTGATGCGGAACCAGCGTTTACCGTCCAGAGCTTCCGAAGAGACAGAGGGAAAGACACACCTGGGGACTGGGAGGGGAGCGGGGAGCAGACACAGAGGGAGGCAGGGAGGGAGGGAAGGAAGGGAGGCAAGAAACTGTCACAGTGGAGCCTGCATGATCTGTTAAGCACCCTTCCTGTGTCACCTTCACCCTCTCGGGGATGCAGTCTCCTGCACCCCTGGCTGGACCGGTGGCTCCTTCTCAGGACCCCACAGACCTCTGAGCCCCCCACTGCCACTCACCAGTGGGGCTGCTCTGATCTGTCGCCAGACCTGGCTGTGAGCTTGTCGAGGGCAGGGGCCCCGTGCTGCTGGTCTGCTTCCCCAGCACCGAACAAACAGCCTCACGACTAGGCAGACGCCCCTCTACCTGCCTGCAGACTGAGGAGACTGAGGTGCTAAGTACCCGCCTAGCATTTGTGACCAGTAAAGAGCAGGACCTAAGAGTCAGTCCTGGGCAGGTCCGCCCCGCACCTGTGCTCCTTCAGGAAGGGGAAGGGGGAGGAAGGTGGCGCTGGCCCCTCCGTGGGCCTCAACAGTAGCCACACAGGGACCGATGAGGAAGTGAAGGCTCCAGGGTGCTCTGCCCAAGGACGCACCGCGCGATTCTGAGAATTCCGGAACGGAAACTGACAAAGGGCTGACCGTGAATGCAACTTAATATAAAGGCACCCAGTTACTACAGCGATCCTGCAGAAGAAGTTCCTCACCCTACACATCCACCCAGTGCTGAGAGACGGGCAGGTGATCACAGAGCTTCCCAGCCACGGCCCTCAGCGGCTCCCTCTGCCTCGGAAAACGCCAACTCCGACCACCCCGCCAGCCTCGAGAGCACAGGAGTGGGGCTGGTGGGAACAGGTCCTCACGGATGGGTCTGCAGGCCCGGCCTGGACCACGTCATTCCCCCACCCCCAGGCCAGTGCTTGTGTCCAGACGACAGGAACTGTCTGGCATCCCTGTCCTCTCTGCCTCCTATCAGCTTCTGTTTATCTGGCAGCAGAAGTGAGGGAGGGAGGGAATGAATGAAACCACGGAGACTTTGCAAGGCTGGTTTGCCGCAGGGAGAGTGGGGAGGGAGACGGGTGAGACCAAGCCCGGACCACTGACTCTGACCAGGCACATCCTTGCCATCGCTGGCCAGCGATGCTGGGAGACTGCTACTCCTAAACCCATTTCACAGATGAGGAGCCTGAGGCTCAGAAGGTCATCCAACCACCAGAAGAGGAGGCAGGGCTGCCAGCAGCGACTGGGCAACCCCAAACCCATGTTCTTCCCACTCCTGCATGGTGTCCTCCAGCAAACGCCCCCACCCGGCCTCTCGCAGGCACGGCTTCTACCCAAGCAATGTCCACACGGCTCAGATACAGAACTGAAAAAATTAGCAGCACAGCCTGCGTCAAATGAGGCCGTCGATTTTCATTAATTTCAGACTCTGTGCGTTTCTGGCAATTATCTGTAACAAGGTTTACAGAGGACATTTAAAACTAATTGTGATTTTTATCTGGAAATCAATGCTTATTTTTTAAGTAGCTCATCAGGGGTGAGTACGTATTACGGGAGCAGCGTGCTCTGTGTCAGGAAGGAGGCACGGGGGGCGAGGCCAGCAAGAGAAGACGCCGCAACTGCGACGGCGAGATCAAAGCCCGCGGAGTTAGGGGATGAAGCTCCAGTGGACGAAACAAAATCTGATTTGGATGGAGCAAAGGCCAAGTGGGGGGAAACCTTTCCAATAACCTAAAAGGGGAAAAGAGAGCCACGCTGCTTTCACTCCTCAGCCTTGGCTGGTGACTCTTGGCGACGACCGGCCGCCCAGGCCACTCGGCACGGGGACCTCACCAACCCGGGCAGAGGCTGCGGCGGTGGCAGCACCGTGAGCGGCAAGGCCCCCGCGAGGAGGGCAGAGCCGAGGCTGTGAGGAGGGGCGGCCCGCGGGTACCAGCGGCCAGCCTGGAAGGGCCAGGACAGGGGACACGGGACCCAGGCCAAAAGGCAGGTGACGACGACTCTAAGATTATCTTTTGCACTGTCTGTGTTTGTTTTTTAAAGTTTTAAAAGGAATATGTTTTAAAATTCAACCTAGAGGGACCAATGCAAGTGAACAGAAATGTCTAAATACATCAGATATAAGGGACAACAGCCTGACATCAGACCGTTCACAAACCGTTGGCCCTCCTTCCACCTCTCCCTCTTTACGCAACGATGTCACATGATTAGAATCGAGCACAGTCCTCTGAGTTTGAATAATAAAACCACGAATATTTGCAGAAGCCTTACAGCTAGTAAAGATATTGCTACTTCCACTTTGCAGGCAGGGCAGATGCGGTTCAGGAAGTTTCCACGCCTTACCCAAGTGTGTGAGACGAGTAATCTGAGGACTCAGCTGGCCTCTCCTTCCAGGCTCTAATCTCCTCAATCTTTCCCTGAGGTTATAGCAAGGGATGACATCACCACCATCATCACCACCATCACATCATCACCACCACCACCATCACCACCATCACCACCATCATCAACACCATCATCACCATCACCATCAACACCGCCATCACCATCATTACCACCACCCCAACCATCACCACCGTCATCACCATCACCACCATCACATCATCACCACCATCACATCATCACCACCACCACCATCACCATCACATCATCACCACCACCACCATCACCACCATCATCACCATCACCATCAACACCGCCATCACCATCATTACCACCACCCCATCACCACCACCATCACATCATCATCACCACCACCATCATCATCACCATCACATCATCACCACCACCACCATCACCACCATCATCAACACCATCACATCATCATCACCACCACCATCATCATCACCGTCACATCATCACCACCATCACATCAACACTGCCACCACCACAATAATCACCATGATCAGCACAGAAGAGGAAAAGACCCAATAAGGGCTGAAGAAGCATGCTGTCCATACCTTTCCGTTTGGTCAGGTGGCCAGGGGAAGGGTTATCCTCACCCTGAGCCCTGGTTCTCACACTTCAGGGGCTCCAGAATCTTGAGGGGAGCCTGTCACACACACTCTTGGGCCCAGTGGTGAAGCTCCTGGTTCCGCAAGTGTGGGGTGACACCAGGCATCTGCTGGCAAATCCTGGGAGATTCAGATGCAGGCAGCCAAGGGGCAGGCTCTGAGGGACCCTGAGCGAAGATTCAAGCAGGGCCCGAGTCTTTGCCAAGCCTGAAACCACTAGTCAAGAGTAAAGGGTCACCTGAGAGTTAAAAAATGTTAAGCAGCAATTACATCAGTGAAAATACTTGTCACGTATACTCATCTGTATTAAATCTTGCTCCACAATTTATCAAGTACATTTTTAAGGTGGTAGGATTACTTATCTTGTTGTTGTTTTTCACTTAACGTTTTAATTTTCAAGAAAAATCATACACCATTTTCCACGCCTGTGATTTCCTTCCAGGACCTCAGCGGTGCCCACTGGCGGCCAACAGAGCTGCAGGCTCAGACAGAAGAGGGACAGACAGCTTCCAAGGAGCTGACCTGGGATGTTCAGACCTGAGTGACATCAAATGTCACAAAAATAACTGCAAAGAAAGATGCGTTTGCATTGAGACACGCAATCTGAGCCCCACAGTCTTTAAAAGTAATGTTGGCAGCATTTCGTGTTTTATGTCATCTTGTGTTTAACTCTGCAGGGGGTTCCCGGGTGGGACACAAGGGACTTTGTTGCGTGGGTGTCCACGTCAGTGACTTTAGAACTCTTAAAGCTTTTTCCTTCTTCTTTACACAAACATCTTGTCTTTAGGACATAATATAACAGCAACAACATTTCCATCACATTTACAGTTTCTAAGGCACATCCACTATCCATTAATTCAAACGTAACTGCCGTGAGCCTGTGTGTCAGACACAGACATTTTACTGAGGAGTCTGATCGCCACGAAGTAATAAAGCCAAGACTGAGCAGCACTAGTACCCGATACGTGTCTCTGTTCTCTCCAGTGTATAGTGGAGACGACATTTCCTCATAGGGATGTGTTGTGACGGTAAGTAAGTTAAACTGGAAACTCTCAGACCTACCACAGGAAGTGGCCAGTACATGGTAGTTCCACCAGCATCACTGATGTTGTCATCATCATCCCCATCACCATCATCACCATCATCACCATCACCTTTATCATCACTAGCATCATTACATCACCTTCCTCACCATCCCCTTTATTACCATCATCTCACCATCCTTACCACCAATATCACCATCCTCACCTTTATCACCACCATAACCACCAGCATCACCATCCCTGCCACCCCCTTTGGCCCCACCATCATCAACACCGCCACCACCATCACCAACACCGCCACAACCACCATCACCACCGTGACCATCATTACCACCAGTAGGACCCAGTCCACATGAATCCAGAGGTGCCTTCCTTGAGGGTAAGGAGCTAATCTGGGCTTTGGGGGGTGGGCAGGATCTTGTTCAAGAGAAAAGGGCAGTCCAGGCAGGAGCGCTGCCCTAGGTTAAGACCCGTGACCCACAGGCATTTATTATGTCTGGGAAATGGTTAACAATTCCGTGTTGGGAGATGAGGGTGAAGAAGTTATGTGAAACCAGAAAATGAAAGGCCCTGTCTATTGACTGCAGAGAACTTCTGAACCTTCCTCCTCAAGTTACTGACTTACAGACTGTGTTCCCCGCTGCCCCAGGTGTCTCCACCTGCCAGTGGTCCTGGAGTTGGACCTGAGGCTGTATGGTGGGGCTCTAGGCCCGGCCCCAGCTTCAACACAGCAGCTCCTCTGTCTGACTCAGCTCACCTGGGCAAGAGGTTAAGGAAGATGTGAAGCTCTTGCTGTGGGCAGTGGGGTGTGGGACATACTTTTTAAGCACAGAGAAGTCACCTAAGGACTATACTTTAAAAAGACAACCTTAGTGGTGGTGTGGAAGACAGACCCCAAAGGCAAAGAGAGCAGTCAGGAGGCTGCTGAGAGGTGAACTGGAGTAGCAGAGGCAGGAAAAAGTGAGAGAAATATTTAGGAGGTGAAATTGGCAAGACGGTGGTAGGGATGAGAGCTGAGGCCAGTGGGACTCCAGAGAGATGGGTGTCTCCGAAACTCAGCAGCAGAGGATAACGGCCTGGCCTGGAGACACAGGGTGAGAACTCGTTTCTCCGGAGCCCTCACTGTGCACCAGGCTCTTTGCTAAGCTCCTACCACCCATCACCCTGCCCCATCCTTCGAGTTCTACGGGCAATTGCTCGTATTATCTCTACTTCTCAGGTGAGTAAAAGGAAGCTGAAGGATAGTCAATAACCTGCTCAAGGTCACAAGACAAACAAGAATCAGAGATGGGGCCTGAGAGTTGAAACCACACGGAATTGTTCAGGGTCAAGGTTTAGAGCAAGAAGTCTCCCCGTCTTCTGACCTCCTGGAGCACAGCTGGCTGCCATCTCTGGTCATCACATCCTGATCCCAGGCTGCTGCCTAACTGCCCTCCATGGTAATGAGTGGCTCCCTGACAGCAGACATTGAGGCTTACGGTTCTTAATTCTATGGAGCACCCAACACACCCAACACACACCACACACACACAAACACGCACACACACGCACTCCATTGCCTACCAGTCCGTGGATCATAAAGGTCTCCCCCAGTGGGTAGATGGATGGATGGGAAGTATGAGAACTGATGGGCCTCAAAACAAGGTGGACTGCCCTGAAACTCAGAGCTGTCCAGGCCTGGGTGGACCTGTCAGGAGGTAGTAAGCTCCCCGTCACAGAAAGGACTCAACCAGTGGGAACGATGAAGAGGGAATCCTTGGAGAACTTGGTCAGCATCTGTCAAATTTCTCTAGAAAGCAGAGCCTAGAGATAACGTACTGCAGAACACCATGAACTACTGACACACCTAATCCCAGCAAGAAAAGACTTCACTGTAGAAAAGAGAACTGCATTTATCTACACGTAAAAACAGGCATCCTCCGAGTCTTCAAAATAATCGCAGCCAACTGTACGTTTTTGTCCGCTACTTACGTCACTCTGTCCTCCGCTAGAGCCCAAACAACAAGAGTTTAAGCAACACTAACGCCAGGAAAAGAAGCTTAACTGCGAAGAGTCTGTGCACGCTACTCCCTTCTGCACATCGGGAGGAGCCCGTGTACAAGCTGGCGGGCGCGCACCTCACCCTGGGCCAGGCCAGGCCAACACAGCGAGGGAACCCAGCTGAGGGTTCCCTCAAAGAGCCAGCCACTTCATTAGCAGACTCGGGGAACCTTTCAACAATGACACCTCTGAACGCCTGGTCAGGGAATGGGCAAGACTCGGCCGTGGTGACAGTGGCTCCAGGAAGCGGCCTCCCAAGCCCACGGGCCTCCCTCCTCTGGGTTCTTACCCATGGGGGCCGTGGACGTGGCTTTTTCACCCGTGAAACGTGACCTTCCAGTAGGTTAATATATGTGGCAGTGCTGGATACACCGAAACACCGCTGTATAGATGTTAGTCGTTAATGAGTGAGAGGACTCCAGGGAATCGGTCCCACATCTGCATTAACTAATCATTGTAAGAGAAAAAAAATGGAAAATAAATCACATGCTGTAACGTTTGCACAAACTACCAAAAGCAGGTTACATGTTTAATGTCCGTTTTTTTTTTTTAATTTCATTTATTTTTGGCTGCGTTGGGTCTTCGTTGCTGCGCGCAGGCTTTCTCTAGTTGCGGCGAGCAGGGGCTACTCTTTGTTGCAGAGCGCACAGGCTCTAGGCACACAAGCTTCAGTAGTTGTGGCTCGCGGGCTGCAGAGCGCAGGCTCAGTAGCTGTGGTGCACGGGCTTAGTTGCTCCGCGGCATGTGGGATCTTCCGGGACCAGGGCTCGAACCCGTGTCTCCTGCATTGGCAGGCAGATTCTTAACCACTGCGCCACCAGGAAAGCCCATTGTCCATGTTTTTAATGTCAACACAAAACTCCAGCAGGAGAAATCCTTGCAGACGCGAACTCCCCTTTGTAAAGTGTGCTCTGAAGGAGCCGACAGGCTTCACGGACGCTTCTGCTGCACCCACATGACCCACACCCACCTCCACGGTGCAGAGACTGGCCAGGGACTGGGAAGCCAGCGGGGACACCCCAAGTTCTCTAGAAGATGATGATGTTGAAACTAGGGATCCCGAGGTCACAGGACGTCGGTCTGATGGAGGGGACTGACCCTAGACTGTCTACGCTCGGGACGACTCGGGCAACTGCTCAGGCTTCTCTCTGCCATGGGTTTGTCTAGGATGAAAAGCGAAAGTCCAGCCCAGCAATTACACTTCTGGTATGTACCCAAAATAACTGAAAGCGAGGATTTGAACAGATACCTGTATCCCCACGTTCACAGCAGCATGATTCCCAGGAGCCAAAAGGTGGAAATCACTAAAACGTCCATCAACAGGTGAACGGATGAACAAGAGGTGGTGTATACATAGGATGGAATGTCATCCAGCCTTAAAAAGGAAGGAAGCCCTGATACAGGCTACAACACGGATGGACCTCGAGGACATTACGCTCAGTGAAATAAGTCAGATACAGAAGGACACACACTGCATGATCCCACTTAGAGAGGGACCGACTCATCAAATTCAGAGACAGAACGTAGAATGGCGGTTGACAGGAGCTGGTGGGGGGGGGAGTTGTGTTGAGTGGGGACACAGTTTCAGTTTGGGAACAGATGACGGTGAGGGGTGCATAACATTGTGAATGTACTTAATGCCACTGAATTGTCCCCTTGAAAATGGTTGAGATGGTAAACCTTACGTTTTATATACTTTTCCACAATGGAATATTCAGTGTTACTTAACAAATCCATGGCGTGTTAACAAAAGAAGAAACGGCAGAAGTCCACTAACTGCCCGTCCGAGGCGAGCTCTGTGCACCTCCGAAGGGACGCTGCAACGGTCAACGGTGGGGTCAACACAGGTCCCCCTCCTGAGCCTACTTCTGGGCCTGCCCACCCCTCGGGGCTGTCACGGGGGACGGGACAGCCTCAGCTGCTGTCCAGAGCAGTGCAAGCGGGGCTTACTCCAGCTGGGGCACAAGTCAGTCATGAACGTTTGTAATTTTCGCCTTTGTGCACCAAGGATGTGAAGTGAGAATGAGTAAACCTGCCTGGAGAAAGAAGGGTCTTTCCAGAGGCCGTGTCCTGGCTGGCGGCTCTGTGCTGCCGCTCGCCTCCCCCGCCTCCCCCGCCTCCCAGTTGTGCCCCATGTGGCCCCTCCTCCAGCCTGACTCTTGGCTCTGCTGGCCTCCATCCAGGCACATGGCAGGAGGACTCACCTAGGGACACGGGACAGCGTCCCCACTGGTTTTTCTGTGCTGGCCAGGGGGTCAGCTGGGTTTGGAGAGGGAAGGGGCTGCCAAGAACCCTGGACTTCCCTTCCTTTGGTGCCTCCCAGAATGCACTCAGTAACGGGTCGATGAGGTAGCTAGAGAACGGAGCCGGGGCCGGGGCCACAGGCTGCTGCGCCAACTCCTGGTCGGAGGGGATCCCACTTGGCCCCGTCTAACCCCACGTGCAAATACCCCCAGCATCCCTCATTGTGGCAGAAGCTTGTTACCTCCTGGGGTGGCCAGCTCTCTCCATGCACACCCTGCTCCTTAGGAAGTCCTTGAGGTTAGGACAAAATTCAGCTCCGTGCGATTCCCGTCCCTCCACACCCTCTGCAGTCTCAGGAAGTACCACTAACTTCCCCTCCAGGGAAGGATTCTGCAAGGGTTTGGACAGAGCCACTTGAAGCTTACGTGGCATGGAAGGACAGTGCTGCCCTGCCTGCCGGGTCAGAGGGGACGCTCGGGAGGACCGTGGTGATGGGCGCAGAGCAACGCGAACGAGCTGCAGCCCGAGCTGGACTCTGAGCTGGGAGGGGAGCGGACAGCAGAAAGGGAAGGGAGCAGGCAGCGTGAGCACGGCCGAGCCAGCTCGAGGTCAGGACGGCAGGGCTCCTCCAACCGCGGCTGCAGGCCTCCTCCTCTAGCACAGCCCAGGGGAAGGGAAAGCTCTGGGGTCGAAGACCTGGCTGGGGGCCTGGAGCTGGTGACGTGGGAAAGTTACTTGGCCTCGCAGGGCCTCAGTTTCTTCATCTGCAAAGTGGGGATGAGAGGGCCTCCTGCAGTCAAGCAGATGCTTCCAGAATCCAGGTGCTGCCCCTCACTCGCTGTGGGCCTTGGGCAGGTCGCCTTATCTCTCTACCTTTCGGTTTCCTCATCTGTCAAATGGGCAGATTCACACCCTAATGCTTCCCAGCAAGAACTGAGCGCCACCCCCCCCACCGGCAGCTTCACCCCAGAGGCTTGTACCGGAGCCCCCGTGACAACTGGGTGCAGCTGCTGTCGGCCTGCTCGCTCCCCCTCCCTCATTTCCTCCCTCCCTCCCTCCCTCTCCCCCCATCTCCCTCTCACTCTTGTTCTCAGAGGCTGTGTCTCGTACACATCCAAGTCCCTGACATCTGCCACAGGGCAGGACCTAGAGAATTAGGAGGGGTGGATTGAGCGGGGCGGGGGTAGGGGTAAAAGGACACACAAGCACCCACATGGGGTAAAGCAGACTTTGACTGATGACACCAATATTGATAGTAACAATGACCCCAGGCCACCTCCTCCTCTTTCTCTCTCAGGCCACGGTCACCTGGCGCCGAGGACACGATGGTCACTCACTGGCTGAATGACCAACTGAATGACCAATGATGGTCTTTCAACAAATGCTTCTGCAGGTCCACACTGAAGCAGCTGATTAAAGAGTGGCCCAGGGGGAAAGGATTCCTTTACAAACCACACACGGCCAGTCCCCCAGGGGCCAGGCCATTGGCCAGCTCCTGCAGTGTGCCCAGAGCCAGCAGGACAGGAGAGGCCTCGGGGGGGCCCTACCTCACGCAGCTCCCACTCTCTAGTAATCACTGGAGCAGCAGCATCGGGGCGGGGGGGGGGGCGGTACTGGAGGCAAAGAACAGGGGCCCAGGGCAGTGGGTGTCAGGGAGGCACTGCCTAAAGGACGACGGTTGAACCCTGACCTGTTGGCAGGATCTGGGAGCCAGGAGAGCACACGTGCGCGCGGCCCGGGGCACAGGGCAGAAGAGGTCTCTACGGCCAAGACGGCAGAGGCAGAGGCAGGACGTGGACCCACCTGTGTCCACTGGGAGGCAACTCCCACAGCTCATCCTGAGTCTCGCCTGGACTCCAGGACCTTTCAGGGGAATGGGATGCACATGTGCAAAGGAGCCACTTGGGCAGGCGACTTGCTGGGCAACCAGCTACACAGTTTGGCAGGATGACATCCCGCCCTTTGTCACGTGACCCTTGGGGCCCTTGCTCATCCTGTGGGCCCCACACCCAGCCCTCCGAGCCCACAGGCCGGACTTCCCCTTGTGTTTTTTCATCTCACCCTCACAATTACCCTCTGAGGAAGATGGTAAAGTGTTAGCCCATTTTACAGATGCAGAAACTGACTCAGAAAGATCAAAGCTTCTCCATCAGCCCTGGGGATGTGGCAGGGATTTGGCATCCTCACCCTCAGTGCAACAGGGATCCCCCCAGTCCGCCACTCCCCGAGGTGCCAAGGGCCACATGGCATCAGATGCGGGGAAGGGGGGCATTGGTGAACCTCAGATGCCGTACACACGTGTGGCGTCCCTGGGCTGGCAGCACGCTGGCCCTGCTGGGTGTTCTGTCTCGGTGGCAGCCGGTATGATACACAGTCGGTGCAGGGGCCGGGGACCCAGACCACCCTGGTTCGTGTCAGCCCAAGCTAAGCCCCTGGATGAGTAACTGCACCCCTCTGAGCCTGTTTCCTCCCCTGAAAAACGGGGGGCGGTGGAAATCCCCTGGCAGTCCAGTGTTTGGGACTCCGCGCTTCCACTGCAGGGGGGCCTGGGTTCGATCCCTGGTCGGGGAACTGGGATCCCGCAGGCTGTGCGGTGCGGCCCCCAAAAAAAACAAGTAAGAAAAATGAGGACGGCAGTACAGTTGTTGGAAGAAGTAAAGGCACATTCTCACCTGCCACAGCGGGGTGCAGGCTCCATCTTCCCACCCACAGAAGGTAATGCGTTCAGCAGACACAGCCAGCCCACTCCCGCAATGGGGCAGGTTGCCTTTGTTTCTCCATCTCGGCTCCTGGCTGTAGGGAAGGCGGCCCTGGCAGGGTCAGCAGGGAGCAGCCTCCACCTACTTGGACCCCCAACCATAACCTGAGGCAGGCGTGACTAGCTTCAACTGGTAGCTAGAGTGGGTTAAACAGTGTCCCCCCCAGAATTCACATCCACCCAAAACCTCAGAGCGTGACCTTATTTGGTAATTGGGTCTCTGCAGATATAATTAGTTGAGATCATACTGGATTGGGGGGCCCTAAATATAATGATTTGGGTCCTTGTAAGAAGAGAAGACACAGATTCAGAGGGAAGACGGCCACGTGAAGACAGAGGCAGAGACCAGGGTGGTGCGGCCGCAAGCCCAGCAGCGCCGGCGGCCCGCAGGAGCTGGAAGCGGCAGGAAGGATCCTCCCCTTGGCTCTGGAGGGAGCGCGGCCGTGCAGGCACCTTGATTTCAGGCTTCCGACCTCTAGACCAGGAAGGAGTAAGTGTAAGCTGCCCGGCACGTGGCGCTCTGTTACAGCAGCCGCAGGAGCCTCACACAGCAGACGAGAGGGAGTTGAGACTCAGGGAAGGGAAGTACCGGCCGAGGTCCCTGGGCTCAGGAGCAGCCAGGCCGGAAGATCCCCCCAGCCCAGTGCCCCAGCCCCGCTCCTGTGCTGCCCTCCCCCATGTCCACTTCATCTAGAACGCTGCCCACCCCCACTTACAGGCTTGCTGATTACGAGGAAAGATTTGCAAATGTCCCTACTTCCGCCGTATCCAAATTAGTGTCAAAACAGGAAAGAAGTCCAGATAAAAATACCCAAACCCAGGGTGCGCTGGAGAGAGATTCAGCATGTCCACAAGGCAGCCTGCGACACCGGCATCCGAGCTGGGCGGCCGCCCACCCTCCAGGCTGCGGCCACCGTCCCTCCTGCCGGCCTGCAAGGTCCCCTGCTCCTGGCACCCTGTTTGCCTTTTTCATCAACTAAACAAAGCAGAAGGGATGCAAGCCCAGCCATGAAAAATCGGGTCAGTACATTCCTCCCTCCAGTCACCAAAGAAAGTCAGAGTGGGGGGAGCTGGGGGGGGGGATAAATTACCGTGCCCGAGTCCAGCTGCACCGGGACGTAATAATATGTGTTGCTAAGATACAAGTGCCAAAGAAGTTCATTAAAGGACACTTTAAACCAAGCTGTCAGACTCTTCTCCCTTTAAAGGCTGCTTATTTGGTACCGTCCCTCGTGTTTATAATTAGATCCGCGATATGAGAGCGCAGCCCCCATTCAAGCCCACTCAGCAGGCTCATTAATAAAGTAACTTCAACAAGCCACCGCCTTGGGCCCGGGCTGGGGGCGGGACTGTTTTATTTACAGAAATATATTTGAGCGCCACTTCTTTATCTAAATGAGAGATGAAGGCTCTTGAAGAAACTCAGCGGCCCTCTAGTCGCAGCATCATCGACCGTTCCCCCCATAACAGCGCTGGGGGCTCCAGGGCGGCGGGCTCGCTGGACCTCAGGGCTCACGATCTGACTCCAACTCGCCCCATAGCTCTGAATGTAGGTACCACGCGGGATGGTGAGCGGGGGACACGGAGGCAGGGAATTACCGGATCACGGCCAGCCTGATGGAGCCGGACGAGGGGACTCGGAAGGGCGACCAGAGGATGCAGGTTCGGTCTGGGCTGCGGAGTGTCCTTTGGGCCAATGCGTCTAGAAAAGGCCGTAACGTACCACCCACATCTAAACTGCAGATTTCTCATAAGCATGGGTTTCTGGCTCCTCTTGAAAAAAATCAAAAAAGCAGGCTGCCTGGGGCCCACGCCAAGTGATGGCAGGGGTGGCGCTGGCCTGGCTGCCCCCACCCCTGCCCCCGACCCCGTCCCCTCATACCGCAGGGCATGACTCCCCAGCAGGCCCGGCCCTCAGCAGGACCGCTCTCCGGCCTGCCCGCAGCGTCAGAGTCTGTGATCCTGAGAAGGTCAGAGCATCTCAGGTTGGGATTGGTCAGGGATGGAACCCTGATGAGCCTGGGCTTTTCTGAACCACAGAACCTCAGCACAGGGCCAGCCAGCCGGGCCTCCCATCCAGCTGGCGTTGGTGCCACTTCCCCTTTGCTATGAGGTGCTGGCTTGGCGGTCAAAGGTCTCAGAACAACCAATTCTAGCCCCAGGCAGATCCCTCTGTAAGGGAATTCCGCCAGACCTGGAGCTGAAACTGGCCTTCTAGTACCTTCCAGCTTCTAGTCAAAATTCTGCCCCACGAAAGGGCCGCTTTCGCTTCTTCATCACGGCCAGTCGGTGATTTAAAGGGGGGGGTCAGCCGTGCTGGACAGACCAGTCGCCGCCCTGCTCCATCAGCTCTCTGACCCCCCCCCACTCACCTGTCACTCACTCTCCCGGCCGCACTGGCCTCCGTGGGAAACGCCAGGCACGACCCACCTCAGGGCCTTTGCACGAGCTGTTCCTTCTCCCTGGGACACTCCTCCTGCAGAGAGCCCCAGGGCTCACTCCTCCAGCTACTCCTGCAGGCCTTGGCTCCAAGGCCCGAGGCCCCTCTCGAACACACTATTTAAAAATTTAAAATAGCCGCCTGCCCCCAGCTCCGCGCGCCTCGCCCGCTCTACCTCTGCCAGAGCGCTGGTCACCTTCCCACCAACTCCGTAACTCATTTACGATGGTTTCTGCCTGTTGCCTGTTTCCCCTCTCGGACTGTGAGCACATCTCAAGGGCCTCTTCTGTCCACTGCTGTGTCCCCAGTGCCCAGCACAGACTGGGTGCCCAGTGGCACGTGCCAAACGTCCCAACTTGGTACTGAGCTGTGGCTGCCACCCTCACCACCCAAGCGCTCACTTCTGCACACGCTGGTGGGCACACCCCGGAGGAAACACAAAGGAGCACGAGACACAGGGGCTCTGCCACCCTGTCCCCTTCCAGCTCCAGACGCCGCACCTCCCTGGCCTCCCAGGCCCCGGATCCTGCTCTAAGACCCAGCCGGGCACTCTTTGCCATGTGCCCACTTCCCAGCGCCTGCAGCCGTAACAGCGTCCAGGGCCCCTCTGACCTCTGTCCACAACAACACGGCTGACTGTTTTGTCACCTCTCGTCGAGCCAGGACAGGCCCTTGGAGGAAGCTTCCTGAGCCCGTGTCCCCTTGGCAGTGACAGCTGGGAGAAGGACGCTGGTGCTGAAGGTACAGAAAACCCTGCACTCAGCGGGGCCGTAGCTTAAGGAATAAAGCGGCGTTCACCTGGGGTGCGTTCGTCACCACTGAGACGCATTAATCACGGAGAAGAGTTGGTGCCACTGGTTGTAAGGAATGCGGCTTGTCACCTGGTAACCTGCATCTCGCAGGAAATTCTGGATCACAGTCTCTAATACGTATATATTTTTAATTGCATTTTCAAGTTCATTTACAGGTGCAGATTCGCTTTCCGCCTGAGTTACATCGAAAAGAAACACACCCCTCTCCCTTCCTCTCTGCCTGCCCCATCCCTGTCTTGTTCTCTTTCCTGGGGCAAAAAGCTTCTCCCCAAACTGATGACGGTGTCCCCCACGATGGCCTGCTGGGATGTGTCCCCCAGGGAGGCCCCAACAGCCAACCCCCCATCTGCCATTTCAAGTAACTTTCTGCTGCCTCCACCCAAGAGATCAAAAGGCAGCCATTATCTCCCCTAAAGATGGATCCCCCCCAAATTAGTGTTTTTTATCACCTTTTCTACTTTGGAGGGTGACTTTGCAGAATCTGATAGACGCTTCCCTGTTTGTGAACGTGTAGGTTACGGCCTCGGCCATACACACGTCCGCAACCAGTCTCCACCCCCCAGTGCAGACGCGCGTGCAGGCGGCCTGGGCGGCAAGCAGGCTCGGCAGGTACTCATCCTCCTGCAATGTACCTGTACCTAGAGGTCGACAGTCAATTTGATGCAGTAAGTTTCATGAAACGGACAGTTCCGGAATGCACCGTGTCCTGCCAGAGCTGCCACCCCGACCTGTGCCAACCGGAAGCCAGCTGCTCTGAAAGTACGACCACCTTCTGAAAACCACCGTGCTGTGCCCCCAGCGGCCCTACTGTCGGCACGAGAACATCGTGTGTGGGACCCCAGCATGTCTCAAACAGCGGCCACCCTCGTGGGCAAGCCGCTTCTGAAACAAAACACCAGCGAACAGAAAGAACTTAATGGCTTAAAGGAGAACCACGGGCTTCTCGTGTGGCTGCGCCGCGGTCAGGACGACTGGAGCCCTGGGACCCCCGGGGCCCCCGGGTGTCATCACCACCTCTACTCAGGGCCGTAGTTCCAGTTGGAAAAAGGGGGCTTGGGGAGGCGCCCCGCAAAGGCCCCCCCGGCCTTGCACATCCTATGTTTTACGCCGTCAGACCAAGTCTCGGGTCCAAAGACCAAATCCCAAATTTAGGGCCCAGTCCCAACTGCGGACACACCCGTCCGTGGAGACAAAGAAGCAACCCAGAGGTCTCTGTCCCAACAAAAAGCTACAGTTGCCCGTCTACATCTCCATGGCAGTAGCATCTCTGGGGCACAGCCAGATCGCTGCTTCTCGTATGATTGTTAATAAACTATGCTGATAACAGTTCCCCTATTACTCAGCTGCCCCGCTGCAGGCCAGCCAGGAATTACACCTGGCACTCGAGACACGCGTCCTCATTGACCCTTGGGACAACCCTGCTTGGGAAGTAGCACTGTCCCCATTTTGAGACAAGGACCCACACAACCTGACCTTATCTTACCTGGGGGCTAAGGACCGCTCAACCCTGAACTAAAAAAGAAAAAAAAAAATCCCCCATGGATGTACTTCCTTCTGCTGCACTTTAACAAGACCGACACAGGTGCCTAGCCAAAAAAAAAAAAAAAGCAAAGCGCAGCCCATCTGAGGCTTCAGGGACGCCCGCTGGTGGCAGTCAGAGGTCATCACCAGAAGAAGCTGCATCAGCGTTTCTCATCACACGCTCGGAAACTACTACCAAACAATAAGTAATGACCCAAAGGGGGAAAAAAACTTAAGAAGCGTGTTCGTTCCTTTGGAGAATACAGGCCGTTTCCAAATGAGAAAGATGCCTCCACCTTAAAGTAGAAAACAACAGCAACAGTGATAACAGGAAATACTGAAGTAGCCAAGCCAGAGAGCAGCGCAGGCCACAGCAGGGATGACAAAGCAGGGGGTGGAGGAGTATCTGCTTCGGGGTCAAGTCCAAACCTCCCGCCTGCCGCCGGCTCAGCTTCTGCACTGCCGAGACCCCTCACTTCACCCAGCCTGCCCCACGCTCCCCAGCCCGGTGCCAGAGGCAGAGACCGGATGCAGACCCAGGCCCCCTCCCAAGTTCCACGACCTTGCACTTCAGGGTAAAATTCCCACTCGTTATCACGAACAGCTGCTAGCCTGCTGGTGGCTCTCTCTGACGTACCATCTCCATTTCCTTTTACTGGAACACATGCCCTGGAGTTACACGACACACCAAACTTTTCATACGCAGGGCACAGTGTTGTCATGTCTCCGCCACATGCTCCAGCGTAGGCGCTAAGATAGTGAGGCCACAAGGGCCCAGAACTGGACTGCAGCTCCTTCCCTTGCCAGCTGTGTGATGACAAGAAGCCACTCAACCTCTCTGGGCTTCAGCCGTCCCCTGGGCCTTCCCTAAAGGGCTGTGTGAACAGTGACCGACTTGGTCCCTGGAGAGCTAGAAGGGGCCTGGCCCAGGGTCAGCATCAGATGGGAAAGCTGTGACTTGTGACGCCTGCACCCCACCTGCTGAGGGCTCACCATGGCCCGAGGGTCACGTCTCATCTCATTTAATCCCGCCAGCGCCACGTGCGTGTCGTCCCCCGAGCACCCCACACGCCAGCACTCGGCTGTCTCACGGGCGCTGCACTGTTACCCCATTTTACGGCCTTCGAAGCGCGGAGCGGGGTTTACAACTCCAGTCTACCCAGTTGTAAAGCCGGTGCTTAACCTCTTTCTTACGTGCTCCTCGGAGAAAAAAGTGAAAAGCCTTCTTAGCGGGACTCTTCTGCAAGTGAAGTCAAACCCAGAGTCCTATTTCCTGAAAAGCTGTAAATTCCAACAGTGTGGAGAAGGTGAACAGCAGCTGCACCCTCCTCCAGAAAACCGCCTCTGCCCCCAAAGCCCTCCCGTGTCTGCGGCAAGGGCCTTGGAGGGCGAGCCAACACACACCCCGCAAAGGGGCCTCCTCAAGCCCTCCGTGCGTGACCAGGGTGTGCCCGGGACGCTGCCCCGCGGGCAGGGCCCCCCACGTGCTCAGGCCCCGAGCCGGGCTCGCTGGCGGACCGGATAGCAGCCACGTTCAGGCAGCAGCTCGCGCAAGTGGAGCAGAAACGGCGGCAAGCCCGCGATTCGGTCCTGAAAAGACAAAGGCGTTGGAGGAAAAACTTGCTAAATCACAGGGCTAATCATCATAGCCAGCAGCTCTAATGAGGCATCATGGGATTTCCAAAGTTATTATCAGAGTCATCGCCTTGAAAAAATTCAAAGTTGATTGAAATCAATTGTACGGTTCCGACAGCAGGTGTTTTAAGAGGCTAACGTATCAGAGCCAACTCCTTGGACTGGCAGGAAGGCGGCGCAGTCACCGTCAACCTCTACCAGGAGGGACGAACAGCATACGCCCCGAAGAGGGACCAGCGACAGTGCAAAGGCTCCAGCCCCCCAGGTGCAGGGCAGGGCGTGGCAGGAGTGTCCTGGGGTCACTGATGCAGCCAACAAAGTTCTCTTCAAATCAACCCCTTTGCTCTGCTCGGGAGTTTAGATGCACTTTCTCATCTTTGATCTGATTTCATCACAATAACCCGGTGGGGTAGTTTTTACAACTACTACACCCACTTTACAGAGAGGAAACAGAGCTCAAGGAAGCAGAATGACTTGCTCGAGGCCACACAGCCGGAGGCAAAGAGCTGGGATAGGAACCCTGGTGTCCTGACTGTCCGGCCTCTGCTCTTCCAGCTATGCTTTGTCAGACCCTAGAGGCAGGGGGCCAGCTAGAGGCCAGGCAAGGACTGAAACAGAGGGCACCCTCTCCGGGGTCCCAAGCCGTCTGACCTTGGGAAGCTGCCCTTCTCTCACCTGCCCCGCCTGACCCAAGCCGTGAGATGATCACGCCAATCAAATTAAAAGACGCGATGGAACAGACCCACCGAAGAATACCAGTGCTGCACAGAGCAGGGTGCTGGGTGTGCAAGGTCTCTGCTTCCCCACAGGTGCAAATGTCACCTCCTGAGAGCAATCCCATGCACCTCATCACAGCACATCACCCCGTCTGCTGCTGGCTGAGCCCCCGAGCTAAACCTCTCCTGCAGAGAACTCACGGGAGGGGTAACGGTGGGTACGCCAGCCTCCCGAACTACATGTGAAACTTTCTGCAAGCAGAGACCAAGCGACACCACCTCGCAAGGGTAAAGCCTTATAACATGCAATGCTGCGATTATTAACAATAGCACATCACCCACCGTCACCCCCGCATCCTCCGCCAGGCAGGAGCCCATCATTAAACGTTTGTGGAATTAAACTGCATTGGTCTCAAGAGATGTCCGGAACACAATGTCAACGGTCAAAAGCAAGTTTAGGCATAGCGTGCTTAGTAGCGTATCCACTAAGCACGTTTATCCATGTTACAGACGCCGCATGCGCACAGAGCACATCCTACGATCACACCTCAGAGCCAGCGCTGCTCTCGTCCATGCGTAGGACGGGGCAGAAGAGGGGTCACGCTTTATGACTCTCACATCTGCGCTGCGAATTTTCCCCCAACGAGCAGGTGTTGCTTTCACAATAAAAACTTTGTTAAAAGTCGAATTCTTCCTTAGCTCCTAATGTTACAGAAATAATAACAAGAATCACCGCCTTCCTCAGCAAGGTTTTACTTTAGCAGGGGCATGGTAATTATTTGTCTTATTTCAACAAATTCTTCCTCTCATTTTAGTAATATAATCCTGGACAAACTGTCAACCGATGTCACATACACTGCATAGACTTCACGCGTATTTACCGGCACAAATCAATACACAGTTGACCCCTGAACAACGTGGGTTTCAACTGCGCGGGTCCACTTCTATGCGGGTCCACTTACACACAGATTTTTTCAGCAGTGCATACTGCAGTCCTATGTGATCCACGGGTGGTTGAATCCACGGATACGGAGGCCCTGCCTTATATGTAGGACCAACTATATACACAGCGTCTGTGCAGAAGGTCGCCACCTCTGACCCCCGCGTTGCTCAAGGGTCAACTGTAATTACTATTTGTTATCATACACTCTATAAACAGTAAAAAAAAAAAAAAACCAAAGTCAACAATAAAAATATAATCTATACACGCAAATATGTTATATACACACACACATTTTTTTCCCTTAAACCAACCGCGCAGAGATGCCCACCGAGTCATCTTCTAGAGGGTTCCAGAAGTGTCCCCCCACTAACTTCTCAGCCTTAAGAAGCTCTGGTGAAGGCAGGAGGGGGAGGGTCCGCACAAGTCCCTGCCCTCACAGCCTGTTATGTGCCGGTCACCCAGGGTCCAGCAGCCTCCTCTCCTCTCCCACGTCACACGCGGGTGTCACCATCCCTGCAAGAGCCTCCTACGCAGGTGACAGGCATCAGGGAGCTCACATGGCCGGGCCAAGCTGGGAGTGGGTTCAGGCCTCCTTCACGCTTCCCCCTTCTAATCTCCCCTCAGCACCAGAGCCCTGAAAGCCCCCGGCCATTTCCCAGCCCTGGCACAAAACCCAGGCCCTTCACCTGGCATTCGGTGCTTTCCTGGCTCCGGCCCCAGCCTGCCTTCTCTGCTGTCTGTCTGTCTGTCTCTCTCCCATGGTTCAACTGCCAGAAACTCGCCAGCACGTGCAGGTTTCCTCAGGCCATCAGCCGTCAACTGGGCCACCGGCTCCTCCTGTCCACGACCCCAGGCGCCCTTGGGGACCCCCTCCCCCAGGAAGCTGTCTTCCATCCCCAAGGGCCACAAGGCGTGGTTTTCGCAGAACTTTTCTGGAATTTCCTTGACACGTGGTTACCTACACCTCACTCTCCTGTGAGGTTTCCGAGACCAGGGAGCTTCCAGTCTTATTCATCTCTGCCTGCTCGTTCCAAACATATGATTTTAAGACTCTGTTCACTGCAGGCCTAAAAAGGATGGCTCCCAGGGACTCCAGTTGGGCCCCGCTGCTCACCACCACCGATCGCACACCTATCTTCTCACGGTCACCTGCTCGTTCACCCCATAAGCATCCAGCCCGACAGGGCACTGCTCTCGGATCCCGGGGGGGGGGGGGGCGGAGCAGCGTGGCCCCTGCTCCTCAGGGAGCTTACGGTCCAGCAGAGACGTCGGACGTTCAGGAAAAGATGAGGACGGATGACGGTCAGCAGGCTCCAGGACAGGAAGACGCTTGCGGTACCCGAGGCCCTGCTGGGTAACAGCCAAGGAGCCGCACTGCTGGGGGCCGAGCAGGGGGGCAGGGTCAGCCCCCGCAGAGAGCAGCGGGGAAACCACTGGAAGGTCTCAAGCAAGGGAGCGCCGTGATCCTGTTCAAGTTTTAAGACACTTACTCTGGTGGAGGATGAGCCAGAGGGGGCATGAGGAAACGCAGTACACTGTTCACAGGAGCCTGAAGGTGGAAACCAGCCCAGTGCCCACCAGCTGGTGAACGGATGCAAAACGCCGTCTCCCATACAATGGACTATTACTCAGACATAAGAAAGAATCGAGTACTGACACGCGCTACAACTTGGAAGAACCCTGAAACATTACGCTCAGTGAAAGAAGCGCGTCAGATAAGACCACACGTTATATAACTCCATTCACATAAAAGTCCAGAATGAGTAACTCTATAGCGATAAAAAGTAGATTTATAAAGACAGAGAGTAGCTTAGCGGTTGCTTAGGGCCTGGGGGTGGGGTGTGCAGCGGGGATGACACCCAAAGGGTTTCTTTCTGAGATGATGAAAATGTTCTAAAATCGATGGTGGTGATCGGCTGCAAATATCTGTGAACGTACAAAACAATACTTAACTGTAAACTTTAAATGGGTGAATTATGTGATATGTGAATTATATTTCAATAAAGCTTTTTTTTTTAAGTGGATGCAGTGTGGAGGCTACTGTAATCTTCCAGCTAAGAGATGATGCGGGAGGGACCAGAGGGGTGGACAGATGGAGGGGAAGAGGGGCCCCAGGAATATGGCTCAGATCAAAGTGTGGGTCTGGGAGACTCTGGCTGTGGGAGGGGGAGTCAGGGGTCAAGGCCAAGCAGGTGGCAGCAGGCAAAGCCAGGACTAGGCCCCTGCTGTCTCAACCCCATGCTCTTTTCCAGAACATGAAAGGCGGAGCTTGGAGAGACAGCATTAGTTTTCTCTTTCACATGTAATGGTGTTAGTTTAAGAATGCGATCTTGAACTCTAGGTCAGGAAGATTAAAATTTGGCCTCCTGGCTGAGAGCAGACTCGGGGGCAGAGCTTGGACAATGGCGCATCCTTTTACTGAAGGACTGAAAACAACTGGGGAGCTTTCACAATAAACCCACCCTGCAATTTTGTTTGGTGGACGCTTCCACTGTAGAATCCCTCTGGTGTCCAAGGTACAATAGCTAGTGAATCACTGTGAAGATGTGATTCAGCGCCTGGGCGAATGCCACATACGTGATACCTTTCAAGAAGACATTTTTATTGCTGCACTTGAGGACATCCCCTTGGAATCCGGAGTCCATCAAGTCGACGGATGGAGCGGCACACAAGGCCCCAAGTTCACTGGGGCGGAGGCCGGTGCTCTCTCTGCCATGCCAGCTCGGACTGCAGTTGAGACAGGAGGCTCCTCTCACGCTCTGTGGGGAAGCTGGACTTGCGTGAAGTTCAGGTCTGAAGATGCCTGCTTCCCGTGGCATCTACATGTTGTGCCGAGAACTCCAAAGAGGGAGGAAAAAAACACAAACCCTCCAGGATTTATGACGGGTCTGTTATTTACACGGATGTGCTTGTTGCTTGACAATTTAGATGAAAATGTTACTGCCTCTCTGCATGTGCTGCAAATTCACGGCATAAAACCACTGGAGCAACTAATGAAGTCTTCACACATCATATCTTGTTAAAGACACGGACGGGGTCCATCTTCCACCGGAATCACAACCCAGTGGTGAGGGGCCGCCACACCTGGGAATGCAGCCTGGCCAAAGTGGGCTGGCCCACAACTCAGATCCGACCACCTGCCCCACAGCTCTCTTCATTATTTTTTCTTTAAGGAAAAAATATGAACTCTGTTTTCAAATAGCACGGTCCTATGGAAGCTGGTTTCTTGTTTATCCCCTAGTCCACCAATGGTGGGAGAAACGCTGGACACTTACACAGACTTTGTATCTCTCTACTTCTGACCAACAAACAACCCATCTTCTTCTAGGAGTCCTTGATAAACATCTTTAAGCACCTGTCCATGTTTCTAGAAGTAACTAAGTAAAGTCCAGTGCCAAGGGCATGAATGGGAAATTGGTGGCTAGGCACCAAAAGGTATCACTCGCCGCTACTGTACCTCTAACAAATGTGGATAATGGGGTCATCTGTCCGTTTTACTATCAAGCTCATCCTCCTCGTGTACACCTTTAATTGAAACGTAACCTTTCTACCCCATATTCCAAGCGGGAGCAGGACAAAAAAACCACATCTCCCGAGAGGAAGATGGTGTGAGCTCTTCCCCAAGCACATCACTAAAGGGACACTACCTTTACTCTTCTGTTGCGTTAAAAGCAAACTCTGAAACACTGGCTTTTTAATCCCTGATCCGGCATTTCCGCTCCTCCTGGGCAGGCGCTGGGGTGACTAAGCAGAGCCTGCTTCTCCTCTTCGAAGCCCTGGGTGCAGCCCCAATCACCGCCAAGGGCTCATGCATCAACCTTTCCCCAGCCAAGCTGCCAATCTCCACCAAACTCTCCCAAGGAGAGAAAGACAGTAAATGTTACGTCTGCCCAACTCATTTCGTAGGTGACCTCTGAAGGATTTCACCGCGGAGCGTGGGAGAGACAAGGCAGCTTTATTAACATGCTACACCACAGCCCCAGGCCCTCCCTCCCTCTTTTATGAGCCCTTGCTATATAAAATGCCACAAAGGAAAAAGGAAAAACACCACACTTACAGTTACAAACACAAGTTCCAACGGCCAGGACAAACGCCGGATACTTACCGGATGTTATTTTTAGTCGTTTAAAAGAGAAATGTTTTTAAAAGGCCAGAAAACAAAAGTTTCTGTTTTTTTTCTTTCTTTCTTTTTAAACACACACTCACACACACACAAAAAGATGGAGGTACGTGCCGTTCACAAGCATCCTTCTCCGAGTTCAATTTTAAAGGGAAAGGCAGCCTGGAGTAGGACAGTTCCTTCGCCGGGCGGCACCGCAACCTTCAAACATGATTTTCAAATGTTTCTCTCTGCCTCGTCTAAATTCAAGCATGACAGATAATAAATCGCCACTCATTTACTATCATCATAAAAATTTAAACAGCCTTGAAATAGTTGGCTACAATACAGAAATGATCAAACCTAAGCTCCGAAAAGCCACTCCAAACAGTAAAACTACTGCCATGCAGAAGCACACATAAAGAGACATTGTTGCGATAAAAGCTGCCGGATTATTGGATTTTCTCTCTCTCTCTTTTAAATCTTCTACTCCGAGCATAAGAGTCAACAACTTGCCGTTTTACCCAGTGGAAAAAAGGCTTAGTAACCCTCGGCTATCACACTGTACCAGATTTGGTGGTGGATTTTTTTTTTTTAAAGAAAGTATTTGATTTGATTCCATACCGTGATTAAACATCTTTGTGCTCAGCGGAGAAGGGTCTTCCAACCCCTCCCCCTCCAAAAATGGCATCAAAGCAATCAAAATGGTAATGCCGGGCCTGGGTCCCCTCCCCCCGCGAACTCCCCGACTTCGCCGGGGCCGCGCGCCGCCCCCCCACCCTCCGGCGGGAATGGAAGCTTCCACTCCTGAGCGGGGGCGCGGGCCGGGCGGGCGGGCGCGCGCGGCCGGGGAGGGGGGCCGCGGCACCGCCAGAAAGGGGTTAATGCATTCGTCCCAACCCTCCCGTCCGGCCGGGCGCCCCCGACCAGGCGCGGACCCGCGGGAACAGCCATCTTTCTTTCCGCAACCCCCGGCCCCCTCCTCTCCCGCACGCCCCCTCCCACCACTTTTCAACTTTAAAGACTCGAAATGAACACTCGGCCTCCGAGTTCTCCCCCGCCAGTCTCGTCCACGTCTCTCCCCGCACCGCCAATCCCTCCGGGGAGGGGGCTTCTGCACGGGCCGCCCCCGCCGGGAGTTGAGGGAGGAAGAAGGGGGCCAGCTCAGCGGCCGGTGGGGGGGCGGGGGCCAGCGCGGGCCAAGTTTGATGCTGACGGCGGCGGCCGGCATTCCGAAGGAAGCGCGATCGATGGCCCGGGGGCGCGGCGGGGCGGGGGCGGGCGCGCGGGGCGGGCGGAGGAAGGGGAGGGGGCAGCGGGGAGGGCGCCGGCGCCCCCGCCCCCGCCAGCCTCGGAGCCCCGAGAGCGCCATTGGCTGTGCCGCTCAAAGTTCTCGGCTCGGGGCGGCTCGGGGAAGGGGCGGGAGTGCGTGTGCCGGCAGGGAGCGCAGGGGGAGGGGCGGAGGAGGAGGGGAGCGAGCGGCGGGGAGGGAGGGGGCGGGGGCGCGCGGCCGGCCGCGCTCCGGCGGCGGCATCTGTTCGTGGTGCTGAAACCCGTACCGCTGAGCTCAGCGCAACTAAGTCACAATGGACAACTTTTCCTCGCCGAGGGGCCAGGAGGGGTTGGCGGCCGTGCCCCCCATCGCAATGAGCTTCTTGCGTGTCCCAGTCTACACCTGATGCCCGGAGACCAAAGTTGGGGCGGAACTGGGGGGGTCCTGGGGGCGCCTTTCTTTTGTTCCCCGGGAGCTGGCGTCAGGTTCCAAGAATAAAAGTGATGCTGGAGAAGTGGAGGGGAAGGGGGCCCGGAGGAACGATTCTTTAAATAAGATTTGCAACGGAACCCAGAAATCGCTTCCAAGTAGTTTGGTGTCCAGGCCCGAATTACCGCCCCCTCTCCCCCCACCCTTACAACAGCGTGAGGCGGGGGACACTGAGCCGGGAGAATTTCCACATTCCAAAAACATGTCCACCAACTCAAAATGGACGCCGGGCTGCTCGCCGCCTTTTAAGTGCAGCTTCTCTCTTTCGGCCACCGCGGGAGCCGCGCTCTCCCCCCTCGGCCTCCAAGAATCCGGCTCTTTCTTTCCAGAAAAGGGGGTGCGGGTAACTTTGAGGGCTGGAGAGACTCCTTTGGGAGTCTGAGCGCGCGGCGCCGAGGCCGGCACTTTTCAGGGTGCTGCCAAAGTGCCCGGCGACCCCTCCTCCCCACCCCGGGCGGGAGGCGGGGGGCAGGCTCCAGCTCGCTTACTTGTTTGTCGCTGAGCGCGGCGATCCGCGGCTGCCTCTCGTGGAGCTGTTTCTTGAGGTCGCCGTTCTGCGGAAACACGGAGGAGCGGGCTCAGGCCGGCCGCCCCGGGCGTCAAGTGCGCCCGGAGCCCCGCGGGCCGCAGCCCCCGGCCCGGGCCGCCAGCCGCGCGCCCCAAGTTCCCCCGGCCGCGTCCCGCACGCGCGGCGGCCGGGCAGTGCCGCACGGGGCCGCTTACCTGTGGCTGCCGCCGCATCTGGGCAGCTCGCGGGGCGGGGCGGGGGCCGTGGCCACCCGGCGGCGCGGCCCGAGCCGTGCAAGTTTGCAGGCCGGGGTACGTGTGCGAGTGAGTGTGAGTGTGTGCCGGGGGAGGGGGGAGGAACAAAGAGCCAAGTAAACACGGCGAGTCCGTGTCGAGCAAAGCTCATAAATATTCAAGTCGCGTCCTAATCTCCCCAACACACACACGCGCACGCCGCAATACCGCTCGGGCTCCGGCCGCCACGCCGCTGCTCGCCCGAGCAACAATCGCCAAAACTACTTTTGCAAACTGTGCAGGATTGCACCGGGGGATGGGGGCCGGAGGGGGTCGGCGCACACACTCACACGCACCCCGGGCAGGCGCACCAAGGGGTCCCCTCCCGGGACCCCTGTCCTGCAGACCCTGCTCGAGAAAGAGAAGACTCCAGGCTCGGGTCCCAAGGGCCCTCGACCCCCAAACTGTGCAGGATTGTACGAAAGGAGGGGGCAGAGGGGAAGCCCAAAGGGGGGTCCGTTCATGTACATACTCCCCCCGCCCCTGGGGCAGGCTCAAGGAGGGGCCCCTCCGAGCCCCTCCAGCCCTGAAGACCCTGCGACGGGGAAGAGGACGCGGGTCTCCGGCGCCTGGAGCCCCGACCCCAGGCCCGCAGCCCCCGACCGCCTACCTGGTGGCGCGCGAGTTCCACGGCGAGCGCCTCGGGCCGGCTCTGTAGCTCCATCCCGGCAACTTGGGCAGCACTTTGCGCTCACTTTGGCCCCAGCTCCGGGGAAGTTGCGCGGCTCCGCGGGGGCTGGAGCGGACGGGGGCCGACCGGGTCTCCGAGGAGGGGGGGACACGAGCCCCCTCCCCCACGGCCAAAAGGGAGGCGGGTTCTGGCGAGGGGGAAGAAAGGCGGCCGGGCGCCGCGGCGCCGAGCCCGCGGCCGCCCCAACTCCTCAGGCTGCCCGGCAAGTTGCGCCGGGTCCCCAGGCTGCCGGCGCGGCCCGGCGCATGGCCCCCCGGCGCCGGGAGCCCCGCGCAGCCTCGCGCGCGCCCGCCCCGCCGCCGCCGCCGCCGCCGCCGCCGCCCGCGAGAGCCGCCAGCCAGCAGGGACTATATTTCCTGCGGAGCGCGCGCCTGGATCTCGCTGGGCCTCGGCAAAGTTGTGCCTCGGCACGATGCTAATTCGGCAGTGCCCGGATGGAGCGGGCCGGGGCGGCGGGGGGCGGTGCCGGAGCCCGCCGCCCGCCCCGCCCCCGCCCCGCCCGCGCGTGCGCACTGCCGCCCCGCCGCGGCCCGGCGCCTGGAGCGCAGAACAAAAGTGGCGGCGCGGAGGGGCGCAAACTCCCGAGCCCGCGGCTTGGGGCGCCAGCCCCCGGACCGCTCGCGCCGGCCGCTCCTCCTCTTTTCTGCCCCCGCCCCCAGCCAAACCCGAGGAAAACCTTGGACGCCCAGCTTGAGGCCGGGGTTGGAGATACTTTCCGGTGGGAGGGGATATGTCCACTTTTCCATTTCTGTTCTCCTCTGGCTCTCGCCGATCCCTCTTTCCCGCTGCTGCCTCTTTCTCTCTCTCCGTCCGCCTCCCTCCCCTACTGCCTCCAGTGCACTGGCGCTGCGACTTGGGAGATTAAATTACTCATGTCGCCAGATTCCGCCACCGCCTGATGGCCACCGTGTTATTTAAACAGTATGAAAATTGATCTCTTGACTGTTCCTTTAATGATTTTTTTTTACACTCACAATTAAACTCTCAACAGATGTCATTGGACTTTTTAAGACTTGTTAAAAATCGTAAACGTGCCCGGTCAATGTGACATTAAACAATTATAACTACAGCTGCCGAGATCCCATTTCAAAACTCCCAGTCCCGCAGCCAGGAGGTTAATGTCTCCGAGTCGATAAGCATCGTGGAGTTACCATCTTTACCAATTAACGTCGGAAAGCTTTGTGCCGTATCGGTAGCATCCTGGTATGTTTGAGAGATGCTGGGGAGAAATGGTGCAACCGTATTACTCAAAGTAAACGTTAAACGTTTACACCGATAAATCATTATAGCTTCGTATTCCTCTGCAGCACAAAAAATACCCAGGCACAGGCAGTTAACAAATGGCCCCTTTCAGCATGTGCCAACGAGCCGCCCCTTGCTTCTACTGTCAGCAGAAGTTGTTGGAATTTTTTTCAGGTCGGGACCCCAGTGTTGTTCTGACCTCCTATTCAGGACATTTACCACAAGTGACTCGCTGTGTTTCTTGGGCCCCCCCGAACACCAGGGTCTTCTCCCCACCCCCAGCACCTAGCCTTTGGGAAACACTCAGTGAGGAATCACTGATTACTTTGTGAGCTTTGTTAAAAACTCAAAAAACTAATGCGTGTGCTAAGTGCTGTCATCGGTTTCGTCTAGCGCCAGCTGGGGAGAAGCAGGGCTCACCAAATGCAAAACAAAAAGTCTGACTCTGGCTCCTTCCACTCCAGGTTCAGCCCAACTTGGATGGTGTCCCCTCTACTTAGCACTTGAGCTGGCCTGGACGCCAGCCAGGGAAAGTGGACTGCGCAGGGACCAGTGTTCCCAGGGCCAGAGGGAGAGTGCATGCGAGAGGGTTCCTATTGTAATCTCTGTAAATGTCACTGGCTTTTTAGTAAAATTTCATAATCATTTCATTGACCATGTATGTAATTAAATCAACAGAGAGGATATTCAAGCTGTCCATGACCTACACAGCCTCAGGCAGACGCGGACTGGGGGGATGGTGCTGTTGGCAAGTTTCCGTCAATGATCCTCTTCTCTGTTGTTTTCAGTTACCTAATTCCTGAGCAAGTGACAAAGGCCTAGGGCTGGGTGCTCTCTGACAGTGAGGGAACTGGTTATGTGGAGAAAAAAGAAAACAAAAACAAAACCTACAAGGAGTCCTGTGCTGCTGCTTCAGACATACTTTTCCCTGAAAGCGTCCTGCACGCCGGGACACCCTCCCTTGGCCCATGCTGTCCATCTGGAATGCCCTTTCTCTCAGAACCCGCTTTTTAAAATCCTCTTCATCCCCCAAGAGTCACTTCAAATGCCACCTTTTCTGGGAACTTCTTCTAATTTCTACACATCAATTCTTCACTCCTCCCTCTGAAGACTCGCCGTGAAGAGCTTACTTAGCAAGGGGGACATTCCGCCCCAGAGTAAAGGTAACTGCTTCCCCGCTGGAGCCTGAGCCGACTCTGGGTCTGGCTTGTGGGCAGAGCATAGTATACGAGTGTTGACGGAAGGCACAGGGCCCTGGAGTCAAGTAGGTGTTTACCTGATGGATAAGTGAGCGAGGGGATGAATGAATGAAGGCTGAAAGGAAGGTAGGTTCCATTTTTGGAAAGGTGAGCTGTTAATCATGGCCATAGACACGAGCCGTGTCTGCAATTCATCCCAGCGTCCACATTTCTCTTACTTGCATTGTGGTCAGGTGGACGGGGGCCTGGACTAGAGCCTGGATATCTGGGTTCGAGACTTGGGTCCACCTCTTGACAAGTTACTGAACATCTCCTAGCCTCCATTTCTTCGGATGTAAAATGGGAATTATCCACCCAACCACAGTTACCCCCAGACCCACTCGGTGCCTCCCGGCCCCAGACCTTGGCTGCTTGCTCAGTGGAGAGCCCCAATCACAGTCTCTGCCCACCCCCAGCTTAACTGGCCTCGAAGTGAGGGCCGGAGCACAGCCTCGGCCACGCTCCTGCCACAGGGGGAGCTGCAGTGGCTCCAGCACCGTGTCCAACCCTGTGGACCCTTGGGGGCCCTGCTGCTCCCGCCTGTTCTGGCTTCTGTGTGAAGCTCTGCACCTTGGGGTGGACCGACCAACGGGCTGAAAAACACAACTCAGAAGTCCAGGGGAGCGAGTTACTTCATCAAATGAACTTGGACCAACTAGAAACAGGATTCAGGAAGGAGCCAGCAAATCAACATCGCTCCGTCCCTAGCTGGTTAGAATGCTCTGGGGCCCAGTGGGCCCACCAGGAGGCCTGTTAAGCGTCCCACAGAACCCAGCGAACAGCTGTCGTTCGTGGGAAGTGGCGGACAGCCCAATAATCCGTCCCCGTGGTTTTTCTCTCCTTCTCTCCCTTACTCCTGCTGCCCTGGGATTGCGCCTCAGAAACAGACTTTAAGCGCGATTTGCCCTGTGCTTTGGAAGGACCCGACTCAGAAGGGGAATAGCTGTAGCTCTCATAACGCAGCGCTCTGGGGAGGGTTAATGAGAGCCCATCTACAAAAGCCCTTAGTCCACCGGAAAGAACCGAACATCTTCGTGAATATTCTCAGAATAAAGAATGAGTCTTCAGTTTCTTCCCCCTGGGAAAGATTCCTAAAAGGCCAAGGTGCATGTTGAAAAAGGACTTCACAAGCAGCTCAGGGAGGCAGGTGCAGATTCCTGGGGCTACCACAGACTCGGCACAGAGGAAGTGAGGGTCTGGGGGGGCTTGAGTGTCTGAACAGGCATGTGAGTGAGTTCTCAGGGAGGGTACAGATTTGACTTCCATGAGTGTTACTGTTGTAGGCACCATTTATTGAGAGCCTTTCCTCTGCCCGCTCTAGAAGGCGTCCTGTATTTCATTGGATCCTATGAAGGTGAGTCCAGCTATGCCCACTTTACAGATAAGCACACTGAGGCTCAAAGTGGTTCAGTAACTTCCCTGAGCTGCAGATGGGGTATCCACACACGTCAGGTGCCTAGGACTGTCCCGTTTATGCCTATTGCCCTGGGTAATATTTAACAGTGCCCCCTTCTACTCTCAGATGTGTCCCTGCTTGGGTGATGAATTACAGGGTCAGCCAGCTGTAGGGATGGAGACAGGAGTCACCCTCCAGTTTTTGTGACTCCAGGGATGGCTGTCTTCCCAATGCTCCACTTCATCTTACCCTGGCACAGTTCCCCTTGGTCCAGAGCAGTGGCTAGAGGTCAGGGATGGTGCTGTCTAGAGCCTGGGACGCTGGTGCAGAAGACTCAGGCCTCACTCGCGTCGAGCCATAGAGCCAACAGCAGCATGACAGACTGTCACTCTGCTTCCTGCAAAGTGCGTGGCCAGACCCTGTCCAGTCACTTGCCTACCAGCTCAGAGGCTGCGCGATATCGTACCTGGGAGACACCTGCCGGACACTGGCAGGCTCGGACCTGTGCCCCAGCGGCCCCGGTGCATCTCCTTGGAGGTTGCTGGGCAACTCCACTCAACACATGCCAGTGTGAGCTCAGCAGCCCCACAGGGCATCGGCCCCACCCATCAGTTCCTGGAGGCATCCTCTCCCCTCTCCAGCCCCATATCACACACACTTCTGCTCGTTAGTTAAGATGAAGTTGTACTGGATCAGGGCGGGCCCTAAGTCCAATGTGACTGGTGTCCTTATAAGTAGGGGAGCGGAGAGAGACACACAGGGAGAAGGCCCTGTGACGACAGAGACAGAGGTTGGCGTCTGTAAGCCGAGGAACGCCGAGGACTGTCGGAACCACAGGAAGCTGGAGGAGACTTGGGAAGGATTCTCCTCCAAAAGGAACCAGCCCTGCTGACGCCTTGATCTAGGACTTCTGGCCTCCAGACCGTGAACAAAAACATTTCTGTGGTTTTAAGCGCCCCCTCCCCAGTCGGTGGTACCTTGTTACAGTGGCCCCTGGAATCCCACACACAGTTTAGTTCCAACGAGCAGGCACAGGCTCTACCCCAGGTCCCACTGCCCCGCGGCTCTCTGGCCTCTTGGGCGGCTTGTGGGACCCTCGCTCCTGCGTCTCCTCATTAGAAGACGGCGCGAGGTCTAGCAAGCACCCAGCACGGGGCCAGGTACGTTCTGATACACACTGACCAAAATTTCTCAGATTTTAATAGTCACCTGAAGCGTGTACCAAACATTCCTGACCTCTCCAGCGGGTCACCTCATTCCTCAATAATCAAACCTCGGTATTTCCACAGCCAGATGCACTTCTACTCACCAGAAGTGCAATGAGAGCAGCGAAGAGCCTCCTGTCAGCTCAGGGCAGGGTTTCCCGCCAAATAAGCATCACATTTGGTGGTGGAGGAAACTCAGGACGTTTGGGGCCTCAGAATTCCCCCCCGGGGGGCTGTGCACATGGACGGCTCGCCAGAAACGTGTCGATATCCCTTGTCAACTCCATGCCCCGGCCCTTGGAGGGTCTGCTTGACGCCACCAACACAGCAGCTGCAGAGGCCTGCGAGGGCAGGAGTGATGGCCACCCCCCAGCGAGTGAGGAAACGCAGGCACAGAGGAGCGACCAGGACCTGTTCACGGTCACGGGGACACGACCTGGGGCGCCACGAATGCCCTGGACACACGTCCAGCACAGCACAGTCCCCACCCCTTGGACCCTCGCTGACGCACTGGAGGGAGGGCTGCCCATCCCCTCCTCCAGGCGCCAGACAGGACCCACTCGCCCTGCAGTGTTCAAGGCCTCTGCTCTGAACGCAGACTTATAGATATATTTTTTCCTAAAAGTGCTGTTTTCCAAAAAAAGAAAAAAAAGGAAATGATCTCCAGAAAGGATGTTCTTCCCTTGAGCATCTGTCCCCTGCTGATGCTCACTTAATCCCTCCCACAGCCTCTCAGTAGAGGGATCCAACCACCCTGGATGCAGCCTGGCTCAAGTGAGTTTGAGGAACTCTGTGTGGCTGATTGGTCCAGAGCAGAAATTAACACTTACTACGGGGCCCCTGTGGAAGTTTCCTGGGGCCGTCTTAACAAAGCACCGCGCACAGGGAGGCTTAAACAACAGACACGTACTCTCGCATAGTCTGAGGCCGGAATCCGAGATCAAGGTGTGCACAGGGCAGGTTCCTTCCGAGGGCTCCCAGGGAGACAGTTCCAGGCCTCTCCCCTGGCTTCTGAAGGTTTTCTGACCGTCTTTGGCACTCCTTCGCTTGTAGACGCGTCACCCCGACGTCTGCCTAGGTCTTGGCGTGGTCTCCACCCTCTGTGCCTGTGTCCAAATCCCACCCACTCCCCCCCCCACGCTTTTTTTTTTTTTTTTCATTTATTTTGACCACGCCCCGCCGCACGGCATGGGGGATCTTAGTTCCCTGACCAGGGATCCCTGGGTGGTGCTTCCCCTCTCTGACCTGTAAGGGCCCTTCCTGCCCCAGCACTCAGTGGAAAGACCTTGTTCAAGGTCAGGGGGGAGACGGACTGGAGCTCCGGCCTCCTGGGTTCCCCTCATGGATAGCAGCCAGACATTGGTTGACTACAGTTTGAAATTTTTGTTTCAAATACACTTATTCCAAGAAGTCCCAAAGCTTTTCCCTGCAAAAACCTTCGCTGATCCACAGTCGCATTTCTACACTATACACCTCTTGATAAGTCAGCTGACAAGGAAGGACGCGTCCTCTGTGTTGTGGATTATAGGTTGACAGTCAACCAGACCAGGTTGTTCCTGCAGTCCCAAGTCGCTTCACACACACGCAAGACTGCCCTGGAGGGGCAGGATGGGGGAGGTTCTGATGGGTTGAGATGGAGGTCCTCAGGGTGCCAGGCTGAGGCTCCCTGGGTATTTAAAGAGGGAGAGATGAGAAAGGAAACCGGCACGGATGGGTTACCCATCACCATATGTGCCCACCCCGCCAGGCCGACTAGACTGTTTCACTACGTCATCATCTAAGTAAATCTCATGCCTCCTGCGCACCCGGGCGGCAGATGTAATTACTCGCTTCTTGTAAAGGACTTTTTAGAAGCCCAGGGAAGCTAATAACTTGTCCCAGGTCTTGGCCAGAGTGGGCTAGAGTCAAGATTCCAACTCAGGGGACTTCCCTGGTGGCACAGTGGTTAAGAATCCGCCTGACAATACAAGGGACTCGGGTCCAGGATCTTCCCTGGCCCAGGAAGATCCCACATGCCGCGAAGCAACTAAGCCCGTGTGCCGCAACTAAGCCCATGTTCCACAACTACTGAGCCTGCGCTCTAGAGCCCGTGAGCCACAACTACTGAGCCCACGTGCCACAACTACTGAAGCCCGCGCACCTAGAGCCCGTGCTCTGCAACAAGAGAAGCCACAGCAACGAGAAGCCCGCGCACCGCAACGAAGAGTAGCCCCCGCTCGCCGCAACTAGAGAAAGCCTGCGAGCAGAAACAAAGACCCAATGCAGCCAAAAATAAATCAATAAAAATAAATAAGTCTATTTTAAAAAAAAGATTCCAGCTCAGGGCTGATTCCAAACCCAGGGCGTTTCCACCACCTCTGGCCACCTGCCCTTCTAGTTGGGTCTCCTTCCTGGTGTTATTACAGGTTCAGGATCAAAAGCTTTGCAGAGGTGGGGTGGCTGTTTTCCTATTACACATGCATTTTCTTACCTACGCTGCAAGCAACAGTATGATTTTCAGAGACCGAATTTAAAACCCAGAGAAACCACATGATTGAGGTATGACTGGAATACAAAAAGCTGTATATATTTCCTGTGTACAACTTGATGAGTTTCGGAGATAGGGGTACACCCATGAGACCATCGCCACAATGGAGACCATGAACTTATTCATCCAAAAGTTTCCCTCCGCCTCCTTTATTAAAAACTTGTTTTTCACTTACTTTTTTCTTTTGTGGTAAGGGCACATGACACCAGATCTACCCTGTTGGCAGAATTTTAAGTATTCCATGCAGCACTGCCAATGATAGGTGCTAGGTGCTACAGCAGACCTCCAATCTGTTCCTCTGCCTCGGCCCCAGTGGACACCTCTGTTCCCCCAAAACAGATGTCGGCTGGGCTGAGGTAGAGGAGTAGAACCAGGAAGGTGGCGGCTGGGCTGGGGAGGAGACTAGAATTAGCACTTGCAGAGGACGTTCAAGCACCAGCACTGACTAGGTATTGTTACATATGTTATTTGATTGTCTCCTCCTAATAGCCCTGGGACATAGTAACATGATGCCCCATTTACAGATGGGAAAACTGAGGTGCAGCGATGTGAACTAACCCAGGCACCCAGCTGTGTGTTGGGAGCCCTATATTTGAACCCGGGTCTGCCAGGTCCCCGAATGCCAGCTCTCAGTAATTCGAGAGGAGGTAGCCCCAAAGGAAGACGCTCCGGGACCCCCGCCGGGAGGAGTGCGGGGAACTGGAGAGACTGGGGTTGTACGCAAGGTGCGGCCGCCATGCCCACAGCCTCAGCGGAGCATCCCCGCACCACCTCCCAGCACAAACTTCTCTGGGAAGGACAGAGTGGGAAGGTGGTACCTGGCCATCTTGGGAGTCAGAAACTGCTTTCAAGGCCTGGTTCCCCTGGTAAAAGTGGCTGACGTGCATCAAGTGAGAAAGTGCCCAGAGAAGGATAGGTGCTCCCCAGGTGCACCCCTGATGGCCTGCAGCCCCACTGCGGGTACCGCAAAGGCAAGTGCAGTCCCCACGGGAGCCGAGCCTCGGTCCCACCTGACACTGTCTCTGCCCCAAAGCTCCTATTATTAGAGCTCCATCCTAATTAGTACTTTCACACCCACATCATCAGAGGCTCTAAGTCAGCTGTGCAGTTCTTGTTCAAGAACGTGTCCATGTGTTGTACATACGTGGAGGATGACCCTTATAAGGAGGAAGGGAACACGCAGGCGGGGAGGGGAAGGGGGACAAGCCCTCGGTCTCTCTCACCTTTGCACGAACACGCAGGTGGAGAGGGGAAGGGGGACAAGCCCTCGGTCTCTCTCACCTTTGCACGTGCGAGACCGAACGAAGCCGAGAGTGGAATTGGTTCTCTGCTTTCCTCTCTCATTTGCTGATGGTTTTACTTCCAGACTCATGACCCAGCCGTGATTCTGAGCCTGGAGCCTTTCTGCAGAGCAAGAGAGGAAGTTCTCTTTCACTTGTCTCACCCCAAGCCTGCTTCTCCTCTCCGTGGACTAAGCCGAAGTGCTTCCGGGGAGTGATTATCAGGGAGCAGAGTGCTCTTGCTTCATGTGACAGGTGTCGCGCTGGAGGCTATGGGGACATTGGTACCTTCAAGGGGCTCCCAGGCTGACGGGGACGACACCGCCAACCCAGCACCTCAGAAGAGGGCCCAGGATAGATGCCAGCAAGAGGCATAAACAGGGTGGGGAGCACCGAGAAGGCAGTCCCCATCTCCACTGGCGAGCCTCACACTCTATGATCTCCCTAACCCCTCACGACGCCCTGGGGTGATTGCCGTCACCTCCACTCTGCGTGGGGAAACTGAGGCTCTAGGCGGTTAGTTTACTTGCAAGTCACCTAGTTGGTGGATGTCGGTGACGATGGAGATCCTGGAAGCTTGGGCTTGAGTCTGAGCTCCGTTGCTTTCACAGTATAGCTGTGGGGCAGGGCCTTGCAGGGCAAGGGGCCCCGTGAGCCCTGGCGTGGAGGAATAAATGCATAGGTGGGTGTGGACACAGCTATGCCGGGAGAGGAAGGAGGTGGTGGCTTAGCTTGGATTTAAGCCAGAAGCTGGCCCTGAACTAGGATTCTATTGAAGGAGTTTAGCTGGGAGGTGATCCCCGGGGGTGATCCCACGAAGCACCTGTGGGGTCTAAGAAGGAAGTGCAAGCAAGGTGACTTAAGGAGCAGTTTACCGCGATGGGACCCAGGGTTCCCGACTTGTCCTACTCAAGGGGAGAGAGCTGAGCTACTTCTCTCTTGTTGATTCTGAACCCATAGGCCACGCCCACTCGGGAGACTGGAGCGTCCCAGGTGATCACAGAAGCCTCAGGGGGCACGGGAGGGACAGGGCAGGGCGGCAACTGCCCTATGGAGAGGATAGGAGGTATGCCAGGAACAGAGGCAGAGGCCAGACGCTTCCCAAAGCAGTTGGGGTGGTCAGTAGGTGAGGGGAGCCATTGACACGTAAAGTGCCGTGACAGCGTCACTGTCTGCAGATTCCAGGTGTCAGGGGATGTGGGTCAGGGCGACAGGTTAGGATGCAGCCCTGGGAGGACGGGCCAGATCTGGCCCTGCCCAGGTGGAGAGGCAGGTGGGTTGAGGGGGTGCTTAGAGCTGAGGCCAACCTCAGGCGAGACCGCGGGGCAGAGGGGACGCCCCAGTACTCCTGCGTGTCTGACCCGTGAGCCCAAGTGGACGGTGATCTTGCCCCGAACAAACCAGGTTGATGGGCTGAGAGGCAGGTCAGGGAGGGTTTGCGGCCGAGGGAGACTCTGATGGTTAGGGTACCTGGGTGGGATCCCAAGCAGGGGCTGCAAGTTTGGTCTGAGCACCGAGAGAAGAGCTCAATAACCCTCTGTGGTCCCTGATGTGCTGCCCCAAATCTGCCCAGACGTCAGCCTCCTGGGGGCAGGTGACGGGGCTCCACGGTGTCACTCTGGGATCCTGCGCGTGTCTTTTCCGCTGCCTGAGGCCGGGGGGTCTGAAGCTTGGCTGTCACACCCACTGGCTGAATGATGTGAGCTGTTTGCTCTGAGTGTCCATCTCTCCGTATAAAATGGGGATCGTGCCCTTGCAGACAGTTACAGGATGCGCACTGCGTGCCGGGGGAACGTTAAGTAAGCGAATGGAATTCCTCCTCCCGGGCAACACTGCTAGGTGAGCTGTGCAGTGGGTGCTGGGATGGACCAGTGCCCGGGCTGCAGTGGGCGGGAGGCAAGGTGGCCCCCACCCCTGAACTGCCAGTGCTGGGTTCAGCTGGATCCCCAAAGCGCACATGGCACCCCTGCGAAGCAGCCACCTGGAGGAGGTCCCAGCATCAAAGGCCAAGAGGACAGGCCTTGAAGGTTTGGGGCGAGGACCTGCCCGGTCATCAGCAGTCACTCGGCCACCACTGGATGGAGGGGTTTCAGCCCCCGACCCTGGAGGCTGGGACGGGGACCCAGGATGGAGCGAAGCAGTGGGGCCCATGGGGTAGGAAGGGTGAAAGTGACACAGGTTGACAGGGGAGGGGAGGGGAGCGAGAGAGAGGAGGGCGTCCAGGGCAGCCTCAGGATTCTGACCTGGGGGAGGGGACAGTGGAGCGGGTTTGGGTGAGTGGGGAAGGGGAGGCTGGGGAGATGACAAGGTTGGGGTGCTATGGTCCCACCCTACCCCAAGCTTGTTTGGGGGACATTTTGTGAACCACACACGGCTGGGTCCTGGTGCAGGGCAGGCACGGGGGGAGCAAGACTTGTGGTCAGCCCCGCTTGTTCCTTCTCTCCTTCACGTTCCTTCCTGCATGGGGTCGGATATGTCCCCGAAAAACTCACAACCTTCCCAGAACCTCAGAAGGTGACCTTATTTGGAAACAGGGTCTTTGCAGATGTTATCAAGTTAAGATGAGGTCGTCCTGGGGTAGGGTGGGCCCTTCGTCCAGTATGACTGGTGTCCTTACAAGAAGAGGAGAGACACGGAGACAGACACCGAGGAGAACTCCACGTGACATCAGACCTAGGACTGCCGGCAACACAGAAGCCAAAGGAGAAGCACGGAGCAGATTCCTTCCTAGGGCCTTCAGACAGAGCATGGCCCTGCCAACGCCTTGATCTCAAACTTCTGGCCGCCAGAACCTTCGGAGGATACATTTCCGCTGTTTGAAGCTGCCCACCGGAGGACTTCCCTGGTGGTCCAGTGGTTAAGACTCTACGCTTCCAATGCAGGGGCGCGGGTTGGATCCCTAGTCAGGGAAAGGAGATCCCACATGCTGCACAGCTCAGTCAAAAAATAAAATAAATTAAAATAAAGTAAAGCTGCCCACGGTGGGACTCCGTTATGGCCACCCCAGGGCACCAATACACTCCCCGTCTTTCCTTCCCGAACCAAGGCTCACCCCTCACCCTACCTGAGAATTCCACCTCCTTCTCGGAGCCACCCTGATCAAAGTCCTAAATCTCCTTGGTTGGAGGGTTGAGGCTGGACCTGATTCTCCTAATCAGTGTCAACCCGGCCTGGCTTCGTCAGGTGGTGCTTCCCATACTCTCCAGAGGGTTGGGTTTAACATTCTGCCTCTGGTCGTGATGAGGGCGTTCTCCCATCTTCAGCCTGGATACTCTGCTGTCCTCAAATCCCGCCCCCTCTTCCCTCGGTGGCTGACGGATGCAGGCCTAGAAGGCGAGTTCAATTATTCCTTCACATATTCCGCCCACATTTTTTTCCATAGTTCATCAAAAACTTTCAAGGACTTTCGAAAAAATCTCTTTTATTCTCTACCCATTCAGTTAGCTGAATGCCAAAGCAGCAGAAGAGAAGAGGGCCTTGCTTCCTGTCTCACCCACCCTGTCTCCCTGCTTCTCATCTCGCACGCAGGTTCCAAATTAGAGAGCCCTTGTTAGCACCCACCGTGTGCCAAGTACCTGAGAGGCTTTTAAAGTTATCATAAGAATAAGCTGCTTATTGAATGAAGTGCATGTCAAATGCCAGACATCATGCTAAGGGCTTTCCGTGTTGTCTCATTTTAATCCTTCACAATGATCCTTTGAGGTAGGTGTTAGCAACCCCATTATACAGATGAGGAAACTGAGGCCAACTTATCTAATGACTTAGCTAAGGAAGCACAGCTGGTAAGTAATTGTTTCTGACCGGAACTAGCCCAGGTTGGTACCATGCAGTCAACAGGAGGATATTTGGGCATAGTACCCATAGTGGGTCGAGCGGTAGCCTCAAAAAAAAAGGTATCCACATCACAACTCCTGGAACCTGTGACTGTGATCTTATTTGGAAGAAAGGGTCTTTGCAGATGCAATTAACTTACAGGTCTCAAGATGAGACCATCCTGGGTTACCCCACGACAAGTGTCATTGTAAGCCTGGGTTACCCCACGACAAGTGTCGTTGTAAGAGACACCCAGAGGGAGCAGGGCAGGAGGCCACGTGAAGACAGAGGCAGAAGTTGGCCTGATGGAGCCAAAAGGCAAGGAACTCCTGGGGCCCCAGGAGCCGGAAGGAGCAAGAAGCATCCTTCTTTAGAGCCTCCAGAGGGAGTGCACCTCTGCAGACACCCTGATTTCAGACTCCTGGCCTCCAGAACTGTGACAGAGTAAATTTCTCTTGTTTTAAGCCACGAAGTTTGTTAAAGGCAGTCCTGGGAAACTAGTGCATCCCTGGAGCAAGAATTCAGGTGTTGCAACGGAATTCGAGTGCCAAGATGGGAGCCCCACTTATTGATGAGACCAACTGGACCAGGCAGATACAACCATTACCCCAAAGGTACACACAGGTTGAAACCCTTGCCCAGGGCCAACGGGAAGGGCCCACTCCCTCGCAGCGGCCTCCTCTCCAAGCCGTGCTGGGGGCGGGGCAGGTCTTTTTCAGGGGGTGGGGCTTATGATGCTCGGTTCCTGCCTTGTGGGCAAAGATTGCTAAACTCGACGGAGCCGAACTCTGAGATTTCAGCTCAGAATCTGGGGAGTAGCCCCAAAGTACAGGGTGGAAATTTTAACAGGAGTTTGCTTGTTATCAAAGGGTTTGTTTTTCCCTAACTCCAGGTGAACAGGAGTGGATACAGTCGGCACTATATTTAGGAGGGAGGGAAGGAATTTAGTTTATTAAAAGAAATGAGGGCAGAGAGATTTGGTAGTTCTTACGTTATTTAAAGCCTTTCTTCTGCTTAATATTCTCCGTAGGATATTGGATGTGTGACAGCACGTACCCGGAGAAGAACCACAATGTAGAAGTCAGTCCATTTACACAAATCCAAGTCAAGCAGCCAGTGTGGACATGTCGGGACTTCCCTGGTGGTCCAGTGGCTAAGACTTCGCCGTCCAACGCACGGGGTGCAGGATCGATCTCTGGTCAGGGAGCTAGGATCCCACGTTTCTCGCGGCCAAAGGACCAAAACATAAAACAGAAGCAATACTGCAACAAATCCAATAAAGACTTTAAAAATGTTCCACATCAAAAAAAAAATCTAAAAAAAAAAAAATGAAATGACGTGTGGATAGGCTACCAAGTAGAGGCACGTAAGGAAGTCTTAGAGAAACCTGGGGCAAGAATCACAAACGGATGCCAGGGCGGAAGGGCGCAAGGCGGAACCAGAACTTCCAGGCATTCTCAGTCACAAGCGATGGACAGATGGATGGGGTAGGGGAGCCCGGACAAGGCAAGCGAGTCTGGTGACATCCTACCCTTGGCGGCAGTGTTGTGCTTTAAGAAATACTCCAACATCCTTCTCCTTTCCTTCACAAAAAGTCCCGTGAGCAGATGGAGGAAGTATCATTTCTATTTTACAGGAAAGACCCCACCAAGATTCAGGTTCAGTGTGATTTTCCCAAAGTCTGATTCTAAACGGATGATGTGGGAGACGGGGCTTGGATGATGCGTGAATTCCAGCCCAGAGAGTGGCCGAGAGTCGCAAACCCCCACTAACTGCAACTCCACGTCATGTTCTCTAGACTTTGAAACTTGAATTCTCACCAAAGCAGATTCCCCAGAGCTGCCCCGTCACACGGGAAATCGTGCCCCCTTCCTGTCTCAGGTGTTTGCCTGCTAAGCCAGGAACAGCCAACGCCCACGGTGCTTCAGACCGTCCAGAGCCGTGATATTTGGTCCCATCTCACGCTGACCGTGGGACTCAGCCTTCCCACCTGGAAATAGAAGGTGACAGGAGGACCTGAAGGCCTGAAAAGGTTCCCAGCTCCAGACCTGCCCCAGGAACCCTGGTTCTACGTGGAGAAGATGTAGACAGCCCCGCGTTCAAACACTTTCCGTGTAAAGGGGTGGACGCTACACCTCACCAGGATCTTGAAGGCAGTGTCACTCACTGCCCCTCTCCAGGGACATCGGCTTCTCTTTTTCCCCCCGTTGTAGTGATTATACTAGTTTTGTTTTATTAATGGCCACCTTGACTCCTTTTTACAAGTTGGCAAGTTACAACTCCAAATACATGTGTGAAAGGAGGAAAGGGAGGAAGCAGGGCAGGTGGAGAGAAGTGTGTGGGGGGAGGGAGAAAGGGGGAGAGAGAGGGGGGAGGGAGAAAGGGGGAGGGAGAAAGGGGGGAGGGAGAAGGGGGGAGGGAGAAAGGGGGAGGGAGAGGGGGGAGAGAGAGAGGGGGAGGGAGAAGGGGGAGGGAGAAAGGGGGAGAGGGAGAAAGGGGGGAGGGAGAAAGGGGGAGGGAGAAAGGGGGAGAGAGGGGGGGAGGGAGAAAGGGGGAGGGAGAAAGGGGGAGAGAGGGGGGGAGGGAGAAAGGGGGAGGGAGAAAGGGGGGAGGGAGAAGGGGGGAGGGAGAAAGAGGGAGAGGGAGAAGGGAGGGAGGGAGGGAGGGCGCACAAAGGCAGCAGCACCCTCTGAGCAGCCCCGAGCCGCTGTCAGAAAGCCTCCGTGTTCATGGCAAGTGTCATCTTTGCAGACATCAACCAAAGCAGCTGTTAACTGAGCACCAACTGTCTGCCAGGTGCTGGGCTGGGACCTCTGTATTCATCACCCCTCCCTACAACCACCCTGCCACCTCAGAGTTCTTTTTTTTTTTTTAACATTCATTGTTTGTTTTATTTGAATTTTCTTTTCTTTTTTATACAGCAGGTTCTTCTTAGTTATTTATTTTATACACATCAGTGTATACATGTCAATCCCAATCTCCCAGTTCATCCCACCACCACCCCTGCTGCTGCCACTTTCCCCCCTTGGTGTCCATACTTTTGTTCTCTGCGTCTGTGTCTCTGTTTCTGCCCTGCAAACCGGCTCATCTGTACCATTTTTTTAGGCGCCACATATATGCATTAATATACGATATTTGTTTTTCTCTTTCTGACTTATGCCCATCGACAGAGAAATGGATGAAAAAGATGTGGTACGTATATACAGTGGAATATTACTCAGTCATGAAAAGGAATGAAATTGGGTCATTTGCAGAGACGTGGATGGACCTAGAGACTGTCATACAGAGTGAAGTAAGTCAGAAAGAGAATATTCATCATTTCTTAAAAAATATTTATTTAAGCTGTGCCGGGTCTTAGTTGCGGGCCATGGGATCCTCACTGTGGCACGTTTAGTTGTGGAATGCACGCGGGATCTAGTTCCCCAACCAGGGATCGAACCTGGGCCCCCTGCATTGGGAGTGCGGAGTCTTATCCACTGGACCCACCAGGGAAGTCCCCAGCTCAGAGTTCTTATCCTCACTTTAGAGGTGATGAAACCGAGGCTCAGAAAGGTCATTGTCCAAGGTCACAGAGCTACGAGAGATGGAGTCAGGACTGCAGCTCGGGGCTGCAGGGACATCACTGCCTTCAGAGGCTGAGCTGTGCGTAGGACAAGGACCTGGGGCAGTGATGTGCCCGGCGGGTCATGTGGACCCACACGTGGGCCCACACTTGGGATCAGGTGAGCTGGACTGGTCCCTGGACTTGCGGGGTGCTTGGGGCACCTCTGAAGGGGAGGATAATTCCTGCCCCCTCCCACCCACAGACTACGGTGAGAGTTGAAATGAAAACTGCTTTGGGAACCAAGATGTCCTGAGGCGGCCGTGACCTTATTTTCGCTAGAAACTCTCAATACTCTGTGAGGTGGGGAGTCTGGAATGAGTTCCTTCTGTCCCACCATCCAAGGGCACTGAGACCCCGGGATGCTGACATGTCCTCGAAGTGAGCTGACAGTGGACCTGGGCCGGAGTCTGGCCTCCTCTGAGCCCACACCCCGTCCTCCCCTTGGACTACCACACCAGCCTTCCCCGATGAAGTGGGGCACCTGGGCAAGCTGCCTGAACTTTCAGCCCCAGTGTCCACTCTGCAAAATGAAATCAGTGAGCAGGGGGCCTGCTGCATAAGAGGGACTCATCAAAATGTTATCTCTGTGCCTCTTTGGGGGAGGGAGGGGCTGCTGAACCCCATGGCCGTCGGAGGTCTGGGGTAGACACTGAATTCACTTCCTGACGGCCGCTAAGGGGTGAACGAGAGCAGGGGGCTGGAGCCAGGCCGGCCCAGGGCACTTGTGTTCACAGCGTCTGTAAGGACTTATCTTACCCACCCCTGGTGGGGTCTCACGTGGGGGCCCAAGTCTCCCACCTGCCCGGGAAGGCGGAGACACTCGGAACAGGAGCATCTTGGTCAGGTGCTCTTTCTGTTCAGCCCGCGGAAAGAAAGTCAGTTCTGTCCACATTCTGCAAATTTCCGCAAAGGAAACCAGATCATTGGCCCCACAGCCTGTCCCAGCGCGAAGAACATTCCTCGGCAGGTGCAGGCGGACCCCTGCTCCGGGCCCTCTAGTGAACGGCCTTGATCTTGGGTGATATTTACATGCTGTTTTCCTGGGCGGCCACAGATGCGTGTCCCACCAATAACTCGCCCGGCGGCTCATCCTGGGTCTGCTCGACCTGGTGCGCTTTGAGAGCAGAAGAGAACACTCCAGTTTGCCAGCAACACCCATTCCCTTGGGAACAAATGTTTGCATCCGGCCCTTTGTGTCCTCTCTTTTTGGCTGCCTCTACCAGAGGAAGCGGCCTGTCCCCGCATTCTGTCCGGGTGGCCCAGGGCACTAGCCGGCCCCTGGGGGAGGCCTGGACAGCTTTGGTCTGGAACTTGCACGGAGGACCGCCAGGCACCCCGTTTGGTCTGATCCCCATGTGACCCCGCGAGGGTTCGGAGCCGGAGGGGCCTCTGAGCCTTGCGGTCCAGGTGACAACGCTGAGGCTCGAGAGATGAAAGCATTTGCCGAGGTCCTTGCAGGTAAGAGGTGAAGGGGGCAGCACCTCCAACTTCCGCCAGCACGAGGCCATGGTACCTCCCACTGCAGGACACAGCTGGGGACCGAGGGGGCGGACCCCGAGCTCAGGGGCTCCCCTCTGGTCCCTATACCCTCCTTGCTGGGAGACTTTTGAAATGCTCTGCTGTTCTCCCCAAGCCAGACTCCTCGTCTGTAACAGGAAGGGGCCTGGCCACCACCAGGGAAGCTGCATCACCCCTCCCCGTGGCCATAGCCACCCCTGCCTCATTTTCTCAGACCAGCCTGCTCCCCCCAAACCACGGGCTGCCCTCTCCCCAGCCCCACAGGCCAGCCTGGATTTCTCTCACTGTCTGGCCAGTGACAGGGAAACGGACCTTGGGAACAGACAAGGGACACCCTGAGCTGGCCCAGCGCGGACACACAGTAGCTGTTTCTGAATGAAAAAGAAAAGGGGAGAGATCAGCCTGTACCCCAGGACCAGGGAGGGTAGTGATGCTCTAGCACTTCCGCATCTCTGACGATGGACTGGCCGTAGCCAGATGTGGGTCTCCTCCACCCAGGGGAAGAGATGGCCCTGCTTGTCCCATGGCGTCCGGGGTTCCCACCCCGTCTGGTCTGCAAGAGGCTCTGGTCACACGGAACTCTGGCTGGAGGACAGAGGAGCCCCTGTGGGAAATGAAACAAGTGCTGTCCTGACCCATTGAATAGGGCCTTCTGGCTTGGGGCCCTCAAAGCAGGCTCTCTGTGACACCGGGGACACAGTTCCTCCCCCTGAGACCTGACTTGGACCAGGCCCGTTGGACCCCTTTTCCCTTGACACCTGTCCCTCCTGCCCCGATGCTGAGATGTGATGGGGCGGGCAGCAGGTAAGGTCTTTTCTCCCCTCAACGCGTTCTACCCTCAGGACCCTCTGAGGGTCAGCCATCCGCAGGTCTTGTTTGCCAGCCTCCTACGTGCCAGCCCCCAGGGCGCCCGCCAGCCCGGGCCCCACCGTTCTCCGATGACCTTACAGCGCCTCTCAGCTGCCCGCAGTTCCAGGGTCCTGAGGCTCTGATCTGCCTTCCCATGGGCAGTTCTCTTCCTGGAACACAGCTCTGGGGGTGACACTCCTCTCTCCCCACTGCCCTATGGCTGCCTCCTCAGACTACCACGAGGACCCTTGATCTGCAGCCAACCAAGCCGACCCCCTTCCTCCCCACACACAGGCCTGGGGTCTTCCCAGAGTCCCCACCCACTTTCAAACCTCAGCCCCTGTGACAAGCTCCTCTGTCCCCGGAATTCGCATTCCTGCCCGCTTCCGTCTGGCAAGCTCCAGGGCATCCCATCGGGTCCCATCTGCATCTCCCCTGCTTTGGGAAAACGTCCCGGCCTCCCTGGGTAGTTGCACTCTTCCCTGGGCTCACACGCCCCCCTGTCCCCTTGCTCACCGCAGGGCGGGCCTCTCCCAACAGGCGGAGCTCCTCTGGGAGGGACCGCCTTCTTCCCCTGCCTTGCCGCCACAGTCCTTCCAGAACACTGCAGGGCCGACACCGAGTGGGAGTCAGCGCGCTGGTTAAATGAACAGACCTGGGAGGACGGCGTGTAAATAATTTTTAATATGTTGAAACACATTAAAAATGCATTAGGAAAGCGGGCTATTTAAAGGAATTCCATAGGGAATCATTTTCTAAAAATGAGAACGTCTTCTTAATGGGAATAATCACTCCCTAATTCAAATGGTGCCTGTGTTTGTATCTTCATTGACAATATTGCCTCTCTTAATGAAAAGAACGCCTTACAAGGACATCCTTTGTTGCCAGAAACTTTATTCCCAGGGACAGTAATAACACTTATGAATGCTTAGGCCAGAAAAATGCAATGAAACATTTACCAAAATTACGTCAAGTGTCCAAAAAACTATGAAGTTCATTTCTAGGTGTCTTTGCTGGAGGTAAGGAGTTAGGGCTGGGCAAGAACCAGTGGCAGAATATACAGGGCTCGGTACAAAATGAAACGCAAGCCCCTTGTTCAAAAATGATTAGGAGGGCTTCCCTGGTGGCGCAGTGGTTGGGAGTCCGCCTGCCGGTGCAGGGGACGTGGGTTCGTGCCCCGGTCCGGGAGGATCCCACATGCCGCGGGGCGGCTGGGCCTGTGAGCCATGGCCGCTGAGCCTGCGCGTCCGGAGCCTGTGCTCCGCAACGGGAGAGGCCACAACAGTGAGAGGTCCGCGTATGCAAAAAACAAAAACATAAACAAACAAAATGATTAAGAATTTCAAGGCAGTGACAGCAGAGCATTCAATCCAGCATGGACTCCTTCTGAGTGCCAGACCCTGTGTAACTGTCCAGGGTGCACACCCATGAGGCCGGCGATTGACCAGGAAGGGAAGAGGTTTGAGCGAGCCTTCTCCCAGGACCCCACGGAGCGGAGTCCTGCCGCGGCTCGGGAGCTGCCTGGAGGCACTGTGTGTCGCTCTCAACACTAGACTGTGACGATGATGAATGTCATTGGCACTGAGGTGAGAGAGGGTCCGAGCGGAGCCTTGTCAACGCCTCGGCTCTACCCCATGAAACTGATTTCAGACCTGTGACCTCCAGGCCTGTAAGAGAATATCTTCGTGCTGTTTTAAGCCACTGTGGGGTTTTTTGTTTGTTTGTTTGTGTTTTTAATTAACTAATGGTTCTACTCCTATGACTCGATTATGTTTTTAGCTATTTATATTTGTCCACTATTTAACTGAAGCATAGTTGATTTACAATGTTGTATTAATTAAGCCACTGTTTTGGATAATTTGTAATAGGAGACAAACACAGATCTGGGGTCCAGACTGGATGTGGACTATGTGTGTCCTTCCTGGTTTTAGGGTCACTCGGGCAGCCCCTCACCTCTCAGTCACCAGCCTCTGCCCTTGCAAACCGTGGACACCCTTCAGTCCCAAGGTTGCCTTTCCCTGGAATTCTGACCACCCTGGAGAGCCTTACTCACGAGGAGCTGGCCTGGCTCCCCTCTGCATTGCAAACGTGGAAACTGTTTTCTGGGAGGGGCTCCTGTCTTCTCGTCCTCTAACTCCACTCAGTTGTGCACACAAGGCTCTCCACCTCTGCCCACCCCGTCCCACCACTGGCCTTGGCATCATCTAAAGGGCCCTTCTGCTCTGCACGCCAGCCCTGGCTCAGTCAAAACTCACTACGTGAATTCCTGGAGTTGGCCCTGTCTGCCCAGGACAGCTGATCCCAACCTCAGGGAGTCAAGGTCAACTACAGAGTATGAGAGAATCTTCTACACAAGGTCACCCTCCCCTCTGACACCAACTGCGAGTTCAGGGGTTCCCCAAATCCCCACCAGTTTCGATAACTCACTGGAAGACTTGTAGAGCTCACTGGAAGCTGTTATACTCATGGTTATGGTTTATCAGGGGAAGGATACAGACTGACCCCAGGAAGAGATGTGTGGGGTGGAGTCCAGGAAAGTTCCAAACTCAAAGCTTCCATCGGCCTCAGGATGCATTGCTGGCCCAGCGTCCACGTGTGACGATGCGCACGTAGCACGGTCACCCTGGGAAGCCCAGCCAAGCTTCAGCGTCCAGGATTTTCACTGCAGCTCCGTTCTGCAGCCCATCGTGAGCTTCCTTTATCACCATAAACTGCAAGGTGTGGTCTGAGGGAAACTCCAGGAATAAGAAAGAAATTTATATTTCTTTAGGGAAATAAAAGAATTAAAGTAAAATAAAATAAAAATGAAATTTTACTCTCGGGAAATGCCTAGGGTTCAGAAGAAATGTAAAGTTTTGCCGGGGACAAAGGCCAGACTCGCCTTGGCCGAGGCCTGATTCTGGTACACGATGACCTTGGGCCAGTCAGTTCACCTCTCTAGGACACAGCTTCCTCTCTGTTAAACAGAGATCAGATCCAACCGTCGGCATGTTCTTCCAGTTCTAGAATTCCATCACCCCACATGCCATTGTTCTGGACGCTCTTTGTTGAGTCATAACTGATAGCTCAGCGTCATCATCTTATCAGCAGGACGGCGTTATTTCCCCTCAAGCCACGAAGTGATGCTTGCGGACCTGGGGCTCCACTGCCAGCTCCCCACCCCGCAGCATCCTTAGGAGGCTGACTGAGTTTCTCCCTCTCGGCTTGGCAGGTCATTCCCAGAAGAGAGAGCAACAGGAACTCAGGTTTTTCCCGAGACTGGATTAAATGTTAATCACTAGGAAGGGTCCTCCTACAGCCATACTTCTTGGAGGCTTCTCCAGAGAATTGCTTGATTATTCTGTCCCTTGTTCCCTGACTTCACACCTTTCTATTTATAACAGAAAGCTTTTTTCTTAAAATAAAGTTTTGGTTTCTTTTCTTGCGGTACGCGGGCCTCTCACTGTCGTGGCCTCTCCCCTTGCGGAGCACAGGCTCCGGACGCGCAGGCTCAGCAGCCATGGCTCACGGGCCCAGCCACTCTGCAGCATGTGGGATCCTCCCGGACTGGGGCACGAACCCGCGTCCCCTGCATCAGCAGGCGGACCCTCAACCACTGCGCCACCAGGGAAGTCCCAAAAAAAAGTTTTTGGTGAGACAACTTATCTGTGGATTTTTTAAAAATTCATCAATATAGATCTTAGTTATACCCTGTTCACTATTTATCCACCACAAAACAACTCATATGCGTTACATTCTATTTCTTTATTCAGTTAGAGATTATAATAACTCTGTGCTCTTTCCACAGGTCTGTTCTTGCCTTTGCATAAACTTTCATTTCTTGACATGCAGATTCCTGCAGGTGTTTATCCCAGCTAGACCCAGAAGTAATCTGGGCACCTGTCCTGCTGAAAGGCCAGCTCGCAAGAGGGTGTTCCTCAAATTCTAATAAAAAATGTCTAAGGTCTGTTTGGCTAAAGATATACCAAAAGAATGAGAATGTACGTATCCCACTCTTCACCCCCAAAGTGAACTCTTTTGAAGGTTAACTGTGACAGGCGATGTGTTAGGCGATGAAATAAAAATTCATACTTTAAGGCAACACAAGAACTATTTAAACATAACATTTTACCCGGCCCGTTTGGGCCTCCTGCCTGTCCTCTAGTGTGCATCGCGCATCTGCATTAGCCAGACGTCCCCAGCGGCAGAAATACCTGCTCAACCACAAAAATCCATTTTCCTTCCTCTGGCCCCAGCCATGCAACTCCTTAGGAGATAACATTCCTTTCTCAATTGTGATGGGGTCGCGATGACCCAGCACTCACCTTGTACGTGCAGATATCTCTGGGGACCTTTACATACAGCGCCAACATGACATTTCCCTTAAAGATAACGACGGGTGCAGAACAGACTGGTCAGATGACTGGGGAGATACTGGGCTGCACCTAACGGAAGTTCTCAGCTTCAATACTTCCTTATGACCTAATTAATGTCACCAGCTGTATTACTTGTATTCTGCCTATTTTGCATCACCAAATGCACGGCTGTTGTTTCTTGCATCACCAGATGTGTGGCCAAGGCTCAGATAAAATTAACGATGATCAGGCGACTTGCAATGATTGACCAAATACATAGTCCTATAAGATCAATGACTGTCATAGTGGAACTCTAGCTATGGGACGAGGCAACGAGAGGGAACCATTTCCTTGACAGACTCGTAAGACAGGTGGTTCAGAGGCTGGTGCCAATAGCACATCGAGTGGCCCGTCAATGAAATCCTCACCTGACCTGGGAATGAGCATTCCTAGGCCAGTGGGACAAACGGGTGGAGAAATGTCTCCCAAACTTTGGTTGAGATTAAGATCGAAAGGGAAGGGATTATAAACTAAAGGATGCTGCCCACCCTGCAGTTCTACAAGAATCAAGGCATTATGCACTGTAGTGGCCACAATACACCCTGAAAGGAATTCAGGGCAAAGATCGGGGTGAGGCCCTTTGTGCTCTGGGAAAACTGACGGAAGTGGCCCTCAGAGAGTTCGATATTTTCAGGAGAAATTTTTTATGAACCTGGATTCTTGCATCTTCCCATACTCAGAAAAGCGCTAAAACCATTAACTAAGGTATCTGTTCCTCGAGAATAGAGGTAACCTTCTTCCAGGATGTGCGCTTGACGGTACGTACCCCTTCGTCAAAATCACTAAGGGCATAATTTGCCATGTTAATGAGGCACCTTTTGGAAACCCAGGGCTGAGGCTGGTTACCAGGGGGTCCAACTGTGCGTGGTCAGAAGGTTGGAACTTCAAGCCCCACATCCAGGATTTCTGGACCAGGCAGAAGGGCTGGAGGGTTGAATCAACGCCCAATGCCATGATGTAATCAACCGTGCCAAAGCAATAAAGCTTAAAATAAAGCATAAAAATCCAGAAGGAGAGCGTGCAGAGAACATCCAGGTTGGGGAACCAGAAGGCTTCCACGATGCAGGGCCCCAAACTCCATGAGGACGGAAGCTCCTTTGCTCGGGACCTCGCTCTGTGTATCCCCTCATCCGGCTGTTGACTGGTATCTGTTAATGTCCTCTGTGATACACTGGTAATCTAGCGGGTAAGCAGGTTTCCTGAGTACTGAGAGCCACTCTAGCAAATTAATTGAACCCGAGGAGGGGGTCACGGGAACCTCTGATTTGGAAGCACAGGTAAGAACTTGGACTTGAGATTGGCACTGAAGTGGGGCGGCCTTGGGGAACGGAGCCTTAACCTCCGTTGCCATCTCCGGGTAGATAGTGTCAGAACTGAGGTGAATTTTAGGATGCCCCGCTGGTGTTGGGGCACTGCTTGGAGGGGTGGGAACCCCGCTCCATGTCGGAATCGGTCCCAGAACTTTCAGTCACCTTCATAGGACGCAGGGGTTAGGATGTGGGCATATCTTTCGGGGGCCACCATTCTACCCACCACGGGTGGCAAAGCCGGGGAGGAAACAAGGAAAGCCAAGCCTGTATGGTGTGCCATAAGGGTGGGTTAGGCTAGGAGGACTTACCCCAGGACACTCTGGGATATCTGTCCAAAGCTGATGTGAAGAGCGCTCGGGGGATCACCAGGAGGCCCCTGCTTTCCAGAGTATTTCATTTTGCTTCGCGTCAGGAGACAAGCAGACGAAGTGCTGAGCCAGAGGGATGGCAGAGCAAACCTCCATCACCTGGAGGAAGCCGGTCCTAGTGGCTCTGGAGTCAAAGCGGGAGGGGCCCTTGAGATGGAGCGAGGACGAGATGAGCAGTTTAAAGGGAATCAGGGGACTTCCCTGGTGGTCCAGGGGTTAAGAATCCGTCTTGCAAGGCAGGGGACGCCAGTTTGAGCCCTGGTCAGGGAACTAAGATCCCACATGCCGTGGGGCAACTAAGCCCACGCTGCAGCTACTGAGGCCACACGCCGCAACTAGAGAGAAGTCCACACACGAAGAGCCCGCGAACTCCAACTAAGACCCGATACAGCCAATAAATAAATACATATTTAAAAAACAAAACAAAACAAACTAAAGTGAATCGGAAATGGTTTGCCTCGAGCCTAGGATTAAACAAACAGTGTGGGGTTAAGCAGAGTAGTGCCAACTCAAGACTCCGGGCAAGGGAGCTAAATCGTGTACAGGAATTTCTTTAAATCTTGCTCTAAGTTTAAAATTTTTAAAGATTATTTAATATTTATGAATTTATAATATGTATTAATATATAATAGACAATATATTAAATTTAAGTACTTATAAACAAAAATTTATAAATAAGTATAAATATTTACATGTTGATATATATATTAAAGTTAATATTGTTAATATTGCTTTCAGTGCTGTCATGCTTGGCTGTTAGGATTTTGTCTGAACCGGGGGAAGGGAAATGACCATTTGCTACCAGATCTCCGTCTCTGTGCAGGTGGCCTCCCTCACGTGCACTTTCCAGGTATGTCTGTGAGGATGTCACCCCGGAGAAGCAAACAGAACGTGTCTAAAACAGAACACCCCCTCTCCCCAAGCCCCCTCCTCCCCTGCATCTGGGACCTGGGTGAATGGCCCCCCACCCATGCTGTTCAGTAGCCTGGGCCAGACAGTGAGGCCCCACGTCCCACGGCAAAGGGGCTCTTCCCGTGCCCACGACTACCCAGATGCTTCTCTCACCTGGAGACCTCCTGTGGCCCTGCTGCCCCATCCCCGCCTCCTTTCAGCTCAGTCACCACATGGGAACACGTCCCTCCCCGGCTCAGAGTCATCAGCCCCCAGATGGAGAGCTTCTGAGAGCCGGCGCCCTCCCGTCCCGGCCTCACCGGTCACTCCAGCTACACAGAACACCAGCAGTCCCTCATGTTCCCCAAGCTCACACTCATGTCACCCCTGGGCCTTTGCACTCTCTCCCCTCCCTCCCCCTCCTCCCCGCCCGCTTGGTTGCTGCTGCTACTATTTGATTTCTGGCTAAGTGGTGGTTTCGTTGCAGAGCACAGAGATCTGGGTAACCCAACAGTACAGGAATCTACAATGGACCCTGCCCGTTGGAAGCGCTGTAAACACCTGTGACATCAAGGCGAGTGAGACAGCAGGTGGCCGGAAGGGGCGCGGTGCGGTGGCGGGAGCTTCGGGGGTGATACTGGTGGCCCTGGCCCGCCTGCTCCTTCTGCAGACCCGCCTGGCAGCAGTCTGTCCCCTTCCAGGCACATTCCTGTTCCTTTTCAGCCCCAGCATGTAGGTCTCTGCTGGCCTAGGTCCAGTGGGCTATCACCCCACCTCCTCCCAGCCCCCACTCAGCGAGCACAGACATCCCCAAATCCTCATTCATCCAGCATGGCCCCCTGGGGCCCCCCTCCCCAACGACTCTGAATTCCGCAGTTGTCCTCATCTCCCCCAGACGGTGGGCGCCTTCACCTGTAAAACCTGCAGGATGGGGATGAGATTAAGGTCCTTCCTAGCTCTGAGATGCTTGAATCAGAGACTCACTCTGGGATGGAGGAAGCATGGCCGGCAGGTTTAGTTCAAATCTGTCCAGCTGTGTGACCTTAAGCCGTGTGATAACTCTCAGATATCCACCCCTAATCTCTCTCCACCTTTTCTTTTTTTAGAAAAAATTATTTATTTATTTTTGGCTGCGTTGGGTCTTCGTTGCTGTGTGCGGGCTTTTCTCTAGTTGCGACGAGCGGGGGCTACTCTTCCTTGTGGTGCGCAGGCTTCTCACCGCGGTGGCTTCTCTTTGTTGCGGAGCACGGGCTCTAGGCACGTGGGCTTCAGTTGTTGTGGCTAGCGGGCTCAGTAGTTGTGGCTCGCGGGCTCTAGAGCGCAGGCCCAGTAGTTGTGGCGCACGGGCTTAGTTGCTCGGTGGCATGTGGGATCTTCCTGGGCCAGGGATTGAACCCGTGTCCCCTGCAATGGCAGGTGGATTCTTTACCACTGTGCCACAAGGGAAGTTCCCTAATCTCTCTCTCTCTCTCTCCCTCCCTCCCTCCCTCCCTCCCTCCCTCCCTCTCTCTCTCTCTCTCTCTCTCTCTCTCTCTCTCATAATTCCTGACTTGCACAGGTGTTCTGGGAAGCTGAGAGAATGGAAGTGAAGTGTCTAGTATATCATTGGTACTAACTAAACAGCAGCTGTAATTACAATCATTATAAGAATCCTGAGCTATTTCAACACCACCATTAAAGGGGGGGCACTTTAAAAGTTCAAAACCATTTAAGGTGAATCAGGTACAGTGCACACTGCCACTGTCTCCCAGGGTGAATTACTTGCCCTGAAAGGGGTGATCGGTAGGGATTATTAACTTGCAGAGGGAAATAAGTTTCAAAGAACCGCAACAGCACGTCTACTCTTAATTAGGTGCCATTGTTCTCTGTTCACCTAGAAAGAACTAGCTCCTGGGTGTGCAGGGGTGGGGTCGCTTGCAAAGGGGGAAATAGCTTAGAGGGTTCCTGCAGGTTAGGAGGAGGGAGGGACTGCGGTGGGGAAAGACGTCAGGAGAAAACACTGCTCTCCTCCAGGGGTGGGTGCTCCCGCAGTGCCGGCGTCGCCCTCCCAAGTCACCTGTGCTCAGCATCTCCTCTTCCTGGGACATCGGCGTGTTTCAGACACAGGACAAGGCTCTGTGAGGTACACGGTTTGCAAGCCCTGTGTCTCCCACCGACTGGCACCCGAGGTGACAGGCACCCTGAGCTTGGACTGCAAAGTGAGCTGCTGGAATGGCAATCGGGTGGCCCCAAGCACAAGCTGATGGGGCCAGTGGTTCGGAGGCGCTTCTGTCCCTTTCACCGATTTCCGGGTCCTCCACTTTCAGGGCCATTCTTCTGGCACCAAGTCCCTTATCCGTCTCCTCGGGCCAACTTCGTGGCTTCCCAGGGAGGGGACGCCCGTCCTTTTCAGGGCTCGACACACCTGTGCCTCCCTGTCGGGGCCTCTCCTGCTGCCCTGTCATTGCCCCATTGCAGCTCTGTCAGCCACACCAGGCTGCGGGCCCCTGGAGCCCAGGCACTGTGTCTGCAGCCCCCGGCCCCAGCCCTCGATAGATTCCAGGGATCAGAGAGGGTTTCCCCAAGGGAGTGGCATTTAAATTGATATTTGAAATATAAGATGACTGGGGAGAAGTTCTGAGCAAAAGAACAGAAAAGGCTCCAAAGTGAAATTGAGAATGGGGGTTCAGCAGGGAAAGACATTGGGGGTGGCGGGAGTGTGGAGTTGGCAGGGTGGGGCTGGGAGAAAGGAGAGCCTGGGCCCTGGTCCAAAAGCTATGGACAGTCATTGCAGGTGACAGACGCTTGGCCCGTTCAGGAAGAGAAGCACTTGAAGCATCAGAGGATTGGGGTGTGGGGCAAGTCTGGTTCCAGGTCCCGCAAGCACAAGAGGCCCTGCTAAGGGGCTGTTTTCCTATCTTATCTTATCGGCCTTGCAGCACATGGCGTGCAGGATCTTTGTTCCCTGACCAGAGACTGAACCCCGGCCCTCGGCAGTGAAAGCTCAGAGTCCCAACCACTGGACCACCAGGGAATTCCCGGGGCTGGTTTTCAAGCAGGCAAGAGACAGGACTGTCCCTGCCTCCTGAGTCTAAGATTCAAAGATTCTACAAGTCCAGATCACTGTACACACCTGGCTGTGACCCAGACTCAATCCTGGGGACCCCATGTGGTATTAGGAGAGCCCCTGAGAGCATTTCCTGACTTAAGGGCGTTGGGGGGCTTCAGAGCAAATCCCAGGGAACTAAACTCCAAGTCTCTTTGCTTGGACCACCCCGCTGCTCTGGTCCAGTGAGGGTCTCTGCTCAAAGGGAAACATCAGAAATATTTCCTTAACCTGAAAGGAAACCTCAAATCCCCCAGGGCTTCTCCCCCCTGGGTGTCTCCCTGGCGGTCTCAGTACATCCAAGTGGCATTTTTTCTTTCCTTTCTGTCCCTGCGACCTGCCTACCACATCAAACCTCAGGTGCTGAGTCCTTGAATTAAGACCGGCGACTTTGCCACATTTAAAAGGAAATGAAATTGGTTTTAAATTAACACAGTTACGGGTTTTATGAAGATCACACACTAAAGCACATAGCACACGTTAGTTCTCTCAGCTTCCAGGAAAATAAAAACACCCCAGGGGCCTCTGCTTTGCCAGTTCCCCGAGAGAGAGGAGAAGGGAGAGCAAAGGACCGGGAATGCTTGTTCAGCGTAAGATTCCAGGAAAAAGCAAGTTGATTCCAGCCTGGCTGCACCGAGTGGCAGCTGGGTGTGTGGGGCTCTGGGTTTCAGACCTTCCTGTGACCCATGGGAGCTGCTCAGTTGCTCGGCTTGCAAAGGGCCTGGGTCGACCGCTGCCTGAGCTGCTGGTGGCCTCCTCGTGGCGAGGTTAGACGCCGCCCGGTGACGAGCCCACCTGTGTAGGGCCCTGAATCTCTGCACCTTCTCCCCAGCATATCCTGCGATACTCACCCTTCTTCCTTTCTCCTCCTCCCAACCTCTAAGGCTCAGGTCACATATCACTTGCTCAGTGGCAGGTGCCCATCTTCTTGTATCACCCAGGACTGGGGAGCGAAGGGACGGTGGTGACCAGTCAGTGTACATCGTTAATCCTCGTAGACCCGGAGGGAAGGGAGGTAATGGGGGTGAACGGTCGGTCACTCCATGGACCAATCTGCTGTGGCCAGGGAGGCAGGTCACAGGAAACACTCACAGGGCCCAGGGACCACCCTAGTGTGCCAGAGCCTCCTGTGAACCGAGTGGGCCACCCAACCTACAGATGTTCAAACGGACAAAGCCATCACCCAGCCGAGAGTCTGGGCTGGTACATTTATTGACCGGTTCCCAGTACCTTTGCACAAAGGCACATGTGGATTTTCACAAGCAAGCATGTGGCAGTATTTGTGTGTGCACTTAGATGTCAGGCAAGTAAAATTTCCTCATCTAGTGCTGAAATTGCCACTGCATCTTAAATACATAACCAAGACGTGTAAGGACCAACAATATTTTCTTTGCAACCCCTTGGACCTTCACCTTGGCAGTCCCCTGAAGCTTGTAACAATGTGAACACCTGGGTTTTGCTGCAGCAGAAAGCACCTTTGTGCCTCAGTAAAGAAAGAAGGATTCCAGGCTGTCCAGGTCCACTAGGAGAGTCAACCTCAAGGCTGGTGTGCGCCTGGCCATAACCACCTGTTCACTGTGTAGACCATCTCACGATGACCCATCAGACACACTGGCAGTCGGTCCACTGCAGGAGGCTTGCCTAACAGCTAGTTTCTGTGTGCCAAGCACTGATTAAGGATTATTCACGACAATCGTGATAGCAACCATCTCCTGTAAAGAGGTCCTTTGTCCCAGCAACACTATACAGATGCAGAGATGATCCCACTGACAATAGGAACTCAAGCACCAGAGAGGTTTAGCAATTACCCAAGGACACAAAGCGAACAGGATAGCGGCAAACCCAGGAGTCAAACTTCAGTGTCTTTAACTCTATACCCCTCTGCTCCACTGCCCTTTCCATCATGATTCAAGACGACCCACCAGGAGGGAGGGGAAGAGAGAGAGAGAAGAGGAGTGTAATTAAAGCCCCATGGGTGGGGTGGGTACTTAAGAAAGATGCTTCACAGCCGGTTGACACAGTGGAGATATTCTGCAGGCGCACGTGGACATGAAAATAAAACCAGCAGAAACACAGGTCTCCTTATCCCCTAAAGAAATTATCTGGAGGGCTTTCCCCAGGGAAATTCAGACAAAGAAATAAAAGGACAAAAGTTAAGGAAGACAGAAACTGCTGAATTTACCGTTGCGTCACCCTGGGAGCTGAGGGAAATGCCATTTTTTTATGCCTGATTTACAAACTGTGATTTTTTTTTTTTTTTTTTTTGCGGTACGCGGGCCTCTCACTGTTGTGGCCTCTCCCGTTGCGGAGCACAGGCTCCGGACGCGCAGGCTCAGCGGCCATGGCTCACGGGCCCAGCCACTCCGCGGCATGTGGGATCTTCCAGGACCGGGGCACGAACCCATGTCTCCTGCATCGGCAGGCGGACTCTCAACCCCTGTGCCACCAGGGAAGCCCTCAAACTGTGGTTTTTATTAACCAAAGAAAAACACATTGAGATCAGACATGGTACCTGTGAAACAATCCTTGCGTATGGACCTCCAAAAATAGTGAAGGATAATGAAATACAGAAACTCAAAGAATCTGCTGACGAAATCTAACTCATATGTGTAAAATGACAAGGTGAGAAATACAAACTCCTTTTTAAAGAAAAAACATTTTTTTTAAATCAAAGGAGATTTTTCCACTGGAATTTTTAACAAAGCAGACTCAGGAATGAGTGAAGGGGACGGTGGCGGATGCTAACGCATAGAGACGTGGATCACAAAGGTCGGGATCCAGAATGTGAAGGAGCCTCCCCCGGGTCTGATTGTTGAAAGTTAACGGCAGGCTGTGAGGTTTGGAGTCTGCCAAGCTGTGACAGCCACCCTGGCACCCAAGGCCTTGCAGGTGACCTCCACCCACCTCCCCAGCCTCTGGGAGCCGCCCTGCCCCGCCTGCATTAACGGCGGGCTCTCAGGCCTCATCCTCGGCAAGACCTGGACTTGAGACCCGGCCGAGCAGAGCAGGACACAGGCCCAGAGCCCAGCTCCGGAGGACGGGGGGTCGGGGGCAGGGTTCTGTTAGCCCAGGGGCGATAGGAAGCTATGCGGCCTCAGTTTCCCCAGGGCAGGTGATAATAGCCTCCACCTCACAGGGGTGTGAAGGGCTTAAATGAATTATTTCACAGGTGGTCCCTCAGACAGTGGCTTGATCACTATCACCACAATCACCACCAGTTTACTCACGTCTGAATAGGTTTCGACATTTACTTTTTGCAAAATCAGCCAGGTAAACAGAGGTGTGGAGTACAGACTCTCCGCCAGCGCCCTGGCCACACACACAACAGGTAACCAGCGTTTCCTGGTTTCTAGCTTCCGTATCCTCCCAGGATTTAGAGACGAATACGAACACCAAGCCCCCTTGTGTGGGATGGTAACTTGCTGTATTCGCTTTCTGTTCCTCTGTGCTGACTCCCACGACCCTGGCAAAGATGCGCACGCTGGTTATCTCACAGCTTCTGCGGCTGGGAAGCCGGCTCAGCGGGCCCTCCGGTCGGGTCTCACAGGAGCCACCAAGGTGCCCGCCAGGCCAGGGTCCGGCCTCAGGCCCGCTCAGTGCTCTGTGGTTGCAGGACTGGCGTCCCGTCTTCTTGCTGGGTGTCAGCGGGGGGTGTTCTCAGCTCCCAGAGGCCCCTGCAGCTCTCACTCCGCATCCCCTGCAGACCCTCTCAGCTCGGCAACCTATTTCCCCAAAGCCAGTGAGGGAGGGTCTCCCACTTCCTCTGCCCAGAGGGAGTCTTAGGCAAGGGGGTATAACCAAGGGCGTGACATCCTGAAACCTTTGACAAATGACTATCCTGATCCCAGGACGGCCACTGTCTCCATATTCTGGGGAGAAGCGAGGCCCAGGGCATACCTACACCCAGGGAGAGGGGATGAGCCAGGGCAGACCCAGCGGGGGTCACCTTGGGTGTGTCCCTCTGTGGTCACACTACGCAGGGTTCTACACCGTGAGTTTCTTTTTCATCTACATTCTTTTGACGGTTCCCCAAGTCACACCTACCCTCCAAAGAAAAAGACGTGATCCATGAAGAGATAACCGAATATGTTGCAGGCTCTGCATGGCCCCTTGAACAAGAATAGGGGCTGGTGTGTGTGTGTGTGTGTGTGTGTGTGTGTGTGTGTGTGTGTGTGTGTGTGTGTATGTGTGTGTGTGTGTGTGTGTGTGTGTGTGTGTCTGGTGGGGATCTCAGTGGCCCCCAAACTTCCAGCTCCTAAATTCCGGGATTCCAAGTTACTGGTTTCTGGTCTGGGATGTAAACACCTTCCCTCCCCATGTGCAGAACTTGTTTTCATGCTATGCTTTGTGTTCTAAAGACACTGATGTACTTAAGTAGAAAGGATGACTCACTACCCAGAAGACATGGCGTCCTACAGATAGTGCAAGCTACCGACAGCACGAGTCCCACGTGGACGGCTCAGCCCCTCAGCCCAAACCCCGCTCACCTGGCTGTCACAAAGCTGGTCCCTCAGCCATCCGGCAGCCCCGGCTCTCCTGCCCCTGAAGGGCCTGGGTGGGGGCTGGGTGGGTGTTGGCTGCAGAGAAGGAGGCCCCCTGGGGCCCATGTCAGAGGGTCCCTGCTCTCACCAGGTGGTGTCTTGTGACATAGGCAGTGGGTTCCCCGACATGGGACACGTTCACATAGAGGGGAGGGGAATCCCTAGAGCTTTTCTTCTTTATCTTTCAAATACAAATGTCAACACACAGGGAAATGCACAGATCTTAGGAGTATAGTCCTATGAGTTTGGACAGACGTACACACTCATAGAATCCACACCTCAATAAAGATCTAGAATATTCCCACCACCCCAGAAAGTTCCCTCGTGCCTCTTCAATCCCCTCCACCCCGACCCCTGCAGAGGCAACCACTGTTCTGAGTTCTGTCCCCATAAATTAGTTTTGCCTGGTCTGGGAACTTCACATAAGTGGAATAATGCAGTACGTACCCTTTTGTGTCTCGTTTCTTTCATTTGACATAATTTCTGGGAGATTCCTCCATATTCTTGTGAGTATATTTAGATCTTTTCTTAATTATGTTAAAACTTTATGATCTATTGAGTATAAAGTTGTATAATCTCATGGTTCTGTGAGTCTAATATGAACAGATACTTGCAAATGTAAGATCTGAAAGCACCTTAATGCTGTACCAATTGTCAACAGAAAATCTCAGATCGGAGCGTTACAAGACCTTCAAAATCTACGTGTCCAGACTGAACTTACCCTCACCAAAAAATCCGATGAGCGACACTAACATCCCAACCAGGGTGTCCACTCTCCACCAAGGACCAAGCAGGTGTCGTTCTAGTCTGACCATCAGCCAGAGCAGGATGAGAAAGGCACACACCTGGCTCCCAGGTGTAGTGGACCCACTTACCTCACCTGTACAATGGGAACAATACCATCTTCCCCAATTACCTCGACCAAGAATATGATAATGTGGGGAGAGCCAATGGCGTGGAAGGGCTTTTACAGAGCATTAGAAGTCATAGATTCTACTCGTCCACGCATCTGTTCATGGAACAAATGTTTGCTCAGTGTTTATAGGGTGTCAGGTGCTGCACTAAGAAGACAGACCCTGACTGGGATTTGGGACAGAGACAGAAATAAGGGGCTACGGCGGCCAAAGGAGGGGCCGGGGATCCCCACCTGGTGGGAAGGTTGTGCTTTGTGAAGGTGGGGATGTGAAGATGAGCCTTGAAGAGAATGCCAGGAGTTTTCCTAGCTTGGAGAGAAGTGGATGGACTGAGGACCAGAGAGAAGCAGATTGCAGGGACTGGAGGTTGTTGGTGGGAGGGCGGGGGAGAGGGGAAAGAGCGCGGCCTCTGACACTGGGGTTTCCACCGAGGATTATCCGGGCAGCGGTGGATGGCGTCAGGGCTGCACTGCGAGGGGCTCTCAAGCCCCCTTTGGGTGGGGAGTCACTTGTTCGTGTGGGATTGGATCCCAACCCAGGGAACAACCTCAGGAGGGTCTCTTGCATGAATAAATGAAGAGGTCTCAGCGGCAGGGAGAGATTTAGGATAGATTCAGGCATTCTCAGCCATGGGCCAGACAGCGGGGACCACACAGGAGGAGTGGGGTTGGCTAGGTGGGGTGGGAGAGGGGTCCCAGGAGGGGCCACAGGAGGGAGGTCACAGAGGTGCAGCCAGGGGGCTTTGAATTGGCGCTGGCTCAGCCTCAGGCTGCCCTCACCACCTCATTTCCCTCCTCCCGGCCTCCCCAGCGTCCCTAAGTTTCAAATAAGGGACGTCTGGGCAGGATGGTTTCCAAAGGCACTGCCTTGCTCTGTGTGCCATCTCTGACTTTTTTTTTTTCTTTTAAGAATTTTTTGATGTGTGGGACTTCCCTGGTGGCACAGTGGTTAAGAATCTGCCTGCCAATGCAGGGGACATGGGTTTGAGCCCTGGTCCAGGAAGATCCCACATGCCGCGGAGCAGCTGAGCCCGTGCACCACAACTACTGAGCCTGTGCTCTAGAGCCCGTGAGCCACAACTACTGAGCCCGTGTACCACAACTACTGAGCCCGTGCGCCACAACTACTGAGCCCATGCGCCACAACTACTGACCCCACGTGCCACAACTACTGAAGCTCGTGCACCTAGAGCCCATGCTCCACAACGAAGAGTAGCCCCTGCTAGCTGCAACTAGAGAAAGCCCACACGCGGCAATGAAGGCCCAACACAGCTAAAAAAAAAAAAAAAGATTTTTTTGATGTGGCCCATTTTTAAAGTCTTTATTGAATTTGTTACAATATTGCTTCTGTTTTATGTTTTGGTTTTTTGGCCCCTAGGCATCTTAGCTCCCCAACCGGGAATCGAACCTGCACCCCCTGCACTGGAAGGTGAAGTCTTAACCACTGGACTGCCAGGGAAGTCCCCCCATCTCTAACTCTTTACGGCTGTATTTTTTTTTTTTTTTTTTTTTTTTTGCGTTACGCGGGCGTCTCACTGCTGTGGCCTCTCCCGTTGCGGAGCACAGGCTCCGGACGCGCAGGCTCAGTGGCCACGGCTCACGGGCCCAGCAGCTCCGCGGCATGTGGGATCTTGCCGCATCGGGGCACGAACCAGCGTCCCCTGCATCGGCAGGCGGACTCTCAACCACTGCGCCACCAGGGAAGCCCTGGATTTTTTTTTAAACGAATCTAATGATTATGAAGCAGAGTGCCGCAATATGAGAGTCAAAAACAGCCTAAGAAGATACCAAGTCTATTATCGACCGAATAAATAAATCCACAAGAAGTACCTTCATACTCTCATCAACTGCATTGTGGATACCGCAGTTTCAGAGGGCAAGGTTCTGGAAATCAAGAGACAATGACAGGCTCTCTTTCTTTGTCTCACGCACATGCGCACGCACACACACACACAGATGATCTTATCGACTCAGCCACTTATGGGCAGAATGATGCTGGGTAATTCATTTCATGTCTCCGAGCGTCAGTTACCTCATCAGAGGGCTGGGGATAAGAGCAGATGTGGAGGCCACAAGGGTGGTCGTTAATCAGACTAAACTCGTGAACCCAGGAAAGCACTAGAGTCTGCCGGGCACACGGTAAGAGCTGAATAAATATTAGCACCCATCAGCTAAACCATCAGTTAAAATCCTCATTCTAAGTAGAGACGCCATGCATGTTGTTACCTGAATTCTGTGCTCACCCATTTCCACCACCTCCCCTGCCCCATCCCTCTCCTCTCCTCTCCGTCTGCTTGAGATTTTATCATTTTCTCTTGTTGGATTGCTCTAGTTAATAGCAGGGCTGGGTTTAAAGGCTTGTTAGTAATGATCAGAATCTTAAAATGACCCTGTTTACTAAAAGCGACAAAAGTGATCTTACAGCCCACATCTTCTGGATTTTCTCGAGGAGGGAGGTCAGGGAGTGGGGCACAGCGGGGCCGAGTCCAGGGGGCCTCCGAGCCGCATCTCTGCATCCGGGTAGCAATCCCGCCCTTCCCAGGGTGGAGGGGATACCCTTTGACTCTCCTTCCAACTCCCGTCACTGGGCTCTCAGAGTCATTTGGTTACACTTTTCAGTACTTCATTTGGCCCTTTATGAGGAAGGCCCGTGCTGCTTGGGGTGCTTTGTACTCCCGCACGCCCTGCCCCTTGGGGCCCCCCGACCGCGGTTGACGGTTGACGGGAGCCCCTTCCGTCTCCATGAGGATAGCACTTGGTGCTGTTCTCAGACCCAAGGTCAGGGAGCACCGTAGGTTCCTGTTGGGGCGGGTGGGGCAAAGGACGGCCCCTCGGGTGATGTGGTGGCCTCCACTTCCCACTCATCAGATAAGACCTCAGTCAAGAAGGACAGGACAGTCGTGATAAGGGGGTTTACTGATGGACAGCACATTATTCTCACAAAGCTTCGCATGCACCCTGGAAGGCAGCCTGGACAGGAATGATCTCCTCTTTATAAATGAGTACTCGAGGCTGACGGACTGTACGTGGCATATTCTGTATGACATAGTTGACCTGCCACGTCACCACTAACTTGTGCCACTCCCGGTGTGGGAGGGAGGGGCCTTGCCGCGTGGAACTGACTGGGCTGCAGCCACAGGCGTCCATCAGGGGACCGGCTGGTTTGCGGGTAATGGACAAAGATAGCCATGAGCATTGTTCATTTCAGGGAAGCCTTGTCTCTGGCCACAAATAAACTGTTGCTTCTTCATTTTGCTCACAGACTGCTGTTTCCTGGGCCAATGTTTCCTTTTTTTTCTTGGAAAGTTTGGGGGGTGGGTGGTGACATTTTCAGCTGCTATCTTCACGCATCATTCTTAGTCACCGTGGGCAGCCTAGCAGCCAGCAGAAAGCCTTCCCACCGCCTGGGGCTGGTTATTCCCGACTCCCGGGCACTGGCTCCCCTACCGGCTGGGGACAAGCGCGTGCTTCTTCTCCAGGGCCCCAGGAGGACAGGGGCCAGAGCGGCACCTCCCAACGCAGGCTCAGGGCGAAGCCACGCCCAGAGTGACCCCTGGCCTCAGGAGACCCACCATCAGCTCCCTCACTACCTGGAACATTCTCTAGAACTGGAAATAGCAGAGTCAGGTTCCTAAACATTCAAAATAGACGCTCAGACCCAAACCTTGAGACTCACACACAGAACTCCCAAGAGGGCCCCTCCCGGCTCCTACTCTGAGCATTTATTTTTATTTTGGAGATAAGTTAACGGCTTGATCCTCTCACGGACGGCAGATTTCCCAAGCAACAGGTACCTAACGTGCTACCCTGCACTCCTGCTCTGGAAGACGTGAAAGCACTGAGTGGGCGACTGTAGCAGGTGCATCCTGAGGTACCGTTCGGTCTCCGCGGTCCATGTTCCCAGAATCCTCGGCATACGTCATGATGAAAGAAGTGTACATAATGGATAGAGTTTTATAATTCATTTCTCAGCCCCCAGCAAACCAAACCTTTCTACAGATATTATTGTGATTTCAGGGCCTTTACACTCCCTCGTCTTCTCTCTCCCTGCTCTTTTTTGTCTTCCTAGAGAGACAGTTTGGTCCCTCGAAGGGAGCCCTGGAATTGGGTACCACATCTCGTATAAACGGTGTGACTTTTGAGTCGTCACCTGACTGCTCCAGGCTTGTCTGCTTTTCTGTGAAATAGAGATCCGTGCATCCACCAGTATTTATCGAGCAGGCACTGTGTGCCAGGAGCCCTTCTGGTCCCTGAGGAAGTGGAGAGAAGCAGGGCTGAGCTGCTCTCTGCCCCGTCGTAGCCCAGAGAACGCGGGGCGGCATCGGGGGCTGCAGGCAGCTGGGCGAGATGATTTCGGGTAACAGCACAACAGCGCGTGTCGTGAAGGGAATAAGGCAGGTCAGTGGGGAGGGGCGCGACCCCAGATGTCGTGGTCAGGGCGCGGGGCCACGTTGTGGTCACAATGGTCAGAAGGAGAGCTGGGGGACCCGCACTCCAGGCAGACGGTCAGCACGGCAGGCATGAGTGTGGGGTGTGCTGGGGACCTGGGGGGAGTAACAAAGCCTCCCACCCGAATGGGCCCCCAAAGGGGATGAGCCCACTTGCCTGGGTCCCAGGTGGCCGCTCGGCGGCACATCGAGGGCCCAGGCTCCTTCCCAGTCTTTGCTCTGCCATCCGATGTGCCGTTCATTCGTTCGTTTGTTTGTTCGTTCGTTCGTTTGTTCGTTCGTTCGTTAGTTCAACTGATAAATACATATTAAGGCCCTACTGCGGATCTAGCAATGAACACAACAGGTTGCTCAGTCCTAGAAATCTCGTTCCCGTGAGAGAGCTGCCTCACGAACAAGAGAGCAAACGCAGGCTGTCGGGCATGCAGCGTGCTCTGAGGAATTACGAGGCAGGAGGCATGTTAACCGTGACGGGGAGGGTGGGGGGCTTTGGAGTGGTCAGGGCGGTCTCAGTCCTGGGGATGCCCGAGCAGAGACCTAAAGAGAAGGAAGGGTCCTCACGGGATGCTGGGGAAGACCCATCCAGCTGGGGGGACCAGTGAGGGCAGGGCCTGCGGCAGGGGAGAGGGCCCTGGGGATGGCGGAGAATCCCCGAGGCCAGAGTGGCTGGAACCTGGCAGCATCTCATCCAGACAGCAATGCCCCAAGGGACAAGGGAACCGATGTGTCCCTTTCTATAGGAGCGTCTTGGTCTGCGCAGGCTGCTCTAACAAAACACCAAAGCCGGGGCGGCTGAAACAACAGACATTTATTTTCTCCAGTTCTGGAGGCTGGGGGTCCCAGAGGAGGGTGCCAGCGTCCTATTCAAAGCAACCCATTAGGTGGCACGTGACGTCCGTGTGTCTGGCTACCCATGGGACTCCGATTGCGCACGTGTCGGAACTTTCCAGCACACCCTAGATGCCTCAGAAGCTCTTTTCTAAGCCTTCCATTCCCTTTTCTCTGTGTCACTGGATACTTTATGGAAATGTGCCTTCCAGTTCATGAATCCTCTCTTCAGCTGTGGACGATGTGCTACTAAACCGTCTATCGAGCTCTGGGTGTTAGTTACGGAGTTTTCCAACTCTAGAATTTTCATTTGGTTTGTTTCATAAATTCCTGTTCTCTGGTAAAATTCTCCATCGTTACCTAGATTCCTGAACATATTAATCACATGTATTTTGATTTTCACATCTGATGACTCCAGTTTCTGGATCAGCTGTGGGTCTGTTTCTATGAGTCAATGTTTTTCCTTCTGCTCCTGTTTCTTTATAGACCTGGTGATTTTTTTTTTTTAATTGAATGCCAGACATCGTGTAAAAACTTCAAGGACTCTGTGTTCCCCCAGGAAGAAGATGCTTTCGGTCTCGGCAGGTAGTTAGATCGGGATTGAGCCGCTTTGTGGCTGTGGCTTGGTCTGTTTGGAGTTTACCCTTTCCCTTAGGCCTCCCTTATACCTCTCCGCGCACGCCTGTCCCTTGGTTCAGGAAGAGGTCACATCACTGCCTGCCTGATGTGCCCTACCTGTCTCACCTCTGAGCTCAGCACACTAGCCTCCCACGCCCCTGGCTGCTGGCTGTCTCTCCCACAGGGCCTTTGCATGTCCCTCCTTCCGATCTCCCGCCTTCACACCTGGTCAGACTCCTCTTTACTCCCTGACCACAGCAGCTCCGGTGGGATTTCATTTTCTCCTATTCGGGTCAGGTTGGCTCTCCTTGGTGACCCTTCCTCCCAAGTGCCTTCTGTCTTCCACATTGCTTTACTTGTCTGTCTGTCTCTCCCCTAGACTGTCGGCTCCTTGGGGACAAGGACCATCCTGTTGTCGCTGCAGGTGGGTCCCTGCACCGGGCAGAGCGCTTGCCACGTTAGCGCTCACGGGGTATTCACTGAGGAAGCGCGTGAACAAGTGAGCCGTGAGCCAGGTGGTGATGTAGAGAAAGAAGGGAAAGGGAGGGGAGGAGATGGAGAGGAAGGGGGGAGGGGAGGGGAGGGGAGGGGTGGAGGGGAGGGAGGAGGGGGAGGGGAGGGGAGGGGGAGGAGGGGGAGGGAAGGGGAGGGGAGCGGACGGAGGAGGTGGGGAGGAGAGGGGAGGGACGAGGAGGGGGAGGGGGAGGGGAGGGGAGGGGAGGGGAGGGGAGGAAGAGAGGGGAGGGGAGGGGAGGAAGAGGGGGAGGGGAGGGGAGGGGATGGAGGAGGGAGGAGGGGAGGGGAGGGGGGAGGGGAGGGGAGGAGTAAGGAGCATAAACCCTCCTGAAGATACCCTGGCCCAGCTGGTGGGGGAAGGATGGACCTTGCTGTCCAGCCTCTGAGGTTGCAGCCACACTCCTCCTACCCCCGGGGAAGGCACCCTTTGGCGGGATTTGCAGGGACAGGTGGCAGCAGCAGCTGCACAAGGTTGCTCTTGGCTGCAACTCCCGGTGTAGGGCTCGTCAGCGTCCTTGAAGAGGAGCACGAGAAGAAAACCGGCCCTGGGCCAGGGGGTTGCCGGGTTCCATGGGGACGAGGGGTGAAGCGTGCAGGCTGCCTGGATTCCGGGAGAAACTCTGCAGCCCTCGGGGAAGGGAGGCTCTACGCAGGAGTTCAGTCCAGTTTCCACTTGGATGGGTCTTCTAGAACCTTCTGCAGAGCCAGGGGTGGCGTTCTCAGCAAAGCACGAGACCGTCCCAAACACGTGGCTGCCCCTAATCCTTCCCAACTGTTCTCTGTGACTGATAACCCTGCTCTTTTCTCGGGTCCCATTGAAAGAGTCTTAATTAGGTTCCTGATGTTACAGTCCTTCTGGAATAAGGGGTGGGACCCCGTCCTCCCCTCCCACCCTGCCCCCCACATTTGTAGGGGCTGAGAACACACCCCTTTAGCCATGAACGCTGGAAGCTCCAGGGCTTCCCCCTCCGCGTCTTTTCCTCTATTCTTTGTGCCTTTTCTCCAAAACTGCCCACAACCAAACTTGATGTTTTTCTCCCATCAATTCTGCTTCCCTTCTGCTCTTCCCACTTCAGTAAATGGAGTTCCACCCACCCAATTACTCACACCAGAGTCATCATGACAAATCCCCTCCCTCTACCCCCTCCCCCCCACACACACAGCTCCACTGGGTCCTAAATGACACTGGGATCCGCCTGCTTCCCTCCATCCTCGCAGCCACCCCTCCCCCAGCACACGCTGCCATCCTGCTTCCTGTCCTACCCCCTTGTCCAATCTGGCCCTGCTCACCGCAGCCAGAAGGATCTTGTTGAAGGCCCAGGAGGGCCTTAGCAGAGGCCTGTGCAGATGAGATCACGCTTCAGAGCTTGGACCTTCCACAAACTCCTGAGGACACCCCGATGCCCACCACCGGCCCCCCCTGCCCAGGCCCCTGTAAACATCCTTCCTTCCACCCAGCTTGGCTCCGGCCTCATCTCTCCCTCCACTCTACAAAAGGCTTTCTGTGTTTTGTTGTTTTTTTCCCAATGAATCCTTACAATCCTGGGGGGGTTGGGGGGGGCTGTGATCATCCCCATTTTGTGGATGAGGAAACCGAGGCTGAGTGATAAACACACGTAGCAAGGTGGCAAGTTAGTAAGTGGTCAAGATGAGATTCAAAAGACTCAAGCCCCGTTCCCCAGCTTAGGGCCCCAGGGCTGAGCCACCGTGGTCTAGTCTATGGTGGGCACATCCCTGCCTGCCAGCCTACTGCCCTCTGCCTGTTTTGTTTTACAAGTGGTCCTTGAGGCCCTACTATGTGCCTGGCGCAATCACAGGCACTGGACGACTTGAATGCCAGTCACTCCAACAGACTCTCCCGTCTGCCTAGGACTCCACGTGCTTCCTCCATCTCCTGGTCAGTTTGTAACTGGCGTTGGTTTGCTCGACTCCAACTGTGTGTCTCCCTTCTAGACTGTATGCTCCAGCCAGCCACAGCCAGATGTCTGGATGCCACGTACACAGTAGGCACAGGATGAGTGAGTGAATGAATGAATGCACCCTCGGTGTCCCCGTGCACATACCCCTGCAAAACCCTCAGTGTGTGGAATAGAGCTAAAGGGTTGCTTCAGAATGATTTTTGATGAAATATACCTTATTTTTCCACCGAACCGATCATGGCTGTGATCTCAATGGTAACAGTTTTGAAGGCCTTGAATCGGTGGGAAGTCCCCAGTGAGCAGTTCTCAACACCCTGGGCCCTGTCCCCAGACCCCCGAGGCACCTTCTCAGAGTCACACGCCCAGCCCGGGCTGAGAACGCCTGCCTTAGCCAAGCAACTTGCACCTTTTCTCAGTTAACAAGCATCGTGGGAGTCCTTGGTGAGAAGCTGGGGGAATGGGGATGAAGCGCCCAGATATGCCAGCCAGGACCAGAGCCGAGCGGCCGAGCAAGGCCTGTGAGCCCTGCTGTCCAGTCAGGGCCATTTGCCCCACAGACACCGCGGTGGACAGCACTGAGGTCGGGCCAGCTCCCTGAGCTGCGTGCACTCTGCTACATACTGGGCGTGTGGCTCTATGAGTTTCCTGTAGCTGCTGTAAGAAATTTCCACAGACTTGGGGGCTTTAAACAACACGAACTTCTTATTTTATAGTTCTGAAGGTCACAAGTCCTAAAATCAAGGTGTCAGCAGGGCTGTACTCCTTCCGGAGGCTCTATGGGAGAATCTTTTTCCTTGCTTTTCCCAGCATCTGGAAGAAGTGACCTGCATTCCTTGGCCCATAGCCCCTTCCTGTTGTTTTTTTTTTTTTTTGCGCTAGGCGGGCCTCTCACTGCTGTGGCCTCTCCCGTTGTGGAGCACAGGCTCCGGACGCGCAGGCTCAGCGGCCATGCCTCACGGGCCCAGCCGCTCCGCGGCATGTGGGATCTTCCCGGACTGGGGCACGAACCCGTGTCCCCTGCATCGGCAGGCGGACTCTCAACCACTGCGCCACCAGGAAGCCCCCTTCCTGTTCTTAAAGCCAGAATCATAGGATCTTCCATCTTCCAATCTTCTCGTCTCTCCCCCTTCTCTCTCTCTCTCAGCACATCTTCTCTGTCTCTGACCCTCCTGCTTCCCTCCTCCCCTTATAAGGACCTTTGTGATTACATTGGGTCCACCTGGATAATTCAGGCTAACCTCCACCTCAAGACATTTAACTTAATCACACCTGCAAAGTCCCTTTTGCCGCGTAAGGCAACATATTCACAGGTTCAGGGATTAGGGTGTGGTTATCCTTGGGGGGAGGGCACTCTTCTGCTCACCCGAGGGGCCTTGGCAAGGAACTGGCCACTCTGTGCCTTGTGTCACATCTGGAAAGTGGTGCAGGGGGAACAATGACAGCAGTAATAGTAATAATACCTACCTCACTGAGCCATGAAGACTGAATTCCTATACAAGTACGTACAACAACATCTGACTAATAAATGCTTAATAAATGTTGACTATTTAATATATTTTAGTAGTGATATTAGCGCTGTGCCAAAAGACCTATGAGCTTTAATGGCCTATGGATGTTTTTGAGACTGAAGACAATTCATAGATGTCGGAACACAAAAAGAAAGTGACAAGCTCAAAATAATAATTTAATTGAAATACAATGTGTGGCTCAAAAAGGAAAGACGGCAGCTCCACAGAAAACAGCAGGAATTTATAGAGGTCGACAAGGAGAGGAAGGATGCTCAAAAGCCTTGACAATCAAAAGAAAATGCAAAATAACAAAGAAGGTTCACCGGCAGGAATCAGAACATGTCGTGGGCTGGACAGAATGAAGGCAGAAGGTCGCAGCTCCGCTGGGGCCGGTAGGCTGCACAGCCCCCAGGAAGGTTTCTACCTCCGGGTCTCAGGTTAAAAAAGTGGGAGACACGGCAAGTCCCCTAGGAGGACACCTGCCCCCGGAATTCTCCCGCAGGTCCAGACCACCCCAGGCTGGGAGAGGATACTGGTGGACACACACCCTGGGTATGATTTGGCATGTGGAAAGAGGCCAGATGAGATGTATTTATAGGTACACGGGTGGATGTAAAGAGACATCAGGGTTGGTGAGAAAGTGAGAAACAGAACGAGATATATAAACATCATGGACGTAAGTTACAAATACGAGCTCACGAGCGGCGATACTGATTTCCCGAGAACACAAAGACGTAAACACGTGAGCGTGATTGCCTGTTGTTGGGGATGGCACTACCCTGTGGGGGTGGGAGGGAATGAATGCATGAGTGAGCAAATGAATGAATGAACAAATGAATGGGGGAAATGGACATCCACTCTGGGACGTGGCCACATTGTCAGATTTGATGTGACACAGGGAGGGGCTTCCAGAAGGGAGGGAGCCCAGGGAGGACCTCCCCCTTTCCCCCGGGAGGGTCAGGAAGCAGAGGCTTTGGAAGGATTGGATGGAGAGGTTGGAGTATAGCAAATCCAGCCTTAGGAAAGAGGGTTAGCAAAGGCACAAAACAAGAAAGCACAGGATGCACCCAGAACTGAGCTAAGACTTATGGAGAAATGAATAGGCATGGAAAACCCGATGCGGACCCGTCATTCTGTGCTCACGGCAGCCCTACGAGGGGACAACCCAGGGGAGAGGAGGAGGCCGGAGAGACTGAGTAACTTGCCAAGGGGTCCAGCTGGGAGGGGAGGGTCCAGAGTCCAAGCAGGTCTGCCTCGGTCTAGAACCCACACAGGGCTGCTCCTTGCTCGACGGTTGAGCTGGACCATTAAGTAAAGGACACCCAGGAAAAGAGAGTGGTTCGTGTGAGCTTTGCAGGCTGGTTCTCCATGCAGATCAAGCAGCTGATGTGGAATTCTCCCCAGGGACCCCGACATGCAAGAAAATGAGCCAGAGGAGGCACTGGTCTCTGATCTGGGGACCCAGCCCCCAGGCCCACAGCTGGAATAACAGCTCTGCCAGCAAACCTTGTGCCCAGTGCAGCAATGCCCCTGAGCAGCACTCGGGTCCCCAACACAGCTCTTCATAATTGCCTTTGCTTGTGGAGTTTTATCTCTGCACACCACGTGACGTGGAACTGGAGGACAGGACCCCAGAACCATTGTGTGACACAGAAGGATGGACCACGTGTCAGTGGGTGGGAGAGGGGGATGGACCATGGGGACACTTGTGGGATGGAAGGATGGACCACGGGCACACTGATAGAATAGGAGGAGGGACCATGGGAACACTGTAGGAGGGAAGAACGAACCACAGAGATATTGTGTGGGACAGGATGATGGACCACGGGGACACTTGTGGGATGGGAGGTGGTCCATGAGGTCACTTGTCAGATGGGAGGATGGGCCACAGGGACAGCAATGATGAATAAGAGCTTGCAGTTGGAAACAGGCTTCAGCAGGTCATCAAAGAATGTCATCCTTTCACTTTTCATTTCTGTGACATCACAGAAAGTCATCTGGGCTTGGAGTCCAGTCACCTGGGATGGACAGATAGAGGGTGCTGGACTCCAAGTCCAGGGGATGGTCCCAGTCTGGTTGTTCAAGTCCACAGAGGGTCCTTGAGAGCAACCTGCGTCACCCTGGACCTCCTGTCCCTCCTGTAACATGATCCCTGTCCCTGGACCAGATGCTGGGAGACGCCCCCAGGGAGCCTCCCGTCCTACCGTCTGCCCCCTCAGCCATCGAAAAAGGTCAGCTCCAGCCCCACTTGTCACACGACCGGTCACTTGGCTCCAGCTACGCTAGAGCCTAACGGCGGCGTTTAATTTGGCTTCTCTCACATGAGTGGGTGTTAATCATTGCGAGGTGATTTCCTGCTGAGGAAAATCTCTGCAGAGAAGCCTGTGAAGCTGGGAGAGGGCCCTCTCCCCTCCCCTCCCCCCAAGTCAACACCCCTGAATCTGAGCTGCAGAAGCCCCACCCCTGACCTTCCCTGAGGGAGCAAAGATGCTCACTGTGTCCCCCAGGGAAGGAGCTGCAGGGACAAGCCCTGAGGGTGGTGCAGCGGGAGGGGCTCGGGCTGTGGCTCAGAGGCTCCAGTCCCAGCTCTGCCACGGGCCAGCCCTGAACGTGGGCACTTGAAGCCACGCCTCCAAGCCTTAGCTGCCTATCGTGAGAATGGAAGCAGGAATCCGAAATGGACCAGGTGGCCTGGTGGGGGGCCTGGGACTGGAGACGGGTGGTGCAAGCTGGGCAGTGTGGAGACCAAAGGGGAAGACGGAGGGAGGGGTGGTTGAGGCCCTGGCCAGAGTCCGGCCTGCAGAGGGGCATCACACATGCCATGCCCATCACACCTGGATGTGGGGAGCCTTGGGGGCTCTGACCCAATCCACACATCCCGGTTCTCCGTTGCAGATGGAGATGGGTGGGTGGCGAGCTTTCCAACAGGAGTCTGAGCCCTGCGGTTGTGCATCAAACTGTTACCCCAGGGCTCCCCCAGACCTGTGGGGGCAGAATCTCCCCAGGCGACACTGGGCATCTGTCAGGTCAGGGCAGCAGGGCGTGAGAAGCACCCACAGGTCTCAGGTGTCCCGCAAACATAGCCCACACCGAGGCTGTCAGCAGAGCGAGTGGAGCCACCCTGAAGCCTGTTCCCCACGCAGGCCACCGCTGCCTCTCTCCACTTCTAAATGGTCCACAGCACGTATGTCCCCAGATCAGCTCAGCGCCCCAGCCGTCACCCTTGTAACTCACGCACGGCTGGGGCCAGCGTGAAGTGGTTCCTCCACTTAGGAGAACCACTGCAAAGTGTCTTCTGAAGCCAAATACAGGCCCACCCAGGACCGTCGGCTCCACTCAGGTTTATACCTGAGAGAAGTGAGCGCTTACATCCCCAAAACACACGTGCCGGTATGTTCCTAGCACTTTACCCACAAGAGCCAAGAAGAGAAACAACCTACGTGCCCATGAACCGGTTCATGGATAAAGTGTAGCACGCGCGTACAATGGGACACTACACAGGAATGCAAAGGGATGACCTGCTGCTACGTGCGAGAGACTGGATGAATCTCGCAGACGTCGTGTTGAGTGAAAGAAGCCAGCGTGAAAGAGTACAGACCAGACTGCGTGATTCCACTGACATAAAGTACAAAATGTGTCAGACGAGCCAACGGCTGCTGGTCAGAACAGCGACTCCCTTTGGTGGGGAGGCTGGTGACCGGGAAGGGGACGAGCCATCTCTCTGGGGGCTGGGGATGAGGGTGATTAGAAGGGTGTATACACAGGTAAAAATTCATCCACCTGTACATTTAAGATTGGTGCACTTTATGTACTTTCCAGCATGTATGTTATACCTCGATTTTTAAAAAGTTCGACGGTCACGTCCAAGCTGTGCACCCAGACCTCCACAGCCCAGCCTCTGCCCGTCTGGCCAACCTCGTCTTCCACGCCCTCCCCATCTCATGTCCTGTCCCGGCCACACTGGGTCCCCCTGCACACCTGCTGTCCTTTCACACCTGCCCACCTTTGCTGCTGCTACGCCCAGCTTCACCCCTCCCCCATTTCCACCTGGAAAGAATCAATCTCCGCCCCCATCCCTCTCTGTCTCTGTCTGCCTGTCTCTCTCATACACACACACACACACACACACACACACACACACACACACAAACCAGGCGCCGTACTATGATCTTCAAACTCCTCACCTGACCTTGTCCTGACAGCCACTCTCGGAGGGAGACATCACTGTGACCATTTTACAAGTGAAGAACCAGCCTCAGAGAAATCTGTGACCAGTGCAGGGCCCCAAAGCTAAGAAGGCGCTGAGGGAATCACGCCCAGGTCAGCCCAGTAGGTGGGTGTTGAGCGCATGTCTTTGCTGGCCGGGCAATAAAGTTCAAGCCCACTCTTGTCTTCCGCGAGCTTCCGCTGAGCAGAGGAGGCCAACCGCCAAACGGAACATTTCGTACATGGAAGGGGCATGAGCGCTGGATTGGTCCCCATCCTACCACCGGACAAGTTACTGTTTGTTTATCTGTTAGGATGGTGATGATACCCCCCTGCATCTTGCCATCAGGTGGCGGGTGAGTGACAACTGATAGCAGCATGACTGCTCATCTTTCTGACAATATCCTCCCGATCCGTCAAATCCTCTAAGGGCAAGGTCACATGCCACCTCCTCCACGAAGACCTCCTTAGCTCTGCTCCCTTTCCAGACCCTGATCACCATCCTCCTCGCTGTAACAATGATAATGAAAGAACAACAGCTGTCTTACATAAGAACTTACTATGGGGACTTCCCTGGGGTCCAGTGGCTAGGACTCGGCGCTCTCACTGCTGAGGGCAAGGTTCAATCCCTGGTTGGGGAACTAAGATCCTGCCAGCTGTGCGGTGAGGCCAAATTAAAAAAAAATAAAATAAAAAAGAACTTACTATGTGTTAAGGACCACGCACAGTGCTTTACACACATCTCACATGTGATCCCCATAACAACCTTGTGAGGTGGTAACCGTTGTCCCTACTTTTTTTTTTTTTTGAGGTACGCGGCAATGGGGAGCGGTGGGGAGGATTGGGGGGCGGCAGATGAAGCTTCGCTCGCTCGCTCGTCGCTCACCTCCTGCTGCGTGGCCCTGCGGACCGGTACTGGTCAATGGCCTGGGGGTTGGGGACCCCTGATCCAGTTGACTGGCTGCCTCAAGGTCATTACTCAGCCCTCCACTCACACATCGATCCTCCGAGAGGCCTCCCCAAGCCACTGACCCACACCAGGAGTGCTCTGTCCCAAGACTTACTTTCCTTTTCTTTACAGCATAGATCTGGGTCTGCGTTTATCTTGTTTGTCCAAGTATTTATTTCTTTTCCCCAAGTTGAACGTCGGCTTCTGGAGGGCACGTCCTGTCCCGAGAGCCTTCTGTCCAGTGTCTGAAGCAGGACTGGCCCCGTGGTAGGTGCCCAGTCCTATTAACCGACTCACTGACTTGCCCTATTCTGAGCAAATAGATGGATACTTTCCAGCTCGCGGTGTGAGACAAAAGTGCATTCAGTGGGGGAATTGTATGGAGGTCAAAGGACCTGGCTTTGGGGTTGGACATGAGTTCGAATCCAGGCTCACCTCGTTCTTGCGGTGTGATTTTGGGCAAGTCTCATAACCTCTCTGAGCCCCAGAGTGAATAATAATGTCCATCTCACGAAACTGTATAGGAGTGAATAAAGTCATGTGTGTAAAGAGCCCAGCCCTGCCTGGCACCTAGTCACAGCTCTTAAAATGAGCTAAGAAAATAGAGGTGCCCAGAGTGATGCTTTCAAAACGTTTTGAAATTATGCCTTTTGCTCTTTATTCCCTGTAATTGCCACGTAGAGAATTCAAAAATTCTTAGTCATGTTGGCTCTGATCTCCCTTCCCAGCCCACTGGCACATCAAAGGGGTGGGCTGAGCACAGGGCTGTGAATGGTGAAGGTTAAGACGCAGAAGCACACGCCCAGCTCCCGGGCACTGTGAGCCACGCTCTGCCGCCTCCTGATAAAGGCGCCAGTGACTCAGTCGGGAGTAGAGCAGTGGCTGCAAACATGTCTTCCCAGAAACGATGATCATCTTTTGTTCTAAGACTTGACTCACAGGCCCCGCGGTATTTGCCTCTATAATTCTTTTTTTTTTTTTTTTTTTTGTGGTACGCGGGCCTCTCACTGCTGCGGCCTCTCCCGTTGCGGAGCACAGGCTCCGGACGTGCAGGCTCAGCGGCCATGGCTCACGGGCCCAGCCGCTCCGCAGCATGTGGGATCCTCCCGGACCGGGCCACGAACCCGTGTCCCCTGCATCGGCAGGCGGACTCTCAAGCACTGCGCCACCAGGGAAGCCCTGCCTCTATAATTCTTAATGGTAGCTTTGCAAAGAATCAGACAGGGAGAAAGTGGTAGAACCTTGACACTCCCGGGAGGAAGCCTGGGCCAGCCCACTGGGGATGGAATAGCACGTGGAACCGTTGGCCCAGGAGTCCAGTCTAGGCCTGAGAGGCGGGAGAGAGACAGACAAAGTCAGCAAAGCTGCCTGCTCACCCCGGGGCTGCATGCCGCCGACGCATGAGAAGATTCCAAGAATGGAAGAACCACCCAGCTGAGCTGTAGGAGAAAGGAATGGCTGTTTTGAGCCCCTGACTTTTGGGGTCATTTGTTAGCCAGAGCTGACTGAGGCACTCAGCTCCCCTGAGAACACCCTCGTGCCTCGGTCCTCCCTCCCTGAGAGCAGCCAGGTCTGGCCACGGCCAGGGCAGGACAGGCAGAGGGGCCTCACTGGAGGGCTGTCTGTGCCTTGCAGATGAGTGTGGAGTTGTTTTTCCCGTAGATAAAGAGAATTCGCAGTTAAGAAAGTTCCTTCCAGGGCTTCCCTGGTGGCGCAGTGGTTAAGAATCCGCCTGCCAATGCAGGAGACACAGGTTCAAGCCCTGGTCCAGAAGATCCCACATGCCACGGAGCAACTAAGCCCGTGCGCCACAATTACTGAGCCTGCGCTCTAGAGCCCACGTCACAACTACTGAGCCCGTGTGCCACAACTACTGAAGCCCACGCACTGCAATGAAGAGTAGCCCCCACTCGTTGCAACTAGAGAAAGCCCGTGTGCAGCAACGAAGACCCAATGCAACCAAAAATAAATTAATTAAATAAATAAAAATTAAAAAAAAAAAAAAGAAAGAAAGTTCCTTCCAGAACATGGATTGGCAGAGGTTGGGTGGTCAGACAAGCCAGGAGGTTGTTGAACTAGTCTAGGCAAGACTTGATGAGGTCCTTACACATAATGGGGACCTTACAGCTGATGGGGGCCTTACAGATGTTGGGGTCCTTACAGACGATGGGGACCTTATAGATGATGGGGTCCTTGCACACGATGGGGACCTTACAGATGTTGGGATCCTTACAGATGGTGGGGTCCCTACAGATGGTGGGGTCCTTACACTAAGACTCTAAAAGTAAGAGGGAAGGATGGGGAGAGGTGAAAGACACCACATTGTCACAGAGCTGGGGACAGACTGAGCAGGTAGGGGAGGGGTGTTGGGAACCTTCAGGCCAGGGCGCCCGGGTGGCTGTGGAGTAGTTCGGGAAGACAAGGGCTCTGGAAAGAGCCCTCTCCAGGGAGGACGGAGAGGATGAGAAGCTGATACCAGCTGTCTCAAGCGGCCCCCACTGTGGCCCTCAGGCCCTGGGAGTCAGTCTGGTTTGATGTTGTGTGGCCCCCTCTCCACCTAGAGCAGAGTCTGTCTCTAAGGAGATGCTGTTAATTTAGCTGAGACATATTAATTGGTATTTAAAAGCACTTATTATGCACCAGGTATGCTCTAGCACTTTATATATATTTACTCATTTTAATCCTCAGATGGAACACTACTCAGCTTTAAAAAAAAGAACTAAAAAAGAACGAAAAAAAAAAAGAACGAAATAATGCCATTTGCAGCAACATGGATGGACCTAGAGATTATCATACTAAGTGAAGTAAGTCAGACAGAGAAAGACAAATGCCATATGCTATCACTTACATGTGGAATCTAAAATATGACATAAATTGAACTTATCTATGAAACAGAAACAGACTCACAGACATAGAGAACAGACTTGTGGTTGCCAAGGGGGAGGTGGGTGGGGGAGGGAAGGATTGGGCGTTTGGGATTAGCAGATGCAAACTACTACACATAGAATGGATAAAAAACAACGTCCTACTGTATAGCACACAGAACTGTATTCAATATCCTATGATAAGCCATAATGGAGAAGACTATATTAAAATAGAATGTATAGATATGTATCACTTTGCTGTACAGCAGAAATTAAACAACATTGTAAATCGACTCTACTTCCATAAAAAGAAATCCTCAAATGAACTCGGTGAGGACGATCCTATCATTATCCCCACTTTACAAATGAGGAGGCTGAGGCACAGAGAGGTCAGGTGAATTGCCCACCGTTCCAAATCTAGCGAGAGGCAGAGCCGCGATCCGACCCAGACTTCCGGCCCCCAGAGCAGGCTTCTCCCCTTCGGCACTGTTGACATCGACTGTTCTCTGTGGGGGGCCGTCCAGTGCACTAGGTCATGGAGAAGCATCCCTGGTGTCCACCCCCTATGTGCCTGTAGCACCCTCTGCCCAGCTGTGACAACCAAAGATGTGTCCAGACCCTGTACATGTCCCCTGGGGGGCAGAATGGCCCCAGGTTGAGAGCTCTGCTCCAGAATCGTCTGTTTGTCTTTCTTTCTTCAAGCCCCTTCCGTGGAGGAGAAGAGGGAAATGCCCTTCTGCCTTAAAGAGGATTCGCAATTGAGGACGTCCACTCAAGCAGAGGGACTGGAGGAGGGGCTGGCAAACCAGCCAGATACTCCCAGGATTCAGGAAACAAAGGTTTGAATGTGTGCGGTGCTACCCAAGGTCGCAACTTCTTGAGTAAGATAACCAACTGCACTTGAACTTTTTAGAGGCTGAGGGTAACTTCCCAGGATACAGAGGCAACCTCTGAAGATTCCTCTCTTGGAAGTATTTGCACAGACAGTTTATGAGGCAGAATATCTGCTTTGCTGCAGCTGTAAAAGAGGGTCCCCTTCGTCCTCATCTGGCTGAGGTCTCTCTCCAGCAGTCAGAAGAGTTTGTTTCAAAGCTGCGTACAGATGTGGTACCACCTCACGCCGATCAGAATGCCCATCATTAAAAAGGCTACAGGTAAAAATTGCTGGAGAAAAGGGAACCCTCCTACACTGTTGGTGGGAATGGAAGTTGGTGCAGCCACTATAGAAAACAGTAAGGAGGCTCCTCAGAAAACTAAAAATAGAATTACCATATGATCCAGCAATCCCACTCCTGGGCATATATCCAGACAAAACTATAATTCAAAAAGATACATGCGCCCCTATGTTCATAGCAGCACTATTCACAATAGCCAAGACGTGGAAACAACCTAAGTGTCCATCAACAGATGAATGGATAAAGAAGATGTGATACATATATACAATGGAATACTACTCAGCCATGAAAAAGAATGAAATAATGCCATTTGCAGCGACATGGCTGCAACTAGAGATTATCATACTAAGTGAAGTAAGTCAGAAAGAGAAAGACAATACCATATGATGTCACTTCCATGTGGAATCTAAAATACAACACAAATGAACCTATCTACGAAATAGAAACAGACTCACAGACATAGAGAACAGACTTGTGGTTGCCAAGGGGGTGGGGGTTGGGGGAGGGCTGGAGTGGGAGTTTGGGATTAGCAGATGCAAACTATTATATATAGAATGGGTGGACAACAAGGTCTTGCTGTATAGCATAGGGAGCTATATTCAAATATCCTGTGATAAACCATAACGGAAAAGAATATTTTAAAAAGAATGTATAGATGTGTGTAACTGAATCACTTTGTTGTACAGCAGAAATTAACACAACATTGTAAATCAACTATACTTCAATAAAAAAAACAAACAAAAAAGCTACATACTGGGACTCTCTTAGCACTGACAGGAGAGGGGAAGAGACAAGGCTGGAGGCTCTGAGCATCTAATAAGGAAAGGAGACAGTACAGAGGAATACTGATACACTGAATGCGGCTCACGAAGTGTTTTGCATTGACAGTGGTCAACAAGTACTGGTTAAGTGAACAAGACAGGAATTCAGGGACATAGGTCCCCAGGTCCGAGCGGAGCCTGCAGCACTGCCCGATCGCCCAGCCACACCTCCGAGCCACCCACGAGTCTTGTTATGCTGGGGACAGGTGTGTGCAGAGTCTGAGCTGGGGATGGACTTCCACGTCAGTGAGTGGACCTTCATTTCTGTATTCCCTCTTCCCACCTAGGAACAGCTAGTTCCAAGATGTCTTTGTCACCTGTCACTGCTGCATTGCAGGACTCAGCAAGTATGACAAAAAGCATGTAAAATACCTCATTTATCATTTCTATGTGGATTACACATTGAATGGATAATATTTTAGGTGTACTGGGTTAAAAAAGATAAAGATTGGGACTTCCCTGGTGATCCAGTGGTTAAGACTCCACGCTTCCACCGCAGAGCGCAAGGATTTGATCCCTGGTCGGGGAGCTAAGATCCCGCATGCCGCGTGGGGCAGCCAAAAAAAAAAATAATAATAAGATAAAGGTTAACATTATTTTAACCTGATTGTTCCTTTCTTTTTTTTTTTTTTTTTTTTTTTTTTTGTGGTACGCGGGCCTCTCACTGTTGTGGCCTCTCCCGTTGCGGAGCACAGGCCCCGGAAGCGCAGGCTCAGCGGCCATGGCTCACGGGCCCAGCCGCTCTGCAGCATGTGGGATCCTCCCAGACCGGGGCACGAACCCGTGTCCCCTGCATCGGCAGGCGGACTCTCAACCACTGCGCCACCAGGGAAGCCCCTGATTGTTCCTTTCTTGATGTGGCTCCCAGGGAGTTTTAGGTGGCCCACAGGGCTCATGTTACATTTCCGCAGGACGGCGCAGGTACGGAGGGTTCAGCCCAGCTGTACGAATCTTTCTGACCTGTTTTCGGCCAAAATTTACTTACAGAGGACAAAACTTCTCCTGCCCTCCCCCCTCAACACATTAAGGCTAAAGGCAAGCAGACATGACTAATTAGCAAGTCTGATGGTCAGAATTTTTATATTTCATCTGTCAGCTTGAATAATTTGTTTGCACTCTGCTCTCCCTGAGAACTGTTTGCATTTCCGGAATGGGCAGCTCTCTTAGGGACTTCTACCCCATTGGGTTTTCGTAGGTTTGACCTTGCAAACAAGTTAACAAAAGCTTATCACTCACAACAGAAGTGGAAACAATAGAAAAACAACAACAAAAGTGGAAAGAGTGCCCAAGTAAGTAAGTGATTTTCCTACTGGTTCTTTCTATGGTAACCTCTTTGGTTCCAGTGGTCAAACATATGCACACACACACACATCCCTCCATTGGAGAAATATGTGAAATTCATACTTTCAGTAGTAATTTATGCACCGATTTTTTTTTTAGTTCGCATCAAAATGCACTGCCCTGCAAAACTTGGGTCCTTATCAATAAAACTAAAGTCCAGTTCCAGTAAAATCTATGGCTGCTAATTAAAATCACCTTAATCGAAACAAAAATACCTCTTGATTCTTCTAGCCATTGCAGATGGATTGGATCCCTGCAAGCACCAATACTGTATGTTTGCTTCCTTCTCATCCAGTCAACAAGTAAACGCCTACTGTGTATCAGGCATTGAAGGTACTCAGACATTGCTGACATGTGGGTAACACAGAGCTGGAGAGGCAGACCTGCAACACTTGGCCACCACACAGAGTCTAAGGACAACAACGGAACTTGAGCAGAGGGAAGAGGAGGCAGGAGCTGGGTAAAGAAGGGGGTAAAGTGCCCCAGGCAGTGAGAGCCACAGCTTCTTCCAGGACGGCCTCCTGGGATCCTGAAAGCCTAGCACGGTGCCTAGCACAGATTAGGTCTCATAAATATGTTAAATAAGTGACTATAAAGTCCCAGAGGCAAGAAACAACATGGTGAGTTCAGGGAGGTGCAAACTGTTTTGCTAGGCTGGGGGAAGGGGGGAAATGGCTTATACGGGACGGATGGGGATGAGATAAGAAGTAAACAGGAGTCAAATCTGGAAGCTTTGTACACCAAGCTAAGGAACATGTATTTGATTTCAATCACTAATGAATGGTTCAAACAGGGTGTGACGCACTCAGAAAGACACTGGTGAAATACCGGCTTTATTTCTTCTTTTGGTTACGAAGGCTCTCTGGGCATAACAGTTTCTTTATCGAGAGGACTTTAATTACAAATTGTTTAAAGGATTATTCATGTTTTCTATTTCTTCTCCTGTCAATTTTGATAAGTTGTATATTTCTAGGAATTTTTCTATTTTTTTCCTAATTTATTGGCATTTTGTTCATAATATCCTCTATGATCCTGTTTTCATCCCTAACATTAGAGATTTGTGCCCTTTCTCCTTTTTCCCTTTTCAATATCACTAGGGGTTCGTCAACATCATTGGTCTTTTCCAAGGTGAACCTTTGGCTTTTTTGGCCATCACTAATATGTGTTTATTTTCTATTTTGTTACTTTCTACTCTCATCTTTATTTTCCCCTTCCTTCAATGGGGGGAGGGCAGATTAATTTGTTCTTTTTTTTTCTAATTTCTTGATAACATAGCTTATCTCATTGCTTTTCAGCCTTTCTTCTTTTCTAAGATATGCATTTGAGGTTATAAATTTCCCTCAGAGCATAGCTTTAGCTTCATCCCACAAATTGGATAATATTGTCTTCAGTATCATTCAATTCAAAATATTCAGGTCAAAAATATCATTTCCATATCACTCCATTCACTCTTCCATCACTCTTTCTTCTTTGGCTCATGGGTCATTTAGAAATGCAGATCTTAATTTCAAAGTAAGTAGAGATATTTTAGTTATCTTTACGTTATTGACTTCTCTCTTAATTGTGTCATTATCAAAGAACACATTCTGTATGAATTCAATCCTTAGACATTTGTTGAGACTTATTTTATGGACGAGCACGTTGCCTACTTTTAGAAGTATTCCTATGTGTGCTTGAATAAAAGGTGTATTCTGTAATTATTTGGTACAGAATTTGATATATATCAATTAAATCAAGTTTTTAAATCACTGTAATGTTAATGTGTCAATTTGGCTGGTCCATAGTGCCCAGATATTTGGTCAAATATTATCCTATATGTGAGGGTGTTTTGGGGTGAGATTAACATTTAAATCAGTGGACTTTGAGTAAAGCAGATTGCTCTCCACAGTGTAGTGGGCCTCATCCAATCAGTTGAAGGCTTGAGTAGAACAAAAGACTGACCTCCCTGAGCAAGAGGGAATTCTGCCAGCAGATGGATTTCAACTTAAACTGCATCACCGGCCCCTCCCTGTGTCTCCATCCTGACAACCTATCCTTCAAAATTTGGACTTGTCAGCCTCCATAACCACATTAGCCAATTCATTAAAGTAAATCTTTCTCACAGAGAGAAAGAGAGAGAGAGCGAGAGAGAGATATCCTATTGGTTCTGTTTCTCTGTAGAACCTAACACAATCATGTTGTTCAATTTACTGTACACTTACTGATTTTTTTGGGTCTGTTTGTTCTGTCAGTTACTTAGAGAAATGTGTTAAAATATTTTTGCTTTGATTATGAATTTGTTTATTTCTCTTTGTATTTCTGTTGATTTTTGCTTTATATATTTTGAGACCATTTTATTAGATGTATACAAATGTAGAATTATTGTATCTTCTTGGTAAGTTAAATCTTTTTATCATTATGAAGTGTCCCTCTTTGTTTATGGTAATGCAGCTTGCCTTAATGTCTTTGTCTGATATTAGTATACTTACACCAGTTTTCTTTGGGTTAGAGTTTACTGGTACACCTTTTTCCATCCTTTTACTTTCAAACTTTGCATATTCTGCTCTTTTTTTATGATTCTTGAAAGCAACATATAGTTGGGTTTTATTTTCTTATTCAGGTTGACAGTTTTTGCTTTTAATTGGAGCATCTAGTCCATTTACATTTAGTGTATTTACTGATATATTTAGATTTAAATCTACCATCTTACTATTTTCTCTAATTTTACCATCCTTTTATATCCTTTTCCTCTCCTTTCTTGCCTTCTTTTCTATTAGTTGAATATTTTATTATCCCAACTTCCCCAATTAGCTTGTTACTGATACCATTTTTCCTATTCTTTTAGTGATTACTCTAGAGATTACTGCATACATTCTTGATGTATTGAAGCCTAGCATAAACTGGTATGTTTGCCACTTCCCAGGCAATACAGGGTGTCAGAACACTTCAATTCCATTCTCCCAATCCCAAATACTATGATATTTTTATTGCATTAGATTTATGTACAAATTTTCTGTTTTCATTCCTTTCTACATCTCTGACCTTCTCTCTGATTGAATAATACTTTTAGTATTTTCTTTAATATTTGCTGCTGACAGATTAGCTCAGTTTTTGTATGTCTGAAAATGTCTTTATTTCACCATCATTCTTTTTTTTTTTTTTGTGGTATGTGGGCCTCTCACTGTTGTGGCCTCTCCTGCTGCGGAGCACAGGCTCCGGACGCGCAGGCTCAGCGGCCATGGCTCATGGGCCCAGCCGCTCCGCGCTATGTGGGATCTTCCCGGACCGGGGCACGAATCCATGTCCCCTGTATCGGCAGGCGGACTCTCAACAACTGCGCCACCAGGGAAGCCCTCACCATCATTCTTGAAGGATATTTTCAATGATATTAAATTTTAGACTAGCATTTATTTTCTTTTAGCACCTTAGAAATAAATCCTATTGTCTTCTGGTTTTCATTGTTTCTGTTGAGAAGTCAGTTGTTGTTACTTCTCTTTGAGAAATCCTTTGTGTTCTGAATTTTTCTTGATACGCCTGGATATGGTTTTCTTCCTGCTGTAGAATTTCTTTTTGTTATATATATCTCATTCTTTTGACTCTCCATCCTTTATTCTGGATATTTTCTTGTGACATTTTTCAATTCACCAGCCCTCTCTTTAGCAATGTCCATTCTGCTGTTAAACCCTTTTATTTTTAATTCTGGTTATTGTATAGACAATATAGAATTTGGTCTATTGTCAGGCACAGAATTTCAATTTGGTTCTTTTTTATAGTTTCTAGTAATCTGCCATAACACTCGTTTTTCTTAAGACTTCAAACATATTAAAAACATGGTTATTTTGGGGGCTTCCCTGGTGGCGCAGTGGTTGAGAGTCCGCCTGCCGATGCACGGGACACGGCTTCGTGTCCCTGTCCAGGAAGATCCCACATGCCGCGGAGCGGCTGGGCCCGTGAGCCATGGCCGCTGAGCCTGCACGTCTGGAGCCTGTGCTCCGCAACGGGAGAGGCCACAACAGTGAGAGGCCCGCGTACCACAAAAAAAAAAAAAAAAAAAAAAAAAGGTTATTTTTAAAGTTTATGTCTGTTCTTTCCATTAACTAGAAGCTTTGTGAATCTGCTTTTACTGTTTATTGTTTCTCCTGGGTTTTGATCATATGGTCTTATTTTCTTGATGCTCTCTTATTTTTGATTGAGTGTTAGACTCAATCATTCTATATGAAAAAATTATAGAAATAATTTGAGGGCTAAAATGATATATTCCTCCACAGAGGATCTACTTTTGCTTCTGGTAGGCACCAAGGGCCTCTAGAAATCCCAGGTTGCCTTAATCCAATTATAGGGATTAAGATTATTTGAAGTTTACTAGTGAGAATGGGAGCAGGAGATGGATTTGAAAACCCATCTGTTCTCTCTGCTAAGTACCAGAGATCAGAGCAAAACCAGCAGTCCAAGGCCCCATGGACCAATACCAGCAGCCTGGACACATATACCCCCCATCAAAGCGGCATTGTAGAGAAAGTGCTGTTTACTTGGCCCACCCCTTTTCGGCACGATAATCCTGTCCAACCATATGTAGAAAATAATATGTAGATGGAGTCTTTATTCCTAGGCTTTGTGAGATGACGAAAGGATTTTCTCAGAATGACTGAATCCAAACTCTGAAAAGAAACCTGTAAACATTTCTTCACAAACCCATGAATAATAGTCTCACTGAAGAATCATCAATGAGCCTTCATTATTTCATCCAAAGAAAATGTCCATCTACTCTGCCCCAAGCTCTTTAGTGCCTTTATACGCGTGCGCGCGCGCACACACACACACACACACACACACACACACTCGATGCATATGTTCTAATACTAGAACGTTCACTTCTTGTTTTAGAACCAAGATTATCCAGCTCGGAAAATTCTAAGTCCTCGTTCATGCCTTTAGGCAAAGCACGGTCTTTAAGAACAGAACCTTCCAGTGAGCACTCAAGCCCCTCCACAGTCCTGCCTGGTGAGGGCTGCGGCCCTGCTCGATGCCAAGGGGCCTTATTCTCCCTTAACCCGCAGGGCCCGTTTACGTGCTTAGGACTCTGCTGTCTGGGTCACTGTTCTCCAGGCCAATCCTGCTCTTTCCATAGCTGTGCTCTCTCAGCATTCTCAGACAGCAGTGCCGTAGCAGAAGGGGAGATATTTGAATGCTACTGGCAGTAGTAATCTCTTCTTGCTTGTGGACAAGATGCAACAGGCCCCCCATACTCATGCCCTGAATATGGCCAAACGTCATCATTCACCCTGAGGGACACTGCTGAACATCTTTGCAGGATCTCAGGTGCCAGTGACCAGCTAACTTGTCCTCCATATCGTGGAGGCTATGGGCAGAGTTAGAAGAAGTGGGATGCAGGCATTTCATCATTTTCATGGGTTTTAAGAGACAGAGCAAGACAGATCATTGGAAAAGGCTGAGTGAGCAGGAACTTTCTCCCCCCGCCAGCTCCTACGTGCACCTCCAGACTCAGCTCAGGCACCTCTCTTCCGTCAAGCTTCCTAATCTACTGCCCCTGTGCTTGCCTCTGGCCCCATCATAACTGTCTGTTTGTAAGTCCGTCTCCCCAGCTTGTCCGCGCCTCCAGGGCAGGGGCACGTCTGGTTAAGTGAGTGTTCCCCAAACCAGAACTGGGGTGGCATAGCAGATGCTCACGAGCCCCGCCAACAAGCGTATGGGGCCACGTGCGCACCCCCGCGTGGCACAGGGACACTGATCAAACCAGCTCTGTCTCCCTTCCTTGACAGGGGGTCTGGCCTAGGGGTCGGCCCAAGAGGCTCTCCTAAGGTGCCTCATCGGGCAGGAAGCTGGCGGGGAGCCTCCCAGAGTGCGGGCAGCCCTCAGGGCTCCCCCAGGGAAGGGGAGCCGCACTCTCCTCCCTCCATGGGGCTCTCACCCTCGGGGACGCAGCCACCCTGGTACAGCTCCCTAGAGGGGGGCTTCAGGGCCTGAGCTTGGTGGAAGGGCAGGAGTGATGTGCAGCCACCCGAGCTGCACTCCAGGCCTGGAAGCTCATCCCCTTTCTCCTCCGCACTTGGACTTTGGAGTGAGACTCACGCCTCATCTTACGGGAGAACAGCGGCCGACAGCAGGAGCACAGGTGTGTGGGTGGTGCTTCCCAAATTACCCGACTGCAAGCCCCTGTGCAGAAGCCTGGGGCGGGGGGCGGAGATGGGGCGGCAGGGGCAAGCACTCAGGTTATGAGAAGCAGAAGGGTTTCTGCCAGGAGCCACAGGTTGGATGGGACTCAGGGGGTCACAGAGCCCACCCTCCCCACGTGTGATGAATCGTTCCTCACTAAACGGTCACCCAGGCCTTGCTGAGCGCCTCCTGAGACAGCCCACGGGATGGCCGGGGCTCTGCCATTTGCATCGGATGCCAAAGCTTTTCATTCCGCCATCAGGCCCTGGCACATCGGCCCAGGAGAGGCTGGAGCAAAGAAGATGGTGTTTCGTGGCCAGGTTTTGATAACGGGGGTTGGGAGGGAAGGAGAGGTTCCTGGAGGGGGAGAAGGGGGAGGTAAGAGAAGGGCATCTCAGGGGCCCCCGGCCCAGGACAGACTTTGCCCAATCCCTCTCCTTCCGGGGACCAGGTCCGCCTCAACCTATGGACGGCCACTGCTTTCTAGAGGTGAGGCGCGAGGAGGGGGCCGTTCCGCTTTGTCCGCGAGGGCAGGAAGAGGGGCTTATGATGGACAGAAACATCTTCCTGCTGCATAGTGACTATTCTTGACATTTTACTAAAATCTTACAAAGTATTTTCACATGAATTAACACATTTGATCCTCACAACAACCCCACTGCAGAGGCAGGGAGGACCTCACGCCCACCTCCCCACCGCTGCGCACACACGCGCACCATTTTAGGGATGAAGAAACTGAGGCTAAAGACATGGCTGTAGAGGAAAGCTTCCCGGCTCCGCAGTGGCTGTAACGAAGGCACCTGCACCTCCGCCGTGGGGGGCACCCTGAATGCCCCCCCACGGCTGCTGCTTACACAGTTCTCCTCACCTATTAACGTTGGTCAGAGCTCAACCCTCACTGGCTGATGGAGGAGAATTTAATGAAGAGATTTTATGTGAAGGTGTGGGCAGGGCTAAGAAAACCCAGCAAGGGCCAGGAAAGTACCTGGGACCAGCCAGAGTGGGATGTCATTGCCACCCCCCAACAGGAGTGAAGGGAGCAGAAACTGGAACCCCAGGATCTGTGGCAGGGAGAAGGGGGTGCCCCAGGAGCTGGGGTCTCTGGCAGAGGAAAGCCACCAGGCTCGCCCTCTGCAAACCCACAGGGGCTCACAGGGTGGCCAGATTTAGCAAATGAAGATACAGGATGCCCAGATAAATTTGAACTTCAGATTAATGAATAACTTTTTGTATAAGTACTTCCCAAAGATTGCATGGGATATACTGATACTAAAAATGTTTTTGTTTATCTAAAATTCAAAACTAACCGGGCATCCTGTATTTTATCTGGCAATGCTAACAGGGAAGGAGCCGGGGAATAAAAACCCAGACCTCTCTCTCCTCCCAGTGCCTCCCATTGGCCCAACCAAAGTGGAAACCCAGTGGAAAGAGAGCTGGTTTGATGAAGTCTGTAGAGATCAGCACCTAAGGGCCCAGAGAAGGAGGAGAAGCTGGGGGGTGGGGCTGGGGGAGCAGCAGGGACCAGCTCACACAGCATATTGTAAGGAGAGAAGCTGCACAAACCCAGCTCGTGACAGCGACCCAAGAGGGCAGGTAGAATGGTGAAGACGCCCATCCCATAGCAACTCGCCAAGCGTCCTGGCAGCCCACTTAGCTGCTCTGACCTCAGTTCCCTAATCAATGGAAGGGGGAGTTATTAGACAAGATTTATTTCTAAGATCCCTTCTAACGTTAAAATTCTTTGACTTGTAAATGACAGCAAAAGAAATAGGTGCTCTACTGTTTAAAAAAAATCTTACTGCACAGCAGCCCAGGACCCTCGTGCAGAGAATCCAACCAGCCTGGCCCCAAGGCAGATGCATGACCAGGACTCCAGGGTGCTGACCAGAAGTGGAATCCTACCCAGGACCCTCTGTTTCAGAATGAAAGAAAGTATGGGAATGTCAAATGGTGGAACCACCGTGGAAAACAGTATGGTGGTTCCTCAAAAAATTAAACACAGAATTACCACACGATCCAGTAATGTCGCTTATGGGCATACACCCAAAAGAATTGAAAGCAGGGACTCGGTTATCTGTATGCCCATGTTCAAAACAGCATTATTTACAATCGCCAAAAGGTGGAAACAACCCAAGTGTCCGTCAACAGATGAATGAATAAACAAAATGTGGTCCTTACAGACAATGGAATATTACTTGGCTTCTAAAAGGAAGGGAACTTTGCCTCATACTACGACATGGATGAACCTTGAGGATATTATGCTCGGTGAAATAAGCAGCCACTAAAGACAAACATCGTATGATTCCACTTATGTGAGGTCCCTAGAGTAGTCACATTCATAGAGACAGAAAGCAGAATGGTGGTTGCCAAGGGCCAGGGCGAGAGGGGGTGAGGAGTTAGTGTTTAACGGGGACAGAGTTTCAGTTTAAGAAGATGAAACAGTCCTGGAGATGGATGGTGGTGATGGTGGCACAGCAATGTGAAGGGACTGAATCATACATTTAAAAATGGTTAAAATGGTAAATTTGATGCTATGTGTATTTTACCACATTTTTTAAAGGATGAAAAAAAGTGTATCTTCTAGTTTAGAACAGTTTCTATCTAAAGCATTAAACTGGAGGAGCTTAACCTTAAGTTAAGGTTAACCTTAAGTTAATTAAACTTAACCTTAAGTTAATTAAACTTAAAATCTTTTGCACAGCAAAGGAAACATCAACAAAATGAAAAGACAACCTACTGAATGGGAGAAAATATTTGCAAATAATATGAAGATAAGGGGTGAATATCCAACGTATATAAACAACTCATATAACTCAACATCAAAAAAACCCAAACAACCCAATTAAAAAATGGGCAGAAGATCTGAATAGATATTTTTCAAAAGAGGAAATGCAGATGGCCAACAGGCACATGAACAGATGCTCAACATCACTAATCAGCACGGAAATGCAAATCAAACCCACAATGAGATATCACCTCACCCCTGTCAGAATGGCTATCATCAAAAAGAACACAAATACCAAGTGCTGGACAGGGTGTGGAGAAAAGGGAACCCTCGCACACTGTCGCTGGGAATGTAAATTGGTGCAACTACTGTGGAAAACAGTATGGAGTTTTCTAAAACACTAAAAATAGAATTCCCATATGACCCAGCAATTCCACTCCTGGATATATATCCACTCCTGGATATATATCTGAAAGAAACAAAAACACTAATTTGAAGAGATACATGCACCCCAGTGTTCATAGCCTTATTTACAATTGCCAAGATATTGAAGCAACCTACGTGTCCATCAACAGATGAGTGGATAAAGAAGATGTAGTACGTATATGCAATGGAATACTACTCAGCCATGAAAAAGAATGAAATTCTGCCATTTGCAACAATGTGGATGGACCTAGAGGGTATTATGCTTAGTGAAATAAGTCAGACAGAGAAAGACAAATACTGTATTATATCACTTATATATGGAATCTAAAAAATACAACAAACTAGTGAATATAACAAAAAAGAAGCAGACTCACAGATACAGAGAAGAAACTAGTGGTTACCAGCATGGGGTGGGGGACAATATAGGGAATCGGGCGGTGGGAGGTACAAACTATTGGGTGTAAGAGGGGCTCAAGGACGTATTGTACAACACAGGGAACATAGCCAATTTTTTGTAATAACTGTAAGTAGAAATAAACTTTAGAAATTGTATAAAAAAGAAAAAAATTTTGAATAAAAACAACAAGTTAAACTGGAAAAAGGATTTTAGCCCACAAAGGAGTAGTCTTCAGTTATCTGGAAAGTTCATTTGTAGCAAAAGCAGCATTTTCTCATGATGTTGGATAACAGTGGTTTTATTGCAACTAGATCACCTTCATTAAAAATGTTTTGAAACATTAATCATAAAAATCAAGTTGTATGGAGGGCCCTGTAGTGTCTTCATCACAGGACCCTCACATGTTAGTATGATCAATGCTTAGATTTTGTGACACTAAGAACAAACAGCCCATAGATATTTCCTTTCAGATCTTTTTTTTTTTTTTTGGAGTATCGTTGATTTACAGTGTTGTGTTAGTTTCTGCTGTGCAGCAAAATGATTCAGTTATATACGTACATACCTCCACTCTTTTTTAGTTTCTTTTCCCATATAGGGCATTACAGAGTATTGAGCAGTGTTCCCTGTGCTCTACAGTAGGTCCTTATTAGTTATGTATTTTATGTATAGTAGAGTGTATACGTCAATCCCAATCTCCCAGTTTATACCTCCACCCTTCCTCCTTGGTAACCATACGTTTGTTTTCTACATCTGTGACTCTGTGTGTTTCTGTTTTGTAACTAGTTTCGTTTGTACCATTGTTTTAGATTCCACATATAAGCACTATCATATGATATTTGTCTTTCTCTGTCTGACTTACTTCACTGAGTATGACAATATCTAGGTCCATCCTTGTTGCTGCAAATGGCATTATTTCATTCTTTTTTATGGCTAATAGTCCATTGTATATATGTACCACATCTTCTTTATCCATTCCTTCATCTCCTTTCAGATCGTTACATCTCCTTTCAGATCTTTGTCTTCCGGATACATTATTCTTCTCTTCCCAGATCTTTCCAGAAAAGTAGGGAGTTCAGACTGACTTTCATTAATTTTCATGCCCACCTCAGTGGAGAAAGAGTGATCTTTTTTTTTTTAATTTTTTTGGCCGTGCCACGCAACATGCGGGATCTAAGTTCCTCTACCAGGGATCAAACCCATGCCCCCTGCAGTGGAAGCACGGAGTCTTAACCACTGGACCGCCAGGGTAATGTGTCTGTTCATTTCGAAGAGTGAAGAGTCAGCCCTTCCCACTCTTCCGGAGCAGTGTCATGTCCTTCTCTGGGAGGTGGGGAAGTCTTAGCACGGGCTGAAAACAATTTCACAGAATCCCTACAGGCCCGCTGTGCAGGGCAGAGCAGGGCACACACAGGTGAGGAAGAACTGGTTCCTGCCTCTGAGAAATTTCTAATCTGGTGATGGATAAGGCTCGCATGTAATAACAATTAAACAGGGGAGACCCTTTCGCTCATACCCCGTCAGGGGAATTTAAGGAAAAAAAGAGACGTATCCAGCTAAAGGGTTCAGGAAAGGGCTCACAACTTCATAAGAGAACATATATGACTGAACACGTGAGACGTAACTCAATATCACTAGCCATCAGGGAAATGCAAAGGTAGATCACAGTGAGACACGTCTACACACACACACGACAATGGCTACAAGTTTTATTTAATTGTAAAACCCAATACGAAGAGTTGGAAAGAACGTAGCAGAACTGAATCACTCACACATTGCAGTTTCACAAGCGAAAACATCTGTCAAAACTCATCAAAGCTTATGTAAATGGGTTCAGCTTATTGTACATAAATTATACTGCAATAAGGTAATTATTTTAAAAATTCATAAAGCCACAGTGCAAAAGGAGAAGAAAAGCAAACAAAAATGTCAATACAGTTGTTTAACAGCTATTCAGATATAATTGATATACCCCAAACTGCACATAGTAACTGCACATATATTTAATGTATATAATTTGATGAGTTTGGAGAGAGAGAAGGGAGGGAGGAAAGGAGCGAAAGGAAGGAAGGAAGGAAGGAAGGAAGGAAGGGAAGGAGGGAGGGAGGGAGGGAGGGAGGACAGACTCCCTTCCTGGATTGCAGACAGCTGCCATGAAAGGACACAGCAAGAAGGCAGCCGTCTGTAAGCCAGGAAGAGAACCCAACCTTGCTCGTACCCTGATCTCACGCTTGCAGCTTCCAGAACTGTGAGAAATAAACGTGTTATTTAAGTCCCCCAGGCTGTGGTATTTTGTTATGGCGGCCTGAGGAGGCAAATCCAGGCTGTTGACCTTTACCCCCTCTACCCACCGCCAAGCTGCTCTCCTGCTCAGCCGCTGTCCTTCAGCTCCCACCCAGACCACCACTGAGGGTGCAGGGGCTAAGGGCGCCGGTTCCAAAGCCAGTGGGTGCATTGATGCCCTTGACTTTCGCCTCACTGTGCACATTGTGTGACTCTCACTTCCCTCCAGGCCTGACCTCTCTGGCCATGGGACAGGTCCCCATGACAGCCCAGTGAGCACCTCCCACACCCCAAACTCCCTAACTCAACCCTCCCCAGTCTCCCAGGTCCTTGCAGTCGCTCAGGCTGCAAAGCATGGCGTCCTCACAACGCCTCTGTCATTCGCACATCCAATCCATCAGCAATCCCGGTGGCTCTGCGTTTGAGACACGGCCAGGCTGACCTGTCCTCCCCTTCTCCGCTGCCACCGCCAGACGCAGAGACTACTGGGCCGCCTTAGTCTCCTCTGGATGAACGCCCTGCTTCCACCCCCACCCTTGTCCCTCCGCCGGGCCACAGTGGTCCTTTGAGACCTAAGTCACCTAAGTCAGGGCGTGTTCTTCCCCTGTGAGGCCCCAGCAGTACCCAACCCCTCCCCCTCCCCTCCCCCCCCACCCCCCCACCCCGCGGCTGCTGAACTGACTCCCGATGCTCCATCCCCAGAGTTCCCTGCCTGGACTACAGCGTCACCCTCCTCCTCCGGGTCTCCCTCCTCACCCCTCCTTCTTCCTGCTTCCCCCTCAATGCTCCATCAAGCAGCCACGGGGAGCAGGAGTTCCAGAACATTCCCCTGCTTTAAACCCTTTCGGGCTTTTTCAGAACCCGCGGGACAGAGCTCAGACTTCTGCCTGAGGGACCTCAGGGTGTGGCCTCCGCTCTTACCTACCCCAGCTTCCCCACCAGGGAGCGTGCCCGCCTCACTCTCCATCTGCAGGGCCCGCCGGGAGGAGGGCTCCGTCAGGGGATGGGTGGTCAAGCCTAGTGGTCCTGGGCCAGCCCCCTGCTGCCCCCCCCCCCACCGCCACACACACCACACATCCCCGCTGCCTGGGGAGAAACCCCCCACCCTTCCTTCTCTTGCTAATTCCTGGTTGGCCTTCAAGACTCAGGTCAGGTGTCACTTTCTTCCAAAAGCTTTCCTTAATTAAATGAGGTATTTAATCAAACATTAGTTGAGCATCTAGCGAGTACAGTACCGGGGGACATTTCAAAGGCCTCAGAGCTGGACCTGCCCAGTCCCAAGGATTCAAGTTCGTCCCACGGATTCAGGAGCTCGGGATGTGGGTCCCTGGGCAGCAGGTGTCTTGTGAGAGACCCCCTTTGTGTACCCCTGCCGCCTGCGCTTTGAGCAAAGCTCGTCTGAGCACTGTGCCATGGGGTTGTACTCATACTGTCTCCTCTAATGATCACAGCCCAGGTGAGAATAGATACCATTATTATTCCCATTGTATACGATGAAAAAGCTGGGGCTCAAGAGGGTTCCTTGCTCCAGGTCAGCCAGCTGGTAAGGGACAGAGCCTCTTACAGCTAAAAACGATTTCAGGGACCATGTAACCCAGGGGTTCTCCACCCACTGCATCAGAACCACCCGGGGCTTCAAAACACACTTCTCCTAGAGATTCTGATTCAACCAGCGTGGATGTCCTCTCTTCCCAGGGGACCCTCAGGCACGGCCAGAATCGAGAACCACTGACTAATCCAACTCTTTGACTTTACAGGTAGGGAAACTAAGGTTTGGAGAGCCCAGATGATGTTTCCAGGTCACACACAAATTTGACAGACCTAGGATTAAAATGTAGGTTTTTCTGACACCGCATCGCATGTTCTTTCCAACGTGTCGGTGTTTTCCCAACAACTTTACCCCTTTTAGGGAGGATAATGTGGGCTTCTCCAACTAAAGACATTAGACGCTCAAAAACGTGGCCAACTTTCTAGTCAATGTGACCCCAGGCAGGGGACACTGCAGAGCAATCCCCCCACCCTGGCACAAGGAATCTCTACCCCCCAGGAGAAGGAGACAAAAGAGGTCTTTCTCCCCAAGGAAAAAACCCAAACTGCTCTCCGGCGCCATCTAGTGACACGGAGAGGTGTGTGTCAGCGCTTTCGGAAGCCGGGAAGGACAAACTGACTCGGTTCAACACAACTGGAGCTTTGGACACAGAAGTCCTCAGGTGAGAGTCTCCGCAGTGGAGGGGGCCACAGAATTGTCACCAGGGAGGTGAGCGCTGAGGAAAGGTAGGAATTTACATTAAAACAAAGCACTTTACTGAGAAGGGATAAGGACAATTAGGTATGGCAGCTCTTCAAAAAATTAAACATAGAATTACCATATGACCCAGCAATCCCATCCCTGGGTATGCACACAAAAGACCTGAAAGTAGGGCATCATGCAGGTGTTGGAACCCCATGTTCACAGCAGCTCTAGTCACAATAGCCCAAAGGTGGAAACAACCCAGGTGTCCATCGACAGATGAGCGGGTAAACAAAATGTGGTCTGTACGTAAGACAGAATATTATTCAGCCTTAAAAAGGAAGGAGATTCTGCAGTAGGCTACATCATGGCTGAACCTCAAAGACATTATGCTCAGAAATAAGCCAGACATGAAAGGACAAGTACTGTGTGATCCCACCGTACGAGACACCTAGAGCAGTCATATTCATGGGGACGGAACGTAGCCAATAGAATGGTAGTTACCAGGGGCTGAGGGAGGGGGAAATTACGGGGAGTTATTGTTTAATGAACATCGAGTTTCAGTTTGGGAAGATGAAAAACTTCTGCAGATGGATGGTGGTCATGGCTGCACCACAATGAGAACGTACTTCATACCCCTGAGCTGTGCACTCAGAAAAAGGTTCAAATGGGAAATTTTATGTTACATACATTTTAGCACAATAGAGGGGAGAGAGAGAGAGAGAAAGAGAGTTAGGCGTCAGGCTCCAAGTGCTGGGTGAGACTGAATCGAGCAGCGCAGCCCAGACCAGGGAAGGCATTCACTCCTCACTCACTCATTCATTCAACCACCAGCAAATACTGACACCACCACATGCCAAGAATCATTCCAGGCACTGCAGACCTGGTATCGAAACCAAGGGGATGAAACTCCCCACCATGCTGGAGCCAACAGTCTAATGACAACAACCAGATAAGCAAGTAAATACCCCAAGTGACAGATGGTGATTCTGCTGGAGAAAAGAGCAGGGGCCGACGCAGGGGCCGGGCCGGGGCTGGTGGTTGAAGAAGGAAGGGAAGGTTTTCTGACATGATGACATTTGACAAAGGATCTTGAAGACAGTGGGCTGCATCTAGGCAAGTGGACCAAGTGCACGGGTCCTGGAGGGGACCTTGCTCTGGGTGCTGGGGTGGGGATGGGGGAGGAGTGGGCAGAGGGGCAGAGAGGTGGCCAGGGCCAGATCCTGCAGGGCCTTGCTGGCCCTCGTGAGGCCTGTGGTTTTCCCCACAAATGAGCTTGGGAGTCACGGGCGCGGGAGTTTGGGCAGAGCAGGATGTGAACAGGATCATGCGGGCTCCTGTGGGAGAAGAGACGAGTGGGTGACACAGGTGGAGAGGAAGGCCAGGGTGAGGCGGCTGTAGAAATCCAGGCCAGAGGCAATGGAAGATTGACCAGGGAGGCCTGGTAGAGAGAGCCGAAGAAGGGTGGTCCGAGTGTGGGTCCACATCAGGAGCCATGGGATTTCCCGGTGGCGTGGACACAGGTAAGAGGAGGAGAGGAGTGAAGGGTGACTCCAAAGTGTTTGGCTTCTGTCCCGAGTGCCTGGAGGGAGGGGCTGTCCACTTAGTGAGACGGGAAAGAGGGGCGGGTTTGGGGAGAAGCAGCCGAATGACGCTCTGGGACATACTCGGCCTGAGACGGCTGTGCGATGTCCTAGGGGAGAGGCGGAGGAGACACGAAGGGGGTGTCTGGGGACTGGAAGCCATGATGTGATCACACAGGGAGCGGATGCAGATGCACAGGAAGGAGCCCCCTGCGTGCGGACTGCACAGAGGGGCCTGAGAAGGAGAACAGCGTGTCCTAGACAGCGAGAAGGAGAGGGGAGGAGAGTGTGCTCGCTTTGAGCGCGGTCAGCCGAGTCAAATGCCGCTGATGGGTCAAGGTGATTACGACTGAGAACTGACCATTGGATCCAGCAACGTGCAGGCCACTGACCTTGACAAGTTAGACCCTGGCAAATGAGAACTGGAGTAGGAAGTTCTAGTTTTGTCATCCCCGTGTCCTTGAGGACCCGGATTCTTGTGGGGAAGAAGAGATGCACGTGCAACCTAGAAGAGGTTAAGGAAAACCGCTGCAGAACCAGGACCTCGCATGTGAGCCGTATCACCAGGTGGCCAACTAGGAGGTGAGGAAGCATCTCTTCATAGAAATATTCCAACCAATAAGAGAAAGTAGGGAGAGGATATCACCATTTTGCACCACCCCGTGTACTGGTGGACCTCAGCATGAACAACTGCCGACATCACCAAGAGGGAGGCAACCAGACATTATGATCCCCTCTGATTAAAAAAAAAAAAAAAAGGCATCAGCATTAAGAGTCCTGCCAGGGACTTCCCTGGTGGTCCAGGGGTTAAGACTCTGCACTTGCATTGCAGGGGGTATGGGTTCAAGCCCTGGTCGGGGAACTAAGCTCCCACAGGCCACGTGGCACAGCCAAAAAAACCAAAAAAAAAAAAAAAGAGTCCTGCCAAAGGAAGGCAACACAGGCTTCCAGTGCCAGCGTGCAGGAAACACAGCAGACAGAGGAGCAAGCTAAACTGCACCATGAGGACGAATTAGAAGGATCCAGACAGCAGGGAATGCTACAGGTCAAACAGCCCCCATCCCCAGCAGATGCGCTGTTAAGGGAAAAAATACTTTTAAAAAGCACGGAGATGAAACATAGATGAAAAGAATTGAAACGCATATTAAAATTTTTAACTACGCAAAAGTAAACTGTAGTGTCCAGGGATACATACTTGAGTGCTATCAAGAAACACGAGGAAGTGATTACTGTAAAAGTCAGGCTAACTGAACCCCAACCCTTGCGGGGGGAAGGGCGGGGGCTGGGATTGTGACAGGCTCACGGCGGGGCTTCTGGAATAGTTGCAGAGTTCTATTTGGGTGTTATTTGTTTTTAATCGTTTATTAAGGTGCACATTTGTTTGTGTTTCTTCCTGTATACGGCCCCCTTAGGGGGCATTCTGGAAACATGAGAAAGTTCCAGAAACGGATAGGGGTGATGGTTGCACAACAATGTGAACGTACTTAATGCCACTGCAGTGTGCACTTAAAAACGGTCAAAACGGTAAATTTGATGCCATATATATTTTATCATAACAAAAAAGAGGGGATAGCGTTACCCAGACAATTATTCAGAGCCCTCTTAGACCGAAGCTGTTGTTTTGTTCTGAGTTCACGGGAACATTTTATTCTCCGTTTTTGTTTTTTCCCTTCTTAATAGTCACGGGCCCCATCTTCCGCACGAGGATCACCTACGGAGTTTGCTAATGCAGGTTTCTGGGCCCCTCCCAACACAGATGCGGTCAGCCCATAGGTCACCCTTTGAGAAAGACCCTTGCAGACCCTCTGGTCCGCTGTAGGCCATTGGCCAAGTCACGTGAGCCAATGCCTAGGCCTACTTTCCTTCCTAGGAAACTGTCCTCACGCTTAGGGCGACAGCGTGGAATTGCTTCGTGCAGACTTGGGCTCTGTCCCTCCATAACTGCTCTGAAGGTCCGTTCATTCCTGCGTTCGTTCATTCAACAAGCCTCAGCACCTACTTCGCGCGGGGCCTGTGGCTTAGCTGCTTCCCGCAGCCAATCGGAGTGCGCAGGCCAGGGTCCCACCTCCCCCTCCTGAAGTCCCCGTGGGAGCCAGAACAGCCGCCTGTGTCCTGCCCGAAGACAGGCGCTCCAGAGCACTCCCGTTTCCCATTCGGTGCGACACGTTCCTTCCAGACACCGGACGGCTGGCCTGGCAGGCTCCTCGGGCCGGCCTCCCTGCCCTCCTGTTCCCAGGGTCTCTCTTGCCCTCCAGGCTGCTGTCACCTGAGGACAAGTCAGGCTAACAGCCCCAGTCAGCTGGCCGGGACCGGACTCCGCAGAGGTCCTGCCAGGCCTGCAGCTCCCACACTGGGCCCTGGGAGACCTGGTCTCGCCTTTGCCCCACCCCCAGAGCTCTCCTCCCAGGGACGACCCTTCTTGTCCCTCCTCCCCTGGGGGTGTGCCTCCTCTCTGTCCCCCCAACCAGGCATCCCTGGATTTCTGACACCCCTGGGACCTGGGAGGGGGCCACAATGTTCCCCCTTAGAATGTGAGAGCCAGACAAGAGCCTGTTACTGTGAAATGAAAGCATTTCACCATCTGCCCGTCAGGGTCTTTGCCAGCTGATGGATGCTAAGTGAGCACTTACTGTGTACACTTTGGGAATACAAAGACTAAGGTGGCTTGGCTTTGAGAAGTGAAGAATGCACATTAGCAGAGCCAGCCAGCTAATAATTCCAGCAGGGATACGGGGGCCAAACCAGTAGCTGTGACCTCGGAGAGGCAGCCTGTCTACTGGGTTCTGGGCTGGACTCCTAAGGCCTGTGGCCTGGGTCCAGATCTTCACTCTGCGTCCGACCAGCCGTGTGGCTGGGGCAGGTCACTTAGCCTGTCCTGCCTCAGTTTCCTGATCCAAGTAACAGGAAAGACATCAAGTGGCTTGGTGCACTGTTGTATTACGTCGATTAACACAGATAAAGGATTTAGAACATGGTGGTCCCAGGGCCTCACAGAGTGGGTGTTGGCTGTAATCGTCATATCGTCATCGTCACTGTCATCACTGTTGGCACTGTCACCACCCTCAGGATTTGGAGGCAAGGGGAGCATCAGTGGGCTGGGGATCTTTCACAGAGGTGGGTCTTGAGTTAGAGCTCAAAGCAGAGGGACCTGGCTGCATGCCTACACCATGAACACTTACATGGCCCTTCCTCTGTTCTTCACACACATTACAGAGGGTTTACTAAGAAAGAGCGGGAATTGGATGCCAGCCAAACAAAAAGTTGTGCGTGGAAATGCAGAAAAGGGTTCAGGGACGTTTACGAGCCCATGGAGTATAGACGGAGTTAAGGATTGGCGTTCCAGTAGAAGCGCCTGCCAGTTTTTCTCATGCCGGCTTTCTAGAAGGAGTGACGTGATGGGACGCCCCTTCTCACCCCCAGCCTCGCTCTTCTACCCCTGCCCCCTGCCCCCACTTCCACAGGCTCTCAGTGGACTGACTGTTCAGGCCTTAACCACTCTGGAGAGCTATTATGATCTAGCAGGTGAAGAAAATCATTCACTTTTCAAAGCGGTGCGTGTGATTTTCACCATTGACTGTAACAGCAACAGAGAATCATTTCAGCTGGCTGAGTGCATGGTCTGTGTGTGCTAAGCTTCTCTAAGCGTGGATTTACACAATGAAGCAATTAGCCCCCTGGGACCCACTCAGTGCCGTGGAGTACATAGTGTGTGTTTCATAGACGGGCTAAGCAGGTGCCAGAACCATTGCTCAGGACTCACGGTCGGTCTGGAGACCAGTGAACACTCAGAGACTGTCTTCCCAAAGCTTCCATGGTGAGGCGGGGGCCCCAGCGATCACTCACCCAGCCAGCAAACAGGCATGATGTTCTGCTCATCTGCCACCAGCCAGTGAAAGAAAAGAGCAGAGGCGGGACCTCCCTGGTGGTTGAGTGGTTAACACTCCATGCTCCCAACGCAGGGGGCCCGGGTTCGATCCCTGGTCGGGGAACTAGATCCCGCATGCCACAAAGAAGATCCCCCATGCCACAACTAAGAGCCAGCGCAGCCAAATAAGTAAATAAATAAATTAAAATATTTAAAAAATGAAAAAGCAGAGGAGCTGCCCAAGGAGGCGTGTGCCCCCTTGCTTCTCCCCGCTTCCCACGTTGACAGACTGTGCCCGTGAGTCCAGAGCAATCGTCAGACCGCAGACGAGAAAGCATCCGGGCTCCACTGCTGTGGTCATGGACACAGGATTGCGGTCTTGAATAAGAGCATTGCGGTCGCGACGGTTGCGTTGTCTGAAAGTGTTTCAGGACCCGCCTGGCTCCTTGACCCAGTCTCTCCATTCCCCACCAAAGAGTCTCCTGGGTCCTCCGTGGAGAGCTCAACCTGGCCCCAGGGGCTGGTCACCCTGTCCCAAGATGGGACACTTCAAGGAGCCCCAGGCCGGGCTCCACTCAAGATCCTTGAGACAGAGACCTGAGGAACTTACAATTCTGAGAGAAAAAAGCAGATACAAAGTTACACATACAGCAGGGATGAAGCTCACCCGGGTATAAAGAAAGAAATATGCCCCCCTGTCAGCCAGGGTGACCTTTCAGAGTGAGTCGCTTCCTAATTCTTTGCATTTTCTAAAATTTTCTTCGATGAACAAGCAAGAAATAAGGAGTTCCCTCCTGCGATTGACACCTGTTCTTTCTTCCCTCTCAGATTCCTCCCCCCCCATGTTACTGTCCCCCACCCCACCCAGCCCTGCCACCCACTCCATGCAATTCCACTTGGATGTCCCTGCTTTTCCAAGTCACAGGGGCTCATGAGGCAGCCTGGCCAGAGACAGATGTGGTCCCTGGTGGGGCAGGAGGGCCTGTCAGCTGGGCAGAGCTGGACGCTGGGAGAAAGAGGAATTCTCCCTTTGGGGGACTCAAGCGCGGAGGATCACGTAAGCCTGAAGCTGCCGATTGTGCGGCTGCATGGAGAAAGGCTGCTTCAGAATGAAGCCAACGAGTGAGAAAACAGAGCTGAGGGACAGAGACCGAGTCTCGGGGATGTCACTTGAGCCCCGAGGTCAGCATGACCAAAGCCAGCCTTGCAAGTTCTTTTTACTGAACTTTCCTTCCGGCCTGCGCAAGCCTGGGGGGAATTTCTACCCCCTTGCCATGGGAAGATTCCTGACGGCACTGCCTTACAGGGCTGTGGTGCGGTGACGCTGCTTAGAAACACAAGGTGCACCCGCTGGGGTGGCCGACAGGTGTCCCGGGTGCCAAAGGCCGCCCACAGATGGGTTTGGTTGGCCCACGTGGGATTAAAAATTTGAGTCAACCCTTTAGAATCTGGATTTTATCTATAACTCTAGATTTTCTGTGTCTCTGAAAAAAATAACAAGACCTGGGAACACTGGGCTTATGTCCTACATGGCAACATTTACCTGGAGCTGCAAAGGGGCTGCCCTTTTGGTTGTGGCATTCATTCTCTAACAGCTCCCACGTCTCCTTATTTTCTCCCCAACACTGTGGCTGGATGTCAGTTAGCATTTGTAATTGGCCTGCAGGACTGACGGCCCCCAGTGAATCCCCCCTCCTGGGCTCTGTGCCCCTGTGTGGCCCCGCCCATGCTTACACCTGCCAGGCCATGTGACTTGCTTTAGCCAATGAGACACCAGCGTGTAACAAAAGCAGAGGTTTGATAAGCCTTGGTGTTGGGCTTGGCCCTCCTTGAAGATGGGGCTGGAATGAGACACCACATGGGGAGAGAGGCCAGAGAGCCAGGAAGTGCTTATAGGATGAGGGAGACGCATCAACAAATACGGAATCTACTTCTGAAAAGGCTGCCATTGGCCAAATCTAGGATGATTTGAGCATCAAAATAAATAATGGTACCAATAATTAAAATCCATTGACTCTAATAGGAAAGCGTAAATCCACAGAGATATACATAAGTAAAATGAACATCAAGAGTTAATGATGAACGGAGATCCTTGCAGAGTTTCAAAGAACCTCCCCACAAAAGTGGCAGAAAACCAGGGAAAGGAGTAACTCTTATTATAAAAGAGAAGCCTGGCAGGCACCACCTGCATCACATGGACAAGGAAACGTCACGGATGGGGCCAACTGAAACCACGACCCACCCGTGGACGCGGTGAGAAAAATACGGCAGTGTTTCTGGGATTGTTTTACCAAATTGTCCAGCTGCTTGAGTGGGAGGGAGGGCAAACAGAGAGAATTACAGGGGAAGAAAAAAGAAATCACGTAGTAGCTCGAAAGTATTATCCTCCCAAGAGAACTGGAAACATGTCCACACAGAACCCTGTACGTGAACGTTCATGACAGCATAATATTCATGATCGCCCCAAAGCGGAAACGACCCAAAAGTCCAGATGCAGGAGGTGTTCCCAGACATTCCTCAACACGAAGGAATGAAGTACTGACATTTGCTACAACACGGATGAACCTGAAAAACAATACACTCGGTGAAGGTCTTCCCTGGGTCACTGTCATAACCTCCTGACCTCATGGCGGCTTCCTGTCTCACCTCACAACCCGCCGTTTCCCACATAGCAGCGAGCAAGCTTCTAAAAACATGAGTCATACTGTGTCATTTTCCTCCCTTCAGTTCTCCAGGAGCTCTCCAGATAATTACTAGGATAAAATTCAAGCCCCTCCCCATGGCCCACCAGGGGCCGAGCGACCAGGCTCCTCCCCAGCTTCCAACTGCTCCTTTCCCCCCTCCCTGGCTCAGCAGGTGGCAGCCACACAGCCTCCTTTCTTCTCACCAAACACGCCAAGCCCTTTCCCACCTCAGGGCCTTTGCACTTGCTGTGAGAAGCACTCTAAGTTGCCCACCCCACCTCTCCACCCCCTCACAAGCCACCTCTGCTGTTGTTCCAAGATACCACCCCATCTCCTTCCTTCATAGCAGCTGGTCATCTGCAGTTGTTACATCTATTCATGTATTTGCTGCATCTTTCCCAACCAGAGACAACATCGCCATGAGTTCAGGGACCTGTTCTGTCCTGTCTCCACCACGTCACCAAGGCTCAATGCAGTACCTGGCATACAGTCATACAGAGCTCAATAAATATTTGTCCAGTGAATGAAATAACCAAGAGCTGATCATGTCTTATAAGCTTTATAGCACTTCTTACAGCGGGTTCATTTATTTATTTACTTGTTGACTGTGGCTCTGCCCTGCCTAGAATGTAAACTCCATGCAGGCAGGAACTCTCTATGTCTCAGTTCCCACCACACTCACAGTGCCCAGAGCACTGCCAAGCACAGAGCAGACCATTAATGAACAGTTGCTGAACATTGGGTGACTGTTGATGAAATCTTATCATTTCATCAAATTCCTGAAAAAAAAATATATATATCTTTTTACGTAGGCTCCTGAGACAGCATCTCAGAGTTACTCTGCTGCGTAGCACGGAAGCTAGGCTTCACCTGAACCCCATCAACAACAGCTGAGGGCTGCTTCTGGGGCATTAACTCTGCTGCACTTCCCGCTTGGCTTGTCCAATGCCCAGGCCCAGTACAGTCTAAGAGCCAGGGGGGAAAGGCCTCAGGACTTGAGTCTCAGGGGCCCGTGGTCAGCAGCTCAGTGCGTAGAGACGAGGACTGAGGGAAAGGCAGGAAGCCAGCAGCAACAAACTCAGCCTAATTCTATTTCGTGAAAAGCAGAACAAAAATATGAGAAATCCGATCTACTTAGGTTCCACCCAGGCTCTTTAATCCTTAACTATCAACTCAAATGTTCAATGTGGCCACTTGTATGATGGGAAGTCCAAAGATACTGATGCGGTGGGGTCTTGGTACAGAAGCTGGCTGACCATGTACCGAAGATGGCGCTCCAAGTTTTTGCTGGTACAGGAGCTGTTTCTACCACCTTAATCCCTTCCTTTCGGGTTGAAAGAGCCCATGCCCTGAATCAGGAGCTGGAAAGTGCATACCAAGCCTACCCTAAAATAGTCTGCCCTATTTTATCCCTCGTGCCAATGTGCAGTTAGCATGTGGGGAAGAAAATGGGCCAGGCCTTGATAAACCTCATTTCAGAGACTGCCAGCCACTCTAACAGAATCTAACCCTCCTCTTAGCTCTTACACATACAAACCCCAAGGTGCTAGAGTTGTGATGTAACTTGCTTCCTTCAAAAGTGATTAGAGCAAACTTACTCACTAGGGAAAGGCAACAAAGGAGGAGAAAAGATAGTCTAAATATCTTGGGCACATCCCTTGAGATGTAATTAGTGTATCTTGGTAATCACTCATTTTTAGCTCTGTCATAATTTTCAGCAGCAGGTTAAGCTGCTGAAAATGAAGTGACAGCTACTAATTAGCACATAGATTCAGCAAGTAATGATAAGAAATAGGAAAAAGATGGGTTTGGGGAATGGAAAGCATAAATCATTCTATACATTGATTCCCACCATAATTGTAACAGTCTGGCTATTGAGTTTAAGGACCAATGGCCTGGTTGCTGCACTGAGAGCCTGGCATGCTGCTACCACTGGTGACAGGGCAGTGTCACCTCTCCTGGGTGAAGCCTTCCCACACGAGCTCAGCCCAGAGTCACTCTCCTGTTCTCTGAATTCTGAGACCTGCCATTGATGAGTTCATCTCGTCCCATCCCGGGATACAGCTTTTGCTCATGCCTTCTATCATTGCTAAACTCAGACTGTCGTTTGACTTCTACTGTCACACTTAAATATTCCCTATGAAAATATAAATTCGAGGGTAGAGACCACAGCCATTCCCTACGTATCCAGAATGGAGTCCTGGTATCAACAGAGTTGCTTAAGAAATCATGACAGCTGTGATTGAGGGATGTATTACCTTCCTGCAGAAAAGACACTTAGCCCATCGAATGGGAACTTGTATATCATCAGCTTCAGGTGATTCAGAACTGAGGCCGTGGAACAGCAACTGACCAGTGCACAGGGATGGAGGGACCACTGAAACAATCTCAGGGTCATGGAGGCCGAAACCCAACATTGGCTCACGGAGAGTGACTGTGGTGATGGAAATGGGAGCTAGACGTTCCTTGTTTGAACTAAATGTCCTTTTTCAAATATCCATAAAACTTCACTAGTCTCATTTGGGCTCGAATGAAAGTAACTGCTTTACCTTCATGGTCTAGCCCTTTTGGATACAGTGAAAGATCAATAGAGAAATCCTGAGTGATCCTGACTTGGGCCATGGAGACAAGCTTGGGTGTGTGTATTTGGATCTCTTCCATCAGGCAATGTCTTAGAGGACTGTTCATTCTTTCAAACATCAAACATGTACTGAGTCCTAACAACAGGCAAGGGATGGTGCTAGACACCATCTGGGGAAGGGTGGGTCTAGTGGGTGGAAAGGAGGATGGACAGACAGATGACTCAAAGATCAAGCCTGACCTCGAGACACTTAGAGATGAAATTGGCACATAAATAACTACAATTCTCAGACTTCCCTGGTGGCGCAGTGGTTAAGAATCTGCCTGCCTATGCAGGGGACACAGGTTCGAGCCCTGGTCCAGGAAGATCCCACATGCCACGACGCAACTAAGCCCATGTGCCACAGCTACTGAGCCTGAGCTCTAGAGCCCGTGAGCCACAACTACTGAAGCCCATGTGCCTAGAGCCCGTGCTCTGCAGCAAGAGAAGGCACCGCAGTGAGAAGCCTGCGCACCGCAACAAAGAGCAGCCCCTGCTCGCCACAACTAGAGAAAGCCCAACACACAGCCATAAATAAATAAATAAATAAAATAACTACAATTCTATAGGGAATGATAAGGGGCCTGAGAAGTTCAGAGAAAGTTCTTGGAAGCACCGAGAAAATATGAAAGTAACTGAAATACCACAACATTGTGTAGATTACCTCTCTCTTAGAATTTCTAGCTGGAAAGCATTGAAACTAGAGAACCCTCTGGAACCAGGTAAGTGTCCATTTAGGGTCCCTTAATCATTTCATTCATTGATTTAAATACACTGTGTTTGTTTACTATGTATCTGGATACACTGTGTTTAGTTATATTATATTTGAATACATTCTATTTATCAATTTAAATACATTGTATTTATTGATTTAAGGATCACGGTGAGTAGATACTGTGCACACATCATGTAAAAGTTGATGTTCCACGACAAATAAAATTACTTTGAAGTGGCTGCAAATGTGCCAATGCTTAAATGGCCTCAGTGGTTCTCCTCCAACGAGGGAGAGTGATATTTAAGGACCTTGGCTCAGGCATCCACTAAACAAAGACTCAGTGCTAGACTGGGAGCAGGTCCCAGAGTTTCCTGTGGCCCAGAGTGCAGGCTCCGAATGGCAGCTGCAGCTCAGACATGGCCTCAGATACTCAACTGTGACCAGGGCAATCAGCTCAATCTCTCATGCTTCAGTTTCTTTACCCTTTCAGGTTGTTATGAGGATTACATGAGCCAACATGTAGAGGTGGAGAGGGCTGCACATATGTTAGCTTGTTACTACCATCATCACCACCATCACCATCATCATCACCATCATCACCACCATCACCACCATCATCACCATCACCATGATCATCACCACCATCATCACCATCACCACCATCACCATGATCATCATCACCACCATCACCATCACCATGATCATCATCACCACCATCATCACCACCATCACCACCATCATCATCACCATCACCATGATCATCATCATCATCACCACCATATCACCATCATCATCACCATCACTATGATGATCACCACCATCGTCTCATCACCACCACCATCACCATCACCATGATCATCACCATCATCACCATCACCATCATCAGGACTGAGGCAGACTCTGTCCTGATAGCTCCTAGCACAAAGACTAGCAGGCAGGTAAAGAGGAGAAAAGTCCAGAAGCAGCCAATCCAAGCTGATTTTAAACCTATAATCCTGAACAAGAGGTATGTGAGACTGTTCTTTCCTTTCTCCAAAAGATGGCAATGTCAGGAGACTGGCTGTCTTCAGTCTTGGGAGAAAGGGTGGGGGGGCAGCAGTGTGGGGTAGGGGAAGGACGTTCAGGACAGACTTGGCAGTGCCCTTCGAGAGCAATGCATGAAGCCCATGATGAGGGACTTTCTGTTCCCACCCTCTCTCTCCTGAGGCCTGCGGGTAACCTGGGCACCAAGGCAGAGCTGACTGGGCCTGGCTGCAAAGCAGGGAGAGTTGATTGGATTTTTCTGGCAGAAAGTATGGACTCTGATTTGCTTAGATTGGAAATCAGTGGAAAAAGAAAAAAGGCAGGGCGGCGGAGGGGGGAAATCTGGTCTTGGTGTGAATGGGAAAAAACATTTTTGAAATAAAATCTAACCCCCTGCTATGGTCACAAAGAAAAGAAAAATGGTTGATGAAAGTCACATACATTTCTTTTTTTTAAAAAAATAAATTTATTTATTTTTTAAATTTTTGGCTGCATTGGGTCTTCGTTGCTGCACGCGGGCTTTCTCTAGTTGCGGCGAGTGGGGGCTACTCTTCGTTGCAGTGCGCAGGCTTCTCATTGTGGTTTCTTGTCTTGTTGCAGAGCACAGGCTCTAGGTACGTGGGCTTCAGTAGTTGTGGCACATGGGCTCAGCAGTTGTGGCTCACAGGCTCTAGAGCGCAGGCTCAGTAGTTTTGGCGCACGGGCTTAGGTGCTCGGCAGCACATGGGATCTTCCCAGACCAGGGCTCGAACCCGTGTCCCCTGCATTGGCAGGCAGATTCTTAACTACTGCGCCACCAGGGAAGTCCCCCACATACATTTCTTTTTTTTTTTTTTTTTTTTGCGGTACGCGGGCCTCTCACTGCTGTGGCCCCTCCCGTTGCGGAGCACAGGCTCCGGACGCGCAGGCTCAGCGGCCATGGCTCACGGGCCCAGCCGCTCCGCAGCATGTGGGATCTTCCCGGACCGGGGCACGAACCTGTGTCCCCTGCATCGGCAGGCGGACTCTCAACCACTGCGCCACCAGGGAAGCCCCCATTTCTTTTTATATTAAAGACTTTGCCATGCATTTAATTTGCAATGATTGTTAAAAAATTATTCAGAGACACTTGTTAAAGACGGTAAGGCAGACTTTATTCAGGACCAACATGATATGTACAGGGAGCACTGCAATGGGATCTGCAGTCAGGGGGAAGAGATTGGGCTCTGCTCTGAATACAGGGTGGGCAGGTGGGGATTTAGAGCCAAGGAGAGGTAGGAGTCAGTGGATGGAAAACGACTAAGAGGAAACATCAGGGGTAAGGGGGATTCTGGCGAAGCCAATCTAACAGGATTCTTGCAGAAGACAGGTCAGGCTGTTAAGGCAGCACCTGGTGTGGGGCCGTGGGGCGGGCGGGTGGTGAGGAACCAGATCAGATTATCGAGGGTGATCAAGTATCAAGGATGGGGGTCCTGGTCAAATCGACTTAGCAGGGTGCTTGCCAAAGCTGGATCTAACAGGGACCCCCAGACTGGCCTAGGAGGAGGTTTAGGAGCCTGACTAAAGTTGGACCAAACAAATAATCTTTATCATGGTAAAATGTCTTCTTTTCAAAAAAAACGTAATATTAAGAGACCCTATGAGACAAACTACATTTTACAGCTAAGTAATCTTCAAAAAAAGACAAGATAAATTAAAAAGATAAACTATAAAGAAAAGATAAGATAAACTAGTTTCAAAAATATCTTGAACTAAATTTGTTCAAAGGTAGAATGTTAACCTGTGTGCTAGTTAAATAATGCTTTGAAATTTTAACTTTCAAACGAAACGCTTCAAGGATGGAAAAATACAAAAGAATGCATAAAAATAAAGCAGACACAAAAGGACAAACGTATGATTCCATTTCTATAGGTCCTATAATCGGGGAATTCATAGAGACAGAAAGTTTAACAGAGGTTGCCAGGGCCTGGGGGAGGGGGAATGGGGAGTAAGTGTTTAATGGGGAGAGAGTTTCTGTTTGGGCAGATTTAAAAGTTCTGGAAATGGATAGTGGTAAGGTTGTACAATATTGCAAATGTACTTAATGACACTGCATTATACACTTAAAAATGGTTAAAATGGTCAATTTTTGTTATATTTTGCCACAATAAAAGTTATCAATTAAAAAAATACAGGACTTCCCTGGTGGAGCAGTGGTTAAGAATCTGCCTGTCAGTGCAGGGGACTCAGGTTCGATCCCTGGTCCAGGAAGATCCCACATGCCACGGAGCAACTAAGCCCGTGCGCCACAACTACTGAGCCTGCGCTCTAGAGCCCGCGAGCCACGGCTACTGAGCCCGCGAGCCACGGCTACTGAGCCCGCGCGCCACAGCTACTGAGCCCGCGCGCCTAGAGCCCGTGCTCTGCAACAAGAGAAGCCACCGCAATGTGAAGCCCGTGCACTGCCACGAAGAGTGGCCCCCGCTGTCCACAACTACAGAGAGCCTGCATGCAGCAACGAAGACCCAATGCAGCCATAAATAAATAAATAATAAAATAATAAATAGAAAAGATCTATTCATTAAAAAATACGTAAGTACAGGGCTGTTGAATACCACCGTGCCATTCTGCACCCTTGGACTTGTGCAGTGCACAACCTGTACATGGCATCCCTGTCCAGATATTCTATTTCCTGATAAAAAGATAGTAGTACTTGTTTTCATATATTTTTTTCTTTAAGGCAAGACCCCAAGTTGACTTTTGTTTGAGAAAGAAAGAGAGGAAGGAAGGAAGAGAGGGAGGGAGGGAGGGAGGAAGGAAGGAAAGTTCATCAATGCACCAAAAAGAGCAAGGGTCGTATTCAGAGATAATAGGTGTGAGAGGAAGAAAACCAGGGAATCTTTAAGCAGAGGAAATGGATAAAAGTAGTTGAATACAGCAGGTTATGTTTCGGTGTGGAGTCAACCAGAGTTTTTGTTTAAAAATGGGATCTGAGAGAAAGGGACGAATCAAAGATGCCCTAGCTAGTGGCAGTGCTGTCCACAGGGACAGGGGAGGCTAGGAGAGAAGCAGCTGCAGGATGGGGCTGGTATGGGGGAGAAACAGTTGGGTTTCGGCAGCATTAACGTTGAGAAGCCTTTAGACATCCAAATGGCAATAATGAGAAGGCAGTTGGATATGAGTCTAGAATTCCTGAGAAAGGTCAGGGCAGGACATATACATTTTTGAGTCAAAGTTAAAGGGATACATGAGATCACCTGGTGAGTGTAGGTAAAACAAGAGGAAAGAGCAGAGGACAGAGCCCTAGGGAACTCCAACATTTAGAGATCTGGTGGAGAAGGGGCAGTCTCTGAGGCAGGAAGGGATCCAGACAAGTGCAGTACCATAGTGGCCTCCAGAAGGAAGTATTTCAAGGAGAGAGCAGTCAACCATGGCAAAGGATGCTGAGAGACTTGGTAACTCTGGGTGTGGGAAATGGGGTAGTTCTCGTTTAATTACATCTCTGTTCTCCATAAAATATGAGGCAGTCATCAACTAAGTAGCGTCAGATATAAGGACAGGTGAAAAGCTATATAATAGCATGAAAGTAAATTTACTAGGGAAGTGTAGCAAGATTGTCTGGCAGTTTTGAGTTCCCATTTGAGAGTTGTGGTGAATAAATGAAAATGAAGTACCCACCTCATTCCATTAGGCCAGGATCACCATGATATTAAAACCAGTCAAAGACATCCCGAGAATAGAAAACTATAGATCCATGTTTCTTTTGAATATTATGTAACAGTCCTCAACAAAACACTGGCGAATTGAATCCAGAAACATATAAAATGGATTATGCAGCATGACCAAAATCGGATTTATCCCAGAATCAAATGGGATTCTTATCCCAGGAATGCAAGCTTGTTTTAACATCTCAAAATCAATTAATATATCGTATCGACAGAATAAAGGACAAAAAACACACGATCATCTCAACAAACACAGAAAAGGCATTTGACAAAATTTACTTTTTTATAAAGATGTTTGGCAAACTGAGAATAGAAAGGAACTTCCTCAACTTGATAAAAGTATCAGTGAAAAACCCACAGTTACATCACTCTTAATGATGAAAGGCTGAATCCCCCTAGAATTCCCTCAGGGTCAGGAACAAAACTGGGATGTTTTCCCTTGCTACTTCCTTTCAACATTTTTACTAGAAGTTCCAGGCAGGGAAATTAGGCAATAAAAAGAAATAAAAGCCATTCAGATTAGAAATGAAAGGGTATGGGACTTCCCTGGTGGTCCAGTGGTAAAGAATCCGCCTTACAATGCAGGGGATGCGGGTTCAATCCCTGGTCAGGGAACTAAGACCCCACATGCCAGGGGGCAACTAAGCCCGTGCACCGCAACTACTGAGCTCATGTGCCTCAACTAGAGAGCCCGTGTGCCGCAAACTACAGAGCCCAAGCGCTCTGAAACCCACACGCCACAACTACAGAGCCCATGCATCCTGGAGTCTGAGCACCACAACTAGAGAGAAGCCAGCGCACCACAACAAAGGGCCCACACGCTGCAACTCAAGATCCCTCATGCCTCAATGAAGATCCCGCGTGCTGCAACGAAGACCCGACACAGCCAGAAATAAATTAAATAATTATTTAATTTATTAAATCAAATAATAATTATTATTAATAATTTAAAATTATTATTTATTTATTAAATAAATAAATTATTATTTATTTGATTTATTTTTGGCTGTGTTGGGTCTTCGTTGCAGCACGTGGGCTTTTTTCTGGTTGTGGCAAGCGGGGGCTACACTTCATTGCGGTGCGAGGGCTTCTCATCGTGGTGGCTTCTCTTATTGCAGAGCACGGGCTCTAGGAGTGTGAGCTTCAGCAGTTGTGGCACATGAGCTCAGCAGTTGCAGCTTGTGGGTTCTAGAGTGCACGCTCAGTAGTTGTCGTGCACGGGCTTAGTTGCTCCACAGCATGTGGCATCTTCCCAGACCAGGGCTCGAACCTGTGTCCCCTGCATTGACAGGAGGATTCTTAACTACTGCACCACCAGGGAAGCCCAATAAATCTTTTTTTTCTTTTTTTAAAAAAAAAAGAAATGAAATGAAAGGGTAGAACTATTTGTATTCACAAACACGATCTTATATGTAGAAAATCCTAAGGAATCCACAAAAACTATTAGAACTAATAAACAAGTTCAGCAAAGCTACGGTATACGAGACGACTGTACAAAAGTCTACTGTATATCTATACACTACCAGTGAAAAATCTGAAAATGAGACAAAGACAATTGCAATTACAACAGCATCAATAAGAATAAAATCCTTAGGAAGAAACTTAACAAAAGACGTGTAAGGCTTGAACACTTCAAACTATGTAACATTGTTGGAAGAAATTAGAGAAGAGCTAAATAAATGGAAAATCAGCCGTACTCATGGATTGGAAGACTTAATACTATTAGAATGGCAACAGTCCCCATCCACAGAGTCAGCGGAATCCCTATCCAAAGTCCAGCTGGTGTAGAGGAAGACAGACAGCCGGGTGCTAAAGCCGCGCCAAGGGAAATGACTGGAATGCTGCTCGATGAAAGCAACAAGAAGGGGAAGTGATGGGAGCATAGTAGGTGATTAGTAAATGACCAATGAGTGAATGAATGAATACATGAAATCTTCTCTAGCTGCTTCGTGTAGCTCTTGCTGCATAACAACCACCCCAAAACTTATTGGCTTGAAACAATAACTATTTCTTTGTTTCTCATGGTCTGGGATTAACTAGAGCTCAGCTGAACAGTTCTTCTGCCAGGCTCCCTTGGCGTCTCTGATGGAGGCAGCTGCTGTCAGACGGCAGCAGGGGCTGAAACCTCTGCTGTGGCTTTTCCCATGTGTCCAGTGCCATGGCTGGGACAACCGGAAGGCTGGGTGGGCTCATCTGGGGCTCCCTCCTTCTCCTGTCAGTCCGTCTGTCTGTCTGTCTCTCCCTCTCTCCCCTTGTAGCCTCAGGGCTTCCGCCTCTCAAAGTGGCTTCTTCACATGGTCTCTCTGGGTAACTGGGCTTTTTACATGGCAGCTCAGGGCTCCCAAAAGTGCAAAAACATCTTTAAGGCTTAGACCCAGAATTGGTGCAGCATCCCTTGGGCCCCGCTGTATCGGTTAAAGTGAGTCACAGGGCCAGAGTGGGAGGGGCCCAGGCAGGGGGTGACTTCCAGGCGTGGGGTCCGTCGGAGCCATTGCTGGGACAAGCCACCACACCAGGCTCAATGTCAGTCCCCCAATCCCAACCACACCAGGCCCCTCTTTTTGCTACTTCTATCACCATCTTTATCAAAAGTAAACATCCACCTATAGCTAAGTACGTTTCACACACAAAAATAAATTGTCATGAGCCTCGCAGTCAGCATGATAAATGCCAAGCCGAGAATCCTGGGCCACCTCGATCCAGCAGCATCATTCTCGGAACCTCAGCACTCCTGCAGGTGCGAGAAGACAGAAATACAACATAGTTTGCCCATCTCATCCCCTCACGTGTCATAAGAACTTCAATAAAATAACGTAGCTAGCATTTCCCTGGCGGTCCAGTGGTTATGACTCCAGGCTTCCACTGCAGGGGGTGCGGGTTTGATCCCTGGTCAGGGAACTAAGATCCCATGTGCCGCGTGGTGCAGCCAAAAACAAACAAACAAACACAACAAAACAAACAATGTGGGTGAAGAATCTTTGGAAAAGCTTAGAGGACTGCACAGGTAGGTATTATGTGAAAAGAAAGTATATGAATATGTTAGCTCTGCATCTTCCTTTTTTAAAAGCCCATTTCTTTGGAGGGTCTGGCCCTCGAGGAGGATGCTGATTTATACACTGTCATGTTACTGTAAATATGAGAAGCTACAGGCTCTCATCAGCTGATTTAATGGGGTTCTTCTGTGCTGACGGCTGTTTATTTTTCTCAGTCCTTTTTGCTGCCATCAAGTCACCCTGCGTGAATACTGAATAAGTATTCGACCTCACTCTTGGGTTTGGTCTTCATGACTTAATGGGAAGCGTGGACAGACTCTGTCTCCAAAAGGAGACTTTTCTGAATCAACTACAACCACCCGTGGTCGCTGAGATAATTATTCAAGGAACAGCCTATTTACAAGGCAATCAGAACTGTACTTTAGGCTACGCTCGGAGGCAAAACAAAACAAAACAAGACAAAACAAAAAACTTTCTTGCTCAGGACACCATCATTACAGGGCTTAACAGGGAAAAATCTCAGGTTACAGGAAATAGACTTTTGATGTAGATTAATAAGAATAGTCATCTGAGATGCTCATGTATAAATAAACACAGTAAAAACCATGAATTCTTCTCATGACAGTTGTCACTCCACGACCAAAGATTTTCTGTCCTCTGGATGCTTGATTTGACTTAGTTTTTGCATAACAAACCCAAGGGTCTGTTTCTGAAAAATATCTATCTCCTGGGATTCAAGGGCCCTGAAAACATTGACCAATTTGGAAGACAGGTGTGGAGAGAGAAGTGTCAATGGACTGATGTATAGTGGCATCCTGAGAAGCCTCGAGATTCTCAGTAATTCTGGGAGAATGTTTCCTCAAGTGGTAGAATGGGGCTGCTCTCAAATGAAATGGCCATCCAGGCAGTAGATGCGTGTGCATCCCATGTAGTCCTCTGTCACCGTTCCCCAGACGGTACAGCAGCTTCCGAGCTCAGCTTCCTCTGTCACTCGTCTTATACTGCTCTTCAAGGCTGTTCACAGTCTGGCCTTTGCTGGTTCATGGGGCAAAAATAAAATGTTCCCCCGGGAATCCAGAGATAAGAGAAATGAGGCCGCTCTCCAAGATGTACCCTTGAACCCTTGGACGACGATAACACGAAGGATCTGCAGGAGCGATCAGGGGATTTCTAGAAATGTGAGACCCAAGATTTTGGAATATCCCCCCAAACTCCAATGGAGAAGTCCGGGCAGTGGTGTGCTGGTAAACGTTTAACAATGGGCTCTCTGGGAAGAAGTCCTGATCTGTAATATTTACAGCTTCCATGGCGTCAATGCTCCACCACGGCCAATGCAAGCTACTAACTCAAAATAATTGGCTGCAGATTCGGGAAGAGACACGCCCAGTAAGTTCTTGCAGGCCAGTACGAGCTGGCTTCAGCACAGCCCGAGTTCTCAGAGAGACGGGACTCGAATGTTGAGTGTAAGTTACTGAGCAGAAACCAAGTTAATCACATTTTACCCTGAAAATTCTGAAGGAATTCTGTGCAAACTAAAAGCATGGTGCGCATAGAAAAGAGAGAAACGGGGAGACCAAGGAGTCAATCAATGGTGCCTCCAGGGACAGGGTGCCAGTTCTAGGGCTTGAGCCACCCACCACGGAGCAGCCAGCCCTTGTCAGGCTGACCGCACTGGACTGGAAACATGCAACTCTACCCCCACCAGAATCTGATTCCACACTCATCAAGAACTTTCTGATGAAGATCTGTCTGTCCAGGGAGGGGAAGGCATGGGCTGCTGAGCAAGTGCCTTACGGAACAGTTTTATTTCTCATTTATTGTCAATTAAGTGACAAACTGGGATTGTAAAACATGTCTCCATTCACAATCTTTTATCACATCCTCACTGCTTTGGTGGCAGTGGTCTTCAGTGTGTCCCCAGCACCTTGAGACTGCCGGAAGCTCTGGGCAGCACTTCTGCCTCTGGGCTCCATGCCACGAATCATCAGTGCCCTGAAGGGAGAGGCAGAGACCATACCCTGGTTGCTTTGGTTACTCACCAACGCCTTCAAACAGGTGTCTGGTATTTTATCCAGCTCTTATGATTGCTCATGGTAGGAAGGTTGGGCTGTTATAAGTACCCTTCGTAGCCAGAAGTGGGACCCCCTGAAAACACCCCTTTCCATGTTTGATGACGTTTACCCATATTTCAAGATCCTGTTGAAAGGATACCTCCTCTTATTTCTACCCAGGAAGAATGGCTGCCTCGGGAGCTGCCAACAATAGCTACTCGCTCCCATTGTCCAAGGAAGGGAAGGGAAGCTGCCGTGGTGTGCTGACTTCTTCCAGCCGTGGGGAATTTCTCTTCGACTCCGTGGCAGCAGGTAGAGGGGATGAGGAACCTAGCAACAGGACCTGCCTTCAAAGTCAAGGTCCAAAAACGGGGTGGCCTCTGCTCTCCTGACATTTAGCTGCTCGAAATTAGACTGCGATCCGTATCAATGTTGCCACATGCCACGGGACACTGTGCTTCCTGACAGACGTGGACACGTTAATTAAGACAGCAAACGCTTGCACAGTGAAAAGGCAGCTCCAGGGTGCTTTCAACATGCAGACACTCAGGGGGAGTGGAAGAAATGACAGCTAGGAATCAGAGGCTCACAAAGGAGCAGCTCTATGAAAGACCATCACGTGGATTAGTGGAAGGCAACCAACAGCCTAACCACCGTCTGACTACCGGCTCCACTGATGAATGTGTTATTGTGAGAATGGTGATGCTTGCAAGGAGGTCTAAACGGTCTTACATTTTCAGAAATAACATAAAGATCATACGTCTGCTCAACATTCTTTTATAAACTCAAAGCATAGGATCCATTTTTTAAAAATCTTAGCGCAGTTGATGACTGGGCACCTTTTCCTTAGACTCTTTGGTACTGACAAAGGCGATACACAGCTTTAAAGGACTCCAAAAATGAAGAGTGATCATTCGCTGCTGTGATTATTCCCATCTGGTTTGATCTCGTTCTTTACTATTTTATACTTTCTCATTTTGAAGCTCTGCAGCTGTCCTTTGTAGGTTTGCGAGAACGATTTGCAAAGCTTTGGAAACGTTTACCTCATTTCCAATCCTAATTCCCTACATAATTCTGGGGCCTATTGCTCGCGGGACCCCTTGGGTTCCCCCATAGTCTTTGGGATGTACTATGCACAGCACGGGGAAGGAAGGCATGGGAGGAAACACTCCTTTGCTCTCTTGAAATGAGCATCCCTGCTTTGGGTGAGAGGAGCAAACTCAACACTGGTTGTGCTTTCCACGATTTTGCAGATAAATGTCCAAAGCGGCGGGGTTGGGACTTCCCTGGCGGTCCAGTGGTTAAGACTTTGCCTCCCAATGCAGGGGGTGTGGGTTCCATCTCTGGTAGGGGAGCTAGGATGCCTCACGGCCGGAAAACCAGGAACATAAAATCAGAGCAATAGTGTAACAAATTCAATACAGACTTTAAAAAATGGGCCACATCAAAAAAATCTTAAAAAAAAAAAAAAGACAAAGCTACTGGGTTGCCTTCCACTCTGGGAGCACTCCCTTACTGCTGAAAGAAACAAGGGAAGGTAGCTTCCTGGAAATAACAGGAGTGATGAGTAGCTGTTCTCTTAGGATAATGAAGCACATCGACCACTCTGTCATCCTTCTGCTGGACCGGACTTCAGCAAAGGCATCTTCCCGTCTGGCTAGTGAGCCTGACGTGGTTACCAGCCCATGCTGGCTGAAAGGCAGCTTCTCAGAGGCCAAGAAACATGGCTTTACCTATCCCTTTGTTTGGGTGATGGACGTCGGGTGACTGTTAAATATATAAATTATGAGAGAGGCATTGTTCTGACCAATAAAATAACGCCAGGGGCTTCCCCAAGCTACCTTGTGCTAGTTTAATCCACATACGGCTGCACAATGCCAAAAGTATCCCACTTTAAGCAAAATTTCTTATGATATTCAACCAAAGCATGTCTTTTAATATACAAAGAGTCAGTCAGGGATGCCTTTAAACAGCCAGCTCAACTCCACAATCCATCTAAGGTACATCTAAAGGTAGTAAACATCCAATTCAACATACAGATCTGTGGAAACAAGTGAGAGTCCCTGATTAAGAGCAGTTACTTACTATACAAATCATTCCTAAAGAAATGCCCGCTCTTGGAGGGTTTATGTTCTAAGTTGGCAAAGGGGAGGACAGAACATCATTTCCTTTATTTCCCCTCTGCTTCCTTGATGTGAAATTGTATGAAAGGGAATAGCTGTTTGTTGGAGTGAGGGGTGTGGTTATAAAAGAAGGCTCAAGTATGAGAAAAGAGTAGTGTGCCCTCTTGCAGCAAAGAGGATGGAGGAGCCCTGCAAGAGGTTTCTAGTCCAGCAAAAAGTTGTCCTGACACACTCCCACCAAAAATCCCAAAGTTCTAGATTAAATGTAAAAAGCGTCCTCTTAAATGCATGACTGGGCTTATGAAAAAGCAAAGGAAATTCTCAGATGCTAAAAACAAAGCAGGAACAGGGGTGCTGGGAGGAGAACCAGCCCTGAGGCCTGAGGCCAGCCCTGAGGCATCCTGTGTCAACTGTGGGAAAGAAGAGCTTCAGTTTTAGAAGACTAGTCTCAGGTGCGCACAAGGTGGGCATTTCCATCAGAAACCACTGAAAGTGTGAGCAAGAAAGAATCTGCCCTGAAAAGGGGTCAGTGAGGAAATGAGTCTGTCTCAGCTTCAACTCTGGGTGGAGGGGGAACGGCTGCCCTGAAAAATCTTAGCAGCAAACCAGTCCTCACACAGGTTTGTGGCTTCAGTTAACACTACTACCTGCATGGCCAGAAAAACGTCAAACTGAGAATTTCATCCAAAGTGGTCCCAGGTTGGTGGTGTACTCAGGAGCCTGACAGAATCAAACTAAAATCTTCACCCTCAAGCAAGTCCTCAAAGAATTCCCAGTGACAAGGCTTCAAGGATCTTGAACTTCTGATCAAAACACACACACACACACACACACACACACACACACACACACACACACAAAGATATAAGTCTCCATGAGAGAGAATGAGCAGATACAACATAGACTAGCAAAAGCTCCAGGTTTTGAAAATTATCAGTTACAAAACAGAAAAAAGTATATCCAACACAGTTAAAGAGAAAATTGAAAATATGAATAAAAATGAGAAACTATACAGAAAAAGACCATGCAGATTTGAAAAAGAATCAATTAAAACTTACAGAAATAAAAAGCATAAAACTTGAAATTAAAAACTCTATCAATCTGTTAAACAGCTCGTTAGACATAGGTGGAGAAATACTTAGTGAACAGGATGATACATCTAAAGAAATTACACAGAATACAATACAGACAGAAATAAAGATGGAAAATATAAGAAGTTGAGAAACAAGGAAGAGGGTCCAGAAGATGACAGAAGAATAGGGAAGAGAAAGTAGTTGATAATTTTCTTAATTTAATTAAAGAAATGAATTCTCAGATTTGAGATTCTCAGTGAATTCTAACCTGGGTTGTTTTTTTCTTTTAATCCATACTTTGAAATATCACTGTGAAACTGCAGAATACAAAAGACAAAAAGGTCTTTTCACCAAGTGTGAAAACAGAGGCCACTTGTAAAGGGACAATAATTAGACTGACAGCTGACTTCTGAACAGCAATAATATTGATAAAAGACAGAAGCCAGTGGAATGCTATCTTCTGAAAAAATAAATAACAGGATTGTACATAGTACGAAACCATCTCTCAAGAACAAGGACAAAATTAATTCAAACAAAATTGAGAAAGTTTTCCAGAAATATATCCTGTCAAAAGGAACAAATAAAAGATAATTTCAAGGGACCTCCCTGGTGGCGCAGTGGTTAAGAATCCGCCTGCCAATGCAGGGGACATGGGTTCGATCCCTGGTCCGGGAGGATCCCACATGCCACGGAGCAACTAAGCCCATGCGCCACAACTACTAAGCCTGCACTCTAGAGCCCGCGAACCACAACTACTGAGCCCACGTGCTGCAACTACTGAAGCCCATGCACCTAGAGCCCATGCTATGCAACAGGAGAAGCCGCTGCAATGGGAAGCCACACACTGCAACGAAGAGTAGCCGCTGCTCACCACAACTAGAGAAAACCCATGTGCAGCCAAAATAAATAAATTAATTAATTAATTAAAAAAAAAAAGGATAACTTCAAGAAGAAGGACAGTTATCCCAGAAGGAAAGTCTGAGATACAAGGAGTAAAGGTGAGCAAAGAGTATGGCAAATACTGAGGAAACCTTAACAAATTACTGTATAAAATAATAACAAAAATAACAATAACAGAAATTTGTTAAGGTTTTAAAGATCCCAATAAAAAGCATTTCCTTTCCATATATGGATTATGAATGGATTGTAAAACAAGAACGTACAAGAAGGCAGAGAGAAGGACAAAATTTTGCTTTTATTACCAACGAAACTAATGTTGGGAAATGTAGCTTACATCTGCAGGCAAATACATCTCATAATATTGAACCCTAGAATTAGGCCAACTTACCCAGCCAGTCACAGGCAGTTCCAGGTCTCCACAGCTGCACCCTCACCCTCCCTTCTGCCAAGTACATGGGAACCTGCCTCTGTAAGACTTACAGCTTGGAGGAAAAGAATCATATGTGTTCTTCCTGAAAACAACTCCCTCTCAAGAAAAGACAAGGCTACACATGCCTAGTTTCCCTTCCAAATTCACCCATTAGTTTAAGTCAGGCAGAGAAAGGCTAGAAGTGTCATGCTAGTGAATCTCTGTACACATAGAGGGAAACAGAAGGAGTAATGAATAAACCATACTACCGTACAATAAAGACTAATGTCAGAGAGAGAGGGGTAAAGCTAAAACACTCAACAACAACAAAAACACATAAGCTAAAAGGGAGGTGCCTGGAGTTAAAATGTTATAAGGTCCTTATATTATTTGGAAGGAAGCTAAATTTATTAAACTTAGACTTCAGAAAGTTAAATGTGCCTGTTAAAGTATTTCAAGGCTAAGTATTAAAAGAATAAAAACAAAGTTTACCCCTTTACAACAGCAGAAGGAAAATAATGGAATGAAAAAATAAACGAATTCCCAAGGATTTAAGAAAAGAGAATTTATTAATTTAAAAAGGAGGACAAATAGAAAACATAAAATAACATGCCATAATTAACTCTATACTAATTACAACAACAAATATGAGTGGACTAAACATTCTCATTAAAAGACAAGGATTGTCAGATTAGATATGAAAAGAAAAATTAATAATTTGTTGTTTCCAAGAAACTCACATAAAACATTAGGTCACAGAAAGGTTGAAAGTCAAGAATACAAAAATATGTACCACACAAATATTTACCAAAAGAAAACTCTATGTGTTAGTCAGAAAAATACAACTTTCATTTTAAAAATTACTATAAAACCCACGAGATGTCACTTTACACTCATGAGAATGCCTACTATCAAAAAAAAAAATCCGGAAAATAGAAGTGTTGGTGAGGGTGTGGATAAGTTGAACCCTTAGTACATTGCTTGTGATAATATAAAATGGTGCTGCCACTGTGGAAAACAGTATGGCAGTTACTCAAAAAATTAACTGGAATTACCATATGATCCAGCAGTTCCACTTCTGGGTCTATACAAAAAAAACCCCCAAAAACCTGAAAGCAGGGATTTGAACAGATATTTGTACACCCATGTTCATAGCAGCATTACTGACAACAGTCAAAACGTAGAAGCAACCAAAGTGTCCATGAGCAAATTAATGGGCAAACAAAATGTGGTCTATACATATAATGGAATATTATTCCACCTGAGAAAGGAAGGAAATTCTGACACATGCTACAAGATGGATGAACCTGGAAGATATTATGCTAGGCAAAATAAGCCAGACACAACAGGACAAATACTGTATGATCCCACTACATGAGGTACCTAGAGCAGTCAAATTCACAGAGACAGAAAGTAGAATGGTGGTTCCCAGGAGCTAAAGGGAGGGAGAAAAGGGGAATTATTGTTTAATGGTGACAGAGTTTCAGTTTTGCAAGATGAAAAAGTTCTGGAGATAAATGGTAGTGATGGTTGCAGAACAATGTACTTATGTCACTGACGTCTATACTCAAAAATGATAAAAATGGTAAATTTTATGTTATGTATGTTTAACTACTATGAAACAAGAAAGAAAATTGCTACAGATAGAGAGCTAATTTGGGAAGTTAAACACAAAGACGGAACAATTCTAAATTTGTGTGCATCTAGTAATATAGCTTCTAAAGATACAAAGCAAAAACTAAAATAATTACAAGGAGAAATTCACAAGTCAACCACCACATTTGGGAGATTCTAACATATCTTTTTCCATGACTGAATAAGCAAAGGAAAAATCCAGTAGAGAGATTCTATAGTTGAAAATCAAAATTAACAAACCTGAACTAAGGGACATATACAGAACAGTATACTCCGGAATACGCTCTCACATACACAGGCAGGAAACAGCTTCCGCTGTTTAAATATTATATTTAAAATAAGGCAATAACAATATATATTAATATAAATAGATAATTCTCTTTTTCATAAGGATAAAAACCCATCCACAAAATCTATATATTACTCTCCAGTCCTTCATACTTAAACATTCAATACAGTTCAACTTAATGTTCTATTTGTTCAAAACTATTAAATTTTTAAAAAAACTATACTAAGGTGTTTATAAAATGCTATAATAGCTCCTTGGAGACATGGTTGACTCTAGGGCTTGGGCAGAGAAAATAGGAGATAACCCTGGAGCATCTTGTAGTGCCAGAAAGAAAGGAAGTGTTCGAAAACAAATGCGGCACGTGGAACAAAAGAAAGCATGTGGTGTTGGATTACAACAAAAGTATAAAATAAATAGATATGAGTGCACACTGATATAAATAAATGATTGAATACAAAAAGGGGGAAGGAGAGACAAATCTTCCTTTCAGAAGGATTCCAAATAATATATGTAGATACTCCCCCCATAAAGAGGCGGCGCTTCACTTCCTAACCCCACCCCTTTGAGGATGACCTTAATGACTCTGTCCCAAAGAACAGAGCATTGGAAGAGGAAAACAGTAACTTCACAGTGGAAATGTCCGGCAGACACCACCTCAACCAAGTGATCAAATTTAACATCACAGTATTGTCATGTTGAAATCATGTACCTCTGAAATCATGGGAAAAGGAGGGCTTTTCATCTCTGTTTTGTATTCACCCCCAAAATCCCAAACACCAGTCTAAACATGAGGAAAACATCAGAGAGATTCGAATTGACGGATATCTACAAAATACTTGACCAGTACTCCTAACTGACTAAGTAATGACAAACAAGAACTATCACAGACCAGAGGAGACCAAGGGCCCATGACAGGTCGATGCAACATGGGATCCTTCATCGGATCCCGGAGCAGAAAAAGGATGCTAGTGAGAAAATGGTGAAATAGGAATAAAGTCTAGAGTATAGTTAATAGTAACGTACCAATGTTAATCTCTTAGTGGTAACAAGTGTGTCATGGTTATATGAGATGTAAGATTAGGGAAACTGGGGAAAGGGGATGAGTGAACTCTATTATCTTTGTAACTTTTCTATAAATCTAAAATTATTGCAAAATTTAAAGTTTATTTTTAAAAAATTTTATAATCTAATATTGTAGTATCAACTAGTAAACTGGTTTACATCTTTTTTTTTTTTTTTTTGCGCTACGCGGGCCTCTCACTGTTGTGGCCTCTCCCGTTGCGGAGCACAGGCTCCGGACGCGCAGGCTCAGCGGCCATGGCTCACAGCCCCAGCCGCTCCGTGGCATGTGGGATCTTCCCAGACCGGGGCACGAACCCGTGTCCCCTGCATCGGCAGGCGGACTCTCAACCACTGTGCCACCAAGGAAGCCCTGGTTTACATCTTAAATACATGTATTGTACAAAAGAAAAATTTCCAAAACTCCACTTGGCTAATTCCATGCAAATTAACACAAGGGAAGAAGTTGGTGGGGAAAGTGAAAATAAGATAACACTGAGTTTCACAAAATACTTTTATCTAAATAAAACAACAGTCAATTCTGAATAATCTTCCAGGTAAAGCTTTCCCAATTAGTAACCAAGCTGAATTTTTCTGTGTAAGAACTTCACTGTATGTCCCAATCTGCTCTTCCTCCCCCTCCCTGTCCAGTTCACTGATGTTTAGAAGTGGACATAGCTTGCCCTTTCAGAACTATCCGTGCCTTTGTTTTTGCAATTTCCTCTGTCTAATGCCATTCTGCTGCCCCTTCCCCACCTACCAGGTCCTTGTGTCTCCTTCAAGGTCCAGCCTACATATTCCCTCATCGATTTATTCATGACTTAGGAGGCTTTTGCAATAGTCCGGGTAGAAATGTTGGTGGCCTGGGCCAAGGTAATCATGGAGGTGGTGAGGAATGGCCTGTGCTCGAGCTCTCCAGAGAAACACCCAAGAAGATGTGTATAGTTCTCTGGTTGTCTAGTAGCCGGGGTTCACGAGTCCAGGAGTTAAGGGGTGGGAATGGCATCATTTACTATTACCCCTAGGGTCCTACTAGCAGAGATTTTTGCTTCCTATACCCGTGACCTATGTTCAGCTGGCTTTGAGGTCTTAGTTCCAAAGGGAGGACATGCTTCTACCAGTAGATGCAACAATGATTCCACTGAACGGAAGTTAAGACTGCCACCCAGTCTCTGAATTGACAGGCAAATAAGGGAGTTGCTGTGCTGGCTGGGGTGATTGACCCTGATCACCAAGGGGAAATTGGGTGTGTCTGGAATACGGGAGGTCACTTAGGGCATCTCTTAGTATTATCACGCCCTGTGATAAAAGCTGATGGAAAACTACAACAATCCAATTCAAGCAGGACTACTAATGGCCCAGACCCTCAGGAATGACAGTTTGGGTCCCCCCACCAGGCAGAGAACCACAACAAGCTAAGTGCTTGCTGAGGGCAAAGGAAATACAGAATGGGTAGTAGAAGAAGGTACTTAAAAATACCAATGACAGCCACGTGAAGAGTTACAGAAATGAGGACTGTGGCCGTCATGAGCATTTCTTCTTTCTCCAGAGAGGGATTTACTATAAGGAAATGGCTCACACAATTATGGAGACTGGCAAGTTCAAAATCTGCAGGGTAGGCCTGCAGGCTGGAGACCCAGGGAAGAGCTGATGTTGCAACTCAAGCCCAAAGGCCACCTGCAGGCAGAACTCCCTCTCCCTTGGGGGAGGTCAATCTTTTCCTTAAGGTCTTCAACTGATTGGATGAGGCCCACCCACATTAAGAAGGGTAATCTGCTTTATTCAAAATCAATTTATTTAAATGTTAATCTCATCTAAAAAAATGCCTTCACAGCAACATCTAGACTAGTGTTTGACCAAATACCTGGGTACCATTAGCCAAACTGACACATTAACCATCACGTGGTCAGATGGCGGATGTGCATAATTTGGAGAGCCAATGGGATGCATCTGCTGATTATATGTGGGGCCTGAGAGAAGGACAGGTTTTCTACAAATAGAGTTGCCACATGATCCAGCAGTCCCACTGCCAGGCACACACCCAGACAAAAATATAATTCGAAAAGGTACATGCACCCCAATGTTCATAGCAGCACTATTTACAATAGTCAAGACTTGGAAACAATGTAAACGTCCACTGACAGATGAATGGATAAAAATGATGTAGTATATATATACAATGGACTATTAGCCATAAAAAAGAATGAAATAATGCCATTGGCAGCAACATGGATGGGCCTAGAGATTATCATACCAAGCAAAGTAAGTCAGAAAGAGAAAGACAAATACCACATGATATCATTTATATATAGAATCTAAAATACAACACAAATGAACCTGTCTAAGAAACAGAAACAGACTCACAGACATAGAGAAGAGACTTGTGGTTGCCAAGGGGGAGAGGGTGGGGGAGGGAAGGATTGGGAGTTTGGGATTAGCAGATGCAAACTATTATATACTGAATGGATAAACAACAAGTACAGGGAACTATATTCAACAGCCTTTGAAAAACCATAATGGAAAAGAATATATATATGTATAACTGAGTCACTTTACTGTACAGCAGAAATTAACACAACATTGTAAATCAACTAAACTTCAATAACATTTTTAAAAAATAAAAAATAAATCAAGAAGGAGAGGTTTTTTCCCAAATACCTGGGGTTATGGAGATACCATTAACTGAGATGGGGAGACTGCAGGGGGCAGTAGACAAGGAGGTAGAGTCAAAGATGGAGATCAGGCTTTGGGGGTTCAGCCTTTGAAATCTGACATCCAGATAGAGATGTTGTGTAAGCAACTGGATATATGGAGCTGGAGTTCAGGGTAGAGGTTCAGGCTGGAAATTAGAGTCTCATATCATCATCTCTGTGAGCCTTTTGTAAGATTTCCCACACAGATTCCTAAATTAAAACAAGTCCTTTGTGCCCCAGTTTGGGATGCAGAAAGGAACTATAATTAAAAAACCAAGAAGGATTAAAACATAGAGAGGCCAGCTTTACAGAAGAAGCAGAGGGTTAACAGGCTGGATTATAAAGGTTGACAGGAACGTGCCAGCTGAAGCGATGCCAGAAGGAAAGTTAATGAATTGCCTTCGCTGAAAAGATGAGAATGACATTAAACCAGGATTGCCCTGGAAAACTGGTGATAGCTGGGCGCCTGGCATTCTGGCGAGTTGCTTTCCTGAGACGTGATTTATGAACAAGGGCCAGCACGTGATGTTGTCATGAAAAGCACACCCTCCAGAGTGGTTTCTCTGGGTTTTCATTTCAGTCCCACAATTTCTTTTAACCTAGAACGAGTAATTTAACTTCTCTGCACCTCTGTTCCTTCGGCTGTTAGATCAGAATCACATGGCTGCTCACTTCCTGGGCTGTTCTGAGAACTCAGCGCTATGACTGCGTGGCCCGGAGTCCATGCTCCATGAACATTAGCTCTGATCATGGTTACCTGTCTCCCCCACTTCTCTCTGACTCCAAGAGAGCCTTAGATTCGCTCTCACTTACCTCACCAGCTCATAGCCTAGTGTCTGGGAACAAGTATTTGTGGAGTTGAATTGATCAGAAAAGTGGCACCTTCCATAGCATGAAGGACGGCACTGTCACTACCCAGACTCACCTGTGCCCGCGAACATCCTCTCCTCCTTCCCTCCTGCTCTCCTGGGTTAAGCACCCCCGTGTGCCCTGGGTCCCAGCCCCTCTCACCTTCTCAAGAACTGCATTCTATTATCCGCCTCTCTTCTTTATTTTCAGCCTCTTCTTAGATCATTCCGCTCTGCATGTTAACATGCTCGGGACTCTTCTACTTTGAAAGACATTTAAAAAAATCACCCCTCCACCCCACTGCCCTCTCTGGCTATTTCCTGATCTCTGAGCTTCAGTTCTCAGCCAAACCTCTGTAAAGTAATGTACAGTGTCTCCGCTCCTCATTTCTCAAACCACTGCAAAGGGCTTCTACTCAAACTTCCCTTCTCCAAAATGGCTTCCTGCAGGGTCACCAATGACCAATGATTTTGCTAGATCCAGTAGATATTGTACAATCTTCATCTTACTTAACCTTTCAGCACATTCAAGACCCCTAACCATTCCCTCTTTCTTGAAATATTAGACACCTTCCCCTAGTTTTCTTCTTATATTTCGAGTTGACCGTCCTCAGCATCCCAGGCTGGCTCACCATCCAACTAGTGGTTTTTAATACAATGGAACTCCTCAAGAACACGCCTTCCTATATACAATGGAATACTACTCAGCCATAAAAAAGAATGAAATAGGGACTTCCCTGGTGGCACAGTGGATAAGAATCTGCCTGCCAATTCAGGGGACACGGGTTCGAGCCCTGGTCCAGGAAGAGCCCACTTGCCACGGAGCAACTAGGCCCATGCACCACAACTGCTGAGCCTATGCTCTAGAGCCCGTGAGCCACAACTACTGAAGGCCGTGTGCCTAGAGCCCATGCTCTGCAACAAGAGAAGCCCCTGCTCGCCCCAACTAGAGAACGCCCACGCGCATCAACAAAGACCCAACGCAGACAAAAATAAATAAAATTAAATCTTAAAAAAAAAAAAGAAAAAGAACTAAATAATGCCATTTGCAGCAATATGGATGGACCTAGAGATTATCATACTAAGTGAAGTAAATCAGACAAAGACAAGTATCATATGATATCAGTTATATGTGGAATCTAATAAAAATGATACAAATGAACTTATTTACAAAACAGAAACCGACTCACAGATCTTGCAATCAAACTTGTGGTTACCAAAGGGGAAACATGGGGGGACGTGATAAATTACGTCCCAGGAGACTGGGATTAACATATACCCACTAGTATATATAGAATAGATAACTAATAAGAACCTACTGTATAGGGGACTCTACTCAATACTCTGTAATGGCCTATATGGGAAAGGAATCTAAAAAAGACTGGATATACGTATATGTATAACTGATTCACTTCGCTGCACACCTGAAACTAACACAACATTGTAAGTCAACTATACTCCAATAAAATTTGGAGGAGAAGGGGCAGTGGGGTCCCGGCCAGTGGGGTCCCCCTCGCTTGTCTGTTCTGGGTCCTCCTCCAGGGCTCCTCCTTTCAAGGCCTCTGTATAGTGTCCTCGGGGGGCAGGGACAAAGCTCCACAGGCTGTGGGGTTTGCACAATGGACACTTATTCTCTCACAGTCTGGAGGCCAGAATCCGAGATCAAGGTGTGCACAGGGCAGGTTCCTTCTGCGGGCTCCGAGGGAGGCAGTTCCAGGCCTCTCCCCTGGTTTCTGGGGGTCTGCTGGCCATCTGGGGTGTTCACTGGCTTGAAGACTTATCTCCCTGATCTCTGCTCCATCTTCATGTGGCCTGCCTTCTCGCTGTGTACCTGTGTCCAAATTTCCTCTTTATATGGACGCCAGTCGTGTTCGATTAGGGGCTCACCCTACTCCAGTGTGACTGCATCTTAACTAATTACATCTGCGGCAACCCTATTCCCAAATAAGGTCACATTCGGAGCTCCTGGGGGTTAGGACTTCACCGTGAACTTTGAGGAGATGTCATCCAAAGCTCCCTGTTAGGAGTCTTTATGTCCCCCACCCGCCCACTCAGACCTCCCCTCACTGGTCCAGAGGGGTAGACTTCTGCTCTTCCCCCAGGAGGGGGTACTGAATGCCGCCCATCACTCACTGCTCCCTTCTTTCACTGGCAGGACCAGCAACGAGAGGACAGAGGACACTGGGCCTCATCTACCAGATGACGTTAATTCCTTCTCCCTCAGACCGCCGCTCTCCCCGCGCTGAACAAATCAGACCAGGCTGTGCTGGGTGCTGCCCCTCTGCCTGTGATGGGAGAGTCAGGGTTATGGTGGGAGGTGGGTCCACCAGCTCCAGTCCAGCGGCACCTGGAACTCTGCTCTTCCCAGGCTACTGGGCACTTGCGTGGCCCGTTAATAAAGCTGATACGTACCTTGGTTTTCAGTGGCTCCTTGTGACTCTGTTTCTCAGTTGGTTAGAATCTGACACATTTATTACTCAGTATATATTTAACGAATGGATTAAGCCTTGCTTTGAATACAAATGAGTGTCCGTGCATGCATGAGATTCCAGGGAAGCAGGCAGAGGAGAAAAGCGAGGCAGGAAGGGGGGGAAGGAGAAGAGAGGGAACACTAAGTATTTACCCCACACCTGGAATCCCCAGGAACCTGCAAGGCCTTAGAAATCACCTGCCTTATGGCTTTAGACACCAAGACTTTAAACTGTGATCGTAACACCCTCATCATGGCAGACCTCCCCGGCCTCAGGAGCTTCAGGGCTCTCACTCAAAACTGACCACGGCTTTCCCAGACTAGCTTTCATTTCCTCAACCTTGAGGGTCAGAATCGCCCAGCACCTCTCATCTTTTCCTCCGTCCCATCAAGGTCAGCAACGCTATCATAAACCAAGGACTGCTGTCTTTTCGCACCTGCTCTTTCGTAGTGAACTAAATCTACCCCGTCACACACACACACATCTCTCAGAATCGGAAGAAGAAAATAATCCTAAATAATCACTCCTAAAAGGAGTGTGAAAGAACTTTTTAAACTTCCTTTATAAATCACATTCCTTTCAGAGGGAGCCTCAGATACCTTCTGAGAGAGTGGGATATAAAGTAACTCAAGGAAAACTTTTTAATAACAGATTCTCCCAAATTTTTCTGAGGAAAGAAATGAGTATTTGTGAACAGTGTACAAAATGCCCAGAAATATGCAGGAGCCCTTTGTCTCAATGCTATGTGATCTCCCCAGCAACCCTTGGAAGCAGACAGTGGTGCCCCGTTTAAGAGCTGGATAAAATAATAAAAAGGGACTTGGGGAGATCAAGTGACTTCACTGTTAAGTGATAAAGTTGGAATGTGGGCTTAGCTCTGCCTCATGTTTTCAAGTGCATTGGGCTTTTCCCACTCTAGGAAAATTTCCTCAGCCCCATTTCCACGCAGACTCTGGTTAATAAACGTGTGTCACAGAAAGTCCTGGCCACAGCCTCGAAAAGAAAAGAGGGGTGTCGTTATATCAGCTCCACCTTCTCTGCCCACGGCTTCACAAAGAAGATGGCTTAATATGAGCGTAACGCTTTCGGCGAGAGTTATTCTACAGGAATGCAGGAAAGGCAAGGGCTGTCCATCCTTCACGTCTCTGGTATAGAATTAGAATGGTCCTCAGTGTCTCCTGCCCCCTCCAACGTAACATCCTCACTGAGAGAAAATTAAGGCCAAATGATTCTGGCCCAACATGAGTTTAGTGTCAAAGGAAGAGGACTTCGTTATATGAGACTCACGCTGACACTGTACTCATAGTAACAGGACAGAGTCCAGGCTGCAGAAACAAAGAGACTCTAACATAAAGGACAGTGTCTTAAAGAAAAGCTGATTGCCTTACCGCATAACAGGCCCAAGGTCCAGATGGTGAGCCAGGCCCTTTCCAGCTTGTTGCCGTGCTGGCTGCGGGCACGGTCTTCCTCCCGAGGTCAAAGCTGGGTGGTGAGCACATTCACGTTCCAGCTTGTGAGGAGGGAAAAGAGCTGCATTCCGGGCTGGGGCTCGTTGTCTATGTGGAAGATGACCTAGAAGTTGCACCATCGTCTCCGTGTGCATCCCTGCATTTGGGCACAAGGCCACACCAGCAACAAAGGAGACGGGCAGGGCCATCTCTCGCTGAGCCCCACGGCAGTCCATTCCTGCGGAAGACGGGGGAGCAGATTGTGGTGGCCAGCTAGCAAACTCTGCCGTGGTAACAGTCACAGCCCGCAGCTGTGCTCGGCTTCCCAGCTGTTAGTGCTTTCATACCCACCACTTCGTGTAATCGAGCAATGAACCTCTGAGTAGGTAACATGTACCTCATGTTATACATGAGAAGATGGGGCCAAAGGGTTAAGGGACTGGGGTAAGGTCTAAAAGTAGAGGGGGTTTTTTTTGTTGTTTTTTTGCGGTACGCGTGCCTCTCACTTTTGCGGCCTCTCCCGTTGCGGAGCACAGGCTCCGGACGCGCAGGCTCAGCGGCCATGGCCCACGGGCCCAGCCACTCCACGGCATGTGGGATCTTCCCGGACTGGGGCACGAACCCGTGTCCCCTGCATCGGCAGGTGGACTCTCAACCACTGCGCCACCAGGGAAGCCCTAACCGTGGAGTTTTAAAAGCATGATGAGAATGGACCCGTATGGTAGAGTCGAAAAGCAAAGCCTGTTCAGTTTGTTTTAGCCACATTTATTCAGCAATTAATAAGAACCACAGAACTGAGAAACAGGAAGGGAGGGTGGATCCGTGGCCTCAAAGGCTTCATGGCAGCTGGGAGAGTGAAACAGTATTCTCATACTGTGTGGTCATGAGGATTGCAGGACAGAAAGACCGACAGTGACATCCAAGGACAGAGGGGATCATTAGTACAGCAAAGACATTGGTGGTTTCTGGAGAGTAACAAAAACTAAATGCTTTTCCTACCGTGAGTGGGAGAAACAGTAACTCTAAAAGTCTCCAGTAGAAAATGGAGAAGAAGGGTGTTCACTGAGGAAAACTAAGGTAGTCAGAAGGAATTATGACTCTCTTACGCCCTGGCCTTATATTCTCCCATCCTACCTTTTATTCCAGCCAGTGCTGGTGCATCCTGCATGTGTACCCTGATGCAGGTGTACGCTGATGCAGGTATACCCTGATGCAGGTATACCCTGATGCAGGTGTATCCTGATGCTCCTGGCCACACTTCTGACCCAGGCATCTCTGGCGTTCTGCCCCAGGGTTGCCCTGACACTACAGTGCAGGACGCCTGCAGGAATCTGCCCAAAATTCATGCATCCACAGGCAAGAAGGCCTTGGCCATGGGGCGCAGCACCAACAGACAACTGCTCCCTCTCTGTCCCAGGTAGCACCGTCTGAGGCACATTCTACACACTGCTAGGTGGTACCGGAGGACCAAGCCTGTGATGGTTAATTTTATATGTCAGTTTGGAGAGCTTTTTGGATGAGATCAACATGAAAATGGTGAACTTTGGGTGAAGCAGAGTGCCCTCCACAGTATGGGTGGGCCCCATCCAATCAGTTGAAGTCTTAAAGGGAACAGGGACTGAACTCCCTGAAGCAGGAGGAGTTCTCCAGCACGACGCCCTCAGACTTTGTCTGCACCATCAGCTCTCCGGGGTCTCGAGCCCGCCGGCCAACGCTGCAGATTTTGGATTTCCCAGCCCCCATAATCGTGCGAGCCAATTCCTTATAGTAAATCTCTTGGTTCTAGTTCTCTGGAGAACCTGGTGAAGACAGAGCCCCAGCACCAGCTTGAGAATGCACTCTTGTATTGGTTTTCCTTTTTCCCTGTTATACTCCCCCAGTCTCTGGAATCACTCACTTTCCCCAATCAATTAGGTATGTGCATGCCCCTGTCCAGGCTTGCTTTCAGGGGGCTCCTCAGCCAGGATACAATGTTTGCATATGTATTCCTGAGGGTAATCGGTATACAAGCACATTTATAGCTCAAAGAGAGCCTTACGTGTTTGCTATTTCCCAGCATCACAAGACCTAGGACCCTGGCTGGGATGCTGAAGTGTGTTGGAACGAATGCTGCCGTGCTTCCCACCTCCCCAGGGAGACGGTGCTGCCCCCACCAAAGCACAGTATCTTTTGTGTGCCCTGCGTTGCTCAGCGTTTGGGAAGTGTGCAAAAGATGCTTGCTGCGCTGGACTGAATATTGTATTTTAAAATTTGCCTATGTGTTGTCATGATGTAGATACACTGTGCACCTGTTACTGTTCACATTGTATTATTTGATGAATCCAAATACAAAGGATTCGGCTGATAACTTCAGCTCTAGCATCACGTGGGCATGGATTCAAGCCTCCGTGCCTCCGCTAAGGGGCTGTGGCACAGCATGATCACTCTATAAAGAAATATACGTAAATTTTTCTGCTGAGAGAAATACATGTCCACCTATAATTACCTTCCCAGCTAAATGTCGATACAACAATGAGGAAGAGAAGAGGTTTGTTTTCTTCTGAAGAGCCTAAAAGAATACCACTATAAAGATTTTCACTGAAAGAAATACTACGGCATTTATTTCAGAAAGAAAAGATTTGAAAAAGAGATGTAAGAAAAAATGGTAGCAAAGTAATTCGTAACTAACTACGTGGCGACTCTAAATCAGCACCGACTGTTTAAAAACAACAGCAATAGTAAATAATTTGAAGAATATAAAAATGAGCTGGGGCTTCCCTGGTGGCGCAGTGGTTGAGAGTCTGCCTGCCGATGCAGGGGACACGGGTTTGTGCCCCGGTCCGGGAGGATCCAACATGCCGCAGAGCGGCTGAACCCGTGAGTCATGGCCGCTGAGCCTGCGCGTCTGGAGCCTGTGCTTCGCAACGGGAGAGGCCACAGCAGTGAGAAGCCCGCGTACCGCAAAAAAAAAAAAGAAAAAAAAAAGAGCTGTAAGTAAAATGATAGACGATAATGATATATAAGACAGGAGTGGGTATGTATTTGGATTAAAGCATTTAAAAGTCTTGGATTTGGACTTCCCTCGTGGCGCAGTGGTTGAGAATTCACCTGCCAATGCAGGGGACCTGGGTTCGAGCCCTGGCCCGGGAAGATCCCACATGCCGCTGAGCAACTAAGCCCACGCGCCACAACTACTAAGCCTGCGCTCTACAGCCCATGAGCCACAACTACTGAGCCCGTGTGCTGCAACTACTGAAGCCTGCATGCCTAGAGCCCGTGCTCTGCAAGAAGAGAAGCCACTGCAGTGAGAAGCCTGCACACCACAACGCATAGTCCCTGCTCGCCGCAACTACAGAAAGCCCACGTGCAGCAATGAAGACCCAACACAGCCAAAAATAAATAAATAAAATAAATAAATTTTTTTAAAAACAGATGCCAGAGAGAGATCTCTTTCCTTCTTTCTCTTGCTCTCTCTCCTTCTGCAGCACACCACACATCAAGGAAATGCCATGTGAGGACTTAGTGAGAAGGCGGCCATCTACAAGCCTCAAGAGACTTCTCAACTGGAACCCTACTAGGGCTTGATCTGGGATTTCCAACCTCCAGAATTGTGAGAAAATAAATGTGTGTAATTTAAGCCACCCAGCTCATTTTGTTACGGCAGCCTGAGCAGACAGATACACCACATTTGGCTCTAGACAGATGATGATGAATCAGACAAAGCCCTATGCTTTAGGGGCACACTGTCTACCAAGAAGAGACATCTCATGAAAATACATGATGAGTGCTTCCACCTCGGCCTGGGAGATCTGAAAGGCTCCATAGAGCACACATTTGAGCCAGGTTTTCAAAGAGGCCCGACCAGGAGAAGAAACAGCAATCCAGGCAGAGAGAACCCCCAGCAAGGTCCAAGAGACTTCAAAAGGCAGATGAATTTGGTGAACACTGAGAGGCTGGGGGGTATAGAGGGCATGACAGGGAACGCTGGAAGAGGCTGAAAAGATAGAGTGGGGCAAGATGTGAAGGTCCCTGAGGGCCAAAACCAAAGACTTTAAATTTCAATATAAGAAAATAGTTATGGGGGCTTCCCTGGTGGCGCAGTGGTTGAGAGTCCGCCTGCTGATGCAGGGGACACGGGTTCGTGCCCCAGTCCGGGAGGATCCCACATGCCGCGGGGCGGCTGGGCCCGTGAGCCATGGCCGCTGAGCCTGTGCATCCGGAGCCTGTGCTCCGCAGCGGGAGAGGCCACAACAGTGAGAGGCCCGCGTACCGCAAAAAAAAAAAAAAAAAAAAAAAAAGATAACAGCTCTAGAAAATTTAGCCATTAGTTTTCCTTTTGCATTGAAGCCTGAAATATGAAAATACAAGTCAATGGACTGCAACCTCCAGGACAAAATAAGTCAGGCATTGCACAAAGTCTCAGGAGAATCCAGCTGAATCCCAGTTTAACATTAATTTTTAATTTTGAAGCTAACTGTGTTGACATTGAGAAAAATGTAGTCTAGAACCTAGGAAAAGGCACAGGGATTCTCTGACCCATAAGTAACGTTTCAAAGAGCCTACTGGAAATCATAAGTCTAACTCATCATAAAACTGCTCCAGCTATAACATCACAGTTCTTTGCTTTTAGCTGGAATAACAAGAACCTGGTGAGATTATATTAGTTATGGTAAGGAGGCAAAAACCTCCGCATGTTGGTTACATTTCTGATTAGTAAAGGGAAACTGAATTATCATTTCACAAATACAATCTTTGATAGTAAACAAAATCTTTTAGAACAAGAATCCTATTCGAAAAAAATAATTAAAATCCTTTCAGTGTCTGAGGAGGGAAAACCTCCAAGGAACTTAAAAACAGGGGCTACTGTCTTAATAATAATGATCCATTTATACCGAGCCCTTACTGTGTGCCTTACATCAATGTTCTCCTTTAACGCTCACAACTCCATGAAGGCACTATTACCTTCAGCTTACAGATGAGGAAACTGAGCTCAGAGTTCAATAGCTTGTCTGAGGACACCCAACTGGTATGAGACATGTTTAAGAATCAAACTCAGGGCTTCCATGGTGGCAGCAGTGGTAAGAATCCGCCTGCCAATGCAGGGGACATGGGTTCGAGCCCTGGTCCGGGAAGATCCCACATGCCGTGGAGCAACTAAGCCCATGAGCCACGACTACTGAGCCTGCACTCTAGGGCCCACGAGCCACAACTACTGAAGCCCACGTGCCACGCTACTGAAGCCCACGCGCCTAGAGCCCGTGCTCCACAAGGAGAAGCCACGACAAATGAGAAGTCCGTGCACCGCAATGAAGAGTAGCCCCTGCTCTCTGCAGCTAGAGAAAACCCGCACACAGCAACGAAGACCCAACACAGCCAAAAATAAATAAATAAGTAAATAAATTAATTGATTAAAAAAAAAGAATCAAACTCAGGACAATTAACTCCAAAGCTTGTTCTTAATCACCATATTTCCTATTTTATTCATCTTCGTTCCTTCACTCGGTTGGATAACCTTTGCCTGCCCAACAACTAAAGGAGGCGGACTTTCCACTAGGTTCAAACTCGAGCAAGAGTCTGGGAGGAAAACAAGACTCTTGGTGCCTGTTAATACACACATCACCCACCAGACATCTGGCTCTCAGACCAGGTCTGGGGGAATGCGAATCTTCCAAGAACTCTGTGCATTCCTGGGGCACAACTATTGAAGAATTCCATGCTCTGTGATCTGGTAATGCTAACCCCAAATTCTTCATTCTGCTGCCTTTAGGACTTACCTTCTCTTGACTGTGGAGGTCGTTTTATCAGTATTCAACACCAAACTCACGAAGAACTGAAGAACAGGAAGAGAAAAGCAGTATACAACATTCTTTAAGGCAGTGCATGCTATCTGCCCATCTGTCCTAACCTTTTTTTCCTGTTCTTTAGGTACAACCTACTCTAGGACAGGGCACAGATATTGGTCAACAAATGACCCAAAATAAAGAGAACAGTGCAATTGCATTTCTGGATTCAAAGAGGTCACTTCAAACACAAAAGAGGTACCGATTTCTATTAGTTGGGATCTTCAGCCGGACCACTCCATGACAGCAGCCCCACTGCTGGGCTGATGATAGAAAAACACTTCCTTTTTCAATTCCTTAATATTAGGAGCACAGTGTGGTCCTATAGGCTTCCTGTTGTTGGATGTTTTCTGTTAAGTCCAAACAGAGAATGATTCCAATCTCAAGGTTCTCCACCTGAAACAAAGGCCAGGACACAGCTGGAATTCAACAAATGTTATCTTCCCATTTTCTTCATTAGGGTAAACTAGGCTTGAATTATCTGAGACGTTTGTGACTTGATCACAGTGGCAAAGCTGACACAATGGTGGTTCCCGTCATGGAACTCAAGCAGGAGAAAGGAATGCAAGATTACATTGCCATGAACTCATTCTGAATTAGGTTAAGAAGGGAAACTGATGCGTCTGGTTACTTATTGACTTAACGTAAAGATGAAAGTGACCTAACCTGGCAACCATAAAAATCCTCAGAGGTTAAGCAAATTCAAAGAGATTTTTGAAAGGTAGATTTCAGAAAAAAACTCGCTAATGCTCTTGGAGGACTATTTCGTAAAATGAATGACAAATGGAAGCTGAATTCAGTGGAGGTAGGGGTTGCATACAGACTGCCTTCATTCTCCTGAGTTATAGCCTGTTTAAAGCTGCCATTTTAGTAGAGCACTAAAGTCCACCACAGTTTTGTGCAAGTCAGCTAAAGTGCTATTGTGCTATTATATGCATAAGTCTTTATTTGCATTAGAAAGGCATCAATTATCTCATACTACAATATGTAATTAAGAAATAAATGTACCAGCTCAGCCTTACAAGATAAATAATAGATTACTGCAAGAATTAAAGTTGTGATTTTAACTAGCCACATTTCAATGTTGACTACAAGAAAGCCTAGCGCTACCTAAGCTGGGTCCTTTATGTAGTAAGGACCAGATATTATATAGCAAGTTGTCTAGTAATCACACTTGCCTGTGAAAAACAAAAATTACCATTCAGTTTCTAAGGCACTAATAAGTTTGGAATGAATGAGTTTCACACAGACAGAACCAAACATGAAGATTCACAAACTACTAGTCAGAAGGGAACCCAGAAATATCTGGGATAATGTCTCTCAGTGAAGAAAAATAAAAGGGGTTCATTCATTTGGTAACTAGTTGAATGCATAGCATGTACTAAGGATGGTTAGGCAGGAGGTGAGGCTGGGGGTTGGGAGGTGGAATATGGAGAAATGTGGCTGGTGAGGTTTAAGTGGTAAGGACTTAGAACAGCCAGTGTGACGTGTGGGAAAGCTGACCTGGGACAGCTGGAGGAGATGAGGGGCCACTTGTAACATCTGTGGAGTGTCCAGCAGTAGGCATTCCATGATTGTTGAAATGAACGATGGGCTGGAAGAGAGACCTGGGCTCTGGCCCTAGCTCTGCCACTAACCAACTGCATAGCTTTGCCAAGTCATGTATCATCCCGAAGGGTATTATGTCTCTTTTTGTAGGAAAAAAAACAAAAAAAAAACCACTTAAGAGCATGCCTCTGGAGATCTCTCTTTCTGTAATACACTGTCAGTCAACATTCTCTGACTAGTCATACGTACAGTTCGCACTCCATCCAATTTACAAGGACGGTGTGAAAGATACACAATAATACAGTTCCCTGGCTGGGTATTTATCACGTACATCCTCAGAAAAAGAACAAACACCTGGCAACAACTGTTTTGAATGTCTCATCCTAGGAGAAGTAAACATAATAGGGGTCACCTTTGTTCTTCTTTAAAGCCTTATGATGTGTAATCTAGTACATAGACAAGCAGTCTTTAACACGCTAGTCAGTCCATGGATAGGCTTTTAGGGAGGACTCACAAACACCCTGAAATTATGTGCAAACTGCTTTCCTACATGAATGTATGCACAAACTTTCTTTGCATTTTCAAGTAATCCATAAACCCTTCCTCCCAAAAGAGGTTAATAACCACTGCTCTAAGAATGTTTCTTTTATTTATTTATTCATTTATTTATTTTTATTTTGGGCCGTGTTGGGTCTTCGTTGCTGCGCGCAGGCTTTCTCTAGTTGCGGCGAGTGGAGCACGGGCTCTTGGCGCGCGGGTTTCAGGAGGTGTGGCGCGTGGGCTCAGTAGTTGCGGCTCACGGGCTCTAGAGCGCAGGCTCAGTAGTTGTGGCGCACAGGCTTAGTTGCTCCACGGCACGTGGGATCTTCCCCGACCAGGCCTCGACCCCGTGTCCCCTGCACTGGCAGGCGGATTCTTAACCACTGCGCCACCAGTAAAGTCCCAGAATGTTCTTTTTCTGAGGCAACTTTCCTGATGCGTTAATAATGGGTCAAATTCCCATAATGTCCTATTAACCGTTAGGCAAGGAGAGTTAAAGTTGAACCGCTTTGTACAGCTTAATCTATTAATGTACGTGATATCTGAGACGCTATACTGTAGTACTCAAATAAAAACACACGAACACAAATCCTGACACTGGACACATGTATTAGTCCCAGTTTTAAAATGTGTTTGCAGACTTCATCTTCGTTGACCCCGACTAGGTGTGCAAATGGCAAGTTACTTGGCCTCTAGGGAACCCACCACGGAAAACAAATACAAGGTGGCCGTGGAACGGCGGACGTGTCCGGTTTTCTCATCCACGCCCGCGGCCGTCCCTCCCGGCTCCGCAATCCCAGGACTTCCGAGCATCCGCAGCCGGCGCGTCGCGGACCCCCGGCGCCGAGTCCCGCCGTGACGCTACCCGAATTCACTCACGTCTCTGGGAGTCACGGCCTATCTCTCCTCAGCCCTCCAGCACCATACACGGACACCACGAGCCCCGGCCACACTGCCTGACTGACCCCGCTCTCCCTGGCGCCTCGCGACTCCCAGCCGCGCCCACCACCAGCAGCGACCGGCAAGCGGACGTCTCAAACGCTTACGGCCGCCGACACGTGACCAACGCGCGCTAAACCCTGCCGCCGGCACCCGTTGCCCTACAGGCCGGCGCGTGGAGTGCGCGCATGCGCGCGCGCATGCGTGAGAGGGGAGCGCTCCGGCGGCCGTTTTTTTAAAGCAGTTGGGCGCATGCGCTGCGTGACGCCCCGCTGCCGCCGTAGGAGGAGCTGCAAACCAAGGCTCCGGCGCACTTGCGTAGTAGCCAGACGCGGGCGTTTCTTTCCTCCCTTTTTTTCGAATTGGTCGTGAGGGGTAGATTCGAGTTAGAAAATGGCGGCGTGGGGCGTGTGGGCCGCCGTTCTCCCAACTGTTTCCTGCTGAACGGACGGCTCTCCCCCTCACTGCCCAACGCAGAGAGACGAGGTCCCCGAGGGACATGGTGTTTGAGTCTCAGGGCTTGCCGACCACCGAATCCTTCGAGGCTCTCAGAGCACCGGAAGCGACCGGGCGCCGCTTCAGACCCGAGCGCCGCGGCCGCGACCTCGTACCTGCTCGCCGCTACGCACCCGGGCTTCGCCGCACCCACAACCCAGCGAGGGCCGCGGCTGCCGCCGGCGAGGTGAGAGGCGGGCGGGCGGCGCGGTAGGGGCGGGGGCCGAGCGCGGAAGCCGGGGTGCGGGGCCCGGGTCTGGGAGGAGGAAGCCGGGATCCGGGTGCGGGACCCGGGCCTGGAATGGGGACCCTGGGAGGGAGGAGCTGGGTGCGGGCCCGACTTGGGTAAGGCCCGCCCGGGCTCAGGGCCCCTGCGGCCCTGGTGGAGGCAGGAGCCGGAGCGGGCAGGGACCGTCCTGGCGAGGCCCCCTCGGTTTATTTCCTAGCGGTTCCTCTCGGTACTCGTTTCTTTCTTTTAGCTCCTTCCACCACCTCCTTGGTCTGGCTTCACTTTCTTATTGCAGTCTCAGGCCACTGATCACCCGTTAGGCTGTCCAGTTAAGAAGCAGTGTTAGAGGGCTTCCCTGGTGGCGGTTGAGAGTCCGCCTGCCGATGCAGGGGACACGGGTTCGTGCCCCGGTCCGGGAGGATCCCACATGCCGCGGAGCGGCTGGGCCCGTGAGCCATGGCCGCTGAGCCTGCGCGTCCGGAGCCTGTGCTCCGCAACGGGAGGGGCCACAGCAGTGAGAGGCCCGCGTACTGCAAAAAAAAAAAAAGAAGCAGTGTTAGAGATTTCGTTTTTCCTTAGCGTTTCAGCCTCCGGGGTCCGGCCCCATGTTCCCTTTTTCCTCCGGGCATCACACCGTCGAGTATGTTCAAATCTGTTTCCATCTTAAAACTGATGTGGACTGAAGTTAAACCCCAAGGGTGGGGCAGCACCAGGTGGTAGAGATCGCATACCTCACTATGTCGGGCACAAATAACGTTTTCTCCAATTACCAAAAGTTTCAATTTGCTATCACAAGGTATGTTTCATACCTAGTAATCATTTCATAATTTGGTGCCTTTTAAACCACAAGCCCACATGTTTTTTAAGTTCTTCGTAATAGCACATAAGACTCTAGGTGCCAGACTTTGTGTTAAGTACTTTACAGGGATTTTTTTTCCTTTTTCTCTTCTGGCATAAAAAGAAGATTATTTTCTGAAGTATCATGCTTTGAAATAAAATATGGATTTGGTGACGTATTTTTTAAAGCCAGACTCATAATTCAGGTTAATTCTTTTCCCACACTACAGCTTTTAAGTTAGGAGAAGTAGTATTTTGTAGCCCTTGCTTCTAACAAAACTTGTTCCTTTAATAATATTTATTGAGTCCTTCCTCTGTTCCAGGCACTGTTCTAAACTAAGCTTTTTGTGTATCTCATTTAAATTTCACAACACCTCCCTGTTCTACAAATGAAGAAACTGAGGCACAAAAATTAAATAAAATTTGCCCAAGGTCTCCAGCAACAAAATGGCAAACCTGTATTCTAGCATTTTATAGTATTTTCTCAAATACATCGTGCCGCAGATCTCTGATTCTGCAACAGCCGGACCGTCAGCCATTGGGGGGGGCGGGTGGGGGAGTGGATTTGAGGTACATGAGTGAGTGAAACAAAGATACCTGCCCCTCTGGTTAGTCATTGATGGGATAAATATGGTGGAACAAGAAGCAGCTACATTAATTTAGGTTGTTTCAGTATGCCAGTTGTCTCTTCAGTTGTGGGTGTGAGTTAGGTGTTACAGTTTTACGCTTGTCACAGGTTTTGCAGTTTCACCTCCACCCCTTTTTGCCAGTTAATCTTAATACCTATTAAGTTATTAAGTTAATAGTTGATAGCAAAAAAATGCCTGTTTCAGATTCTCCCCTCTTCCGCCCTCTGGTGGAGGTGCTAGTTACTGAGTAGGAAAATGGCCCAAAAGAATCCATACAGAGACCTGGCCTCTGAACAGTTCAAGTTTAGTAAGGATTTATGTGGAAGGGTACCTTGTTTGTTTTCTGGATGACAAAGATTAATAGCAAAATTTGACCAAGTGTTTGGGAGGGAGGCATTAAAAAAGAGGATTTGCAGGTAATGAATGAAAATTACGTTAATTCTCATTTATGTTTTAGAATTTGGGACTTTAAAACCATTTATTCTGTAATCAGAAAGAAGCACTTGTAAAAGAAACATTGAGAGATTATTAGCAGAGTATTAAAAGCTGACAGGCCCTCTGTGATTACCTACCAGGGGGTCAGATTGTGGAGGACTTTGGAATGCCAGCATTTGAATTTTATTTTATAGATACTAACATGCAGTGGGTGATGTGTAAGTTTGTTCTTTTTTTTTTTTTGGCTGTGCTGCTGGGTCTTCGTTTCTCTGCGACGGCTTTCTCTAGTTGCGGCAAGCGGGGGCCACTCTTCATCACGGTGCGCGGCCTCACTATCGTGGCCTCTCCTGTTGTGGAGCACGGGCTCCAGACGCTCAGGCTCAGTAGTTGTGGCTCACGGGCCTAGTTGCTCCGTGGCATGTGGGATCCTCCCAGACCAGGGCTCGAACCCGTGTCCCCTGTATTGGCAGGCAGACTCTCAACCACTGCGCCACCAGATAAGCCCCCTGGCAGGAGTTCTTTAGACCCAACCGAGTTGTCAGTTACTTGCCGCGCAGTCTTAATTTGGATGTTTGGTGGTCATCTGGGTGGATCTTTTCAAGTCCGAAGAGATAGAGCAATAGGAGAATGAGCAAGACTGAGGGGGAAAAGCCTTGGCCTCAGTGCGCTTCTTCACGGCCAGAGAACCGGTCTCTGACAGATCCTGCAGGCGACGTCAGCTGCCACTTAACGGGCTACTCGAATCTCCATGGCTCAGGATAAGGCCCAGCCTCCCTTCAGAGGGGAGCCATAGCCCAGTAGGTGGATCGAGATTATGGCCTTGGAGGCCCTGCACTGGGTGCCGGAAAAGATGTTGCAGCAAAGAGAGTGGGGTGCGAGAGGATGGTCGCATCCCAAGTCATGTCTGCGTCCCTGGGATGGCCGCCCAGTGTGGGTTCTTGGCTTTGTGCAGGCAAGAATTCAAGAGCAAGACACAGTAGAGTGAAAGAAGGTTTATTCAGGGAGAAACACACTCCATAGACAGAGTGTGGGCCATCTTGGAAGGCAAGAGGCCTGTTGTGTAAGTTTGTATCTTAATGACCAGGAGGTTCTAGAAACTTACTCTGGTGGGTTGTGGTGTTGAGGGCAAAGGAGACTGGGGAAGGACTATAGGAAGGAAGCTAGGCTGGTTTTCAGGAATGCTGGCTAGTGTTCCAAACTAATCGATAAATTCCTGGGCAAGGTAAGTAGCAGAGGAAATGGAGTTTTTTGGTCCATTTAACTGGTAAGTTAGGGAAGAATCCAGCACAACACTCACAGTGGAGCTCTCCATTGATTGTTTCTGTTTTTAATAGCAAAGGATTTATGATCTTAGGATCACAAAATAAATTGGAAATTTTAAGGGATGGATACAAGTACCCACCTTGAATAAGTGCTCGTAGAGATAATACTGTCAATCCCTGACTCTTATTCCTCCCCGTAACACCATGGTTTTTAAGGAGTTGAACTGATGGCTTTTTTTTGTTTTATAAATTTATTTTATTTTTATTTTTAGCTGTGTTGGTCTTCGTTGCTGTGTGCAGGCTTTCTCTGGTTGCGGCGAGTGGGGGCTACTCTTCATTGCGGTGCCCGGGCTTCTCATTGTGGTGGCTTCTCTTGTTGTGGAGCACGGGCTCTAGGCGTGTGGGCTCAGTAGTTGTGGCTTGCGGGCTGTAGAGCGCAGGCTCAGTAGTTGTGGCTCACGGGCTGTAGAGCGCAGGCTCAGTAGTTGTGGCGCACAGGCTTAGTTGCTCCGCGGCATGTGGGATCTTCCCGGACCAGGGCTCGAACCCTTGTCTCCTGCATTGGCAGGTGGATTCTTAACCACTGCGCCACCAGGGAAGCCCTGATGGCTTATTTTTGAAGAGTTAAAAATTCTAGGAATGTTAACACATCCATATTAATCATATTTTAAACTTTTAAATGATGTCCTAGCTTAGAAATATGCAATTTGGGGTAATTAAATGTTCAATCTTGGGAAATAGATTACTGTCAACTTGTTTGTAGCCTAAAAATGAATAGAGATCTTCCTCAACATATGTTGGGGTTTCGTCACAATAAACCCATGGTAAGATGAAAATACTGTAAGTCGAAAATGCATTTAATACACCTACCCTACCGAACATCATAGCTCAGCCTACCTTAAATGTACTCAGAACACTTACATTAGCCTACAGTTGGGCAAAATCATCTAACATAAAGACTGTTTTATAGTAGTGTTGAATATCTCGTAATTTATTGAGTAGTGTACTGAAAATGAAAAACAGAACGACTGTATGGGTACAGAATGGTTGTAAGTGTATCGATTGTGATGGCGTGGCCGGCTGACTGGAAGCTGGGGCTTGCTGCCGCTGGCCAGCATCACAAGAGAATATCATACCGCCTATTGTTAGCCTGAGAAAAGATCAAAATCTGAAAGAAGGTTTCTACTCAATGCGTATTGCTTTCACACCATTGTAAACTTGAAAACTTGCAAGGCGAACCATTGTGTCAGGGACCGTCTGTACTCATGTTGGGAAGGTAATTCCAATACCTTCTTCAAATTCTTAACTAAGGTTGTACTTTATCATCCTTAAGAGAATTTTAAATATTAAAAATGTCTTGCTGTAGCAAGACTCTGTGTAAGTATAAGTTGCATGGAATAAGTTAGTTAAGTATTTGTTGGTTATTATTCAGTTCTTTAGATTTCTGATTTTTAAAAATCAGTGTTTCATTGTAATTTTTTCAAATGCAGTTGATTTAGTATATTGTTCACTGTGCCTTAGAGGACCTCACTGCCTCCTCCAGTAATCTTTATTGGATTCGTGACACTAGGAGCCCCACAGTGCTACAGAGTTCTCGTTAAAGCAGTGCCCACTGGTATCAGGAATGTTTTTATCTCATTTCATGCTAGAGTGAATTTTTAAAATTCTTTGTAAGAGTTAAATCATATTCTAGAAAAGTAAACTTACTACTTCTAATCTTTTTGCTTTTAGGTTCGAAAAAATGGCCAAAAGAATTGCCGAGAAGGAACTGACGGATAGGAATTGGGATCAAGAAGATGAAGCAGAAGAGGTAAGAAATAATTTCCCTAAGAATGATTTCCTTCTACTTCCAAATTTAAATTCATTTTGGGATTCCTCGTGAAGACTCTGGTAAAATTAAAAGGCCTTTTTAAGAACATCCAGAACTGGAAATAGTCTGGTTTCTTACGATCTGTACTTAGTCTAGAAATTGATGACATTTGGGTGTGCTTTTCCATTAGCAACTGTTCCCTAAATACTCTGCTCCTTTGTAGAAGCACCTTCCTCCTGAATTTCATGTAGCATTTCATTGGAGCATTCTAAACCCATGGTTTTAGCCCAGATTGAAGGGTGAGTGAACGATCTAGTCATAAACAGCCAGCACTAAGCACGTAAACTTAGTGCCAGCACTCAAACTTGAAAAGTGGTTCACCACCACTGTCTTAGTCTGCCATGCTCACAGTTTTAGATTTTAGAAGATTGAGGTCGCCTCCCTTACTGTAATGTAATGCTTCTTGGAGGCCCATTTTATTTCATATTCTTAAGACACTCCCCATCCCCCACCCCCCAACAATTGCGTTAATAGGAATAGAATTTAGATGGCCTAGTTTCTTTCCTAACAAAATAAAAATGGTCTTCCCTGAGGAAATCTTTTAATTTTTGTCTTACAAAGAATAGAACACAGCTGCATTTCTAAAGTGCCTCATCAGCAGTGTGATACTCCCAGGCCAGTTCACTAAGGAAATCTGCACGAAGTTAGCCTTTCCAGTTAGTAGACGTGTGCTAGGTTACAAAATAGGCGTATATTTTCAAGAGTTTGCAAAAGTGTTTCCAAGATAATTCTTAGGCTGCTGTTCTCCTTTTTTCTCAATCTGTTTCCTAATATTAATATTTTTTCCCTTACAAATATGTGTACTGGTATGTTTGGGGAAACCAAAATCACAAGTATGGGCTTTTAAAAGAGCTTTTAACAATTCTGACTGACTTGGTACTTTTTAAGCAAGTCTTTGGTAACTTTAGTTCTTTCCAGGTTTTAGGCCCAGTTACATTCTGGGCCTACCATATAATGATTTGTTTTGACATTAAAATACTTCAGGAATGAAAAAACTTCCATTTGGACAGATTCTAATGAAATGAGTGTGGAAGGACATTACATTTAATTTGGGTCAGGTGTAGCCAAATGGTCCCTTCTGTGGGTGTAGAGATCTCTTTAAGTTTAGCATTATCTGAAATAAGTACAGATGAGAACTTTTTACAGAAAATATTTTATGCCATTCCTCCAGGGTAAAAAGAAGGGTTGAAGTAAAGCGAAAGGTTTTCAGCAGGTTTCCAACAGGTTACTTAGAGTCCCAGTCTCAGTGGTGTTCTGGATCATGGGCAAATGGGCGAAGCTCTTCTTTAAAATAATATGTATTATGAACATAAAATTTATGTTTAAAAACCATAGCTGTAAGAGATTAGATTTGGGCATCTGGGTAATGTCTTTGACTATGTTTGACATATTCGAAGAATTGATCATGAACAGCTTTGCGCCAAAGTTTTGACGATCTTGGTCTTCTTAGAACTTTGATGTATGCGCTCTTGTCTCTGAATTGTGATAAAGTCTGGATTTGTAGTTTCTGGAAGGTTTCTGATTCACCTGACTAGCATTGGAATTCACAAGATACTAGACGTAAACTTTAACGTGCCCTCTCCATAATTTGTGTTACTTAAAAAGCAGAAGAAGGCTTCCCTGGTGGCGCAGTGGTTGAGAGTCCGCCTGCCGATGCAGGGGACACGAGTTCGTGCCCCGGTCCGGGAAGATCCCACATGCCGCGGAGTGGCTGGGCCCGTGAGCCATGGTCGCTGAGCCTGTATGTCCGGAGCCTGTGCTCTGCAACAGGAGACGCCACAGCAGTGAGAGGCCTGCGTACCGGAAAAAAAAACCAAACCAAAATAAAAAGAAACCAGAAGATATTGATCAGTTTGTCTGGTCTAGCTTTTTTGTTCAGCATTTTATCTCCTTTTTGGCCTTATCTTGTTGCTGATTAATTTGTACACTCCTGCAGGTGGGAACATTCTCGGTGGCCAGTGAGGAAGTCTTGAAGAATAGAGCCATAAAGAAAGCAAAGCGGAGGAATGTTGGATTTGAAGTGAGTGTTTTCTTACAGCTTCTGGTATTAAATGCTAACTTCATTTCTGAGCTGCAGAGTGTTTCCACCTCTGGGAGCAGTCAGATGAATAAATGCTTTTATTTTAATTACTGTCTTTTATGTAATCTATCAAGAATGTCTTTTTTTTTAATACATATAATGATTTTTCATTGTTAAGTTCATTATTACAAGATATTGAGTATAATTCCCTGTGTTGTACAGCAATTCCTTGGTTGGTTATCTATTTAATATATAGTAGTGTTGTATATATGTTAATCCCAAACTCGTAATTTATCCCTCCCCCCACCTTTCCCCTTTGGTAACCATAAGTTTGTTTTCTAAGTCTGTGAGTCATATTTCTGTTTTGTAGGGAAGTTCATTTGTATCATTGTTTTAGATTCCATATATAAGCGATATCATATTTGTCTTTCTCTGTTTGGCTTACTTCACTTACTGTGATATTCTCTAGGTCCATCCATGTTGCTGCAAATGGTATTATTTCATTCTTTTTTATGGCTGAGTAACATTCCATTGTGTATACATATACCACATCTTTATCCAGTCATCTGTCAGTGGACATTAGGGTTGCTTCCCTGTCTTGACTCTTGTAAAGAGTGCTGCAGTGAACATTAGGGTACAAGTATCTTTTCGAATTATATCAATAGTTTTGTCCGGATATGTGCCGAGGAGTGGGATTGTATGGTAGTTTTTAGTTTTTTTAAGTAACCTCCATACTGTTCGCCATAGTGGCTGCACAAATTTACATTCCCGCCAGCAGTGTAGGAGGGTTCCTTTTTCTCCACATTCTCCAGCATTTATTACTTGTAGACTTTTTGATGGTGGCCATTCTGACCGGCGTGAGGTGATACGTCATTGTATTGATAGTTTTGATTTGCATTTGTCTAATAATTAGCGATGTTGAACATTTTTTTATGTGCCTGTTGGCCATCTGTATGTCTTCTTTGGGGAAATGTCTGTTTAGATCTTATGCCCATTTTTTTATTGGGTTGTTAATAAATGCTTTTTTAAATGCCTAGTGCACCAAGAATTTGTGAAAATCCTTGGTGTAGACCATGGGAGATAGAAAAAGATAATAAATATAAGATCTGGGACTTCCCTGGTGGCACAGTGGTTAAGAATCCACCTGCCAGTGCAGGAGACACAGGTTCCAGCCCTGGTCCGGGAAGATCCCACATGCCACAGAGCAGCTAAGCCCATGCACCACAACTACCAAGCCTGCGCTCCAGAGCACGCGAGCCACAACCACTGAGCCCATGTGCCACAACTACTGAAGCCCACATGCCTAGAGCCCATGCTCCACAACAAGAGAAGCCCGCGCACCGCAGCAGAGTAGCCCCCGCTCACCACAACTAAAGGAAGCCCACGCACAGCAACAAAGACCCAACTCAGCCAAAAATAAATAAAATAAAATAAATAAATTTATATTAAAGAAGAAAAAATAAATAAATAAGTAAGTAAATAAATAAGAGATCTGTACCTTAAAGGGAACTTATCCAATTGCAGAAATAAGATACAGATGTAGACAAATTTGAGTTGAGTGACAGTATGAAGAGGGAAAAGAGTATAGCAGTAGGAAACAGGGGAAGTGGGTGTTGGAAGTAAGAAAGGAAAATGCAGGATATTCTCAGAGTGTTGTCTGCTCCCTAGGCTCGAGCTGTGGGTAGGCTGATACCTTTGAGAATAATAGAAGCGTCGCCCATTTTGTGTTTCCTTCTAGTGTAATATGGTATATTAAAATGTTTCATTCCTGTGTTCCGAAGGATAAAAGATGAGTTATAACTCGTGAACTGAAATCATGTGGTCAGTATTCAGCCATCACTCCTTGTTTAATAACTCTTCCCCAGTACAGTCCTCATCCCTCAAATAAATTCCAGACACGTGAGTGCTGTCCTGGTGACCTGGACATCTGTTGTCAGGCAGGAGAGGCTGGTTTGAACATCTTGGGTGGCATCCTCAGAATAAACCTATGGAACTGCATGTTCTGTGGTGGCTCTGTTCAGTTTTTCTTTATTCCGAGTTCTTTTCTGGCCTGATTTCATTCTTGAGACTGGCGACTGGCTGGATGGAGGTGTTGAGCCAAGTTACATTTGGTGGCTCTTTCATGAAGAAGATACCGGGGGGAGGGACAGCTTCATTAGGGAGGAGGTGATCGATTTTGTTTTAGAAATGTATTTCGGGACTTCCCTGGCAGTCTGGTGGTTAAGACTCCGCCTCTCAATTCAGGGGGTGCAGGTTCGAGCCCTGGTCGGGGAACTAAGATCCCACACGCCTCCAGGTGTGGCCAAAAAAATAAATAAATTGCACATCTTTTTTTTAACTTTTTAGTTTATATTGGGGTATAGCAAATTAACAATATTGTGACAGTTTCAAGTGCACAGCAAAGCGACTCACCCCATATCCATGTATCCATTCTCCCCCAAACTCTCCTGCCATCTGGGCTGCCATGCACATCTCTTAAAAAAAAAAGAAAAATGTATTTCAAGGGCCTGTGGTACATCCAAGTGGAGTTCTCTAGGAGACCACTAGGTGTACTGATTGGCCACTCAGAACAGGAAGTGGCGTAAGAGGTGGGTGCAGCTCTGAGAAATTTCCCCATCAAGGAGGTTGAAGCCAGGGGAAATGAGAAGAGGTCTAAGAGTGCAAACTCATGATGAAGAACGAGATGCCTAGGGGAGACAGGCTCAAGGAGGGACGGGCCAGCTGTGGACAAGTGACAGTGAAGAGGCAGAAACAGTGCAGACCACAGCCCAGGGGCAGAGAGCAGCGTTAGAATTTCATAAGGCATGCCAAACATTTCCAGAGCATCTTGGGTTAGAGATGGGAGAGAGCTACCAACAGCAGGATAGGTCTGCGAGAAAGACCTTGCTAAAGAAAGCAGAGAAAACCTTGGGAATAAAATGTTGCCTCTGGGGCACCCTGGCGCAGTAGTTGAGAGTCCGCCTGCCGATGCAGGGGACGCGGGATCGTGCCCCGGTCCGGGAAGATCCCACATGCCGCGGAGCGGCTGGGCCCGTGAGCTATGGCCACTGAGCCTGCGCGTCTGGAGCCTGTGCTCCGCAAAGGGAGAGGCCACAACAGTGAGAGGCCCGCCTACCGCAAAAAAAAAATGTTGCCTCTGGATTTCTCAACTAACGGAAAATCTAGAATTGGGACTCAGTCAACTTTGCAAGTTTCTGTATACTGAAAGCAGGCTGAAAGCAACAAAAGTTCTTAGGAAATTATAAGTAGTGGGTAAAGTACTTTTAGTTAACCTCACTTGATGTTTCTACAACTTCCTTAGGCAAAGGGTCTTTGAGTAGTATATGAAAAATCTTTCATTTGGGGTTTAGTTGTGTTGAGAATGTGTTTTTAGTTACAGTTCTGTGCCTCGGTGGTGAGTCCATCAATTTATTTGAATTAGTCTTTTTAACCTTTTATATCCTAAATATATTTTAAAAAATTATTTCACTGTAAATTACATGTATTCTTCCTGTTTTAGGAAGGCAGCTTCGGGCTGCAAAGCTGTCACGAGTAAAATCCATGTTCTGTTTCTGCTTGTGCTGGTAGTTTCCTTTAATGCTGGTTGCATAAGGATTCTGGGTACTGTTTAGCCAAGATAATACTGTCGTTCACTTGCTTATTTGGAGACAAAAAAGTAGAGTTATCTAACGTGTGCTCTTCCTTTATATTTCAGTCTGATGGTGGAGGGGCCTTTAAAGACTTCAAAGGTTTGGTCATACCTTCTGGAGGAGGAGGGTTTTCTGGGTTTGGTAATGGCGCTGAAGGGAAGCCTTTGGAAGGACTGTCAAACGGAAACAGCATCACTAGTGCCCCTCCCTTCTCCAGTGCAAGGACAGCGACCGAGACCAAGGCCACCTTTGGTGAGTAGGTTCTTCTCCCCCGAGTCACATCTGTGTAAAGATGATCTATGAAAAATAACTTTCAAAGATGTTTTTCTTGTACTTTTTCTGGGTCCTGAGGCTGTATGAGCAAAAACAGGGTAATGGTGAAAGGGATGGAAATTAGGGAGCTTTTGGCTCTTTACAGAGTAACTGAGTAGAGCACAGGCCAAAATAGACGTGGGTTCTGTTCTCAGTTCTGCCAGTTACCAGCTCTTGTGTGACCTCGGTGAAGTTCCTTAACCTTTGAGCCTCCAAATCTTCAACTGTGAAATGAGAATGACCTCAGAATCAACCTAAGGGTCAAAGGAGAAAAAGAAGCTCTTAGCAGACCCTCTGTAAAGGCCTCCCATCCCACCCCCTCATTCATTATAAATGTACCAAGAATTTCCTGTGTGCCACATACCTTACTGTTCCCAGTCTAGATTTATTTTGCCCAGGACATGTTGATTGCCTAATCCTGTTTTGAGGGGATTGGTCAAGAAGTCTTGGGATTAACAACAGAGAATGGGATCATGGGTTAAAATCTTTGGTTCTTAGAAATGATCCTGACTCATTGGATCATACTTAGCTAGTTATTCTAAGAGTATATACTGTTTCATTTAAATTAGGCAGAATGTTTAGTGTGATTAAGATAAGTACTTTCTATTAAGATTTTAACTGCATTAATATATGTTCCTCCTTACAACCTTGGGGATTAAGTTTTGTACTAACATAGTATTTTGACAGTTTTAGGTAAAAAAAGCCATCCTTTTGAAGGAAGAGATTATTTTAAAATTATAGCGGTTTAATGCAAGCATGTAAAAAATAGATATATTCATATATATGATGTTTGACTTGATTTTTGTAATAACTAGTTTCCAAATACTATATGTGCACATACTTCTTGAACTGTCACAAAAATGGGATACAGTAAAAGCACAAAATACGAAGACAGAGTGGTGTGAAAATCAAGATGACTTAACTAAATCAGCTTCTGAATAAATTCTTAAAACTGTAATTTCCTGTAGGGTCTGTTGCTGTAAATGGCCCTACCTCCTTGGTCGATAAAAAGATTTCAAATCCCAAAACTAATGGCGACAGTCAGCAGCCTGCCTCCTCTGGCCTTACCTCCAGTGCCGCCCGCCACAGGAATGCCTATCATAAGCAGTTGGCGGCCTTAAACTGCTCTGTTCGGGATTGGATTGTGAAGCACGTGAACACGAACCCGCTCTGTGATCTGACACCTATCTTTAAAGACTATGAGAAATATTTAGCAAGCATCGAACAGCAACATGGGAACAGTGGCAGCAGTAATTCTGAAGGTGAAACCAACAAAGTATCAGTTGAAACACAGCCTCCTTCCCTGTTTGGTTCAACAGAATTACAGCAAGAGTCAACATTTTTGTTTCACGGCAACAAAACTGAGGATACATCTGAAAAGAAGGTGGAGGCTGTGTCTGAAAAGAACAAGGACCCGTCACTAGGAGCAACAAGTGCCTCATTTAATTTCGGCAAGAAAATTGATAGTTCTGTTTTGGGCTCCTTAAACTCTGGCCCCTTGACTGGATTTTCATTTTCTTCTGGAAACTCCAGTTTATTTGGCAAAGATATTACCCAGAGTAAACCAGTTTCTTCACCATTTTCCACTAAAACGTTGGAGAGCCGAGCAGAAGGTGGCGGCAGCGACTGCAAAGGTAAACACAGAGTCAGCCCTGGAAGTCTTCTAGGTTTGTGGGAGTTCTGTATTTGGTGGGAAAAGTGTAGCCTTGTGCACGAGGTGGATCTGGATTCGCGTCACAACTCCATCATTTCCCCGACGTGAGTGTGATCCCGGACAGAGTTGATAAACTCCTTTGAGTCTGTCTCCTTATTCGTGAAATGGAGTAAGACCAATTTGGTAGGGTTATTTTAAGGATTAAGAGTATGAAAATAAAAATAATATAAAAACACCTGGCACAGTGACTTTGAAAATTATCAAATACTTGGCTTTCCATTAAAAAAATTGTATTTTATTGAAAAATTCATGATGGACGTTCACTGAATTGTTTGTTTTTAAGAGATTTGCTTATAAATAAATTCACACGGCAAAACCATACTCTACTCTAAAAAAGGTAGACTTCATAGCTGTGGGGGAACAAATTGACAGTGTTTTCCCAAGATGTGTCTGGATTGCAGCCACCTTTCTAGAAGTTTCTGTGGTGTGTCATGTTAGTGCCCCAAACCAGGCCTTAATCCCAGCCCCTCCACTCCCTATGTGGTTCTTAGCTCCCTGAAAAGAGGGGTTGTATCATAATCCCTCTTCACCACATGGTGGTTGTGAACAAACCGTGTGTATGTAGGCTCTTACTTATAAGCAGTTAAAAGTACGTCTCTCAGGCATCGGCATATTGATCCTCAAGAAGGAAAACTGCAGTTGCCAGTGGGCCGTTAAATACTATGTTTTCCTACCTGGAGGGAAACTCTCCTTATGTTGCCTTGCCCTCCTCACCTGTATCCTCAGGTAAGGGCCCTCCAGGGCAAAGCATAGAATAAAGAAGTCCCCTCTTCTCTGCCCTAAATACGACAGAGGGAGAGTCTGTCATAGTCACAGGGGCTCTGCCGCTTGTGGAAGGGATGTCGAGTTTGAATTAAGCCTCCGTCTCAGCAGGATGCCCCTCCACAAAGCACTTACTCCTTATCTTGCGGTTAACACATCTTACGCACAGGAAGACTTGGAGAGCTTGTTAAAATAACAGATGCCTGGGGCTTCCCTGGTGGCGCAGTGGTTGAGAGTCCGCCTGCCGATGCAGGGGACACGGGTTCGTGCCCCGGTCGGGGAAGATCCCACATGCCGCGGAGCGGCTGGGCCCGTGAGCCATGGCCGCTGAGCCTGCGCGTCCGGAGCCTGTGCTCCGCAACGGGAGAGGCCACAACAGTGAGAGGCCCACGTACCAAAAAAAAAGATGCCCGGGCCCCACGCTGGAGGGCCTAACTCAGGAGTGCCTTCTTAAAATCGAAATGAGCTTGTGACCTGAATTGTTTGAGCACCGGAACTGTTTTTCTTAGTCGCTAGTCAGTTTTATGCAGTTGCCTTCTCTTTAAGGGGATTGTAATTTGTGTCCAGCAGCGACTTAGCTCTCCCCTGAGGTTGAGGCACTGGAGTGAAGGGAAGTGCTGTTGGACTCAGCCCGGGAGGGTGCCCGTGGTACCAGCATGTCCAGGGGCGTGGTGGCCCAGACAGAGCTTAAGTTGCTTACAGTTGGCTTTGGACTAATTGCTCTGACAACTTGTCCTGTAAAGTTGTTATTTTCTCCATTGTCTTTGGTCATTGCTCTCATTGGTTATTCCTTGGCGTGATGCAGCTACAGTCACAGGAGCATTCGGGGATGAAAGTGTTGGAAGCCCATCTGAGATTTTTATTTCCCAGTGGGTAATCTGAGTATATGAGAGTGTTGACTGACTGTTTTCCTGTGTGAGTTTGCCTGTTCACTGAATACAAGCACAGACACTTGGATTCAAAGGCTTTCTGCAGAAATCCAGTGAGTGCCTCCTTATCCCCGCCCCCACACGATTAGATTGTGTTTCAGTTTCTGTATCAGCTTACATGGAATTTGTAGGTTGGGGGGGTAGGTAACGAACTTCTTTTGTCACATTTTCAAGCTCTTGATTTGACTCTTACTGAGTTAGTGTTGTTTTTATAAAAGGTGGAGACGAAGAAGAGAGTGATGAGCCCCCCAAAGTAGTAGTTACTGAAGTAAAAGAAGAAGATGCTTTTTACTCCAAAAAGTAAGTAACGGTCACGGGAATTCCACTTTTCAAAGACGTGGAAGGAGGCTTCTGGCTGGAGAGCGCAGGTGACATTGTCCCTGCAGCACTTACTGGGCGTCCCATCCTGGGCCAGGCTGTGCCCATTCTTTGAATTGGAACAAGGAAGAATTCTTAGCCTGTTTATTTAAAAATAACCGACTCTAAAAATTTCCTGCTGGGCGTATCCTACTCTTTTCTGTTAGTTTAGCTCTCTTCTGCTTTTCAGGTGCTTTAGAGACAGTCTTTTCTTTTTGATCTTCCTGCCCCAGTCTCATCTCATCATTCTCTCCCTTTTTCTCCTTTCTTCTCTTCCCCTCCTCCTTCCCCTACAAAGACAGTCACCTGGTGACTGATTTGAGGTTTGGTTTTACTTCTGCTCTTAAATTAGGTGGCATCTCGGATTCCTTCCTAGAGACACATTAACCTTCGTGGATTTTCTCACAGCCAAGAAGTTCTCCACAGCAGCCACTCCTTCCCGTTAAGGATGTGTAAATACTTATCTTTCCCTCAGTCATGAGAGCTGGTTTGGGCTTTTTGTTTTTTGTTTGTCTAATGAGAGCTGCTGATTTCAGTAGAAGGCTGAAGAGAAATTTTGAATTCTCTCTCAATGAAATTCGTGCTTTTTAACAAAGATATTTACTGAAAAACATTTGTGCCCTTTTAGAAGCTTCCCTGGATGTGTTTTTCTAATACAAACATTGCAGACTTAAGTCAGCAATTTTCATAGTGTGAATCACCAAATCCTGTGGGATTCCCAAATGTTGTTTATTTTTGAGAACTTTTAAAAGAAACCAGCAATTCCTTTTGCCTGTCTAAAGATTTAATTACACAGATGAGGTAAAAGAATGACCCTGACTTGAGATTTTTTTCCTTTTTTTTTTTTTTGTGTCTACACCGCACGGCTTGTGGGATCTTAGTTCCCCGACCAGGGATTGAACCCGGGCCCCAGCAGTGAAAGCGCCGTGTCCTAACCACTGGACCGCCAGGGGATTCCCAAGGGTTTTTTTCTAATCAGAGTAAATCAAAGGAACAGGCAGTAGTTTTGATTTGTTTATTAATAACCTAAGGAGATGTGTGACAGGAGGCTGGGGAAACATTTGACAGCATTATTTTAGGCCTTGCTTAGGCATGTTTTCCAGACTTATTTCAACATCTTGGGAGATCAAAAATTGAAGGAGTCCTGAAGAGAATTCAAAAATAAGAAGTAGGAAAGGGGGGTGGTGTTTGTGTGGCAGAGTGTGTGTTCTCTATTTGTTCCTCTTCTTTAAGGACCAGGTCAGTTCTTTTGAGCTCAGGGCCGAAGGAGCACGTCAGGGAGGTGTGGGATGCTTGGCTGTGATTTTGACTGACTTTTGAGAAAAGATGGTTTCAGAAGCGTTGTTAAAGAGTTGTATAGGACCCACTGTATAATAGAAAAAAATATGGAGGGACTCCAGCCTGTCTCACCAGATTCTCTTACCTGCCTGTGTCCAGACCTGATCTGGGTCAGTAGAAGGCTCTTCCTAAGCTTCCTCTGCTGTCATTTAATAACAGACTTCCACACAAGTGTGAACAGGGGCTGTTAGAAAACTGTGACTGTCGTGACCTGTCATTGAGTGTCTGATCATACCTATTTTTCTCTGTAGGTGTAAACTATTTTACAAGAAAGACAATGAATTTAAAGAGAAGGGTGTAGGCACTCTACATTTAAAACCTACGGCTAATCAGAAGACACAGCTCTTAGTGCGGGCAGACACCAATTTAGGTGGGTATCTTTCTTTTCAGGTGGTACAAAATAATCATAATCACATAGTATGTAAAAGCCCTTTGCTGATTTAGTCGAGATTTTCAGGTATATTAATGTGTTCTTTGGAACGGAATAGAGTTTGCTCAGGCCAAATTCGTCCTGTACTTACCGATTATAGATGTAGTCGAGTAGCAGGGCAGTCGTGTATAAGAAAACCTGGATGTACTGCAAGCTGTTGCCAAGGAATAGCTGAGATGGTCTGCATTTCCCTTTGTGCTATAGGCATGTGACTAAGAAGCTACGGTAAATCGGATGGTTCAGTAAACACACAAGGGAAATCAACTGTTTAAAGGAATCCTTTCTATGTACCAAATATTCATTAACTCGTTGCTGTCCACCCTTTACCCCATCCTCCAGCTTTACCCTTAAAACAGTCCTCTGAAAGGAAGAGGTAGTGGCTGGGCTCAGGGCGGGTCTAAGGGGAAGTCGTCGGTGGTGGCAGACTACACCAGACTGTGTCCTGGAAAGAAACTTGTGTGAGTCTTCTTTCCTGTGGACTTGACCAATTTGTGATACTATCATAGCAACATCACTCTCACCCTGTGAGCGGTGCTGGCCTCCGACAGAGCCGTTTTTCTGCTGACCGTTCTCTGTTCGAATGACATAGTGAAGCCTCCACGTCATGCTGGCGTGTTTTTTCTGCAGTGCAAGAAAGCACGGTGTGTTCTAAAGCGCTGCTGGTTTAGGGCTGCTGCCATGATTGTGGGAGACTTGGGGCAGGTGTGCAGAAGGTGGGTCTTCTCGGGGAGGCCCCGTCCACTTCCTGCCAGAGGCCCACGGTCCTCTCTCGGGAACACCGTGCTGGCATCGGGCAGGGAACTGTGGCCGTCCTTAGGACATCCCTGTGGCTCCATTAAGTATAAGTTGCTCCGGTGTTTCATGTTTAGCCTGTTAGAGCTGTAGTTTCACGGAACTATAGTTTATATATTTTGATGCGTCTTTCCCTGTGTTTAAATGCAGGCAACATACTGCTAAACGTTCTCATTCCGCCCAATATGCCGTGTACTCGCACAGGGAAGAACAATGTGCTTATTGTCTGCGTTCCAAACCCACCCATCGATGAGAAAAACGCCACCACCCCAGTTACCATGTTAATTCGGGTAAAAACAAGCGAGGATGCAGATGAGCTGCACAGAATTTTACAGGAGAAAAAGGATGCCTGAACACACTTCGGCTGAGGAGTTGTTGCCAAGTTGCTGCTTCCCCACCGCCCCCTAAACTTAGTTTTCTTGTCTTCCTACTTTGACATTCTAGGGCTTATAGATAACTTAAAAGTTTTGTGAGGAAGATTAATATGGCCAATAAAACCTTTAAAGTTAAGTGTCAAGAAACTGTATTCTCCCTTCTTAAGAACTGTCTAATGTGTGAAATACATTTGAAAGGAAATTTTTGGAAGATTTTTAATGTTCATTTATTAAACTAACCACAGGTGATTTCTTAATGGACTGAAATCAGGGTATCGATTAGATTTCCCAAAGGCTTTTCCGATCCAGGGGTTTGGGGTCAGCTGCCGCCACCGGCGCGGCTTCTCACGGCGGTGTGTCCAGAAGGGAGCTTGCCTGTAGCGGTCTTCTTTCTGGCGGGCTTGGCTGATGTGTGTCCACGTGAACCGTGCTGCCGTGCTGTGGCGGAGATGTTTCTTTGCTTTATTGTGTTATTTTACAGCTGAAATGTGAGCACTGAATGTTTGCCTTCAGCTTTTTCCGTGTGGACGCTGGCCTCTAACCCCATCGGCTGCTTTACTGTGATTCTGGAACTGCTGTTTCATTTTAAGCGGAAATGAGTAGCTTGTTCTTTGGTCTTGTAGGTTTATTCATGAGGTGCTCTTACTTCTGTTTCCCCCTGGAGACAAATGGGATGGGGGGGTTGCCAGGAATGAGATTTAAAAGCACAAATTTGTAGTTTGTAGACCCTTATAGAAAAGAAAGGGTTAAAGCATACAACGAAAGGAAGAGAATATGCTCTTGGTTATTTGTCCCATGGTGAACCCTATGGATCTAAAACCTAAACTTATTAAATCATAGGGGTTTTATTACACAGGAGCCGTGTGAACTAACCAGGAAACATGCAATAAGGAAAAGGAAGAGAAAACTGTGTGTAAATGTTGCCTTTAACTTTTAGACAGCAGTGTATTCTGCATTTGATACTGAAATTTCCATTTACTTTTTAAAAAGTAAGATACTCAGTATGTCCATTTGGAAGGGAGCCATGGGTACACACATGAATACCCACTTCTCCATAGCTGTCAGGTAACTAACACTAGGGTTCTTTGAAGACTCTGGTCATATGAACTAGAGGTAAAGTTCTAAATGTCCACTTTCATTCATTCCTCATGAATCCTTAATGCTGGTACCAGATGATCCTGTTGAAAGGCTCAGGGTCCGTGCCCGAGGGCTCACATGCGTATATTCTGATCTTCAGCACGTGATGTCTCTGACTTTAAAAAAAGTCAAAATCAGTGTAGATAGTACAGCTGCTTTTATTTAAAAAGAAAAAAAGCTTTAACTTTTAGAGGTACAGGAGGCGGGGAATCCATTTTGCGATGTGTCACTCTTAAGCACCTGAGGTCAGGTAGTCGCGCCAGTGCCTCGACACCTGCTCTGCAGCTCGCTGCCCAGTGTGCGACCTCGTCCGGACACTCACAGAGGGAGGCGCTCGCTGTCTTGGGCGGGGGTGGCATCACCCCGGGTGTGGCGTGAGGTTGGGGGGAGGGGCGGTCACCTCGCTCTTTCTTTTTACAACTGGGAGTATTCATGAGGAGTTTAGTCAGCTGGTGGTGGATGCTGTTAAAGTAACCCTGGCCCTGCCCTGTTGACCTTAGGGTTATCCAGCTGCTAACGGGCTGAGGAAATAAGGGGGACAGACCTCAGCAGGTCACAGCTTAGCTGCGCGTGCTCCTGGGTCCCACCAGAAAGTAAGGCTCACACACCTCGTCGGGGACCCTTCAGTGCATCCTTCCGCTTGGTTTTGCATGCGATGCGGAATGTTCACCAAAAATGGCATGAAAGTCATGATTGGATTAACTCTTCACACCCCCATCCACCCCCCCACCCTTGGGTAAAAATAGTTTGTCTTTTTAAATTGCTGGATATGTGTGGCTTTCTTTTTCCTAACATTCCCAGCAAGTTCTTGCTAAGACTGTACTGTTACAGTGAAGATTACAGGGGGAAATGTGATGTGCCCACCGTAAGTCAAAATGTGATATTTTCTTAAAATCACTCTTACTCTTTAGGAACTTGCCAGTCTCCACTTTAATTATGTATTAGTGTAAAAGAGCCTAATACGCGTATGTGGATTTCGCTGTAAACTCTAAGTCCCGGTATTGTTACTGGGGGAGGGGCTCCTTGGCCCCTGGAGGGCTTGCCTTTTCATCCCCTGTGTAACACCTCAGTTCTGCCCTGTGGGTTTAGATTTATTTTTAGCAAATTATTAGCAATTAGGCTTTAAAATGTTTAATGTGGACTAAAATTTTTGTCTTTAGTTTGAGAATCTAGAAAGAGTGTCATAAGTGTGGCCTAAAGGGTGTATATATCTTTAATTCTAAATCAGATTGTGTTATCTCTTGACAAACACTGAGTATCCCAGTGGCCTTTTTGTTTTTAAACCGCTGTTCGTTCATCTCCTTCTGAGCATTCCCATTAAGCAAAACATTGAATGTTACGTTGTGTGTAAACGTCTGCATTGTTAGAATTACAGGCTAAAACGCGTGTCCAGTTTTTAAAGTTTAGATTGTGTTTTCCATGGAAGGACAGGTCTGTTTATGGACTGATTTTCCTTAAAAGGATTATTGTTTTACAGTTTCAATTCTAAATTGTATTTTTGATATGCTGCATGCCAAAAAATATCTACCTGTTCTGGGGTAGAGCAAAAAAAGTAACATTCTACCTTACTGTTAAGAGTTCAGAACCAGTTTCACTGAGACAGCTCTTTTGGTTTAGGTTTAAAGGTAAACAAGTTGCTTGTTTTGAGCATTTGTCAGATACCCTTATACTTCAGAACAGTCCAAATGTAGGCGCAGTGCATTTGAAGGCTTTGCAGATTTCCAGACTAAAGGGCTTTACTCCCAAACCCCTAGGATCCATTCTCGTTCTGGAAGTGAGGGCTTTTCAGTAGAAACGGATTTGTCCAGCTGGTGACGGTGAGGAGCCCGTCAAAACCTTTCTTCGCACTCGGTGTTCTGAGCACAAGGCCTCTGTGTGTCGGTGGCGGGTGGCAGTGACGGTCCAGGCTGAGGCCTCTCTGTTTGATGCGGACAGAGCTATGGCAGAGGCAGGAAACTTCTCAGCAATCACATGGATAAATTGTTTGCTTTCTATTTTAAATCGGAAATCGTTCTCTAAAATACTTGAATCGTTGGACAATGTAATCTCAGTTTGTATTAGTTTTTGAATGATCCCATTGAGGAAGTGTATCAATCCATGAAATGTGAATAAATGGAAAGTAAACAGAATCACAGTGTTTGGCACTCTCTGTGTTCCTCTGTGCTGCACGTGGCCTTAGTACGAGGCAAGCGGCAAGCCAGCCGGCGGGGGAGGCAGCATGCAGAAGCGGCGCCTAGAAGAGGTGAGGAGAGACCCGGACCCTTTTATCATCAGCGCCCTTGGGCCAGATGAGACCAATTCCAGGCCATTCAGGAATTTGTCGGATTCACGTGTTTACAAACTAGAACGGGAATAACAGATCTTACGTTGGATAATGTGCAAAGCATTGCACTAGGGGCTTTGTATATATTCTCTGTTCAGTGCTTGCAGCAAACCTTCCAGACAGGGGCTCCTGGGTGGGCTTTCCAAAGAAACTGGAGTTGAGGCAGGCGAGGTTTCTCCCACAAGTGGAGTTGGGATCTGTGTCCAGGAGGACATTTAAAAACTAAGGATCAAAATGAAGGAAGAAATGTATTTTAAGTTTATGTTACTTTAAGTTTTTGGTGATTTAGAAAATCACTCTTAAGGCATTAACAGATTACATTGTAATATACCTTTGAAAGTTTTAGAATAAGGTTCATATCTTTAAAACGTTTCTGAGTTATTCAGCACTCAGCTGGTTTTTAAGAGGTGTCTCCTGGTAAAGAAAATATTATAAAGACTGAGTTACCCATCAAAATATTTTTCTTGAACTGACAACATCTGACGGAAACTGCTGAAGACACTAAGCGGGTAGGTACTGTGTAGAGGAGTGCATCTCCACTGCGCTGAATGGCCGGGCTGGAGCAGTGGGTCTGCAGTGTGGTCCGTGGGGGCGGCAGCGGCAACACCCAGGGACCTGTTAGAGATGCCAGCTCTGGGGCCCCACCCTACACCCACCCAGCCAGATCCTCGGGCAGGGGCCCAGGCATGTGTTCTGGTTTTTATTGAGGTATAATTCACATACTATAGAATTCACCCTTTTAACGTGCACAGTTCAGCTGTTTTTACTAGATTCAGAGTTGTGCAACCATCACCACCATCTAATTCCAGAATATTTCATCACCAGCCGTCTGGGTTTTAACAGGTGTTTCTGACACAAGTCAAATTTGAGCACAACTGGGCTACATCTGTGCTCTCTTATGACTTGTTTAAAGATAATCTATGAAACACCCTTTGGGCACATATTTCAGGAGGAAACTGATTATCACAGTTGCCAGGAACTATGCCAGCCTTTGTACGTGTCTCCAGCTTCACTGCATCTGGGAAGGTGGGTGGTGATTCTACTCTACAGTTCACAAAACCCTAAGGAGGTGCAGCTTGTCGAGGGGACAGAGCCACGCGGGCTCCCTCCAGTGTGACCTGAAGGTATGTATGTGCCCATTGAAGGACTGTGCTTCACTGGTTTCTGAAATTGGCTAAAATCCTTTAAACAAAATTGTTTATTTAAATTATAATCACTAAAGTTTACTAAAAACCATGGTATTTCAAACTGAGCAGTCTAATTGTTTTATTAAAGTCAGGTTCCAGGATGAAAGACCCTTAACCCACAAATAGGAAGGAAGTATCTTGTTAATAAGCCTGTTGGCTTACGTGGAGGCCAAGTCAGGAGGGAATTTAATGTTGCTGTGGGCAAAAGCAAAGACATCTTTTGTTTAATCATCCCCAGAACAAATATTTTTCCTTCCTCATATAAATTTTCCAGCTGTTCTGTCATTTTAACAATCGAGCACGAAGTACAGCATGTTTACACATCCAACACGTATATATACAGTGAACCGTGTTATTGTCTGGAGTCAGTTACTTTACACTTACCCCTTCTGCCGGTATAAAATTCCCAAAGGTCTTCCCTTCCAGTCAACATGTTTTTCCTAAGCCAGGGCATGACAGTAGTTCCTAGAAGTGCATCTAGGTCAGAATAAAAACGCAAACAGCAGCATAGCCCTCAAGAGTAAGCAGTGAACAGGAATGCAGTTACTGCAGGTATAGCTTCCAGGGTACAGACTGTCTCCCCACCTCTACTAATCAGGTGACTGTCTTAAAAGGACCTCCTCACTATTAACAACAAGGGGGCTGATGTGGGTGAGAAGGAAGTCACCTTTTTCACCTACTAAACTGCCTCCTTTCTAGGTGCTGTCTGTACGCCTTCCGAAGGACAGGCCACCCTTGGTGACGCCAGTTCAGAGAATCCTGGCTCCGGTGTTTCTGAGAGAGATGTGCTGTGATGACCTTTACTCTATTTCTAGATTTGTGGAAGTGTCCCTCGCAGACTGCCCCCCTTTTTGTTGTCATTTTCTATAACCTTCTACAGTGTCTTAGGCCTTACTTGTGCCCATCACCCTATGACGTAAGAGTGCACCTGACCACAGAAAGAAAAAGCCCACTGCCTGAGCAGTGCTTCCACCTGCAGGAACCGGAGTAGGAGGCTCTGGCAGAGTCAGCCTGAGGGGCTGTGAGCATCCTCGGTGTCAACCCGATGAACCGGGGCTGGGAGGCAACAGCCAGCCACGGTCCAAAGCCACCTTCCAGAAGACCAGTAGCTCATGCGAAGCCTGCCAGAACAGGAACTTGGGACTCCTTTTATTCTAGTCACTTTCCCACTTCTCCCAGGGCCTTTGCAGAGGTTCTCTGGCAAAGGCTTGGGAATTTTATAACTGACTTCACAGGGGCTGAGAGAGCTGACCCTGAAACAATCTCTGGTTTCATTTTGCAAATACAGCGTCTGACCAAACTGTAGCTGCTGGCTTCCAGACCCCTCGCTGACGCCCGGGCCTGCCAGAGCCAGGGTGTGAAAGCTCCAAAGGAAGTTTAAGACACCTCGGGGGGGAAATTAAGGTTCAATCAGTAAATTAGCACACTGCTGTAATATCTGTAATCTGAAACACCCACTGGAGAAAAAAACAGGTACAGATTCATCAGAGAAGAAATAAATAATACCCAACATGCAAATCAACTTTCAAAAGAAATGCAAAATCATAAAGCCCAGCTAGCAGCCGAACACAAACAACTGCTTAGAAATTATTTCTGTTGTATGTGGAAGATGGTTAATCCAGAAGCTGTTGACGGAGCTTATGGAAACAGCACTGCCAGCTAGATCCTAATATAGCCAATGTATGCCGTCCTGGTGTTTCTGCTAAAATATATTTTGTAGAAATCATTTTAGTTAGGCCTCAAAGTAGTGAAAAATCTCAACAGGTTTTCTTCGTAGGTTTACATATTCTCACACACAGAACTCGTTTGGAGACCATAAAAGATTGCTATTTACACCTAAATCGTCCAACCTTCTAGGAAGTGGGGACTAAAGACGACACTGGCAGCCGCTCAGCAGCATTGGAGCGTCGCTGTTGGTTTTCATCTACTGAGCTCAGGGCTGGAACCGCAGCCACGAAGATGCCCGCCTGCCCTGGGAAGAGTAGAAAACTACACACCAACGGCTCCACGCGGCTGGCTGCCTCTGCTTCTGAGGCTCTACCCGCTGTGGACTCTGAACCCAGCCCCAGGCCACTCGGTGTTCAAGTGATTTGGCTTCTGTGCGGTGTCCCGCGAGTTGTCCAGGGCTGTCTGTTCCCGGGGCTTAGACGAAGGGCTGCAGGATTCCTTCTCCGCTGAGGATCACGTCTGTCAGTGAACAGGAACAAAGGTAAGAAGCCCCGGTGCACCCATCACCCGACTCCCGGGGGACTGCTAACGCCTCCAGAGGCTACTTCCACTCCAGGTCCAGGGCCCGATGTCGGCCAGCATCACATCCCTGTCGGAGTCTGTGTCCCATTAGGGCGGTTATCTTTTTGAAGGGAAGTAATTCTGCTGTCTGATACACAGAAGAGAGAAAGCCTGCACAGGAATAATCAATGTACTGGCAAAAGACACTTGGTTTTGTAACTAAATTCCAGCTACGTTGGAAAACTGAACAGAATTATCAGAGTGAAACCTATCACCAAGGCGCATTAAAAAGTTGACAGTTTTATAGGTAAATCTATATTTTCAAGGTAACTCTTTGAAGAATTTTGGCCAGCAATTTAAAACCCCCTCATTACAATAATGTCGAATGTTGTTCAGAAGTCAGTCGTTAGAATGTACCAACTGCATAGGGACTTCCTCTGGAATGTCTTTTAAGAAATAGTTTTCACATCATTCTTCAAAAATCTCTACTGACTAGTTTGTCTGTGATTAAAACAGCAAAAATAGGTCCTGGTTCGATTCTAGCTAGATTCTTTGGAAAAAAAATCACATCAGGAACATGCCTGTCTGCCGTTACTATCATTGACAGAAACCTAATTGATTTCTGATGATTTGTTCACAGTCCTTGAGAAGCCCAAACGTTAGCAAGGCTCTGACTCGCCAGAAAACCCACGCTATCTCCAAGTTGACTGGCTTTAGAATGTTCTGCCCTTTCTTCTCTTTGACTACTTCTCTGTTACTTAAAAATAATATCCTTCTTTTGAAATAACAAACCTCAGCTGTTTGCACAGACAACTGAAAGTTCCTTCCATCAGACATCGGAATGGAGACTAAACACTTCCTGAACCTTCGGGTGCTGAAGGAGATGGAAACAGAGAAGACACGGGTCTGATTCTAAAAAGAAGATAACTTTCTTATTAATGTCCTAAAAAGCTTAGAGGTTACAGGTTTCTTCAAAGGAAAACTGCACTTTAATTCCAATTACCGTTTAAGAGATGTTCACGCGCGTTGGCTGTCCCCTCCTTATACAAGAGACAGGCATGTTCCCAGAAAACGAAAGATGGCCCTACAGGAAGTAAGATGTGTCAACACCAGGACGCCCTGGGATGTCGGGGCCTCAGTTCTGGCCCCGTCACTTGTCACTCTGTTACTGATGTCATTTGTGACTTTGAGAAAAGCAAAACTCAGAGTAACAGCTTACTGCCTAGTTACCAAGTGCCTCTAAGCATGTTTTAAATTCAGTGTCAGAAGTAGCCTCTGGAGGATTTAAGACTGAGAAAGGTCGATTCCACGGAACGTTCGTGCATCAGTCCTGGGGCAGCACGGTGTCGAGGCTCAGTGTCGACTGGGGCCAGACGCCTGGGTTGGGCTCCTGTTGTCCCAACCTCTCGTGTGTGGCTGCTCCCTCATCTGTAAGAAGGGGGTGATGACAAGCAGCTAAACGTTTAGCACGGTGCCTGCACACGCTAGGTGCTACCTAAGTTCACGCGCTTTACCAGTGAGGCGTGATCTCTAAGACCACTGTGGCCCGCATGTCTAAGCTCTGCAAAGCACGTTCACGCGTTCCTTGCAACTGGCCCTCAGTTACCCTTCGAGGCAGAACTTTCGTTTGAGGAGGAGCCGATTTCTGGCTCCAGTGTGGGCGGACCCTTCTCGGGCTCCTCCCCTATGAGAACGGGGAGGGCGGCTGCACTGCGCATGTGCGAAACGACCTCATCCCTCCGCGGCAGATACGTTAGGACTGCATTTCTCCCAAGAACTGAGCCAGTCTTCAGACCCCAGAAGACCAGGAAGAAAAGGAGCCTGAAGGAAAAGCTGTAATTCAGCTGCCTCGGACACAGACGTGGCTGCAGAGTTGGGCTCCCCAGAGAACACTCACCCGGCACCTGGGAACACCGGGCCAGGCTCACGGCTCCCTGAGGCGCTCTCTGCTCCAACACTCTGGGGCGTGACCTGACTCTGTGCTGCGCTAAGACAGTTTTGGAACGTGAAGCTGTGCGGGGAGCTGAGATGCAGCCGAGCACGAGCCGGGCGCTGTCAGAGAACGCAAGAACGTTCGCCCCGACCCCACCACTCACCTCCCCGGCCTGGTGACCAGGGTGTGGGGTAGGGTAAGCGTCCCGATGGTCTGCCACCTGACCTGAGCTGAGCTATGCAGGAGGGCTGGCCATCTCGCCCTGACCCGGTCGTGCACCGGAACCCTGGAGACTGCGGTGAGGTAGGTGGTATCAGCCCCATCGACAGGTGGGCAAACTGAGGCAGAATGAAATGCAGTAGCTCGCTTTTAATAACAGCATACAAAATCTGGAGAAGCCCCAAAGTAGTCCCCGGTTCCCGGAGCCCAACGCAGACCCTTAGAACGCGCAGAATGGAAACAGACGGGAAAACGCGCCCCTCCTCCTCTCCGTCTTCTGCCCCAGAGGCTCTCTAACCCTAGTACACCAGGAACCCTTCAAACACTCCTGAGGACGCAAGCAAAACAGAGCAGCAGAGACCCAGCTGACGGCTTATTCCCGTGGGCAGGGGAACGCTTCTCTTATCCAGGGGGCTCACGGTTCTCAGAAGAGCGCAATGTGTCACCACAGGTGGAAACCCCTCAAGCTGGGACGGGGCCTGACAAGCCACATGGAAGCCAGTTCCCCTTTGCCTCAGTGACTGGTCTGAGAAATGGGACCAGCACGCCCATTCAAAGGAAATACGCTCTAAGAAACCAGGGAAGATGAAACACCCTATCCCCTCCCCTGGCCCCAGAGGACGGAGGTTCTGCCTGGAACCTTCCTGGGAGAACGCAGACCCCTCCTCGCCCTTTGGCAGGGACCCCACCCTTCTCCTGCCCGGCTACCAAGCACTCTCTCCTGCCCTCAGAATCCAAATTCCGCAGGCCATGCCAGCGGAGGCGCAGATGGGGTGGCTGTCTCCAAGCTGGAGGTGTGTGTGTTGGTGATGCTCTTTGGCTGGAAGCAAAGGCCATTCTGGCAGGATGGGGGCCTGTCTGGAACCGGGCACGGGGTGAGGTATTCCCAGCCCAGGGCAAAACCATCAGACGGCCGTGTTCCCCGCTCCCCGTGGAAACCCATCTACAACCAGGAGTAAACGAGGGAGGACAGACGATCGGGACTAACTTGGATGCTGAAGGTCATCGGTACAGTGTCACAAAATCTGAAACCACTGTTCCTTAAGTGCTGACAGTCTGACACACTGCGTGCCCCCAGCCAGTGGTCTCTGCCTGCCGCCTGTCGGGATGCGTACATCGGGTCCGCAGGGCTGGACTCCCTCTGGATGCTGGCTGCTCCTCTGCTCTCTCTTATGCCTCTTGGCATCTCTGGTCCTCTTTGGGTGCAGAGGGTTCTCCAGAGACGGGCTGAGGGTGCCGGGTGGGTGGGCAGGAGCAGAGCCAGCGGGGAGGAGAACGAGGCACTTCAGTTTGGGCTGGTGTTGGTGGAGCTGGCCCTGGCCCCGGGAGTCGAGTGGTCCCGCCTGGCTCCGGCTGCGGCGCTGGGTGGTCCTGGAAGACCCCAGTGACGGTGGACAGGTAGGCACTTGGCAGCACTCCCAGGACTGGGCAGGGCTGGAGGCTCCGCGTGGGCCCCGCACACGGCTAGGTCATCAGGATGGGCTTCTGCCGTACTTCCAGGATGTCTAGGGCGGCGGGGAAGACGCGGGCGGTCACACCCCCAGTGCTCCATTTACGAAGGAAGCACGCCACGTCGTTCACGGGCGTTTTCTCTTCCAACCCTCGGGTGACTGCGGTGCTGTGACCACCCTCCGTGCAGACGGGGGACGAATGGGCTTGGAGCAGCTGCACCGCCTGGCGAGGCCACGGGGAACGGGGCTCACGCGGGGACTCTGGAGCCGCTGCCCGGCACTGCCCTGCGGCCCGTCAGTGACAGCTCTGCCTCCCCCTCGACTATAACGGGGTGGGCGCCAGGGCACGGCCCAAGGGGACACCTTCAGGGGCCATGGTTTTCCCAGAGGTCCCACACAAAGTCAAAATTACCTGTTAAAATCCGGTGCAGCGGCAAAGTGACGTAGGTTAAATGTGCATAAAGAAGGAAATTCCCGTCTGTTCGGTTCAGCTTCAGCCAGGACCCGACCAGGGAGCGCCCCGTGCCGGACAGGGACCGAGACCGCAGGTTGGTGGCATTGTGCAGGTCGGCTGGAGGGGAGAAGGCCGGTCAGGCCCAGGCGGCGGGGAGAACACCTCCCATTCCAGGTGGCGCCTCCCTGGCCCAGCTCGACCCTCTGCTGGGCGCCCCATCGCCCCTTCCTGCCTATCCAGCCCAATCCTACCCCTCAGGGCCCACCCCTCTGAGCCCTCCCTGACACCCCCTTCTCTGTCCTGGACAGTCTCCTCTGTGGGGTCTGGCGCATCGCCACACTGTGTCACTTCGCTGCTCCCCTCTGGTACTGTCTGTCACTGGGAGGCCATGGGGGTGAGGCTGGGATGACCTGTCACCATCAGCCTATCTACGGGTCGCCTGGGAAGGCAGGCTGGGGGCTACGAGTGCTTTCCTGCTGGTCCGGAAGTAAGCCGAGGTGAGGAAGGCGCTCGCCCAAGCTCACTCAAGAGCAGGTTGAGGCCGGTGCCGGCGTCTCCTGGCCCTGGCCAGGGTCTCGTCCAGCAGGCCCTCTGCCTCTGGGTCCTGCCAGTCAGGACCGTTCAACGCCACAGCCCAGCTCCTCCAGATGGCTTCCCGCTGCTCTTCTGACGAACACGGACCCGCCGCCCCGCCGCACGGCTGGCTGACGGCGGGGCCCACGTGCACAGAGGCAGCAGCGGGAAGGCGCAGGCCAGCCAGGAGACACTGCACACTGAGTGGCTGAGAACCAGGGCCTCTGCGACATCCGGGCCGAGACGCCCAGCGGGCTGCCAGACAGACGGGCCCGCGGGCTCGGGGAGGGCAGGTGAGCCCTGAGGGGACCGCACGGAACAAGGAGAGACCCTGAGGGATGCCCCCCCCTACCCGGGGTTCCAGAGCGACCTGAGAAGAAAAGCCAGGGAGGGAGGTGACAGCATGTGCACGCGGACCACGGAGCTCCCCTCACCCGGCAGGCGTTTCCCCCACCCGCTCGGCCGAACAGGCAGACCAGTGATGTCGGGAAGGCTCTGAACCCCTGAAATCAGTGCAGACTGCCAGCTGTGCCTCACACGCTGAGCGCTGAGAGCGCCGGGCTGGGGGCGCCTCTCGGTGGGCCTCTGTCTGTCTGTCCATGGCTCCATCCCCGCCCGGGACCGCCGGCCCTCTAACTGTGGATGGGGGAAGGAAGCAGCTTGGGGAGGGGCAGCGTCACCTCCCCCGTCATCCTCCCGGAAGAGTTCCTCGCTGTCGTTGGCCGAGTGAGACTTCTTCATCTCCGCCATCCGGCTGCGGGGCACCTTCCTCCTGAGGGACGGGGAGAAGAAGGCGGGCCGGTGGTTGCGCTCGGGCGTTGGGGGAGTGCTGAAGGAGGTCACCTGGGAACAAGGGGCGAGTCACCAGAGCGGCCCACCGACCCGGGGTCCCAGTGCCCACCCACCTCCCGCCTCGGACGACAAGGACACCCGCCCTGCTGGGGCCCAGCGGGTGCTGGCCTCCAGCGCTGCCCCGGGAGGGACCGGGCTGCCCTCCTGCGGGCCTCGAACGCCAGTCAGAGGGTCGTCAGAGCCCAAAGCAAGCCTGGCCGCTGATGCGGCTCAAGCACCCGCCACGGCACCGAACCTTCCCAACCTCCCACAACGGGAACCGGCATCAGCCCATCTGACAAAGAGGAAACTAAGGCGGGACAGCGACCCTGACGTGCCCGAGGTCACCCAGCAGGATGGTGGCCACACCGGGTTGCAACCCAGGTCTTCTGCCCCTAAGGCCATGCTCTTCACCCTGATTTCTTCTTTTGGCTACTATGTCCCATCCCCCCTCTCTCCCAGCATCCTTTCATAGACGTGCAGTGGCCAAGCGGTCCATGCTTCCATCTCCTCCTCTCCTCTCTTCCAGCCACACTGCCAGTCACCACCCATTCTCCACACCCACTCAGGGCAGCACTAAGGACAGACAGGCACGTGACAGTGGTCCCTGCCCTCAAGGAGCTCACAGTCTGCTGGGGGCAGGAGACCCAAAAGTGACAACCACAGACCGAATGTTGTTGTTGAGACAGAAAAACGGAAGCACAGGATACAGGGGAGCACAGAGGCAAAAGGAATCAACAGCCTGGGAAATCAGGAAAGGCTTCCCGGAGGAGATGCCGCTTGAGCTGGGTCTTGAAGGACGAGTAGGAGTTCGCTAGGTGAAGAAGGGGGGGAAGGGCGTTCCAGGCAGAGGGAACGTGGCCCATCTCCTCCCTCCTCCCCATGCAAACAAGAATCTGAGGAACAAGACGAGCTGGGACTGAGACTTCGGGAGCCCCATCAGCCTCCTCGTCACGGCTCCGACATCCACCAGAGTCCCGGCGGCCGCTGGGCTCCAGACGGTCCTCCCACAAGCCAGGGAAGGTTTTTAAAAGATAAAAAACAAACACCAGAAACCACAATACACACAGAGTCTGCATTTGTCATGCGCTGGTTACAAACGACCCCTCTGGAAAAGGGAGGGGACAAGCGACAGTGAGCACAGAGGTGGAGGGGGCCCGTGCAGTCCTGGGAGGTCAGGGCCTGCCACTGACAGCTGCGTGACCCTGGCAAGCCCCTCCCCTTGACCCCAGGCCTCCCTGCTACTATGGGCCAGGGACTTTCCCAGGCACCGTCTCCTTCACCCCCGCAGCCACCCGGAGCGAGAAAGATCATCACCCCCATTTGACAGATGGAAAATCAAGGCCCGGGCAGGTCTAGTAACCGATCTGTGGTCACTCGGCAAACAAGTGGCTGGAACGGGCACCCAGGTTTGTCCAGCCCAAGCCCAGGCCACGTCTTCACAAGGGGTTTCACATACACATTCGTTAGGGCCTCAGTGGGCAATTTAGGACCAAGGAGAAGAATAAACCTCCTTATCTCGACTGTAAACCCCCTCTATTCCCAAGACAACAGAGGCCCCTGCCTGGAATTCTCACCCATCATCACAAAAAAGAGCATTTATTGTTTCTGTTCTGCTTATAAAACACATTCATTGCAGAAACTTCAAAGCAAAAAAAAGACGTACAAAGAAGGAAAACCGCCATCTGACTACCTGGAGATGTGCAAGGTGAACGTAATTTTACAGAATTAGAAGTATTTCACATATGCGCTCCCCCGCCTAAGGCGCGCCCGCAGTGATGCGTGACTTACACGCTCAGGAGCCATTTTCCCAGGCAGACCAGACGCCGCCCCCACAGCGGCTGTGACCCGAGGGCCCCATCTGATGTTCAGCGGCTCCTCTGAGCCCCCAGCACCTCGGGAGGCAGGTGTTTTCACCCCGTTTCTGGATGAGCAAACTGAGGCTCAGGAGAAGAGACCTGTCCCAGTTCACGCAAGCAGCAGCACCTGGATTCCAGCCCCCCAGCAGCCCCTCTCCTGGAGGTGCCCCCAGTACCCTGTCTTCATCCAAGACGCCCAGCTCTGAGCTGCCCCCTCTGAAGACCCAACTGGGGCAAAGCAGCCAGCGGGCTGGAGACTTTCCCCTGCCTGAGCCCTGGGGCCCCCTGGAGGCTCTGCGAATAAAGCTGCCACTGACCTCAGCTTCCCACCCCTGGGGAAGGACAGTGGCTAGAAAGAGCAGGGCTCAAAGGCTCAGTGCTGTCACACGAGAGCCATGTGATCTAGGACAGGGCAAGTACATCAGGCAAGCCTGGGTCCCCAGGCCTGCAGACCCGAAAGCTCAGGCCCACCCACGGGCTGCTGGTGGCCTCCCAGCAGTTCAGGTGCACAACACCTTGTAAACAAGTGGCCCGGGCAGAGAGAAGAGCTAGGCGACCCCAGGGTCTCTGCGCTCTCCGGCTGATGCTGCTGGGGCAGGAGGGGAGGCTGGCTCCTCCTCACCCCTGGCTCACCCTCCGGGAAGGCCGGTCACGTGCCCACACTCACCCAGCAGGTCCAATGAGGCAGGCGCCAGAACCCTGGAGACGGAGCCCCGCCACAGCGGCAGCTCAGGGCCCAGGCGCTAACCTGCTGTGCGACCCTGGGCAAGTCACTTGCCCTCTCTGAACCTCGGCCTCCTCCCCAGAAGGCTGGGGATGATGACACCTACCTCACCGGGGGCTGTAAGGATCAGGGAGACGGTGGGAAGCAGATCTGAGGGACGGGAGGCCCCTCCCCGAGCTGCGCAGCCCTTACCCGCTCGTGCATGGGCGAAGCCGGGCTGGAGTCCTCTTCGGTCCCGCAGGGGGACGTGTCACCAGTGGACACACGGCTGACCGCCATCTCGGCGTGGCCCTTGCCCTGTGGCCCCTTCATGCGCACAAACTCCATGTTGTTGTACTTGTAGAAGCCAAAGGACATCTTCTGTGCCATGCGGGCAGCCACACTCACCTGCGGACGGGTGGGAGAGGGCCTGAGTCAGGCAGGTAGGGATGCCCGCTCCCTGGGGCCACGAGCAGCCCCTGAGGACTGCCAGCCCACCTCCAGGGGGACCGAGCCCCGGCTGACCTGGGCTCGCCCACGAGGCAGGGCAGTGCCGGGGCGCTAGGGATCCCTGGCTGATGCCGCTCTCAGCCCGATGACCATGCCCCACACAGGGCCAGCACAGGCCGGGAAGAGAGCCCCAGCCCAGTGGGACCTGAGACCACCTCCCCTGTCCCTTCCTCCCAGGCTCCAGAGAGAGGACGTCCTCAGGACAGTGCTCAGCTGCGGGAGAGCGGCCCGTCCACCTGGACTCCTCTCCCCTCAGTTCAGTCTAGCAGGGGCTAATCCCAGGAGGGTCTTCCCTCGGGGGCCGGAGTGGGCCGGAGTGGGCCGAGACGTGCTGTAGAGAGCACAACACAACCGCCTAAGGGGGCTCCGGGGGGCTGCGGCGCTCCGAGGAGGGGCAGGTACAGCTCCGAGCCGGGCGAGGGCAGAAGGGGGCCTGGGGGGCGCCTGCCCCTGGGCCCTGCACCGCCCTGCACTCACGCGGTTGTCGTACACCTTCTTGAGCGCCTCGTAGCGGATGGAGCCCTGAAAGATGACCCCTTGGAACGTGTTGGATTTGTCACTGGCCACCAGCTCCACACAGACCATCTCTCCTTCGCCCACGGTCATGTCGCTGAACACCTGGGGTGGGGCGCGAGGCAGAGACGGGTTCATCGCCTGCCAGCTGCCACCACCCAGCCGCAGCCCGGCTCCCAGCCCAGCACCCTCTCACTGGCCCAGGGCGGACTGCTCAGGAACTCCCACTTTGCAGGTGGGAACGCTGAGCCACAGATGTCAGGGTATTTGCTCAAGGCCCCCCGCGGCTCCACCAAGACCAGCACAGGAAGGCGGACAGGCTACCGCGGGGCGGGGGCAGCGTCTACAAGGGGGTGGGGTTGATAACGGTGACTCTGGGACCGGAAGAGGACGCACCCGCCCTGGCCACTGGAAGGACACTGCCCCCATCACTCTTCCTCATGCCAGGGAGTTAAACGGTCCACGGGAACCGTCTGGCCCGCTTTCTGGGATCTCCTCCACCCCAGCTGTGGGCACTCGGCCCACCCGCCCCGAGCTTCACGGCTCACGTGCAGGCACCAGCTCAGGCGCCCGATGGATGGACCGCCCGACCGCCAGGGTGGCCTGCAGGGGACTCCGCACCCCGCCCCTGCTCGAGTCACTGCTCCCGGGGGCCAGCGTACAGGCCGAGCTCTGAGGTCACACAGACTGAGGTTCAAATCTCAGCTCTGCCACGGATGAGCCGTGTGAGCCTGAGATGCCTCAACACACCAATCCAATCGAGAAGAGCCCTGAAACACAGGCCCCCTTCTTCCTGAGTCCTCCCAGGACCCCGATCCACTCCGGTGGGTACCGGCACCGCTGCCAGGGCCCCGACAGGGGAGAGTGGCTGGACAGGAGCTGGCAGGGTCGCAAGTGGGAAGCAGCTGGGTCCCGGGCACCCCACATTTCCCAGTCGAGTCACCTGCCTGGGCCCCAGTTTTCCCAACCTTAAAATAGAAGCTTGGTCCACATGACTTCTAGAGCCCCAGCCATCTTGGACATCCTAGGATCCCAAGGTGTGGAGGCCCTGATTCAGAGTTTAAGGGCCATAACAATGATTCCTCCCGCCTGGGAAGCACTCTCTGTAGGCATTTACGGCGCATTTTCCCATTATTCATGAGCTCTTTGACCTTTCAACTCTGATGCCCATTTTACAGATGAGAAAACGGAGGCTCTGAGCCAGGTGAACTCACTTGCCCCGAGTCAAACAGCAGGAAGAGCGCAACCCCAGCCCAGCGCCCACCGCCTTTCTGAAGGCGTGTGAGGCCTGAGGGAAAAGCGTCTCGTATTCCCTCGTATTCCCTGATGAGGGGGAGCTAGAGGGAGACAAAGCCCACCTCCTCGAAGCTGTCGATCATGAAGAAGATGTTGGGGTAGCTGATCTTGGATTCTTCCCCTTTGCTGTCCATGGGATGTTTACTGGGGGATGCGAACACTTGCTGAAAGAAAGGAGATGCGAAGGACTGAGTGTGGCCCCGGCCCTGCACCCAGACCAGGAGCCACTCAGTGGGGTGGAGTGTGCTGCCCAAGGCACAGGTCAACGCGGTCACACTACCCAGAGCCAGGCCACGCTCAAGGCTGCCACTTGGGAAGAAGCCGTCTGGGATGACTGGTTTAGCGCTCCTGAGCAGGACATAGGCCCCCGGGGGCTGAATGGACTTCTGGAGCCGGACGCTCACTTCGGGGCAGGGAAGGCAGCAGGAGGACTTGCCTCCCAAGTAAACACGGGGCAGCCAGAGGGCTCACCTGGGATTTCTTCTTATGGACGTGGATGTCCCCGCCATCAGTTCGTGTGCACACAGCACATGTCACCATGTAGTCCAGCTGGAAGAGAGCGCAGGACGGGGGTGTGGAGGGGTCTGCTGTCCCTCAGGGCCTTCTGACAGCCCCCCTCCTGGAGCCCTGCCCCGCGGCTCCCCTGTACCTTCTGCAGGATGAGGTTCAAGCAGACGCTCTCCTCCCAGTCGATGTCAGGGTCTCCGAGGCCCGGCAGCTTCTTGGAATCCCGCCGGTACACCTCCACCTCCACCTCGGGCTCGGCCTCAGCCAGCTGCGAGGCCCAGGGCAGAAGTGAGTCCCAGCCCCACGGGGGCGTCTTCTCCCTCACCACTGCACCCGCCAGGTGCTAACACAGACATGGACTCCTTACTCCTGGGCTCTCTAGCTATGCGACCCAGAGTTCACCAAGAACTCAGCCTCCAAGGTTGTCCCTCAGGCCCTGCAGTGGGTGGGGGGGGGGGGGTCCCAGCAACCTGTGCCGCCCACGCTGCTCTCCTCACCTCACCTACAGGCGGCCCGTCCACCCATCCACCCTCCACCACTGGCCTAGCGCAGGCAGCCCTGGGGTTGCTATGGTGACCGGGTACCGCTAGGCTGCAGGGCGAGGAGGGGGCCAGAGGCAGCCCGGGCTTGCCGCAGAGAACCCGCAGCGCGCAGGCGCTTCGGTAGGGCCCGCAGCACGCCTGCCAGGGGCTTGCCTTTCCGTTCTTTTGAGCAGTGCGGGCAGAGAAGCTGCCTGGGAGCGGCTGTGTGGTCTCCTCACTCCCCCTCCCTGCCCACCTCGCACCCCCAGGCCTGCGGGATCTCCCCACATCGCTGCCCGCCGGCTGCCTTCCAAACACTACTGGCAGATGTGACATGGCCCAGCCCGGCAGGGTGCCGTCGTACGTGCGCCTGACACGCCCCTCCCGCTCTGCGTGTGCCGGTCCCTCCACACGAATGTCCTCAGTCCACTGCCGTCCCCTCTCTCTGTCCTACAACATTCCGGCCAGGTGTCACCTCCTCCTCTTTGTGGGTCCCCAGACACCCGCACTCTTCCCACCATCACAGCACCGACGGCTCCACGTGCCACTGGCCACGCTGTCTGTCCATCCCAACAGACTGCGGGCTCCCCGAGGACCGGGCCAAGTCTGAGTCATTTTGTGCTCCCAGTGCTGGGAGAGAGGCATCTGTACAGAGCTCATGGCAGGTGTTCGATGGAACATTCCAGCACGTGAACAGCTAGACTGCCACACACTCCCATGGACTCAGGCTCCCCCCCGACCTCAACAGCCCCCAACCTTCAGGAGAGCTCGCACGTGGCCCCGGGCCTCCTGCTTCAAACTCCTCAGTCCTGAGTCCAGGGTTCTTTCCCCGCGAGAAAGAGACCATCGTCTGCCCATTCCTTTCGCCTCCCTGCCCGGCCACTCTGGGAACACGCAGACCTGACCTCTCCTTGTTCCCGCCTGCCCGCCTGGAGAATTCAAGGCCAAGTCAGGCTAAGAAAACCCTCCCTGACTAGAGCCGGGGCCTCTCCAGGCACCGAAATCCAAGGCACAGCTGAGAGTCTCAGATGTGCCCAGTCCTTACTGAAGCCTCTGGTCTCCCTGCCTTTGAGAAAACACCAAGATTTTGCAAAAAAAAAAAAAAAGTCATCTGTAATCTGGACCCCAGCAGATGCCAACAGGCCGGAGAGGCGGCGGACAGAAGTCGGAGCCCACAGCCCTGCTGCCTCCCGGCTGTCTGCCCCCAGGCAGATGCGCCCTGGCTCCAGTCTCCCCGCTGGCGAACCGTGGAGGGAGCTGTGCCGAGGACAGAGGACAGCGCGCCCATCATGGGAGTCGCCAGCTCCGAGGCACCCAAGACTCTCACCGCCCTCTGCCAGGGGACTCGTGTGGTCACATCGCCCAAACCTCTGGCCCCCCAGTTGTGTGCGACGGGATGGCCTTAACCCGGCCCCCTTTTCCAGGAGAGGCTGAGCCCTAGAGAGGAGCTGACTGGACTAGGTTACAAGGCCAGTCGGGGGAGACGATGCTGGACCGGAAGGGTGGGTGTGGTGACCGGGGACCTTGGGCCAGGCTCCCGAAGGCGCTCAGCTCAGGACCTCTCCACCCACACCTGCCCCCAAATTCCACCCCTCCATCCCTCCCAGGGCTCCCCCTGCCCACACTGAGTGCGGCTCGGGTCCCACCCAGCACCAAGGCCGTGCAGGCGAGGCCTGTGCCACAGCCTCTGGTCACCAGATCCAATGGCCCGTCCCCCTCTCGTCCTGCATCCCCACGCCTGCCCACTTCTGGAGCCCCCCACCTCTCCAGCCAGTCGCTCAACGTCTCCAGCTGGTCCCTCCCACATCAGGCTGGCTCAGGGCTCTGTCCTAGGCCTCTCTGTTACTCCCCCGAGGCTCCCTCCTCTTCCCATGCCATCTTGGTGCCCATGGTCCCAAATCAGCTCCTCCCTGACCTCTCTGCTCAGTTTCACACAGGAAACCCACTGCCTGGAAGACACCGCCATCTGGATGTCCCACGGGCACCTGCGACTCAACCCGTCCAACACCTGCCCTCCTCCTGTGTCCCCTCCAGATTCACCCCGGGCCCAAGCCAGAGACCGGGCTGCCAGGCCAAGTCTTCCCTCCGCCCCACATTCAATCACCTGAAGCCCTGCTAGTTAAGCCCACTTCCTGGGCCTTCCTCGGAGTTGACCCCACCCCGACACCCCTCCCTCCGCCCGGCTCGGCGCAGCACGGCAGCTCCTCACTTCTACTCTGACGCCCCCCAGCCCTTCCCCCACCTATGCCCGAGAGCCTGCCACATGGAACTCTGACCACGTCCCCTTCGTTGGTTTGTCAGGCTCAGTGGTTTCCCAGGGCTCTGGGGATAAAACCCAAATTCTGGTCACTGCAGTTGCCACACTGTGTTGGCGCCACGCGATGCACTTCAGGGTCCCAGTGCCCACTGGCCCCAGTGACAACGCGGCCACACAGCCAGCTGCTGCAGACACCAGATGGACACCAGAGGACCCCGGCCAACCCCTGGGCCTTCCTGCATGACACGCAGCCCGGCCAGACCAGCCATGCGGCCGCCGGCATTGCAAGCCACCATGCCTCCTCTGCAGCGGGTACCAGGCCTGTCCATCTGCAGAAAACCCATCACGCGTCAGGCTCAAAGAGCAGGCACACGGCAGGGGAGGCACCAGCCCCAGGTAACAAGCCCCGGCCCGGGGCTGCAGGCCCTGCGGTGGGCACGCTGCAAAGACCTGCCTCCACGGCCCTCCCGTTTCCGTGTATTTAAAGGGAAGCAACGTGTCTCCATGTTTGGCATCCAGGCTGCTTAAACATTTTACAAAACACCAAATAAAGCTTCTGAGAAACGTGCGAAGTCTGTTCGATCAACTGCTCTACACAAACTTAGCGGACGAAACACGTGAGGCGACTCATTCCACCTGTGAGCCCTCGGCTTCCTCTTCTGTAAAGCGGGGATAATAACCCCTGCCCTGCTGGGTCGCTGGGAAGACACAACGAGATCGGGAGGCAGAGAGCTCAGCACCGTGTCGGGTGCGTGGTGAGCGCTCAGGGACTGGTAGGCACAGCATCGTCACCAAGCCGGCTCAACTGCCCGCGGCCAGGGGTCAAAATCTTTGCTCCCCCATTTATTTACTAATTATGAGATGCTGGCCAAATCACCCAGCCTCTGTCCATGTTTCCTCCAAGGTACTACAGTGATGATAATCGCTGCTTTCCAGGGTCGTGGTGAAGATTAATAATGACGTCTATCTACACAAGCCCAGCGCATCCCGCCATCAGACGCGTGTGTGGCCATCCCTGCACAGTTCCTGAAGCCTGGCAGGTGCTAAATGAACACCATGTTCCCCTCTCGACTCGCACAAGGACTGCAGGGAAGCCCCTCTCTCACACCAAGAGCAGACCTCCAGGGAGACCTGGCTGGGCCCCGAGGGGCCACTCACCTTCCGCCCGTCGACGGCACCCTCGCTGCCCACGTACGCCAGCTTCCGGCGCACGTAGAAGAGCATGTCGTCCTGCCGCGGGGCCCACTTCTCCATGAAGTAGGTAGAGAACATCCAAGTCCAGAAGACGATGCGGTCATCCTTGAAGCACCCTGCACAGGGAGGCCAGAGAGGAGTGAGGAAGGATGGGTCAACCTGGCCCCAGCCCCGTGACCTTGGCCGGGCCCGGGCCCTGTCCCCCACCCCGCCCCCGATCTGTGTTTCTGGTCAGAAAGCAGCCAGGACTCTGTGATGTTCAGAGCCCCCTTTTCCCTCACACCCCACCACGGGGCACCCAAAGAGGCTCAAGGCCACGAGACCCCCCCCCATGGCACAGTGGACTCCAGCCTGTGGATGAATCAGCGGCTTCGGTGGGGAAGGAAAGACGGACTCAGAGGGAACGTCATGGGCAGGCTGTCTGGCTGGGAGCCGGAAGGGCTTAGGAGGGGAGATCTGTCAGGCAGGCACCTCCCTCCCCCCATCCCCACCCCAGGCTGCCGCAGCTCCCACGGAGAATGCGACTTAAAGGAACAGCTGCCCCTTTGCCAACCACGCTCAGCTGCAGGCAGGAAGCAGGGAGGACGTCCACCCTGCCCTCACCCTGGCGCCACGGAGCCTTTCGGCATGCCAGACTGACTGACTGCTTTTTATTACAAACAGGATTCCTTTATGATAAATCTTTACGGTACTCTTTCCCACACAAGGAGAAAAAGCCCACAGGCTCTGGTAGGAAGGACTGAGTTTCCACTCCAGCTCTGCACTTGCCACGTGACAGCGGGCAAGCATCACAGCCTCTCTGACCCCCAGGTTTCTGGGGGTGAACACAGACTGAGACCATGGGCATGGAGAGCCCGCGCCTGGCACAGGGTGGGACCCACAAAGGCGGGTGTCTAGACAGATCCGACAAAATTCCAAGATATGCTGCAGAGCTGTTTCTTAGAAACCCAAGATATTAAATTGCTCCTGGTTTCCTTCTCTTCTCCAGAAACTACTTTACCACCGTGACTGAGCCCTCGCACTTGGGTCCTGGAAGGACCTGACCTAACCCAACCTTGGAGGCGGGAACCTGGGGGCCGCTGATGCGGGGCTCTCCCTTGTCCTCACAGGCGGTACAGGGATTGGCCAGGCCCCCTGACTTGCAGCCCATGCCCCCTCCTCCGGGGAGTCGGCCATCAGGCTCTGGAAGACTGAGCCGCAGGCAGAAAACCCCAGCCTTTGCTTACATCACCATGACCAGAGACCCAGGCTCCACACCAGCTCCTGCCCTCTGCCCTCTGCAGGGCTGCCGCGGGCAGTCTGCAGCCCGCCCACTCCCACGCCCTGCCTGGCTCCCATGTGAGGGAAACAGAAGGGGCCTCATCAGTGAGGCGTCCAGGTCAGCGAGCCTGATTAAGACAAAGGCCACCCATCAGCCTTGGCGGCCAAGGCTGGGAGAGGCCGCAGGACTGACGGCCGCATCCGCGAGCTGGCAGGCAGCAGGTGGAATGTCGCCGCCGTCGCACCGTTCTGCATCACCGCCCCGACGTTCCTGCCACACCTTTACGACCGGCGACGCCCAGTTCACGCCCCTACAGGTCCCTACAAAACTAGGCAAAGGGGCCGTGTTATTCCAAACAAAACAGGAACTCTCCCGTGACTCTGTTTACTCTCAGCTCCCTCAGCCCAAAGCCCAGCAGAAGGCCGATCAGGCGAAATGCTCAGACTGCCCACGCGACTGCTTCCTGGTCCCGCGGAGGGTACAGAAGTGACAAGCAGTGGGTCAGGTCTCCAGTCCCCACCACTTGCCACAGTGAAGTACAAGTTCACCGTCAGCGTCACTCAGGGTCAAGCGCTGCCCCCCTCGGGTGGCACTCTCTTTTTATTCTGCAAGCAGAAGGAGCCTCGTGGTACCTCGGGCACCCAGATGGCTACGATTTGTTACACATTTGCCATGTTGAGTGAGCACCAGGTAGAGCTACGTAGATCATCTCACTAAACTCTGCCTGCATTCTGTTATGTCTACTGCCCCGTTTCACAGACGCAGCTGACTCTCAAGAGGTTAAAGAGGAGGCCAAGATCACAGAGTTAGAAACCGCCAAGTCCTCAGACCTGTCAGACCCCCGCGTTGACATTCTTGGAAAATGCTGGACCCAGATAATGAATGCAAAGCGCTTAGCAGGCAGCTGGCAACCCCGGGAGCGCGATGAGGGAGGGGTTCTGGGGTTGGGGGAGGATGCAGGGTTTGCATGCGGGAGTGGAGTGCTGGAGGTGGCACAAAGTACATGCCACCGTATTCTCTAGGATTCCACGTGCCGCCAGGCCTGGCCCAGTGGGGGCCACACAAGGGGTCCCATGTCCCTGCTTTAAATGCTGAAAAATCACTTTCTTCACAGCTCATCCCGCCCAGTTAGTGAGGGAGTCTGCAGGTCCCAAGAGTCTGAAGCAGACTGCCTGCCAGTACTTCCTCCTAACACGAAGGCTCAGCTCACACAGGGGCTGCTGGCACCCAGCCCGAAGGTCACCCCGGGCCGGCTGCCGGCCCCCCCACCCCGATGGGCCACTCCCAAACAACCTCTCAGAGGGAACCAGCCCACCCCCCGTACGCTTCCAGCCCACATGGCCATCAGAAAGTCCCCCTCACTGCCAGCTCCCCACCCGGGCTGCTGCCATCACCCCTAGAATGCACTGGTTGCCCCTTCCACTCCCATCCGACAGTCTGCCCTCCACGCCACAGCCACAGGATCTTTATTTAAAGATCGTTCCCTGCCCCCCTTAGAACCTTCCCAGGGAATTCGGAGTAAAACCCAAAGTTCTGAGAAAGCTCTCCAAGACAGCCCCTCCTCGCGCTGCTCACCAGCCCTGCTGGCCTCCTCCCCCTCCGATTCTCTGCCCCAGTGCCTTTGCACAGGCGTCTCCTTCCTGTCATTCCAGCTGCAGCTTAGACGACTCTCACCTCTTTAGAGAGCCTCTCTGGACACCACATTAAACGTGGCCCGAGGGGCTTCCCTGTCACAGCACCTTGTTTTACTGCCATCATCACCACTGGTGTTTCATATCGGTTTGCTGTCTGTCCCCCACTGCATGAAAGCAGCTCAGGAGGAGGGACTTGTGTGGATGACCATCAGATTCCAGTGCCCAGAGCAGAGCCAGGCACACAGCAGGCGCTCGATAAACGCTGTGTGAATAATGGGTTGTCCCAAGTTAACGGGAAGCAGGTTCAGTGAGGTGGGTGACTTGTCCAGGTGACCACAGCAGGGACGTGGCCCAGCCACTGTCCACCTGAGGCCTGGGTGCCCCACGCAGGACACAGGGCATGGACTTGCCACTTTATTTCAGTCGCAAGGGCCCTGACTTAGAAAGATCTTCCGAAGATGCCCCAAACACCACACGACACAAGGGCTGCAGCCCCCTCACTCAGCTCGCCCAGGCTCCACAGGCAGGTGGGCCTGTCGCGTGTGCTAAGAAGACCCCTGGGCGTCCAGACAGGGCCCACCCCGACCCCGCCTTTCTGAGCACCTGCAGCCCCTGTGCGCCCGGCAGGTGCAGGTTGGGAGACCCAGCACCAACACGCTCCGAAAGGCACAGGGGGGCTAGACGTTCGCTGTCAGCTGTGGACACCACACGGATGTTATCATCAGCGTAACTACTTCAGTACCAATGACAAACTCATTGTCATTGAGTAGGAAGAAACTCTACTCTCTCAGGGAAACCCCACGCACCTGCCTCTCTCACCCATGAGGTGGGGAGAGGCCTGCTAGAACCATTGCCAGGACCAGCCGTGGGCACCACACCCAGAGACGCTGGCGGAACAGACACGCAGACCACGGCCACACCCAGGACACCCAGTTTAAAGCCAGAAGAGAAATCGCAAAGGTCAAGAGCTGCCCCCGACCCGGAGCACTCAAAATTCCCCTTATGCCCAAGAGAAGCATGGCTGAAATCAACAGGAACATGAAAACCAGCGGAGGGAAATTCACAATAAATAACTAATGTCCATGTAATAAAGAATTCACGGGGCTTCTCTGGTGGCACAGTGGTTAAGAATCCACCTGCCAATGCAGGGGACACGGGTTTGAGCCCTGGTCCGGGAAGATCCCACATGCCGCGGAGCAGCTAAGCCCACGCGCCACAACTACTGAGCCTGCGCTCTAGAGCCTGCGAGCCACAACTACTGAGCTTGCGTCTCACAACTACTGAAGCCCGTGTGCCACAACTACTGAAGCCTGCGTGCCTAGAGCCCGTGCTCCACAACAAGAGAAGCCACTGCAATGAGAAGCCCGCGCACCGCAACGAAGAGTAGCCCCCGCTCGCTGCAGCTAGAGAAAAGCCCGCGCAGCAATGAAGACCCAATGCAGCCTAAATAAATAAACAAACCAAAAAAATAAAGAATTCACATCATAGCAAGTTATGAAAGAAAATGCCTAAGAGCCCAATAGATAAACGTGTAAAACACCAAAACAGGTAATTGCCAAAAAGGAAACATAACCACTTAACAAAAATGTGGGAAAATATAAATCGCACTAGTTTTTGAAAATTCACATTGAAAGAACAAGTTGTCCTTTTTTTTTTTTTTTTTTTTTGGCCACACCCCGCAGCCTGCAGGATCTTTGTTCCCCAACCAGGGATCGAATCCGGGACCTCGGCACTGAAAGCATGAAGTCTTAACCACTGGACCACCAGGGAATTCCCCAAGTTGTCATTTTTAAGAAGGCAAATTTGGTATTTTAAAAGTACCACTTAGGACTTCTCTGGTGGTGCAGTGGTTAAGAACCTGCCTGCCAATGCAGGGGATATGGGTTCAAGCCCTGGTCCGGGAAGATCCCACATGCCGCGGAGCAACTAAGCCCGTGTGCCACAACTACTGAGCCTGTGCTCTAGAGCCCGAGAGCCACAACTACTGAGTCCACATGCCACAACTACTGAAGCCCGTGTGCCACAACTATTGAAGCCCGCATGCCTAGAGCCCGTGCTCTGCAACAAGAGAAGCCACCGCAATGAGAAGCCCACACACCACAAGGAAGAGTAACCCCCGCTCGCTGCTACGAGACAAAGCCTGCACGCAGCAACGAAGACACAACGCAGCCAAAAACAATAAATAAATGAATAAATAATTTTAAAAAAAAAGAGTGCAAAAAGAAAAAAAAAATACCACTTAGGAAAACTGGCAGATTCGACAAAGTTAAACACATATTTACCAGTGATTCAGCCATTCCCAGGTACTTGCCCAAGAGAAATGAAGCATGTGTCTGGCACAGACACTGGTATACAAGTGTTCACAGACACTTTGTCCCTAGTAAACCCAAACTGGAAACCAGGAGGAGGTACACGTGAAACATGACGTAGCCACTCAATGTTCCTGGCAATGAGAACAAACTACTGATCCGCACTGCACTACGGATAAATCTCAAAATCATCATGCTGAGTGAACGTCAGGCATAGGAAAAGCTACACCTGAAAGGCCACGTTCACATGACGCTTCAGAAAAGGTACAACTACAGTGACAGAAAGCAGACTGGTAGTTGCCCCAAAACGTTCTGTTTCTGGTGGTGCTTTCACAACCATCAAAACTCATCCAATTACTTACTTTACACGGACACAGTTTATTTTACATAAATTATACTCCAATAAAGTTGCTAAAAAGTTACGACAGCCAAAGCTGGGAAGAGTACGTTGAACTGGGAGCTCTCATATATGGCTAGAGAACAAAAATCACTCTATCCTGTGTGAGAAGCAAGTGAGCATTTTCCTGCTTCTGTGAATCTATCTTACGGAAAAGAAAAAATAGGAGTAAAGTAAATAAATGCCTTTTGCAGAAAGACATTCCCTCTGTATCAATGAGAGCAAATAATATAACAACAATAATCATAATAATAAGGAAGGAGAAAAAGAAAGTAATGTTCTGTAATTACTGACATTTAATCTAGGTAAATTATGCTGTATGTACTAAACCTAATCTCCGTCAGTCTTTTAAAAGGATGCCTATGAAGACAAGTAGGTACATGGAAATGCGTGTAATACGTCTGGTGAAAGAGCGGAAGCTCAGGCTGTACACACTGACCACAACTACACATGTCACACGCCCGAAAGGCAGGAGCTGCTCTACCTCACAGGAAATATGTTTTCTTTTTTCTTTGTTTTTACTTTTAATATGTTGTGGGTTTTTTTGTTTTTTTTTTTTTGCGGTACGCGGGCCTCTCACTGCTGTGGCCTCTCCCGTTGCGGAGCACAGGCTCCGGACGCACAGGCTCAGCGGCCACAGCTCACGGGCCCAGCCGCTCCGCGGCATGTGGGATCCTCCCGGACCGGGGCACGAACCCGTGTCCCCTGCATCGGCAGGCAGACTCTCAACCACTGCGCCACCAGGGAAGCCCTACTTTTAATATTTGTAATAGTAAGATGACACCACTTTTTCCCATGAATGTACGACTTTTGATGAATGTCATAAGGCTCATTAAAGTGAGAGGAGGGGGACAGAGAAGGGACTCCCCACCTTCAGAGGGAGGAGAGGAGGGTGGGATAGGAGACAGTCCAAGTCCAGAAGCTAGGAAGGGTCAAGGTCACAGAGAGCGTCCAGACTCGTGGAAGCAGGTACAGAGTGTGGATCTACAGCCAGACATACCTGAGTTCAGGCCCTGACTCTCCTGGCCCCCAGCCAGGTGGCCACTGCACCCCTCTGGATCCCAGGAACTCCATCTGTCAGAGGGGTCTAACCTGCCACCCTCCCAGAACCAACAGTGAGGACGGGGGGCGGGGGGAGAGGCCAGTACGAAAGTCCTTTGTAAGCCGTAAAGTTCTGTCCACGTGTACATTCGGGGGGACCCTCTGCACTGCTGCTTCGTGTGTCCCTGTCGGCAGTGTGGCTCGCGCAGATGAGGTCATGGATCCCAAACCTGCCAGTGTCCCTAAACTACGCGGTGCAGTAACTGTGTGAACAGACACATGAGGGGTAACTGGACCCTTGTGTGGCCTGTGAAATCAGTACCAGCTTTTCCCAAGACCTGTCCAGCAAGAAATTCCCTGGGTCATAAACCCTGAGAGCCGCCAGTCCAACAGAGAGCTCCCTAATCTCCGTGATTCTCTCCGGCCCTGTCTCCCTGCCATCTGGCCACAGGGGCAAGTTTCCGGACCCCTGAATCCAGTGGATGACAGACTTATGGGAGAGACGCAGCCCCAGATGCTGAGCCACTCACTGGGGCAGCACCACGGACAGCTCCACGCCCCCAGGCGGCTCCCTGCTGGGCTGTGGGCCTTACAATCTTTTCTCATAATCCATGGTAGTTATGTTCTATAAGGCAGCCACAGACACTGAATTAGCAAATACCGAGCGGCTGCTCCGAGGGAGATACAGGGCTGAGCTCCTGCAAGTCTCTGGTTACAATTTCGTCCACCGATCAACATGTATAACCTTGTCTTACGTGTTTCTGTTTAAAGACACCTTATTTAATATATAGTTGGGTTATTAACATTGAACTCCAGGACACCAGCACTGTAACTCGTGCCTGAACGAAGCTTATCTACATGTATATTCTCCATAAGGCCCATCACAGCCTTCTCTTGCTTGAGACCATACAGCACTCCAGCTCTACGCTTGGGGCCACTTTAAACAGCAAAATCACCACCAAAAAGCACAAAAATGCAAGTACATGGCACTATATAGACCACAGAAATGGTGAGTTGAAACAAGGAGGCGTGGTGTCACCTTGCTCAACCTCAGCTGGGACCGTGCACCTACCTCGGGTGACTCAGAGTTTCCCACCACTCTGCACACGTCTGCGATTAACCACAAAAGCACCAAAAAAGTACTGGCGACTTCGGGGTTATGGATAAATTTCTGTTGAGTAGGTAAATCTGTAATACAGAATCCGTGAATAATGAGGATGGGCTGTATCAGAAAAACTGGTCTCTTCCAGCTCGAAATGGGACTACGGGGATCCAGCCACCTCCCCTGCCTGCAGTGAGTGACCTGCTTTCACAAGCCACCGGCTTTGAACTTCAGAACTGGGAGAGCCCTTTATAGACTAGTGAGTCTGGGGACGCACGGAAGAAGGCACGCAGCTGTGTGAGGAGAAGAACCCGCGCCTCCCACGCCCAGCTCCGTGCTCTACAACCACCCGGCCACAGATTCTCTACCTCATTCTGCATGACACTGAATGGGGGACGTAATTGTGCCAACAGCTCAACAGCACTGACAGTGATGACGGCTCACGTTTGCCCTGCACTCTACAGTTTATAAAGCCCTTTCACCTGTTACCTCTTCATGGCAACTTGATGAGGTGGGGATAACCTCAGTTTAGTTTAAAACCTCAGTCTTTGGTTTAAAAATAAGGCAGGGCGGGCTTCCCTGGTGGCGCAGTGGTTGAGAGTCCGCCTGCCGATGCAGGGGACACGGGTTCGTGCCCCTGGTCCGGGAAGATCCCACATGCCGCGGAGCGGCTGGGCCCGTGAGCCATGGCCGCTGAGCCTGTGCTCCGCAACGGGAGAGGCCACAACAGTGACAGGCCCGCGTACCGCAAAAAAATAAATAAATAAGGCAACTGAAGCTTGGGAATCCAGTGGCTCGACAGCATCTGGGGCTCAAACCCTGCCACTCATATTCTTTCCAAGGTCCCAGATGTAGGCATATGCACCTGAGTCTTCAGCAAGTCAATCTTTTTACAGTAGTGACGTCAAAGATCACTGATCACAGATCACCATGGCAAGCATAATAATAATAGAATATTCAAATCATAGAGGGAGCAATTCTAACTAATTTGATCTATTAATTTAACATGACCCAATAGAAAATGCCAAGAGAATGTTTTAAAATAAGAACAGCCAGGAAAATTCAGAGTGATGTGGGATCCTGATTCTTATCAGATATTAAAACATACTAGAAAGCTAAATCCTCGTGTCACCATCAACACAAACTACACAACCCTTCCGCGTTGCAAACAAAAAACCCACAGACTGCTGGCTGCCTGTCCTGCCACGTGGACGAGGTCAACTTGAAGGCTGGAAAAGGGCCAGAGAGAGTGGAGATAGGAGATGGAGACAGTGGGGCCACTCAAGTCCTTAGTATTGGGCATTCCTAGTCTTCTGGAGGCTTTAGTTTTCAACTCTTCCACAGATTGTTAGCCAAAAATTTTATTTTTTTAATTTTTTTTATTGAAGTATAGTTGATTTTACAAATTTGTAAAAAATTTACAAATTTTTTTATTGAAGTATAGTTTCCGGTGTACAGCAAAGTGATTCCGTTATATATACATGTACATATATACGTGTATATATTCTTTTTCAGATTCTTTTCCTATAGGTTATTACAAATACTGAGTATAGTTCCCTGTGCTATATAGTAGGTCCTTGTTGGTTATTTTACTTTTTTAAATTTTTAAAATTTTTTAAAATTTTTAAATTATTTATCTTATTTAGTTTTGGCTACGTTGGGTCTTAGTTGAAGCACGCAGGATCTTCGTTGAGTCACGCGGGATCTTTCGTTGCGGCACGCCGGCTCTTCATTGTGGTGCATGGGCTTCTCACTAGTTGTGGCATGCGGGTTTTCTCTTCTCTAGTTGTGGCATGCAGGCTCCAGGGCGCGTGGGCTCTGTAGTTGTGGCGCGCGAGTTCCAGAGCGCGTGGGCTCTGTAGTTTACAGCACACGGGCTCTAGTTGAGGCGCGTGGGCTTAGTAGTTGAGGCGCGTGGGCTCAGTAGTTGCGGCGCGCGGGCTTAGCTGCCCCGCGGCTTGTGGGATCTTAGTTACCCGACCAGGGATCGAACCCGCGTCCCCTGTACTGGAAGGCGGATTCTTAACCACTGGACAGGGAAGCCCCTTTGTTGGTTATTTTAATAAATTTCTTATTGTCTAAGCTACCATGGATTAGTTTCTTCACTTCTAACCCTAAGAAAGAACTCAAGAGTCACCCAACTTTAAGGAAACAAACCAAAAACCCTCCCTTAATCCCATACCACCTCTAGCTACTGTCTCACCAGAAGCTGTCTCCAGGGGAAAGTTTTCAGTCCTCTCTTACTTGGACAGATATGTTAATTTACAGATCTGTTAAATTCTACCACTGATTTTCGGTTTTGGTTTTTGCTTTCCTGCAGAACTCTCTGACTTCATCTCTGCATCGTTTCACTGATTCTACCTTTAAATGTACCTGGAAGCCAACCACTTCTCACAAACCACTCTGGCACCGGGGCCAAGCACCACCATCTCCTGCCTCTATTCCTGCCCAGCTCCCTAACTGGTCCCCATGCTTGAATCAGCTCTTGCCACGCCCCTGCTCTCAATCCTCCATGAGGCTGACGTCCTCACCTCCACTTGGCTCCTTTCTCAAACACCTACCTTCTCAGGGAGGCCTCCCCAAACCACCCTGTTTAAAATTGTAAATCCAACCCAACAGTCCCTACCCCACTTCCTGCTTTATCTTTCTCCATAGCACCTATCACTCTATAGCTCATATCTTTTTTACCTATCTTCTTTGCTCTCAGTCTTTCCTGAGTACTGGAGCCAGCAAACTTTTTCTGTTAAGGTCCAGATAGAAAATAGTTTAGGCTCTGCAGACCACACGGTCCTGTCTCAACTACAAAATCACCCACAGCGATACATAAAGAAATGGGCATGGCTATGTCCCAATAAAAGTTTATTTACCAAAAGAGGCAGCAGGCTGGAGGTGGCCTGGGGCCATCGTGCGCCAGCACCTGCCTTACTAGAACATATCTCTTTTAACAGAGCATTTTCCCTCTTTGATTGTTTTGTTCACTGCTGTACACTTAGCTCCTAGAATAGTATTTGGCCTATAGGAAACAATAAATATTGGCTAATTAAGTGAATAAATGAAATGAACCGAACGATTAATGAGAGCAAGGTGGTACTGGTACACAATTAGATCAATAGAACAGAATAGAAAGTACAAAAGCAGAATGAAAATACATGGTAATTTAGTTTATATAAATATTCATCCTTCCAATCAGTAGGATGAAGACAGTTCTTCAACAGGTGGTCTTGGAACAACTGGCCAGCTGAGGAAAAAGAATAAGGTTGGGCCCCTGGTCACGTCAAAACCGATTCCAAAAAAGAAAAACTTCTGATGCCAAAAGTAAAATCATAAGAAAACCAAGTAAACCTTGAGTGAATTCTTTATTCTCTCAGAAAGGGGAAAGCCTTTCTGAGTAGAACACAAAGGCTGTCAAAGAGAAGAATGATATTAAAAAAAAAAAAAGACAAAAATTAATAAAAGAAAAACAAAAAGAATGATAGATAAATCAAACAACAGAAGAAATTTCCATAGGAAAACACCCCCATACAACAGAAACAAAGGCAAAAACAACACCACACTGGAAAAATCACGGGATCTCTTAAATGAGGGTTAATTTTCTTAACAAATAAGTTTCATACACTGCATAATAAAATGAAACAGGACGGAAAGGCAAAGGGAGATATAAACGTCTTCTAAGACAGGAAACTATGCTCAGCTTCACACAATTAGAGACATGTAAATGAAAACTGAAAAATTCTATTTTTCACCTATCAGATGTGAAAAAAATCAAAACACCTGACAACATTCCGCGCTGAAGAGGGTGTGGAGAAATGGGGACTTCGTATCAGGCAGCAGGATAAGAAACTGATGAAATCTGTTAGGAGAGAGCTGGGCAACCAAACCACAGCTGCTTCTCCCTTTGACCCAGCAGCTCCTCCCCGAGGGGTTTTTCCTACAGTCTTCCACCTCCGGTGTAAGATTCTGTAATTCCTACAGCACTGCTTACAAAGTACTGGAATGGTCCCATCAACAGGAAAGTTAACTGAATAAATGAGAGATCATTCACAGAATGGGATACCGTGTAGCTTTCAAACACGAACTGAAGCAGCTCTATCTGCACCGCTAAGGAAAGATCTCTAGGGCAAATGAAGCGAGGGGAGATATGAGGGGCTAACAATATCAGAGGTTTTATATTCATATAAAAGTGAATCGTTCATAATGGCCCAAGTGCTTGTGGGGTGAGAGGCTGGGGCACTGGGATAATGGGACCCAACCCCCGGGGCTGTTAGGAGTTTTTAATTAGTTGATACCCTCGAAGCCCAACCAGGCTGCCACTGAGCTGGGGCCCAGGGTCAGCGAGTGTTATTTACATCATTGCCAGTATTATCACGGCCTCTGGAGAGAGACCAGGGAGGAGAAAGGCGTCTTGGCCTTTTGTCTATGACTCTTCTCAGACATTTGAATTTTGTGCCCTGACCATGTTTACCTATTCCAAGAGTAACAAACATTTTTAATCACAATGCAGTTACTTGGGAAAATGCTTATGATAGAAAGCTAAAGAAAAAAGAACAGCAAAAAACAAAGAGCAGGCCACAAAACTTGTACAGAACGCTTGAAGGAAGGAAATTGCTTTTTTAAAAACATGCCTAAGAAGAAAGACTGAAAGGAAGTTGAACCCAAACGTCCACAGTGGTTAGTGTCGAGAGTGGGGGAATTACAACGTTTTCCTGTTTTTCAAACATTCTGTAGTGTATCAATAATACGCTGTGCATCGAAACAGCACCAAGGACTCACCGTGTGCCAGGCACTGTGCTAACCACCGACCATCCTCACCTCGGCTGCAGCGGGTACTTGAACCCAGCCATCCACACCTTGCTTATGCCGAAGCAAGCGTTTACCGAGTGCCACCATTCAAGGCTGGGTGCTCAGTGCTGGGTGGGACGGGGACCAGAACCCAGCACGGACCCTGCCCACCTGGCGCTGAGCGGGAGGAAGCTTTTTATCAGCAACTCACACAGACAAGCAGGACGCTGCCTCGGGAGGGTCGGGAGGGCAGGCTGTGCTCCCTGAGCCTGCACGACGGGCGCCGCGCCTCGCTGGGGCGTCAGGAGCGTGCCCTGAGGAGGGGAGTTTCCTGCTGGGGGGTGGGAAGAGCATCCAAGGTCCTCCTGGTGAGGCCGAGATGGGAAAGGGTCCAGAGCCAGGATGCCACGTGGGAGTCCGAGCTGGAAAGGACGCGACCGCACAGGGCCTCCTGGCTGGGTTGCGGGCTTTGCGTTTATCCTCAGAGGACCGGGGAGCCCTGAAGGGTTTGAGACAGAGTCTCTCTGCTGTGGGGAGAAGGAAGGGGCAGAGGTATGACCCACGGCCTGTAGATGCCCGATGCCCAGCCCGTCCAAGGGCCACCTGGGCCAAGGGTCCCGAGAGGGACCTCCTGGGAGCCGCCTCGGCTCAGCCTGGCCCCTCCCAAAGGCTGGGGGGGGGTCAACTGGCCTCTTTGGGGAGAGTCCAAGGCAGCCCTTGGCCGCTTCCGCCCCCCGGCAGCCAGGGCAGCATGAATAGGCTTCTGTGGCCCCTCAATAGGCCTTTCATCAACTCGTGCCTCTCAGTGCCCCTCATGGGCTAGAGACCCTCCCTCAGGGCACAAAAGACAAAGAAGCTGCCCAGGGAGGCCCAGGGCTGCCCTGATGAGGCACTTGGATGGAGAAGTACTGGTCAGACGGGTCCCCACGTGAGCAATCCCACAGGCCAGGCCGGTCCTCCGCTCCAGCCTAAGGGAAGCACGGGGTCTCAAGGATGGCAAGGCGGCCGGGTCAGGAGAGCCCATCACCTGCCTGGCCCCCTTCTTCTCCAGGAAATAGTCGAGCCTCCTTCCCCAGATGAGCCAGGCCGTACAGACAGCCCCTCCAGTTTGCGCTGTGGTCCCCCATGCTGCAGCCCCTCCCTCCGCCCCTGACCAAACACCCTGCGCGTCCTCAGGCCACCCCACCCCTCACCATGGAATCTTCCTGGACCGAACCACGGCGCCCTAGGCCCGTCCCAACCTAGCCTGTGCAAGTCAGCTTGGCCATCACGTCCCTGGGGCCTGTTCCCACCACCCGCCCCACGCACCTCCTCTGACCCACCTGGGCCACTTTACCTCATTTGATCTTCACAAAGACCCTGTGAGATAATGTTGCTACCTTCATTTAACTGATGAGGAAATCGAGGCTCAAGGTTTGCTTCCCTCATCTGATGTCGCACTGCTGGCACGTGGCAGAGCCAGGCCACAGCCCAGGGCTGCCTTCTAAGCCTGCCACACGAACACACTGATGTGTCCCTTCCCACCACGACAAGGCACCTCACTGGCAGGGTGACCAGGTACCCACCACAGGGCAGGGCGACCAGGTACCCACCACAGGGCAGGGCCCACAGCGGGGAGTCAGTGAATGTTGAACAAACAACCGCATGACTGCACCCCAGTTTTCCAGTTTACTCAGCGAGCACCACGGCAGCTTTGAAACCCAAAGCCACTGTCCCTTCTCACAATATGCGCAATGTTGCGAAACCCTTAAAGTGCTCCTGCGGCCCTCAGGTCACCTCCAGGAGGCCCTCGGTCCTGCTTACCCAGCAAGATCACGATGGGAGCTGGCACTGGAATCCAAGTCGGTTCAGCACCCACTCTGAGCCTGCTCCGTGCCGGGCATCACCTGAGGCCCCAGGTGCAGTGAGAAACAAACCCTGACCCTGATCTCAAGGTCACTTTCTAGGGTGGGGCTTCAGTCCCCACGGCCCACAGTTCCCCAAAGCAATCCTCTGCGTTCTCCAGAACAGCAGTGCCTGCAAACCCGCAGCCCTGTGGCCACTTCGCTCCCCACCACCTCTTCCCAGGGGGCTTCGAGCTCGCCTAAGCAGTCATCAGGCCAAAACAGGAGCTCCACATTCAAATTCCCGTCTCCTAGGAGCTCGTCACCGACATGGCCTTATTCAAACTCCTGACTCACTGCTTTGCTCTGACACATAAACGGGCCTCCAAGACGAGGTGCCGTTCTCCTGAGGGATCTTCGGGGGACACCCACACAAGGTGCCCCAGCCCCGACAGGAGCCGCCACCCAGCCACCGCGGCTCCCGCCTCCCGCCCACCCTCCCCACCTTCCTGGGCTGCGATCACCTGGTCACCGCCCTCACTGCCCTGGTCCCTGTTCCACCTCCTCCTGCCCCCGCCCCACCGCGCCACGCAGCACGAGGCGCATGACAGAAGCCCAGAAGCCTGGCCAGCACCGCAAGAGGCTCACAGCCCACCTGCTCCCACCACTGCGCCAGAGCAGATGCTGAAACCCAGCAACCCCAGGCCGTGTTGGTGCACCCATCCTGGCCCACGGACCAGGCTCAGAGCTGGGGACCAGGCACAGCTGGACCACCCCACCCAGTGAGTCCAGGCGGAAGGGACTGTCTTGCTCACCGCTGTGCCCAGCACCTACTCCTGCAGGCTTCGGGCTCCAGGCTGACGTTTACCAAGCGCTTCCAGCGGGCCAGGATGCAAAGCTGATGACACACTGCGTGAAGCTAGGATTCAAGTCCCCCCACCCCTGGCCCCTGGGCAGACCCAAAGGACACCTGCCCCTCAGGTGTTCTACCTTCAGCGTCACCTAGAGTAGTCCCTCCAAACACGCCCCCAGCCCTCCCCCAGGGGCCGCTTGTCTCATCTCTCCTCGCTCCTGGGGTCTCGGTTCCCTTGCGCAATTCCAGCTGCAGCTTCTTCGCCAGGAACGCCCACCCCCGAGCCTGTCTCCTCTTTCATTTCCCTCCTTTATTCTCGCTTCTTCTAAGACTTCCTTCTCTGTGACAACCATGGGGTGGGGTTCTTCTTCATACACTAGACCAGGGCGAAGCCACACGGAAAAAAAGGCGCCAAATGCCTCTCCCTGGAGAGATGGATGTCCAAGCGGGAAAGGGACAGGCCACAGCCTCGAGTCCAGGAGAGCTGGGCCCAGAACCCAGACTGACTACCTGGGACGCTGAACGAGGGCCTTCCCCTCTCTCAGCCTCATCTTCTTCGTCTGCCGGCGGGGGTGACACCCCCCTTCACCACAGGCTGCTATGGGAACGACCCAGTGCTGGGCCTGCAGTAACGGGGCAGCAGCCGGACTCGCAGGGAGGCTCCCAGACACGTGCCCCGCCTGAGATGACGCCATCCTCGCTCCCTGCGCGGCTCAGCAGCTCCAGCCTAAGTCGACTCCTTGGGGTTTGCCACACGGAGCGGGGGCGGGACGAGGGCTCCCAGGAGCTGAGCAAGAGCTGATGAGCCCCACGGGGTGGGCAGCTCCCTCCTCCCCGGGGCCGGAGGAAGCTGGAATGCTAGGCGCCCGCCTCCCGGCAGGGGGCGCAGTCTTGGGGACCACCCGAGGCAGCACCGGCCACCAGGTGCTGTGGATCGGTAGGACGGACCTGCAGACAAAGCTGGGGGCTCGGCGGGCATGACAGCTACAGCCCCGAGCGTGACGGTGTAGCTCTGGGTGGTGGGACAACCGGGTTCTTATTTCCATCTCTGGGCTGCAGGGTGGCGTATGCAATTCTTCCTACTTCTGCTTCTTCCTATTTCATTTCCGTTGTCCCTGAATCAGAGCACAGAGCAGCACTGACCTTCCTGAGGCGCAGTGTAGCTGGCCCTGCTTTTGTCAAGTGGCTTGGGTTAGGCAGTAATGCCTGTGGACTGCTGACCACACACCCCAGAACCACGGGCTGCGAACAGTGGTCCACGTCAACCTTCCTCTCCCCATTTTACCTAAGAGGAAACTGAGAGCTGGAAGGGGGAAGGGCTCTGCCCACAGAGACTCCCACAGGCCCCCTGGCCTTGACCCAGGGCCGTCACCTGTCACGGGCAGCCTCCGTGACACTCTCTGATGCTCTAGGTCTGGAGGCTGACCTCTGCCCGAGGTGGACGCAGGGCAGTAATCAGTCCTACTCTGCCAGGAGAACGGAGGCCCAGAGAGCTGCAGCGACTTCCCCAAAGTGACACAGCATTCAGGGAAAATTAATTTCTGAGCCTCCTCTGCCTTCTTCCCTGCTCTGTCTCTGCCCAGCGGGACCCCCCGTGAGGACGGCTCCACTCAAGGGCTACCTCCCCAAGAAATGACCACCCTCTTCACTCAACAGATACGAACCCATCGATTCATCACCCACACTCCCCTCACAGCCCCTTCCCTGGGCCTCGCTCCACCATCAGTCCCACCCTGAGCTGGCACAAGGGATGCAGAGCCAGTGCCAATGACCCTGCAGGGGACCCCAGGGGGTGAGGGAAAGGAAGTCACACACAGGAGGCTATGCAGCGTCACAGGACTGATGGCAGAAATCAGTACAGGTGCCGTCAAGAACGAAGGAGGGGGGGCCCAGCTGATCCTCTCAAGGGGTCAGGAAAGGGCCACACGGGCCCTTGAGCCGAGAACTGAGAGGTGAGGCTCCCCTGACAGATGGGGCGACAGAGTAGCAAAGTGTGGAGGAGCCCCCGAGAAGACTCACACGGCTGGGGCTTAGCTGTCAGCAGGGCCAGGTCGGAAAGGATCTTGAACTCTGACTTGTAGGCCTCAGAGGTTTCTAGGGGTGTAAGCAGCAGAGTATAACACAGTCGGGAGCGGCAGCCGTGGTGGGACGGAGGGCCAGGCGCGGAGGCTGGTGTAGTCCAGCCCACAGGTGACCCAGGTGGGGATGAGGGATGGCTCAGGGCAGACAGAACTCGGCCACAGCTGGAGGGGCAGGTGAAGAAGGGCTGACCCTTGCCCAGTCTCAGTCAGGCTGAGCTGGAGGCGACACACTCTGGGGAGACAGGTGTTCGAGGGCAGTCAGCAGTGGGGGCTGGTCCAGGGAGTGTCTGGGCTGGTCCGTGATGGGTGTGGGTGGGATCAGGGGGCGGCATGACCGGTTACCCTCTACCCACCTGCCCCTACCATCTCCCGGGGAAGCTCTCAGCCCCGGGAAGCAGGGCCAAGCCCAGTCCAGCTCTGCATCCCCGGGTGCTCAGTCGCTATGGCCTGCACGAGGGAGGCAACAGTGACTACGGTTACCTAAAAATGTACACTGAGAGAGGGGTGGAGATCGCAGAAAAGGTGAGCAATCAACTGGCACGAGGGTCTTGGGTGGCAGTGCGGCTGCAATGGTGCCCGTGAGCAACGTTCCAGAAAGAACGAGAAGGCAGAAGCCCAGGCCCGCCTCACTCGAGGTCCCCGTCACTCTGAGCCTCAACCCCCCTCTGTGAACAGGGACAAAACCCGCCCATGATTCCGCTCAGCAGCTGTGAGCACCAGTGAGGACGCGGCAGAGCCCTTTGTGAAAGTCGGGCTCTTTCCTGACGATCTTGGTAGTACACGCTCCCTGTAAAGAGTAGTTTGTACTCTGCTTTTCTCACTTGTTCTGTCCTAAGTGTTGTCCCAAGTGTAAACAGTCAAGATTCAAAGCACGTCCCAAACCAAAGCGTTTTTACACTAAAGATAAACAGCGACAGCACCTCCAACTACAGGACTAAAAATTAAGCCCCTCTCCTTTTCACTTTGCCAAGAGACATTTCTCACGTATCCACTGGTCATTCAAGGGAGGCAAAGAACATATCCTATAAAACAGGGGTCCCAACCCCCAGGCCACGGACTGCTACCGGTCCGGGCCGCACAGCAGGAGGTGAGCGGCGGGGGAGCCAGCGAAGCGCCGCCTGTATTTATGGCCGCTCCCCATCGCTAGCATTACTGCCTGAGCTCCACCTCCTGTCAGGTCAGCAGCGGCATGAGCTTCTCGCAGGAGCGTGAGCCCTACTGTGAACGTGCCTGCGAGGGATCTAGGTTGCGCACTCCTTATGAGAATCCAATGCCTGGTGATCTGAGGGGGAGCTGAGGCAGTGATGCTAGCGCCAGGGAGTGGCTGCACATACGGCTTATCGTTAGCAGGGAGGTTTGACTGCACAGAGACCGTAATAAATCAGTTGCTTGCAGACTCATATCAAAACCCTATCAGTGAGTGGCAAGTGAAAACAAGCTCAGGGCTCCCACTGATTCTGCATTACGGTGAGTTGTATCATGATTTCATTATATATTACAATGTAATAATAATAGAAATAAAGTGCACAATAAATGTAATGTGCTTGAATCATCCCCAAACCATCCCACCCCCACACTCCGGTCCATGGAAAAACTGTCTTCCACGAAACCAGTCCCTGGTGCCAAGAAGGTTGGGGACCGCTGCTTTAAAAGACTCAGGCTAACAGGGTATTTGTCTTGTATCCCATCAGACACAAGACTCCCTTTTTAGGGACTTCCCTGGTGGTCCAGTGGTTAAGACTCCACGCTCCCTATGCAGGGGACCTGGGTTCGATCCATGGTCAGGGAACTAGATCCCACGTGCCGCAACTAAGAAGCCCGCATGCCACAACTAAAAAAGATCCCACATGCCGCAACTGAGGCCCGGCGCAGCCAATTAAATAAAAATAAGTAAGTGAATATTAAAAAGGTGGTCCCTCCCAAGTGAGCTGACGCTCATCCTGCGCGGCCTGGACCGTGCAGAGGGTCCTCCCCCAGCTGGACAGCCCTTACCTCGGCCCCCAGACGCCCTGACCCCTCATCTGCAGGTTCACCAACAACCTCTCAGCTCCTGCTGCAGCCAGCTGGGCCCTGAGGGGCCTCCTTGTGCTTCTCTCCCTCCACAGCCCAGCCCGGTCACTGCACACAGAAAGTAAGGACACCCTGCCCTGCCCCCAGTGGGCCTCGATCTCTTTACCTGAACCGAGACAACAGGCGGGAGGGCCCATCGGGCATTCTGGCTCTGGTGCTCAGTCTGCCAGGGCCCTCTCGCAGCTTCACCTACCTGTCGGCACAGCAACAGCGACAGGCTGGTTGAATTCTGGATCTTTCTTGTCCATCTCGGCTCCCCCGGGATGGCTGTGACCCTGAGGATGTTCTGCTGCCCAAGCCAAAACCAGGAGGTGGGGAGCAAGCTGCCAGATCAGCCCCGACGCCAGGAGGGCGCGACGTCGGGCAGAGGGACATCACGTCCGCTCTCGGAAGAACACCTGTCCCAAAGCCGCGCAGCAGCAGCAAGAGGACGGACTGGAGGGCTGCCGATCACACCCAGCACTGTCTCCCCACCCATACCAGCCCCCGGAGGGTAAGAGCCAGGACCAAGGCCTGCACTGCACCCACAGGCAGCCTGGCACCCGTGCTGATGCGGGGGCCACCGTCTGTTGTCCCCGAGGCTGGGCGGGCAGGGGCCGCGCAGAGCTGGAAGTGAGAGGGTCTTGGAGGCGAGGAGCAGCCTGGGCCACTCAGTTCCCAGGCTTCCCCGTCCCCAGCTGCAGGACAAAGGACACCTGCCTCCCCCACTCAGCAGGCAATCCTGCAATCCCAGGGAGGAGACAGGCCTGGAGAATCACCGACCAGCGGGCAGCCGGCCCCAAGCCCCGTCTGAGGCTGGATCCTCTCTCAGCAGCTGGCACACCCGGGTGCCAGGAAGCCGCCACCCGCCACTCACCTTTCTTCCTGTTTGTACCAATGCCAATGATTCAGAACGTTTTCCATGGCACTTCCATGATAGTCCAGTCGTTAAGAATCCGCCTTCCAATGCAGGGGGTGCAGGTTCGATCCCCTGTCAGGCAACTAAGATCCCACAGGCCGTGGGGCAACTAAGCTCATGCGCCACAACTACTGAGGCCACGTGCCGCAACTACAGAGCCCGGGCGCCGCAACTACTGAGCCCACACGCCACAACTAGAGAGAAGCCCATGCGCTGCAGCAGAGGATCCCGCATGTCGCAACTAAGACTTGACACAGCCAAAAATTAAAATAAATAAATAAATAACAGAAAGTTCTCCATGAGTTTGGTAAACATCTGTCTGCCACCCGCCACATCCACCTATGGTCCTAGTCCTGCCTTGGGGGTCAGACAGCAGCCTCTAAGAAATGGCCTCCCAGGTTGGCAGCCGAAAGAAGTCATCCAAATGCAGAAAGCTTCGCACAAATGAAGAGCCCTGTTGCAAGCTATTTATAAGAGTGAAAAACTGGATCCAAGCTACGTTTCCCACAAGACAAAACCGATTAAGTAAATTATGGCACATCCACTCAACTATCCTGTATCATTTAAATAATGTTTAGAGTTTGAACAACACGGAAACGTTTTAGGAATTTTAAGTGAGAAAGCATGATTAAGAAACTTTATGCGTAGAATATCAAGTATTCTTTAAAGGGGCTTTAAAAAGATTGGAAAGCAAGATGTTGTTAACAGTGTGACTACGTGATTGGAACTATGAGTAATTTTTTTCCATTCTTTATATTTTCCAGTTTCTATATTGTACATGTAACATTTTTTATTTTATTTTATTTTTTTTTGTGGTACGCAGGCCTCTCACTGTCATGGCCTCTCCCGTTGCGGAGCACAGGCTCCGGACGCACAGGCTCAGCGGCCATGGCTCACGGGCCCAGCCGCTCCGCGGCATGTGGGATCTTCCTGGACCAGGGCACGAACCCATGTCCCCCGCATCGGCAGGCGGACTCTCAACCACTGTGCCACCAGGGAAGCCCATGTAACATTTTTTAATTGGAAAAAACTTGTCTGGGGATTTTGATGCTGTTTTTTTAACAAGCGTCCCGCTCAGGGCTTCTCTGCAGTGGCCTCATGGCTCGGCTGGTAGTCCTGAGCCCGCCCAGCCCAGTGAAGGAGGCAGATGTAAATAAGGAGCCAGCGCTGCAAGGAGGGGGCACGGCTTGTGCAAGGCCTCAGGGCAGCGGCAGAGCGGGCACTGGCGCCCAGGCCAGGGGAGGGGGCGAGGATGCCAACACAGCTGATGGCCCTCTCGCTTTGCCAAGAATCCCTGCAGCCATGACCCTCAGTCTCCTTAGAGTGCGAGGTCCAGCGTCCTCAGCGTTCTCTGGAAGGATGCAGAGTCCCTGCCTTGGGAGAGGACCACTCCGGCAGCTGCCTGGGCTGCTCCAGCCCCAGAAACGGATAGAGGCCAGAACCCACAGGCCTTAAAAATAGGCGCAGGAACCGAAAGAGACACCACTGCCACTCTAAACGGCCACACTTCCTCCTCGCGGCACTGCCCCAGAACCGGCTCTGCCTGCCTTGGGGACGGAGGGCCCCAGGGGAACCCAGAAAAACTGGCACCAGCCACTGCAAAGCAGTCTGAACTTCAGAGCTTGAATCCAACCCTAATTCCACATGCGGGCACTGGGCCAGATGTTTGTGTCCTTTATAACAACAACAGCATAGAGGGTCAACGCCGTGCCAGGGCTTGTGCTGGGTCTGTTCCTACCGCATCTCCTGCAGTCCTCACGGGGTGGCATGAGGCTGTGCGTGTCCCTTCTCAGACAATTTCCATGACCCTACAGACTTTGTTGTCTCCACTTTACAGATGAGGACCCAGAAGCTCCAAACGGTGGCGTGCTTAGGCCCCCGTTCTTCCCTTCCAGCCACACCTCCCATGAACATCCCCCGCCCACCACTACGCCCAGCTACACTGCACCGAGCAAGACAGAGGGCTGGGCCGAGCGTGCAAGGTCCTCTTCCCGATTCACAGGGTGGTGTCAGGTGCCTGGCACGTGTAGGTGTTCAGCGCAGAGGCGAGGCTCACAGGAAGGCAGTCTCCCCCGTACTCCTCTGGCTCATTCCAGAACTCTCTACAGGACGGCTACTGGCACCTGACATGCCTCGGCTGGAACCCCAGGAACCCCAGTTCTGCTACCTCCCAGTTACGTGACCTTGGGTGAGTCACTTTCCCCTCTGAAGCTTTGTTTCCTCATCTGCAAAATGGGCTTTTAACAGAACCTGCCTCCACAGGAGGTGCTGCTGCAGGTCCAGCGGGGCTGGCACACGGCACGTGAGCAGCATCCCTCGTGCTAACGGCCTCTCCAGTGCTGGCCGGTCCACGAGTCAAACACTCGCCAAGCTGCTGAAGGCCAGGCCAAGCGAACACCAAAGTCCCAGCCGGGCGCTCAGAGCCCCAAACATCGCTCCAGCCTCAACTCCCACAGCCAGGCTTCAAGCCTCCCTGCTCCTCCAGGCAAGTCCTGCCCACCCTAACCCCCTCTCAAAGGCCACGCCTGCACGAACCCCGCTGGTCGGCCAAGGTGGCTCCCTTCTCTGTGCCCCTCACAACCCCTCACACCTCGACTTGGGCCCTTCCTCAGCCCACCTCGTGCCAAGCAGCTGAGCACACCTATGGTGGCCAGGCCACACGCACCCGAGGACAGGTGTGAGGGCTTCACCCCTGCTAAGAGCCCAGACAGATGCTGCCGCTTACTGGCCATGGGGCTGGGGCATGTTACTTCACCTCTAACCCTGTGCTTCTTCACCAGGACAGAGAGAGCAGTTTAATGATACCTACCTTAAAGGATTATTTTGACGATAAAAGGAAATGGTGAATGTGAAACACTCCTTTTGTCCCACAGCACTCCAAAGAGAGAGAAAATTCCCCAGGCCACCTAAAAGGGGGCGAGGGCCCAAGAATAAACAGCTCTAAAATGCTCAGCCTTGGGGACTTCCCTGGCAGTCCAGTGGTTAGGACTTCGCGCTCTCACTGCCGAGGGCACGGGTTCAATCCCTGGTCGGGGAACTAAGATTCCGCAAGCCATCTGCAGCCATGGGAAAAAACAATACAGTAAAATAAATTGAAAAAATAAAATAAAATAAAACGCTCAGCCTAGGCAGGGCCCAAAGACAAGCAGCACGGGGAAGGCCCCTCTGCCACTCAGACCCGAGTCGTGTCCACGTGACTTGACCAAACGCCAGGGGTGTGCTGCCCCTGTTTAAGGGAGCCTGCCCACACAGCATGCATGCGCTGACATCCAGAGCCCATTAGAAGGCCCAAGCCCCAGGAGGAAGTGTCAGGCAGGCTATCTCCACCTTTGTTACAGACATCTGCATCACACAACATGTGGGCATTGGACCACCCGATTCTTCCCAACTCAGAGACTCTGGAGGCCCGCTCAGGCCGCCTCAGCCATCAGCCTGGCTCACCTGCTACCTGGAATCACAGGCAGTTTCCTGTGGATAAAACGCCAAAATCCTGCTCAAAATCCTGCACAGCCCTGGCTGCTTCCAGCAGGATTTTTACTTCAGCCAAGTCACCTGTGTATCTGACTCTCTGTCCCCTCAACTGCACCCACACCCCACGCAGCACGGATCAAGGCTGATCCCCCCACCCGGCGTGGAGCAAGTCCTCAAAAAAACGCCTCTACTGCAGAGGCCACAGCAGACAGATTCAAAAATCAGGTTGGGATCTCCAAGGTACTTTTCATCATGCAACCAAGAGACAATGCGGGCAGGGAGAAGGGCGTAGTCGCCTTCTCTCATCTCATAGACAGACACTGTTACTTAAATGATAACAGCGGGACTTCCCTGGTGGCGCAGTGGTTAAGAATCTGCCTGCCAGTGCAGGGGACACGGGTTCAAGCCCTGGTTCGGGAAGATTCCACAGGCCGCGGAGCAACTAAGCCCATGCGCCACAACTACTGAGCCTGCGCTCTAGAGCCCGTGAGCCACAACTACTGAGCCCGCATGCCACAACTACTGAAGCCCATGCGCCTAGAGCCCGTGCTCCGCAACAAGAGAAGCCACCGCAATGAGAAGCCTGCGCACTGCAACCAAGAGTAGCCCCCGCTCGCCGCAACTAAAGAAAGCCCACGCACAGCAACGAAGACCCAATGGAGCCAAAAATAAATATATAAATAAATAAATTAATTGTTTTAAAAAAGAGGGATTTCCCTGGTGGTCCAGTGGCTAAGACTCTGTGCTCCCAATGCAGGGGGCCCGGGTTCAATCCCTGGTCAGGGAACTAGATCCCACAGGCCGCAACTGAGACCCGGCGCAGCCAAATAAATAAATAAATAAATAAAAGAAATGACAACAGATTGTCCAGGGTCAAGTGTCTCCCCCAGAGGCTCCCTTATACCTTCAAAACAACCTGAGGTTAGTTCTGAACAACCTAAGCTTTAATTAAACAACAACAACAAAAATCTGGGAGGTTTAAGTTAATTCATAAATGTAACAGGTTGTCCCAGCTGCAAAGTGGAGATGAGCGGGTGACATGGTGAAAGTGCTTTGGGGAGGGCGTTCTGGGCTCACGCCTGGGTGCTCGGGCCAATCATTCTGTCCTCTCTACTTTGGGTGTGAAGTCACTGTTTAGCTTGTCCCTCCCTGAACATCACATTTCTCATCTGAAAAATGAAAGCGACGGCAACGTGAGCTCTTCTAAGGCTTTAATCTTCCAACTTCCTTGCCCGTCCACACCCTTCATTCCCCAGCCCAGAAAGTAATCCTCTCATTCATTTGCTGAGTGTGCCCTGGGGCTCTGCTCTGCATGGGCCCCGTGCTGGGCACTGAGGAGACTTAGACTTGGGCAATGCCCTGTGTGTGTATGGGGTGGGGGGGGTCACCTGCTAACTGGGGAGACAGCCACACAGACCATCACAGTGCCACCCATGGTCGTCCGTTCATCCACCAGACGCGAACCCAGTACAAAGAAAGCACAGGCAGCAGGACAGGGCAGAGGAAGGGTCCCCGGGTGGCAGCATTAGCTCTGAGGCCTGAAGGGAGACCTGCACGTGCTTGCAGGGCAGGTTAAGTATGAGGTAGCTTTCCAGGCGCAGAAAAGAGCAGAAATAAAAGTGCAGCGCATCAGAGCACTACAGGGACTGAGTTCTGAGGGGCTGGGGGTGGTAAGATGGGAAGAGCTTGTGCATGAGGGGGGACTAGAGGCAGGAGGGGAGACACAGCAATAGTGCAAGCACCAGGCTGTGCTCTTGGCCTACTGTGGGCAGGTCCCCTCCCCAGATGCAGCGCAGTAGGTGCGACAAGGCCTGGTTGGGACATTTGCGGGGACAGGCACTGGGGTCCCACTGACCGGGGTCAATCCCAGCTATACAGCTTCCTCGCAGGCTGTCCCTGGGCTAGTGTCTCGCCTCTCTGAACTTCAGGCTCCACATCGGTGAAGTGGAGATAATGTTCCTATATCTGGCAAGGTCAGTATCGAATTGACAGAGCCTGCATAAGGCACCTGGCACACACTGAGTACCCAGGAAATGCCAGGTGCTACAGCAAATTATTGTTCTTAGGGGGTGGCAGTGCAGGCTCCTGGGGGCAGGGACTGTCTAACAGGGCAGAGGGATGCTCAGGGGACAGTAGGACCGTGTTGACAGGGGAGTGAGGAGGGGTGCCCGGAGCTGCTGAGCAAACAGGGCTGAGGGGCCTGAGCAATGGTCCCTCCGACCCCTCCCCTCTCAGACACTCTGTGCCAGGTGACAGGCGGCCTGCCAGGCGGGCATGCAGCCGGGCACACAGTAGGTGCTCAATGAACATGTGCTGAATGAACAAATGAGGACCCTTCCATTTCTGCTCGAAACTAATTAGTGACGCCTTTTCAGAAGAGACCAAAGAACCTCTGTCCTCGTCCACCCCGGCCTGTAGACACCCTACCCCCACCCCCATGCTTGAGGAAAGCTTTGTTCCAGGGCAGGCTGGGCTGAGACCTGCTGAGGGGAAGTATCTTGTACCAAGTCCGCCTCCTGCAAAAAAGGAGGCCGCAAATTTATTTCCTCTCGTCTTCCAGCCTCCAGGGTGTGGCCTGCTGAGGGGCCTGGAATGCCTTGTGACCTTAGGTGGGGATGCGCTGGCTCTTTGGGACTCAGTTTCCCCAATGGTGAATGAAAGGGAGTGGGTAGGGCAGAATCTCCAAGGTTTACATTCCCTTCTCCACAAAGTGCTGTCGCCCCCTCAGACAGCCCCAGCCCAGACTGGGGATGAGGGTGGGGCTGGGGGGTGTCTGAGAACGTGGTATGAAGTCATTCCCGCAGGAAGAAGGGAGGGGTCTTTTCAGAGAGAAAACGGCCTCCTCGGGCTTTAGTCTGAACACGATCCGTCAGTAGCCATCACTTCACGCCCAGCCATGACGGAAGACCCCACCTACACCTGGAGCCCCAGGCTCTCTCAAACCACACGGGGCACCTCCACCCCACGTCACCGGCCCATCTAGGACTTAGGGCCTCCTTAGAGCAGCATCACACCCAGAGAGGCGGCCGGCCCCGCTCCCGCTGCCAAGCGGGTGGGTTCATGGGGCGACGGTCCAACAGGTCCCCAGTTAGAGCCAATGTGCAGAGAGAGCGGTGCGGGAAGACAAAGGCTTCAGGACGCCGGAGACCTGCCCTCCCGGCGAGCTGGGACGGTGGCCGGGGCAGCTGGCAGGGAGGTCTGCCCGGAGCCCACGGGGCCCCGGCCCTGCCATGTCGGGCTCCGGGTCTCCCCAGATCCAGCAGCGGCACTGAGGCCCCGGGGAGGGCTTCTTGGAGAAGGAAGAGGCCTGGCGGAGCCACGGAGGGGAAGGAGGGAGACGGGCAGACGCCCGGATGGACAGACAGAGGGAGACGCCGAGTGACCCGGGAGACAGACACACAGGGACGAGAGCGTGCCGGACCGCTCTCGGGACCAAAATCAGAGACGGAGACGCGGAGGCACAGGAAACAGCCGGACGCGGGGAGCCGGGGGCGTGAGGGGGATGCGACACGCAGGGAGCCCCAGAGACACACGCAGAGACAGAGACGCGCAGAGACACCCAGAGGCGCGCACACCCCGACGACGCGGCGGCCCCGGCCTCGACCCCGGCCGACCCCACTCACCGAGGCCGCAGACCTCGCGGCGCAGGCTGAGGCGGCCGCGCTCCTCGGCTATGGCGCGCAGCATGTGCTGCAGCGAGCGCTCCTCGGCCTCCGCGCCGCCCGCAGGTTCCGGGGAGGCGGCGGCGGCAGCGGCGGCGGCGGGGAGGGCGGGCGGCCCGGCCCGGAGCCCCGCGGGCGCGGGTGCCGAGGCGCAGGCCCAGCCCGGCGGCCGCGCGGAGGCCATGCCGGGCCCCGGCTCATCGCCTGCGCCGCGCCCGCGGGGGCCCCCGGCGCGCCCCGCCGCCCCCGCCCCGGCGCCGCCCGCCGCGAGCACCAGTGAAGCCACAATCCGCCTTTGTGCACGTCACCGCCCCCGCCGCCGCCTCCGCCGCCTCCGCCTCCTGCCGAGCCCAGTGAGGCGAGCGCACCTCCGCGTTGCCGACACTGCCCGCCCGCCTCCAGGCCGCCGCCTGCCCCGCCCCGCCTCGCCCGGCCCCGCCCCCAGGCCATCCGGACCCCGCCCCGGTAGCTGCCCGCCCCGCCCCTGCCCGCCCTCAGGCCACACCCCAGCCATCCAGGTCCCGCCACCGCCCTCAAGACCACGACCCCGATCAGCTAGACCCCGCCCCTTGCGCGTCAGGCCCCACCCCAGACCCGCCCAAGGCCACGCCCAGGTCCGCCCTCCTCTGACCTCCCGCCGCGGACCTACCGGGCTGGCTCCCTTCCCCATCCTCCAACCCCCGGTCCGCTCCGGCCCCGCCCCCCCAAGCGTCTAGCCTCCGGTGACCTCCGACTCCGGCCAAGCTTTTCCTCAAATGGCTCTCGGGATCCCGCCTCGGCCTTCGCCGGCCCCTCCACCCCTGCGCCCACTTTCTCCAGGCCCTCCCCGCAAGGCCCTCCCCAAGACCGACCTCAGCCCCTGCACGCCCTCGGGCAGTTTGGCGTCTCTGAGCTCCTCCCATCGCCCCTTCCGGGCCGTACCCCCCGCCCCCGCCCCGCCTTGCCCCGCGAGAGACTGACTTTGTCCCCTGCCCTCCCCATTGCCACCCTCCGTTTCTCCTCAGTCAAGTTGTCAGGACCGGTTTCCCCTGGGAACTTCCTCTTCAGAACCCAGAAAGAGGTCACCCTCCGCCATAAAGAGGTCTCATGGGGGGACGGTGGCAGAGCCCCTCCTGCCCCCAGACTCCTCCGCCTGGCGCAGTGCCGGGCGTTGAGAAAGGCTCTGAGCCTGTTTCCTCAGCTGTACGATGGGGTCTCGCTCCGAGTGTTAACTAGGTATGAGGGTGTTGAGGCGTGGAGAGGTATGAGGTCAGCTGGCCACATGCTCCTGATGAAGGCCAAGGTCCAGTGGGCATCCATCCGCGTGCTGGCCTCCACTGAGAGAGGAAGATCTAGGTGAGAGGCAGCTAGAGGCCCTTCCCAGACCTCAGCCCCCGTGGCCCATTTCTAAGGACCTGGGAGATGCGAATGGAGGGAGAGTGCTGAGATTTCCCAACTAGCTAAATGGCCAAGGACATCCCCCTACAGTCACACTAGCCTCCGTCCACAGACCCATCAAGGAGGGGCCTGCCTCCAGGCCCCACCCCCCTTCCCTTCTCCCCATCCTTGTAACACACGCTTCCTCATTTCCTTTGGGTCCCAGAGTCACCTCCTCTAAGAGCCTGCCCTGACCACCTTACCTAAAACACCAGCTTCCCTCTCCTCTAGCCCTTTACCCTGCTTTATTTTTCTTCACAGCGCAGCACTTACCTCCGCTGACATCCCATTATATAGCAATGTGTTCTGTTCATTGTCTGACTTCCCCACTGAGGAAGGGGTCTGTCTTCTGCACAGCTGTGTTCCCTGTGCCTGGAACATTGCCCCGCACGAAGTAGATGCCCAGTAACTACATGTGGGATGTGCAAATGAAGAATGAATGAGAGGCCTGATAGGGAAGCGGGGAAGTGGAATAGGCAGTAAGGGACTGTGGGGTATGGCAACTGCCCTGGAAGAAGAAATGGGCGGTCCGGATCGTGCTTCAGGCCTCATGGCTTGTTTTGTGTCACCAGGCCTTGCGTGCCTCAGGCCAGGGCCGGAGCCTGACACCTCTGTGTCCCCAGCACCGGGCACAGGGGAGGGGGGGGGGTTGGGAGGCTCTGTAGAGAAGTGTGGAGTGAGAGAAGTAATGAAGCCAATGACCAGCAGTGTGTGTATGTTCTCCTCTGGGCCTGCTTCTGCATCTGTGAAATGAAGACGCTGGCCTGAGGGCTATGGCCTCTGGTTCTGAGTCCGGACAGCTGGGATTCAGGCTGGTAAAATGGGAAATGGGAATGGCTGAGCAAGGGCCCAGAGGCTGGCAATTCCAGGGGTCATCTCTCTCTTTGTTTCCCCAAACTCCACCATGACCCTGCCTGCCCCACTGCCACCCGTATGCTTGTGCTCTCCCCCTTGCTGGAAATCCTTTCTTCTCCTCGGCTGTGTTCATCTTCAGGACCCACTTTCCCTGGGAAGCCTTCTGGTTAGGGCTGGTCAATGCATTTGTATTCTTATCGCTTTCACAAACTCCCTACACACACACACACACACACACACACACACACACACACACAGTTACCTCCATAGATTCTGTGCCAGAGGACCCTCATCGAATCAACGCATCCCATTTTCCCTGGCATCCAGCCCAGGACAGGTGCCAGAAAATATTCATTGAATGAATAAATGAACAGCGCTTGGGCTCTTTCCTTTTCATTCAATCATACTCCAAGTATTGACCACATAGGAATTTTTTTAATATTTATTTATTTGTTTATTTATTTGGCTGTGTCGGGTCTTAGCTGCACACTCCGGATCTTTCCTTGTGGCATGCAGGCTCTCCAGTTATTGTGCGAGGGCTCCAGAGCGTGTGGGCTCAGTAGTTGCGGCACACAGGCTTAGTTGCCCTGCGGCACTTGGGATCTTAGTTCCCCGACCAGGGATCGAACCCGCGTCCCCTGCATTGGAAGGCGGATTTTTAAGCACTGGACCACCAGGGAAGTCCCAGGAAATTTTTTAATGTCAACAAATGTTGAATAATGTTTTGGACTTGAAGTTGGCATGAGCAGGGCTTCTGGGGTCCCAGGGCACGTTCTGTTTCTTGATCTGAGTGTTGATTTACATTGGCGTGGTCAGTTTCTAAAAATCAGACTGTAACTTTTTGAGTTATGGACTTTTCTGTATATATGCAGAATGTAAAATAGCATTAAAAATAAAAAGATTTAAAATCCTTGAAAAAATTCTGGTTTAGCCATATTCCCCATGACAGTGAAAATGTTCTTTTCTGCAAAGAAGTGAAATGTGTATTTTAGAGAGACCGCTGAGGGGAAAAGAAGAATACGTAGGCAGAACAATGGCCCCCAAAGATGTCCAACCCCAATCCCTGGGATCTGTGAATATATATTACCTTACGTGGTAAAAGAGCCTTTGCAGATGTGATTAGGTTGAAGCTATTGAGATGGAGAGAGTACCCTGAATTATCCATGTTTGCCCAGTGTAATCACATACATTCTTTAAATTGGAGATTTCCTGGCCGTAGTCAAAGAGACGTGACAACAGAAGAATGATCAGATAAATGCAATGCTGCTGGTCTTGAAGGTTAAGGAAGGGGCCACAAGTCAAGGGATGCAGGCAGCTTCTAGAAGCTGGAAAAGGCTAGGAAACGGATTCCCTCCTAGAGCCTCCAGAAAGGAACACAGCCCTGCCTGCGCCTTGATTTTAACCCGATGAGTACCACCCACCCCCACTTCCTCCAGACGTATTTCTAACCCGTGGAACTATAAGATAATAAATTTGTGTTGTTCTAAGGCACTTACTTCATTAGTTTGTTATTGGCAGCAACAGAAAACCAAGACAATGGGCAAACCTGAGGTGGAGGGAATCACGTAAGCTCTCCACTCCAACGATTCCTTCCCCAAGGTTTATTTTGCAAACAGCCCTAGAGCAGCAATAAGGCAACGTTTAGCGAAAAGAAAAATCAACCACAACCGATCTGCTTTGATAGGTCTGCTTAGGTCTGTTGCTTCATTCCCCGACATCCTTGCCCCGTAGACCTGGACACCATCCTTGGGTGTATGAGGGACAACAGCTTTGATGGTTCATGTCTTTCTCTTTAAACGTTTGGGGCTGATCTCCTTCAAAGGGCCAGTGAGTGTTAGAAACAAATGCTGCCAGAGAGCTCTTCTCCCAGGCACTGGTCAGAGAAGCCGCCAGTTCCTACACGAGTGCCTGGCCGCCAAGCTCCTCTTCTCCGGGCATCGTCTACTGCCCATAGAATGGCACGTGGGGCTGGGTGATCTCTGAGAACCCCCCTGGCCATAGAAAAGACAATTTCTGGAAGTAGGTCAGGAGTAAATAGCCTCGCCTGGGGTGGATGAGCACAAGGTCCAAGGGGCAGGTTCAAAGGCTTCCTCATCCACCCTGATAATCTGTTGAAACTTTTTTGCGGTCACATGAATGTGTTGTCAGCAGCTTCCCAGCCTGACTTCCCCCCTTCTTGTGACTCAGGTTCTTGGAATTCCTGTTCCTCAGGCTTCGTTTTCATCTGGAAAATTAAATCCAACCTCCCCCAGCTCAAGACTGCAACAACTTCTCCAACACTGGGTGCTTCTCACGTGCTACCAAGGCCGAGGAGCCACCTGTGAAGGTTCAACAGCCTTCATTCTCCCCTCCTCTGACCCCTTCCACCGTCCGCCTGACACGTGAAATATCTTCTCATCCTCAGCTGTTGGCAGAAACTCTACCTTTAGCACTCCACTTTTTTTTTTTAATAGATCTCTGCTAAAATTTCCCCAGAGGGGATAACCTTAAAATTATTATTAGACACCGACACACGGGGAGAAGAAAGGATTCAGAGGTTTTGAAAGAGGGAGTGCCTGCTGGGGTTGGGGGCTGGGGAGATACATAACTAACGTTTCTTGAGGGACTGCTTTATGCCAGAAGATACACGAACGTGGACAAGAATAATCCTGAGCCCCAGAAGGCAACTGGTGTTGTCTTCTGTGTTAGGTGAGACAAGCAGAAACCAGAGGGGTTGAGTCACACTCAAAAATCACACAGCAAGTTAAACCTGGAGGCCAGATTCGAACCCTGGAAGACAGCCACCCACACACCATCTGGCATCAGCTCGTCCTTTTTCTGGTTTCAGGAGGGAAGGCCCATTGGAGGACAGACAACTGGACCCGGGGATAAGGAGGAGGGGGTGCTGTGCTAATGTGAGAGGGGTTGAAATAGGGAAAGAAATTTGATCATCGGAGGGAGACCTGGGACCACACAGTTTGAAACTGGGCAAGTCCCTTCTGCTCCAGAGCCCCGGGCCTCCCATCTGTCAATGAGGAGGCTGAACTGTAGGTCCCCTCGGGCCTGTCCAGCCCAGACATGATGTGAGGACAGGTCGGGTGAGCCCGGCAGAGAGCTGGAGAGCCTGCCCTCCTTTTCCCGGCTCTTCCAGGCCCCTGCTCTCAGAGTTCCTGCTGAAAGTTGCTTTCCTTGCCCATGAACACACAGCCTTTGTCCCCTTGGGGCGGTAGAAATTGTATTAGCAACCAACATGGTGTACTACTGCAAAATGCAAAAATAAAGTGACAAAATTAAAAAGATGCTTCGCTAAACACCTACAGGATGTGATATTACATCATCATTATTTTCAATGTGGTAATTATGAAAGTTTCACCACGGTGGAGAACTCTCAAGTAGTGAGAATTCTGAGAATTCGGGGTCATTGATAAGAAATCAGAAGTGAAGAGTTACTGGCATTTTATCTTATTTAGCAGACGTGTCTGCAGGACTTGCTATGTGTCGGGCTCTGTCTTATGACTTTACAAATGTTGACATTGGACCCCGTGACTTATAAAGGAACATCATTATCGCTTTCACAGATGAGCCAGCTAAGACCCAGAGAGGTTAGGTATCTGCTCTAAGGTCATCAAAGGCAGAGTCAAGGAACCAATTCAAGAGCAAAATTACAAAAACCGTTTCAAAATCTATTTTGGAAAAAAAATTACATTTTATAAGGGTACATTCACGTTTGGGATGATGTGAGCAGAGCCTCCAAAAGCAAGAGTGACTGAGGCCAGCAAATGCCTGAAAATGGTGCTGTCCTCCCAGACCCCAGTGTGGGCTGTGGTCCACTGGGGGGGCAGGGATGGGGTGGGGGAAGGAGAAGGGAGACAGCTCTTCTTAAACACCCAGCAATGGGCCAAGTTCATGGCGTCCAGCTCATTTAACCCCCACTCCAACTGCAGGATTGCAATTTCTTTCTTTTTTAAAAAAATTTATTTAATTAATTAATTTATTGTTATTTTTTTGCTGCGTTGGGGCTTCTCTGTGGCATGCGGGATCTTTTTGTTGCAGCGTGTGGGCTCTTTGTTGCAGTGCGTGGGCTTCTCTCTAGTTGTGGCATGCAGGTTTTCTCTCTCTAGTTGTGGCGAGCAGGCTTCAGGGTGTGTGGGCTCTGTAGTTGTGGCGAGGGGGCTTAGTTGCCCTGCAACACTGGGGGATCTTAGTTCCCCGACTAGGGATCGAACACGCGTCCCCTGCGTTGGAAGGCAGATTATTTACCACTGGACCACCAGTGAAGTCCCAGGACTGCAATTTCATCATCCCCATTTTGCAGGTGAGAAAACTGAGGCTCAGAGAGGCCAAGTGGCTTATTCACAAGGCCAGGGTGCAGCACAGCTGGGATTTGTGCCCCGGGGCCTTGAGAAGGAGGCAGTGATTGTATTCGTATACTTAGATCTCACGTCAGTGGGGATTTTTTGTTTTTGGCCACTCTGGGTGGCTTGTGGGGGTCTTAGTTCCCCAACCAGGGATCAAACCCCAGCCCTTTGCAGTGAAAGCGCGAGTCCTAACCACTGGACTGCCAGGGAATTCCTCACTTCGTCATATTGATATATTTATCTAACACCTACTTTGTGAAGGCTCATTGCAGAATGTTTAGAGCCCAATAGCTGTTCACATCCACTGCTGTCCTTTTCTGGTGGCAGTGTTGGGGACAGTGGTACATCCTGAGAGCGACAGGTAAGGGGCTGCATCAGAGAGAAAGTTTGGGCATGTTTGAAGCCCGGCCCCTGTGTAGACTCTCAACCCTTGGGGTTACAAGGTGCTTCACGATGAGACTGGGGTGGGTGTGTTAGCTTCCTGTGCCTGCCGTCACAAATGACCACAAACTGGGTGGTTTACAACAGAAATGTATTCCCTCATGGCTCTAGAGGCCAGAAATCAGAAACCACGGTGTCGTCAGGGCCGCGCTCCCTCTGAAGGGAGGATCCCTCCTGCCTCTTCCAGCCCCTGGTGGCCCCTGGTGGCTTGGGGCTGTGTCACTCTAATCTCTGCCTCCGTTGTCACATGGCTTCCACGCCTCTGCGTCTCTGTGGCTCAAATATCTCTCTACCTCCCTATTATAAGGGCACTTGACATTGGATTCAGGGCCCACCCTAAACCCAGGACGCTCTCATCTCAAGAGCCTTAACGTCACTACATCTGCAAAGACTTTTCCCCACAAAGTCACTCACATTCACAGGTTCTGGGTGGACATAACTTGGGGTGGGGGCACTGAGGGGCCACCGTTCAACCCCTTGCAGTGGCTTTTGCTACTTTTGCAGGTGAAGCGTCCATCCATTCCATCCTCTTCTTACCAGAATTTCCTCTGGGGCCCACTCAGCCCCTGTTTCAGTCCATGTGGGGTGAGCACTTGACCTGGCCCGCCTGTCAGAAAACAGCATCTCCCCGGCTACAGTGATTGGTCCAGGGCTGGTCCAGTTGGAGCCAATCCCAGGACTTGGGTTGTCTTTGCAGTGGGGCTGCCTGAAGAGAGCTTCTGACAGCCACCCGGGTAGCAGAAGGGGCGGAGAACGGAGTCCGTACAGAGGAGAGCAGGGCTGAGGGACAGGAAGGGAAGCCCAGCCTTTCAGGTAGCGGAGCCAATACCCTCCCCTTCCCACCAGAGCCAGTTGAGAGGCATTTCTGTTCTTGCTTACCCGTGGGTCTGAGGGCAGGTTCACGATGAGCCCTCGCTTAACCAAGGGGAACATTTGGATGGCATGTTGGTTGTCAGGGTCCTCCTTACCAGAGATGAACTGTAGGCCCTGAGAGGCCTGGGAACCAACCTGCTCATCACACAGATGGGGGACGGAGGCCCAGAGAGGTGGGATCTGCCTGGGGTCCCTCATGGGGTGCCCTCTGCCTAGAATGCCCTCTGACCCTCAGACTCAGCCCAGGCCCTCCCACGCTGGCTCTTCCTTGCAGACAGGCTGGCTGTCAATGAGCTTGTCTTCCTGCTTAAGGAAGACAATCTGTCCTCCTGCACTCAAAGCGGCCCTGCCGAACTGCTGCCACTGCTTGCTGACAGTGTCTTCCTTCTTGGCCATGCACCAATTCATGCGTCGTTACGGATGGAGCTCCAACCCTTCATCTTGGGGTTGGTAGTTAGGATTCAGGAGGTCTGTGGACTTGAGCGGGGAAAAAAATCACATCTTTATTCTCACAAACTCCTATCTTAAATTATCTTTCCTTTCAGTACGGTTGCAGGCTGCAGACCATAGAAATATCACAAACCGCAGTAGTATCTGCAACTTTGTCACCAGCACCCACATAGGACCCAGTAGCAGGTGAGTCAGACTTGGTTCCTGCCCTCCCGGAGCTGCCCTGGGAGCTCAGGGAGTCCCAAGCAGGGACGTGGTCTCAGACGTGAGTGTATAAGAAGGACCCTGGAGAACTGGTAGGGACTGGAGTCAGGGAGGCCAGTGAGGGGGGTGAGGCTGCTGAAAGAGGCCGGGGGAGGGCCAGGAGTCCTGGGCTGGAGTTGTCCAGTGGTAATGGGGAAGGGGAGAAGACAAAGTGCAAAGGTCATGAAGAGGTCATGATGGCAGGCCTTGGTGGCCCATGTCTCGTGCAGCCTAAGCCCCTGCCCCTCGCCCTGAGGCGCTTCCCTTCCCCAGCTTTCGGGACACCACCCGTGCCTCCACCATCAGCCCTTCCAGGCACTTTCAGAGTCCAATCCCCAAGGCTCCGTCCTGGGCCCGTCTCCTCAGGCCCCTTGGCGCTAGCCTCTTTGCACACCAGGGACTGCCCATGTTGCTTCATCTCCAGCCCTCGCCTTCCCCGGGCCCAGCAGCCTGCTTGGCAAGCTCTCTTAGATGCCTGAAGGGACACCTAGGCTGTCCCTCCGGTCTCGTCCTCCTGCAGGCCCGCCTCTCAATTGCTCAAGCCAGAAATCTAGGAGTCTTTCCAGACGTCCCACCGCCTCACTCTCCTATCTAATCCATCTGGCGATTTGAACCTCTAAACACTCTCATGCCCACCCCCCTCACACCATCGCCACTGTCACTACCCTAATCCAAGCCTGATCCTTTCACCTAAACTCTTTAACAGTGGATTTGTTGCCTGTTGCCGCGTCACAAACCATCACTAATTGAGTGGCTTGTTGTCTCACAATTGCTGTGTGTCGGAAGTTCAGGCCCAGTGCAACTGGGCTCTCTGCTGAGTCCCACAGGCTGAAATCCTGGTGTGAGCCAGGGCTGTCGTCTCATCTGAGGCTCCAGGTCCTTCCCCAAGTTCATGTTGCTGTCAGCAGGATGCATCTCCTTGCAGCTGTAGAACTCATGGAAGTCAGGCCTTCAAGGCTACAGGAGCTCATCCTCCTGACTTCCTTGTCTTTAGGGCTCCTGCTCGGAAGAGCCCCCTGATTAGGTCTGGCCCACCTCGGAAAATCTCCCTTTTGATTAACTCAACTGATTAGGGACCTTAATTACACCTGCAAAGTTCCTTTTTGCCATCTAACATAACATAATTATGGGAGCGATCTCCCATCATATCTATAAGTCTCACTCACACTCACAGGGAGAAGATTATACAAGGCTACTTGGTGGTCATTTTAGAATTTACCTGCAATGGACAGCGTCCTCATGGGCTTGCCCAGCCTGGGAGGCCTGGCCCCTCCAACCCAGCCTGGACAACCAGGGTTATCTTTTCTATCTGTCTGTCCGTCTGCGCATCTATCTATGTATCATTGATCTACCTATTTGTCTTTCCTTCTTCTTTCTTTGCTATTTTTTTTTTCTGTTTAATATGAAATATTTCAAATAAACCCCAAAGTAGAGTGACTAGTATAATGGACACTCCTTGTACCTATCACCTAATTTAAACCATTGTTAATTATCTTGCCATTTTTCTTCATTTGTCATTTTCCTTAATATTTTACAGTCAATTTCAGACATGGTGATTGTTCAATCCTAAATGTTTCAGTATGTGCCTTGATTTTAAAAAATGGATATTTTTTTCCATAACCGCAATATCATCATCATCACCCCTAATGAAATGAATAGGAATCCTCTAATCCTTTCTAAACCTCAGTCACATTTATATTTCTCTTAGAAGAATGTTCTTTGCCAGCTGGGTGTTGAGAATCAGGATCAGGGTGATCTTTCCAACATCCAAACGTGAATATGTCACTTCCCTGCTTAGCACTGTGTGCTCCCCCTGGCCCTGGGATACGGGCCCAGGTCCTGGCCTGAAGGCGGCAGGACCCATCAGGCCCCTGGGTCCCTCTCCTCACCCCGCCCTCCTGCTCACTGGCTTTCTTTCTATTTCTCAGTGAGTCATTGTCCTTCCAGCTGCGAGAGCTACACATCTGCCTTTTCCTCCACCCGGAACTTCTTTGCACCTTCCCACCCTTCCCATCCAGTTCAGCCATCATTTCTCCAGGGAAGCCCCCAGGAATCCCTGAACTAGGTCCAACTCCTGTCTCATCTGATCTCTTGGAACCCTGTTTCTTCCCTGACCCATTCCTGTGCTTGAGGGGAGCACCCACCTCAATTCACAACGACCCACTCAGGGTGTGATTTCTTGATTACTCTCTCACTCCCCCACCAGCCTGGGGCCCTGAGAGCAGGGACACGTCTGCTTACTGTCAGGTGGTGGTATAGTTCCACCACCTGTACCAGAGCCAGCATATAGTAGGTGCTCAATAAACACATTCTGAGGGAATTCCCTGGTGCTCCAGTGGTTAAGAATCTGTGCTTCCACTGCAGGGGACATGGATTCGATCCCTGGTCGGGGAGCCAAGATCCCACAAGCCATGCACTGTGGCAGAAAAACAAGAAACAAAAACAAAAGAACATACACACACACGCACTGAGTCTGTGAATGCGTGAGTGGACCAGGGTGTGGATGAGGACTGTGCCATCGTCAGAGGAGTTTGCAAGCCCCCGCTGGCCAGAGGGGCGTTGATGACAGAAGGGCGTGACCCCGAGGGACAGGGCCAGCCATAGGAGTGCAGCTACTCCGGCGGGCAGCAGGGGACAATAGCGGCCCACCGTACCCCCTCAGGACACCCAGCCCCTGCTTCTCCTGATTCCCACCACCTGAGACCCAGAGCGAGGCCGACCAGAGCTACTTCCATTCTCGCGGGCGCTTCTCCCAAAGGGAGCGATGGCTCTGGTGACGGGACTTCAGGCAGCGTGAGTGGCCAGCGGGGTCTGTGTGCCGGCCAGGGTCTCCACACTGTTCCCCCTTCAGTCCACCTCCATGTGACGGCCAGAGTGACATCCCCAGACCTGAAGTCTGATCCCGCCACCCCTGCTTCCTTCTCACATAGAATAAAACCCCAGTTCTTCGCCTCTGTCTACACAGCCCTGTGCGTGATCCGGTGCCTGCAGACCTCGCCGAGCTCTCCTAGAACCAAACCAACAGTGATGCCACAGAGAGGGGCCAGAGGCTGCCTGTGAGCAGGGGCCTCCCTCTCGGAGGAGGAGACACTGACCAGGAGATCATCTCGGGGCAGAGGGTTCTGGGCCAGGACGGAGGTGCAGCTGCAGGCCTGAGGCAGGAAGTGCCTGGCTAAGGCAGGCCAGGGGGTCTGCATGGGAGACAGAGGACAGGCAGGACCCATGGCAGTTGGATCAAAGACGGGCTTCTCTTTGGTCTGCACCATATACTAAAAATATTTGACTTAGTTGGAACAGAATTGAAAGCCCAGAAATAGACCCACACATATACAGTCGATTTATTTCATTTATTTATTTTTGGCTGCTTCGGGTCTTCATTGCTGCGCGCAGGCTTTCTCTAGTTGTGTGGAGCAGGGACTGCTCTTTGTTGCGGTGCGCAGGCTTCTCATTGTGGTGGCTTCTCTTGTTGCGGAGCACAGGCTCTAGGCACGTGGGCTTCAGTAGTTGTTGCTCACGGGCTCAGTAGCTGTGGCGCACGGGCTTAGTTGCTCTGCAGCATGTGGGATCTTCCCGGACCAGGGCTTGAACCCGTGTCCCCCGCATTGGCAGGCAGATTCCTAACCACTGCACTACCAGGGAAGCCCTGGTCGATTGATTTTTGACAGAGGTCAAAAAGCAAAGCAATTCAGTGGGGGAAAAAAAGTGTTTCAACAAATAGTGTTGGATCAATTTGGACGTTGAAAGGAATAGTTGATAAATTGGACTTAACCCAAATTTAAAATTTTTGCTCTTTGCAAACACATATCCAACAAAGGACTTGTATCTACAACGACGTTTCTCAGCCTTTTTCCACCCCTCCCTCCCTCACGGAGCCTTTTTAGGCATTTTTTTTTTCCTAATTGCCCCCATGAAATTTTAATAGCACAGATACTGCTTCTGTACTGTATGTATATATTCATGCTTTCTACATAAAAAGAACGCGATTTTTTTCACTCCCTCCCTCAGAACCAATTTTCACCCCCTTGGGGGCAATACTGCCCCCATTGAAACTGTATGATCTAGAATATAAAAAGAACTCTATGACTAGACAATAAGACAGACAAACCAATTTTCATTTAACAGGCAAAAGATTTGAATAAACCTTTCACCAAAGAAGATACAGGGATGACAAATGAGCACATGAAGAGAAGTACAACAGCGTTAGTCGTTAGGGAATGAGCTCTCATAACGAGGTAGCTCTCATAACGTCGGTAAATATTTGCAGAACTGGCCTGCATGGCTTCAGCCACATCCCTTCCCCTCTTCCCTGCCTCGGTTTCCCCGCCTCCAAGGGGGAGGAAGGCTTGATGCTTTCCAGGGGCCATGATATTCCAGGATTCCTTGAGGATGCACCTCTTCTTCACGGCTTCTCCTCAGAGCTGCTAATTACCGAGATCAGGAGCATGACTCCTTGAAGGTCCTTCCTGTGACCCAGAATTTGCCCGAAGCTCTGTGCTCTGGTGGTCCAACCAAATCCACTCTGGGGGAACTTTGGGACCCCAGGAATCTTGGGGAGTCAGGGGAATCTTTCACCTTTGACTCCTCACTATTCCTGTGCACTGAACCAATAAGAGAAACAGACCCTATTTCCCGCTGTGCTTTGGTCTCCAGGAAGCTCAAAGCACTTCTCCTTGACTTTAGAAACGATGGAGGATCTCCCGTATCTACTCCTGGGTTTGCTTCCTTTTGAGCCCTAGGGAATGAGGTGGGATGTCTAGACACACATGTCCACGTTGGGTCCTTCCTGCTGCCACACGGATGCAGCAGCAGAAGCAGGAGGGCCTGGAAGGAGTTGAGCCGCTTATCCCAGGAGAGACGGAGAAAGCCCAGGCAGCAGACGTTTCAAGTTAAGCCTTGTGCGTACCAGAATGACTTCCGCAAACCTCAGTATGTGAACATTTCTTCATCATTAATTAAAACTGTTTTACGACTGCGTTAGTATAGAGACAAATATATCAAAGTTATACGCTAAAATATTTTCCTCCTCCAAAAGCTCGTTCTCTTTCTTCTGATTTGAACAGAACTGGGATAAGTCAGCCTGATGGGTCTGGCCCATTCCCAGCACCGCCACCACCCCGCCCGGTCCCTGTCCGACCCGCGCGCGGGGCGCCGCCAGGGGGCGCCCGACACCAGCGCGCGGCCCCACTGACCGCGGGAAGGAGACAAGGGAGGGGCCAGCGCTCCGCAGGCAGGGCGGTACTCTGGGGGCTCCGGTCCATTCCCTACCGTCCCCGCTGCACCAAAAACCCACTCCGTGCACCTCATGGCCCCTCTTCTCCCTATAAGACCCAGTTGAGGTACCACCGCCTCCAGGAAGTCCTCTGGGCCTCTGGCTGGGCCAGGCACTTCCCTTGAGCTCCCAAAGCGCCCTGGGGCCCTGTCCACACTCAGTCACTGTTTCCTTCTCCCAAGACAGTGGACGGTGAGTCCTCAGGTAGGGATGGGCCTGGGTCACGTATGACCCCAGTACGGCCACTTGGGAAATGGTTTTCAGGTGAATGAGTCTGGGAGCTGGGAGGCCCACACAGCTTTCCTGGGTGGTCGGTAGTGGAGGTCCTGGCCCCCCCACCCCACGAATGCTTAGGTGGGCACAGATGCTCAGTAACTGGGCTCCTTGCCTCCAACCCCGACCCATCACCTCTGTCTGTAACTTCTGAGGACTGATTCTTCCTCTTCCAGATCGCCCTCCTAGCCAGCAGGCCGCCCTGAGCCTTCCCGCTGGGCGAGCTCTCGTATCCGACGCTCATCGCCCCGCCCCCTCCACGGCCCCACAGCAGACCCTGAGTCCCCGAGACCGCAGCGCCACGGTCTCCCCTGGACGCGGCCCCCTGTGGGCTCCTCCCTGCACTACAGCTTCCTCCTCCCTGTTTCTCACGCTTTTCACGGCCACACTTCTTGAAAGCTCTCCCCGTATTTCACCCCCTGCTCACTCTTCCGCTGCTTCCTGCATCCTGGCTAGCAGCCCCTGATCCTCTGAGCCGGCTGGCATAAGGCCCCCGCGGGACCCCACGTCACCAAGTCTAATGTGCGCTCATCAGCCCCGAGCTATGTGGCCTCTGGCAGCACATGGCACAGCTGGTCATTCTCATCCCTTGGTGTCCAGCACGCTGCACGCTCAGGATTCCGCTGCATCACCCCGAAGCGGACCGCTAGAGCAGACGCCACTCTCCTCCAGGTGCTGTATTTTGCCCAAAGCTGAAAGCCACCCAGAACTGAACTACCGTTGTATTACCCACCCGAATGGGAAGCAAAAGGGAACGTGGCAGTCGCTGTCTGTTAAGTGACTGCTTACAGGCTACACAGAGTGTGGATGACATATGCCTTAGAGCAGAGTTTCTCCAACTCAGCACAGTGGACCTTTGGGGCGGGATCACTCTTTGCTATGTGGGGCTGCCCTGTGCACTGTAGGATGTATATTGGCATTTCTGGACTCCGCCCAGTGGATGCCAGCAGCACCCCTCCCCATCACCCTGGTTGTGACAGCCAACAATGTCTCCAGACAGTGAGAGGGGTTGATTGATTTGTTTTTTGTTTTGTTTTGTTTTTTAATGAAGTATAGTTGAACTACAATGTTGTGTTAATTACTGTGGAAGCTAAGCAGGGTGGGGCCTGGTTAGTACTTGGATGGGAGGTTGATTTATTTTTAATAAATTTGTTCATGTGATCCTGGAGGCTTGGTAAGTCCAAAATCTACAGGGCAGCTGGCAGACTGGAGACTGCAGAAGAGCAACAGGGAAGAGCTGCCGTTCAAGTCCAAGGCCATCTGGAGGCAGAATTCCTTCTTGCTCAGCAGAGAGAGGTCAGTCTTTTGTTCTGTTCAGGCCTTCGACTGATTGGACGAGGCCCACCCACTTTATGGAAGGTAATCTGTTTTACTCAAAGTCCATTCAATTTAAACGTTAATCTCATCCCAAAAAACACTTTCATGGAAACATCTAGAATAATGTTTGACCAACTATCTGGCCACCGTGGTCCAGCCAACTTGACACATATAATTAACCATCACAAAGGGATGCGTAAAAAGGAACTTCTTATAAAATCCTGAACTTGATTCAGTAGTTTTCTTTTCTTTTCTCCCGTATGAATCAGGCAGAGTTCTTTTGGAACTATTTTATTGTATTGTAAGCGAAAACAACTAAGTATATACGTTCATATGATAGGAGTCAAGATTTTCAGGTAAGAACATAAGTAACAATTATAGAATCAAATAGTGTAAGTGGGAGTACTCTAATGTTGGAACTATATTGGAAATATTGACACAAACTCATGATTTGAAATAACTACATTAGCAATTATTAATGATGATATATAAATATCTTCCTTATCCCCACGTGTGAGCCAGGAGGCTCCTGGTAAACCTGGGCCATCTTGAGGAGTCACAGGGCAAGGAAGCTTTAAGGATCACTGCGGGGGCTTCCCTTGTGGCGCAGTGGTTGAGAATCAGCCTGCCAATGCAGGGGACACAGGTTCGAGCCCTGGTCCAGGAAGATCCCATGTGCCGCAGAGCAATGAAGCCCGTGTGCCACAACTACTGAGCCTGCGCTCTAGAACCCATGAGCCACAACTACTGAGCCCGTGTGCCACAACTACTGAAGCCCACGCACCTAGAGCCTATGCTCCGCAACAAGAGAAGCCACTGCAACAAGAAGCCCGTGCACCACAATGAAGAGTAGCCCCCGCTCGCCGCAACTAGAGAAAGCCCGTGTGCAGCAGCGAAGACCCAACATGGCCAAAAATAAATAAATTTAAAAAAAAAAAAAAAGATTCACTGGGGTCATGTCAAGAGGACACAAGAGCCTACTTAAAGGGCCTTCCACTGGCCACAGGTCTGGCAGTTTGAGCACTAAAAGAAGTAAATTGACTGGGCTTGATTGAAACACGTTGAATCTATGAAATACCGTGACTCCATAGTGACACATAAGATAAAAAGTTACCATAATATGCCCAGAAGGTGACCCTAATAGAATGTACTTGTGACGCTTATCATTCATTTAATTATTATATTGATAAGGAATACATTTGTTTGAAGACATTTTCCAACTGAAGGCGAAGACTCAATGGAATAATCCAATATTTCGTAATTTCCATTCAATGTAAATTGGGACTTGCTTCATAATCGTCTCTGGGGAGGGGCAAATGGGTGTGAGTATAGACAAAATAATTGACGAAAGAGCTAATACTTGTGGAAGCTGGGGGACTGGTACTGGAAATTCATTTTTCCATTGCTCTACTTTTGCAATATATTTACAATTTTCCAGGATAAAACATTATTTTAAGTCAGGAGGATGGATGGAACAAAATTGGCAAAATGCTGATCACTGATGAAGCCAAGTGATTATGTATATTCTATTCTTTCTATTTCTGTTTGTGTTTTAAATTTCCATAGCAAAAAAAAACATCTTTTCTGGGAATTCCCTGGTGGTCCAGTGGTTAGGGCTCGGTGCTTTCACTACTGGGGCCTGAGTTTGATCTCTGGTTGGGGAACTAAGATCCCGCAAGCCGCGTGGTGTGGTCGCCCTTCCCCCAAAAAGAAATCTTTTCTCAGTGTTCACATTTGATAGAGTCATACCTCATTAGAATCTAAGATTTACAAGCTAAGCTCAAAGGCTGGGGAGGACACCCTTAGGTGGTCACTGCTCCAAGGTACCTTCAGCCATTGGGCACGGGCCAGGCAAAGACCAGGTTCTCTCTGTGTGTCCCTCCCGACTCCCTTTCCATCCTTCCACCCTGCCTGCGCCCTCGGACCTCCATGGGCTGCACTGATGGGCTCCTTTCCCTCTGGTATTCTAAACCCCCCAGTGGGGTTACTTGTCTGCAGTAAGACTCTGCTAAACAAGGAAATGCCCAGGACTCATTTATTTATTTATCAAGTACTCATGATATGCACCATCTCATTTAATCCTTGCCATTGAGTCCTTGTTATATACATTAGCTTATTTAATCCTTAGAGCAGATCGTGAGGGAGAGATTAAGATCATTTGCAAATAGGACACAGCGCAAGGTACAGTCAACGTGCCCAAGGCCACAGAGACTGACAGCAGATCTGGGGGCTTGACCTGAATGCCTCCCACCCTCTGTGGGGAACTATCCCGGGACCCTCCCATCCACCCAGAAGTTCACAGAGTCATGTGCCCTAGCTTTTCAGGCCTTTTAGAGTGGTGACCATTAGAAGGGTGGGTAGGATGAAAACATGAAATAGAGAATTCATTTGACAGCTGAGGTTACTGGCAGGGTGTTCAAATTCAGGCACTGGTACCCAAAGGGCAGCGTCAGAAAAGACTGGGTTGGAACTGCTCTATATCTGTGCTGGGAGAGGCTGAGAAAGGGCCGGGGCTGCGGCCTGCGTGTCGATGGAAATGGGAGCAGAGATGGGACAGGAACACAGCCTTCTGAGATGACCCTGCTGGGGCCCGACTGGCTGGCTGCACTCAGCTCTTCCCTCCAGGCCTCAGTGTCCCCACCAGACCGCAAGGGGGTGGATTTGGATGTACTCGCAGGCCCCTGCCGGCTGGCCGGGCCGTCCTGGGGTGGATGGGACAGGAACGGGGCTGAGCGCCAGTCAGAACAGGCAGAGGCCTGGAGTCCAGGTCCCAGTGCCCGGCTGTTCGTTGCCCACGGCTTGGGGAGGCCCCACCCCGTGCCCTCCATCCATAGCTCCCATCCCTCCTGAACCCCTGAAGCACATCCTCTGCGAGGCAGAGCCGGCAGCCTGGGGCGCAGGGTCAGTTTGGGCAGGAGACTTGAAGAAAGGCACTGCAGCTGGTAACCCCTGTTTTCTCCTCTGTAAAGTGGGGGTGATGCCAGCCACCTCCCCAAGCTCCTGCAGGCATGAAGGGAAGTGATGGAAGGGGGAGGAGCCTGGGAGCTGTAAAGTGCCCCCCTTCTGCTCTCACCCTCCAGGCTCTGACCCAGACGGTTGGCCAGGGTGAGGGGCCACTGGGGAGTGACCGGGGTGCCCGTGGCCCTGTGACAGAGAGAGAACAATTCTGAGCCAACCCAGGCGTTTCAGGGCCCCCCATGCCTGCCAGCCTCCAGGTCACACAGACAAGGAGAGATTAATGTCTAATTTGGGCTCCATTCCAGAGACGGACAGACCAGTTTGTCACTGCTCAACCGGAGAAGGCTCACCTCGCCCACCACAAGGCGGGGGAGGTGGGGGGTGGGTGTGACGCCAGAGCACCCCTGACCCTCTTCTGCCCAACAGCACCCCCTTCGGCCTTGACACCGGGGCTCCAGAGAGCTCCTCCAGGACCCGTGGGTCTGACGGCCCTCAGGCCGCTGTGCCCGCACGGGACTGGGCAGCTCGCTGGCGGCGCTGGGGGATGTTAGTTACTCTCAGGTTGTAAATCAGTCCCCGCCACGCCCCTCCTGCCACCCTTCCGGTGTCACCGGGTGGGTGGGAGAAGCTGCCACTGGCTCCATAAACTCTCCGAAGCCCAGGGATGGGGCCCTCGTCAGAGAACCGGCCTCACAGACCTCAAAGTGGAGACCACGGTGGGGTGGGAAGATCACCAGAGTCTGGCCACGCCTCCGAGTGGCTGGGTGGCTTAGCCCAGCCACTCGCCCTCTCTGGGCTCCAGAGCCTCAACTGAATTATGTCTAAAACTGACATCTGGATTCCCGCTTGGCTCCAAACCTGCTCTTCCCATCGCCTTCCCCGTTCGCTTAAGGGCGACTCCATCCTTCCAGCTCCTCGGGCCAGAGCTTGGGACCACCCTGGATTCCTCCCTTACCCACACCCTACATCCAGTCCATCAGCAGCATCCTGGTGGCTCAGCCTTCAAAATACGTCCACGGTGTGAACACCCCTCCCGCCTGCCGTCATGCCAGCCGGCCGCACGCCTCGCTACAGCTCCTTCCTGGAGGGCGTCTGGTGTGAACCGAGATGAACTTGGCACCTCTCTTCTACTTATATTCATTAAAATGTTTTTTTTTACATTTTGACTTTTATTAAATAGAACATATATATATATATATATTTTTTTTTTTTTTTTTTTTTTTTTTCGGTACGTGGGCCTCTCACTGTTGTGGCCTCTCCCGTTGCGGAGCACAGGCTCCGGTCGCGCAGGCTCAGCGGCCATGGCTCACGGGCCCAGCCGCTCCACGGCATGTGGGACCTTCCCGGACCGGGGCACGAACCCGTGTCCCCTGCATCGGAAGGCGAACTCTCAACCACTGCGCCATCAGGGAAGCCCAGAACATTTTTTATTAAATAAAAAAATTTTATTACATAAAAACCAAAAACATCTCCACTAGGCTATACCAAATTATAAGGATAATTGAAAGTGCTGGTTTCCCCACACCCTCCCTACTGCTGTTATTCTTTCTTTTTTTTTTAATTTTTATTTTTGGCTGCATTGCGTCTTCGTTGCTGCGCACGGGCTTTCTCTAGTTGCGGCCAGCGGGGGATACTCTTCGTTGCGGTGCATGGGTTTCTCATTGTGGTGGCTTCTCTTGTTGCGGAGCGCGGGCTCTAGGCACACGGGCTCTAGGCATGCGGGCTTCAGTAGTTGTGGCACGTGGGCTCAGTAGTTGCGGCAGATTCTTAACCACCATGCCACCAGGGAAGTCTATCTTTTTTTTTAAATTGAAGTATAGTTCAGTTACAATGTTGTGCCAGTCTCTCCTGTACAGCAAAATTCTTTCACGGTGGCGCTTCCCTGGTGGCGCAGTGGTTGAGAATCCGCCTGCTGGTGCAGGGGACATGGGTTTGAGCCCTGGTCTGGGAGGATCACACATGCCGTGGAGCAACTAAGCCAGTGCACCACAACAACTGAGCCCGTGTGCCACAACTACTGAGCCTGCGCTCTAGAGCCCGTGAGCCACAACTAAAAGAGAAAAAAAAAAGCAACCACTGGACCACCAGTCCAGTTAAGAATCCGCCTTCCAGTGCAGGGGACACGGGTTCGATCCCTGGTCAGGGGAACTAAGATCCCACACGCCGCCTACTGAGCCCGTGCACTCTGGAGCCCATGCACCACAACTAGAGAGAAGCCTGTGTGCCACAAGGAAAGATCCTGCATGCCACAACCAAGATCCCGTGTGCCGCAACTAGGACCCAACGCAGCCAAATAAATCAATTAATTAAAAAATAATAATAATATAAATAAAAATTCTTTCACTTATTCATTCATCAAACACTGCTGGGCATGTGCCCCGTGCAGGGCATGGGAGTCACTGTAACAAAGAAGATCCTATCACAGCACGGGATGGGCTCTTACTCTGGGGTTTGAGGGAGCAAGACACATTGCCGGCATGATGTCATCATAGTAGCCATGGCGTGTGTGGAGAGCCATGCAAGGAAGCCTTCCTGGAGGAAGAGGGATTTGGGCCGGGCCTTGGAGGACAGGTGGCTTCCATGGAAGAGTGTGGAGCACAGGCACTCCAAGCAGTGGGCACAACATGTGCAAAAAGGCCTTGGGCAGCTGTCTGAGGGCAGCAGTCAAAATCAGTCTTGAGAAAACATCAGTTGTTGATATCAAAGCTGGGGGACGCTGCAAAAGGCCGCATCTGTGGAGCAACAGAGGGCAAGAGAGAGCGTGGTGAGCTTGGGGACATGCCAATGTTCAGGGGGGCTCGTGCCCCGAGTTGGGGGAGAGAGGGAAGGCGGAGAGGTTAGCAGGAGCTAACCAGCCGTGTGAGGCCTTGGATGCCGGGGTAAGAAGCTTGGACTTTATCCTGAGGACGGTCAGGGCCCCTGAAGGGTTTTACGTGAGGAAGTGACGCCCAGATTTGCATTTTAGAAATGCCACTCTGGTTTCTGGGGGAGAGGAGACCAAGGAAGAGGCAGGTCTGTGCAGTGGTTAGGGCATGGATGATGGGGTCCCACGACATGGGTTTCAAATCCTCTCCCTACTTCCTACCTGGGGGACACTGGGCATATCTGTCTGTCCTGCATAACAGCGTCAGGCACTGTGCTGGGGTTAAAGACAAGGTTCCCGCCTCCACAGAGCTTACAGTCTAACAGGCTCAACCTCTTTGAGCCTCAGTTTCCTCATCTGTAAAATGGAGGTAAGAATCATACCTGCCTGTCGGACTGGATGTGATAAATGAGTTAACGTCCTCGACACATAAGGGCAATTGTTGTTATCATGTTATTCATCCAGGCAGGAAGGCATAGACAGGGCCAAGTATGTGTGTCATGGGTGAATGCTGGAGTCCCAACCCCCAGTACTTCAGAATGTGACTGTATTTGGAGACAGGGTCTTTAAAGAGGTGATAAGGTGAAATGAGGTCATTAGGATGGTCCCTAATCCATACGACAGGCATCCTTACAAGAAGAGGCGATTAGGACACAGACACACGGAGGGAGACTATCTGAGGACACAGGGAGAAGGCGGCCACCTGCAAGCCAAGGAGAGAGGCTCAGAAGCAGCCAGATCTGCTGACACCTTGACCTCAGACTTCTAGGCTCCAGGATCGTGAGAAACTAAGTTTCTGTTGTTTAAGCCCCGCCTCCTCCCCCGCCAGCCTGTGGTATTTGTCACAGCAGCCCTAGCAAAGTAATAGCATGTGTCTGGCAGGCGGGGCAGGACCAGAAAGGAGCAGATGGAGCTGAGTCACTTGGGAGACTCGCGTGGCCAGCACGTAGTAGGCATTCAATAAATACCTGCAGAGTAAGGTTGGATTCTACCTGAGCGGGCACCGAAACGAAGGCCTCTGATGGCCTGGAGAAGGAGGGTGAAGGTCTGGAGGCTCTAACTCCCCACACTGCCCAGCACCCCAGTCATGTTCACCCCACGACCGCACTTCACGCCTCTGCTCTGCCAGAGGGCACCTTGAGTACCCCTAGTTCACTGAGAAAGAAATTAAGGCTTTGGAGAAAGAACCAGAGCCAAGGCCCTGCTGGGGCTGTTCTGCAGGATGTTGGGGGGGGGCGCGGGGAGAAGAGGCTGGGGAACGTGGAGAGAGGTGAGGGCTGCTGGGAACAACCTGGAGCGGGCGGTGGATGGGTGAGCTCCTGGGGCTGCGGTTTCTTTGTTCACATTTTATTTTGTTTCATTTTGTCTGAAAGTGACTTAATGTCACCACAGCTAAAAGCTTGGCTTCCAGGATATCTCAGATGTGGCCGAGACTAAGACCAAGTGCTCGCTGGGGTGACATTGAAAGAGAAGAACTGTGGAAACCAGCTCAGGCCTCTCCTCTGGCCCTTGGAGAAACATTTCTGGGTCAAGAATTTCCAACCTATAAACTCTCCATGTTTCAAATTCAAAGGAGGTCCGTGCAGGGCTGGGTTTGTATAACCTTTCCCATTACAGAACTTCCTGCTCTGTGGCCTCCTAGCAAGCACGTAGTCCAGGCCAGGGTTCAGAAAGATGGTCCGATGGATTGAAATACACAAACAGATTTGAAGTCAGATGGAACTGACACAGTGCTGTAGTTGATTATACTTCAAAAACAAACAAACTCATAGAAAAAGAGATCAGGTGTGTAGTTACCAGAGGTGGGGAGTGGGGCTAGGAGGAACTGGATGAACTCGATCAAAAGCTCCACACTTCCAGTTATAAGTTAAATAAGTACTAGGGTTGTAACGTACAACATGATAAATATAATGAACACTGCTGTATGTTACATATGAAAGTTGTTAAGAGAATAAATCCTAAGAGTTCTCATCACATATATATGGAATCTAAAAAAAAAAAAAGGTCTGAAGAACCTAGGGGCAGGACAGGAATAAAGACACAGACGAAGAGAATGGACTTGAGGACACGGGGAGGGGGAAGGGGAAGCTGGGACGAAGTGAGAGAGTAGCATGGGCGCATATACACTACCAGATGTAAAACAGATAGCTAGTGGGAAGCAGCCGCATAGCACAGGGAGATCAGCTCGGTGCTTTGTGACCACCTAGAGGGGTGGGAGAGGGAGGGTGGGAGGGAGACGCAAGAGGGAGGGGATATAGTTGATTCACTTTGTTATACAGCAGAAACTAACAAAGCATTGTAAAGCAATTAGACTCCAATAAAGATGTTAAAAAGAAAATTGTTTTCCTAATTCTTTAATTTTGTGTCTATGTGAGATGATAGACGTTCACTAAACTTATTGTGATAATCATTTTATGATGTACGTAAGTCAAATCATTATGCTGTACACCTTAAACTTATACAGGGCTTTATGCCAATTATATCTCAATAAAACTGGAAGTAAAATATTAAGTCAGACGGAAGACTCAGGGCCCTGGAATGGGCCTGATCAAAAAGAGGACATTTTTAAAAAATTGGTATTTGCAAAACAAATTTTTGGAATGTCCACATGGGACATTTGGGCTGAAGCGGGAGGACGCATTGGCAGGTGTCAGGGCCTCTTTGTCACCCCAGTTTCCCTCCACTGACGCCAGTATGAGTATCACCAAGGAAAACGACTCGTATCTCCTGCACTTTTCCCTTCTTCAGAATCTGCAAACAAAAGCCAGTACTTTGAAGTGGAAACTTGTTTATAAATCCAAAACGTTTTTTTGAAGAATGTTTCTGGGCCTCAGTAGATTATTATTTTAACTTTTTCCCCCAAATAGTTTCTCCATATTTGGGCAAGAGGCTAAGGATTTTTGTTTGTCTTTTCATAAGAAACTGCAGCATCTTGGAGAAGACAGTGAGACCCTGCCTGCGCTCTCTCGTGGGGGATTCCGGGCTGAGCCTCCAAGATCAGCTCTGCTGGCCTCTGACAAACTCTGGTTCATACACACACAGTCGCTGGACAAGAAATGTCAGTCCATAAAAATTCCTGGAGGAAAACCCCACCCCTTGCTCAAGAGTTCCTTATCTCGGGGCATTTTCTGTTCCCCGGAGATAAGGACCTGTTCTTCCACTCTTGGCAGGTCAGAGCTGAGAGGCCATCAAACCCCCACCCATTTTACAGAGGGGAAACTGAGGCCCTGGGAGGGGATCAGTGCGTTTGTGGCTGAGCATAGAATCTTTTTCTCCCAACGCTTTTACTTTGAAAAATGTCAAATCTATAGGAGCGTTTCAAGAAGAGTACAGTGAACATCCATACTTACCAATTGTTAACATTATGCTCCATTTGCTTTGTCTCTTATTTTCTCCCTGTTTCTCTCCTTAAATACGTGTGTGAGTTTCAGATATCACGACTGACGCCTCACCCACAATAGTCCAGCGTGCATCTCCCTCTACAGAACCACAATAAGGTGGTCACACTCAGGAAGTTCAGTGTCTAATCAATATCATTATCCAATACACATTCCGTAATTCAAATTTCTCTCTGTCATGCTAACTACCACAGTGTCCGTTAGAGATTCTTTGTTTTCACCCAAGAATTCATCAAGGGTCACTCAGTGCCTTTATACACTAGTTGTTATGTCTCCTTCAGTCTACAGCAATTCTCAGCCTTTTGTTTTGTTGTTTTGCTTTTGCTTTTGCCTTTTATGACAGTAACATTTTAAGAGCATCCAGGCAGCTGGTTTGCAGAAGATCCCTCAGTTTGAATGTGTCTGCTTGTTTGCTGTTGATTAGATTCCGGTTAGACTTTTTGGCCAGGAAATCCATAGATGATGCTCAGCCCTTCCCAGAGCCATGATGCTGGGGAGCACGTGAGGTCTGTCCGTCCCATTATTGGTGACATCAGATTTGACTGTTTCAGTAAGTTGGTGTCTATAGATTTCTGTGTATCTTTTTCCCTAAAAAATTTGACCCTATGATTTTAATGTTTTCTGAGATGATTCCTTCTTGAATCAGTTATTACCAGGCTGGTTGTAAAATGGTGATTTTTGGTTTTGTCATTCTCTCTACATTTATTCGTTGGTGTTCTTCTTTAAAGAAGAATTTTCCCTTCTCTCATAAAACGTTTTTTAAAGTATCAGTATTGGGATTTCCCTGGTGGTCCAGTGGCTAAGATTCTGTGCTTCCCACGCTGGCGGTCTGGGTTCAATCCCTGGTCAGGGAACTAGATCCCACATGCATGCCGCAACTAAGAGCCCACATGGCACAACGAAGATCGAAGACCCCACGTGTTGCAACTAAGACCTGGCTCAGCCAAATAAATAAATAAATAAATATTTTTTAAAAGTATCAGTATTGACTCATGGATTTGCATTTTATCCAATGGACTAAATATGTTACTTTGGTTATTTATTTTGTGCTCAAATTTTCCCCAATCTGACCATTGGGAGCCCTTTCAAGTCCCTTCTGTGCCATCGTTCTTCGAGAGCTTCTTTACTTTCTAAGCTCCTCTGGACTTTCCGTGCCCCAGCCCTGGAGTCGCCATCTCTCCAGGGGCCCTGGTGTGGTTTGCTGGCGGATGAGGTTTCGGGTCCAAGAGTGCTAAGTGAGCTCCTTGCAATAGGCTGTCATCCCCTCTATATCCTCTCAATAGACAGAGCTTGGGAGTCGTTTTGTTACTTTTTCATAATAATATTGCTAATTGAAAATACTCCCCCTTCCCCCACTCCAAATCCCCTTCATCCTATGGCGGGAAGCTGGGTCCTGACAACACCAGTCCTAGGGTGCCCCAAAGTTGCTTCCCAGCTGCTCTGTCTCCCACCATCACCACTGCCTCACCAGTGAGGACAAGGATCTCTTTGTCCTTAGAAGATTCTCCACCAAGGGAGCACAGGCAGGCAAGCCTGTTCCAGAGTCCCTCAGGTACAGTCCTTTTCTTCAAGTGATTATACCAGCAATGTCATACACAGATTCACTAGTTACTGTTGGGCTCCAGATTAAAATTTTCCCATGCTTTTACTTTTTGTTTTGTTTTGTTTTGTTTTGTTTGTGGTACGCGGGCCTCTCACCGTTGTGGCCCCTCCCACTGCGGAGCACAGGCTCCAGACGCGCAGGCTCAGCGGGCATGGCCCACGGGCCCAGCCGCTCTGCGGCATGCGGGATCCTCCCGGACCGGGGCACGAACCCGCGTCCCCTACATCGGCAGGCGGACTCTCAACCACTGCGCCACCAGGGAAGCCCCTCCCATCCTTTTACTTTTATTTTTAAAATGTAAAATCTAAGGTGTACTGGGAGATGTGCACGCTTCCTGATGCTGGAGGGAACCACCTGGTCCAGGTGAAGACCCCAACACTATTCTCAAAAGCTCCCCCAGGAAGCACGCCTTGAAAAGCTGATCCACCCCTTTTGAAACAGCCTTGGGCTGAGGGCAGCACTCCTGCGCTCCACCAGCCCCGGAGCCCACCTGCAGCCTTGGCGAGTCCCTGGCCTCCCGGGGCCTTGGCCTTGCGCCTGTGAACTGAAGGGCCACACCAGAGGTCTTCAGACAGCTCACAGACCCAGGACTTCCAGGTTTTCCATGACACCACTTTCACCCGTTAACCCGTTTCACCTTCACAAGAGCCCAGTGAGTGGCACGTAGTAGGGTTTCCATAAATAGAATTCCATAAAGGAATCAGCGTCCTCACTTTACAGTGTGGAAACTAAGGCTCAAAGAGGGCGTGGTTTGCCCCCAAGGTCTCATTAGGCGAGAGACATCCTGAAAGCGCCGCTCCAGCCTCGGCACACAGTAGGAGCTTCGGTCAGGGGACGGGGAAGGTCCGGCGGGGATGGATTTGTGCCCTGAGCACCTCGCGGTCCGGGGGAGCCCGGGGCGGGGTTTATGCAAATATCCCGCGAGGAGGCGGAAGATTGGCTGGCTGCGGCGGGGGCGGGGCGCGCCGGGGGCCCAGGGCGGACAGGTGAGCGGCGGGAGAGGCGCGGTGCACGCTCGCCCCCTGGACCGCCCGCCCTGTCTCAGCTTCTCTCAGGCTATGCCTCCGCTCTGGGTCCTGCTGGCCCTCGGCTGCCTACGACTTGGCGCAGGTAAACAGCGGATGAGAGGAGGGGGCTGTGCCCGGGGAGGGCGGGCAGCTGTGTCCCGGCGCGTGTCCTGCACCCTGATCCTCCTGAAGGGTCCCCAGAGGAGCCTGGATGGAAAGTGGCACCAGGAATAGGAACTTATTCCCTCCCGGAATGGGCACAGATGCCTGCTCTGTGCCAGGCCCTGTGAAGGCTCTGGGGACCCAGATATTAATAATAATAGCCAATGTTGATTAATAAGCTTCTTCTGATGGGGATTCGAGGGCTCTGTGTTGGGTGCTGCAAGAGAAACACAGGGGACTGTGGGAGAGCAGAGAAGGGACTGGACTAGACTCATGGTGATGCTTGGACTCGGGACACGGAGGGATATTTCATGTGAAGGGGCAGCATGGGCAAGTTCAGGGAGGAGAGGGGTGGCATTGTCTATCCTGGGAACCTCCCACCCATTGTCCATCGGTGTGACCGGAGCATGAGGTCAGGGGGTGTGCATGGAGGGGAGGCTGGAGACCTACGAGGCAAGGCCCAGAGCTTCAGGACCTCACTGCCCCTCCAGAGAGGCTGGACCGTGTTGGAGGGCAGTGGGGAGCCAGGAAGGGGCCCAGCAGGAGAGGGACGCAGTCAGATTTGCACGATAGAGCGCAGAGGATCGGGTAGGGCTGTTTCCTAGGGTCCAGGTGAAGAGGGTGGACTCAGACCGGGATGACGGGGTGGAGAGATGCATAGGAGGAGCAATGGGGTTCTTGGTGACTGAATGTCTGTTGGGGGGAGCGAGAGAGAAGTAGTTCAGCTGGATTTCCTGGTTCTAGTCAGGATGGCTGGGTGGGGACGGGGATGCTGCCCGTGTCTGCAGAGGTGTGTGTGTGTGTGTGTGTGTGTGTGTGCGCGCGCGCAGAGCATGCCCATGGGTGTGGACAGTTCTGCTGGGGGTCACCTTCTCGCCTCATTGCTCCTCCAGGTGTGAACCTCCAGCCCCAGCTGGCTAGTGTGACCTTCGCCACCAGCAACCCCACACTCACCACCGTGGCCTTGGAAAAGCCTCTCTGCATGTTTGACAGCCCGGTGGCCCTCCATGGCACCTACGAGGTGTACCTCTATGTCCTGGTCGACTCGGGTAAGGGTCCTGCTTCCTCTGGGCTGCTCTGAAAGGGGCTTTGAGCTGTCTGCAGGCAGGAGGGAAGGAGACAGGTAGCGGGGTGCTCCATCCCTGCAGTTAAACCACCCATTCACCTCACTGATGTGCACTGGTACCCGCCGTGTGCCAGCCCTGGGCTGGGTGATTGCGGTCCCAGACGTGCATCTGCCCTGGAGGGACATCCAGTCTAGTGGGGGGAATGATGACAGCATCCAGCACTGAGTACTTACATTGTGCTTCCTGCTTCGCACACCTTAGAGCTGATAGTTACAACCTGCCTGCAAGGTTAACTGTTAGGATGCTCATCACAGGGGCAAATAATCGGGGCTCAGAGAGGCTGAGCATCTCATGGGAGCTCCCGGAGCTGGAGAGCAAATCAGATTCTCTGGTCCTCAAGCTCAAGTCCTGCCCAAGGCTTCCCGCGGTAGTTCAAGATCGGTGTTTGGGACGGAAGCCACGCATTCGGGCTTGCTGGCTCTGCGCCAGCCCCGACCTGCTCACTGGCAGCAACCCTGGGATCTGAGAGTGGGGACCCGATGACAACCTCTTACGTTTCTAGCCAGCAGCCATTTACAGCAGCTCCTGTGGGGTCATCATTTTATTCTTTCAGCAAAAGACTGCCTACCTGCGCCCAATCCCAATGTACAGGCACTGCGAGGTATTTTCCTCCCATTTCACAGAGGGTCCAGAGAGGTAAAGTGAGTGGTCCAAGATCACCCAGCAAGTAAGGAAGAGACCCCAGGGCCCAGTACAGCACTGGCGTAGAGAGGATGCTTAGGGACGTTTGTTGAATGACTGAGTGAGTGACTAAGCTGGGGTGGCCAGGAACCTCACTCCCGGCACTGCCTCTACAGCCAGCTTCAGGAACGCCTCTGTGCAGGACAGCACCAAGGCCCCACTCAGCTCGACGTTCCAGCAAACAGAGGGAGGTAGGACAGGCCCCTACAAAGCGGCGGCCTTTGACCTGACTCCCTGCAGCGACCTGCCCAGCTTGGATGCTGTCAGGGATGTGTCCCGGGCCTCGGAGATCCTGAACGCATACCTGGTCAGGGTGGGAACCAATGGGACCTGCCTGTCTGACCCCAACTTCTGGGGCCTCTGCAACCCACCCCTGTCAGCAGCCACGGAATACAGGTGGGTGTGAATGGCTGCGGGAGAGGGGCAGGTATGCCCCAGCCCCGACATGAGGCGACCTAGAACCGGTGAAGTGTGAGAAGCCACATTTCTCCGGAGCCTACCACATGCCAGGACCGTCCCGGGTGCCATAAAGGATTCCTGGCTTCCTGGGCTCATGACCGTGCACAGGGTCCTGCGCTCAGAAGGACCCCTCTTGGCGTAATGCTCTGCCACTGCCATCTTGAAATTCTTCACTTTTAAACCAGGGGCCGCATTTTCCTTTTTACACTGGGCCCTACAAGTTATGCGCCTGGTCCTGGCGCATCACCCATGTGGCAGTTCGTTTGACAGGGAAGGAGCTGTGGTCCAGAGAGGGAAGGGGGTCACCTCGAGAAAGGCTGGGGCTCAGCGCAAAGACTTCTCCCACCTCCCTGCAGCGCGCCCTTTCGTGGCCCACCCATGAAAGGGTGCGCTTGCAGGGAGCGCACAGCGGCTCACTTTCACGCGTATTTCCTGAGCATCTTCTCTGTGCCGAGCTGGGGGCTCAGCCCTGACCCAGGGCCATGTGTCTTACCCAGTGTCAAGCCTTGATTACACTCACCGCTGTTACCATGGAGACGCCTAGGTTGGGGTCTCTGTACCCTCTAGGCCACATCTGGGGCCCAGGCCATACCTTACCTCCATCCTCTCACGGGGCTCAGCCATCCTCTGGCCTCAGCCACTGGGCAGGACCTGAGTCCTGGCTGTCCTCTCCCCCACCCTCAACCCTTACCTCTGACCTTGGTCTTAACGTGGGAAAACCTCTCCCTCCTACTTGAGCCCACCCTACCTAGGGGACACAGGGCACACATCCCAGCCTCTGGAATTCTCGTCTTCAAACCTAGAGAAGCAGGGATTAAGCAAAACACTGGATGCTACAAAGATTTTAAGGGTCTTCATTTTTTTTTAAGTGTCAGACTAGAGGCTGTTGATTTTTTTGATCTCAGAACATCCATCATTTTTAACTGAGGGTGAAGACCTAAAGTAGGCCATGGGTATTCTGTACTGTGTCACCTGATCTTCCTTTATGTTTTGTAACACTTGGTTGGGATTTTCTGCATATAAAGTTAGCCTTTATCACAGGGCATCGGGGTTGCACGTGGATAGTATTCCTTTTTTTTTTTTAAGTCGCTTTTGTGAGACCAAGGACCAGGCTGGGAATAGAGGAAGGCAAAAATGCAAGAAGGACAGATGGGTCAATACTCAGCAAATCTGCTATGTGCACAATATATACGGCAGAGAAACAGAGGGGCTCCCGGAGAGAGAGCCTAGGCTCCGACGGCTTCCTGGATGAGGTGGCATCTTAGCTGTGGAAACACGTGGGCAAAGGTGCTGCCAATGCAAAGTCCAGCAGCATCCTGTTGCCAGAGCCCCCCACCGCCTCACTGGGGCCACCTAGATCTCCATCTCCTACGAGTCCCAGCTCTGCCCCGGTCCCTCCCCCTCCCTGTGGCTGAGGCTCTCAGGATGGAGAGAAGTCATCCCTGCTCCATTTCCTTCCAGATTCAAGTATGTCCTGGTCAATATGTCCACAGGCTTGGTACAGGACCAGACCCTGTGGTCGGACCCCATCCGCACCAACCAACGTAAGTGGTGGAAGTGAGCTGGGAGTGGTCCTCAAGGGAACCCAGGGAAGCACACTCATGCTGTCACTTGGAAAAGTCTCCCCAGATACAGGCAGGTTATTGGGTTATGAGGAAAATGCATCTTAAAATAGTTTAACCCAAGACTGCATCCTCCCTCCCTCCCTCGAGGACCAGGTATCATGACAGAGGAAGGTGGAGGATTTGCAGGTGTTTGGGCTGGCCGGCTGGATGGGTGTAACTGAAGACAGAGTCAGCCGGCATTTCCAGCCCGGATGGTGCATTTGCCTCCAAAGGGCTCAGCGTTTATCCTGCATTTAGACCCTAACGAGCCCCTTGTTGAGCCCTCACGAGGACAGCATCATTATTCTGTGAGGCGGTTCCAGAGGAATCTTAGCCACAGGGGCATGAGCCCTGGAGGCAGCAGGAGTGCCATTCTCCTATGGTTTTTCTGAAATGGGGGGCCTTGCAGGCCCAGGCATCTGCCAGTGGTCCTGCCCTGTCCCCCTCAAGCCTCCATCTGAGTTCTCAACACAGATCCCAGGTTTATACGCACCTAATCATGTCTGCTGAACATTAGGGGCGGCAGAAGAGATTTCCTATGGTAATTTTGACGACCTGTGACCCTACCTTTAGAACTCTCTGGGAATTCCCTGGCAGTCCAGACTCTGCACGTTCACTTCAGCTGTCCTGGGTTCGGTCCCTGGTCGGGGGGCTAAGATCCCACAAGCTGCAGGGCACAGCCAAAAAAAACAATTCCCCTGCCACCCATGGTCATCTTATGGGCCAGTTAGGGCTCTGTGAGGTTGCCTGAGGTCACGTGGCTAGTGATGGTGGAGCTGGGCAGGCATGCATGTGGCTGGGGGCTCCTTCCTACCCTCTGCTCACCCCTCCAATGGCATGCCCATGCCTTGTGGTCCCACTGAAACAGCACTGCCCTAGGACCGAGAGTCCCAAGTTCAAGCCCAGCATCTGAGCCTCACTGCTGGGTGGGACCTCAGTTTTCCCATCTGAAAAGTGGGAAGAAGAATCCTTGCTCTGCTTCTCCAGCAGGGTTCCTTCGGGTAATCCAGATAAAAACGCCAGGCCCAGCTCTCTTGGGGCAGGCAGACAGACCTACAGGCTTGAGGCTGGAGTCTGAGTGCCCTTGAACAGGAACTCAATCTCCCTGAGCTGCAGGGAGCAATCTGCAGAACGGGGGTCTCACGGGATTTACAGGAGACAGTGGATGAAAAGTGGCCACAGCTCACAGTGGGACCTATAAATGGTTTGTCCACTTAGTTCCAAAAGGGTGACACTGGCCAGAGCAGAGGGAGGGCACAGTCCCCTGACTCCGTTAGCCTGGGGACCTTTGCTCCGCCTTTATTTTGTTTATAATCTGTATCCCATCCGTCTCGGAAGACTTGAGTCAGTTCATAATTTAAAATTATGCAAAAAGACAGTTAAAAGAGGGTGAGAGGGCTTTCCTGGTGGCGCAGTGGTTGAGAGTCCGCCTGCCGGTGCAGGGGGCACGGGTTCGTGCCCCGGTCCGGGAAGATCCCACATGCCGCGGAGCGGCTGGGCCCGTGAGCCACGGCCGCTGAGCCTGCGCGTCCGGAGCCTGTGCTCCGCAACGGGAGAGGCCACAACAGTGAGAGGCCCGTGTACCGCAAAAAAAAAAAAGAAAGAGGGTGAGAGCAGACACGCAAGAGAAAGTTGGGGAGTGGGATGTGGTAGCAAGTCAGATAATTTCACCTGAAACCCACGGAGAGGCACTGACCTGGGTCCTCGCTTCATCCCTGAGATTTTAGGCTTCCAGGGCAGGGGTCCCCTGTGCGTCCCTGGGAGGAGGCTGGGGGGTGCAGCATCTGGAGAGTAAGCAGCCTGCATCCCACAGTCGCTCCGTACTCGGCGATCGACACGTGGCCGGGCCGGCGGAGCGGGGGCATGATTGTCATCGCGTCCATCCTGGGCTCCCTGCCCTTCTTCTTGCTTATTGGCTTTGCTGGTGCCATTGTCCTCAGCCTCGTGTGAGTACCCGCCAGCTGGGGGGAGGCGCGGACAGGGCTTGGGGACACACTCCACCAGGAGGGTCTTCTAAGGTGGGGAGAGCCCGGGAACAAGAGAGCTGCCTTCCACCCTGGGTGGGGTGGGGTCTAGTGAGAGGGGAGCAGGGTCCTGAGGTGTCCAAGGTCAAGTCTTCAGCTGGGTAGGGGGTTGCTGAGCACCGGGGCTTCGTGGGCAGATCCTAGCTCTGACACAGCTGTGCGTCTTGGGCAAGTATCTTATCCTTCTACGCCTTAGTTTCCTCTTCTGGAAAATGGAGATTCTAATCAATATTATCTGCCCCATGGAGTTTCGAGGGTTAAGTAAAATATTCCCTATAGAGTCCTCAGGGCAGTACCCAGGTACTAAATGGGTATTAGCTTCTGTTGTCATTATAATTCACTCACTTGCAGTACAGATGGGGAAACTGAGGCCTGAGGGGGGAAGGGTGGCCCAGGGTCACACCACCAGGTAAAACAGAGCTGGACCAGAGCTCCTGAGTCTCCTGACGCCACTACCAACTTTGATGTGCATCTATTTAGATCAGGACTGGAGGTGTCCCATGGGGTGTCTGGAGCAGCTAATGGGGCTGCCTGGTGGGAAGACAGGAATCCACTACTCCTGGGAGCATGGAGCAGGGGGTGAATCAAGGCAGCCGCAGGTGCAGGTGCCATGAGAATCCAGAAGAGGGCAGGGCAGATCCTACCTGGAGCATCAGGGTGGACTTCCTGGAGGAAGGAACAGCAGGCACAAATTTTTATCAGGACTGGGATGAATTGAAAACTCACAGGCAGTGTGCATCTCAGCAAGAGAGGCAGGAGACCCAGGCGACTTTAAAGATGGGGGGCGAGAGGGGGGGTTGCCTGTCCCAGCGCGGGTGGAGAGAGTGGATGGAAAAGCTCCTTGGAGTAGGTGAAATTACGTGGAAAGGTAGAGATTAGTCAGGCAGGAAAAGACGTGGGGTGGGTGAAGGATGGAGTAGGGAGCGGGCAGTGAACTTAGAAATCAGATTGCCCTCTGACATTTAAGTTAAAAACACAGATAATAGATGAGGTTAGCCACCAAGAGACTGATCTGTCTGGCCAGACCTGGGAGCAGTCGGGATGTGGTGATGTCCTTCCCTCCCTTTGGGCAGCACCAAGGTCCTGTTATCTGACTTTAGCCTGCCTCTTCCATTCGTCCCTCCTACCATCCCCACCCCAGCTCCAGCTGCACACAACTTCCCACTCTTTCCCCAGACACTCCCTAGCCCTTCCTATCAAATGCCTGGAATACCTTTCTGTGCCTCCACTCTCCTCCTTTAAGGCCAGATTAACTGCCCCCTCCTCCAGGAAGCCCTCCAGTGGACTCGTCCACTCTGTCTGGTCATTGTGTGCTGTGGTCTGTCTCCCCATACAATCTTAGCTCTTTGGGGACATTTGTCCAGCTCACGGTAAGACCTGTAAATTGTTCACACAATTCCAAAAGAGTGATACTTTTCTTATCCCAGGGCCTGGCACACAGTAAGTGCTCTGGAAAGATTGGTCTATTGAATGAAGGCCTAAGGTGACCTCTGTGAAAGCAATGTCTAAGTAGAAAGGTCCCTGACCAGCTGAGGGGTTGGGGTTTGCTCTGCGCCCCTAACCCTGGCACTGTTCATCTCCTCCGTCAGGTTCATGGGCAGTGCTGACAGGGAAACAGCCCACGACTCCCAGATCACGCAGGAGGCCGTCCCCAAGTCCCTGGGGACCTCGGAGCCCTCGTACACGTCTGTGAACCGGGGGCCACCCCTGGACAGGGCCGAGGTGTATGCCAGCAAGCTCCAGGACTGAGCCCGGATGCCGCTTCTGGGCGGCCACAGTCTCCCCAAGGGGCTTGCTCAGGGGTCTGCAGGGGGCCATGTTCACACCCTGACCCCAACCAAGGCGAACACAGGGCCTGTTGGTCCAACTGCAGGAAAGCAGTTAATAAAATCTTCCCAAGATTTTGAGTTCAATAAAGACTTACAGAATGAATGAGTGAGATGCTGAATGAATGAATGAGTCGTCATTTTGAGGGTTTGCATTGTTTCTCTGGAGGGTGGGGGCAGGGGGCTAATTTTCAGTCAAAGCGAAGGTGGAGAGGGTAAGGAAATCAGGGCTGTTAGGGCACCAGGGTTGTCTGAGTCTCAGGCTCCTCCGGAAGATGGGAAATCAGCACCTCCCCTGAGGGCTTCGCGTGAGCTTTAGGGATTATTAGATGCCGTTTTGGGGTTTGCTGGCTGTGAGGTACCAGAAGCTGATCTGGGCCCAGGGTACGGCTCTGCTGGCAGCTCGTCCTGTCCCCCCCATCAACCCTGTATTCAGCTCTTTCTCTTTGGGGCTCAGTTTCCTCATCTGTAAAATGGGCTGATGTAAACAGTTAATTTCAGGGCCATGCACTTCTGGGTCCCTTCATAGCTTTCTCTGAGGACCCCACCACAGGCAGGCAAAAGAGGCTGCAGGACACAGGGGAGGGGCACCAAGTCCTCCTGGGGGACAGACGGGCTCTCCCAGTCCTGGGTCTGTGAGTCTCCGCTCAGATAACTCAATTCTGTCTTCTGAGCCAGGTAGCAAGACTGCTTTCCTTTCTGGGATGTGCAAAACAAGTCAGTCCCACTTCCCATCACTGAAAGAAGAGGTTTATCAGGGTACTTCCCCAGCGGTCCGGTGGTTAAGACTCCGTGCGTCCAGTGCAGGGGGCGCAGGTTTGATCCCTGGCTGGGGAACTAAGATCCCACATGCCAAGCGGTGTGACCAAAAAAAAAAGAAGAGGTTTGTCAGAGCAGGGTTGGTTAAAGAAAGGACGCTACCTGACAGCTGTGAAGAGCCCCAGCAGGCTGATGGGGTGCTCTCCGGGCACCAGATCACGGATGCTGAGACATGTCCAGATGCACCAGAGGGGGCCATAGCTGACAAGGCAGGAGGCCTTTGACCCCTTTGGAATGGCATTCAGGCCCCTTCTGTGCAGCACAGGGGAGAGGAGGATACACCTTCATCTTTGGGCAGCATGGGGTTGGGGGGTGAGCTTGGATTCGAAGGCAGAAGCCAAGCTGTGGCCAGCTCCAGCCAGTTCTATCCAGTCTGCAGAATAACCCAAGCTGGTGGGCGGGGGTGGGTGGGAGAGGCTGGGCTTGGCTCATGGATTCTGGGCTGGACTCAAGCTTCCCAGAAACTTCTAATTATAAATACCCACAGAAGCAATTTTTCTAGCTCACTTCTCAGATTCTGAAGGATCCTCTCCTCCCATGACTGAGCTGGCAGGGCCTTCAGAGCTGAGCTTTCCACCTCCACACCGATGCTGCTTCACCTTCCCTCCCATCTCAATCATGGTTCATCAATGAGCTGATCACTGTAGACATGCTGTGTGACTTGGGGCAAGGAAGTACCCTCTCTGGGCTCCTCTGACCTCATCTGTGCAAAGAGAGTCAGAATGTTTGTGAAGGTTGCTCCAAAACAGGTGATTTTTTCTGAGATCTAATCAATCACGAGGTGATGTCATTCAGTTAAATCCAACCAAGCCCTGAGCTCCAGGCTTGGGAAAACTCAGAGCCACCCATCCGGTCAGAGTAGAAATGCACAGAGGAATTGTCAAAGCAGAGCCCTGGACAGAGCATGGTCTGTCCTTTGACACACAGGTCAGTCCAGAAATGCTAGAAATGCTGTAAGAATCAGAGGTAGGATTCCCCTCCCCACCCAACCAGGGCTGGCATAGCCAGGAGGGCTTCCTGGAGAAGAAGGTGATTTTCTCAACTTTTCTCAACATATAACCTTTTGAGATTTTTTTTTTTTTTCTGTCAGCGTAATTCCCTTGGGGCCCATCCAAGTTGTTGCAGGTATCAACAGTGCATTCCTTTTTATTGCTGAGTAAGTGTCCCGTGATGTAAATGGACCACAGTTTGTGTATCTGTTCTCCCACTGAAGGACATTTGAGCTGTTTTCAGTTTTTAGCTGTTATGAATACAGCTGCTATGAACATTTATGTAAAGTTTTTACATGAACATAATTTTAATTTTTCTGGGGTGAATACCTGAGTGCTATTGCTGGGTTGCATGGGAAGTGCATGTTTCCTTTTTTTTTTTTAATTTATTTTTGGCTGTGTTGGGTCTTTGTTGCTGCACGCAGGCTTTCTCTAGTTGCAGTGAGCGGGGGCTACTCTTCGTTGCGGTGCTCAGGCTTCTCATTGTGGTGGCTTCTCTTGTTGCAGAGCATGGGCTCTAGGTGCGCGGGCTTCAGTAGTGGTGGCTCGTGGGCTCTAGAGTGCGGGCTCAGTAGCTGTGGTGCACGGGCTTAGTTGCTCCTCCGCACGTGGGATCTTCCTGGACCAGGGCTCGAACCCGTGTGCCCTGCATTGGCAGGCGGATTCTTAACCACTGCGCCACCAGGGAAGTACAGCACTATTTTTTATTTTAGCCATTCTGATAGGTGTGTAGTAGTTGTATGCCTTCTCAGTCCCACACGCAGTGTGAGAGTTCCAGTTCCTCCACATCTTCAGCAACACTTGGTGTGGTCAGGCTTTTAAATGCTGGCCATTCTGGTGGTGTGTAGTGGTTTTGATTTGCATTTCCCCATAATAATGTTGAACACCTTTTCAGGTCCTTATTTGCCATTCATATATTTTCCTTGATGAAACGTGTTCAAAGCTTTTGCTCAGTTTTTAAAAACTGGGTTGTTCGTTTATTATTGAGTCATGCGTTCTTAGTATATTTTAGATTGGGTCCTTAGTCAGATACGTGTTTTGCAAATTACTCCCAGGCTGTGTTTTGCCCTTTTATTTTCATAGTGGTGTCTGTCCCTGACCCAACTTCCCTTTTCTTTATAGCCTCCCCACGCCCTGACACGTGTTTTTTTTTTTTTTATAAATTTTAATAATGGTTATGTTTTTTAAAATTAATTAATTAATTTATTTTTGGCTGCATTAGCTCTTCATTGCTGTGTGCGGGCTTTCTCTAGTTGTGGCGAGCGGGAGCTGCTTTTCCTTGCAGTGCGTGGGCTGCTCATTGCAGTGGCTTCTCTTGCTGCAGAGCATGGGCCTAGGCATGTGACATGTGTTTACTGCTCATTTCCCTTCTACACCGTCAGCTCCATGAGGGCAGGGGCTATTTTCCTGCTGTGTCCTCAGCTCCTAGGAGGTATTCATGCTGGTCCCCCAGCCTTATCATGGCTGCTGGGGAGCAGGGGCCTGGATTGGTGAGCCGAGACCTCAGAGTGGCTTGTTGCAAACTTCCAGGCCAGGGGTGAGGAGGCCTGAGCTGGGGCCTGGGTGGGGGCAGACGGAACAGCAGAGAAGGAGGGCCAGAGAGGCTTCTCCAAGCTTCCCTCCTCCCTTCTCCTGCCAGCAAAGCCGTCCTGCTAGCTACACATGCCCCACCGGCTGCCCAGCACTGGCATCACAGTCCTACCTGCCAGCCTGCCCAGACATAGGTGCAGCACCAGGAGTTTCTACAGGAAATTGATGTGGGGGAAGGTAGGGGAATTCCCTGGCGATCCAGTGGTTAGAACTCCGTGCTTTTGCTGCCGGGAACTAAAATCCCACAAGCCATACGGGGCGTAGTGTGTGTTATCTACGTAGGGTGTGGTCCAGAGGTATGCACAACTCAGGCCTTTACACCCGTGCAGGGCATCTTTGTGTTATGATGTGGGTCTTTCTGTGGCAACGGAACAACAACTTCCTTTCTAGGATGGAAGGATTGTCGGCTCATCCCTGATGTCTTTTCCCTCTTCCGGGGCCCCGCCTGTGACTCTGTCCCTTTTCTCCATTCTGCCAACACCATGCCCTTTCTGTAGCCAGGGATGTCCTGCAGCGGTTCCCAGCAGTTGCCTACCCTCCAGCTTGGCCTGGTTACTGTAAGTCTTCAGTGTCTGTTTTTCAGTCTGTTAAAGGGGAATAATAATACCTACCGCGTAGGACGACTGATGGTGCGGTAAGATGCATATGGAGAGCTTAGCACGTGGCACGTGGTAGGTGCTCAATAAACAGTAGTGTAAACACGCACACAAAAGCATGTCCACGAGAGCAACTTCTGCACAGAAGTGAGTGGGGTCTGTCCAGGGAACCGAGCCTTGTGGGTTCACGCATACACATATTCACTCCTGGGTTCAGTACCCGCTGAATGAGACGTGCTCACACCCATGGGGTGGAGGCTGGGATGCGGACTCCTACACCCTGCAGTGCCCACACCATGTGACATACATCCGCACCCCAGCACCATGTCGGCTCTGTGTCTACCTGCCCCGCCACTGCCTTATCTGCTCTGAGAGTGTGCAACGCGGCCAGGTGGCAGTGCCTCCCAGTAATTTTCCACAGCTTGAGAGAAGCTGTGTCTCTCTTGGATATGGGGGAGGGGAGGGGAAGGCATTGTTTCCAAGGTGTCCCTTCTGCTGGCTTTGTCCTTGTAAGGCTGCCTGGCTGAGCTTTTGGGTGGAGGGGCTGAGACTTCCAGCCTGCACCTCGCCTGGAGCTGAAATGATTACTCTAGCTCCAACGTCCTGGCACACCCTGCCCGGGGCCCCGCTGTGCCTTGGGTCTGACCTCTGACAGCACCGAGCCCATAGGGTTCTATTTATCAAGGTCCATGCTGGGGCCTGGGGGCCTTGAGGGCAGGGGCTGTCTCCTACAGATCCAGGTGTAAGCAGATAGGTTAGGGGGTCCCCAGAGAAAAAGAACCAGGCATGGCTTTTTTTTTTTTTTTTTTTTTTTGCGGTACGCGGGCCTCTCACTGTTGCGGCCTCTCCCGTTGCGGAGCACAGGCTCCGGACGCGCAGGCTCAGCGGCCACGGCTCATGGGCCCAGCCGCTCCGTGGCATGTGGGATCTTCCCGGACCGGGGCACGAACCCGTGTCCCCTGCATCGGCAGGCGGACTCTCAACCACTGCGCCACCAGGGAAGCCCTAGTTGTGTCTTTTGACTCCACGTTCACCAAGAGGTGAACCCGGTTTTCGGGTAACACAGGTGCCCAGCACCCAGCACAGGTGCTCAGGAAGTGAATTGCACTGTGTTCCGACCCTGGGTACAGGGCATTAGGAGCTGCAGGCAGTGGTGGTTAAATGTGCCTCAGCTTCCCCATCTGGAATAATAACGATGGCGACTTCCTCACCTTGTTCCAAGAACTAAAGGAACACAGGTAAGTGCCTGGTACCACATAGGAAGCCCACCTCTGCTCCTCCTTCACTCCTGACTCACTGGCCCCCACGGTGTTCGGGGCTCTGGGGCCCCAAAAGTTCACAGGCTTTTGAAACTTACCAGCACGACTTCCCTCACGAATGGGAGGCTCCCTGTGGGCTGGGGGTGGGGTGGGGTTTGTTAGCCAACTTTAAAACCCGCGGGGGGTGGGGGTGGGGGGATGTGGGGGTGCTGAGGAGAGAGGAAATAGCCATTAACTCTGGCTTGCTTGGGCAAGGCAGGGCAGGGAGGGCGGACTCAGGAAGGACGGGAAGGCTGGCTAGAGGAAGTGGCTTTTGATCCGGTTAGGTTTTCTTCAGGGAAGGGAAGGGAAGGGCTTCCAGGGGCAGACAATGGGAGGAGGGGGCCACCAGAATAATAAGATCACTAGGGGACACTAAACCAGCTGCGTAACGCTGTGCCGAGCCCATCTATGCGCGATCTCATTTGGTTCTCTCAACCACCCCAGGAGGCGCGCACTAGCGTCACAGGTTTTACAGACGCGGAACCTGGGACACGGACGGGCGTGTGGTCACTGGGACTCACGGGATCCGAGCCCAAGCTGGTCCCATTCTCAGCTTCCGGGTGAGAGTATTTCTTGATGAGGGAAGAGCACGGGTGGACACTCACTCATTCACATTTGGGCACCGATCGTGTGCCCAGCCCCCTTTTAGCTTCTGGGTACCCAGGGATGGACACGGCGGACAAAGTCCCGGCTTTCCCGGGCAGCTGGGGAGAGACAACAAGTATACGTAATTTCTGGTAGAATTCTGAAAGAAAAGAACGCGGGGCTGGGGGAGGGGACTGGCGATTTTAGGTCCGCAGGGTCTTTGGCAAGCAGGGCGTGTTTGGAGACCCGACATTGGCCCGGGTCTGGACCCAACTCGGGTTGGAGAATAGAAGCTGTGCATGAGTGTGATGCAGGGCCTGGCTGCAGAGAGGCGCCTCCGATTGCACTTAATGGTCTCTATATCCCTGCAAAGTGCGCCCGCGCCCATTTTGCAGATGAGGAAGCTGAGAACGCGCGGTGAGCAGCTGCAGGCGGAGCGCGGACGAAGGCTTGGCCCAGAGAGAGCCCTCCGCGCACTCAACCGCGCCTGCGCCGGAGATGGGGGCGGGGCCTCCGCGGAGGGCGGGGCCGGCGGCTAGGGAGCCGTTGGTTTTGGGGCGGAACCTTCGCGCGGCGGGGGCGGGCGCACGGGGCAAGGTTTTGCCGAAACGCCGCGGCCGGCCTCCGTGGGAGTCGCGGCTGGGGGCTGCGCGTCATCTGCTCCGGCTCCGGCTCCGGCTCCGGGTGCGCGCGCCGTTCCCCCACCCGCAGACTGACTTCCGCCCGGCCTCGCCCAGCGCGAGGGGTGCGCGGCCTCCCGGAGCCCCCGGAGACTTGGACCGCTGAGCGGGAGGAGGCGGCGGGAGCGCGAGCTCCGACCAGCGTCTCGGCGGCGCCGCGGGTGAGCTGGCTGGTTGGGGAGGCCCGGGGGTGCCGGATGGAGAGCCCCTCAAGACCCCCGGCCTCTCTCGGGATCCACGGCCGCCTCAAGGACCCCAGAAGCTCGGTTCCCAAGACCCCCGTCTCACCCGCCCTCGGGAGCCCCAGCCCCCAGGACCCCTCGGGATCCGCCCCGGCCCCCGAGACCCTGTCGGAGTCCCCGGCCACCTCTGGCACCTACACCTTCAGGACTCTCGAGCCCCCAGACCCTTCAGGATTTCCCCTAAACCCCGAGACCACCTGAGGCCCTCCCGCCGTTTCAGGGCCCCGGGACCCCTTAGGATCCTCGGTTCCAGAAACCCCCCAAGATTCCCTCAGGACCCCCGAGACCGTCCCTGACGTTCCCATCCCCGGGTTCCCTGAGGCCTTCCGCGCCATCTCTCCCTAGCTCCTCCCCCGGCTCCCTGGGCCGCCGTCCCCACCCTCGGCGTCTGCCCTGCCCTCTGCCACCGGCCCCGAGGTTCAGTTGCCGTTTGCCTCCCTCTCCTTGCTGGTCTCGAGGCTGGGTTTCTCAAACCTGAGGTCCGTGGACCAATGCGGTGTCCGTGAAAGTGCTCCTGGGGGCTGGTGAATTCTTGATAATATAAAAGAAGTAGAGTCACCTGATGACCCTTTGTAACCAGGTAGGGGGTGTGATCTCAGCGCAGGCCGTGGCGTCGTGTTTACTGTTGCATTGAGGCCAGAGCAGGACTGGGTTTAATTTTCATGCTCTGCGGTGAGACTCATGGCTCCACAGAAGCGCCTAGAAAACAGATCCGATGTGGTGCAGGGTGGCCCAGCTAAGTAGGTGAGAGCCTTGGGGCGGATCAGGACGCTTTGAGCTTGTCTCCTAATTTTGTCATTCATGGAGCTAACTTTTTTTTTTTTCTTTAAATGGCTGTGGTGGGAGAGAATTGTTTGGAGGAAGCAAGACCACATGAGAGGTGGAGGTGACCTCGACCCCGGGTGGTGGCAGTGAGGACCGTGGCTTCTTCAAGCACGGCTAAGCTTCTTAAAGTCTAGACCCAAAAGACTAAGTTTACAGGAATTGGCACTGGAGCCAGAGATGACACAGTCCCTGCTCTCAGGGCCACAATGGAGGGGGATAGTTAAGCACCTAGGTAGTTTTTATATGGCCTTGAACTTAGCTGGGGTGAGGGTCAGATTCTCAGGAAGGGGTGTTATGGAGAGCTTCTTGGAGGGGAGGAAAAGTGACAGGTAATAGGTGAGCTGATTCTTGAAGGTTGAAATAAAGAAGTTTGCCAGGGGCTTCCCTGGTGGCGCAGTGGCTGAGAGTCCGCCTGCCGATGCAGGAGACGCGGGTTCGTGCCCCGGTCCGGGAGGATCCCACATGCCGTGGAGCGGCTGGGCCCGTGAGCCATGGCCGCTGAGCCTGCGCGTCCGGAGCCTGTGCTCCGCAACAGGAGAGGCCACGACAGTGAGAGGCCTGCCTACTGCAAAAAAAAAAAAAAAAAAAAAAGTTTGCCAGGGTCACTCCAGGCAAAGGGACAGTATGTGAAAAGGTAGAGAGGCAGCCACAAAGCACATGAGATTTTGGAAACCAAGAAGTGGGCTGGAGCATAGATTCATCCTGGGGGCGTGGCTGGAGATGTAATACCTCCTTAATGAGCAAGGTCCTCAGGGGTTATTAGAGGGAATCCTAAGTGGGAAGAATCCAGCTTTGTTCCCTGAGGCCCACCGTGCCCTTGGCCCTTTCTTGAATTACTGCTTCTCCCATCCCCCTGCGTGAGTGATGGTCCAGCTCCAAGCTGAAGAAAGGGGGGCGTTGTCAGTGGAGAGGAGTGAGGGAGGTGTTCTGGATAGAGGAGACCAGAATGGGGGAAACTGGGAAGCCTGGCAGAGGGCGGGGTTTCAGGCGTGGAGTGGCAAGAACGGGCTGGGCCAGGGTAGTCAGGACCAAAGCAAGAGGAGCTCCTGAAGCCTGGTGGAGGATTTGGTATTTGAAGGGAGTGGGGGGCCATCGAGGGGTTTGAGGAGGGGAGTGAAGAGGGATTTTGTGATTTTGAACAATTGCTGGGTCTGATGTGGGAGAATTGTTTGGAGGAAGCAAGACCACAGGAGAGGTGGAGGTGACCTGGACCAGGTGGTACCAGCGAGGACCTCAAGCACGGCTAAGCTTCTTAAAGTCTAGGCCCCAAAGACCTTTCCAGCTCTTTCTTGTCTCAGCCCACCGTTTTCTGCCTGGGGACTGATGCTGGGAACTTGTTAGTCCTTTTAGGGGAGGTTTTGGTCTTTTGCCCATAGGTCACCTAGGGCTTCATCAGGGTGACTGTGTGTCAGAGTGAGCCCAGCATCCACCCCGGAGGGGCACATGTGGCACAGTGGGCAGGGAGAGGAGAGGCTGGGGCTCAGAAGTGGAACCAGATCATGGAGTGTTTGGAAGCTGGGCTTGGGGGTCCTGAAGGAACTGGAAAGCCCTTGAAGGAGAGACGAGTTCAGATGTGTTGTGTCAGAAACGTCACTTTGGAGACAGGGTGGGACCAGAGGGGCTGAAACCGGAAGCAGGGTGGCTGTCAGTCCAGACAAGTTGTGAGGACTGCAAGGCATGGCGGAGGGTATGGATTAGAGATCGATCGAGAATAAATCCACAGGACTTTTGTTTGCTGAGGTCTGGACTTGGGTGAGGGGCAGGGAGACTCGCCAGGCACGATGACGCTGTACAGTAGAACTTTCTGTGATGATGAAAACGCCCTGGATCTGTGCTGTCCAGTTCACTCGGCACGTGTGGCTGTCAAGCATTTAAAACGTGACTAGTGTGACCGAGGAACTGAGTTTTAAATTTTATTTAATTTCAATTGATTAAATCCAGGAAGGATACCCATCGCGTGCACTTGGTGTAGTGGGGATCGCACTGTTGTGGGCTCTGCTGTTTTAAGTGTTACCCCTTTTAGTGTTTGCAGCAACCCTGAGGTGTAAGATATTATTCCTTTTTTACAGATGAAGGAAACACAGCTCAGAGAGACGGAATAACTCGACCCCATATTAAGTAGTACAGCTGATACTCGGTTAACTTCTAAGCCTGGACTCTTTCTGCTGGATCCTACTTCCTCCCTCAAAGAGCCTCAAGGTCTCTTTCCCAGGAGACTGAAGTCCTCTCCAGTGGTGGCTTTGTTTCCCAGCTGAGCCCTCCTTGTCTGTTCCTTATCTTATATTTGCTTGCTAAAGTTAACCGGACAGCTGCGTGGTGAGCTGCCAGCCCGGAGCGAGCAGAAAGCTCCTCTGAGCTCGTTGTCTGCCCGAGGCTTCTTGCTCCCTCTAGCATCTCCTAGTGCTGGCTGTTTCTCTTAGCATTTCTGGAAAATGAATGGAGCGAGGGAGCAGGTGAACCTGCAGATCAGCCAGACTGTGTGGCTTGGTATTTATAAAGATATGGTCGTAAAAAGAGGTACAAATGGGTACCTTACATGAAGTTTTGGGGTCACAGTGGACCAGCTGGTGCCCGGGATAGTGGCAAGATTATGGGACTTAAGCCAGGAATGAGTTTATAGCTTGTCCCCGGACTCCCTAGGGGACCTTGACCAAGTCACTGCCTCTCAGTCTCAATTTTCACATCTGTTATTTAGAGTATTTGACATCGCGGAACCTTTAAGATCCCTCCAGCTCTAAAATTCTATAATTTTAGATTTCACTGGAGGTTTACTTTCTAGAACATCTCTTATTCCTCTTGGGATGGATAAATGCTGGTGCTTCAGCATTTGGCCTCTGCATTGATACATTTTAATAAGCCATTATTGGCTTATTGTTAAGTAACGTGTCTATTTGAGCTGTGCAGCATGTCACATCTGATGAACAGGCTGTTAAGCAGTGACCACTTCAGATGTTGGCAGTGTTCCTGGTAAAATGTCAGGTATGTTTGCTTGCCCTCCTGAGCTGCACTGATGATTGGAGAAAACCTTCAAGGCTCCATTTAGCATGGTGGCTGGCCTCTTAAAAGGGTTTAATGTCAGCGTTGGCCAGGTGAGAGGTAATAAGAGCCACGTCACAGGGTTGTTGAGAGCTTTACGTGAGAACGCATGTAAGGTGCTTAGTGTTTGCCCTTGAATCTAATAGGGGCGTAGAAAGTGTCAGTAATTAATGTTGCTTTTTGAACTAAACTGTGGCCTTTAAATTTTTTATTAGTGGCGGGTTTTGTTGTTCTCTCAGTTTGAGCTTATGTGCCCAAGCAACTCTGTTTGGAGGCGCTGGTTTCAAGAAGCAAATGAGCACATTTTGACCATTACAAAATAAGGACTTTTTTCCCCCTGCAGTTTATTTTGACTGAATAAAAAGTGATTCGTTAAGTAGCATGTTTTCAAATTAAGGTTTTGTATTTCCTGTAACTTGAAGAAAACAATTCATCCTGAACATCTCTTACTAGTAATGACTGGGTTAAGTTTTACCAGAATCCAGGTTAAATGAGTATGTCATTGTGGAGAAGTAGTGTTGAGCCGAAAGCTTCCTGTTGCTGAGAGAGAGCAGCTGGCTGCTGAGGTGGTTTATAGTAATAGATAAACATCTTAAGGTTAAGTGCCTTTCAGATATTTGACTCACTCAAAATCTTCGCGACAATCAGTGATGTGGATGATGGCATTCCCATTTGACAGATATGGAAACTGAGGTTCAGAGCGATCTCGGGGCTGGGGGATATGGTGGTGTCTCCTGTCTCCAGATTCTGTATTTTCTCCACCAGAGCCCCAGGTGTTGTGGTTTCAGGGCAAGCCTCTCCTTTGCAGTTCTGGAAGCTTAATTATTCAAGGTCCATTTGTACCTTGTTTTCAGCTCAGATGAACCTACTTAGGCTAACCAAACTCGCCAGAAATACCTCTACCAACCAGACCCCAGATGATTCGTTAGTGGTTAGAAGTCTGTCAAATGTACTTGAAAACTTCCTCTTGTTGCCGAATGATTTCTGCTTCTGTGGCCCCCCCTCCCAGTTAACACCGGGAACCAGATTGCCGTGAGAAAGGCAGTTGGAGGGACTCAAGTTAGAGAAAAGGGTGAGGAGGAGGATGTTGAGGACCAGGTGTGTCAGTGGCAGTGAGCTGTAGCCCCAGGCACTCCTGCGATACTCGGATGGAGCTGGGAAGAGCTTGCTTCGTGGCGGAGGCCTGCAGACCTGCCTGGGTGTAGTCACAGGGCGACTGGTTTGGCCTCAGTTGAGGACATTCCAGTCCTTAGGAACCACACTGGCTACCGGGGTTCCATTTAATCCTAGTATTAATATTCCAGGCCTCCTGCCTCCTGTGAGTAGCAGATTTGTAAATCATTTCTTAGTGTGGGTTACTTTTGTAACGGTAGCAGAGTGTAATACCAGAGCTAGCTGTGTTGCCAGGCCTGTACATTAATCAAGTCATTTGTAGTCACAGTGACCTGACTTTTTCCACAAATTCTGGGGGCATCTTATTCCATCACTGTGGATTGGGTACAAGTGAGTTAAAAGCGAGCATTTGGAAATTTTCATGAATATTTGCGATGTCCCTGTGTAAGAGGAATATGTTTTGAGCGTATGTCCGCTGTAGGCCCCTCTTCCTTCATTGTCATCAGGGGCTGTACCACTTGGGAGCGCTCATCTCCATGCTCTTATACACCACTCAAAAGCCACGTGATTATTTACAGGAAGAAGTTAAGTTTTCTTAAGAATATCTTTGAGGATCCCACAGACTGGAAACTTCTAATTCAGGGTTTGTACGTAAGTGAAGGTGTAATTTATAATAGAAAGTGATTCGTTTTAAGTTTTTTATTATGCTACTTGTAATAAAATACTGTTCTTTTTAAAAATATATTTATTTGGCTGCACTGGGTCTTAGTTTAGGCATGCGGGATCTTTGTTGTGGCATGCGAACTCTTAGTTGCGGAATGCACTCTTAGTTGCGGAATGCACGTGGGATCTAGTTCCCCAACCAGGGATCGAACCCGGGCCCCCTGCATTGGGAGCGCGGAGTCTCAGCCACTGGACCACCAGGGAAGTCCCTAAAATACTATTATTGACAAATATTTTCTCCCTCCCCCCTCAAAACTTTATGGACCCTTTTCACTCATTGATCTGTGCTTTTTTTTTTTTTTTTTTTTGGTCTTGATACTTTTGTCTTTTTTCCCATCCCTCTGCTCTTTCTGGCTGTGTAGAATGGTGATGAGCCCTTCAAAGAACGGCCAGTTCTGTAGATCAGCACCTGGGCCTGGTTCGGCAGGACTCAGGCTGGCCTCGCTGGGGTCGCTCACGCAGTTGTGGTCATCTGGCCGCTTGCCTGGCGTTGAACGGTCCCTCGTAGCCTCGCATGCCTGTCGAGTGGACGGTGCTGGGTTGTCAGCTGGTGTGCTCTCCATCGGTGGCCGTCCAGGAGGCTAGACTGGGCTTTAGGAGGCTGAGTTCCAAGAGGACAGGCTCCAGTGTCAACATGCTTATCAAACGCTCGCTTGCTTGTTTGCCGACATCCCATTGGCCAAAGAAGTCACATGACCCAGCCCAGAGCCAGTGAGAGTGGGACTGACTGCACAAGGGCCGGGGGACCAGGAGGCATGATGGAGCGGGTCGGGGAGGTCACTGACAGTCTGGTGCAGTGGAGTTAGGGAGCTGGGGAGCGGGACTTTGTTTTGCTAGCTGTAAGTAACAAGTTTGGTGTTTGTAGTTTATTCTGTTTTGCATTAGACTCAGTTTGGTGAACATTTATTTAGTGCTGGACACTAGGGATTCAAAGGATAAGTAAGGCAGTCTCTGGCTACTCTGAAGTTCATAAAATACTCATGATCTCCGATTTTAAGCAGAAAATATCCTATTCAGACTTTTATTCATGGCTTTAAATAAAAAGGACAGGAGCTGCTGATACAAATCTGTGTTGGGGCCTGATTTTGCTTTCAGAAAATGCTGATAGGTCCTGGAAAAAAAAATGGGTTACCATGGTGACTTGGCTTTGGACCTGCAAAGTGTGGTGGCGACACGGTCACCAAGGAAGCCAAAAGGTGCCGTGTCTAAAGGTCTCTGAGGCTTTTGTTCCTGTTGTCTGGAACCTGACTGGGTTGGAGGAATGGTGTTAGGGATGTAAGCAGAGCCCCAGAGGCTTGCCCGCCTACGGGAACTTCTAGGATCGGGCACTGAGTGCTTTGGAGGGAGATCTCCTGCTTGGCCCTTGGTTTAAAAACAAGGAGAGAGTTGGGGTACTTTCTAAGTCATTGTGAGATTTGGCTCGGATAATTATGCTGCTGAAAGAACAGGAAATGAGGTAATGTCTTTCAACATGCAGTGTTATAATGAACTGTAAACGTCTAAATATGGGCAGCTGTGCAGTTCATCATTACATCGTTATTGTGTTGAGATTTAATGTAATTGGGTACTTCCTGTGTTGGCTACTTTGATCCTTAGAGACGCCCACCGGTATTAAAGCTTAGAGGCTCACCTGCCTATTGAGTCTGGAGCGTGTGCGGTTCTGTGGGAAGTGCTGCAGAGCCAGCGCCGGGCTCTCATCACGCTCGGGAGGCGAGTGAGTGCTGAGCGCTCCAGCCGGCAAACCACCAACCAGGAGCGCAAGCTATCGCCTGTTATGTACATGCTCAGCGCTTGCAGCGGTAACTTGTTCTTTTGGAAAACTTTGAAATCACTTAATTCTGGAGTTAAGTCCAGCCCACAAAAGTTTAATTTGTTCGTACCTTTTTGCAGATGTGTAAATGCAATGTGTACGTTTTCCATTTGTGTCTACCTTCGTACATATGTGGAGCATCGAAAGCAGCTGAGCAATAATTCAAAGAACTGGAGAGAGATTTTGAAAGTTCTTCACGATGGTGACAGTTTGGGGCATGTGATTCTTAAGCCATTGGTTGACCAGTGACTGTTTAAAAAATATTCTAAAATGTCTTGTAGAGCAGGATGAGGTAAAAGACTCCTTTCCAGGTGGGAAGGAGTAACTATTCTCAAGTGATGTAGATTATTTGGGGGAGCAGGATTGGGGGGCAGTTGGATTAGTCAGCCAGTAAGCATCTTGTATTAACCTTTCACACAGGCTTGAACAGGAAGGACTCTGAGTTCCGTCATGCGGTGGAAGGTTGAGAAAGGAAGTCTGCGGCCTCCTGAGCTCTGTGACTCCAGAGGTTGAATCCAGAGCATCTTTCCTATGAGAGGTTCTCAAGCTTTCAAAGCTCGGTCAGTTAGCAGGATTTCCTATCTCAAAGCTGTTAAAACTGCGGATCGATGAATAGTTAGGTCAGTCATTGACATCTCCTGGCCGGGGCCCAAGGTTGCTTATTCTCGGGATTATATAATATAGTGGAAAACTTCAATATCTATTCCTTTCCTTAGGAAATATCTAGTAGATAAAGACAGAAATGGAACAATCTGACCTTTGATCACTCAGATAGTAACTCCACAGTGGGAAGGAGTTAGGGCCGGGCACCAGCCTTGGGCAGGGGACGGGCATCAGGGAGCCGCACTTTCCTCGCCTGCAGACTGGTCTCTTAACATTTGGGGGAAGGTCACAGACACCTTTGGGAGTTTGAAGGGCGCTCTGGACCCTCTCCCATGAGCGGGGGTGGGGGGGGATGTGCACGGGCGCCTGCACAGAGTCCTCTGTGCATTTCCAGGGGATGTTCTTAGGCTCCTGTTGAGCTTTAAAATCTACAGATGCGCATAGAGTGATCAAGCCTTGTTTCCTTCCCCTGGAAAATTGTTTTTGGTGACCTAATTCTAATTGAGGGGGAAAAAAAAGATTATACATGTGAAAAGGTGGTTTTCAATGAGTGCTGGTTAGGCTGTGCAAAGCAGGCGCTTAGGTGTTCGCTGACCACTTTTCTGGAAAGCAGTTTGGCGGTAATGTGCTGAGATACTTTACAGAGTTCATGTTCTGTAACTGAGCAATTCTGCTTGTCAGAAATCTCTCCTAAATAAGTAATTTCAAAATAGACGAAAACTTTGTGCACAGAGATGGTTGTCAGAGTTACGGTAATGCGCTACATTGGGGAGGTAGGTAAAGTAAAGATAGCGTATCAGCAAGATGGAATTTCATGTGTGTTGCTGTTACACTTACATTTAGGAATAGTTTTGAATAACATAAGAGAAATGCTTCTATTAAAATGCATGGAAAAGTAGGCTATGACCTGTGGTCTCGAATGATGCAAACATTTTAAAGGAAAAAGTCTAGAGGGACTCTAGAAATGCTAACAGTCATTGCTTGTAGGTAGTAGGATTATGGGCTTTTGAATCTTTTTTTTTCTGTATATTTCCTTCTTTGCAGTAAATGTTAGGTAGAGAATTGGGGGGGGTGTGATTCTGGAAAAACGATAGAACATGGAGATAGTCTGGCAATAGAGACCTGGCTGATTCGAGAGTCGCGTTTTATGTAAGCTAAGAATTGACCTTTTACTTCGGTTATTCCCTTGGACTGGATTTCAGCACGGCCAAGGGGGGCCTGGCGTCTCCTCGGAAGACTTGCTGGGCGTGTCCTGGTCCCTCTCAGTGCACTGCTCGGTGCCCTCGAGAGCTCGGACAGGCCTGGAAACCCGTGTGTGGCTTTACTTTGTCGTGCCGTTGCGTTGCCTTCCTTCCGTGATAAGTCGTTTGTGTTCGTGTCACCTGGAAGCGGTTCTGGAGCAGAGTCATGAAGGGGCAGTGAAAACACCCAGCGCTGAACCGCTGCACCACCTGCGCTCCCTCACACTAGTTTCCCTTCATTTTCCCTCCAGTGTCGGGCTTTGCAGAATCTGGGTCTGAGACTTTGCCTGGCCTGTTAAGTCACAGAATTAGGAATGGGGGCTTAGGAACCATTTTGGGTGTATGTTCTTGTATACGATGCTTTTCAGTTATTCTAATTTAAAGAAAGCTCCAAGACCTTTGATTTTAATTCCACCTCATCTCTCTTCCAGGGTACTATTAAGAGAACGTTCATCTGGGAAGTGGAAGTTGCTTCTGACCGATTGCTTCTGAATCTCTTTAGGATTTACAGATGGATTCCGTGGAAAAGACGACAGACAGAAGTGAACAAAGATCAAGGTAAATGAAGTCAACTGCACCCTCAAACAGGTGTAAAGCTTCCATCACAAGTCTCCTTATATGTTATCTGGTACCTGGGAGGGTGAGCGAAGTGAGAACACCAGCTGGGGAGGGCGTCTCCGGGGCCAGGTAACTACCCTCTGCTCCAAAGTAAGGAACGTTCGCAGAGGCAGCTCTCTTTCTGCCCAAGGAGGCGACGGTCGCCTGGCCTCCATACCGAGCAGCAGGTGACCAGAGGGTCACGTCTAAGGCTGGGGGTGCCACGTTTCACAGGAAAGAAACCTCTGACTGGGAGTGGGCGGGTTACACTTCTGTGAAGTGACGCAGGAGAAGGGGGTGCTTGCCGGGGGGTGGGTTGCAGAGGACCAGCATTTTGCCGGGAGTTTTCTTTTCTGTCCCTGTAATCAGGGATCATTTTATCACCATAGTCTGTATTTACAAGCCCTCTGCAGTTCTAAAGGAATTTAAATTGCTGAGATTTCTTGTGCACAAATACGTATCACTTAAGCGTGTGCTCAACACTATGGGGGACTCGAGATGAATAAGACTGTCCCAAGTCCCTTAGGAATGAGGATAGAACATGTGAGATTAATACACAAAAAGAAAAAGACACAGGCTCCGTCTTGCGGTTAGTATAACTGGGGGGACGTGGCGTGTGTGTCTGTGTCCAGCACGGGCTGTGTTTGACCCGACGCCTCTCGGATGTTCCCAGACTGCATTGTTTTCTTCTTGGTTGCAGTACTTCCACACTGGCTTTCATTCTTTCCCTCCCTTGTTTTTAAGTAGAAAGTTTTTAAAAAGCCTCATCCGGAAACAGCCCCAGGAGCTGCTTCTGGTCATGGGGACGGGAGTCAGTGCCGCCGCGGCCCCAGGGATCCCCGCCCTGTGCTCGTGGAGGAGCTGCATCGAGGCCATCATCGAGGCCGCGGAGCAGCTCGAGGTGCTGCACCCCGGGGACGTGGCCGAGTTCCGCAGGAAGGTGACCAAGGACGGGGACCTGCTGGTTGTCGCCCATGACCTGATCCGGAAGATGTCCCCTGTAAGTCTTTTCACACGAGTGCGTCAGGTCTCACTGGGGACACCTTGGCTGTGGGCCATGTTGGTGAATGAGTCTAGCGTTTAGCCTTCTCCAAGCCTGCATCGTGTCTGTTTCCCACCGAGTTGGGCTGACAAGCCAGAAATCTTTCAGTTCATCAGAATATCGTCCCTTTAAACAGAGGGGCTGCCGAGCACAGTGTGGGCTCCTAAAACAGTCCTTGTTAAACAGAGCCTGGATAGGGGGCTTGTCTCAGGGAGGTCGCCGTGCTGCTCTGGGGACCAGCCTGGTGATCTCACCCTCGTTTAGCAAAGGGACAGGGCAGACAGGTCTGCATTTGGTCCAGGCAGGCCAGCTGTGTCCCTTCACATGACTGGGGCTTCCCAGACATTGTAAGATGGGAGAAGACGGAGCTTCTTTGTCTGCAGGTGGAAAGGATCTAGCAGAGGAAGAGCGGTTGGTGATACAGGGGACACTCACTGAGTGATGCCCTGGAGCCAGTGGGGCGGGTGCAGAAAGGGCTGAGCTCACACTGGTCACAGCCAGGTCGTCATGGGACAGGACGCACATAGGGAGCTGGACGTGTGGCCGAGGCCCGAGGCAGCTTTCTTTCCCTTAGGTTTGTTGAAGAAGTATAGCCGTCATCTGAGAGTTGGGGTGGGCAGATGTTGAGGGTTAACCGAGAAGAAAGCCTGAGAACTAGTACGCAGAACTTCAGCTGCTGCAGAAAGAAACCCAAAAGTACGTGGCTTGACTGTGATTGTGTTTACATTTCTCACATAAACATCTGGGTAGGCAGCCCCAGCGGAGCACAGGGGCTTGACGGTGTGGGGAACCCGGGCCCCCGTTTATGGCTCTGCCGTCTTCACCGTGCAGCCCACACCTCATGCTCAAGGTTAGCTGCCCCGACTCCTGCCGTAAATGATGTGTGCCTGCCAGCTAGTGGGAAGGAGACAGAGGAGCCGTGCGTCCTCCCTTACGGGGGCTGCCATGCAAGCCGCTCTGTTTGCATGGCATTGGCCGGAGTTGTACATGTGGCCATACGTGGCTTTAGCAGAGTCTGGGTGGCGAGGCCAGGTGCGGGTGCTGTGTTAATGGGGAGCTAGCACCATGGGGCAGGGTCTTCGTGCTGCTTGCTTTGTAAACGGAGCTCTGCGTTCCTTTGCACAGTGTCTAGGGCGGCTGCTTTCATGCTTCAGGGCAGAGTTGAGTTGAGTATTGGCAGCAGAGACCTTGTGACCTGCAAAGCCTGAAATAGTTTGCTCCCGGGCCCTTTCTAAAGGAAGTTGCTGAGCCCTGTCAGGAGAGGGAGGGGCAGAGTCGATGGACCCGCGAAGGACCCCTTGGATGAGGCCGTTCGTTCAAGTAGAGGCCAGCCAGGTGGATGCTTGTTTAGTCAAGGAGGTGAATATTTGGAGCATATCTTATTCTCCTCTTTACTTTTGTGTATTTTTGAGAACTTCCATAGAAAAAAGAGTTCAAGTGAGGCAGTCAGAATGGTTGTTTTCCTCGTGTTCAGCGGGTTGGGAACAGGTGCAGAGGAAGTGGAGAGTTGGTTTTCTCAGGGTTGGGGTTTTGCCCAAGGATTCCAGCAAAGCCAGGGAAGGGCGGGGAAGTTGAAAGCGAATTTCAGGAGTAACTGTAGTGTTACATTATGGAATCTAGGCTGCGTGATGGGAGAAGTTAGGCTGGCGGGGGAGGGAGAGACAGTGGGTCAGCGCCGTGAGTCCCAGCGGGGTGAAGTCCCCTGGGAGCCGCGGTGCTAAGAGTTGGGCAGGTGGAAGGAGAGGCTGGCCAGGGCTTCTGGAAAGGGTCCTGCTGCTGGTCATGATAAGGTTTGGGGTGTGGATGGCGGAGATGGGACAGGATCGCTGGAGGAGGGTGATGGAGGAATTTAGATATAGGAAGGATCAGCTGCGTGGATGTGAACCCAGCGTGAGCTGTGACAGCGCAGCTGGAGAGACTCGGCAGCGAGCGGATGCCACCCTCGCATCCGCCCTGGTCCGGAGTGTGCGGTGCCAGGGACGTGGGGAGCTGGTCTTCAGGGCAGAAGGAGGGGAAGGCTCACAGAAGCGCGTGATGGGAACAGCGCGGGGTCTCCAGAGCGGGGAGGGACAGGAGAGTCTCGGAAGAGGGAGCACTGAGCCCTGGGATGAGCGACCACCTGGGAGGACGTGGGGGGGCTCTGGTGGACGCTCCCGAGGCTGATGGCGGTGGTGCCGGGGGCGGGCAGGGGCCGGCAGAGGCGTTTCATGTGAACGCACGGGTCAGGCTCTACCGCCGTCCTGCTGGCCCCGGGGCAAGGTTGGCTGAGGGGCGCTCATGCTGGGAGTGCGTGAAGCATCCTCCTGGCGCCACACCCCATCTCTCTGATCCCCTTCACAGCACAGCTCTTCAGGGGCTGTTGTATCCGCTCACCTCCCCTCGGAACCCAGCCCGGCCGGGCTCCCCTGAAGCCGCCCGCTCTGGTCAAGGCCACCAGTGACCTCTGGTGCTACATCCGGGGGCCCAGTCCCACTCCTGACCCTGCTCGGTCTCTCAGCAGCATGACACGCTGTCTTTCGTCCAGTTCCCCAGAGCAGCAAGGCGGAGGAGACCAGTGCCTCTGTGGCTCCCGTGGAGGGGGAGGGAGCCCCGGTCTTCACTGTGGGCTTCAGGGCCCCGCGTGATCTGGTTCCAGGTCAGCTGTCTGGCCTCACCTGTGGCACATGCCATCAGCCCCACCTGTGCTCTGACCTCAGTGCCTGGTGCTGGCTCCTCCCCCGCTTGGACCACCCTCTCCAGAGCTGCCTCCCTCCCTCCGGCGCTCTGCTCGGAGGCCGTCCCGGGACCGCTGGCCCGTCTGTGCTCTGCCGCGCGGCAGCGAGCCCCCTTCTCTGCTGGGCTTCCCCGCAGCGTGTATCACTGCTGACGTGTTTGCACGTTACCTGCCTCCCTCCCCCAGGGTTTCAGTAAACTCTACAAGGTCAGCCATTTTCTCTTTTTTAAAAAACGACTGCATCCCTGGTGCCTAGAGTACTGTCGCCTGCCTAGGTGCTCGGTGGTGGCTGAGAGCCGGCGGTTTTGTAACTCCGGGTCCACCTCTCCGTAGCGCACGGGCGACTCCAAGCCCAGCTTCTTCCAGGACTGCCTGCTGGAGGTGTTCGACAACCTGGAGCAGCACATCCAGAGCCCGCTGGTGCTGCAGTCCATCCTCAGCCTGATGGAGAGGGGCACCATGGTGCTGACCACCAACTATGACAACCTGCTGGAGATCTTTGGGCAACAGCACAACAAGCCCATGGTGTCTCTGGATCTGAAGGACAAGACCAAGGTGCGGGCCGGCCGCCGGGCGGGAGGCGGGAGTAGAGGCGGAGGCGCAGGCATGTTTGCACTGCTGCTGTGGTGTGGCACGGGCTGTCACCTCCCAGCAGAGGGCCCCATAGGAAGGGTGCTGTCAGCTCGCGGAGGCTCCTCTCCCCGCTGGAACGAGACACGAAGGGCCTGGGACAGGGCGCTGCCGCCAGCTCCTCAGGACCCCTCGTCTGCCTGCCCCGGTTTCCGGTCTGCTTGTGTCCTGCACACCCGCAAGGGCTCTGTCATTGTAGGAGATGTGGGTGGTAAAGGCTGTGCTTCAGGAAAGCAAGATCACCTGCAGTCCTGTCGCTGTGAATTTTGGTTAATTGGCTTGTTTATTTATTAATGAACACACCGGGCTGCAGCGCACACCAAGCTTTTGTGCTGACATTTTCCCCTTAACATTATACTGTGAGCATTTTCCTATCAGACTGTCTTTAAAAGCATGGTTTTAAACGTAATTTCATTGTGAGACTAGATTATAGTTATCATTGTGAGCATATTTTCACAACTATAAATGATGCTACAGTGAAAATTCCTACACTTTTGATAAGTTCTGGAGAACTTGTTAGGGTCAAAGGGTATGACCGTTTTAAAGACAAACGATGTGAATCACCCACGTGTTCTCCAGAAAGATTTCCAGTCTACACTCCTGCAGCTGTGCGAGGGGGACTCCGTCTCCCATGTCTTGCCAGCACGAGGCGTTACTAAAAAACCTAACAAAACACATTTCTCCTGTTGGAAAGGTGCACATTTTACGCTTTTATTTCTTTTATTGCTAAGGTTGACCACAGTCTCATTGCATCGCTTGTATTTCTTGTGCGCCACGTGTGCCTGTGGATTTGTACGATCCCTGCCGGCTACGGCCGCTGCCTGTACCTGCTTCACTGCTGGTGGGCAGGGGGTCCCAGCCCCGCTCCACACGCAGGGACATCGAGGCCCGTTGTGATGCTGTCTTACTCGGGACCCGGAGAAGTGTGGGAGCTGCCCTTAGGCAGCCTGTCTCCCGGCGCTTGGCCGAGGAATTGTGACGGGGCCCCGGGCGACGCCTCAAGCGGGCCCCCCGTGACACGTGGCAGGACACCTTGCTCCCGTGTCGGAGCAGCGTGGCGCCGTCTGCGGGGCTGCTCCCTGCTGTACCGAGGGCCTCTGAAGTAAGCTGCATGTGGCAGGGAACAGAAGTGCTGGCTCAGACCTGCTCGTGGGGGGCAGGGGCGGGCGTTACTCCATTTGTCTGGGGTTGTCAGTCCGGCCCGCTGATGTGAGAGCCCGTGGCGTGGAGATAAAAGGAATATACATGATGTGCATCTTCTGTATCTTGAAATGAAGCCAGTTTAGAGCTATTTGATAAACTATTTTTTCTGTATATGTATATTTTTTCTGGGTGTACAAACATTGTATACCTAGCAGTAATTAAAATAAAACATGTGACTTAGAAGTGAAAGCCTTCATCATCTCCCTAAGCTCATCAGTCTTGACAGTGTGCTATAATCTGAGATGTTAAAGGTATTTTCTACATAACAGTGTCGGTCTCTGAAGAAGTTCTTTTCGATATGGCAGGACAGGAATAGCTAGCATTTAACACCTGAGTTTCTCTTAGGTTTAAAGATATAAACTGAAGCATCTCTTCCTGTTTCCCAGGTAGGTTTGAGAGGCCATGAGTCACTGTGGGTATTTTCCTCTTACACCTGTTTTAAATACCAGTGTTCTTCCTCTGTCTGGCTTGCGCTTTGCTAGGTCCTTCAGTGGGCTAGAGGACACATCAAATACGGAGTTCTTCACATTCACGGCTTATACACAGATCCCTGCGGGATGGTGTTGGACCTATCGGGATACAAAGACGTTACCCAAGACCCGGAAGTCATGGTACGCACATCCTGACTAGGCACTGGTCGTACCCCTGGGGCTGCGTGGCGGCCGCTAGCCAGCAGTGGCGGTGGTCTGAGCAGGTTCCTGGCCTCCAGGCCTCCTGCCCCTCGGGTCACGCCGCTGCTCTCAGCTGTCTCCAGGGCCCGGCACAGGGCCTGGCACCTTGAATAGACGCTCAGTGGACTTTCCGTGATCCTCTTACTCAGGGTTCCAGTTACGTCGCCTCAGCATGACTCACAGGCCCCTGCACGGTCTGCAGCGCTCTTCTCTGGCCACTCCTCTCTACTCATCTTTTTTCTCTGTTCATTCAGGCATCTCCTTCCCCTTCTCTATTTAGCAATCTCTTTTAGCTTTCAAAACCTAGTTTTAAAATTTCATTCTCTGTGAGGCTTGTTTGATATCCTGGACAAAATGAAGTGTGGAGAAACTGCCTGCTGGCTTTTATAAACTCGTTTATTACGGCACTTAAGAAACCACAGGTCTTCACTGATTCGCTGTTGAGCGCAGTGTCAGGCCCTCCCTCCCTCGCCCTCCGCCCTGGGCACAGGGGTGACGCCCTCACCTTGCCGCTACTGCAACTCTCTCTGAGGTGTTTGGGTGTCGGAACTGGTGATTCTCTGCGTGCCTGAGCGACCCGGCTAATAATCTTTGTTTCCCTCTACGCCCACCCCCTTGGGTCCTTGTCACTGGTCTCCTCCTCAGTTCTCCTGCCCGCGCTCCCCAAAACCCTATTCTTCCGAGGCCAGGCCCCTCTCCGCAGAGTTCCCACCTGTGATTCACTGGGACAGAGGTCAATTCCAGGGCCTTACATATGCACAGCTCGGAGCTGAAAGAAAATTTCATGCTCTTATTTTATGTTTTAATCATTTAAAATTGTACATAACTGTAGAAGATTTGAATTGAGTGACTACGCTGACAAGATGGTGGGTGGGGAGGGGTGGGCAGTAGCGCATCTGCACGGATTTGGGGACGTGGATTTGGGGCCTGGGCCGCTTGCCCTGGCTTGGAGAGGAAGGGGCTCCCTTCCTTTTGCTGCTTTTCTAACTTTGCTCCTCTGTGGCTCTTGGGAAAGGCCGGTTAGGGAGCAACGATTTAAAATCACAAATATCTACTTTACGTCGTAAGGTCTCACTCACTTTCAGATGAGCATCTCGATCTCCTCGTTGGTTCTTTCACAGGAAGTTCTTCAGAACTTGTACCGCACCAAATCCTTTCTGTTTGTGGGCTGCGGAGAGACCCTCCGTGATCAGATATTCCAGGCCCTCTTCCTTTATTCGGTGCCGGACAAGGCGGATTTGGAGCACTACATGGTTGTGCTCAAGGAGAGCGAAGACCATTTCTTTAAGCAGCAGGCAGACATGCTTCTGCGTGGGATCAAAGTCGTGTCCTACGGGGACTGCTTTGACTATTTTCCGGGGTATGTGCAAGACCTTGCCACTCAGATCTGCAAACAGCGAAGTCCAGGTATGGGATTTCTTTTTTCACTGTTCACTATACAAATCTGATAGGATTCTTCCATTTTTTCCCCCTTTTTTGTAGATATAAATTACATACCATAAAATAAAATTGAGAGGTAATTTTACATGCCATTAGATTTACCAGTCTTCTAGTTATTATTTTTCTTAACGTCTCTGTGTACTTTAAAAATAGAAGATTAGGGTTATTGGTATGACAGTAGTAGCGTATAAATAGAACGTTACCGTCAAAGCTGTGCATATAGTTGTACGCATCTGCTCGTCACAGATGACATGCCATGCTTCAGATTACCGTAACCGAGAAAGAAAACTGCCCAGCCGGCTTCATCAGCTGTGATACTGACAGCCTGAAAAATGCAGATATCTCATACCTTTATCCTGTCACTACATTTTAAAAATTAAAACACGGCAGCACAAAATGATTTCATGAAGACTTTTCTTTTTTAAATAACATCTTTTCCCTGTTCTGCTGAGTGCAACACACCTTTTAAGTAATTTTCCTTGGCCCTTTGGGGAATTGATCATCTGCCAGGAACAACCAAGAGAAGTGAGCACTTAAATTGCTCGTCTTGCCATAAGGGCAGTTCATGGCTTTGAGTTTGGTGTCATAAAACACGGATGACGGCAGACTTCAAGAGGTCTGTATTGGCTGTCATGTCACGGTAATAGGAAACCCAGACATAGCCACCCACGCAGTGGAATTGGGTTAACCACAAAGCTGCCTGCATGTGACCGGCCATGAACTTGAAGACTAGAGATAACGCGAAGATCACGGGAACCAAATGCACAGATAGTCTAGCAGTCTAGCTTCTTCCCACTAGTCCTTTTCCGAATTGCTAATAATTAGCAAGATGGACTGACTTAAGTTGCATTCACATTAATAAAAGTGTCATTAGGGTGGCAGTCTGCTTTTTTTTTACTAAGGGAAAGAGCAGGGAGCCGACACTTGCTGTGTTACACACTGCTGTGAATTTTACATCCTTGACCTTATTTCACTTTTGGTCACAGTATCCACTGCTACTAAGTAGATGATTTCAGAGCTGATGAGACAGGCTCAGAGAGTTAGTGCCCAGGTATTTTGAAGCTGGGGCTGGGGTCCTGGGCCGACAGCAGAGTGGAACATGCCTTCAGGGTGTCCCTGCGCGGGCCTGCGCGCTGGCGCTGCCGCTCCTGACCCACGGGGCCTCGCCCGGGGCTCCCGCGCCTGCCGCCGCTGGCGGGGCCTCCTGTCCCCACCCAGGCCCCCTTTTCCAGACCCTGGCAGCTGAGTGGACTTGACAGGCTGCTGGGGGCTGAAGGCCGTTTGGACTTGTAATGTGTGACCGTGTCCTTAGGGACGTCTGTACGCGTGTTCTTGAGGTGCTTCTCCTGCTGGGAGGGGCTGGTGGGTCAGCAGCAACCGCAGTCGTGGTGGCAGCTCCCCGTGCCCGGGCCGGCTCGGGGGCTTCACACGTCGGGGTTCAGCCCTCACGTCGGCCCTGGGGGTGGAGAGGAGGAAGCGCTGTGGAGTGGCCTCTGCTGACTGTTCTCCGTTCTTCCCCAGATGCCGATCGAGTGGACAGCACCACGTTGTTCGGTAAAGCACATCTTGGCTTTTGCCAGCCTGATTTTTGCCTACGGGTCCCAGTGTTTTCCTGCTCTTACTTATAAAACCATAGATGTGTTTCTCACATTGAATACTTAGCCCGTGTTGCGTCAGGACAGCCCCGCCAGAGATGATAGATGGCAACACCTGCATGACGGTCCCTTGAACTGGGAAGCAGCTCTGTCAAACGTGGGCCATCCACTGGTGCCAGGAATAATTTCCTGTCCTGGAACCAAGAGTCTGGGGGAATTAGAACAGGAGTCTACTTGTATCATACTGTTGGGTCTAAGATGTAGTTAATTTTTTTTTTTAATCGGATATAATTCCTTTACAGTGTTGTGTTAGTTTCTGCTGTATAATGAAGTGAAACAGCTCCATGTATACACATACCCCCTCCCTCTTGGCCCTCCCTCCCCCCCGCCCCCCGACCTAGGTCATCACAGAGCACCCAGCTGAGCTCCCCGTGCTGTACCGCAGGTTCCCGCTAGCTCTCTGTTTTACACGTGGTGGTGCATAATTTGACCCATCCCCTTCAGAGATTTTAATTGCAAAGGTTCTAAGTGTTGGTGTAAAATTTTCTATCTACTACGTGGTTGAAATGTCCATACTCATCTTGCAGGGCTCGACTCTGCCCATTTATGAGTTGACCAGGTACGACTGCGCTCAGAGGCTCCCGGCGTCCACCCTGGGGTGAACGTAGTGCCAGGTTTCCCCACGCTGGTCAGTCACTTGGGTTAGAAGGGGCTCTGGTCAGTGGAGCCGGAGGCCTTGCAGCCCCGGTTTCCCTGCCCCTCTCAGCAGAGCCACAGATAGAAACTTGGTAGTGCCGCACGGGCTTCAGTTAAGGAATTGTGAAACAGGCGCGCTCAGCTTTCCGTTTCTCCCTTATCTCCGTGGGAAAGGACACATTTATTTTAGCTGCGTTCTCTGACTCCCAGAGTCATCCATTTCTTTTGAAAAAAGCATTAACTTGATAGACGTCTGTAGCGTATGGTAGGGATTAGTTGGTCAGTGCTTCAGTAAAATCAGATAGGTGTTTTTTAAATTAAAACAATTTTTTAAATTGAAGTATAGTCGCTGTACAATGTTATATTTTACAGGTGTACGATATAGTGATTCACAATTTTTAAAGGTTATACTCCATTTATAGTTATTATAAAATACTGGCTATTTTCCCTGTGTTGTACAATATACCCTTGTAGCTTATTTTACACCTCATAGTTTTTACCTTTTAATCCTCTACTCCTATATTGCTCCTCCCCCCTTCCCTCTCCCCACTGGTAACCAGTGGTTTGTCCTCTATATCAGTGAGTCTGCTTTTTTGTTACTAGTTTATTATATTTTTTAGATTCCACGTGTAAGTGATACCATGCAGTCTTTGTCTGACTTATTTCACTTAGCATAATGTCCTTCAAGTCCATCCATGTTGCTGCAAATGGCAACATTTTGTTCTTTTTTTATGGCTGAGGAGTAGAATTCCACTGTATTCCAAGATGTATTCCACAACTTCCTTATCCATTCATCTGTTGATGGACACTTGCACTTTCTTCCATATCTTGGCAATTGAAATCATGCTGCTATGAACACCGGGGTGCATGTATCTTTTGCAATTAGAGTTTTTGTTTTTTTCGGATATATGCCCAGGAGTGGGATTGCTGGATCATATGGTAGTTCTATTTTTAGTTTTTGAGAAACCTCCATACTGTTCTCCACAGTGGCTGCACCAGTTTACATCCCCACCAACAGTGCAGGAGGGTTCCCTTTTCTCCACATCCTTGCCAGCATTTGTCGTTTATGTTCTTTTTGATGATAGCCATTCTTAGATAAGTTTTTTAATGAAAGTTTTCATCTTTCAGGTAATGCATGCCAGGACTGTGCAAAGAGGAAGTTAGAAGAAAATGGAATTGAAGTTTCAAAGAAACTCAGACAATCAGATACTGGTATAACGTCTTTTCTTTTTTTTAAAAAAATTATTTATTTATTTATGGCTGCGTTGGGTCTTTGTTGCTGCGCACAGGCTTTCTCTCATTGCAGCGAGTGCGGGCTTCTCATTGCGGTGGCTTCTCTTGTTGCACAGCACGGGCTCTAGGCGTGCGGGCTTCAGTAGTTGTGGCACGTGGGCTCAGTAGTTGTGGCTCGCAGGCTCTAGAGTGCAGGCTCATTAGTTGTGGCGTACGGGCTTAGCTGTTCTGCGGCATGTGGGATCTTCCTGGACCAGGGCTTGAACCCGTGTCCCCTGCGTTGGCAGGTGGATTCTTAACCACTTCGCCACCAGGGAAGCCCTGTAATGTCTTTTCTTTTTTGCAGATTGGCCTTATTTGGAGGTGGTTTCAGTCATAGTGCTTTGCTTTAATACCCCAGCCTCTTAGTGGAAGGAATGATACATAGATCATTCCAACTGCCCAGAGGTTCCTACTTTAACAATTTGTTTATTTAAGTTAGCATGTTATTGAAGAAAAACTCGCCAAGTACACAAATTGTAAGCAGCCCAGTGAGTTTTCACAAAGTGAATACACAATTGCGAAAACTCCCTGGTTACCTCCAGTTCAAGAAACGAAACGGTGTCAGGAGCCTGCCCCTGCCTGCCCCAGGCCCCATCACTTTTTAGTCACTCCCTCGCCACCCGAGGGTGACCACTATCCTGATTTATGTCCTTAGTTTCCAGAGAAAACCACTTTTAATCATGTGTTTTTTGTTACCTCTATCACTGAATGAGATTTATTTAAACTATTTAAATATTTAGTTGAACTGTTTATTTAAATAGACAATCTCTGTCACCCCTAGGAAAGGGGATCCAGCATTCCCTCCCTCTCTTTCTTCCAGGTTTCCCTAGTCTGTACTTTCTTTCTTTAAATAGTGCACTTATGTTTTCTGACCTCTCGATATGATGATGCAGCTGTAACGGCCCCTACCCTTCTCGCCTCCCCTTCCTCGTCTCACTTCCCAAAGCCCACCAGTTTTTACATCGTCAGTGTTGATCATCGTGGTCACGGACTGAGGGGAAAGAAGCCCTCCAGTTTGTCTATAGGTCGGTTCTAAAAGTTGGAAAACAATAGTTGCTTAAAAACACAGCAAGTATTTTTCCTGGTCAGCCAGCTGCGTGTTGTGTTCATGGGTCCAGTGCCGTGACTGCTGTGCCAGCTGTGGGACGTGTTCTTAGAATCAAGGTCCAGTGTGTTTCTTTCCCTAACGTTCCATTAATCACGCTCCCATTTTTGGTTGTTGCGTATTGGTGGTGTTTGTGTTGCTTTTATTTTGGGGGGAGTTTCTAGATTCTTTTCTCCTTATTGTCCCCCAAAAATCACATTTCACGTTTTTAAATGTACGTATTCTCTCAGTCATACTGCCCCTCATTTTCCGAGTCATCCCCTGACCACCTGCAGGCGTGTCACCCTGGAGCCCCCTTCCTTGCTGTCCTGGATTACCGCCCAGGTCTGCCTTCTGCCCACCGCACCCACTGCTGCCAGAACCTCCTCCGGTAGCCCCTACAGCCCCCAGCCCCCCGAGGACCGGCTCATCACTGTTGGTTGGAGCGTGGGATTCTTCATTCATGAATCCCCCTTGGAACTCCGCTGTCTTAAGCGGCCAGGTTTCCTGTTGAAGAGGGTTTGCTGCAACCCAGGTCTCTGTGATTTGTAGGTGACCTGTTCTTTCTTTTCTGGAAGCTTTTAGGATCTTCTTTTTCCTTGCTATTTAGAAACTTCATGAGGATGTGTATAGGTGAGCAAGGTTTTTATATACCTTGCTCAGTGTTTTCTTCCCTTCAGTTCTGGAATAATCGGGCTCCTCTGTTCCCTCTTCCTTCAGTCATATTAGTTGGGACCTCCTGGACTGATTTCTACTGTGTTTTCTCTAATGTCTTAATTTTCTTCAAAAACTTTCTGGAGGATTCTCAAAATATGTTCCACCCTTTTCTTTTTAATTTTGGGTGTTAAATTTTTATTTTGGGTGTTATTGTTCATTTCTGACAGCTCGTGTTTTCTGATTTAGTTTTTCTCACAGCATCTGTTGTTTTAGGACTACGGTATCTTTTCAAATCTCTAGAGATACCAGAGACTTCCCTGGTTATCTGACTACTCTGTTCCTGAAAACATTAGAATAGAGGATTTTCGGATAACAGAGTTTATTTTTTATTAGATGAGAAAACCTCAGTAAAACACTCTTAAACACCAATATAATAATCCACCAAGAATTTCGGAGGGCTATGAAGCATTTAACGTGCTACCAGTTACTTACCGAACGTTTCAGTTAGGTCCGCAGTGCATATGTTTGAGCAGTACTGTGATACTGCATTTTCCTTCTACACCACAAGGGACGTGGACTGTTGAAATAGTTTGTTATGGATGTAAAAATTCATGATAAACGTTAAACAAGTAAGCAAACATGGCAGTTTTCTCAGTGGCTGCCTGCAGAGTGGGTTGGGCCCGGTGGGAGGAGGAGACAGGTGAGGTGGTGGCTCCTGCTGGCTGGCGGTGGTGGAGGTGTGTGTTGACGAGCCTTTTGAGGGGCCGGCTGAGTTCCAACCGCGGCTGACACTGCGCCCACCCCCCTTACATTTTGTACAACTACAGTGCACATATCTTTAGAGGAAGAATTCCATTTTGATAGTATTTTGGATAAAATTCTTTGCAGACTTTTAGCAAATATTTGGATTGTGAATCCAGTAGTTAGGGACATCTGTAACTAAATAAAAAAAATAAAACTAGTGTTCTTCGAGTTGTTCCCTCCAGGACAAGAGACTCTCTTCCTCTAGTCTCCTTCCTGCTGCGTGTTTCCCCCATGTCTGGGGCTCCTCAGTTGCCTGCCGGCATTTAGGAAGAAGGTGGGCCCGGGTGACTGTGCCGCAGTCTGCCGTGGATTTGCCGTGGCTGCTGCTGCATATGCGTAGCTTTTCTGCCCCAGGCCGCCCTCTGAATTGGTGGTGTGTGTATAGGGCAGCAGGGCGGACGGCCTGGTGGACTTGGCTCCAGAGCAGTGGGCAAGCCAGTCTGTGGGCTCCTCGGGGATCCCCTGGATGCCAGCACCCACACCGGCAGCCTCCTCTCCAAGCAGGTCTGTCTGTAGAGCGCGCCCTCTGGTCTTTCTTACAGAAAGCTTTGTCCTGCTCTGCATGTGGGTGAGACCAAGGCTCTTCTCAGTGCTGCTGGCCATATGTGCAGGCTGGAGGGCTCAGAGCAGCACAGCAGGCTCCCACCTGCAGGCAGTCCCGTTGTGCACATACCCTGAACCTTCACTCTTGTCTACAAGTCAACAGGCTCCCGCCCTGTGTGTGCTGAAATTGCCCCTCACTTCCAGTCCGCTGAGAAGGGGAGAAGCACTCACATTCTCGGGTCGAGACTTCCATAGAGCTTTGCAAATCTAATGTTATCATTTACTTTGTCCTGTGGTGGTATTTATAACTCAGAAAGCCATTTTTAGACAGTGGCCACTATTTCCATTATGGAGGTATTTTCAAAGTCTTTAGCACATAAGAAAAACCATAATCAGTTTTTGAAATAAAAATCCCACGGCAGATACCTTTTTAAGGTCAACTTTAATGTTTTGGTATTCCTTTCTTTTTGTTTAAACAGATGATGCTGGAGGGTCTTGAAATCTTTAAGACCAATAAAACCTGCAACTTGAAAACCAGCCTTCTGTAACCACAGTGCCATCCCAAACGATGAGGAATGTTAGAGAACTCCACACAGGACCTCTTGATCTGAACCGTCAAATACCCCAAAAGAGCCATGCGGGTGTGTGGCCCTCAGAGGCTGGGTGAGGGAGTTAGGCGTTGTGTTGAACTGCTTGGGAGGTGACGCATACACGGCAGGTGTCCTTTGTGAGGACTGATACACAACTACCTCAGGGACCAAATCAATGGGCAGGGACATACCTGGTATTCCCGACTCCCATTTGATATGCCCTCTGTCAGGTGGTTTTTTTCTCTAATAAAAGGGGGAAAAGTAAAGACTGTCCAAGCAACAGTAGTTGCCAAAGAGAAAATAAGACACTAGACACTAGACACTTAAATTTTATAATTCTTGTGGAAACATCCGTTAGTGTAGAAAAAAAATTAGAAGTGTGTTTGTTACATTGTTAAATAGTAAAGAAGGAATGGAAACTGGAGGCCCTGAGTCCGCCAGTGAGAGCGGTGTGTTTTAAGAATGACTTGACCTGTAGGCTTCTTTGGAGTTGTGTAATTTCAGTTAGTACTTGGTCTCTAAAGAATGGCAGGTCTAACTGTTACTAAGAAGTGAAGTCTCCAGGAGCCAGAGGGCCTTTTCAGAAGCACAGGTCAGTGTCCAAGTGTGTCATGCAATGGATAACTGAGAATTTGTAAGTGGAGCACAAGACCAAGTTCTAAACTTTTAAATTCCAAGCTTTCCAAGCCTTTTTTCTATGGGTTAAGGTCCAACCTTTCTGTTCTTCTCAAAATCCTCTCCCCACAGCCCATATTAAAGGATTTGCACAGAGTGAAGTAGGCAAAACTTGCCAAGGGTCTGTAACACTTTAGACGTTGTCAGGGCAGATAGCGTGCTGAGCTGCGTGCTCGTGCCCAGGGAGTTGCTCTGTGGCCCTGGCGCTGTCCCTGCTTGGTTTCTGTGTCAAGGCTGCCTGTCTTGTAGCTCCCCACGGGTTTAGGGAAAGTGAAGCATGAAGTTGGGATGTGTAGGGAATGAGAGACAAGCCAGAGAGTTGCTTAAGACGTTTTTTGTTTTTTTTCTTTTTGAAGCATGGAAAACAAACCTTTTATGTTACTCTGGTCAGAAATAAAATTTTACCTTCAATTCTGTTTGCTCAACTTTTCTTTAGTTAGGACAAGGTATGGTATCAGGTATTTAATGAGAATTTTTACCTTGAGTTGCCACTCGGTTGTGAAACTGATTACTTGAATGTGTTTATTAAACTTTTTGAAAAGCAAACTAAGTTGGCTTTTTTAAAAAAGACACATTTATAAAGTGCAATCCGGGCAAGATACGTGAATTTGAAAGTTGGTCATACATAGGGTGTAGCAATATTACAAGCATGGAAAATGATGTGAAACAGGATATAAAACTGGAAAAGTAAAGTAGAGCCAGTTCAAGACGAGCTATGAGTGCCACGCTGAAGAATCGGAGGCCTTCTTGTTGTAATGAGTGAATATATCTAGTCAGTTCTGCTGTGATTCTTATTTTAGAATGCAAATTTATTCCAACAAGATTGATATGTTAGAAAGAAACAATCTGAGCATAACTCGCTCACTTACTTATAATTTTGCCTCTGAGAAACACTGAGTCAGGGAGTGACTAAGTATGGATTTGTTTGCTGCCTCAAGCTGGAATAGTTTTTACATTTTTAAATGGTTATATTTTAAATAATAGTTAGACACCTACGCAATAGCCTCTTTGCTTCCTCATCGAAGCCTGAAATACGTATGACTCTCTGGCCCTTAAAGAAGTTTGCTGGACCTGCTCTAGGTGAAGGCGGGAGACTGCAGCCGGCTGCACAGAGCTGCGGGGGACACGCCGCCCAGCCCTCAGCTCCCTCAGACGAGCCTTGCCCCACTCGACCTCAGCAGCAAGCTTCACCCGAGGGGTTGCCCGTCTCACAAGCCAGCGTCTGCGTGTGTTGAGGTGAAGGCCGTGTATGCTCTAGGATTTGGGAATTGCTTAACTCCTTAGTGTGTATAAAACCAGCTATTTATTAAGTTCCTGTCTTGTGTTTTGGACCCATGTGTCCCATCAGCCGGTGGCTTTCATTGTGCACTTTTGCATGGCGCCGGGGTTTTCAGGAATGTGGGTGTACTGCGTTAGAACAAAACCGTGGTCCTACTCAAGGATCACCGGCGATCCACGAGTCCAAGCAAGTTACGAGACAGAAAGAACAGGCCAGGCAGAGAAAAGGGTCTACGCTGAGCTCCGTGTCACCGAAGGGACATTTCAATGTAAAGTTGATGCCTTTCAAGGCAGGAGGCGGCGGTGATTTAGATGGTATTACCAGCACTGAAAAAAGGAACAAAGGACTAGTGGCTTCTGCTGTCTCAAGTTCTTAGAGACTAGCTGATGGAGCACAGGAAAGCAAGTTTTACCTGAAATAATGAATGTTGTTCAAAAGCGATTCCATTACTTCAGGAGGCCACTCCTTGATTAATTAATTAGCACTTGGGCCCAAAGCAGCCTTAAATACAAGACCACCAGCACCTTAGAATTTTTTAATTCCATTTTTAAATGGAAATGAAGTACTATTGAAAACTCTGCAACTTTCTTTCCTACCCCTAATAATGTACAGTGGGCCTTCCGTTTCCATGGGTTCTACATCTGTGGATTCAACCAACCTTGGATTGAAAATAGGAAAGGGGGGCTTCCCTGGTGGCGCAGTGGTTGAGAGTCCGCCTGCCGATGCAGGGGACACGGGTTTGTGCCCCGGTTCGGGAAGATCCCACATGCCGCGGAGCGGCTGGGCCCGTGAGCCATGGCCGCTGAGCCTGCGCGTCCGGAGCCTGTGCTCCGCAGAGGGAGAGGCCCGCATACCGCAAAACAAAAACAAAAACAAAAAGAAAATAGGAAAGGGAATTCCCTGGTGGTCCAGTGGTTGGTTAGGACTCCGTGCTTCCACTGCAGGGGTCACGGGTTCGATCCCTGGTTGGGGGAATAAGATCCTGCAAGCCGTGTGGTGCAGCCAAAAAAAAAAAAATAGTCGGGGGAAAAAAGATGCCAAAAATCAATACTTGGATTTGCCGCATACAGGCAACTATTTACATAGCATTTACATCGTATTAGGCATTATAAGTCATGTAGAGATGATTGAAAGTATATGACAGAATGTGCACAGGTTATATGCAAATATTATACCAATTTAAATAAGGGGCTTGAGCGTGTTGGATTTTGGCATGCGTGATGCCCACAGATAATAAGGATGACTGTTTACGTGGAGAAGTCAGTTGTTACTTGGGAAAACCTGTGTTCTTCAGTGTTTCCTTAACAGAAATTATATTCAGAAAAATTTAAATTGCATTGAAGGAGACATAATTTAATTTCACCTTAAAGTTTTGTTTCTAAAACTGTAGATGGTAGACATTTGAAATTAGACTTTTTTATTGGCATTTTCAATACTGACTTCAGTTCCTCTGAAATAATTTTCCATAAAACACAGGTTTAACACCTTAGAAACTAAGAGTTTCCCTTAAAGATTACTTAAACATACAAGGCGAGATCAGAGTAAAGATGATGCAGGATTTGAAAACTCTGGCTTTCAAAAATGGAAGTTAAAACTATGGTGGTTTCTTTTTTAAACTTTCAGAGCTAACTCACAAAAAAATACTACCTGCTGGAATGGGGCCTGGGCACTCCTTAATGGAAGTGAGCTACAGCATCTTTGCCTGGTAGCAATTAAGCTTTTTCATAAGTGACACACAGGCTGTCTAGCTTTTGCTCCAGAAGTCTGTCACTCAAGAGTGCTGTGGGGTTGAACGGCAGAGTGAGAACAGTGACTAGCCTGGGCGCTGCGTGACTCTGCTCTTACAGCACAGGGGCATTCTGCGTCCTAACGGGCCTCCTGCTGCTTTCTCTTGTCTTCAGTATCTGGATACTGAGACAGATCTAGGGTCAAAACTCGGCTGAACATGCAGTCATCATGCTGAAAGGGAGAGAAGACAGTTAAAAGTCAGTTCCTTTACTTAGGGAATAAGTGCTATTAAATGTAAAATAAGAGCCGTTAGTGAGTCTAGATTTGCATTTGAAAAGGAACCTCCTTAGAGCCACCTCAAAAGGTATTACTCTGCATTACATCAGCTTTATTTATGTCTTCTATTGATCTGGTAAAGGGTACCAGAATATGCCACCCGGAAACAGGCCTCTTTTGCATATGGATTGTTCTGAGCCAGAGGCTACTGAAAACCAGCAGATGTAGGAAAAGCTCCAAAAACCAGGCACAGGTTTTCCTTTTGTAAAGGAAGTTTACATTTATGTAAAAGATGACACCCTTTCCACTCTTAACTCTTTATCAGTGGAGAAGGCACCTCAATCTGCAGAGCAAATCTGACTGAACAGCCCTTGTTTACTGTACTTCTCCTGGTCACCTTCCCATCACTTGCCTCCCCTGCCCAGAAGCCCCAAGACTCTTCCTTATTTTAGCCTAGGATGGTATTAAGTCCAAGTTCTAGCCAGCCCTTTGAGTTACTCATTGCTGGGTGTACCCATGTGTGCACACATGATGCACATATTAATAACCTGTTTTTCTCTTGTTAATCTATCTATTGCTGGTCTAATTTACAGGGCCCCAGCCAGAGAACCTGAGTTGGGTAGGAAAAGGTTTTATCCCTCTCCTACACTGGTAATGAGAACTTCCATTTCTCTCTGGCAGCATATTTCCAGTGATCCCCTAACATTAATTAGGCACAGGAAGGGAAGTTAATTTTTATCTTAGCTTAAAGGAAAACACAGGAAGCAAAACCTAATTGTCCAAGAATTGAATGATTTGAATGAGTTGCCCTGCTCCATTAGCTCAGGTAAGTATTTTCGGTGGCTCAAGAAAGGTGTGTTTGAATTCTAGAAGTTACTATACAACTTGGAACTTGCCAATTTCTTTGGGTTTTTTTTTTCCTTGGTTAGTTTTGGAAGATAAATAGTTCCTTGTTCTACCACAATGCATTTGTTTTTGCCTACAACATTCAAACATTACAGAAATATGAAACAATATTGACAATTTATTCTAAGTTAATATGTACTATTGTTTTATAAACAATTATCATACTGTTCTGCAATTTTCGATTTTCTTTTTCACTTAAAATATATCTTAAATTTCTGTGTACTGCCATGGAAAAATATCTGAGTAGTTACTGTTAAGTCTTATTTGATTAAAAAATCATTTAAGCCTATATTTATAAACTGCAGAAATCAAACAGTATCTATAGACTTCACTAGGAACTTATAATTGTGCTGTCAGGACACTCTAAGGTGATTTTTATTCCTCTCCCCCATTTACTTATCTTTACCTCTGGATAGATGCCTATCAGTGCATCAGCTTTGCAATATAACTCCTCTTTTAGGGAAATGATGATCATCTGAAGCTGGTCCTGAGTCTGCTCTTTGATGTAACTCGATACCTGGGGGGGGAGGAGAAGGCACACATTCCATCAGTAAAGAAAGGTCTCGTCTCTCGGGGTCTGGAGGACAGTGATTCTGCCTGTCTCTGAATCTGCCCATTTTAGGTGACAAGGCGCTTACTTCCCTTCTGTTAATTCAGTAAATCCACTAAAACTGCAGAAATGGAAATAGCTCAGATTGTAAAATAAGAGGTTAGTAAAAAATATATAAACCTCATTAATTCTATACCTGAAAACTTGGAAGAATATTTTTTTAAGAATAAAGCTCTAACTTAAGATACTATCATGTGAATACGAAATCAACCTTTACAACAAGATAAAACCACCACTCAGATATTTTATGAGGGTGAAGAAGGGCTGGTATTTAAACTTCCAACTTCCTATATTGCCAACAAAGCCTCAGGGTGGGAAAAATATGGCGATTATATATGTATTCATAATCCATAATCAACTCATTTGGTTAGAGGGGAGCTCAACAGCTCCTTCAGGAGGCTTAATTCCAAGGAATGAGAATAAGAACAGATAGACTGGATAGAAATGGGTCTTGGTGAACAAACTACTCAGAATTTGGAGAATGATAAAGAACTTAGACTCAAACCACAGTTTAACAAGATACTTGCCAACTCCCTGGATCTCTCTGCAATTCCAGAGGGTGTCTTCTCCATGTGTATTGGTCCTGACTGCACGCAAGATACTAAGGGCACAAGTTCTGGAAGCAGGAATGGCAGCTCTGGTTGAGGAATGAGTCACTAGTTGAGGTGAATGATGAGAGAGGAGGGAAACGGCTTTGGGCTAAGAGGCTGAATTCATAGAAGGAACTGCTGCATTAGAGGCAATGGCAGCCACTATGATACAGGTCTTTAAAAAGTCTTGGGATATTGATAGAATGGAAGAGGAGATGGGATGCAAATACGTAAGGCATGCATTTTGCTAGGAGAGTTGCCTGTGATCAATGCTGGGCACCCTGATCACAAGAGGGACTGGAAGCGCCTTCCAAGCTGCTCATATTACATCACTGCTCATACTCAGTTCAGCAGCGGGGTGCCAGGAACGTAAATCTCAAAGGGAAACTGGAAATTAAGAGGTTTTTGATACATAGGATAGGTGCAAATAGAAAAGTCTTAAGAAAGACCTAGTATGTGAAGATGCCACTAATACGAACATCTAAATTTTGCTAGAAGATATGGATCCCTTAAATGCTACAGAGAGAAGGGGCAGTCCACAGTGATGGATCCCACCCACCCCCCAGACCACACACAAAGGGTATGGGATACAAAGTACTAAAATTAACCTTCTGAGGGGAAATTTCTCCCAAATGAGTGAGGCTATGGAGTCCAGTTAGCTGATGCAGACTGGCTGGCATTCAAGAGAGACAAATCAAGATTTTCTTTTCTTCCCGTTTTCTTCCCCCAGTAATCCTGAAGTCTCTGGTAGGTCACAGAATGTGGCTCTTGCCTGTTCTCTACAACGTTCAGGGGACTTCGGATTTGTTTTCTAACTTCTGTGGGGGTGGTGTTGATGTGCTATTCTTATGTACGCTATGACATGTTTAAAAAGCAAGGTCCGGGACTTGGCTGGTGGCGCAGTGGTTAAGAGTCCGCCTGCCAGTGCAGGGGACACGGGTTCGAGCCCTGGTCTGGGAAGATCCCACATGCCGCGGAGCAACTAAGCCCGTGCACCACAGGTACTGAGCCTGCGCTCTGGAGCCCGCAAGCCACAACTACTGAAGCCCGCACACCTAGAACCCGTGCTCCACAACAAGAGAAGCCACTGCAATGAGAAGCCCGCGCACCGCAATGAAGAGTAGCCCCCACTTGCCGAAACTAGAGAAAGCCTGAGCGCAGCAACAAAGACCCAACGCAGCCAAAAATAAATAAATAAATAAAATTTTAAAAAAAGTATAAAAAAATAGATAAGGTCCTAGAGAGGTTTGGGTTAGATGAATACAGCCTGGGAAATCTGAAAGATGACATTGTTGCCTAAAATTAGAAGTTACCACAGGCTGCAGCTCCTGAAAAATCCCCTGACTCTCCCAGGCATTACACATGAGGTTCAACAGAGTAACAAATCAGGGAGGTCAGTTTCAGAGACTCAACCTGTCAGGGTGGCACCCCAAGACTGACTACATCTCTCGGGGCTGGACTCATTAACCGAGCTCATAAGACTAAGGTATAAACCAGAATGCCAGTGTACAAATTAACAGAGATATATCTGTCAGCATGACCAGAGCAGCCTCCTTGTAAGCAGCTGTAAATGCAAAGCCCAGTCATTTCATCCATCCATTGCTGGAAATGGATGGCTCTGGAAGTAGGACCACAAACAGGGACTCTGCAGGATGGAGCTGTCCCAGCCCTGGGCAGTGACAGGCACTGCCAGTGTTTGCCGCTATCCTTTGGTCACGTGTCCATGGTCAACCCCATTCTCAGGTCAAAAATTTACAGTCAGGATGTGTGGTCTGAGAGCCTGTCTCTCAGGTGGCTTTGTGTATCTATGCACTGATCTTTAAGGCTGACTTTCAGTTGTGTCCTTAGTTCCCCCATGGTCTCAAATACTGAAAACAGTGCAAGTGTAGTAAATGACTATAAATTTTAATAAACGAAGGGGAGCAGAATTTTGAACTTTAATTCCTTTGGAATTTTATTTAGATATGTTATTTTTGGACTTTATTAAACACTAATTTGGTCCTGTTTGCCATGTGGCCTACTATTAAGGTCTGCTGCTACTACTACTACTAAGGTCTACTACTAGGTCCCAAAAACCTAGATTTAGGGAAAAGCAAGTCACCCAGTAGCAATGTTGTGGATCCAGTATAGTGATTCTCACTTGACTCCCCAGGAACTCATTAAGGGTCCCCTAAACCTTGAATGAAAGCTACTACCCTGAATCATCTTGTTTTTAGATTTTTAACTTAGAAAAATCTATTTTTAACCAGCAATTATCAAATAAACATGTTCAGGGTAAATTGCCTTCTGACTGCTGCATCATGATCCTTGAATTATAGACACTGTACTGGAAATTAAAAGCAGAAAGGAACTTACTTTGCCAATGTTAGTATTGTCCAGGGCTGCATCTACTTCATCTAAAACAAAGAATGGAGCAGGCCGAAAACTAGAAAAAAATTATAATCGCTTAAGTTACAACTTTGTTTTACAAGACTTGGAGGAGAGGACTAAGAGTATTCAGGATAAATAAATAAAACACATCCTTTTGGATGCTTTTGTCTAGGTCACCAATGACCTCTATGTCGGTAAATGCAACGCTCAATTCTCAGTTCACATCCCAGGTGACCTTTGCAGATGGTACGGTGGGGGGGGTGGGGGGTGGGGGGGCGGGGCGGGGCGGTCCTCCCCGTTCCTCTGACTTCAAGGACAAGGACATGGCCTCCGCCCGGTGCCTCACCCATTGCTCCAGGCCCCAGTCTCCTAGCAGCTCCTCCTCATCTCTCTAACTTCTTGACACTGCAGTGCCTGCGGGGCTCAGCGCTTAGAGCACTCCTCCATCTGATTAGCTCCCTTGGTGATTTCATCTGCTCTGGAGGTTTTAAGTATCTTCTATTGATAGTTCTGACCTCTCTCTTTAACCCTGGCCTCACGGGTCCAACAGCTTCCTCAACTCCATGTGGGTGTCTAGCGTGAACTCGTGCAAAATCAAACTCCTCACCTACCCCTCAAACCCATCCCTCCTGTGGTCCTCTCCAGCTTAGTGAATGGCAGCTCTTATCACTCCCGTTGATTAGGGTCCCTCCTACCCCACGCCCTGTCTGCTCCCACACTGGTCCAACCCGCCACGATCCTCCAGTCTGACTGCTACACGAGTTTCCTAATCACATTCTTCCCTTAGAATTCTCCCCTAGAACATCCATCCACGTGACTTGCTCCCTTATTTTCTTCAAATCTTTGCTCAGATACTACCTTTTCAAATAGGCCTTCCCAGAAGACTTTTAAATATTGCAAACCCTTCCCTGTTACTATCACCATTCCCTTCTTTAATTTTCTCTATAGCATCTGTCATTTTCTAATAGTCTCTATATTAGAGAATTACTTTACTAATACACCTTATTTATCATCTGTCTTCCTCAACTAAAATGAAGCATCTTTGAGACAGGGAATTTGTTTTCTTCACTGCTGTCTCTAATGTCTATTTTTGAAAAAATATTTATTTGGTTGCGGCACACGGGATCTTTAGTTGCGGCATGTGGGATCTAGTTCCCTGACCAGGGATCGAACCCAGGCCCCCTGCATTGGAAGCATGGAATCTTAGCCATTGGACCACCAAGGAAGTCCCTCTAACGTCTGTTAACACCACTCGACACACAGTAAATATTTAATAAATATCTGTTGAATAAATGGGATGGGGGTGACACCTAGTATTAGTCTTATTCTGCTAAGATTTACTTCACACAGGCTCTTGTTTAAGTTCCTGCCTCCTGTTTTTCCCAAAGTCCTCCTGCATTAATGGCATTTTCTTTTCCTTTCCTGTAATTGCCAATTCCTTTTCCTTCTTGAGACCAGTAGAAAACAGCTGTAAAACTTTTATGTTGATCTTTCTGATCATGATAATAGAGAGGCAGCATCATCTATACCTTAGTTCTTCATCTAATGCTTTGAATGTCAAAAGTTAATTGCCTTAATTTTAGCTAACATTTTTCCCCTTGCTTTATTTTACAAACGTTAAGTGTCACCATCATCAGTGGAAATGAGGAGGTTAAACATTTTTTTCAGAAGAAATACTTTAACATTCCTTACTAAATAGCAGATCTCTGAATAGGGACAAGGAAAATAATATACAAGTTAGGTGTTTTTATTTTGTTTGGCTTTGTTGTTGGTACTGTTTTTTGGCAATCCTGATTTCACATCTGGCCATTTGATACTCCTTTTTCTCCTTTATTTTCTATGAAGCTGGAATATTAGTAGCTACTGATAATAACAAATTGAATAAAAATCTGTCGAAGACTGAATTCTCTCTTAGATTTGCTGCCTAAATTGTTACAGGCCTACAGCATAACCTGACTTGTCTGGCTGAAAAAAAGTTTTGTATCACGTACGCTAAATATGACTAAAGAAAAGTAATTAACAGATCTTCTGTAGGAAGGTCTATTTGGTTTCTGCCCTGATGCAAAATCATATAGCTCACTGTGACCTTACCTGTGCACAGCAAACAGGAGAGCCAAAGCTGCCACACACTTTTCTCCCCCCGACAAATTATCCATTGGCATGAACCGTTTGCCTGGGGCCACACAGTTATAGCTAATTCCCTCCAAGTAAGGCTCTTCTGGGTTTTCTGGGCTAAGAAATGCCTGAAACACATGTTATTTATTTAGCAGCATCAGAAAAGCTATTAGTAAATTTCAACATGGAATTGCAACAGAGTTTAACTACAAAATACTCTTGGTTAGATTTTCCTCCATTTTGATGGAAAAATATCAATGCCTGTAAATAATGTATTTAGCTCTATCTATATGTAATCACAGACAGCAAGGGTGTCTGGGGCGGGGAGTAGAGGGAAAGCATTCTAACATAAAGGATAAGGCCTTCCCATCAGGCTGCCATTCAAAGCTCAGAAGCATACGCTGCAGTCTTACTAAAACAATCTTCATTCAGTTCTTTCATTGGTCCTTTCATCAAATCTTTATTGATGAATCCTGTCCTTTGGTCTTACTTTACTGAAAATAAGTTATTTTTGGTGAAAATTCTAAATATATGATTCAGGATTACCTCAGTCATAAAAGAATCCCATGAGAAAGAGGGAAAAGCAGATAGATCAGATCAGATCTACATCTTTAGTCCACATTCAAGTCCACAGTATTTGCTGTGGATGCTGATCACGGAATGGAGAGATTACAAGGGGCACATCTAGATCTGAACGCTGCCTTTAGTTCTTTCCCTCTCCTTTGTTACTCTGGGCAACTCCACAGACCCCAGATCAACCATTTTCCCCAGATCATCTACATCACCCTAACTTTACTACAGAGATGGCTCTATAAAATCAAATTAGTACAGGTGACAGAATTCCAGAACTGAAAGAGAACCTGGAAACCAAATGCTCTAACCCACTCATTTTGCAGATGAAGAAGCAGGACCAGAGAGATTCTGACTTGTCCAGGCTGGTTAGTGGTGGAATGAGTAGGACCTAGAACAGAGGTCACTGCAATGACCAATTTCCATGAGCTGACTTTGCCCGGTAAGTGGGTCATTCAGATAGTGTGGTGGCGATTTCCCACCAGAAAAAAACCACACCACCAATAACACGAAGTTCCCACTCATATTTGAGGTGAAAAATACGTACTTGGGCACTGTTGTTTCTGCAGAGCTTCTTGTAGATCTGATCAATTGCGACTGAGACGTGCTCAAAACATTGGCTGAAAAGATTGTATCTCCTTTTTTTCACCTGTTCAAACTCTTGCCTACGTATTCTGGCTTCCTTTCTGCTGGCCTCAAAAGCTAAGAGAGAATCAATGTTCTTTATTTTGGAGACCACCAAGGGCTTCTCTTATTTCACCTTTAAAGCATAAAATATTTTTTAAACTAGATTTTGAGTTTGGTTGTCTTGAGTAAAATCTACCTTCAAAACACCTCAACTATTATTAATTCCAAGAAAATGACTTAAAACTGATGAGCCCTTTTTCTGGTAGGGCTGATTTTTAAATAATAATAACAAACTCCAACAGAGTATCTAATATGCCTCTTACGCTGGTATGAAATAAGACACTATTCTAAAATAATCAATACACCTGTCTTTAAATGAAAGCAGAACGCTTTTCAAAAGGAAGGAATTAGTGATTCAGTATTAAAAGTACATTACTATAAGATAATAGAGGAAAAAAAATATATAATAAAAACAAAGGTACAATTCAGGGGGGATTATTAGTAAATGTTATAGAAATCAAAGCTCCTAACACCCATGAATATGATATTGCTAACAACTAAAGCTTAATTTCACCGTCTGTGTACTCCTGAAACTTGTCTCTGACAGTCTTTAGGTTCTCCGGGGCTCTGAGGTTTGGGGCCGCTGTCCTCAGCAGGACATCTTCCTGGGATGCTACTTGTTGCCGTAGGAGTCTAAGGTGGGCCTCAATTTCTTTATCAGATTGTAGAGCCTATTATTGGCAAAGAACAGCAATGGTTAGCATGCCGTTTAGATCCGAACTGCTAAGGTACAATAATTAGGCACAGGGCCCTTCGGGATCTGGCCCGTCTCCCTCCGCATCCACTCCTGCCCTCCTTTGCGGCCCTCTCTGAGTCTGCAGTGCGGTCAGGTCACACTGCTGTAGCTTCCTGAAGTTGGCTGTGCTCTTTCATAGCTCTAGAGTCATAGATGCTGCTCTCTTGGAACGCGCTGCACCTTCATCTTTCTTAATCTGGCTAAAAAAGTAACAATTCACATATCACTTCATTTACTCGTTCATTAAAAAATATTGATCATCTACTATGTATTAGACACTGAGGATTCAGTGATGAAAACTATTCTGTCCCTGCCCTTAAAGAGCTCACAGGGAAGTCAGACATGCAAACTGGCGTCTGCAACAGCGCGAAACCCTCCACCAGGCAAGCACAGGTATTATGGGGCAGGCAGAAGGGATCCAACCCATCTGGATGGGTAACACTTAAGCTGAAACCTAAACAATGAGCAGAACTAACTTGAGTGAAGCGAGAAGGGAAAAAGTGATGTAGGCATCACCTTCCAGGAAAATTTTCTTGACCCCCTCCCAGAGGGGTTAATTAATATCTGATAAAGGTGACATTTTAATTCATTGGGAAAAGAATTATTTAGAAGATGTTGAGTAAACTGGTTAACTTACGTACCTTTTAAAAAACAGATTCTTACCTCATACCATATATAAAGATAAATTTCAGATTAATTAAATAGGTGAGTGAAAACAAAAAAATCACTAACAGGAAGAAAATATTTATAAATATTTAGTCAGTAATGTCGTGGGGAAGGACTTTCTAAATACGAAAGCACTGAATAGACTATAAAATAGATCAGAACTTTATTCTGATTGCCAAAAGTACCACAAGTACAATGAAAAGAGCCCAACAAATGCAACAAAATGTATTAGAAACATCTGAAATTAAAAGATGTGGTAGCTACTGCTACTTGGTGTCCATTCTCCATTTCTTCCTTTCTAACAGAGCCCATGTTTGACCATCTCCCTCATACGTCCCAGGAACCCTGCTTGGTCTAAAGCTAAGTCCATCCCACCCCCAACAGTGATTGGTCAGGAATGAACATGTGACCCAATTTAGGCCACTGTGATGAGAGGACAATTGGTAGAGCTTTGTGGAAAAGCCTTTCTTCAATCTTTGGAACAGCACCACTACAAAAGGCAGTCTCTCTCTTCTCTGAGGGTTGTGGTTGGGTGGCTGGAAGGCCAAGAAAGGCTACAGTCATTTTGCCCTCATGAGAGAAGCAGCTTCAGGACGAAGTCAAAACACAAAGCAAAATATGGCTATAGGGTTAAGAGAAAGAGTGAGAGCTGCTAAATTAAAGAGACCATGAAACTGGATTCCAGGTTTGTGCTCTGTAGCTGTGAAGTATTTGTCGCCTACTGAGGGTACTGCACTGGGACACAGACAGGGCAATTCAGGATGCTGGAGTATGTTGGCTACTTTTGTCTATTTCAGGACTTCTCAAAGACTTTATTATTCATTCTGAATCTCCAAGAAGGGAATAGACTTTCAAAACACTGACAGAAACTTTTCTTCTTCGGCAAGACATTGCATGCTATTGGTGTTCTACAGAACACACAGTAAGAAACGGTGATATAAAAACTTTAAATGTTTTAAACATTTTATGTGTAACCTATTTAGACTATTTCTTAAAAAACCATTAGGAAATCTACTTTCTCCCCTAAATTTATGCTCTATCATCTAAAATTATTCTGCAGTATTTAAATATTCACTATTACCATGAGTTAGTCATGAACAACAGAAATCTTTCAATTACCTTCAAATCCTCTCTTAGAGAGCTGTAGTCTATCTCAATGGCGGCTTCTTTTTCATATATATCCATTGTTGCCTGGGTACTTTCTGCTTCAGGTCCCAACTGAAAAACATGAAGCCCTTCCCTTGTTATCTGAAATGGCGATCTCTACTCATCTGTCTGTCCCAAGGCCTCCAGTTGATTGCCACCTCATGCAGATTGAAAGTTAAAACCCTTATGTTGGCCTGCAAGGCCACGATGGTCTGGCCTCTGCTTCCCCTTTAACTTTACTTTGCGCCAGTCTTCCTGGTACTCGCTTTGCTCCCACTACACTGGCCTCCTTGAACAGACCAGGCACACGTCCACCTTAGGGCCGGCACACTGCCCTCTGCCTGGACACCCTTCCCCTAGATGTCTGCATCTCTTCATCTTCTACGTTGTCTGCTAACCAGCTGCCTTCTCTCAGGACATCCATGGCCTCTGCATCTAACATTGCAAACTCTCCTCCACCAATACTCTCTATGCCCTTCCCTGCTTTATATTTTCTTTAGCCTACAGCATCACCAAATACATAAATATTTTATCTGTTTACCATTTTGTTTCTGTGCCTATCTCTCCCCTAGCAGAATGTGAAGGAAGGGATTTTTGGCAGTTATACTCACTGCTGTGGTCTCAGTGCCTAATGCAATGCTGACAACATAGCAATATATTTCAATTTCAATATATATCACTCTGAATGGAGAGAGGAATAGGAAAGAAGGGACAAATACATGAGCACTTACTCAGCTGTAGGCTGGTCTTTGGTGTAATGCTGATACCAAAAACAAAGACTTACAAATTAAGAGAAAAAAACCCCTTTGTCACTCACTCTTTTCTAGACGTTCTCAGCTGAAACAAACCCAATAAAACTACTTTTGGAATTAAGTCTATATTTTATGTAATATATTTATGTTAAAATGGTTCACAAGGAAGTGGAACTTGAATACAACATGTAATGCTGAATCCCTGAATCTCATGGTTCCTGTTGATGTGATTCAACATCGTGTTTTTTATTAAGCTTCTATATGAGTCATCTGATGCCTTGCTATTCAAAGTGTGGTCAGTGGGCCAGCAAGAGCGGGCCTCGCCTGGGAGCCATTAGAAATTCAATCTCTTAGGAAACAAGATCCCCAGATGCTTCATGTGCACAGTATGGTTTGGGAACCAGTGATCTGGTATAGTCTTCCCCACAATAGAAGAATCTTCTATGAGAATCCTGGCAGATGTAGGTAACTTACCCTCTGTCTGCACACCTCCAATGGAAGGGAAATCTCAGGTTCTACCTTACAATGGTTGTAAGACAATGATTCCTTACAACTGTTGTAAGACAATTAATTCTATTCGGCGATCCTTGTCCAGCCCTCTGGAGAGTCACAATTTATACCTAATGCCTTTTCTGTTTTGGGCTTTATACACTACCTTGTATAGCACCCCTATCACATGGCTGCTACTAGATGTCTTGTAAAATTTTAATCAGGGAACTCCCCACTAGAGGCCCTCCCTCTTTCTAGTAGGAAGTGTTCCCTAGTAGAAGAAATCTGACTCTGTCCTAAATCCCCCAGCCCTAGTATCCCCCTTAGGACCAAAAAGAACAAGTAGGGGCCGTCCTCTATGACAGACCTTCTTCTCTTCGAGGGATAACCATATTCTCCAAGACTTCTCTTCCCAGCACGACACGGTTGGGGCCTTTTCACTATCGTGGACACTTTACTCTCAAAGAGCACCATGCTTAGCATGCGAATGCAGTGTCCCAGTGTGGCTTGATCAGCACAAAGTGGAGCAGAACTATCACTTTTTCTTTTTAGATAATGATTCACTATTAATCCAGCTTAAGGTATTAATACCTGCTTTGAAAGAGCCCACTATGAATATGAAAGTCGTTCACGCTAATAAACAAATAATTTCACACTCATGATGGGCATGTTGGAGAATACTTCTGAAAGTTCACACTAACTGAAAGAATAGGACCAAAGCAGCAGCAGGAGTACTTAACCAACAGCATTTACCTAGATGTCAGTCATTACAACTGCTTCTTCCTCTGCACTATTCTATGACGAACCTCTTCTAAAATTACACTGCCTTTTAAACAGACTTTCCATTTCTCTCTATATTATTGTGAGTACTGTTTTTCTGCTCCCATCCACTTCTGCTGTTACAGATGCCTCCCTTCCCTCTCTCTGCACCCTTAAGAGCAGACACGTGGCCCTGAATGAGCCAGAGTTCTTCCCCAGGATTCTTCTAACTGAGAGGGGGCAGGGGAGAGGTGTCTTTCCCCTCTGGTCAAAGCTGGTGGCTATAGCTGCAGCCCCACGAGGAAAGCTGATCTGAAAAAATAAAGCCAATACATACTGAGCCAGAAAGAGTTCTTGACAGTGTTCAAATTCCTGGACCGAGTCACGTATGAGACTGCCTCCATTCCAGCCCTAGCCCTTTACCTGCCTTTTCCCCCTTTAAAGCCATCTGAGTGGGGTTCAGGACACTTGTGGCCAGCAAAGGGTCTTCTCCTTTCCTTATCCTTTCCTTACCTTCTATCTGGGATGTGATCTCTGCTAAAATAGAGAAAAAAGACTTCTGGCCGAGCTGCGCAGCTTGCGGGATCTTAGTTCTCCATCCAGGGATCGAACCCCGGGGGCCCAGCAGTGAGAGCACCGAGTCCTAACCACTGGACCGCCAGGGAATTCCCAAGAAAAAGGATGTCTGAGTATATCACACCAGAATTATGCTATGAGGAGTGGTCAATATTAGCAGGAGAAAAACTGTTTTACAGTTACTTCAAATTGAAGAACTCAAAGGACTGAAGGCCTCTTCTGGAGTAGAAATTGGATGGAAATGCATGGATTTCTGACTGCGGGCAGAGCAGAAAGGGGAGGAGGGATGTGGAAGGGAGACCACAGAGATTCACTAAAGAACTCAGAGATAATCTGAGAGGTAAAAGAAATAACTATTTTCACCATCCTCTGGATTGGCTAACAGTAAGATATTCTTCCTGAACTGTATAGGCATATCTTTCTTAACATGAGTGACAGAACTAAGGGTGTATAAACTTCCAGCCAGCCTAAAGAGTACTGTGCGATACAAATGTGACGAGGAAGAAAGGAAAGAGGCAAACAGAGAAACGTCCACCGCTGGCCGACGCTGGTCTCGCCCTCTGGCTCCGTGGGGCCTGCTGTTGCCTCCCCTCCCCCACACTCTCACCACCTGGACAGACTCAGTGAGGCACGTTTCTGCTGAGAGAGAACCACCTCAGGTTGTCAGTGAAGGTGCAGAGCAAGACCCCTCCACACACCGCGGACAACGTTACCAGAGTACAGAGAAGTGCTCACGCCAGCAGGCCACTGGCACCTGGCCTGTGGCTCACACCGCCTCCCCAGCACCCCTAACTCCAACAGGTTCAAGTCTCTGACCCCTCTTGGGCATCTGTGCACAGGTAAGAGACTCTGGTCCATCCTGTGGGGCTCAAAGGACATGAATTAGCAAGAGAAATAGAACTGCACAAAATGCCCAGCCCTGTGGCATGAGGACCATCCTGCCCTTTTTCCCTCCTAGAGACGTTTTTTCTGCCCCTAAAGGAGCTTCAGAACAAGAGAAAGAATCTGCATAGATGCAACTTCACTAAGCAGCCAAAGGCCTTACATTAAGTTCCACACAACTGCACATATTTTAAAATCATTTGCTAGAATACCTCCACTTCAATGATGTCATCCAGTGACCCCAACAAAAGAATTATTTCAATGTCTTGGACTTTGCAATCAAGCAACATGTTATGTTTCTCTAACCGCTTCTGTTCCAGAGAAGTTTGAAGGATTACAACTTTTTTTTGCCATTTTCCCACTTCCCTGTAAATACACAGATATGAAAAAGTGATTATATTTTACTAATTATGTAAAGTTGCACCAAGGAAGAAAAACATGTTATAAATGTACATGAAAAAAAAAAGATTTTTTCTTATGAGTGCTGCTAAGTTGCAGAGTTAGCCCATGGATGCTTGTAATTTAAACTTCAACACTCCTGATAAAGGCCATGAATATAATTATTTAATCCAAGGGAGGATTTTCAATAATAAACATTATTACTTTAATCAGGCTAGCACCAATACAGTGCTTTCCTAGTTACCTTATTTTTGTTTTAATTAATTAATTATTTTATTTTTGGCTGGGTTGGGTCTTTGTCGCTGCACGCGGGCTTTCTCTAGTTGCGGCAAGCAGGGGCTACTCTTTGTGGCAGTGCGCAGGCTTCTCACTGCGGTGGCTTCTCTTGTTGCGGAGCACAGCCTCTAGGCACGTGGGCTCAGTAGTTGTGGCTCGCGGGCTCTAGAGCACAGGCCCAGTAGTTGCAGCACGCGGGCTCAGTAGTTGTGGCTCGCGGACTCTAGAGCACAGGCTCAGCAGTTGTGGCACGCGGGTTTAGCTGCTCCGCGGCATGTGGGATCTTCCCAGACCAGGAATAGAACCCGTGTCCCCTGCATTGGCAGGCGGATTCTTAACCACTGCGCCACCAGGGAAGCCCCACTTACCTTATTTTTAAAGCTGTACAATTTTTCAAGCTGCATTTCTCTTTCAGTATAAGTTCTACATTTTAGAACATCAAACCAAGAGAAAGAGTCTCTTAGCAAGAGAAATGTCTTACCAGTTAAGTCATTATGCACCTGACAGTCTCAACTTTTTTTACTGCCACCACTAATGTAATGCCTTCTATCTTAATGAGGGCTTGGGAGTTTTACCAGTTGAAACAAGGTGGAACTCTAAAGAGGACCCAGAAGAAGGACCAGAAATGAAATTAAATAAATTAAGAATTATATGGTTTTTAAAAGTCTGATGACAGAGATGTGGTTCTGTTTAAACTAAATACGAGTTTTAAAAAAAAATCAAGAGTAAATGAACTTATTTCCGCTCAAAAATTTTAGACAAAGAATTTTCTGGCTGTATCTTGAAATACTAAAGGTCTTTGAACATTGTGGGAAATTGTGAAATGCCAAGAGGCTGAGCAAAAACAGAGCTCATTTCATCTGATCACTTATGTTTGTGTCAGTCACACAGGAAAGCAGATGTCACTGTGGTGCAACAAGCCAGCTGACTCAAAGTGTTATTGGTCATCATCATGGCAAACATACCTGCTTATTGTGTAACAGGTACTGTTCTAAGTACCATATGAACACTCACTTATTTAATCCTTACAACTATTCTATGAGGTAGGCACTATTATTATCCCCATTTTACCGATGAGAAAACGAAGGCACAGTAAATAAGCGGCGAAACTGGGGCATGGAACCATGCAGTGTAGTTCCAGATTCTGCACCTCACCTGCTATGCTTTGTCACACAGACAGACTAGCAGGAGACTCCCCAACAGGAAGGTACTGGTGTCAAGGGGATTTAGGGAAAGGAACTCTTTATATAGGTCCATGTTTTCACCCACCAAAAGGAACTATTCACTCTAAACAACTAACCACCTCTCTTGGTTTTCCCCAAACTGCAATGCTTGATAGGTGTGATGTGGGACCAAAAGCAACAAAGGGTGTATATTCAAATAATAAGACTTCCTATAATAAAATTCAAATTGATGGTAAACATCTTTTAAACTCTGATAAACTTCTTAGTCACCTATCAACTGCCAAAAACTTCTTCCGTTCCTCTTCAATTTGAGCTTGGACTTTCTCAGTGTTGGTAATCTGAGTGACAACTGTGTCCTTAAGTTGCTGCCGTTTCTCCATGAGTTCATCCACAATTTTCAGACAATTTTCTTCAGCCTGAATGGAGATGATTTACATTGTAGATTTACCATCTTCCACATTAATAAGGTCAATAGATCATTTTATTATTAATACAACAAAACCAGCCATTCCAAGGTAAACCCCTATCCTGTAGGCTGCCTGAACCTCTACCACAGAACGTGACCCACCCTTGTTTACACTTCCGGGTAATCACTACCTACCTTTCTCTTTCACTTCGGAGTCATTTCTCAGCTTGCTGCCGTCTGACTTCTGTTTCCACTGTCAGTGAAAATGTCCTTGCTACCATGACCTCTTAATTGGCAATTTTCCAGATTCTGACCTCTTGAAATTGCCATTTTCCAGACTTTACCTTTTCGACAACTTTCCTCACTTCCTTCTCCCTCCCTCTCTGGGGCTTCTGTACCACCACCCCTTCTGGCCTCTTCATAACCTATGTGGCCTCTCCTTCCAGAACTCCATCCTCGCCCCACTGCTCTTCACTGCCTTCCTCTCTGGTTGGAGCCTCACCCACTCACATACGGATTCAATTTACTCCCCTAAACCGGCCTAGACTTCTGTTATCTACGTCCTCTCTAACTACCTGCTGGAAATTGCTATTTAGATGTCACACAGGGAAGTCATGCTCCACAGGTCCAGAATTTTCTCTCCTTAATCTCTCCTCCTATCCACCAAGTTAGAATTCAGGACTCACCGTGTCACACCCCTCCCAATATCTAATAATTCATGAAGCTGTGTGGACTGTACTTCAAGTATTTCTCAAATGTGTACCCTGCCCCCACCTTCTATCACTATTAGACTTTTTCAGGAACTCAACAAATGTTTAATCATGGAAGAAAGTGATCATTTCAATGACTTCAGCCACCCATCATTAATTACCTTCTTTAGGTTATCGATGTCTTCTCTACCTTTCTGGATAGTTTCTTTTAATGTGTTAATCTTATTCAGTTTTTTCTTCAGCTGATTGCGACTATATTCAAGTTGAACATTAAGCCGAGTATTTTGTTTCTCAAATTCTAATCTAGTATAATAAAGTCAAGCATTACAAGTGGTAAACAGAGTCCTTCAATTATTTAAACTCTTTTTTAGTTTTTATTATGGAAAATTTCAAACAAATACAAACATAAAGGGAATACTATAATGAATTCCCATATAGCTATCACCCAACTCTAATAAGTATCAGTTCATGGTCAATCTTGTTTTATCTATAATCCCACTCATCACTCCTTCCCACCACTGGATTATCTAAAGCAAATTTCAGACATCTTATAATTTCATCTATAAATATTTTAACATGTATCTCCAAAAGTGAAGTGATTTTTAATACATAACCATAAACTACTATAGGTAGAAATGATAATAACATCTTTAATACCAAAATGCTATCACTGCCAAATTTCCTGGGTCTCATTAATTAAAAAAAAACTGCATCAGGATTCATACACTGCATATGAATATGTTTCTTAAATCCTTTAAAATCTATAGTTTCCTTCCCTTATCTTTCTCTTTAAGTAACAATTCATATGTTTATTCTTATTTAATTAGCCAATCAGTCTTTTCAAATAGCTATTCATTCACAAACTCCAAACTTGGGAATTTAAGAACATGTTCCTTCCTGATGTACTTTCCTACTTTGCTAGCTTCATAAAGTCCCCACAAAGAATTCCAGCATCAAAAAGACAGTCTCTTCAACAAGCGATGCTGGAAAAACTGGACAGCTACATGTAAAAGAATGAAATTAGAACATTCTCTAACACTATATACAAAAATAAACTCAAAATGGATTAAAGGCCTAAATGTAAGACCAGAAACCATAAAACTCCTAAAGAAAAACATAGGCAGAACACTCTTTGACATAAATTGTAGCAATATTTTTTGGATCTGTCTCCTAAAGCAAAGGGAAGAAAAGCAAAAATAAACAAATGGGACCTAGTTAAACTTGAAAGCTTTCGCACAGCAAAGGAAACCACTGACAAAAGGAAAAGACAACCTACTGAATGTGAGAAAATATCTGCAAATGATATGGCTGATAAGGGGTTAATATCCAAAACATCCAAACAGCTCATACAACTCAACATCAAACAAACAACAAGATTAAAAAATTGGCAGAAGATCTGAATAGACATTTTTCCAAAGAGGAAATGCAGGTGGCCAACAAATACGTGAAAAGATGCGCAACACTGCTAATCCACAACACTGCTAATCCACAACACTGCTAATCAACAACACTGCTAATCCACAGGGCAATGCAAATCAAACCCACAATGAGCTATCACCTCACACCTGTCAGAACGGCCATCATTAAAAAGAACACAAATAGCAAATGTTGGCAAGGATGTGGAGAAAAGGGAACCCTTGTACACTGTTGTGGGAATGTAAATTGGTGTAGCCATGGTGGAAAATAATATGGAGATTTCTCAAAAAAAGAACTAAAAATAGAACTACCATATGACCCAGCAATTCCACTTCTGGGTATAAATCTGAAAAAACAAAAACTCTAATTCGAAAAGATACATGCACCCCAGTGTTCATAGCAGCATTATTTACAATTGCCAAGATATGGAAGCAAACGAAGTGTCCATCAACAAATGAATGGATAAAGAAGATGTGGTTTATATATACAATGGAATATTACTCAGCCATAAAACAGAACAAAATTTTGCCATTTGCAGCAACATGGATGGACTTGGAGGGTATTATGCTAAGTGAAATAAGTCAGACAGAAAAAGACAAATAGTGTATAATATCACTTATATGTGGAATCTAAAAAATACAACAAACTAGTGAATATAACAAAAAAGAAGCAGACTCATAGATATAGAGAAGAAACTAGTAGTTACCAGTGGGGAGAGGAAAGGGGGGAGGAGCAATATAGGGGGAGGGGACTGAGAGGTGCAAATTAGTAGTTATAAAATAAGCTACAAGGATATATTGTATAACACAGGGAATATAGCCAACATTTTATAAAAACTACAAATGGAGTATAACCTTTAAAAATTATGAATCACTATATTATATACCTATAACATATAATATTGTACATCAACTATAACTCAATAAAAAAGCCGTATCTCTAAAAAGAAGAATTTCAATATCAACTGTAGCTCATACTTTCTCCACCCACTCTCCCTCACATAGCCTGCTAATATAATCATTCATTTAAGAAACATTTTAAAGCACTAATTGTATCAGATACTGTGCTAAATACTAGTAATACAAAGGCAACAACAATAATGATAAAAACAAAGAGTCATATTTAATGAGAGGTTACTATATGCCAGACACCGTTATAAATGCTTTTACATGAATTAACTCACTTAAGTTATATGACTCTCTGAAGTTGGTAATACCACTATCCCTATTTAACAGTTGGGGAGACCAAGGCACAGAGAGTTAAGTATCTTGCCCAAGGCTACCCACTTAGGAAGTGCTGGAGCCAGGCATGACACACTCAGGCAAGGGCCAAAGAATCCCTGCTCTTAATCACTGACCATGCTGCTTGTACGAGTGGTTAAGAACAAACCCTTCAGGGGTTTATTTCTGCTGCAGGAGGCAGACGCACAGGCTGTGTGCGAGTGGAACACTTCTTCACTTGGCTCCAGGATACCACTTTGGCTTTCGTCTCCCCTCACTGGCTGCTCCTTTAATAGTTCCTTCTTAACTCCTCAACTTGCTTACATAGCCTAGGATCTCTTCTCTCTTCTATCTACATTCATTCCCTTGGTGATCTTATCCAGTCACATGACTTTGAGTACCATCTGCATACTGACAATCCCCAAATTTATATTTCCAGCCTGGACCTCTCCCATGAATTCCTAACTTGTATGTTCAACTGTCTACTCTACTACACCTTCAATTGGATGTCACAGGCACCTCAAACTTAATACTTGGGATACATAATGGATAAGCTACTGTAAGTAATAAGAGGCATTAGCAAAGTTATCAGATGTTAGATAATTTAAAATTTGATACCATTTTTCTAAACCAGTAGAAGGCAACTAGGAAAATATCATAAAAATAGATACTAGTCATAAGAGGAAAAAAACTACAAAATATCTAGAAATTAAGAACACACAAGATCTTTATGGAAAAAACTTTAAAATTTTAATAAAGGATAGAGATGATTAGAATAAATGAAGATATATTCTATGTTCTTAGATGAGAGGACTTAATATTTTGAAGATGATCTCCCCAAATAAATCTATAAATCCAAAGCAATCTCAATCAGAGTTCCAGTTGTATTTTTATGATTGATTGGCAGAACTCCTTAGCAAGAAACTATATTGAAGTTCAAGCAGACTACAGAACAAGGAATATGACAGGGATAAAAAGGGGCATTTTATAAAGATAAAGGGATTAATTCAGCAAAAAGACATAATGATCCCAAATATATATGCACCTAATCACAAGGTTTTAAAATACATGAAGTTTAACTGACAGAACTGGAAGAAGAGAATGAGAGATCCAAAAGTACTTAGAAATTTCAACACTCCTCTCTTAGGAAATGCTAGACCAACTAGACAGAGAATCAGTAAGTACACAGAAGACCTAGCAACACCAATCAACTTGACCTAAGCGCCACTCAGAAAACACTCCACCCAAAAGCACAATGCATATTCATTTCAAGTGTACATGGAACATTTACTAAGATACAATACATGCCATGCTATCAAATAAGTATCAATCAATTTAAAAGGATTTAAATAATGCAAAATATATTCCTTACCACAATGGAATTATTAAAATAAAAATCAGTACCAGAAACATATCTAAATCCTCCCCCCACCACAACAATTTCTATTAAATTAAATAACGCTTCTAAACACCCCATAGGTCACAGAAAGAAACCACAAAGGATATTAGAAAATACCTTGAATGGAATGAAAATGAAATAAAACATACCAGAAGCAGTGGGATGCAGCTTAAGCGGTACTTAGAGGGAAATAAACAGCTTACATGAAAAGAAGAAAAGTGTAAAATAAATAAAGCAAGCTTCTACCTTAAAAAGCAAGAAAAAGAAGAGTAAATTAAACCCAAAATAAGTAGAAGGAAGGAAACAATGTAGTTAAGAACAGAAATCAACAACACAGAAACAGATAAACCATAGAGAAAACCAATGAAGCCAAGAGCTGGTCTTAGAAAGGATCCAAGGATCCAAAGGACCTCGAGCTAGACATCAAGAAGAAAAAAGACAAGACAAACTAGCAATATCAGGAATGAAAGAAGGCACATCAGTACAGATCCTACATAAATTGAAAAGAATAAAAAGGAAATATTAATAACTTTGTTAATAAATGTGATAACTCACATGAAATGCACAAATATTCCTTCCAACACACAAACTACCAAAACTCACTCAAGAAAAAAGATATCCTGAATAGCCCTGTATCTAATAAGGAAACTGATTTTGTAATTTAAAAATCTCCCATAAAGAAAGGTGGGTAGCCCAAGTGGCTTCACTTGAAAAATTTACCAAACTTTTAGGAAAGAAATAATATAAAAACTCTCCATGAGAAAACTCTCCATGAGAAAACTCCATTTTATGAGTCTGGCATTACCCTGATACAAAAATGTGACAAAGACATTGCAAGAAAAGAAAACTATAGGGCAATACTCTCATGAATATAGATACAAAAATCCTTAACAAAATTTTAGCAAATCAATCCAAAATATTTGAAAAGGATACTACAGCATGACCCAGTGGGCTTCACCCAAGGTATGCTAAGTTGGTTTAACATTCTAAAATCAATCAGTGTAATTCACCATATTAATAAGCTACCCCCCCAAAATAAAACCCAACCATACAATTATCCCAAAAGATAGCAGAAAAAGTATTTGACAAAATTCAACACTCATTCACGATAAAAAATTTCAGCAAACTAGAAACAGAAGGGAACGTCCTCAATCTGCTAAAGGGCACCTTGAAGTTAATGTCATACCTAAACGTTACAGACCTAATGCTTTGCCCCTAAGGCTGGGAATAAGGCAGGATGTCCACTCTCACCACTTTTATTCAGTACTGTACTGGAGGGCCTTGCTAGTGCAATAAGACAAGAAAATAGAAGGCATACTAATTGGAAAGGAACATATAAACATGTATGTGTATGTATATTTTCCCCCTTATTGTCATTTGTCTTCTCATTTTCTTCAAGATGCTTTTGCCATGCAAAAATTGTTTTTAAATTTCTATACATTTGCAGTTTATCAATCTTTTCTTTTATGGCTTCTGGGGTCTGTCATACTGAAAGATCTTCCCTAATCTGAGATTATTTTTTTAAATTTTCTTATGACTTATTCTAGTAATATTTTTATGCTTTCATTTTATTTACATTAAAATATTTGATTCAGCTGGAATTAAATCTGAGTCTAAGGAATGATGTAGGGATTCAAGCAGGTTTTTTTCCAGGATGCTAACAAATGTATTCCAACTGAGTTACTGAAAAGTGTATCTTTTCTCCACTGATGAAATGCACCTTTATTTTAAATCAAATTTCCCTTATAGATCTGAGTATATTTCTGGACTCTGTGAGCCAGTACCTCAAGATTTAATTAAGATAGCTTTATACTATGTTTTAAAATCTGGGAGTTCTAGTCCTTTCTCATTACCTTTTTCATATTTTTCTTAACTAGTTCTGAATGTGAACTCTAGAATCACCTTATCCAGTTAAAAAAAATCTTGTCCATACATGTATTGAGATGATATTTAAAGTACACTATAGATTAAATTAGGGAATACCAACTTCTTTACAACATTGAGTCTTCCTATGAAAGAACTAGTTTGCCTTTCCTTTTAATTCACATTTCTGTATATAATTCTCAGTCTTGTTTGAAGGTTTCTTTATATATTGCTTTCACATCTTAGTTTATTTATAAGTAGTAAGTATTTTACCTTTTCCCTCTCTACTATAATTGGGATATTTTCACCTAATATATTGTCTCCCTGGTAGTTTGTTTATAGAAAGGCTACACAATTTCATCCATATATGGATATTTACAGAAAACTAAATAAATTTTAATAACCACTGTGTAATTATTTCCCCATTCTCTTATTTTGTATATTTGTGCTTTCTCTCTTTAAAAAATTGTGGAATAAAAGAATTAGATCTCTTTATTAAAATAGGAATGATTACTAGCTATTTCTTGACAAACTGAAATGAAGACTACCTCTGGCAAATTCCTTTAAATTATGAAATAATAGTTACATTTATATAAGAGTAACTGCTTACCAACATCTTTTAATAAAAATACCTTTTTTGATCAATTTCTTGTTGCTGTTTAACATGTCTGTTCTCATATTCACGAATATTTTCTACACCAATTTCTTCACAGAAGTGTTGAAAAATATCATCTTCAACCTTTTAAATTATTTTAAACCAAGTGGTTTAATAATTAATTTTAAGAAAATACATAGACAATGCTTAAATCTACGTTTTTCCCACCAAGATTTTCCTGGATTAGGCCAAAGACTAATCCCAACAAGCATCACTGTACTCTGAAAAGTCAGTGCTTTCTCTTTCTTTAACTCCATAAACTACGCTTACCTATTTTCAAATTTCTTATTCTGAAAACTAAGTAAGAAAGCTCATAGCTGGCCTTTTAAGTGTTTTGCCCCTATGAAGTGTTTAATACAAAATCGGAAGTATTTCATTCACCAAAATATAACATGCTACATAAATACATAAAATATTCTTTATATTTGAGTAATACTTTATATTTGAGTAATACTCTTTATATTTGAGTATATTTGAGTCTTAAGCAGTGTAAAACCAAGAGGACTGAAGCATAGAATTAAGACTCAAAACACCTGGAACAACTAGAATGAGCCGTATCTAACAAAATAACATTTAACATTAATATTTTTAAAGCCCTGCATTTATGTACTATTATAGGATAAGAGAGACTTGTTTTAACAACAGGACATGTTAAAAAACTTTCAGATTTCAGTTTAATATAAATTAAATATGAAAGTGATATGACTGACACAACAGTAAGCTATAAATTGTATAAGTAGATAATCCAAGCCATGGAAAGTTATAGTTCTATGTGCAGAGTTCCAGGGTACTCTGAACTGGTCAGATAGTATTTTTACATTATTTTTTGTTCTGGGCATTGACAAATAACAGAGTACCCAAAGGCTGGTTACCAGAATTGGTCTTAGATCCATAGTAAATGTAAATAACTAGGGAATTAGGGGTATTTAACCTGGAAAAGAGATAATTAAGGGGCAACATAAGTGTAGTTTCAAATCATGTGGTAAAAGGCAGAACCAGAGGCAATGGGTGAAAGTTATTGAGCGATGGTGTGACAAACAACTTTTTAAGGATTAGGGATAAGCAACAGCGGAATGAATTAAACCAGAAAGTGTCTGTCACTTTATAAGCAGAGGATAGATGATCATATCTTTGGTGCCCCAGAGCCAAGCAACTGTGCCTGGCATATAATAAATGTTCAAGAAAAAATTACTGAGTAAATACACAACCTTAAAAGATGACACAAATGACAAAGTTCTTTCCTTCTTGGTGTTAAGGGCAGTGAGAGAAAGAAAGTGGCTGCAAATTTTACAATGGACAAGGAGAGGCTGGAGAGCTGAAGAGAATAACCATGTATACTAGTCATTTTCTCTTGAGATTAGCAATAGTGGTTCTCAAAAAAACACAAGGAAATTAATTTGGCAAACCAATAGAACTTAGCATTTATCAAACTTTGCTTTAGCACATATTGAAGAAGCCCTAAATTTGGTATCTGGTCTAGAACTATATTCCACATGCCATTTAGTAATAATATATCATTCATAACCTTATGTATCTTTCCTTCAAATTCCTCAATTCTTCGTTGCCGTTGTTTGATTCCTTCACTCAACATAGTACATTGAGACTCAATATTTAGCAGTTCACTTTGTAGCTGAGATTGTTCCTGATTACAAAAGAGAAAAAAATGTCTTTTTAACATGGCCATTTTAGCTTTATATAGTGAAGCCAAAAACATGATAGGTATCTTTCAGAATAAAAGAGAATCTGTGAGATAAGGTAAATTCAGGTACAACTGGATAACAACATTAACAACCATAAAAATAAAGTAACTTAAAGAACTATAATATACCTCAATCATGGGGAAAAGTATAAAAACTACATGGTGCTTTATAAATGTAATTCCTGAAATTCTATGTCCTGGTTCTAATTTCCATCAAATTTTATGTAAGTCTATGTTACCTGGTAAAAAGCAGCAAGGTGCTTCTTTTTAATTATTTCTAGTTCACTTTGCGAATATTTGAGTCGTGTATGAGTTCCTTGTACTAGAGTCTGTATTTGTTTCAAATCTGCTTCCTTGCGAAGTGTCTTCATTAAATCCTAAAAAGGAAGGGAAATATAAAAATATTTTATAACAGACAACACTTTTACTTTTCACAGTGCTTTCATATGACATAATTCACTGCTTTTTACATATAACCGCATCCACACTCCACCTGCCCTTCTTCTGATACTGGGCAATTAAGTACATAAGTCATCTGGAGTAACCAAGATGCCATACAACATCCTCAAAAACCTAACTATCTTCCTAACAGGAAATGGGCATGAAGATGAGGAATGGGGAGTGCATGTTCCACCCAAGGCACAAAAATGGCATAAATGAGATCATATGATATGTGTTGCCTTGTTTTTAGTGCATCCTTGTCTTGCCTCATCCATTTCCTTCTCCCTTCACCCACCCTATTACTCAACCAAATTAACTTGCTAGTATATGTTCTTCTGTGTTTTTACTCCAAGTCCGTATATGAAAACGTGTATACATACTCACCTATATATGTTGTTTTTTTCAGTCTTGTTTTACAAATTTGGAATCACATTAAACATGCTTTTCTGCCTCCTGCTTTTCTCATTCAGTTACTCACAAAGGTCAACTGATAAAGCTCTAAATTCACTCTTTTAATGGCTGTGTATTATTCCACAGTGTGACTGTAACAAAATTACAGTCTCGTAATGATGAGCATTCACTTGGTTTCCAGGTTTTTGCCAACACAAACAGTGCCGCAATAACATACTTGTATGTATACCCTTAAATATTGGTGTTTTTATTTCCATGCAATAGATTCCCCAGAGTGAGCTTAATGGGTCAAAGGTATTCATGTTTTTATTATACTAGCTGGTACCAACTGCTTTCCCAAAGGCTACAATTCACATTTCTATAAATAACGTTATGAGTATGTGTTTCTTTACAACTCTACCAGCATATACATTTTCCCCAAGTCTTACTGATATGTCTGAAGTAACACTAATTTAATTTGTGTTCCCCTGAGTACTATATTCTATATTGAGCATTTTTTCATGTTTACTAGCCATATGGATTTCTTCTATGAACTGACTACTCTTATCCTTTGCCCAGATGTTTCTATCATGTCTTTTTCAAGTCATTTATAGAGTTCTCTGATACTGCAGAACCTATAGTCTTCATTTTAAACTTAAAAAAAAATGTATCCTCATTTAAAATATTTTTTAATTCAAATTTTCAATCTATCTGGAATTTATTTTTATATGTCGTATTATGGGGCACAAAATTACTTTCCCTAGATGTGCCAATACCATTTACTAAATAATCTAACCTTTTCCCACCAAACTAAAACATCATTTTAGTTGTATATTAAATTATCACATACACTGGGCCCTATTCCTGAAGTCCTTATTCTTTTTCATTAATCTGCCCATTCCTATGCCAATACCACCTCAGCTTGGTTACAATGGCTTTTCATAGTATTCTGTATGCTGGTAACATACAATACTACCACAAGTTCTACCACACTCTCTTTTATTATACCTATTTTTTGACTAGTCTCAGGAAATTCTTCCTTTGTAAGAATTAGAGGATCATTTTATCAAATAAAAAATTCTTGGTTTTATATATATATATATATCTTTTATTTTTTTTAACTGCATTTTGTCTTTGGTGCTGCGTGGGCTTTTCTCTAGTTGCGCGAGCAGGGGCTACTCTTTGTTGCGGTGTGCAGGCTTCTCATCGCGGTGGCTTCTCTTGTTGCGGAGCACGGGCTCTAGAGCGCAGGCTCAGCAGTTGTGGCGCACGGGCTTAGCTGCTCCGCGGCATGTGGATCCTCCTGGACCAAGGATCGAACCGGTGTCCCCTGCATTGGCAGGCCAGGGAAGTCCTCTTGGTAATTTAAAAAATTTTTTTTATTTATTTACTTATTGATTTTTGGCCGCGTTGGGTCTTCATTGCTATGCCTGGGCTTTCTCTAGTTGCGGCAAGCAGGGGCTACACTTCGTTGCGGTGTGTGGGCTTCTTATTGCTGTGGCTTCTCTTGTTGCAGAGCACAGGCTTTACGTGCGTGGGCTTCAGTAGTTGCAGCACGTGGGCTCTGTAGTTGTGGCTCACCGGCTTAGTTGCTCTGCAGCATGTGGGATTTTCCCAGACCAGGGATTGATCCTGTGTCCCCTGCACTGTCAGGCGGATTCTTAACCACTGCACCATCAGGGAAGTCCCCCTCTTGGTTATATATATATATATATATATATATATTTTAAAGGAAGCACACTCTCCTTATGACTTTTGAGTGGTCTGTTCTCCTTTTTTTAAAATAATTAATTAATTAATTAATTTATGGCTATGTTGGGTCTTCGTTTCTGTGCGAGGGCTTTCTCTACTTGCAGCAAGTGGGGGCCGCTCTTCATCGCGGTGCGCTGGCCTCTCACTATCGCGGCCTCTCTTGTTGCGGAGCACAGGCTCCAGACGCACAGGCTCAGAAATTGTGGCTCATGGGCCTAGTTGCTCCGCGGCATGTGGGATCCTCCCAGACCAGGGATAGAACCCGTGTCCCCTGCATTGGCAGGCAGATTCTCAACCACTGCGCCACCAGGGAAGCCCTCTTGGTAATATTTTAATTGAACTTGCATTGAAGTTATATTAATTGGAGGACTTCTAACCCAAGAATATAGTATGTCTTTCCTTTCAGTTGTTTTGTCCTTCAATAAGATTTATTTTTCTAATAGTTACTGTGCCTTTATACTTATCTTTATTCCTACTGTGAGCAGGAATTCCTATTCCTATTATTCCCTTTTTAGATGCTTTTTGATAGTATAGAGAAAAACTACACAGTTTTGTTTATTTATATAGCCCTTCCATTATCTTATTAAATCTAGTAGTTTTTAAACTACAGTCTTATTATCAGCAAAGAGTCAATTTTTCTCTTCTTTTCAAAAATTTATACAAATTATTTCATTTTGTGACTATATTTAATATAACTTCTAAGATCATGTTAAATAATAACAGTGATAGCCCATATCTCTACTTCCTGATTTTAACTAAAACAGTTTTTATGTTTTACCATTTAGCAATTATTTCTGTTAGTTTTGGGTAAGAGCTATTTTTTATTTTATTGAAGTGATTTCCACCAATTACTCTTCTACTTAGAATTTCAATTAGGACTAGCTGCTGAACTTTATCAAATGCCTTTTTATGTATGATCATATGATTTTTCTCCTGCCTTTAATTTGTTAATGTAATGGATTATGTTGATCGATCACTTAATACTGAAATACCCATGTATTCTTAGAAAAAATTCCATTCAGCAGATGTATTTTTCTTTTACTACATTGCTAAATTCTCTATAGTAATATTTAATTTAGAAATTACATATTTATACTCACAAGGGAAGCCAGTCTTTAGTTTTATTTTTTGTAGTATCTTTATAATATTTGATATTAAAGTTATACTGGGGCTTCCCTGGTGGCGCAGTGGTTAAGAATCTGCGGACCAATGCGGGGGACACAGGTTCAAGCCCTGATCCGGGAAGATCCCATATGCTGTGGAGCAACTAAGCCCATGCGCCACAACTACTGAGTGTGCACTCTAGAGCCTGCGAGCCACAACTACTGAGCCCATGCGCCACAGCTACGCACCTAGAGTCCATGTTCCACAACAAGAGAAGCCACCGCAATGAGAAGCCCACATACCGCAACAAAAGCGAAGAGTAGCCCCTGCTCGCCGCAACTACAGAAGGCCCACATGCAGCAATGAAGACCCAACGCAGCCAAAAGTAATAAATAAATAATAAATTTATATTTAAAAAAGTTATACTACCTTTAGTAAATAAACTGAGAAGTTTCCATCTTTTTCTATGATCTAGAACGGCTTATGTAACATTAGAATTATATTAGACAGAACTGAGCTATAAACCCATCTGGTCCCAGTCTTTTTCTTCTTTAATTGTGGCAAAATATACATAAAATTTACCATCTTTATCATTTTAAAGTGTACAGTTCAATAGTGTTTAAGCACATTTTCATTGCTGTGCAACCAATTTCCAGAACTCTTTTCACCTTGCAAAACTTAAAACTAGACCCATGAAACAACTCCCCATTCTAATCCCCCAGGCCCTGGCAACCATCATTCTACTTTTCTGTCTCTATGAATGAGACTACTCTAGGTACCTCATATAAGTAGTAGAATCATACAGTATTTGTCCTTTTGTGACTTGCTTATTTCACATAGCTAACATCTTCAAGAGTCATCCATTTTGTAGCATGTGTTAGAATTTCCTCCCTTTTTAAGGCTGAATAATATTCCATTATATGTAGAGACCATATTTTGTTTATCCATTCATCTGCTGATGAACACTTGGGTTGCTTCTACTTTTTGGCTATTGTGAATAATGCTGTTATAAACATGGGTGTACAGGTATTATTCCAGACCCTGCTTTCAATTCCTTGGGGTATATACCCAGAAGCAGAATTGCTGGATCATACAATAATTCTATTTTTAATTTCCTGAGTAGCCACCACACTGTTTTCCATAGCTGCTGCACTATTTTATATTCCTGGAGTCTTTTTTCAATGAGAGATCATTCAACTAACCATGGCTTAAAAAAATGTGTTTTTTTTTTTTTTTCTCACACAAAAGCAGTCTACAGTGATGCAGCTCCTCAACAATGGCATCAACTTTCAGCTTCTTAATACAATGGTTTTTATACTCAAGCTTGCTGTTTCTTGGTGCCAAACTGCTGCTGCATCTCCAAGCCTCTTGAATGCGTTCCAGTCAGGAAGAAGAAAATGCAAAAGATAATACCAACATTCCCATTTATATCTCCAAACCTGCCACAGGGCCACCACTAGCTACAAGGAAAGTTGGGAAATCAAGTTGCTTTAGTTTTTTATGATTCTACAATAGAGGCAAGCAAGGAAGGAAAAGGTTGTGGATAGGTACTGGGCCAACCAACTACACCACTGCCTGCCACTGCCTCATTTTTCAAATGTTCCACTTTTTTTCTGGTCGATCTTGGCAATTTTTATTTTTCTGAACATCATCCTTACAGATTTTCAATTTTTTTTACTATATAATTATTTGCTTGTAAGATTCTCTTAAAATTATTTTAATTTTCTCATTCCTGATCTGTACATGATTACTTCTAACTTTTCTTCCCTTCATTGGAGTTGCAAAGAGTTTATCTATTTTATTAGCCTTTCAAAAGAACCAGCTTTAGATTCATTTTTCCCTTTTCTATTTGGAGTTTTCTATTTAGTTAATTGCAGCTTTAAAAATTTCCGTTATTGCTGTTTATTTTGTGGTGGTTCTAATTTCTTAAAGTAATAAATTACCCTATATTTCATCTTTCTTCTTTAATAATGAAGGTATTTTCCTTTTGATGTAGCTTTACTGTATCTCAAAGATTTTGTATTCACCATTTTCAAGACATTTTGTAACTTTCTTCTTGATTGCTTGTTTGATCCCCAAACTATCTACAAGTACGTTTCTGAATTTTTATGTAGACAAAGATTTTTTTGGTCACTATTTCTATTTCATTAAATTATGATCAAGATGACGTATAAAAATCTCTACTTTAAAAAAACTATTGAAGTTTCCATTGTGGACAAGCATATGATCAGTTTTTAGTGTTTCATAGTTATTTTAAATAATATCTCACATTTATTGAGCACTTATTGTTTTGCAAAGTTTACATTAACCTACTTAATCCTCTTAACAATGCTATGAAATAGGTACTATTATTATCCCCATTATTATTGATGAGAAAATTAAAGCATAAAAGCATTTAAGTAACTTACTCAGAGTCACACTGCTAATAAGTGTTAGAAATAGAATCTGGATTTAAGCTTATTGATTGTATTACCAATTCCTCTAAGTTACTGTTTTCGTCTACTAGATCTGTCCAGTTTTGAAAGACATACAGTGAAATGTTTCACTATAATTTCATTTTTATTAACTATCCTTGCTTTAAATATTTAGGTACTATGTGCTGCAAAGAGGTTTAAAATGGAAATCTTGTTTTTTAATATATAATGTCCTTCTTTATTCAATTCATTCAATAAATATTTATTGAAAGCTTACTATAGGTGAGGATTTTTAACCTTAAAGTTCACATTGTCTGATATTGTCACTCCTGTTCTTTTTTGTTTGCATTTGCCAGGTGTTCATCCCATAATTTTCAACATTCAATTTTAAGACAATTTCTTACAAATGACATTTAGCTGAGTTTTGCCTTATTTTAAGCTATGATGATCTTGGTCTTTTAATGGGAAACTTAAATCCACTCATGTTTACTGTAATGACTAATAAACAAAAATTTTATTTCCTCCATCTTACTTTTTATCTTTTATTCTTTTCATGCATTATTTTTGTTATTTGTTCCTGTGTTAGTGTACTTTTAAACACTCTAGTCCCACCAAGATACAATCTTTAGAATATTCTTACTTCTTCATCTCCTCACAGATAAGACCTCTGGAACATATTTACTTCTGTCTCCATCTCTAGTTCCCAGGTTTTGCTGAGTTAGTTTAGCACTATTCATTTATTGTAATTAGGTCTGTTCTAATCCATGTGTTGCTTAGAGTACTTTCTCTGGTATTTTTGTCACATGGAGTATGTGCATGACATTATCTCTGAATCTGCTTATCTGCAGATTCCTGAAAGGTAAATGATATCTTGGGATGTAGCCCTTTTCCCTCAGTTGCCTATAGCTGTTATTCCAGTCTCATCTAGTTTTGTAGTCGGATACGAGCTTGATTTAAAAAAAAAAAAAACACAAGGAATATTTTTTAAAGGGGGGTGGCGTATTTTCGTATTTTAGCCTTGCCTCTAAAACCTAGGACTTCTGTATTAATGTGTGGCTTTTCTCATTAAACCTACATGGAACTGCGTGTGTCCTTTCAATTGGTAAATTAAGGTGGATCCTCAGTTAGAGACATTTCTTCTTTTTTGTTTAATTATTTCCTCTCCTCTGTGCTCCCTTTCCTCTTTCTGAAACTTATTATTCTCTTAAAGTCTCTATTTTTCTCATGATTTCCTTAGCTTTGTGATTCTTCCCCCTCATTGAGATACTGTTCCACTTGGTCTTCCAGGTTATTAATTTGGTTCTCAATAATGGCAAATAATACATTTATTAGTGCCAGAAAGTCTTTTTTTGTGTGTGGGGACAGAGAGAGGGTTGACACTACGTTGCATTTCCTTACTGCTACTTTTTTGTTCAAGTGTTGATGGCTCCTGGAACACCTCAAATGCATTTGTGCATTTCTTTCCCTACTGAGGATCAGGTCTGGGTATTAAGGTATCCTAAATGGCAGCTGCCCCACAAGCAGTCTCTACACCCAAAGGCCAGCAATTACAACAGAAAACTGTCAGTGTCCCACTCTGAGACGGAGGAAAAGACGTCTCTCTGGTCTCTTTGGCCTCTCCCAAACTCAGGAATAGGGAGGCCACAACCTACTAATATTTAGCTTCATGGGGTTCAAGACTACGCATATTCACATGGGACAAATATTTAACCTCCCCCCAGGATTCCCCTATGTCCTGATTCTTCTCCCAGCACTCTTCAAACATCAACAGAAGCCCTGCATCAGCTTTTCTTGGTGGCCTCCCCCAGAACCCAAGACATCATTTGCACCCAACTCCCCACTAGGTTCAGGTGAGACACACAGGTAAAGAGCTTAGTATAAACATGGATAGGAAGCCAGATTCATTTCAAGTTGCCACCTTCCTAGAACTTTCTCTGTGCCTAGGCCTAAATTTGTAAAATCTTTAGAAGCTGAATATTTATTTATATATCTTACTTAGATCAAAACATAATTTGCAGTCTTATGCTTACAGAGAAAGATTAAAATTAGCGGAGTAACCTTGCCAGAATATCTCCTTGAATCAAAAACTGGTCATTTGTATACACAAAGGAAGAAAGCTAAATAGGAAAAATAAATAATCTAAAAGCATTCTACTGACTTAGTATCTGTTAAGGTTGACATTTCAAGTTAAGTGTGTGTGTGGGATTACAATATTCAACAAATGATACTTTGGAAGGAAGCATTATTGAATTTCTTTTGTCATTTTCAGAAAGAATAAGGTCTTTCTGAGCATGACACTGAAATCCAGAAATTATAAAAGATTAATAAATTTGGCTACATAAAGATTAAAAATACATGTATGATAAAACAAGGTCAAATGTCAAACAGATACTGAATGGCAAAAAGGAATAAACTTTTGATACACACAATATGAATTTCAAAAGCACTAGGTTAAATGAAGAAAGCATAACACAAAAGACTACTTACTGTATGATTCCATTTATATGAAATTCTAAGTCAGAAAAAGCTACAATGATAGAAAGTAGATTGGGTTGCCAGGGTCCAGAGGGTCCAGGGGGTACAAAGGAGCCCAAAGGAATTTTGGGGGGGTTATGGAAATGTTCTATATCATGATTTTGGTGGTGGTTACACGACTACATACATTTGTCAAAACTTATTGAATCATACACTTAAAATTGGTGACTTATTGTATATAAATTACATTTCAATATAGCCGACAAAAAAAGTTGAATAGAGAATATATTTCTGGGGCTTCCCTGGTGGTGCAGTGGTTGAGAGTCCGCCTGCCGATGCAGGGGACACGGGTCCAGGAGGATCCCACATGCCGCGGAGCGGTTGGGCCCGTGAGCCATGGCCGCTGGGCCTGCGCGTCCGGAGCCTGTGCTCCGCAACGGGAGAGGCCATGGCAGTGAGAGGCCCGCGTACCGCAAAAAAAAAAAAATGGGGAAAATATATTTATAACATGAAATACTGAAACATGAACATGAATATATTTACAACATACATGACTAAAGGGTAATTTATTTATAATACAAATAATTCTTAAAGTAGGTAATAAAATAACAAATACCTAATAGAAAAACATGCACAGGAAATAAATAAGAATTTCACAGAAGAGGACTTCCCTAGTGGCGCAGTGGTTAAGATCCACCTGCCAATGCCTGGGACATGGGTTCCAGCCCTGGTCCGGGAAGATGCCACATGCCATGGAGCAACTAAGCCCAGGCGCCACAACTACTGAGTCTGCGCTCTAGAGCCTGCGAGCCACAACTACTGATCCCGTGTGCCACAACTACTGAAGCCCACGTGCCTAGAGCCTGCGCTCTGGAACAAGAGAAGCCACTGCAGTGAGAAGCCTGCGTACTGCAATGAAGAGTAGCCCCCGCTCGCTGCAACTAGAGAAAGCCCGCACGCAGCAACGAAGACCCAACATAGCCAAAAATAAATAAATAAACAAATAAGTTTATTTTAAAAAAAAGTTCACAGAAGAAAAAAATTACAAAGAACCAATAAATACATGAGTCAATGCTCAACCTCAGTTATTAAGAATTGCATATTCAAACAATTAGATTACACTTTTTTCTTTACCAGATTGGCAAAGATTAAAATATTTGTTAGTATCTAGTGTTGCAATCTAGGAACATACACACTCTACTACAGGTTTCTTTTGATGGGAACTTAGCTGTATCTATCAACATTTTAAATACACACATCCTTAGACCCAGAAATTCCACATGTAGGAAATCATCTTAGAGGTACAAGTAAAGATATAACAACAAACATTTATATAATGCTTAGATTTTTGCCAGGCATTGTTTTAAGTATTTTACCTGGAATATCTGATTTAATCTTTAAAATAATTCTACAAGGAAGGTCCTTTTATTATCCCCATTTTACAGATGGGAAATTAAGGTACAAAGGGGCAAGGTAAGTTGCCTAAGGTCATACTGCTGCTGGTAAGTGGCAGAGTCAGGATTCAAACTCAGGCAGTGTGGCTATAGGATTTATATTCTTAGGCACTGTGTTATTTTCCCTCTCTAAAGAAAGTTTAATGCTGCATCATTTGTAATAGCAAAAACCAAATGTCCATTTTTAGACTCTGGTTAAATAAGCAAAATCTATATAATGAAACGCCAGGCAGGATTCATTAAAAATAAAATGGTTCTCTATATGCTAAAATGAAAACATGTCCACGTTATGGTATTCAGTGAAAAAGCTTGCTGCAAACACCATCAATAGCAAAAGTCCATAATAAAACAAATCAGAAAAATAACACATATGCTTGCATACACAGAGTACATTTCTGGAGGTTATGTATCAAACTGTGTTTAACAAATACCACTGAGATGTAAGGATGGGTAAGGGAAAGATTTTTATTTTTTACTTTATTCCATTCTGCATAATTTGAATCTTTTAAACTATAGGCATGGTACTTTTATTACCCAAGAAATTAGCTTAAAAACACAATTACTCTACTTGGTATTCTACAATTTTTACAACATGGATTTACCTTTAATTCTTGGATTAGCTGAGTTCTCCTGTCTCTTAAATTCTTTAATTCTTTCTCATCCCAGCATCTAGCCTTGTATTTTAAGTCACTTGACCCTCCAGAGATGACTCCAGATTTTAAAAATAACGTTCCATCAAGAGCTACTGTCTGTAAAAATTAAAAATATTTTACCTTGGAGAAATGTACATAAAGATAAAAACAGAACGTAATATGACAACTTTCACAGCTGAGACTTTGTAGATGAGAAAAACTACTTACTGAACTCCACTAATAAGATAACTAGCTTACGAGGGACACCAGCCAACAAACTCAAATACAAAACCCTGTTTTGCTAAGGCCCAAACAATTCTAGGCAACAAATTAGCAGCAATTTAAAAATTTCAAAATAAAATTATATATTAGTTCTAAACATATTCAATATTGAGAAGAAAAAACCAGGAGTATTTGTATTTAATATCTCATAGTTTGTATTATATAATACTGTATTTTAAAGAATCTGACATCACATGTCAAAGACATACTAAGAAAACAGCCTTAGTTACTTTAGGATATCAAAAATATCACATTCTCTAAAATGAATATGAAACTGGGACCAAGAAAAAAACTTAAATGGAGTCAAAGGTATAAAATAGCTTAAAGTTTATAGCCCTATGAGTAACCATATGCTTTATAGAATAAATGAAAGCAATTCTCAGTGTTCTGCGAATGTTTCTAATCAATTAGTCAAAGCAGAGGAGACAGGCTGTGGAGGACTAAAACCACGTAATGTGAACTAATTTTAAAAAAAGCTGACAGGAATCTCATTCATTCCTGCATTCAGTCAAACATTCTCTTTGTGGCTGCTGTGTTTGAAACATTCTATACTGGGGACTGGAGTGACCAAAAGGGAGTGAAATATGGTACTGACCCTTAGGGAGTCATGCTGGTAGGAAAAAGAAACATATAAACATATCAGTACAATGTAAAGTATGAGACAATAAAAACACAGAGTAATCTGGAAGCTTAAAACTTGGGTGCTCCAACCCAGCCTGGAAGGTTCACAGAAGGCTTCCAGTGGAGTTGAAGGCGTTCACTGTATCTTATCAGAGGTACTAGTTAGAAGTACATTAATTATATTTAACAGAAAACTTAGTTTATTTCTCTCTTGCAATTACAGAGGTAAACATTCCAGCGTATGTATGGTGGTTGCATAGTTAACAAAAAAAGACTCCTATAATATTGCTCTACCATCCTTAGTACTTGGATTACTCCTCAAGGGAGACAGGCTTCTTATTTTCTGGAAGGCCCTGGGGGCTCCCTCCCCTCCCAACGGTTAGCTTGGCAATGAGTTTTCTCATCAGGTCTGAACTTTGGAAGGACACTAGATCTCTACTGGATACCAACAGCCATGGCATGGAAACTGAACTCCTGTAGATAAGCTCTGGTTGGTCTGGAAAGCAGCTTCCCTGACCAGGAAGCCCACTGTTACGTGATCAGCTTACTCCTCCGACCTCCCCATAAAAATATAAAGTGGTATGGAGGCAGCTTCCCCCTCCTGGAACACTTTTAGCTCACGCTGTTTCTGCCTGGCCAAAGCCCACCTCTGTGGAATGAAAGCTGAGGAAATACACAGGCTCCACTGCTTCTCTGCTTTTAAGTTGTTCTAAATAAAGCTTACTTTACATCTACAGTGTGTCACTAGTGATGTGTGTGTCAGTGTTTCTTTTATGACAATCTCAAGTCATTTTGTAGTCCAAGACGACTCCTAGAGCTCTAGCTATGTGTCTGTATTTCAAGAAAGAAGGGAAAGAATGAGGCTGGTAGACAGGGCAGATCACAGAGTTCTCAGTATGTCATCACAGGAAGAATGTGGATCAAATACAAATGAGGACTGATGGGGCTTGTGGAGGGGGCTGGGGGATTAGCACTGAACAGTCTAACAGCAAACAGGAGAGTGAAATGGTCAGATATGAACTTTAAGTACACCAATCTGGCAAGTATCTAGAAAATGGGGTGGTCCAAGTGAAGCCAGAGGTGATGGTATGAAATCAGCCAATACCTACAGTGAAGAAAAGGAAAAAGATTTGAGAAATATTTAGGTGGTATAATCAGAAAACCTTGGGAACTGTAGAGGTTACAAGGAAATCCATGAGGAGAAAACAGAATTTCATTGGTTAGAATAGTGGTACTAAGAATTGAAGAATACAGGAGAGGGATCAAGATCTAGAAAGAAGAACCTGAGTGTAGTTTTATACATGATGATTTTATAGTGCTTGTGGGCTAATAGTTTACTTATTTATAATGTATATCTTGACTATTTCCTAAAAGAAATTATTCTTTTATAGATTATAATAAAGATTATTATAATAAATATAAATATACAATAAGATAGCTACAAATAATAATTAGAAATAACACATTATACTAGGTGAAAAAAGAACAAAGTATAAATAATTTAGACTCTGATGAGAAATCAGTAAATTCGATCAAATAAGTAGGAAGAAGAAAAATTATTCAATATATGATGTAGGGACCGGTAATTAACCATTTAGGGGGAAAAAGCTAATACTTACATCTAATAATACATATTAAAATGAATTCTAGATTAAATTAAAATATAAAAGTGATACGATTAAAAAAAGTGAAGTTAAGTAAATATATTTTGATCTCATAGTAAAGACTCAATTATACATACACCAATACCTATAAAGGTTAAGAGTAATATAGTTGATTATCAAATATATGGCATATATACCACAATACTCAGTAGATCTTTCTAGGGTATGGTTGCCAGACTTAGCAAATAGGAATACAGGATGCCCAGGTAAATTTGAATTTCACATAAACAACAAATAACTTTTAAATGTATGTCCAAACATTTTATCTGGCAACTCTATTCTAGAGGACATGTTAGGGATGGTTATTTTCCTTTTTGAGCTCTTTTTCCCAAAATGAACATTTATTAACTTGTGTTTCCGATATGTAAAAGCCAAATGTAACACAAAGGAAAAAAATCCATGGGCTGGCTTGGAGAGAAGAGAGAGAAGTGTATTGAGAACTTTGAGCTAAGAATCTGTCATAATACACATGGTGTTCTAATGCCAACTCTCTCTTCCCAGCCATACTTGGGCAAGTCAACTTCCTGTCTCAGAGCAGAGGGACAAACGGTGTTCTGAGATTCTTTTTACTTTCATTGCTTCGTTGGCTGCTGCTGTTGTCATGGCAACCATTTACCATACTGTGCTTGACAGAGTGCATTTATGCTATTCAATTCTATGTTTCAACCCCGTGAGGTAAATATGATTTCCATTTTATAGATTGGGGCTTAAAGATATTAAGAAACTTGCCTAAAGTCATACACAGGGACTAAAATTCCTAAACCAAAAGTTGGTCAAACATCTATGTCCATGTTCTTTTTTTTTTTAATGTCCATATTCTCAATAACCACCATGTTATAGACCTTCAATTCTAAAAATGCAATGGGCAACAATTCATAGAATTACAGGGGTTTTTTTTGATAGTTTCTAGGTTTATTAAAATAATTTACTTCTTCTAAAAGTAAATTTAGTATCAAATAACCTATTTACATTTGATTTACAATCAAATTCCTATTCTGGAAGGACTATAATTTCTATTTCCAGCCTGCAAATTCCTTAACTTATAGCTTACAGTGGTTGCTCAGTGCAGTAATCCTATGCCTACTTTGGAGGTTGCATTCCTGAAAAAATACCACGGCTGGCACAACTGGGATCTTATATAAAACAAGGAGTTGGAGGAATTTTTAAATAGCATTAAATAAAAGTTCCAGAGAACATGGCTTAGGAAAAGGAGAAATTTTTTGGCATTAAAAATTTGCCCTGAGGGCTAACCAATCATTCCACTGAGCCAGCTTCAACTGTTTCAAGAAATACTGTTTCAGTGTTACAAGTAGATCCTCCATAATTTTTGTGTTATGCAGATTATACCTAGTTTTTAAGTTGCCTTTCACTGATATGGAAAATAATATACTTTAACCTTTGCTTTTATTTCTGAATGGGTAAAATATTCATGAGTTCAAAATCCAAAAAATACAAGAGTAAAGAGTAAGAAATCTCCCTGGCATTGCTAGACACCACCACCCAGTTATCCTCCCCAGAGGTAATCGATGCTGTCAATTTCTTATGTATTCTTCCAGAAATATTTTTGCATAAACAAACACACACATATATCTCTTCTTTCCCCATTTTTTACATAAATGGTAACATACTACACTCTAGTCTACTTATTACTTTTTTTTTAACTGAATGTATCTTGGAGATTGTCTGACACTTGTATATAAAGAGCTTCATTCTTATTTAAGGTTGCATAGTGTCCCATTCTATGAACGTATTATAATTTTATTGAACATAGTCTTGTGCAAATTGTTTCCAATTTTGCTTGCTACATACAGTGGTTCGATGAAAAACTCTTTATATATATCATTTCATATACATGTGTATGTAACGTTCTGAAGAAGTACAACTGCTAGAATTGCCCTTCACAGAGCTGGTACAAATTCACACACCCACAGCAGTGAATGCAAGGGTCTCTTTCCCCATAAAGTGTTATCAAACTTTTTTATGTTGATCAATCTCACAGGTGAAAATAGTATTTCAGTGTAGTTTTAATGGGCATTTCCCATATTTGGGGGGTTTTTTTGTCGTTTTTTTGGTCACGCACATGGCATGCAGGAGCTTAGTTACCTGACCAGGGATCTAAGCCGCGCCACCCACTCCCCACCCTGGCAGTGGAAGAACAGGATCGTAACCCCTGAACCACCAGGGAACTCCCTATCCAAATGTTTTATGCATCCTAAAACACAGAGAATATTCTTCAAGTGGAATAACAGTAATAGGAAGAAGATAAGACTCCCTGGAATATACTTAATGTAAAAATATGACAAATAAACCTGATTAAAATTTTGAAATAACGATAAGAACAAAATACAGCCTCAAGGGGTAAGGCATGTTACTGTGGACAAGATATAATCCATAAATATATGTTGAATGAAGGAAGGGTTAAACACAATCGTATTTTCATGTGACTTCTTTAAATTGACCACACAAATCTTCAAAAATCAATTTTACAAATATTCAAAAATCAATTTTACCATAGTTAATTAGGTAGCAAAATAAGGAAGATACTGTAGTCGCTCACTTATTACACCTGCTTAAATTTAATATGTAGAAATCAATGACAGTGATTACTAAGACAGTGATCACATTATCATTAAGATAATTATAGATATAACTACTAAAATGTATGAGAAGTTAATCATATTAGACAAGTCAATACATTTAATACTGGAAATTCCTATCCTTCATAAGAATAGCCCAAACCCCCCCACTTTGTGTTAATTTGCGATTCTGGACATTCCAGATCAAATACGTAAAATGACTAGTAAATAAAAAATGACTATCACTTTTTGAGAGCTATTTCCTAGGCACTATAAAAGCATTTTGCATGTTATTACTTATTTTAATCCTATAACTCTATGAAATAAGTACTATTATTTCCCCAAATTTAGATGAACAAACTAAAATTAGAGGTTTAGAAACTTGCCTAAAGTCACATAATTAATTACTAAGTAGTATCACTGGTCTTACGCCATAGTTTATGCCCTGAGGCATTGTGTTACATTTCATCACAGATGTAGTTTTAAGAAAAACTATGTCAGATAATTCGAAGAATTTAATACTGCTTAACTAAATACAAACTCTATTTCAATTGACAGTAAAACAATATTTTTAAAACCAAAATTACTCCCTTGAGAGACTGGTATCTAGTAACCTCGTTTCAATTGTGCTGTTTCTACAACTTCAAAATGTGTTAAAACCTTGAATGTGTAAAAGGACAGTTAATATCTCCATTGAGCTATGGAAGAATTAACCCAGAATGTAAAATAAGCACCTAAAATCTTTTCTGGTATTCAGAAACACACGTATCATATATGTAAGTACAGGGAAAATCTGAGATTCGACAGGGGCATTTATTGTATATAGAGTAAAAAAAAATTAAGAGCTTTAGGCTCTCACTACAGTAAATCTAACGTCCAAAATATGATTTATGATTTGGGGAAGTATTAGAGAAATTAATTTTTTGAAAACTGAACATTATAAAAACTACTGAAGCCATTAACATCTTAGGTTCTATTTTAGTTTCCCCTACATAAGAGAACATATGAAAGCATATATAGATATTTGTGTGTGTAATATGTTAGTCTTATAAATACTGCTTCAAATTATCCGAAAGTACAATCTAAGCCTCTTACTTTCCGTCTTTCAGGTCCATTGAAGGCAATATGCCTTGCTTCTTCCACAGTCTCACAGACAAGGCCATTTCCACACACAAACTGAATTACTTTCTTCAGCTGAGGAAACTGAGTCTTTATGACATCAATCGCCATTTTACAGCCTTTAATCTCCCGTAATCTTTCATTGATTGGTTTGATCTAAACGGTTTAAAATATACTTGATATATTAGGTGTATTAAAATAAAAACCAAACACTCAGTACATTCTTTTTCAAAGAATATACATAAGCATGAAAGCAAATGATTAGTAGTATGTACTTATACACAATAAAAGTTTGACAAGAACCTGATGAACAATATCCCACCTTTGGCTTGTGTAATATTTTTTAAAAATACACTTCATCAAAAGCCAGAAGATATAATTTCTAGATTCAACTCTGTCACTAACTAGTTGGGATAAAGCAATAGATGAGAAGCCCTTCATGCTCTCAAAATCATAAAATCTAGTGGGAGATAATACCCATTTACATACTTTCAAAAGAGTGGCACAACAGCATGGAACTCAGAAAATCATTTTAGGCTTAAATGATCAGGAAAGCTTTTACATCTTCTTTGACATGACTTTTAAGTTGGATCGATAAAGAGATCAAAAGATGTCTGCAATATATTACTGAAAAACAGCAAGTATAATTTCATTTTTGTAAAACAAAACAAAGGGAAAACCCTATATACAACCAAAATATGTGTGTGTGTGTGTATATATATATATATATACATATATATATATACACACACACATATATATACACACACATATATATATGGAGCATATATTTATATAAATTTGTATGGATGGAAGCAATCTAAAATAGTTGTGATAAAGGAATTGAGCACTGAGATGAGGGAGGAGTATTTCCTTTATATTTGATACACTTCTGTATTATATTTTTAAAAAATGAGTGTGCCTTGAAAAAACTCTTAAGCATGAAATACATAAAACAGAATTTTAACAGGCAGATGAACTAGGTTAAATAGTTTTAGTGGGCAGAAGGTATAAACAAAAGTGTGAAACTACAAAAGGCCAAGTCTGAACCATTAATACCCAGTTAGCATTTGCTGAGCCCCTCCTCTGTGCCAGGCACTGTGCTAGGTGTACTACATGTAGTGATTCCTTGCAAAAATACAATAAGGTAAGGACTAATTCCTCCACTTCACAGATGATGAAACTGACACTCAGAAAAGTTAAGGACAAATCAGTGAGAACTAATTAGAAGGAGGGCTACCATTTAAACTCAGGTCAGTCCAACTCTAGGGCATGTGCTCCTAACCACTATGCACACTGCCTGCAGTTCAGGGACTTGAAAGCTGGACCAAGTAGAACATTTTCTTTATTAAGCAATGAAAAGATCACTGAAGGATATCAGCTGTGATAATGATGGAGTTTCTGCCTCAGGAATTTAAACTTTGGATGCTCTAAGGCCTTTCAATACATACCTCAAGGTTCAAAATTTGGCTTGCTCCACACCAAGAGCTGACATGTATATTTACTGGACCACATATTTACAACTGAGACTCTGGGTTGGCATTTCACCGACAGAACATATGTCTTATCCATCTCCTATACTTTGCTATAGGACAAAATAAATTGCTGGCCAGTAGGCAGAGTGGTGCACTGCTAGAGCAATGTCCTTGAAATCACCAGGGTAAATTATGGCAAAACTAGATTAGGAAGAAATGATATGAAGGCAAGAAAGATAGCACCCACTTGATACTATTCTTTGCCTGCCAATACATTAACACCAGCCATTTGAATGAATGACTAACTGGCATCCAACTTACGATTTTTTCAATCACTACCATAGTCTCAGGCAATAAAGACACACTTTAAAAGACAGAATTATATCACTACTAAATACTAAGGATTATAAATTACTTACATCAAGGTAATCTAAAGCAAGGAATGTCTCAGGTTCAGCTCTTTCCTCCTTCAGAAATCGAATACAATCTTTTGCTACCTTTTCAGAGGCTACAACAATGGCAAACATGTACCGACCAAGAAGTTTAGTAACAGCCAGCTGGTATTTCTTATGTATAGGATGACACAGGTCAAGCAGTCTTCCAAACTTAGCAGGTTTCAAAAAAGGAGAGAAAAACAAATACATTAATGAGGAACATATAATTCATTGTTTTCTAATGTAACAAAGCAGCATAGACCAAAAACTAATTTTCTAAATTATAAACATGATAATTTAAGTCTCATTCAAATGGAAATAAATTTCATTATGAAATATCCATTTAGGTGTGTCACACTTCATTCAACAAAAGAGTAATAAGGAGGGATTAGTCATACCAAGGTATTAAAATATTTTACAAAGCTAGCAATTAAATAGTATTCATTCATTCCCTTATTTATTAAATAAGAAACTGCTGAGGCACCTACTACATGAAGGCACTGAGCCACAAACCGGGTAAACACGCCTGAGTAAAACATCCTCTCTGACCTCACAGAGCTTTCAGACTAGTAGGGAAGGAAGATATAAATAATCAATAATTGCATGCATGTACAAAGTAGAGTTATAACAGGCACTGTGATTAAGCACAGAGAGCTCTGAGAATATGTACCAGAGACGAGGTTGACCTGAGAAGCCAGGGAAGGCTTCCCACGGAGAAGTGTTTTTGGGGATCTGAAGACCGGTCAAGAACCAGACTGAAGTTCAAAAAGTCTATTAAATGTCACAATGCCAACCGTCCTGTACCAATGCTCCCTAGAATGTCTGCAGATTCAATTTTACATCTTTAGACTCTTTCTTCAATGTTAGGTTCTACTTCGAAATACCAATTTCTTCATGATAGATCATCATTGTCTTTAATATTTATTACCTTGGTCTTTGTTCTTCTCAATTTACCTATGATTAACTCAAGCCTTACTTCTAGGTCAGTAATTTGATTTTCAGCTATGTAATCCATTCCTTGTTATTTGCAATTTATTATTAGTTCAGCAGTGTTTGTTCTTGATTTGTCTCCTTAGCTCTACATTTTTCTTTTTATTTTATTCCGTTTTAGCTCATATTTGAACCTGATTTTATGAATTCAAGTTCTTATTAAATTGTCCACAGCACAGAACACTTATGGGGGATTTTGTCCTGTAACCTTCTTCCACAAGGCTCTTTGACTTCTAAAAGCCTTTTAAATTATTCTTTCTTTTTATTATTATATGTACCTATAGATGCCATATCGATTCTCTTCACCTTCCCTATATTTAATGTGGGCAGCTCTGGGCAAAGCTTTTATTTTCTGTGACGGATAATTTTTTTGATTGTCTCACCTAAAATTGAGATGGTTATCTCCTCTGAGCAACAGATGATGGACCAAGTATTTTTTGTTCTATATTCTAAGTATTTTCTGATCTATTTCCCATCATCTAAGGGCTTAGACGGCAGGGGTAAGAGAGCTGTGCTAAGGCTGTGCATATGCTTTACTTGAATACCTGAGTTTTGTTCTTTCTTCTCAGTTTTTAATTAATATCCCATACCAAGGTTTCTCTCCTTGGGGGAAGAGAACAAATCCCATTTTTGGGGAGAGGGTTTTGATTTGGCTTCTCAATTTAACAAGGAGCCCTAGAGCCTTCACTTCCATCTAAGAGAAGCAGAGGTCCATGTTCTCCGATTCTATTTTAGTGATAATTTTTACTCTAAAGGAAACAAACATATGAGTTTGCTTCTTTCTAGATTAAGGGATAATAAGTGAGAATTCTCAGGAATTAATCGATGTATCAGTTTGCCTTCTGCATAATTAAGAACAAGCAATGCTATACTTCAATCTTTTTAAAGAAATTCTGGACTATTACCATTTTCTGAAGGTTATAGCATGATGTATGAGCCCCTTTCCTCTTTTGGTTGTTGAACTAGTTTCTCACTAGTTTTTGTCATTCTCCTTAGTATTAGGGGAAGAATTCTGTGACCCAGCCTTATTCCTCCATCATTGTCTAGAAGTTAAGACTAACACTTAAGAGTCAGAAAGGCAAAAAGGATGCTGTAAAGGAAACGAAGATGGGAGGCCAGAGAGACAGGAGGAAAACCAACAGAGTGTAGTATCATGGAGGCCAATGGACAGGTGTTTCCAAAGAGTGCAAGCGGTTAACACAGGGTACACTGGTGTCAGTGACAAGAGAGTGAGATGCCAGACCCCAATTCCGAAGGAAACAATTCTGTGAGGCTGACTCCCCAAGCAACAGGTTAGTAGATATTGCTGTACTGGGGCTAATGAAATACACTAGTAATACTGGATAGCAGTCACATTTGGAGAATAAAAATTCACTGTTTCAAAAGTATGCCAACAATGTCTACTGAAAAAAATATTTAAAAAAACCTGAAATCATGAAGAAATGAGGTTTGAGGACATGTGTCTATGGGCGACAGACTATTTCATGCACCTGTGTCCTTTGGGGATGTTGGCCATACCTGGACTTTCTGGGTAATGTGTTCATGTTAATGTTTCTCCCCAATAATTACTTATCTATAGACATTACTGGGAGTTATTTACATTTTACCTCAGTTATTTACTATTATGTTTTAAATATAAATAATAAAACACAAAACTTATAGATTTCTGAAATAACATTACTTCCTATTAATGGCAAAATTTTAATCCCAAATAAGAAAGCTTAGCCTTTTTATTTCAATTACCACAGAATCTGGGTGAAGTCTTTTAAGGTGTTCCAGAACCTCTGCTCTCTTTTGCTGACGTTTTCCCTCATGGTTATCAATTCCAGCATTCTGCAGTTCACTTCTAATAAGATTCAGCTCTTCATTAACTTCAGACATTCTTGATTTTGTCTTTTCAATTTCATCCACTAGGGTTTCCTCTTGCTGTTTTTTCTCTTTCAAGAAATTCCTACACAACAGTAACAATAATACATTATACAGCAAAAAGAAAACCCAAAATTTAGGAATTACAAGATACAGTATACTCTAGTCTGGCATTGCAGGGGAATGGAATAATGCTCTATCAATTTTAAACGATGAAAAATACAATATAATAAACTTAGCACCAAACATGGACAAAAGATATTTTAATCATTCTTTCTTGATCCAAAAGATACATATTTCTGGATTCTGAAAAAGAAAGGATAGGTCACTATAACCAGAGAAATCATCATAAGCTTAATGGTAAGTGAATGCCAATTAAAAAGAAATTCTTCGTGGTAGAATACTTAGGTGGTGCTAGCTTTCATGACATACATTTATTATAAAATATCGATACCAAAAGAGAGTTTTAAGTTTCACCACTGTTAAACATTTATATTTTCAGAACTTAAACCTTAGTGGTCAAGGATAATTTTTAATTATCTACAATGAAATAAAAAAACAATGGAGGACAAAGACATTATGATACAGTGGAAGTATTCATCTGATGACTATACTACAAATATCGAGACCCCTGAGATACAAGAAAGCTGCAAGGAATTTGTTTTTACTATACTTACATGCATGTTTTTATATACTCCTCCAACTTCTCTATTCGCTTTTTATGATCTTCTATTTGTTCTTTTATTTGTTTTAGATTTCCCTAAAATAGGAAATGAAATCTGAAATCAATTACAGCAAATCCAAACAAAATTGATTACTTTTCACTATATGCCCAGAACTTACTATAACAGCATACATTTTTCTAAATTTGAAATATATATAACCACATGAAAATTCTTATAAGAGCACATTTTAACTTTGAAAAGGCAATATGGTACAGAGCTTTGAGGTTTCAAGGCTCAGGGTTCAAATCCTGGCTCCATCATTTATGTCCTGGCTGGAGATACCTGATCTCCAGCAAGTTTACTTTGGTAACTTCAAACCCCAGGGAGATTATTTTCAAATATCTATATACAGTTCTTATCTCTCTCTCAAACTAACTCATTCAATAAATATTTATTCACTGCCTACCATGTGCTAGGAACTACAGATATAATAATGAACAAGACAGAGTCCCTGCTCTCAAGGACTAAGGTTTGGTGGGAGAAACAGACAAATAAGTAATTCCAACAGAGTGGCTCAGTACTATAATTGTATAGGAATCTCTGAGGCAGCTATAGGCTTGTGGAAGGAGGGCTTCATGCTCCACATTCACCTTATCACCAAGTCCAAGGATTGTGGTCGTCTCCAATTTGTTTCTCACCTTTAACATTCTCCCTGTCTCATGCATCCTGCACATGATAGCAAGATTAATCTGTCTTACTCCATTACTAAGTGATCTAAAACCAGGAGTGTACAAAAGTAAAAAACACAATTCTTTTTCAGTATACAACAGCAAAAAAGAGAAGAAATACCAGTTTTCAAGTGGTAAAGGATAAAATATACCATGAAGTTAATGACCTCATTTTACTCATTTATCACAGAAATTCACCGAACAAACATCTACTATGCTAGGTGCCAACAGCTATAAAAATGATTAAGATACAATTCCTTTTCTCCAGGGACTCCCACATTTTGAAATTAGAGTCCCCATATTGAAATTCTGTTATCTCACTTAAGAATTCCATTCAGGCTTCCCTGGTGGTCCAGTGGTTAAGAATCCGCTTGCCAATGCAGGGGACAAGGGTTCAAGCCCTGGTCTGGGAATATCCCACATGCCGCGGAGCAACTAAGCCCATGTGCCACAACTACTGAACCTGCATGCCTAGAGCCCGTGCTCCACAACAAGAGAAGCCACCGCAATAAGAAGCCCGTGCACCGCAGTGAAGAGTTGCCCCCACTCACTGCAACTAGGGAAAGCCTGCGTGCAGCAATGAAGACCCAATGCAGCCAAAAATAAATAAATAAAATAAATAAAATTTAAAAAGAAGAATTCCATTCAAAGAGACAGGAACAAGATTAGCTAACATCAAGGACCAAGTTTAGTCAACTGGAAACACCTGCCTCTGCCTTTACTCTGGCCAGTCCCAGGGCTTGTGTCAGGGCCTGGATGCTCCGTTGGACACGTCATGGGGGATAATCAGACTGCCTTGACACCAGGCATTCTGGATTCAAGATGCCAGCTGATCATGCCAGTTGTCTAGAAAAACCAACCCCTGCCCAGCCCCTAGTGATCTTGGATCTGTGGAAAGTTATAGCCCTTTCCACCTGGGAACCACCAGTCCTGTGGGAAACCAAGTATGAGTACAGAGTTTTTCATCTCTTTCCACCCTGATATGTTATTTCTTCTGTCAGTGTTTTTCTATTCAAAAGACAACAGAGATTCAATCAACACTTACCGACATCTACCAAGTACATGGGACTTACAATAGGACACTATTACGAATCCTGCCTTTAAAAAGCTTCCAGCCTAATAGAGCTATACCATTAACTGTACTTTTCCTCCAATCTGATAAAAGCCCTTAGACAGAAACAGATTAAGAACAATGGGTGATTAGATGAGGAAGAAACTATTTTTCAGGGTTTTTTTTTGGTGGGGTGGGTAGAAAAGGCAAACCAGGGAAGACTTTGTGGTGTGGGTAACTATTGAATTGAACATGTAATGATGAGTAGGTTTTTCAAAAATTAGCATGCACAGAGGCAAAAATGTGCAATGAGAAATCAGTGTATAATTTTATAATGTGATACAAATTATACCAGTGTTTTAAAAGTAATTACTGATATGTTATACATTTTTCTCCTTCCACAAAATGTCCTCTCTTCTACTCATATGATTATCAATATATAAGTATATTATCATATACTACCCTTCATATTTGTTTGTATTTTCATCTGCTAACTCACAAAGAGACTACAATGAGAGGCATACAGTGTAGGATTAAGAAGGTTCATTCTGGAGACAAAGTGTTTAGAATCAAATCCCAGTTCCTCCACTTACTAGTTCAGTCAAGTTAACTATCTCGTGCCTTGATTCCTTCATTTTTAAAATTCATTAATCCAACAAATACTTATTATCTGCTCTAGATCAGGAACTATTCTAGGTGCTTGAGATGTACCAGCGAACAAAACAAACATCCCTGCTCTTGTGCAGTTTACATTCTAGAGAGGGACAGTAGACAAACAATATGCAAATTAAACAGTATGTTAGGAGATAAACACTGGGAAAAACAGAGCTAGGGTAAGGGGAGCAGAAGTGCACTGGGGACTACAATTTTAAATAGGGTAGTCAGGGTAGTAGGTCTCATTGAGAAGGCAACATTTGAGCAAAGACTTACAGGACATGAGAGTGTTAAAAATTAAAAAATGTAGGGAAAGCATGTTCCAAGCAGAGGAATAGCCAGTGCAAAGGCCCTAAGGCAGAAACATGTCTGATACGTTCCAGGAGGCCATTACAGCTAGACCACAGAGAACAAGAGAACAGAAAAACAGGAGGTTTGAGAGGTAAATTGGGGTGGAAGGGGCAAGAAGATCATGTAAGTCTATGTAGGGCACTCCAGGACTTTGACTTAAACTTTATGTGCAAGGGGAAGTCACTAGAGGACTTCAAAAAGAGCAAGTTTCATGATCTGATTTAGATATTAAAAGCATCACTCTGGCTGCTGTGCTGAGACTATTATGAAGGAGACACAAGAGAGAAAACTTTCAGGCTACTACACTGATCTAAACAAAAAACAAAAAGATGGTGGCTTGGACCATGGTGGTAGCAATAGAAATGGAGAGAAGTGGTAAGATTTTTGGTATGCTTTGAAGGTGGAGCCAACACAATTTCCTAAAAGAGTAAAAGATGGACTCCAAGATTTTTGACCTCATCAACCAGTAAGACTGACTTGTCATCATCAGAGATTGGAAAGACTATGTTTGGGGTGCATTTGGGTGTGAGCAGAAGTTCAGTTTGGGACTTAAGTTTAAGATATCTATTCAATACCCAGAATGAAGATGATGAGGAAGCAGCTGGATATATGAGGTTGTGAGCTAGAAATACAAACTTGGGAGTCATCAACAGATGGTATTTAAAGCTATAAGAATACAGAGGGTATGGCCAAGGTGGAGGAGTAGGAAAACCCTGAATTCACCTCCTTCCATGAGCATACCAAAATTACAACTACTTATAGAGTAACTATGAGAAAAACCTGAAGACTATCAGAAATGATTTGCCACAAAAAAAGATATAAAGAAGGAACCACGAGACAGGTGAGCAGGGCAGAGACGTGGTACAGTCAGGACCAATACCACCGGGTTGGGGACTCATTAACAGAAGAAATATGACGATCGTAGAGGTTCTCCCCAAAGAGCAAGGGGTCAGAGCCCCACATCGGGCTCCCCAGCCCGGGGGTTCTGCACCAGGAAGGTGAGCCCCCAGAACGTCTGGCTTTGAAAATGAGCAGGGTTTACATACCAGAGAGCCAGAGGACTGTGGGAAACAGAGACTCTCTACTCTTAAAGGGTACATGCAAAATCTCATATGCTCTAAGTCCCAGCACAGAGGCAGTAGTTTGAAAGCAGCCTGGGTCAGATCCACTTGCTGATCTTGGAGAACCTCCTGGAGAGGCAGAAGGCAACTGGGATTCTTCCTGGGGACACAGATGCTAGTGGCAGCCATCTGGGGGAGCTCATTCTATTGTGATGACACCAGTGCTGGCAAGCACTGTTTTGGAATCCTCCCTCTGGCCTAAAACTGCCCACCAGCAGGCCTGCACTGGTCATGTGGGGTCCAGGCCCCACCCACCAGCGGTCAGCAGCAGCCCTGGGCCCTCCCAAGCTGTGCAGCCAGCCATGCAGGACCTGGCCTCACCTATCAGTGGGCCAGTAGCAGCTCTGTGCCCTTTAGGCCGCACAGCCAACCACATGGAAGCCTATCTCACCCTCCAGCAGCCGCAACCACTGCACAAAGTAGGGCCTTGCAGCCAACAGGGCCAGGGGCCTGCCCCACCTACAGCATGCCCAAGTAGTTACCTCCTTGCCAACAGAAGGGTGCATGCAGCCCACACAGGGGGCACCAGAGGGGAGTGTGCTGCTGGGCCCCACAGGACATCTCCTACGTAAGGCTACTTCTCTAAGATTAGGAAGTAAAAACAACCTACCTAAAACAGAGAAATATACACAGAGAATTAGGTAAAATGAGAGGACAGGGGAGTATGCTCCAAATAAAGGATTAAGACAAAACCTCAGGGGACTTCCCTGGTGGCGCAATGGTTAAGACTCTGCGCTCCCAATGCAGGGGGCCCGGGTTCGATCCCTGGTCAGGAAACTAGATCCCACATGCATGCCGCAACTAAGAGTTCACATGCCATAACTAAGGAGCCTGCCTGCCGCAACTAAGGAGTCTGCCTGCTGCAACAAAGGAGCCCACGTGCCGCAACTAAGGAGCTGGCGAGCTGCAACTAAGGAGCCCTCAAGACACAACTAAGGAGCCCATGTGCTGCAACTAAGGAGCCCACATTCTGCAACTAAGGAGACTGCAAGCAGCAACTAAGACCCAGCACAACCAAATAAATAAATAAATATTTTTTTTATAGAAAGACAAAACCTCAGAAAAAGAACTAAAGGAAATAAAGAGGAGCAATCCACCCCATAAAGATTCTCCAAGGTAATGATCGTAAAGATGCTCACCAAAATAGGCAGAAGAATGGGCAAACACAATGAGAATTTCAACAAAGAGTTAGCAAGTATAACAAAGAACCAAACAGATTAAGAATACAATAACTGAAATAAAAAGTTCACTAGGGGACTTCCCTAGTGGTGCAGTGGTTAAAAATCCGCCTGCCAATGCAGGGGCCACGGATTTGATCCCTGGTCCGGGAAGATCCCAGGTCTGGGAAGATCCCAAATACTGCAGAGCAACGAAGGCCATGCGCCACAACTACTGAAGCCCACGTGCCCTAGAGCCCATGTGCTGCAACTACTGAGCCCGTGTGCTGTAACTACTGAAGCCCATGTGCCTAGAGAAGCCACTGCAACGAGAAGCCCACACACTGCAATGAAGAGTAGCCCCTGCTCACTGCAACTAGAGAAAGCCCATGTGCAGTAATGAAGACCCAATGCAGCCAAAAATAAATTAAAAAAAAAAAAGTTCACTAGACGGAATCAACAGAAGATTAGATGAAACAGAGAAATAGATCAGCAATCTGGAAGACAGAGTACTGGAAACTGCCCAAGCAGAACAGAAAAAAGAATTTTAAAAAATGAGCATAGTTTAACAGACCCCTGGGACAATATCAAGTGTACTAACATTAGCATTACAGGGGTCCCAGAAGGAGAAGAGAGAGCAAAAGGGGCAGAGAACTTATTTGAAGAAATAATAGCTTAAAACTTCCCTAACCTGGGGAAACAAACAAACATCCAGGTCCAGGAAACACAGAGAGTCCTAAATAAGATGAACCCAAAGAGATCCATACCAAGACACTTTATAATTAAAATGGCAAAAATTAAAGATAAAGAGAGATTCTTAAAAGCAGCAAAAGAAAAGCAACTAGTTATGTATAAGGAAACTCCCATAAGACTATGAGCTGACTTTCCAGCAGAAACTTTGCAGACCAGATGGGAGTAGCACAATATACTCTAAGTGATGAAAGGGAAAAACCTACAACCAAAACTCTACCAGGCAAGGCTATCATGCAAATTTGAAAGAGTGAGAATGAGTTTTACAGACAAGCAAGCAAAAGCTAAGAGCTCAGCACCACTGAACTGGCTTTATAAGAAATGTTAAAGGGACTTTTCAAAATGGAAAAGAAAAGGATACAACTAGAAATCTGAAAATTATGGAAAGAAAAATCTCACTGGTAAAGGCAAACCTACAGTAAAGGTAGTAGATAAACCACTTATAAAGCTAGTAGGAAGGTTAAAAGACAAAAGCAGTAAAACCATCTGTAACCACAATAAGTAGTTAAAGGATATACAAAACAAAAAGATGTAAAATATGATGTCAAAAGCATTAAACTTGGGACTTCCCTGGTGGCGCAGCGGTTAAGAATCTGCCTGCCAATGCAGGGGACACAGGTTCGAGCCCTAGTCTGGGAAGATCCCACATGCCACAGAGCAACTAAGCCTGTGCGCCACAACTACTGAGCCTGTGCTCTACAGTCCACGAGCCACAACTACTAAAGTCCACGTGCCTAGAGCCTGTGCTCTGCAACAAGAGAAGCCACCGCAGTCAGAAGCCTGTACACAGCAATGAAGAGCAGCCCCCGCTCACCACAACTAGAGAAAGCCCACGCGCAGCAATGAAGACCTGACGCAGCCATAAATAAATAAATAAATTTATTTATTTAAAAACAAAAAAACACATTAAACTTGGGCTTCCCTGGTGGCGCAGTGGTTGAGAGTCCGCCTGCCGATGCAGGAGACATGGGTTCGTGCCCCGGTCTGGGAAGATCCCACATGCCGTGGAGAGGCTGGGCCCGTGAGCCATGGCCGCTGAGCCTGCACGTCTGGAGCCTGTGCTCCGCAACAGGAGAGGCCACAACAGTGAGAGGCCCGCATACCGTAAAAAAAAAAAAAAAAAAAAATTAAACTTAAAGAGGGAGTAAAAATGTGAGGTTGTTAGAATGAATGGAACTTAAGATATCAAAATAATCATATGTATATATGAATCATATATATTATGTGTTACATATGACATAACATGTTCATATATTATATATGAACCTCACGGTAACCACAAACCAAAAGCCTATGACAGATACACACAAAAAAAGAGGAAAGGAATCCAAATATAACACTAAAAATAGTCATGAAATCACAAGGGAAGAGGACAAAAGATGAAAGGAATAAAAGATAATTACAAAGTGACCCAAAAACAATGAACAAAATGGCAATGAGTACATACCTATCAGTAATTACTTTAAATGTAAATGGACTAAATGCTCCAATCAAAAGACATGGAGTTACTGAATGAATTTTTAAAAAATGTATACGCTGCCTACAGGAGACTCACTTCAGATCTAGCGACACACACAGACTGAAAGTGAGGGGATGGAATAAGGTACTCCATGCAAATGGAAACAAAAAGAAAGCTGAGGTGGCAATACTTATATCAGATAAAACAGTCTTTAAAACAATGATGGGCATTATTATATAATGATAAAGGGATCAAACCAACAAGAAGATATAACAATTTTAAGTATATATGTGCCCAACATAGGAGCACCTAAATACATAAAGCAAATATTAACAGAGACATAAAGGGAGAAATTGACAGATACACAAAAACAGGAGGAGACTTCAACACTCCAGTTACATCAATGGACAATTCATCCAGACAGAAAATCAATAAGGAAACACTGGCCTTAAACAGCACATTAGATCAGATGAAATTAATAGATATATATATGACATTTCATGCCCAAACAGCAAAATAAACATTCTTTTCAAGTGCACTTAGAACATTCCCCAGGATAGATTGGATGCTAGGCCACAAAGCAAGTCGCAATACATTTAAGAAAACTAAAATCATACCAAGAATCTTTTCTAACCACAACAGAGACTAGAAATCAACTACAAGGAAAAAACTGCCCAAAACACAAATATGTGGAGACTAAACAATTACTACTAAACAACCAATGGATTGATGAAGAAATCAAAGAAGAAATTAGCAAAAACACCAAGACAAATGAAAATACAATGATCCAAAATCTACGGAATGCAGCAAAAGCAGTTCTAAGAGGGAAGTTTATAGTGACCTAAACTGAGGTAGCAGCTTTGAATGGGAGAAGATGTTTGCAATCAATATATATGATAAGGGGTTAACATCCAAAACATAGAAAGAACTCATACAACTCCACATAAAAAAAAAAGACCTGGACTTCCCTGGTGGCGTAGTGATTAAGAATCTGCCTGCCAATGCAGGCGACACAGGTTCGCTCCCTGGTCCGGGAAGATCCCACGTGCTGTGGAGCAACTAAACCCATGTGCCACAACTACTGAGCCTGCACTCTAGAGCCCACAAGCCACAACTACTGAGCCCACATGCCACAACTACTGAAGCCCGCACCCCTAGAGCCCGTGCTCCGCAACGAGAAGCCACTGCAGTGAGAAGCCCGTGCACCGCAATGAAGAGTAGCCTCCGCTTGCTGCAACTAGAGAAAGCCTGCACGCAGCAAAGACCCAATGCAGCCAAAAATAAATAAAATAAAATAAGTTTATAAAAAAAGAAAGACCTAATTAAAAAATGGGCAGGGTATCTGAATAGACATTTTTCCAAGGAAGACATATAGACAGCCAGCAGGCACATGAAAAGATGCTCAACATCACTAGTCAGCAGGAAATGCAAGTCAAAACCACAATGAGGTATCACCTCACCCCTGTCAGAATGGCTATTACAAAGAAAACAATAACAAGTGCTGGCAAGGATGTGGAGAAAAGTGAACTCTCTTACTGCTGGTGGGAATGTAAATTGGTGCAGCCACTATGGAAAACCTTATGGAGATTTCTCACAAAATTAAAAATTGAACTACCTTATGATCCAGCAATACCACTCCTGAATACTTATGCAAAGAAAACAAATACAATAATTAAAAAAGATATATGCACTCCCATGTTCACTGCAGTACTTTTTACAATAGCCAAGATATGGAAGCAACCTAAGTATCCATCAATAGATGAATGGATAAAGATGTGGTATATTATATATACAGTGGAATGTTACTCAGCCATAAAAAATGACATACCTATCCTCATTGTTCAAATTAAGAAATCAAAGTTCAGAGAAGTGAAATGATTTATTTATACCAGCACAGGTCAGTGACAGGACAAGACTGGATGGAAGCCAGGTCTGCCTTACTCTAAGGCAGAACACTGTAATGCTGTCTTGGTACTTACCTCTCATGTAGACTATTAAGCTCCTCTTGGGCTATGTCCTTAATGTTTCCAAATGACTTTTCACCTACATTATGATACTTGTTTTTTTCCTTTATCCCTCCTCCTAACCTCACTGGACTAACCTACATGTAAGAATAGACAATATCATCTGCCCACACCTATCATTATACAGGTGCACATAAAATGCTTACTGACTATATGAATGAAGACACTGTCTGTTTATATCTTAGACCATGAAAGAGCACCTAAATGATACAATACTAAGCAGTCTAACAGGTAATCCAGAAAATTTAATTAATTCCTTATATCTGATGTAAATTCATTTATATACTGAAAAACCAATACAAAAAAGGGAATAAAATTTCATGAAAAATAATTCTAAGTCATTACTGCCCAAACCAAGGTACCTGAGCTTCCCCATGCCTCCTCTTTTCAAATGCCAGTCTTTCTTCATCAGCCTTTTGTTCCCAGTGCAGCTTTTCCAATTGTTGGGTCATTATAGCCACTTTCTTTCTTACTTGTTCCTTAAGTTCTTTGTATTGATCCAGCTGTATAAAGAGCATTTAAACATTGCTAACTCACTTAAAGAAGCATGAGAGGAAATTCTTTATATGCTATCCTTCACTAGCTGATAATTAAACTTATCAAAATTATGTTTTATATAAATTAGGCCATAATTAGCCATTTTCTCTGGCTAAGATAGCATGAACGTAAAATGAACGTCTTCTTATTTAAAACTGTTTAGATAGATCAATAAGGTATTCAAAACCAACTCTATAAGGTCTCTGTAAGAAATTCTTAAAAGAGAAAGAGCATTAAAACTCATTAAAATTCTTAAAAAAGTTCAGAGAAAATTGTGTATTTTTCTATTTATACAGTCACAATTATTTTAGTATATATATTGTGATATAAGGTTATTATAAAATTAATGAAAGAGATAAATGACAAATTTAGTTGAGGGAATATTTGAAAACTCAATTATAAATTTTTGGATATCTACTATTGACTTATAATTAAATCTTATGTACTAAATGGATATTAATCACTTAACATTTTAAATAATCTTAAGGAATCAATTTCCCTTTTGTCAATTAAGTGATCATGTTTCTTCACAGCCATATATTATCTGACTTTTAAGTTTTTACAATATTCATGAGGAAAAAAATGATTACCTTAAAAACATAAGAATATAATTTAATTACCTTTTATTACAAAATGATACCATGTAACCTTGGTTGAAGTATTTCCTATGACTTTAATTAACTCATAAATGTTATAATGTCGTCTAATTTTATGAAGGAAAAATAGCCTACTGTAAAGATTAGATTCTACAATAGGCTGAAAAATTTAAATCCTCATTAATTTAAATTCTGAGGAAAATCTCCTAAAATATCAGAAAGAGAGGTCATCCTTTAATTTTTTTCTAATTAAAAGGAAAAGCTGAAACAATAGAAACAAATGATTTCCCATATGTCAACTTTTTCACCTGACTGGCTTCTAGTTCAATGTCTCGCCCTTTACGTAAAATTTCTTCCTCAATCTGCTTTTCAAAACTTCTCCATGCACCATCTAAATCAACCAGCTCTGTCTCTAAGGCCTTTATGTCATCTTCCTGTTTAGAACATTGTTTTTCACTGTCCTTTATTGATTTCTTAGCCACATCTAACTTCTTGAGGTGGTGAGAAGTGTTTTCTTTAGCTTTAATGTATTGAGGCCTCTTCTGATTTAAAAGTGCTTCAAGAGATCTAAAAAGAAAAATAAAGTTTGCTTTAAAGGAAATTTAATTTTATAGTATATAAAGGGAAGAAGTTCTTTTGATCAAATTATACATTTAAAAAGAAACGATAAAAATTGACTTTCAGAGACTATAAGCGGATCAGTGGTTACCAGATGGCGGGGGAGAACCAAATAGGTGAAGCATAGGGGAATTATTTTTTTTAAATACATTTATTTATTTACTTATTTTTTGGCTACATTGGGTCTTCATTGCTGTGCTCGGGCTTCCTCTAGTTGCGCGAGTGGAGGCTACTCTGTTGCAGTGTGCAGGCTTCTAATTGCGGTGGCCTCTCTTTGTTGTAGAGCATAGGCTCTAGGCACGCGGGCTCCAGCAGTTGTGGCTCGTGGGCTCTAGAGCACAGGCTCAGTAGTTGTGGCTCACAGGCTTACTTGCTCCGCAGCATGTGGGACCTTCCTGGATCAGGGCTCGAACCTGTGTCCCCTGCGTTGGCAGGCGATTCTTAACCACTGCGCCACCAGGGAAGTCCCAGGGGAATTTTTTAAGAGTGATAAACTACTCTGTATGATACTGTAGTGGTGGACATATGACATCATGCATTTGTGAAAACTTACAGAAATTTACAGCACCAGGAGTGAATCTTAATGTATCAAATTAAAAAAAAAATCATTTAGGAGGCCGAGGGGTCCTAGACAGAATGTAGAATGTGACAAAAGAATCTAACTGTATTACAAATGTATGAAACAACCTTATTGAAGAGGGTGGGGGGAAACGTGCTAACCTAAGTAACTCTGGAAATGAGTAGAGGCCACAAAACTAAAAGCAAAAGGGATTGTACATAAGCCTTGTACTCTAGTTGATAAAGTTGCTTCCCACAAGGATATGGGTTAATAATTCTTATATTGCCATACACGATTACTGGAATTGAACAATTAAGCAAATGGATGGGAGACTGTGGAACCCAGATTTCTTACTGTTGGAATAGGTGGTTACAGATAAGCAAGAAAAGGTCAACATCAATAATGATATGGGACTTCTCTGGTGGTCCAGTGGTTAAGACTCTGCACTCCCAATGCAGGGGCATGCGTTTGATCCCTGATTGGGGAACTAAGATCCTATATGCCGCGTGGTGCAGCCAAAACAAACAAACAAAAATAATAATGATGTCATGCTGATACTATGATATCTTAGATAGATGATATGTCATATAACATATATGATATATATTTTTTAAGTTTTGGTATAGCCACTTTATTTATTTATTGTCCACATCATGCAGCTTGTGGGATTTTAGTTCCCTGACCAGGGATCGAACGGGGCCCTCAGCAGTGAGAGTGCAGTCGTAACCACTGGACCACCAGGGAATTCCTCATATATGATATTTGACATCCCTGATATAATATGATGATAACGGCATTTTACCTCTGTGGTCTTCTTCCCCCAAACCCATAAACGCTAATTATGAGAAAACTAACAGACAAATCCTAATTGAGATACTAAAAATATAAGATGTTATAAGTGAGAGAAATTGAGTGTGGGGAATATGGGAACTCTCTGTACTATCTTTAGAATTTTTTCTGTATATCTAAAAGTATTTCAAAGTAAAAAAGTTTACTTAAAAGATCAACTTTCAAAGTGTCACTTATATTTTTATATTTTCTATCAATCTACATAAAATCCAACTGTTAATAACTATTTTGAAAACTCACTTTAATTCTTTTTCTGTTTGTTGCAGTTGTCTGCTTAACATTCCATGTTCCTTCTTCTTGGCTTTAACTGTGTTTTCATGACTAGAAAGAGACTCTTTTGTGACACTCAAATCCTTATTCACACGCTCTAACTCACTGTTTAGAAAAGAAATTTTTTTCTCATTGTGATACAGTTGGAAAAGCTGCAGTTGTATCTTGCTTTTTTTCAGTTCTTCAAGGAGACTCTGGTAACGTTCTGCCTATAAAACAGTACAATTCAACAACAGTTAAAAGGGAGTATATTTTACATTGACCTTTCATAAACTCAACTAGAGTGCCAACAAATGATCGCTAATGAATTTTTATTTTCATCATTAACAAATGTCATTCTTGCCAAAAGTACCATTATTTGGAGAAGGCTTCTGCATATGCTTCTACAATAAACCAGTAAAGGACTTTATTTATTTTCTAAAATTTCTTTCTTTCTTTATTTTTGGCTGAGTTGGGTCTTTGTTGTGGTGCACGGGCTTCTCATCTCGGTGGCTTCTCTTGTTGTGGAGCACAGGCTCTAGGCATGCGGGCTTCAGTAGTTGAGGCTCACGGGCTCTAGAGCTCAGGCTCAGAAGTTGTGGCGCATGGGCTTAGTTGCTCCGTGGCATGTGGGATCTTCCCGGACCAGGACACGAACCTGTGTCCCCTGAACTGGCAGGCGGATTCTTAACCGCTGCGCCACCAGGGAAGCCCAGTAAAGGATTTTATATTCATGCACTCAGTGGTATGGTAGTAAGAACCATGAAGGGCCACCCACTAACCGAGTCCTGTCCCATTTTTGTCTTGACCTCAGAGTTTGGCAAGCATGTCTGACATCAGCTTCCTCATTTTTAAACTGAAGGAAGTTATATGACTTTTAAGGTCCCCAGAGACTTTAAATTCAATGATTCCAGGTAAAATTCCTTCTATAGGATGTAATTTTTTCTAGGAATAGAACTAATAGGACTATTTTAAAGTTCTAAGTTATATGTGAGATGGAAGAATTTCTTTAGTATTTGTGCTATTAATAAAGAAATAAAGGAAAGTGCTGCCTTAAGAGGAAAGCTCTTAATCAATGAAATATTCCAAGTACTGGGTAAACGGTCATCTGCCAGGATGTTGTAAAAAATAACTGGGAAGGTGGACTACTCTAACTGTCCTTATAATTTTTAAAGGTCTTCAATTCTACACTGCTGTAAGCTGTTTGAGTATATTATGCATACTATAGTTTGACTTTCACTTAACACCACCCCTTTCTACTGACAAAACCAAGGACATACACATACATACAAAAATGTGAAGAAAACAGAGAAACATCACTAATAAGGAACACATCCACTTTTCATTTATTTCTTCAAATATTTATTAATTGCCTATTGTGTGCCAAGCCCTCTTCTATGTACTGGAAATATAGTAGAAAACAAGATCGAAACAGTCTCTGCTCTTGTAAGTTTATAATCTAGTTATTTTAATGGGGCAGGGAGGGAAGAAGAGGAGTCAGAGATGAAATAAGCAAACAAATAATACACAAGATAATTTCATACAGCAAAATATGCTACAAAATAGGGACTTCCCTGGTGGTCCAGTGGGTAAGACTCCATGCTCCCAATGCAGGGGGCTCAGGTTCGATCTCTGGTCGGGGAACTAGATTCCGAATGCATGCCGCAACTAAGAAGTCCACGTGCCACAGCTTAAAAAAAAAAAAAGATCCTACATGCCGCAACTAAGACTCGGTGCAGCCAAAATAAATAAATAATAAATCTTAAAAAAAAATGCTACAAAAGAAACAAAATAGAGTAATGCAATAGTACCAGGGAAGGGATGCTAATTTAGACTGGGGGCGTGGACAGCAAATGCCTGCCTGAGTAAATGGCTTTTTTATGAAAACTTGAATGAGAGTACCAGCCATGTAAAAATCAGGTGTACAACTATCTAGGGAGAGGAAATAGCAAAAGCTCCAGGATAGAAGGGAGCATGGTGTTTCCAATAAATAATAAAGGTCAGTGTGGTAGGAGAGTAGAGGAAGTTAAAGCTTCAGCGGTGAACAAGGGGCAGATCAGCAGGCTGGAAAGGGAGACTAGATTCTCAGTGCAATAGGAAGCACTGCTCTCGAAGAGATTTTATGCAAGACAAAATCTGATTTGTATTTGAAAAAGATTACTCTAAAGGCAAACAGTTATCAACAATATACAAGGCACTACATTAGACATTGTGAAGGGCACCAAGAACTACCACAGAGGGACTTTCCTGGTGGCGCAGTGGTTGGGAATCCGCCTGCTAATGCAGGGGACACGGGTTTGAGCCCTGGTCCAGGAAGCCCCCACATGCCGCGGGGCAACTAACCCCACGAGCCACAACTATTGAAGCCCACGCACCTTGAGCCCTTGCCCCACAGCAAGAGAAGCCTGCGCACTGCAACGCAGAGTAGCCCCCGCTCGCCACAACTAGAGAAAGCCTGAGCGCAGCAACGAAGACCCAACGCAGGCAAAAAATTAATTAATTAATTTAAAAAAAAAAAAAGAAAGAACTACCACAGAATGGCATTCACAAAGTGTGGCTATGGCCTCCTAGAGTTTTACAGTTTCACGCTTTAACGAAACCCCTGAGGTCAAAACTAGTTTCATAATAATACTCAGATTTTATTTGCCTTTTTCACTGTGTTGGCATCTGCACTGATGCTGTAAAAGCCAATGGAGGGTAAAGCTGCTAGGTCTTAACACAAATAAGATTTAATACAGAAGCAGATATGAGAATTCATCTGTCTTCTATTAAGCCAGATATTAAGGAGATTATAAAAAGGTAAAACAATACCACTCTTCTAATTATTTGGTTTTAGAAAACTCAGTTATTTTTCATAAAAATATGTTACTTATGTTAATATGAAATGAGTTTATTATTATTTTTACACTAATCATTAAAATATATTTTTTAAATGTCTCAGTTTTAATTTTAAATACAATACATATAAATAGACACAACCCACATGAACAGAAACTCTTCGGGGTCCTCAATAATTTTTAAAGTATAAGAGGACAAGATCCAAAAGTTTGAGAGCCTCTGCAATGTGAGATATAAATCCCTCAAGTTTAATTTTAGTTGGGAAAATCAGACATCTTTGCAGTGCAGGTTGTCCTGCCTATTTGGGAGAAAAAACCCGAACAGTGGAAAATACATCAAAAAGTTTATCTCTGATGAATAATGGGCTTTATTTGTCTTATGTTATTAAAAGAATCTTTTTAGTAACCCCACACCAATACCTACAATTCTAACACAAAGTTTTTGTATCCAACACTTAATTAGTTACATCATGACACCTTACCTCTTCCTTCTCTAATTTTGCATGTTTACGCTCTGCAGCTACATTTTTTTTCTTATTAAAATTAAACTGTGCATCTTCTTCGGCTTTCTGTAACTTTCTTTTCTTTTCCTCATATTCTCCTATAAGCTCTCCTGAAGTGCTGATTTCCTCAAAAAACTGCGTTCTTTCTTTGGGTTTTTTCAGTGAAATTGACTCCACAGTTCCCTTTTAAAAATAGTTAAGCACACCAACATATAAAATATAATGATATATTTTCAAAATCATGAATAAAATAAAATACTACAAGCTATTTACCTGAAAAACTAGACAGTTCCGTGCTTTGACTATTATGCCTATCTTTTCTAACTCTGTGATATAAGCAGAACGACTCACAGGACTATCATTAAAACAATATTCTGAGCATCCCCCTAAAATAAAAGAATAAAGGCTGTTATAGGAAGTATAAATACCAGACATATATCAACAACTACTGAAAGCTTAATAAAATTTTTTTCTTACTGAAATAGCCAGTTATGCAATAATATACATGTTAGTAAATGCATTTAATCAGTCAACAAATATTGAGTGTCTACTACATGCCAAGGAGTGCTCTACAGCAGTGAACAGAACAGATGTCTGACCTCAAGGAGCTTATATCCTAATAATGGAGACAGACAAAAATGAGATATGTAAGTAAAATGACTATCATGCGAGGAAGTGTTAAGTGCTAAGGAGTAAAGTAGAGGTAGGAAGGGGGTGTGGTAGTCTCTGTGTAGGGGAAAGAGGCATTGCAATTTTAAATAGGATGCTGGAACGGTCTGAATGTTTGTGTCCCCACTAAATTCATATGATGAAATCCTAACCCCAAAGGTGATGGTGTTAGAAGGTGAGGCCTTTGGGAGGTGATTAGGTCATGACAGAGGAGCCCTCATGAATGGTATTAGTGTGCTTATAAAAAGATCCTACAAGGCTCCCTAGTCCCATCCACATGTGAGGATACAATGAAAAGTCTGCACAGAAGAGAGCCTTCATCCAACCATGCTGGCACCCTAAGCTTGTATTTTTAGTCCCCAGAACTGTGAGAAATAACTTTCTATAGTTTATAAGCTAAGAAGTCTGTGGTATCTTATTATAATAATGGACTAAGACAGATGAGCTGGGAAGAAGAACAAAGCTGGAGGCATCACACTTCCTGATCTGAAGTTACATTACAAAGCCACAGTAATCAAAGCAGTGTGGTATTGTCATAAAAACATACAGAACAATGGAATAGAATAGAGAGACCAGAAAGAAATCTAAGCATCTACAGTTAACTGATCTTCAACAAAGGTGCCAAGAACACACAATGGGGAAAAGACAGTCTCTTCAATAAATAGTGTTGGGAAAACTGGATATCCACATGCAGAAGAATAAAATTGGACCCTTATACAAAATGGACACCATACACAAAAATTAACTCAAAATGGATTAAAGACGTAAATGTAATACCTGAAACTATGAAACTACTAAAAGAAAACATAGGGAAAAAGCTTCCTGACATTGCTCTGGGCAACGATTTTTTTGGATATGATACCAAAAGCACAAGCAACAAAAGCAAAAATAGACAAGTGGAATTGTATCAAACTGAAAAGCTTCTACACAGCAAGGGAATCAATCAACAGAGTGCAAAAGGTAACCTACAGAATGGGAGAAAATATTTTGGAACCACTTATCTGACAGGGGTTAATATCCAAAATGAATAAGGAATTCATATAACTCAACAGCAAAAAACCAAATAACCCAATTTAAAAATGGGCAAAGAACCTGAATAGATATTTCTCAAAAGTTGACATACAGATGGCAAACAGGTATGTTAAAGGGTGCTCAATAGTAGGAATCACCAGCAAAATGCAAATCAAAACCAGAATGAGATATCACCTCACACCTATTAGAATCAAAAAGACAAAAGACAAGTGTTGGTAGGATGTGAAGAAAAGGGAACCCTTGACTATTGTTGGTGGGAATATAAATTGGTACAGTCACTATGGAAAACAGTATGAAGATTCCTAAAAGAATTAAAAATAGAACTACCTTATGAGCCAGAAATCCCACTTCTGAGCATATATACAAAAAAAATGAAATCTGTACCTTGAAGAGTTATTTGCACTCCTATGTTCATTGCAACATTATTCACAATAACTAAGATATGGAAACAACCTAAATGTCTTTCAATGGATGGCTGGATACAGAAAATGTAGGAATATTATTCAGCCTTAAAAAAGAAGGAAATCCTGCCATTTGTGACATCATGGATGAACCTGGAGGACATTATGGTAGCGAAATAAGCCACATACAGAAAGACAAGTATTGAATGATCTCATCTATATGTGGAATCTAAAACAGTTAAACTCATAGAAGCAGAGAGAAGAATGGTGGTTGCCAGGGGCTTGGGGGAGGGGGAAATGGGGAGATGCGGGTCAAGAGGTACAAAGTTTCACTTACGCAAGATGAGTAAGTTCTGGAGATCTAAGTATAGCAATGTGACTATGGTTAACAATACTGTATAGTATAGTTCAAATTTGCTAGGAGGGTAGATCTTAAGTGTTCACACACACACACACACACACACACAGAAAATAGTAACCGTGTGAGGTGATACATATGTTAATTAGCTTGATTGTGGCGATTATTTCACAATGTATATTAAAACATCAAGTTATACAATTTGAACATATACAATTTTTATTTGTCAATTATACCTCAATAAAGATGGGAAAAAATAAATTTATGATGGTTTATTAAGTAAATAGAGTAAGCTAGGGACTCTGACTGAGATGGAGATTTTTGATAAAAAAACTCCAAGAAAGTGAGAAAAGTAACCAATGAAAATATCTAAGTGATAAAGTGGTGAAATACTTAAATTATGCACTAAGGTATATGTACATAATAATAAGTATTTCTAAAATTATCTGTGATTGAAGTTGAGGAAAGTTAATAAGAGTATTTATACATTAGAACATTAGAACCATGTTGTAGTGGCAGACTGAAAACAACAAAAAACAAAACCAAGAAACGTCTACTTACAGAGGCTCTGTAAACTCCCACATAAATAGAAAAAATATATATACATAACTCTCAATCTTGTTTACTCAGGAAATACAGGGATTCATGAATAAATCATAACAAAATACAAAGTCAAACATTTCACACAATTTGCTTTTTGGTGGTAGGAAAAACTTCCCAAACAAACCAAAAATACGCATTTAGTTAGTTCATCACTAGGAAAACCAGAGATAAACGTAAACAAAGAACCTCAGGAAGGACTTTTATGACATCACTGTAAACAAAGAACCTCAGGAAGGACTTTTATGACATCACCGTCTTTGAGGTAGACTCCCTCCTTCATTTTAACGGAATAACCAGGGAGAAAAATGCTACTTGACAGTAGGGGAATTCGAATAAATATGTCTGCTTAAAGAAAAGTCCGGTGTAGAATCAAACAGGTTCTATTACTTGCTACCCAAGATAAAAAAATACCTCGGATAGTCCTTGCAAATGTTTTCTCTTCTCCACTTTCTTCCACGTATACAATTTTTACACTTGCAGAAGAAGAAACAGGTTTTCCAATATGTGCTCCATGAATAAGTTCTTGAATAGTTTTCACTCTTAAATTAGCTATTTTTTCTCCCATTACAAAACTAAGTGCATCCATTACATTAGATTTTCCTGGGGAAGGAGAGAAAAAGTTATTTATTCTTAATGATGAAAAACCTTGCCCAGAGCCAAAGAAACCGGGCTACCAAGGGCCAATACACGTATCTAAATAGTACTGTCTTTTTTGTATTCAAAAGGCATGTGACGGAACAATTTTATGTAGATAACTGGTTTCTATGTAGCTATGGTAGAGTATTAAGTTATCTAAATGTAAGGATCTATACATGGATCTAAGCCCCAGCTCTCTCCCGCTATTAAGTATCATACCATGGCAAATCACTTAACTTCTCTGAATTTCAGTTATCCCCACTTTATAAAGTGTCCCCACTTTATAAGTGTCACATATTTTTAAAAAATGGCTACCTCCAGGATTTTCCCAAAGGCTAGACTAGGGTTGCTAGAACATTTATGATTGGTATGTGCTGGTAGTGCAGAAAAGTTATATAGCATGTCCAAGCTTGCTATCTGCTGAAAGTCCTGCTTACAAGGTTAGCTGGCATCATGGGATTGGGATTTGGATTCTGTGAGGGTTTCCACCACTTTCTGATAAGAATGTTGCACTGTGCCTAAACTGTTTATATAAACAATATGATTTATGCTGAATACTTGCTTTCTTTGTAGGGGTCTGGAATTTTGGTATGTGCTAGGCAGAGGTGCTTATGTGACCATTTCCCAATAAAAACCCTAGGGGTTGAGTCTTTAATGAGGTTCTTTGGTAAACAACATCTCACAATGTGTTGTCACAACTCGTTGCTGGAGGAATTAAGCCTGTCCTGTGTGACTCCACTGCGGGAGGATTCATGGAACCTTGCACCTGGTTTCCTCAGAGTTCCTCATGTGCCTTTTCCCTTTGCTGAGTTTGCTTTGTTTCCTTTTGCTGTTATGAGTAACAGTCCTGGGTACAACTATATGCTGAGTCCTGGGAGTCCTCCTAGTGAAACTGGGGGTAGTCTTGGGGACTCCCAACTCAAATGGCAAACTGTTCTCCAACCATGAGCCGATAGTTTAAGACAATTTCCAAGGTGCAATGTCATTTCAGCTACTACCATCTGTACGTAATTTTCTTTCTTTTTCACATTCGTTCCCTCATATCCACAAGCAGTTTAAATTTCTAGTGCCCAAAGCAGGGAAAGTAACATAAACAAGAGAATACTGCCAATCACTGGAAATATGGCTTAGTTTTAGAAGTTCATGATCTTTCTAGAAAGAACTAGAAGTGGTTAAAAATGCTGCAAATGTATTTAACTAAGTCTCAGTTAACTAACAGGTATGAAACATGGCTTTTTTGGGTTAACTGATAATCTGCAGATTGAGAGCTATTGTAAGATGGTTACATATATAGGACCAAACAAACAATTGAATTATTAAGTCTGACAGTAACAGAATTAAACAGAAACTGGTTTTGGTCAATCCTTATTGAAAGTCTGCCTAAAATAAACACTTCCCCATCCAAATTCATTCATTACATTAATTCTTTTGTGTGCTAGGTCATAAGGATACAGTAAAAGAACAAGAGAGATACAACTCTGTCTAATGAATGTTATAATCTATTAAGAAAGTCAAACAATAAACAAAAAAGAATTATATATTATAAGTATCATGAGGAAACAAACTGAGTGATGAAATAGAGGGTAACTGGGAGAGGTAACTTCAGATAGGATGGTCAGGAAACATTTGTTAAGTGCCTAGCTTAACAACCACCTGTTGGCAAAAATGAATGAATTAATGAACCAAGTTAAGTTTTGTAATGGTCAGAGCAGGAACCTCTGCTATAAATAATTCAAAACCAACATCAGGAAAATAATAATTCTGGAAGAGTTACCTTTTAGACTATCATCACTTGATGAAGATGAACCAAATATTCAAAGACATAAAAATTACAGTATCACTCTCCCATCTCAAAACCTCAATATTTGCCACTCATTTGCCCTCTTAGCAACAGCTGGTAAGTCCCTTTTATTTTTTAATTAATTAAGTAATTTATTTTTGCGTGTTGGGTCTTCGTTTCTGTGCGAGGGCTTTCTCTAGTTGTGGCAAGCGGGGGCCACTCTTCATCGCGGTGCATGGGCCTCTCACTATCGCGGCCTCTCTTGTTGCAGAGCACAGGCTCCAGACGCGCAGGCTCAGTAGTTGTGGCTCACGGGCCTAGTTGCTCCGCGGCATGTGGGATCCTCCCAGACCAGGGCTCAAACCTGTGTCCCCTGCATTAGCAGGCAGACTCTCAACCACTGCGCCACCAGGGAAGTCCCATAAGTTCCTTTTTGATTTCAGCTCTGCATATCTCTTCCAATCTGCTCCTTCTTTACCATCCTTCTAGCTATTTAAGTACTCCTTACTCCCAAAAGCCTCCTAGCTGGACTCAACCTTCACTCTCTTGCCTCTTCAAATGCATTCATTCATTCTACAAACATTTATAGAACACCTATTAATCAGGCATTCTCCTAAGTACTCAGGCTAAAAAGAAACAGTATGTAGAATTTTCCCCTAAGGTACTTACAGTGGGGAATATGATCAATTTTTATTGAACCCCATTTTGTGCCAGACACTCCACATCTATTATTTTATTCAGTCTTTGCAATAATCCTATGAGATAGATATTTAATTTGCATTTCATAAGTAAAAAAGCAGAGGCTCAAAGTCAAACAAATCATGTTTTGGGGTTAGGCGTCTGATTCCAAAATCTATACTCTTCCCACTAAAAGGAGGAAATTATAACTTACTATATAGTAAGTTCTAAGATAAAATTAACACAAAGAACTATGAAGCATTTAAGAGAAGCACTAACGACTGGAGACTCTGAGTAGACTCTGCAGGAGATAATTCTGGGCTAAGTTTTAAAGAGTAAGTAGAAGTTTGGGGAGGCAGTGCTGAAGGTAAACATAACCACTCCAGGAAAAGATGATAGCTTGATCATTAGTACAAATGGGAAAGCAAGGTACCATTCCAGTGAGAAAAGGGTAAGTAATAATACAGAGGTGGAGCAAAGCTTACAAGGTTGGAAATGATAAGAGAGAAATAAACTTCATGCTGAAGATTATTTGAAGCCATAAAGGATTTTAGGAATAGCAGTGACGTTTTCAGATACATTTTATAAGGATTTCTAAGATAACAACCCACCAGAAAAATGGGCAAAGAACATAAAAGGGCAATTCAGAGAAACAGAAATACAAAAGGCCCTTAACCATATGAAAAGACACTTGAGCTCAGTCATAATAAGAGAAATGTAAATTAAAACTGTTTTGACTACCATTTCTCACTTACTAGACTGGCAAAAATCCAAAATTTTGAAAACATATTCTTAAACAGGACCTCTCATTAAATGACTGTTGGGAGTACAAAATGGTACAACCACTATGGGGGTGATTTGGCAATAGCTACTAAATTATAACTTAGCTCTTGAACCAGCAATTCCACTTCTGGAAATCTATCTCCCTGATACATGTGCAAAACTACACAATGGCAAATACACAATTATACAATTATAAGTCATTTCTAACAGAAGTAGATTGGAAACAACTTAAGTGTCCAAAAATTAAAGGACCACTTGAAATAACTATGTAGCCACACAATGGAGAATTACACAGCAACAAGAGAACAGAAGAGGAAGTGGGAAATGAAAAAAGAAAAGTACATAACAGCATATATAGCAAAAAACCAAATACGAACTTTTACTTAAAGAAAAAGTGTGGGGTTGGGAATAACAATACACACATATTTCCTAGCATTTGCATAAAGAAACACTGAAGGATAATCAAGAAATTAATGGTTATGTATAGAAGGTGAAGAAGAGCGGGACACAGAAACTGAGTTGGACCCCTTCTGTTTGCCTCACCCTGCTTCTGCCTTTATCCACAAGCTCTCATGCCTTTGAGCTTCTAGTTGGATTTGGCCAATGGAGAGCCCTGGCAGGAGGGAAGAAGGGAAAAGAGTGAGGTCAGGGTATTTACTTCCCTATTTTCCTCTGTAAGGTGGCTTCTGACTTGCTGTGCCCTTCAACACCAGGTCACTGGCTTTTTGAAGCTCCTTGTGGGTTCCTTCCTCTCTGAGCCTTGGGGTGGCAGCAGCTCCACTGCTGCTAGCTGTGTGATCCCTCTATTCATTGGGATTCCTCTACAGCCTTCCCACACCTTTGTAATTAGCCCCTTTGTAAATAAGTCTTCCTCAAACTGTCCTAATTTGAGTGTGCCACTTGTTTCCTGTTGGGACCCTGACAGATACAGGGGTAGAAGCAAGATTTCTGTGTATACTTTTCCATAGAGTTTTGACCTTTAAAGTATGTATATGCATTCCTGATTTTTAAAAAAAAAACCTAAATTGAAAAAATCCCATAAATGAAAACAATCACAAACAAGTAAACTTAACTGAATATTAAATTGGTAACACAGGCATACTGAGAAATGATTTATTTCAAGGGACTTCAGATCACAGAATTCTGACTGTACGTTCTTAGTAGGATCCATTCTAAGAACCAAAATGAAGTACAAAGGAATTTCAAATTTCCTTCAGTTGCTTTATCATTTATAATGTTATGGTGGTTTAAGACAGTTTTCTTTACATTTTAAGTTAAAGCAAATAAGTAATTATATTAGTCATATTAGGAAATAAGATTTTCAGAGTAAGAAAAAATATTCACAATGACGAAAAGCAAGAAACAGTGAAAACACAGTTAAAAGTGAATGGAGGGACTTCCCTCGTGGTGCAGTGGTTAAGAATCCACCTGCCAATGCAGGGGACACGGGTTCGAGCCCTGCTCCGGGAAGATCCCACATGCCGTGGAGCAACTAAGCCCGTGCGCCACAACTACTTAGCCTGCGCTCTAGAGCCCGCGAGCCACAACTACTGAGCCCGCATGCCACAACTACCGAGCCCACGCACCTAGAGCGCCTGTGCTCCGCAACAAGAGAAGCCACTGCAATGAGAAGCCCGCGCACCACAACGAAGAGTAGCCCCTGCTTGCCACAACTAGAGAAAGCCTGCGCACAGCAACGAAGACCCAATGCAGCCTAATTAATTAATTAATTTTTTTTTAAAGTGAATGGAAAAATATCAGCATGAACTCAAATTTTAAAAATTACTGTAACATGAAAAGATGTTCAAAATCATATTAGTAATTAGGAAAAAGCAAATCAAAACTATAATGAAATATCACTTCACATCAACTAGGATGGCTAAAAGAAATCACACAAACAGTAACAAACAACTGCTGGTGAAGATGTGGAGAAATCTGAACCCTTGTTCATTGACAATGGAAATGTAAAGCCAGACACAAAGCGCCACATATCGTATGATTCCATTTATATGAAATGTCCAGAACAGGCAAATCCATAGTGACAGAAAGTAGATTAGTGGTTGCCAGGGACTGGGTAGAGAGGAGATAATGGGGAATGATTACTAATGGGTACAAGGTTTCTGTTTGGGATAATGAAAATATTCTAGAATTAGATAGTGATGATGGTTATACAACTCTATGAATATACTAAACATCACTGAAGTGTACACTTTAAAAGGATGAATTTTATGATATGCAAATGACATTTCAATAAAGCTGTTATTATAAAAAAAAAAAACAAATCTGAAAAAGCACTTTATGCATTTTCTAGCCCCATCCTCTGAAATGACCCAGAACCACTGTTACCCAAAGGCACTGAATATTCTAGTTCCCAGATGGCGGTCTTTAATACCTTAACTTCTAAAAAAAACCAGAAATCATTGGAGAAGTGGCTAATTCCAAGTCTGAGGCAGAGAAAACTGAAGATAAGCCTGAAAACTGGGACATCTTACGTTAGAAAGCAAGGAAGCTTTCAAATATTAATGAGGTCATGACCAAAGGACACAGGAGGCAGCTTGAAGGAGCTCCCACTGATTAAAGTTATGAAAATCTGAGCATCAAAAAGAATGATTTTGGTGGATTAAAAACACAGTGTACCGGGCTTCCCTGGTGGCACAGTGGTTAAGAACCTGCCTGCCAATGCAAAGGACACGGGTTCGAGCCCTGGCTTGGGAAGATCCCACATGCCGCAGAGCAACTAAGCCCGTGCGCCACAACTACTGAGCCTGAGATCTAGAGCCCGCAAGCCACAACTACTGAGCCCACATGCCACAACTACTGAAGCCTGTGTGCCTAGAGCCCGTGCTCCGCACAAGAGAAGCCACGACAATGAGAAGCCTGCACACTGCAACAAAGAGTAGCCCGCACTCACCACAACTAGAGAAAGCCTGCGCACAGCAATGACGACCCAACACAGCTAAAAATAAATAAATTTATAAAAAAACAAAACAAAACACACTGCACCAATGAAAATCTAGGTGTCCTTTTTTTTTTCTTTTTTAACAGTATCCACCTTGTGAGCTGCTCAGTTTTCTCTGCTTCTCCTTGCTCAAGAGTAGGACAGAAGCGAATACATCTGTGAAGCAAAATGAGTGTCTTCAGCTGAGCAGGCAGCAAGAAAGGGAGGATCACTTGGGAAGTTCTTCAATGCCTGATTAAGCTGTGCCAAGTTCAGAAATAGTTTGCTGACCCCTGCTCTAGACTCAGAAATGGAATGTTGCATAGATGACCAGAGAGAAAAATAATAGGATTTAAAAGAAAGGTGAAGACAGCAGAAGCAAGAACAACTACAATCCTGCAGCCTGTGGAACAAAAACCACATTCACAGAAAGATAGACAAGATGAAAAGGCAGAGGGCTATGTACCAGATGAAGGAACAAGATAAAACCCCAGAAAAACAACTAAATGAAGTGGAGATAGGCAACCTTCCAGAAAAAGAATTCAGAATAATGATAGTGAAGATGATCCAGGACCTTGGAAAAAGAATGGAGGCAAAGATCAAGAAGATGGAAGAAATGTTTAACAAAGACCTAGAAGAATTAAAGAACAAACAAACAGAGATGAACAATACAATAACTGAAATGAAAAATACACTAGAAGGAATCAATAGCAGAATAACTGAGGCAGAAGAACAGATAGGTGACCTGGAAGACAGAATGGTGGAATTCACTGCTGCGGAACAGAATAAAGAAAAAAGAATGACAAGAAATGAAGACAGCCTAAGAGACCTCTGGGACAACATTAAACGCAACAACATTCACATTATAGGGTCGCAGAAGGAGAAGAGAGAGAGAAAGGACCTGAGAAAATATTTGAAGAGATTATAGTTGAAAACTTCCCTAACGTGGGAAAGGAAATAGCCACCCAAGTCCAGGAAGCACAGAGAGTCCCATACAGGATAAACCCAAGGAGAAACATGCCAAGACACATAGTAATCAAATTGGCAAAAATTATGGCAAAAATTAAAGACAAAGAAAAATTATTGAAAGCAGCAAGGGAAATACGACAAATAACATACAAGGGAACTCCCATAAGGTTAACAGCTGATTTCTCAGCAGAAACTCTACAAGCCAGAAGGAAGAAGCATGATATACTTAAAGTGATGACAGGCAAGAACCTACAACCAAGATTACTCTACCCGGCAAGGATCTCATTCAGATTCAATGGAGAAATCAAAAGTTTTACAGACAAGCAAAAGCTAAGAGAATTCAGCACCACGAAAGCAGCTCTACAACAAATGCTAAAGGAACTTCTCTAAGTGGGAAACACAAGAGAAGAAAAGGACCTACAGAAACAAACCCAAAACAATTAAGAAAATGGTCTTAGGAACATACGTATCGATAATTACCTTAAACATGAATGGATTAAATGCTCCAACCAAAAGACACAGGCTTGCTGAATGGATAAAAAAACAAGACAGCATATATATGCTGTCTACAAGAGACCCACTTCAGACCTAGGGACACATACAGACTGAAAGTGAGGGGATGGAAAAAGATATTCCATGCAAATGGAAATCAAAAGAAAGCTGGAGTAGCAATACTCATATCAGATAAAATAGACTTTAAAGAATGTTACAAGAGACAAGGAAGGACACTACATAATGATCAAGGGATCAATCCAAGAAGAAGATATAACAATTATAAATATATATGCACCCAACATAGGAGCACCTCAATACATAAGGCAACTGCTAACAGCTATAAAAGAGGAAATCGACAGCAACACAATAATAGTAGGGGACTTTAAAACCTCACTTATACCAATGGACAGATCATCCAAAATGAAAATAAATAAGGAAACAGAAGCTTTAAATGACACAATAGACCAGATAGATTTAACTGATATTTATGACATTCCATCCAAAAACAGCAGATTACACTTTCTTCTCAAGTGCGCACAGAACATTCTCCAGGACATATCATATCTTGGGTCACAATTCAAGCCTCAGTAAATTTAAGAAAATTGAAATCATATCAAGCATCTTTTCTGACCACAACACTATGAGATTAGAAATGAATTACAGGGAAAAAAACGTAAAAAACACAAACACATGGAGGCTAAACAATACGTTACTAAATAACCAAGAGATCACTGAAGAAATCAAAGAGGAAATCAAAAAATACCTAGAGACAAATGACAATGAAAACATGATGATCCAAAACCTATGGGATGCAGCAAAAGCAGTTCTAAGAGGGAAGTTTATAGCTATACAAGACTACCTCAAGAAACAAGAAAAATCTCAAATAAACAATCTACCCTTACACCTAAAGGAACCAGAGAAAGAAGAACAAACAAAACCCAAAGTTAGCAGAAGGAAAGAAATCATAAAGATCAGAGCAGAAATAAATGAAATAGAAACAAAGAAAACAATAGCAAAGATGAATAAAACTAAAAGCTGGTTCTTTGAGAAGATAAACAAAATTGATAAACCATTAGCCAGACTCATCAAGAAAAAGAGGGAGAGGACTCAAATCAATAAAATTAGAAATGAAAAAGGAGAAGTTACAACAGACACCGCAGAAATACAAAGCATCCTAAGAGACTACTACAAGCAACTCTATGCCAATAAAATGGACAACCTAGAAGAAATGGACAAATTCTTAGAAAGGTATAACCTTCCAAGACTGAACCGGGAAGAAATAGAAAATATGAACAGGCCAATCACAAGTAATGAAATTGAAACTGTGATTAAAAATCTTCCAACAAACAAAAGTCCAGGACCAGATGGCTTCACAGGTGAATTCTATCAAACATTTAAAGAAGAGCTAACATCCATCCTTCTCAAACTCTTCCAAAAAATTGCAGAGGAACACTCCCAAACTCATTCTATGAGGCCACCATCACCCTGATACCAAAACCAGACAAAGATATGACAAAAAAAGAAAATTACAGACCAATATCACTGATGAATATAGATGCAAAAATCCTCAACAAAATACTAGCAAACAGAATCCAATAGCACATTAAAAGGATCATACACCATGATCAAGTGGGATTTATCCCAGGGATGCAAGGATTCTTTGATATATGCAAATCAATCAATGTGATACACCATATTCACAAACTGAAGAATAAAAACCATATGATCATCTCAATAGATGCAGAAAAAGCTTTTGACAAAATTCAACACCCATTTATGATAAAAAACTCTCCAGAAAGTGGGCAAAGAGGGAACCTACCTCAACATAATAAAGGTCATATACTACAAACCCACAGCAAACATCATTCTCAATGGTGAAAAACTGAAAGCATTTCCTCTAAGATCAGGAACAAGACAAGGATGTCTACTCTCACCACTATTATTCAATATAGTTTTGGAAATCCTAGCCACGGCAATCAGAGAAGAAAAAGAAATAAAAGGAATACAAATTGGAAAAGAAGTAAAACTGTCACTGTTTGCAGATGACATGATACTATACATAGAGAATCCTAAAGATGCCACTGATTAGAGCTAATCAATGAATTTGGTAAAGCTGCAGGATACAAAATTAATGCACAGAAATCTCTTGCATTCCTATACACAAATGATTAAAAATCTGAAAGAGAAATTAAGGAAACACTCCCATTTACCACTGTAACAAAAAGAATAAAATACCTAGGAATAAACCTACCTAGGGAGACAAAAGACCTGTATGCAGAAAACTATAAGACACCGATGAAAGAAATTAAAGATGATACCAACAGATGGAGAGATATATACCATGTGCTTGGATCAGAAGAATCAATATTGTGAAAATGACTATACTACCCAAAGCAATCTACAGATTCAATGCAATCCCTATCAAATTACCAATGGCATTTTTTATGGAACTAGAACAAAAAAATTCTTAAAATTTGTATGGAGACACAAAAGACCCCGAATAGCCAAAGCAATCTTGAGGGAAAAAAATGGAGCTGGAGGAATCAGACTCCCTGACTTCAAACTATACTACACAAAGCTACAGTAATCAAGACAATATGGTACTGGCACAAAAACAGAAACACAGATCAATGGAACAAGATAGAAAGCCCAGAGATAAACCCATACACCTATGGTCAACTAATCTATGACAAAGGAGGCAAGGATATACAATGGAGAAAAGACGGTCCCTTCAATAAGAGGTGCTGGGAAAACTGGACAGCTACATGTAAAAGAATGAAATTAGAACACTCCCTAACACCGTACACAAAAATAAACTCAAAAAGAATTAGAGACCTAAATATAAGACCGGACACTATAGAACTCTTAGAGGAAAACATAGGAAGAACACTCTTTGACATAAATCACAGCAAGATCTTTTTTGATCCACCTCCTAGAGTAGTGGAAATAAAAACAAAAATAAACAAATGGGACCTAATGAAACTTCAAAGCTTTTGCACAGCAAAGGAAATCATAAACAAGACAAAAAACCCTCAGAATGGGAGAAAATGTTTGCAAACGAATCAACGGACAAAGGACAAAGGATTAATCTCCAAAATATATAAACAGCTCATGCAGCTCCATATTAAAAAACCAAACAACCCAATCCAAAAATGGGCAGAAGACCTAAATAGACATTTCTCCAACGAAGACATACAGATGGCCAAGAAGCACATGAAAAGCTGCTCAACATCACTAATTATTAGAGAAATGCAAATCAAAACTACAATGAGGTATCACCTCACACCAGTTAGAATGGGCTTCATCAAAAAATGTACAAACAACATATGCTGGAGAGGGTGTGGAGAAAAGGGAACCCTCTTGCACTGTTGGTGGGAATGTAAATTGATACAGCCACTATGGAGAACAATATGGAGGTTCCTTAGAAAACTAAAAATACAATTACCATATGATCCAGCAATCCCACTACTGGGCATATACCCAGAGAAAACCATAATTCAAAAAGACACATGCACCCCAATGTCCATTGCAGCACTATTTACAATAGCCAGGTCATGGAAGCAACCTAAATGCCCATCAACAGAAGAATGGATAAAGATGTGGTACATATATACAATGGAATATTACTCACCCATAAAAAGGAACGAAATGGGGTCACTTGTTGAGACGTGGATGGATCTAGAGACTGTCATATAAAGTGAAATAAGTCAGAAAGAGAAAAACAAATATCGTATATTAACGCATATATGTGGAACCTAGAAGAATGGTACACATGAACCGGTCTGCAGGGCAGAAATTGAGACACAGATGTAGAGAACAAACGTATGGACACCAAGGGGGTAAAGCGGCAGCGGAGGGGTGTGGTGGTGGTGTGATGAACTGGGCGATTGGGATTGACATGTATACACTGATGTGTATAAAATTGATGACTAATAAGAACCTGCTGTATAAAAAAGTAAATAATATAAAATTCAAAAAAAATAAAATAAAATAAAAGGTGAAAACAAAATCCATGTGTCCATAATGATACCAACAACAAAAAAAGAAAAACTCACTTTCACTATTTGCCCTATTAAAACTCTTTTCTGGGCTTCCCTGGTGGCGCAGTGGTTGAGAGTCCGCCTGCCGATGCAGGGGACGCGGGTTCGTGCCCCGGTCCGGGAAGATCCCACGTGCCGCGGAGCGGCTGGGCCCGTGAGCCATGGCCGCTGAGCCTGCGCGTCCGGAGCCTGTGCCCCGCAACAGGAGAGGCCACAACAGTGAGAGGACCGCGTACCGCAAAAAACCCCCAAAACTCTTTTCTTTGAAAATACCAAATAAAAGGGGCACGCATTTATTCTGATTTTACAGTGCAAACTGCATTTTACGTTAATCAAATAACCCCAATTAATGAAATAAAACTTTTTTTTTAAATATGGGAATATCATCCAATGAATGTAGAAAGCATGACACGATTAGAAAAACCTGGTTTTGCAAACCTGAATGAAATACTGGCTCAGGCAAGATTATTAATTGGCATTAAAACCATTTGAGTAAATGGTTGATAGAGAATATTTGTATAATGCCAAAGAAACACTAGAACACTAGGCTAGAGAGAAAGGTTACAGCTAACTGTATAATGGAGAGATCACTGTCACCACCCTAATCCAGGAGTCAATCTTAGCATCACCAGATATTATGTGATATAAGGTAATGTGAAGTACACACTACCACCTAAAATGAAGTCTAGCCAAAAATCTTTAATTTCAAACCATCAACTTTTTAGACATCTTCCAGTTCAAAAAAATAGAGGGGATAGAGGAACAAACTAAACTACATCATAAGGAAGCAATCAGACACATCTAAACATTCTATGGAAAAACGTTTTCAACCTTTTCAATGAGTCTGTTATAAATTAAAAAAAGAACTATGCTAAATTAATAGAGATCTAAGGGATATAACAATCAGATGCAATATGTGATTCTGGGATGGAAAATGGTTTGGTCAAAGAACACTATGGAGTAAACTGAGGAAATGTGAATTTGAGCTGTGCATCAGATGAAATGCACTAAGAAAGGTGAGGATAATTGTCTGAAAAGAGTGAGTTATACAACAGTATGTATTGTATAACCTCATTTTCATTAAAAAAAAAGTTTGCAAGGAAAAAGATCTACATGGACATGTCCTAAGGTATTACAATAGTACTGTCTGGATTGTGGGAATATGTTTTTACTTTTTTACTCGTTTATTTTCTAATTTTTTACAATTCATATATAGTGCTTTTGTAAATAAAATATTATTTTTAAGAATTCAGCTGCCATTCTGGATTATCTAAAATGTTTTTTTAAAATAACATTTTTATCCTGATTAGAACAGTAAACCATTCAATGTAGGGTTTTGGAAAACAGAAAAGTATTTTAAAAATCACCTGAAAAATCACACCATCTGGAAAAAAACTATTGATGGAAATGGATAGTGAATTTTGTCAAATGCTTTTTCCTCAAAAAACTAAAATGAATCTTCTTTCTTGAAGGAACAAATGAAGATTACTGTGGCAGCAGTGTGCCACATGGATTAAAGTAGGGTAAGACCAGAGGTTGGGAATTTAGCTAAAAGGTGACTGCATTAATCCAAGGAAGAAATGATGAGTGTGAAATAAAGTGATAGCAGCGGCAACAGAGGGAAGAGGACAAGGTTATTAAGGAGGCAGGACTGGAATGATGGGTAATGTATTGGCTGTGACAGGGAGAATTTATCAAGGATGATGGAGAATTTATTAAGGTAGCAGCCATATGAAACCCTGTGAGAAAGGCATTCTAAGTCCAAGGAACAGAAAATGCTAAAACCCAGAAATAGCAATGAGCTTGGCCTGTGTAAGGAAAGCTAAAAAAGCAATTCTGACCAGAGAACAGTAAATGTGGAGGAAGAGAATATTTGAGAAGAGAAACATACAGGGGTCAGATTATAAAGGGCTTTGTGGATCATGGTAAGAAATATGGATGTTACTCCAAGTGCAGTGAGAATGCACTGCACAGAGACAAAAAAGGAAGCAGAAGGACCTGTTAGGAGATTATAGCGATAGTCCAAATGAGAGCTCTAGCAGCTTCAACTGTAATAGTGAAGAGTGGCAAGAAACAATTGGATTCTGGATGCATTTCAGAGGTAGAGTCATTAAGATTTATAGGCGACTGGATGAGGAAAGTGGGGTGTAGAAGGTAAAAGGAGGAATCAAGAATTACTCTGGCTTTCTGTCTGAATAAATGAGTAAATTGTGCCCTTTACTGAGCTGGTAAAGACCTAAGAAGGAACAGGTTTGTTGTTTGGTAGTGGTGGGGGAGAGGAAATTAACTACTCTTCCTGATTATATTGTTTTAGGTGGCTACTAGAAATAGGAAACTAAATGCTAAATATTATAGGCTGGAAATATAATTTGGAAAGTCAGTAGCTTAAGGATGGGACTGGATAAGACCACCTGGGGAAAGGAGGGAGAGATGAAATGTGGTCTACCTTGCCTCCTTGACAGCAAGGCCTTCCCATGACCAACTTCTTTTAAAACACCCCCAGCATTTACTATTCCCCTCCCTTGTTTCTCTTTAAAACTTAACACTTTAGGGGCTTCCGTGGTGGCGCAGTGTTTAAGAATCCGCCTGCCAACGCAGGGGACACGGGTTTGAGCCCTGGGCCGGGAAGATCCCACATGCCGCCGAGCAACTAAGCCCGTGCACCACAGCTACTGAGCCTGTGCTCTAGAGCCCGGGAGCCACAACTACTGAGCCCACGGGCTGCAACTACTGAATCCCGTGTGCCTAGAGCCCGTGCTCCGCAACAAGAGAAGCCACCGCAGTGAGAAGCCTGCGCATCGCAACGAAGAGCAGCCCCTGCTCGCCGCAACTAGAGAAAAGCCCGCACACAGCAACGAAGACCCAACGCAGCCAAAAATAAATAAATTTATAAAAAATAAATAAAACCCTCCCAAAAAAACCCTTAACACTTTAATATTCTATATACTTTTCATATTTAGTTTGTTGTCTGTCTCTCTGCACTTGAATGTCAGTTCTATACAGGCAGGAATTTTTATATCATGTTCACTGATGAATCCCCAACAAGCTAGAACAGTGCATGACACACAGTAGGCACTCAATTACTTTTAAATGAATGAAATACTGCTGAAATGTCAAACAGGATGAGGACAGGGAACTAACCGCTGACTTTTATAAGATATAGCTCAACAGTGACCTAGATAAGTGTCATTTCAGTAGACTTTGAGGCTGAGAACTGAATCAAGGCGGCTGAGAAGAGAATGGAACTACAGACAATGGTTTCAGAGAGTTTTGCTGTACTGATAAAAAAAAAAAATGGGGCAATAGCCTAAGGAGACAGTGAGGTTCAAGGGATTTCCCCCCAAGCATTTCATCATAAAATTTTCAAACATACAAGAAAGTTGAAATAATTTCATAGTAAAAATCCATATATTCACCACTAAATTCTATAATTAACATTGTACTATACTTGCTTTTCACACATCAACTGATCCTCGATGTCCTGAGAGTGTTCATAAGGCATGTATGTATTTATGCCAATGAAAATTATCCAATAAGGGAGAAAGATACAATTCAAGAGAGAAAGATAATAATTACAAAAGCAAAGAACTGAGGAGGGGACAGGATCCAAAGCACAAGTGGAGAGGATGGCCTTAGATAGACTCAGGCACCCTTGTGGTAGTTCACTGATAAAAATCCTTCAAAGTCTAACTTCTTTTTCCAGAAAGTTAAATATAAACTCTTCACTCTGGCAAGGACTTATCCAACAGAATTCCATTATATCCCACAACTTCCCTAAATATGCCCTATATTCTGGCCAATTTGGACTATTACCTGCCCCACAAATAGACTTTCACAAACCCCTGGAAAAATACTCTTTATGCTTTGAGCCCAGGTCAAATGCCAACTCCTCTAGAAAACCTTTCCTAATCTTCACCTCTTCCTGCTCAAAACTCCCCAAATCAGATGTTGTATTTTTCTTGTTTAAAGTTTCATAAACAGTGTTACCTGGCTTTCTATTTCAATTAATGTGTCATTTTCTTATACTCCCTATACCTTCAGAGCAGGAGCTGTCTTAATCTACACACCTTCTTTTGCTCCTAACATTATATATAGGCAACAACCATTTATTTGCTGCATCTGAGTGGAAAACACGAATGTTAAAATTTAAAATGAAAAATTTCTGCTACCTATAAAAAGCCCCAAATTAGATTTTATTGAAAACAAACAAGGGACTTCCCTGGTGGTCCAGTGGTTAAGGCTCCATGCTTCCAATGCAGGGGGTGTGGGTTCGATCCCTGGTTGGGAAACTGAGATCCCACGTGCCATGTGGCGTGGCCAAAAAATTGAAAAAGTAAAAAAATTAAAAAATAAATAGATAAAAACAAACAAATGAGAACATGTCAAGTTTTGGCAGGCGGTGACAATAGAAAATTATTACAAAAAGTATGACTAACTAAATTAAAGTATAACAGGAAATGAGCATGATGGGAAATTATCAATTGGTTTAACAAATTCTATCTGAATGTGCCAGTAATTCTGTAAGATTTTTAAAAATGATGATCTACCAACAAGTGCTCAAATGAACACAAATAGAATATCATCCATTAAATCGGTCATGGATAAGTACTATATTGAGTTTGGGCCTTCATATAGCAAAAAGAATGTTAACACTTTAGGCAAAATTGAAAAATAAGTAAACCAGAAATTTCTGTTGTGGACAGATGGTATTGAAGACACTGCTGAAATGATCCACAATGGCTTTACCCGGTTCTAAGCATAGTCTCTAGGATACCAGTGATTCTCTAGAGGGGAGTTGAGCTTCCAGGGCATGTGGATCTAGGGAGAGCAAGAGGATTTGTAAAGGCATTTTCACAATCACGTTAAGATATGTTATTAATCACAAAAAGTATTTTTAAATTAGGAAAAGAAATATTATTTTGAAACTCGTTTGGCACTAGGTTAAACAAGTTCAAAGCACCATTTTCACAGGATCTTGAATGGTAATGGGCAAATAGTTCAAGTGGACTAAACGATGTTCAAGAGTCTGTGCAGATACTCATTCCAAGTATTGCACTGTTTGGAGTTGCAAAATGTAACTGAGCAACCCTTCACATAATCACCAGTTAAAAGGTGAAAATCCCCTGGTGGTGGGCTCAGCAACTTCCCAATAAAAGAGTGGAGAAGATTAGTTAGGGTAACAGTGCAGGAGTGATTCCAGTAATTATTTTTTTCAATGTTTTCTGATAACAGAATAAAATGAAAATGAGGAAATATATTACACAGAAGAGGCAAGGAAATCTTCAAATACGTGAACGCATCTAAGCTCAGGTATTCTTTCGCATATACTAAGTGCGAAAGAAAACCTTCAACAGCAGCTGTTTTATAAGGCGACAGAAATTTCACAATAGTTTCACAGTAATTATATTCCAGATTTGATGTGCGGGGAAAACACACATTCAAGTGTCCTATTCATGTCTGTCAAATAAATTGAGTTAGAGGCTAAGAAAGGAAAGCTGGGCTAAGAGAGCCAAACTGGAGACTCCAGGTTTCAGAAGGCTCTCAAGGTCACGATCATTTTAGGCCCTACTCCACCTGCCCTGCTCATTACCCCAGCTTCCCATCATGGAGCCAAAGGGAGCCTGGCCAGGCCCCAACTCCAGTTCAGACTCTGCCCCTTACTGGGCAACCTTGGAAACTCATCTGGCCCCTCTGAACCTCAGTCTTCTCCACTGTAAAATGGGGATCATAGCCATTTGTGAGGATTAAACAAAAAGAGCGGGGCCAGGAACTCAGGAATAAGCTCAACAAACGCGGCCATTTTCACAGTATTCCTGCGAAGCTTCCTTGGATCCAAATGGTTGTTCGGGCTCCTTGGAACCAATGACTTCCTCTCGATCTCGCTCCCACTTAATCTTTTTGGATGAGAAAGGGAAGGGGATGGAGAGGAGAGGTGACCAAAGCTGAGGGCCGAAGAAGCCCACGGGGTGGGGGGGCAGGGCGGGGGTAGGAGAGGAGGGTCCAGGGTGGAACCTCTCGGGTGGGGGGTGGGGCGGGGGTCTGGCCCCTGGGGGTGTTGTCGGAGGGCCGGGGGTCCGGGGCCGAGGGCGAGGCTCAGGCCCCTGGGGGTGTTGTCGGAGGGCCGGGGGTCCGGGGCCGAGGGCGAAGCTCAGGCCCCTGGGGGTGTTGTCCGAGGGCCGGGGGTCCGGGGCCGAGGGCTAGTGTCAACCTAGGGTGGACGGCAAGCAACTCCCTGCCACCTCCAACCCGCCCTGGGCGGTGTCTGAGGGTCGCCTCCCACCCCATCCCCCGTCCCCGGGGTGGACAGCGAGGGTCGAGCCCGAGTCCAGGCCGCGAGGCCACCCTCACGTCCCCTCAGGCGGGAAGAGGCCCGGGCGACCACGGCAGGTGTGGACGTTCTAGGTCCCAAGTTACCGGAGCCGTTGGGGCCAATGATGCAGGTGAACCTCCTGAAGGGGCCTATAACCTGGCGGCCCCGCCACGACTTAAAGTTCTCCACAAGCAGCACCTCCAAACGGCCCATGGCTGCGCCCTCCGCGCCTCTGCCGCGTCCTCACACGCCGGCCAGAAAAGAGCGGGAAGGGCCTTGCGCCGTCTCGCGAGAGGAAAACGAGAACACGAGCGAGCCCTGCGCTGTTTCTTAGCAACCGGAGTTGTTTTTGTTTCCGAGGAAACTGGGTCTCCTCGCCTCTGGCGCGGTGGGTAAAGGCCGGACTGAGAACCTCTGGAGCAGGCTCAGATCCCACCAGCCCAATCTCCTAGGGAGCCAGGCTCGCTTGGCTTGAGCTTGTTTTATGTTTGTTGTCTTTTCTTTTAATCTCGCATGTTTTAAAAACCTCTTAGAATTTCTTGGCGATTCACAGTCATGGAGGTAGCGCAGCTCAAGGACCTGGAGGAGAACTTCGGCCTGGCCAAAAGGAGATATGAGGAGCTGCGCAGGCAGAAACGGATCTTCAATGCCAGGAACAGGATCATCGGGGTGAGACCCTCCAGCCCGGAAGGGAAAGGGGCCAGGAGGGAATGTGGAGGAGCGGCTGGGGGCGAGCGAGGCAGGCGGCGGGAAACAAGAGGTGATGAACCCTTGGAATGAAACTTTTGATCCAGGCACAGCTGCAGACGGCTCCAGGCTTTGCCGGGAAGATTTGTTCCATGTATTAACTTTGCTGAGGATGGAGGAGACCTTAACAGACCAAATAATGCTCCCTGTCCCTTGTCAGACAGGCAAATTGAGTCCTGCAGCGGGGAGAGAGCTTGCCTGGAGTTAACGGCCAAAGACTGGAACGTGATTCTCCTCTCTCTGAGCCGGATTTTCTACATTGCCAGGAATTCCCTCCAGTCCGTTCATTTGACAAATGCCAGTGGAGTTCCTATTTTGTGGCAAGCCTGAGCTGGGCCCAGGAGATGAGGAGCAAGGGAATACTTGACCTTGCAGAGTTCATAGCCCAGAGTGGAGGAGGCAGGCATTAAAATGGTCACATTATAATGCAGTGGAGTCAGTGCTGTGAAGGAGGCGAGCAAAGGCTGCCAGGGAGCACCAACTGGGGCTGGGAGAGGAAATCAGAGAGGACTCCCCAGAGGAGGTGATGCCTAAACAGTGTTCTGAGGATGAGGATCTATTGACTGAGAAGGGGAGAAGGAAGCTCTAGGGAAATTTAAGACAGGCTGAAGAACCAGCTATAAGCAAAAGCATCCGGGTATGACAAGATTTGACTTACAGTAGGATTGTTATCAACTGAATCAAATTATCTGGCTCTAATTCCCTTTGTTTTCCTTTCCCAGGGAGACACAGAAGCCTGGGATGTTCAGGTTTGTGACCAGAAGATAAAAGAAGCAACTGAGAAAGCTAGACAGGAAGCCTTTGGTGAGCATTCCCTGAATGGCCATCTAGCGGTTCAGGGCTGTGTGCCTTCCGACCCCAGTTCACATTTCCTCACATATGTAAAAACTTGCAATTTTCATGCTCTTCCTCTTTTTAAAACTTCACAATTTCTTGTGCTCAATTAGCTTAATGCACTGATGCTTCCTCACTTAAAAGAAAAGCAGCTACTGAATTCTATGTGAGCTGTAGGAAATATATTGTGAGGATAAATGTATGTTTTTCTCTGTTTTCTTAAAAAACTGGGTATGAAAAACTTTAAACACACACATTTTCTGCCAAAAAGTTCAAGACCTTCTACCGGGGACAGCTGTTTACAGTAGACAACACACACTTCTGAGCTCATACCCCGAGCTGACTCAGAACCAGATATGGTTCAAATAATAGTGTTCCGGCTCTTCGATCAAATACTCAAATAGTATTCCTTTTCCCCCATCATGTCTAGCAATTTCTTTTAAAGCACTGTAAAGATTTTTTAAATAGAAAAAAGCAGGGTACAAAATTGTATATACAGTGGGTTATCAATTAAGTTTAAATACATATATAAATATATATGTTTTAAAATACATAAAAATATGCTTAGAAAAAGACAGAAAGGAAATATACCAAAATGTCAGCAGTGGTAAAGCTGGAGTGATGGCATGATGAGTGAAATTGATTTTCTTCTTTATACTGTTTCATATTTTCTAAACCTTTTACCTTTTAAAATTCTAGCTTAAAGTAATTCAAACCTGTGATAAACCATAATGGAAAAGAATATGAAAAAGAATATATGTATGTATAACCTCTGTATATAGCAGAGGCTAACACAACATTGTAAGTCAACTATACTTCAATAAATTTTTTGTTTAAAAAAGTAATTCAAACGTACAAAAATGACGTGACAGACATATACATACCCACCACCAGACAAGATATGAACATTTTGCCAAACTGGATTTAGATATCTTAAGCATGCTTTTTGAAAATTAAATGTTATACAGACATAGCTAAAGCTCTCCCCCACCTTACCATTTTCCTCTTCTTCCCTTCTCAGAGGTGTGATCATTCCCATGCATGTTTCTGTACTTGTACTATTTAGGTATGTACATCCATGACAATGTAAAATTTGTGTGTTTTAAAATTTTACATAAATGATGTTATATTGAATGTATCCTTTTGCAACATTTAAAAAATTCAACAGTTTATTTTTGGAATTTATAGGTGATCTACATACAGAATATTCATTTTAATTGCTTTATGATATTTTGTCATATGAATTTTAACCACAATTTCTTTATTCCTCTACTGGTGACTGATTTAGATTTTTTCCAGTTTTTTAATGACTGTCCTGCATTATGTCCCAATGCTCATGTTCCTGGTGTACCTAGAAATGGAATTGATAGGTCATAGTATATGTATGTTTTCAGTTTTACAGGATGTTGGCAAATTGCTTTCCAAAGTTATAAAAGTGTACCAAGTTACATTCCCACAAGCAGTAAACGAGAAATCTTTGTTTCCCCACATCCTTACTAATACCTGCTATTATTTGCATTTGAAGTGTTTCTCCAATTCATTGGATGTTTCCCATCTTGTAAGGTTGATGATCTTTTCACAAGTTTATTGATCATTCAGGTTTCTTTATATTGATTTGCCTTTTCCTCTCCTTGGCCCCCTTTTTGGTTAGGCTGTTTATTGTTTTTTTTTTTAAGTTGATTTGTAGGTGCTTTTTAAATATTCAGAATACTAATCCTTTAATGGTTGTGTTAAGTTTTTGGAAGGTTGGATTACTTTTAGAATCACTAAAAATCATTTTTTAAGTGGATTTGATCTTGGAGAGGCAGCAGTGAGTGGTGGCGTGAAGCAAGATCTTAATTCCCTGCCCTGGAATTGAACCTGGGGAGCTTGGATGAAAAGCAGGAATCCTAGTCACCACACCCCCTAGCTCTTGCCCCCAGTGAAAAATGCATTTCTCACGGAGGCAAAAACTGTAAAAACAGTTACAAAGTTTATTATTAGAGACACAGCACAACAAGTGGGAGAGCATACAGAGAAACAGTTTGCTTAGTTAAGACAGAAGCAGGGCAGAGATGCACACGGGGAGAGAAAGGGTGTGGGTGTCCCCCCTAATGAGGAGGGGCCCAGTAAAGAGGTGGTGACGTCATTCATATAGGGCAGTTCTTCCGGGTCTGTTTACCTTTGGCCAATCATCTGGCTTCTTTTTCCACACGTGACCTGCCCTAGGACCCTCCCCAACATGCGTGCGCAAATTTTTTTGCAAGATGGTATTTCAGCCCAGAGGCCTATGGGACGGCCTTAGCATCACCTGTTATGGAGTGGTGCCCCCTCCTTTTTTGACCCCCAAGGAGCCTTTCTGCGCATGTGCAATGTCTCCCTTGCCCCAAGGATGGGAAATATGTGACCTTTTGATCCTTTACCCAAACAAGGGTTAGCCCCTCTCTGCTCCTGCCACGACTGTTATCTTCGGGCGTCCTCAGGAGACAAAGCCTGGCTATTTACCTCGTTTCTGTTGTTACTTCCATTTCGGAGAGCAAACAGGAGGCTGATTTTAAATGTCTAACCTGGAGCCCATCTATGTCCTAATGCAAACAGGAGACTAGTTGTTAGTGTCTGGCCCAAAGCCCACTTTTTCCTGCTCCATGAAATGTACACGGGAGGCCAGCTGTAAAGGCCTAGCTTGGGACCCATCTATCTCCTGCCTCAGATTCAAATTTATGTCTTTCCTCTGAATCGTAAGCTGTATCTCTTCTAGCTGCTGAAATGAGGCAAAATGACAAGATCGCATGCATATCAGAAGACCGGGAAAGGAGAGATAGGAAAAATCTCTGTAAAGCTATCAATGATTTCCAACAGAGCTTTCAGAAGCCAGAAACTCGCCGTGAATTTGACCTCTCCGACCCCCTAGCCCTTAAGAAAGATCTTCCAGCCCGGCAGTCAGATAATGATGCTCGGAATACAGTATCAGGAATGCAGAAATTCATGGGAGAGGATTTAAACTTCTATCAGAGGAAGAAATTCCAAGAGGAACAAAACAGGGAATGGTCCTTGCAACAGCAAAGGGAATGGAAGATGGCCCGCGCCAACCAAAAATGCGCAGGTAATGGAACAAAAAAGACAAATGGGTCTCAATACTTCCTTCAACAAAACAATCCCCCCCCCTTTTTTTTTTCTTGTTTCATTTTGTCTTTTAAGTCTCACTAATATGTTACTTTGGCCACGTGGCCAAAGAAAGAAACATGAGAACCCGGGTTCCAGGATTTAAGCATCTTCAGCCACGTGCTCATCACGCAGGAAACACCTTCTGAGCTTGTGCTCTGTCCGGGCCCCAGTGGGATGCTGGAGTTCAGGGTAACTCAGCATCGCTCCCGGCCCTCAGTGTGTGGGCAAGACATAGGTCCAGCCTATATCAGTTCGTGTCCAGTAAGAAACTCTGATCATCCCCTGAACCTGACCGTCCACCTCCATCAATGGGAGCTCTGTTCCTCTAGTTGCCCAGGCCCAAACCCAAGTCATCTTGACTCCTTCCTTTCCCTCAAATGCCACACGCAGTCCAGCAGCAAGTCATCCCAAATTCCAACCACCTTCACCATGTCCTCCACTACCACTCTGGACTAAGCAGTCAGCATCTCCCAACTGGATCACTGCAGTAACCTCTAACTGGTCTCCCTGCTTCTGCCCTAGTCTCTCTATAGTCTTTTCTCAACCCAGCAGCCAGAATGATCCCATTAAAAGTTAAGCTGGATCCTTTGCTCAAAACCAATACCTTCTCATTTTACTCAATAAAAACCAAATTTATTTCAAGGACCAACAAGTCTGACCTTACCTCCTGCGATGCTGCCCTCTAAACCCCTCTCCCCGGGTTCCACGGCAGACATTACCAATCCACAGCAGACATTACCAATCCACAGCAGACATTACCAGGCCACAGTGGTGATTGCTAAGACTGCCAGGCACCCATCTAAGAGCTTTACTTGAATTGACTCATGTCAATCTCCCACAGACTTCCGATACACCCCCTTTCTTTGGATGGGGCCGTGATGAGAAACAGTTACTCCGCAGGGTGCTCTGCACATCTCGGAAGGATCTCCGGGCAGGCACGCAAGGTTTGATTGCGTTTTGCTTCCTTCCAGAGGATCTCTACCTGAAGACAAGGTTGCAGTTTGACGAAACAGCCAAGCATTTACAGAATCTGGAAAGCACCACCAGAAGGGCGGTTTGTACAGCTGTGAAAGAATTCAACAAGAACCAGGTGTATACCCCAGGCTCTGTCTGGAGGGGAAGACAAACACACAGCCACCTCCCCGGCGTGCCCCAGCCTCCTTGACTCATCAATGATAGCAATTCTTTTTTTTTTTTTGTGGTACGCGGGCCTCCCACTGTTGTGGCCTCTCCCGTTGCGGAGCACAGGCTCCGGACGCGCAGGCTCAGCGGCCACGGCTCACGGGCCCAGCCGCTCCGCGGCATGTGGGATCTTCCCGGACTGGGGCACGAACCCGTGTCCCCTGCATCGGCAGGCGGACTCTCAACCACTGCGCCACCAGGGAAGCCCGGCAATTCTTTTTAATCCCTGCAACAATCGGCTGCTCTTATTTTTTTTTTTTTTTTTTTCGGCTGCTCTTATTAGTCACTGTGTTCAACAACCCTTTCAGAGGGGCGTGATTAACCCAATTTAACCGATAAAGAAACGGGCTCAGAGTGGGGAACTGACTTTCTTTGGGATGCCCAAGTACTAATCTGAGCTGCTTTGGCAGATTCAAATACTGGACTTCCAAATACCGCAAGTCCAGTATTCAAATCCCAGCCTGTCCAGCTGCAAGGCGTGGGCTTATGTAACGTAGTTCAGCTGGCCTCCTTGTGAGCACCTGCTGTGTGTGGGCACCTCAAAAAGTGCCCTGTCCATTCATTACTAAAGAGAACTGGTAACACTGACAAATGTCTCTCAATCCGTCTCTTGACTTTACGGAGAAATAACTGCAGCCCAGAGAGGGGAGGTGACTTGCTCCAGGTCACACAGCCAGGGCCCGTTCCCTCCACCCATCATCCTCATGTGAATAGGGATTTGGCCAGGAATTTATTTGTCCCTGGGGCTGAGGTTGCGGGCAGTGGGAGCACCTTTTAGAAATCACCACTGCTGTGAATCACTTGGTTGGCTGTTCTTTGTGGCCTGCCGCCGTCCAAGGGTGACCAGGACCACACGGAGGGGTACACAGCCCTGTCCTGGGGTGGGTGAGGCCAAGCCCAGGGGAGATGGCAGCCTAACAGGGGGAGGCAGCTCCCTGCTTTGGCAAATCACTGCAGACAAAGACGTGCAGCAGTTATGCACACGACCAACAGGTAGTGGTCCCCTGAGCCCAGTCCACTCACCCAGCATCTCCCAGGCAGCTGGGGGTCTGAGGGCCTCCCCACATCCATGCCTGACAAGCGCCCCCATCCCCGGTGCCCTTGAGCACATTCTTCCTTCAAGGGCCCCAAGTGAGACTTGTCAGCCCGTGCCTCAGTCCCACCGGGGTCGCTCAGAGCATCTCCCTTAATATCTTGCCCTGAGCAGGCCTTGGAGTCAGCGGAAAAGAAAATCCAACAGAAAAAACAGGACCAAGAGGACAACCTGGCCGAGATCTCCAACCTGCTGCGTGGGGACCTGCTCTCGGAGAACCCCCAGCAGGCAGCCAGCTCCTTCGGGCCCCATCGCGTGGTCCACAACCGCTGGAAGGGCATGAGCCGGGAGCAGCTGGAGCACATCCGCCTGGTTCAGAAACAGCAAGTCCAGGAGAAGCTGGTGCCTGTCCCCCGCAAGCCCTCAGATGGGGCCCTGTGCTCCCTGCCACCTTCCTCAAGCATCTAGTTATAGCTACTGTCTCGCTCGGCCCTAGAAGCTGCCCTCAAGGAGTCTGTGTTCTAGTGAGAGGAGGACAAGTGCTAGGGAGGGCAGGAGGCTGGGGAAGGGGCTGAGATTGCTGGGCATGAGGAGGGTCATCAGGGGACCAATGGCTCTGGAACAAAGGGCTGAAGGTGCAGAGGGAGCCTTGCACGTGTCTGCGGAAAGGACGATCAGGCGGGGTGAAGAGCAAGGGCAAAGGCCTTGAGGAAGGGCCGTCTTGACGTGTTCAGAGAAGGAGGCATCTGGTGGCTGGAGTGGAGGGAGGGGAGAGGGTGGGATGAGGTCCAAGAGGCGGAGGGTTGAGGGCCTGGCAGGCCACTGGGGAAGACTTTGCCTTTTTTGTGACCGAAATGGGGAGCTCTGGCGGGTTCTGAGCAGAGGAGAGACAGGATCTCACAGTTGATCCCTCCCGCCGCTGTGTTGAAGGTGGACTTAGGGGGATAAGGCAGGAAGGAGAGAGATCACTGGGGAGGCTGATGGTCGAGGTCAGAGATGGTGCTGTCTGAGGCCAGGGCGCTGGCAGCAGTGGTGCTGAGAAGTGGTCGGATTCTGGATGTATTTGGAAGTTAGAGCCAACAGAATTGGCTGAAGGGTTTGGCATGGCATATGAGAGACAGAGGAGTTAAGGATTACTCCAGGCATCCTGGCCTGAGCAACGAGAAGGAAGGAGTTGGCACTTACAGAGATGGGAAGATGGTGGTAGGAACAAGTCCAGGAGGGAAGTTCATGGGAGAATGGAAATCACAAGCACAATTTTGGATATGTTGTGTGCAATGTTCTTTAGATATCTATGTCTGCTAGGATTCAGCTGAAAATCCCAAATAACACCATCTTAAAGAAAATAGAACTTTATCTCTTGCATGTAGACTAAATCCTTAAGAAAACAGCCCAGGGCTGGTATGGCAGCTCCACGACCATTGACTAAAGTTCTGCCATCCTCATCACCTGGTTCCCACCTCTTAGTGCAAGATGGCTGCTTGAGCTCCAGTCATCATATGCATATTCCAGCTGGCAGGAAGAAGGAAGGGGTAAGAACGCTAAGGACACTTCCTAGAAGTTTCACAAGACATTTCCACTTATATTTCGTCGGACAACTCAGTCACTAGGTTGCCCCAAACTATAAAGAAGAAATGTAGTATTTATTCCAGGCAGTGAAGTGCTGGTGATTCTTTTATTAAGAAAGAAGGAAAAATGGCTACTGGTGGACAAGTTATATTTTCTGACACAACTTCCAAGTAAAGTCCAGCAGGCAGCTGGATGTAGAGTCTGGGGCTCAGAATGAGATCTGGGCTGGAGACATAAACAGGAAGTCATCACTGCACTGAGTGTATTTAAAGCAGCGAACCTGGAGATCACAAAGGGAGTGAGCGTAGACAGAGGGACCCTCCCCTCCCACCCCCATCATTTATAAAGAGCAAAGCGGCCTGAAAGGGAGCAGCCAGAGAGGTAGGAGGGATACAAGCAGTGGTGAATTCAGAGGGAGCGTGGGAACCCCTGGGTCAAACGCCACTGCCGGGCTGCCGACTGGATGCCGGACCCAGCACTGGGCAGTCACCTCTTTGGTGGAGGGGTGGCAGCCTGTCTAATGGGCTGGAGAGAGAACAGGCAGGAGGGCCAGGAGACAGCAAGTGCAGACGATACTTTCAAGGCACTCTGCTGTAAAGAGCACAGAGAAATTCACCCCCAAGATCCTGAGCCATTGTCCTGGGGTGGGGCTGTGGCATCAGCACATTCTAGAAGTGACCAGAGGACCCCAGTGACCAGCCAGGTGGTGCCACTGCCCACTGGTAGCATCCCAGATGCAGAGGACCTGACACCCATGGGCCCTGCTTATGGAGCCCTGGGCTGGGAACCACTGTTGGAACTGAGACTCTGCTGTCCCTTCAGGCTCAGAGGACCAGCCAAGGCCTCCCAAGAGGGGGAATCACCTGGGCCACCAGCATGATGACAGGTGGGGGGGGGGGTCTCCTCTGATTTCCGGCATGACGTTGCTCACCTACCTGCCCCCTTCTGGGCCTCAGTTTCTCCATCTGTAAAATGAAAGGCCGGCTCCTCGAGACAATCCCCTTGGGGCTCTTGTGCTGGGGACAGGCGGTGGCGAGTCACCTCTCCTCTCTCCAGAGGCTCCAGGAAGAAGAGCGCCAGCGAGACATGGATTGGGACCGGCAGAGGGTCCAGCGGGCTCGCGCCGCCTTGCTGCTTGAGCGACAGCAGCAGTGCCAACGGCGTGACCTGCGCAGAGCCCTGGACTGCAACAACCTCAGCCTGGCCAAGGAGCAGCTTTCGCAGTCAGTGCCAGGCGGGGGCCTGGGCGGGAGCGGGGAGATGGGGGTACGGGTGGGGAGGGCAGGCAGAGGGGGCTGGGATCAGGTTAGGGTCAAGGGGGGCAGGTGGGAATTGGGGGCATCATCGAGGGAATCAGGCTCGGGGAAGGCGGGGGTAGGCGCTGGCCGTGCAGGGCCCATAGAGTAGGCACCGTCCTTTCCTGGACCCCTGGCTCACCCTCCTTGAATCCTTCCCACCCAAGGGCTCAGGACCCTTGGGGTGTATTTCACCAGAGGCCCTGTAGCAGCAGTGGTTGGGGCTATAGCATAGCCTCCTGGTAAAGAGAAGGGGAAGAAGGACTCAGAGCTAAGAAGCCAGAAATTAAGTGCGAGGAAACCATTGGTCCCCGCGCAGACCAGGGATTGAGATTCCTTTGTGCCCTCAACCTGTAAACACCCCTCCTTGGACGGTCCTCACCTGGGCACTGGCGGACCCCAGCAGGCTCGGACACGGGTGCTGGTGATGGAGTACACGGAGGCCACCAGGAGTCCCAGGGGAGGGCACCGGGTGGGCTTCCGGGAGGAGGCTGCTTGGCTCAGACGTGGGGGAGGACAGTGCCAGCTGCCCACTGCAGGGAGGGCTCTCCGGGGAGAGGAAGGGGCTCCTGGGCACAAGTCTGGAGCCTCTTCTTCATTTCAGAAAGGCCCCAGGAGTAGTTCAGAGTTCCAGCTACAGAAGATGTCAAATGCAGATCAGTAGGTGAATTTGTCACTAAAAAAACCCCAACCCATTATTTATTTACTTATTTATCTATCTATTCATCAAGCTCTGGCTTGAACTCGGAGGGGATCCACCAGTATTTTTTCCAATGTCTGTTTATCGGTGGGTCCATCATTGGGGGCCTAAATAAGGAGAATTAAGAGAGAATCTCACAGAAATCAAATGGGATGAGCAAATGTCTTAACAATCATGGAATTCTAAGATATCCCCACATTTCACGTGCGCAGGTCGCTAAACTAATCAGCAGTGATGCAATGCCCCCTTCCTCCCCCTTTAGCTCGTAGGGCTGGAATGCACTCTGTATCCTGGGGTTAACACACCAGTTAAACAGTAGAATGTTTAGGAAGTCAGGCATTTGCTGATTTCTTTTTCTCCTTGTTTTATTATCAGGAAAAAATATATGAAGGAAATCTGTACAAATCATCTCACAGAAGATTATTTCGCACAATTCAATACAAGAAGTCGATAATGAAAAAGGCACCTTCTTTCCCTCTGAATCGTTTACCTATAAAGGGCAGTAACCTTGAAGAGTCCCATGTGTTAAAAAAAAAAAAAAAAAAGGCGCTCTTTGGTCCATAAGTACTGTTGAACTTAATTTTTCCACCGTACACAAAACTTGATTAAACCCCTTCCTGTATTTCTATGAGGAGCATTAGTGTCCGTTCAACTCAGCTCAGACTATTTCTAGAGCAGCTCTGGTGCTGTAGATACAGGGAAGAAAGCCTGCGTATTAGACGCTAGGTTCACCTGGTGCAATCGCCAATACTCAGGGGCATCATTTTAACCGCTTCACGTGGAATTAACAAATTTGGTTCTCACAGCAGCCCGGGGTGGGTATTTTTATTACTCGCATTCTCCAGGTGAAGAGCCTGAGCTATAGACACGTTAAGTGACTTGCCCAAGGTCACGCTGACGGGACGTGGTGGACCTGGTGTCTGGCTCTCAACCACTTCTCTCTCCTGGCTCCCAGTAACATGACCCAAAACACGAGTGGCCAAAAAGGCACAAGTTTATTTCCTCCTCTCGTCAGAGCCCCAGCTGAGCAGTGCTCCCTCATTGCTCTGCCATCTAGCATCCTGCGGTCCCGGAACGCTGTTCCAGCTCCCACCAACCTATCACATTCAGGCCAGCAGGCAGGAGAAAACGGGAAGAAAAGGGGTCGGTGAACGCAGCACAGCAGCAAGGCCGTGGATCCGGAAGTGTACATTTCACCTCTGCTCACACCCTATTGGCCAGAATTTAGTCATGTGACCATGCCTCGCTGCGGTGGAGGCTGGGGAGCCTTGCTGGCTAACCACGTGACAGGCAATAATTCCGCAATGGTATAAAAGATGGAAGAGCACAGAGTTGGGGACGACTAGCAGTCTGCAGAGTCTTGAACCGTGCTTTGGAATTTGCCAGTAGGGAGGTGAAGGGAGGCAACTTACACGGGGGGAGGGGGAGAGTCTGTCCAGCAGTAACGGGGTCACTAGCTCCCAGGCCCAGATGACTGGGTCCCGACCAGTTACCTCTACCTTCATCCGTGTAGGCTTCTTGCAGGACCATATGCGTCTGGCCAGTGACAAGTGGCAGCTCTCGGTGGCACTTCATCATTAGCCAAGGTGGAGCTGGATACGCCAGTGCTAGCTGCTTAGCCCACATCCCTCTTCTAAACACAGTGCCTCTTTCTCCCCAGCTGGAAACCCTTCACTGAGCCTGAGCATTGGCAGGGTGTTCCCAGGTGGATCAGCTGGAGCTGAACATCCTTTAGAGAAGCATGTTGAGGGTGTATAGTTTCCTGGAAACTATCACAACAAAGTACCACACGTTGGGGAGCTTAAACAAAAAATGTACAGTTCCTCCCAGCTCTGGAGGCCAGAATCCGAGACCAAGGTGTCGACAGGGCTGGTTCCTTCTGAGGGCCTTGCAGGAGAACCTGTTCTGGGCCTGTCTCCCGGCTTCTGGAGGTTTGCTGATGACCTTTGGTGTTCCATCACCCACATCTATGCCTTCACCTTCACATGGCATTCTCATCCCCTGTGTGTCTGCGTCCCAATTTTCCCTGTTCATAAGGACACTAGCCATATTTGATTAGGGTTCAGCTTAATGACTTTACCTAAACTATATCTACAATGACCTTATTTATAAGATCACATTCTGAGGTACGGGAAGTTAGGAATCCAATATACCTTCTGGGGGGGTGGAAGGGCACAATTCAACCCTTGATGGGGGAAATGCAGAGGGGCACCTGCCCGCTTGCTTCCCAGGATAATCCCACTGAGAATGTTGTTGCCCAGGCTGAACAAGCCACGCTTCGGGGAGGGCCCTGGATGAGCGACACCCTGTGCAGATTGTTAATCCTCCTGCAGTTGGGCAGGGAGATAAAGTGAGTGATGGGAGGTGATGTCAGTTCATTCAGTGCACATCGAGTGCTCTTCAAATCCTGGACGCTGTGCCAGGCCCTGGGCTAGGATCTCTCACCGTCTAGTGGGAGACCCATTTATGGAAGTAGGTCCTTGCACAGGAGTGGGAGGTGGAATCATACACCAGGCTGCTGGGCACAGGCTAGGAGGGCGATGGCGCTAGAAGGACCCTGCAGTCGTCAGTAATACCAGTTATATGCCTGGAATCACAGGCCCAAAGTGGGGAGGCTTGCTTTGACTCTGAATTTCGCATCTTTTTTTTAAAATTAATTTTTATTGGAGTATAGTTGCTTCACAATGTTGTGCTTCTGCTGCACAGCAAAGTGAATCAGCTACATATACATATATACCCTCTTCTTTGGATTTCCTTCCCATTTAGGTCACCACAGAGCATTGAGTAGAGTTGAATTTCGCATCATTATAAAAAATATTCCGAAAGGAAGGCGAGGCGCGAAACCCGGACATTTGCTTGCTTTAAGTGCGCCCTCTGCTGGTGACCAGCAGCACAACACATTCCCCGTGGTTCTCAGGCAGGAAAATGAATGAACCCCAGGGATTAATTCAACTACCGCATCCCAGGCCCAGTGTTGGGTAGGTTGTTGCAACACCCGTGCACCCCTGGATGTTGTGATTGCCGTCCTGCCGAGAGAAGACAAAAGAAGGGAGGTTGAGTAACTTGCCTCCACCTGGAAGGCAGAGCCAGGTTCCCGGTGTGGGACCCTCTCCGTGGCTCCTCTGAATGGCCCCATTACGATTTTACAGACACACACACTCCAGAGGGTTTTGTTTTGTTTCTTGGTTTTTCACTTTTTCCCCGAACATTTATTATGAAAAATGTCACACATACAGAAAAATTGAAATCATTATACGATACACTCACACACCTACTACCTAGATTCTACAATTAATATTTTGCCAATATTTGCTTCATTGTCTATCTCTCCACAAACTGGCTTTTAAAAATTCCAGTTATCAGGGAGGGGGAAGGGCAAACTGAGACGAAGTGAGAGAGTGGCATGGACATATATACACTATAAATAAAATAGATAGCTAGTGGGAAGCAGCTGCATAGCACAGGGAGATCACCTCAGTGCTTTGTAACCACCTAGAGGGGTGGGATAGGGAGGGTGGGAGGGAGACACAAGAGGGAGGGGACATGGGGATATATGTATACATATAGCTGATTCACTTTGTTATAAAAAAGAAGCTAACACACCATTGTAAAGCAATTATACTCCAATAAAGATGTTTAAAAAAAAGAATATTTGATCTAATAAAATCACTCTGAACTTAAAATATCTATTAAAAAATTAAAAATATTAAAATTCCCGTTATATGATGCTTACAAAAGACACATCTAAAACAAAACAGCACAGAAAAGTTAAAATAAGAGGATTCAAAAGTCATTTGACTTTATCCAAATAAGTTGAAAACCTATGTCCACACAAAACCCTGCACATGAATATTTACAGCGGCTTTATTCATACTTGCCAAAACTTGGAAACAGCCAAGATGTCCTTCAGCAGAGGAATGGATAAACAAACAGCAGTCCAGCCATACAGTGGAATATTATTCTTTGCTCAAAAGAAGTGAACTATCAAGCCATGAAAAGACACGGAGGAACCGTAAATGCATATCACTGAGTGATAGAAGCCAATCTGAGAAGGCTGCAGACTGTACGATTCCAACTTTATGACGTTCTGGAAAAGGCTAAGCTGTGAAGACAGTAAAAAGATCAATGTATGCCAGGGATTTGGGGTGGGGGGTGGGGTGGGGTGTGGGTGGTAAATAAAGGGAGCACAGAGGATTTTTAGGGCAGCAAAACTATTCTGTATGATGCTACGATGGTGGATACAGGTCATTATACATTTGTCTAAACCCATAGAACGTACGACACAAAACGCAAACCCTAACTATGGACTTGAGTTGATAATGATGTATCACTATTGACTCATTAATTTACACAAATGTGCTACACTAAAGCTAGGTGTTAGTAACATGGGAAACTGGGGAGGGGGGAAGTAGGTATATGGGAAGTCTCTGAACTTTCCACTCAATTTTTCTGTAAACCTAAAAAATAAAGTCTCATTTATAAGAAATTAGACTCTAAAAACTAAAGTCTAATTTATAAAAAAAGAAGAAGCTATGGAATACAGAAATGCTGTCACGGAGGTGCTGACACAGAGGGGGAAGGTCTAGTACATGTTGGGAATTAGGAGCAAAAGAAATATTAAACTAAATGCACGAAATATACAGTGCAGCCTTGTCTAGACACCGTGTTGTATCTGGTAATTTTTGTGCCAATAAACGACATCAGAATTAAAAAAAAAATAGAAGACGACATAAAATAGCTAGGAAGGGGAAAAAAGTCACTTGCACATTGTTCTTTATCTTCATTCTGAGTTCAAGTTCTAGTGTTCAGAGTGATGGAGGGAAAAACTGAAAAAGGAAGGATTAGCCCTATGCTAAATAATTCAAGGATTCTCCTTTGTAGCCTCTGTGTTACTCCTGGCCTTGCCAGTCTGTTCTAGTTGAGTATGTGGAGACTGAATTCATTTGCAGACTAAGGGGTATAATCCTAGAACCGAATTCCTTTGTCTGTCCTCTTATCCCTACTTTACAGATGGCCCAACAGAGAGCAAGCACACGCAGCGTTTCACGATTGCATACTGTAGAAGTGAGCTGTGCACCTTTATTCCTCTCTAGGGCCCACTGCCTCCTTCGTCCTAGTATCTGTTTGTAGATGGTGTTGTACAACCAAGAGCCTTTGTAGAATCAAGACCCTGGACGCTGCATAGTATCTTAATGGCAAATACGAATATTTAAATCCTGGGTCATTGTTTCACCAATAGGACATCTTTACTGATGAAGTCATATAAACAGAAATTGCACACAACACAGTGTGTGTGTTCAATAGTGTGTACCTTTGCACACATCAGAAACTTCGTTTTGGTTCTCAATGTTTTTACTAGTATCTTTCCCTGCCTATTTTCTTTGGACTGCCCTCCTTTAGGAAAACCTAGCAAAATTATGTTACTATTACTAGTCACTGCTCAAGGGTCAGCGCTTCTGACTTTGCTAAAGGGTAGATTGACTAAAGGAATAATTTGGAAACGTTTTTTATTTGTCAGTGCCTCCTTACCTGTTCAGACTTCCTGTGTATAACTTGTCCAGCAGTTTGTACCCTCTAGTAACTGTGGTCCAAATGAAGATAAAATTTTAATTGGTTCTTGCCCACACCATTTCATGCAGAACTTGGCCGTTTCGTATCATCCGGTCTTCCAAGATTCTCACTCCAGAGTTTTTAATAAGCATCTTCTACGGGAAAAGCATATATCCTCAGCAGAAGGGACTGGTACGAAATCATTTGACGCAATTATTTTTAAAACTTTTGGCGAATCTTCCCGCCCCTGCTGAGTGTTTTTCTCTTGCTTTTGTCTGTTTTCCAAATATGCAAATTGCAGCACACGTATCCAATTTTACACATTTCACATAGTTAGAGTGTAAAACGTTCCTCCATAATCTTTGACAGCCCAGTTATGCTTACGCCACACTCCTTTGGCTTCCAAATATCCCCCATTATAGGAACGGTTCCTGCTAATCCAACACCTACTATGTGCCAGGCAGGAACTCAGTGAAGTGTGTTACATGGAATATCAGCTCGTCTCGACAACCGCATGATCGCTGTTTATCCTGGTTTTACACATGAGGAAGCTGAAGAGCAGAGAAGTCCTCAACTTGCTGGAGGTCAAACAGCTAGTAATGGGGGGAGCTGGTTTCAAACCCAGATAAGCTGAATCACCATCAGTCTCCCTACCCTTAGTGTTCCCTACCACCCTTGCTACTGTAATGGGGAAGAACCTTTGTGTTCTATTACAAGTTCATCACTAAAGGGATGTTGCCTATAAGCTTAAATTATACATGGTGGCCCATCTCTGGGAACCCTGCCTCCCAGGTAATGAGCGTTAAGCTAAAATACCTTTGTTTAGCTCACAGGAAACCTCCAGAGCGGGCCCACCTGTGAATGACTGCAGGGAGGAAGAAATGAACACCTCCTCTCCGGAGGCTGATGGGAACCAGGAAATGCTTGACTTTACCCCACTCCCCTTTTCGTATAAAAGGAGCCTGAATTCTAACTCAGGCAAGATGGGTCTTTGGGACATGAGTCCACCGTCTTCTCAATACGCTGGCTTTTCAAACAAAGTTGCTACTCCCTGTCCCAACAACTTGTCTCTCAATATATTGGCCCATCAAGCCAGTATGAGCTTGGACTTGGTAACACTACCAGCCAGCCCCATTTCATGGACACAGAGCTCCGTAGCCTCAAGACGTCACCTCCCTCTCTCCAGTTCTACCTGCCTAATAACCTCTGACATCTACATGCTGCATTGTAGACAAGTGTCACTGACATAATGTCATTGGATCCTTGCAACCAACTTGTGAGATAGGCAGTTGTCTATTACTTTGATTCACAGTTAAGGAGACTGAGGTTTAGAGAGATCAATAATGTCACAGCATGAGAAGAGAAGAGCAGGGATCCAAACCCGGGTCATGCTGACTCCTGCTTTAGTGCTCAGGCCATCTAGCCACAGAGAGGCCCAGCTCAAGCACACAAACCCCACAGACTGAGGTGGTGCTTTTGTCCCGGGCACCTGGCCTAACTTTTGTCTTTGTTGAAGAGTAAACAGTGCGTCATGTTGTATTCAGTGCTTTGGTCTACCTCCCACTTCAGAATGGATACTGCAGGCAGGCTGCATCTGTGACAAGCACTATGCTAAGTACCTTCCTTTTACAGATCTTGGTTCCTTGCAACAATCCTCAGAGGTCAGGATTATCGTCCCCATTCTTCACAGATTTCTGCTTCCAGAGGAATGATGTGTACGGCAGATTAAATATCCTAAAAAGTCCGTCCACTACAATTCAGCTAGATCCTGAACAAGTTACAGCCAGCATTTTATATGCATTGCTGAGCTCACAAGAGGGTAAATGAAACCATGAAAAAGTTACACACACACAAGAAGGAACAATGGACTGAAACCAGAACAGTGAACGGTAACGAAAAAAAGAAGCTGGGGCTGCCCTGGTGGCAAAGACTGATAACAGAAACCCAAGTTCTGGGGACTAATAATCAGAAGGAAGATGAGAAACCCTCGTAAAGGGTGAGCGTCAACATTGAAACCTCAGCATTAATCTGAAAACTTGGAAGGTGGCTACACTCTTAGGGATAGAGAGATTGCTAGAGACCAGTGAGTCTTCCCTGTGGCTGAGACAGTGATAGTGATGACGGTGGTGATGACGATGATGGTGATAAGATGATGGTGATGGTGGTGATGATGGTGGCGTTGCTGGTGATGATGATGGTGATGCTGGTGATGATGGTTGGTGATGATGGTGATAGTGTTGATGATGGTGGTCTTTGAGAATTCACACCCGTATGCTCACTCTTTTTTTTTTTTTTTCCACTCCTAGGTATATGCCCAAGAGAAGTAGAAACATGCCCATACAAAAACTTGTACATGGGACCTCCCTGGCAGTCCAATGGTTAAGACCTTGTGCTCCCGATGCAGGGGTTGAGGGTTCAGTCCCTGGTCCGGGAACTAAGATTCTGCATGCTGCACGGTGCAGCCAGAAAAAACAAAAAAAAACACCAAAAAATCCTTGTACATGAATGCTCAGAGCAGCCTTATTCACAATAACCAAAAACTGAAAACAACCCAAATGTCCATTGACAACGAAATGAGTAAACAAAACGTGTGTGTGTATACATACAACAGAATATTTGTCCATAAAGAGGAATAAAGTCCTGTGAAACGCCACAATGCGGATGAACCTTGAAAACAGTACGCTAGGTGAAAGGATCCAGACACAAAGGGCCACACTTTGTCATTCCATCTGTATGAACTTTCCAGAATACACAAATCCATAGAGACAGAAAGTAGATTAGTGTTCTGCCAGGAACTAAAGGGTTTTGGAGTGATGAAAATGTTATGAAGCTAAATAGTGGTGAAGGTTCCACAACTCTGAATATATTAAAACCCGCTGAGTTGTACATTTTTCAAGGGTGAATATTATGGTATGTGAATTATATCTCAGTGTTTCAAAAGCCCATGAGATACCATTACATAGGCACTAGAATGGCTAAAGTTAAAAAAAAACAAACAACCATACCAAATGATGACCATGATACAGAGCAACTAGAACTTTAATCCATTATTGGTGGAAAAGAGGCAGTTTTCACAAAATGAACCATAAACATTTAAAGCTAACATTTAACTCTACATTTAACCATATAGTTAACATCTAACAAAGTAACCATACATTTACCCTATGACCAACTATTCCAAGAGAAATGAAAACATATGTCCACAAGAAGACGTTTACAGAAGTGTCCGTAGCATCTTTATTCATAATAGCCCCAAACTGGAATCAACAAAAATGTCTGTCGCCAGGTGATCAGATAAACAAATGTGACACCCATACCACTCACCGATTAAAAGAAACAAATTACTAATATACCCAACAAAATGGATGAATCAGAACTGTAGTCAGAAACATTGTAGCAGGCCCCAAAAAGTACACGAATACAATTGTCTATACGTGAAGTTCTACAGTGCGCAGAAGTATTCTGTGTTTGCCTAGGTCAGGGGAGGGGCGTTGGCTGCAAAGGGCACGAGGCAATTTTTTTTTGAATGATGGAAATGTAAAGAAAAAAGCACCAAGACCCCACTTCACCCCAGCCCCCAGCCAGACAGCAAAAGCAGGGGCCTTAACACACCTGCTACCAGACAGTGGGAAACGAGCTGGCTGCCAGCTGCCCATGCTGAAGTCCACCAGCAGGTGGCGTTTCTGCCTCGCATGCACCAGCCCTCCGCAGGGCCCCGACCCCCGGCCGCCTCGTTTCCCCGTGTGCCTCTGGTCTCTCCAGGCAGGTAGACGGGGCTGCTCTGGAGGCTGTGGGTGTAACGGGCTGCGACAGCCACTTTACAGCATCGGCGCACTGAGGCGGTGACGGGTCCCCATGCTTCTCTCCTGGTCACAGGCAGGTACATGGCGGGGCGGGGTGGTGGGGAGTATGGAGCTGGCGCCTCGGGTACATTTTCCAAACGAGGCGTCTTCCTGATCGTGTGCGATGTGTCCACATGACGTTAAGACATTGATGAAAGGATTTGGAAGGAGCCTAGTGAGAGCAAGACGGAGCTACACGGAGGAAGCACTTGCAGGGTGGGGCCTCCCTCTGCGCTTTCCACAACCACGCAGAGGCCCCGCCGTTGCCCCCAGGTTCACGCTGCCCCATCTTGGAAACTAGCCACCCCTCTGCCCAGGGCCGGCCAAGCTGGTTTTGCCCATCCTGTGGCTGTTAGGTCTGCCTTCCTTCTTTTCCTTCTTTTTTTAAAAAATATATTTATTTATTTATTTTTGGCTGCGTTGGGTCTTCGTTGCGGTGCGCGGGCTTCTCATTGCGGTGGCTTCTCTTGTTGCGGAGCACAGGCTCTAGGTGCGCGGGCTTCAGTACATGTGGCAAGTGGGCTCAGTAGTTGTGGCTCGCGGGCCCTAGAGCGCAGGCTCAGTAGCTGTGGTGCACGGGCTTAGTTGCTCCGCGGCATGTGGGATCTTCCCGGACCAGGGCTGGAACCCCTGTGTCCCCTGCACTGGCAGGCGGATTCTTAACCACTGCGCCACCAGCGCAGTCCCTGCCTTCCTTCTTTCCTTTTGCCAAGCGAGGGATGAATCCAGTGCCTCCGTGGCCAATTCCCAGTGCTGGTTATGGCCCCAGAATGTGGACATGGATAGAGATGTGGGAAAATGGAATGCCTGTGATTTCACGGCTCTTTGCTTTTTACCAGAAGTTCTAGAAAGCTTTCAAAACACACTTGTTTTAACAGCGCCCAAAGAGACTTCAACCCCATCGTCCACGATTGTTGGGGACGGAACATTCCAGAGCCCATTGGAGAAAGAAGCAGCCGGGCCCATCTCCTCCACAGCAGGCTGAGCCGTGAACTCATCACCCCGTAAGGTTCCCATTGAGGCTCCTGGGCTCAACAGATACGCCTTTGTTGGCTGGATGTCCAGTGGGAATTCAAGGAGGCTGAGCACAGGCCTGACGGCCATCTGGGCCTCCCTGGGATGACAGCAGGATCCAACCAGCCACCACGAAGTCTCTCACTCAAGGTCACTCTGTCCTTGGCTTGCTCACATGGGAAGTGACCCAGAATGGCCTTTCGGCTCCAGACCCACCACTGATGGCCCCAATTTCCTCATCCCCAACTCAAATTCATGCCCAGGGAGTCTGATTAGACCAGGACATCCTTTCAAATCAGCAGTGCGGAGGTCAAGGCCCCATCTCTGGTCCCCATCACTGTGGCCAGGGGGACATGGCTCAGAGTTAACCAGAGGCCCAGAGGGCAGTGGGTTTGCAACAACAATAAACACGCCCAGCAAAATATAACGGCATCCATGGCTGCTGCTCTGTGAGGTCAGCACAACACTGGCACAGCCTATATTCGGTGATTAAAACCTTCATGAAACTAGTGTATTATTGCTAGTTTTATTTCCCAGTTGAGGAACCGAGACTCAGAGAATGGGACTGACTTTCCCAAGGTCCTGGAGCCAGTTACACGTGGGGCCAGGCATTGACCCCCAAGTCCCACAGGCTGAACCCCCGACAGAGTGCCCGGAAGTATGATTAGCAGAACCCCAGAAACTGGAGATGGGGGACAGCTTGCCAACGTATCTCTCTAGCCCGACCTTGGCCCTGAATCCCAGGCTCAGCATCAAATGCCGACTTGATAGCTTCAACTGGCTGTCTAACAGACGGTCAGAATGAATGTGTCCAAGCAGCTCTATCCCAAACTTGTTCCTTCACACTCTTTTTCAGTTCAGTCAATGGCAATCCTATTCTTCCAACTGCTCAGGCCAAAAAGGATGGATTCATCCCTGGATTTTCTCTTTCTCACATCCCACGTCCAATGCTGTCAGCAAATCCTGTTGGCTGGACTTCAAAGTATATGAACAATCTGACTGCTTCTTACCACCTTCATGGCCAACCCCTTGTCCAAGCCCTTATCTCCTCACTGGTACCCCTGCTTCTCCCCTTGTCTGCACATTCCTTCTCAACACAATAGCCCCAGAAACCAAGGGAGAATGCAAGTCAGACTGTCTGTCTGTCCTTTCACTCAAACCCTCCCGTGGCTCCCAGCTCACTCAGAGTGGAGCCAGTTGTCTCTGAGCCCCATCTGACCCCGTTGTCTGCGGTCTCTCCCACCTCCTCTCCTGCGCACGCCCCCGCCCCCTTGTTCACTCTGCTCCGCCGTCCTCACTTCCCTGCTCCCCACTGAGCATGCCAATTACACTCCTGCCTCAGGGCCTTTGCACCGGCTATTCCCTCAGTTTAAAATCCTCTTTCTCGGAGTATCCCTGTGGCCAACTGTATCACTTCCTTAGGGACTCATCTCAAGAGTTACCTTCTCAGTGAGGCCCTTTCCTGCCCCCTAAGTAAAAGGGCAACACCCCTCCTCCATGGCGCCTCCCTCCTCTCCTGCTTTATTTTTCTCCATGGCATATATCACCTGATGTGTATATTGACCCCCCGCCGCTAAAATGTACGTTCCTAAAGGGCAGGGACTTGACTTTATTCGCTACTGTTCCCGGATCCTTGAACGGTACATGACATGTATTTGTTGAATGAGATTGATGATGTGTGGGGCGTGAGTTTCATAGCCTGAGCCTGAGCAGGTCCACCCAGTGTTCTGACATACTCAGGACACGTCTAGAGAGCAAGTGGGTGAACCCACCGGGGTCTTGTTTGTGTGATGATTGAGGAGTTGCTGGGGAAAATCTCAGTGTGGGGAAAATGACAGTCCAGGCACACGGTGTTTCCTAATCATAGTGGCTTGGTTGATAACAGAGAGATCCGCGGCTCAGTTCCGCGGCGCTCCTGTTAGAGATCCGGGGGATGGCACTGGAAGTCCAAGGACCAGCATTCCTGGGAGCCACAGGGAGTACCAGGCAGCATGTCCCTACAGTGGTCCCTGAGAGGTGCCCCAAGGGGACAGAGAGCCTAACCAGCGAGGCCTGGGTGTGGAAATGTGGCACCCACTTGCTGGGGGCGATAGGGCCAAGAGGCCAGCACAACACGACCCTCATGCTCATATCCCAACCCTGGTAACTCACGGATTAATGCCGAAAGCCTCTTCTGGCAGATTCAAAGTCACATTTTGTAAGGGGGAGAGCCGTTCATTCATCTGATGCTTGTGTATCAAGAGCCTGTAATATGCCAGGCACAGTGCTAGGCCCTGGGCTGCAGCCGTTACCAAGATGTGTAGGCTAACGAGGGGACGGAAATAAACAAGCAAATCAGTACGCAGACAAGATCAACAAAAGCAGACAGAAATGCTACCGAGAATATGGCTGTGAGAGCCACTTTGTTCTGTGCAGCATTTTTGATGGTGACTTGGATGGAGCTCCAAAATGTATGCTTCTCAGTTCTCCAGGGGATTAGAGTCAGAACCAGGACCGACACAATCAGCAGGATGGAATGTAGCCGTGACAGGTTGTCGAGATCTGGAATCAGGCCCCGAAATCAATTACACAAACTCGGAATGTCATAGTCGACAGAGTGTGAGAAAAGGATTTGGAGGGATTTGTTGACTACAAGTCAAGGATGGTGTAGCTGTTCACTCACTCATTCACTCAGCAAATTCTGAGTGGATGACTATGGTGCCAGGTACCGTTCTGGGCCATGAAAGGACAAAACAAAACAAGTTCCTGTCCTTATGGAGGTTACATTCTGGTGGGAGGAAAGACAATCAACAAGTGAATCTGTGGTTGTAGGTGGTGATGGGTGCTGACGAGCAGGGAAGGAAAGGCGGAGGGAGTGTGAATTTGGGGAGAAGCTCTGCGATTTTAGGTTGGGTGACCGGGATAACTGAGCTCCCGGGGAAGCAGATGCTGATTTGGGGATTCGCGTGGGGGTATTTATTGGGGAGGACAGTTGGAATCCACATAGGCAGGAGGAAGGGAAGGAAGCAGGATTGGGCTTTGGGAGGAGTTGAGCTGTGACTGAAGCCGAAGAACTCAGCCAGCGCCCCATGGAGTTCTGGACACAGATGAGCCTTCAGAATTGTCTCAAATCCCCCATGTTCACCAGCATCGGATGAGGCTGCCTTGGAAGGATGCATGTGCTTGAACAGGAGGTTTTCTTCAGCTGAGACAGTCCTCAAAGGGGCTGAGAGCCGAGGGCACCTCCCAGCAGCCAGGGGACAAGTCCTTCGCTCCTGAAGAGGGGTCAGGACCGCACGTCACAGTGCCCACTACCCCAGGGAAGGCTTCAGCAAGAAGAAGACATTGACAGAAGAACCTGAAGGTGTGAGGACCAAAACCTTTCCAGGCAGAGGGAACAGCAAGCACACAGGTCCTGAGGAGGGACGATGCTTGGGTGGTCCAGGAGGCTGGCGTGGCTGGAGCACAGTGGGGGAGGGGGAGGGGTGGGGGGAGCTGGATTCTCAGTGACGGTCCAGGTTGCAAGGACTGTGACTTCTACTGGGAGTCAGACTGGTGCCTCTGGAGGGTTTTTAGCGAGGAACAGTTTGACCTGCATGTTGAATGGCTTCTCTGGCTGCTGTGGTGAGACAAGCATGGCGGGGGGGTGGGGCGGGCAATGATGAAGCTGGGAGCCGATCAGGGAGCCCGCGGTAATGATCCAGGCAGGCGACGATGGTAGCTTGGACCCAGGTGAAGCAGCAGACGTGGAGTGAAGTGACATGCCTCTGGACAAATTTAGAGATGGAGCAAATAGACATGATGACAGATCGGAAGAGGGGTCAAGGGTGATGCCAAGGTTTGGGAATCGAGTAACTGTTTGAAGGAGTTTCTGTTACCAAAATGGATGCCTTCCTCCAAAAGGATGTTGGGCTGAGCCTACCAGGAGAGGCCTGCACTGGGCATTAAAGAGTCAATCCTATAGAGAAGAGGCTTGTGGTTGCCAAGGGGGAAGGGGGGTGGGGGAGGGAAGGATTGGTAGTTTGGAATTACCAGGTGCAAACTGGTGTATATAGGATGGATAAACAACAAGGTCCTACTGTATAGCACAGGGAACTATATTCAAAGTCCTGGGATAAACCATAATGGAAAAGAATATGAAAAGGAATGTATATACAGGTATAACTGAGCCACTTAGCTGTACAGCAGTAATTAACACTACATAGTAAATCAGCTACACTTCAATTAATCAAAAAAAAAAGAGTTAGTCCTTTTTCAAACCCTCCCCTCCATGCAGGAGACGCTGGGCGACAGGTGGTTTAACCGATCAGGCGGGCAGGCTGTGCGCACAGAGGGACCTCACGTAGCTGAGGAGCTGAGACAGACCCCGCTGGCCAGCTGAGGGCTCCTTTCCTCTGAGACACACACTTCAGGAAGGGCACTGACAAATTAACGCATTAAACAGCAAGACCGGTGACAGATCTAATGGTGATTGTAATTTTGTTTTAATTAATTAATTATCTATTTACTTATTTGGCTGAGTTGGGTCTTCGTTGCTGCGCGTGGGCTTTCTCTAGTTGTGGCGAGCAGGGGCTACTCTTTGTTGCGGTGCGCGGGCTTCTCATTGCGGTGGCTTCTCTTGTTGCGGAGCACGGGCTCTAGTCGTGTGGGCTTCAGTAGTTGTGGCACACGGGCTCAGTAGTTGTGGCTCGTGGGCTCTAGAGCACAGGCTCAGTAGTTGTGGTGCATGGGCTTAGTTGCTCCGCGGCATGCGGGATCTTCCCGGACCAGGGCTCAAATCTGTGTCCCCTGCATTGGCAGGCGGATTCTTAACCACTGTGCCACCAGGGAAGCCCAGTGATTGTAATTTCGAAGTAGCCACAGCCATTAATTGATGACAGGTCACAGGGGCTACTAACACTCCTCTGGAAGCTCTGTGCCTTCATGGTGGAAGGAAACGCCACATTTCAGTTATAGGTTGGTTGAAATAAAGAGGTAACTTTTCCCCATCCTCTTTTATGGAACCCCCTCCACCCTTTCCAAGGATCTCTCAGGCATCTGTGGGCCCAGGTCAAGAACCCCTGGAGGGCACCCATTTTGCTGATGAGATGAACAAACTGGGGCTCCGAGAGGTGAAGGGATTTGCTCAAAGCCAGGCAGTACTGAGCCGGGATGGGCATCTGCGCTGTGTGGTCCCAAAGCCCACTTTGGATTCCGCCATCCATCTGTATATTGGAGATAAACCTGCTCACCTTGCTGGGCTGATGGGCAGAGGCCTGGTGCACAGAGGCTTCCGTAAACTGCCGCTCCTGGACCCCATGACACCACGATGCGGTGGAGGGCAGACAGTGAGAATGGGCTCTGGGTGCTCGAGCCGCAGCTGGCAGCATCCTGGATGATTTCAGGCTGTTCTCGGGGAGCCCAGTCCTCTCTCCTGGGCTGGGTGGGTGGGGCAGGGGACTGGCTGGTCCCTGGGGCACCACACGGGGAGGAAGAGAGGCTTCCCTTGACTCAGACCTGCTAAGCAAGCAAACCTCCTAAGTGGGACGGGATTGGATCAGTCTCTCGATTCTGTTCATGTGGCCATGTGCACGGGACGAACAGCACGGGAGATGTGGAAAGGAAGGACGGGTACCGGGATCCAGGCTCCCTTCACGTGGTATTAGCGGCACGTGGTCCATCTCTTTTGCCCCCTGAGCCGCGCATGGTGCGGCCACAATTGCACTGAGGCCCCGGAGGGTCCTGGAGGTTCCCAGGGCTGAGGCTGACCCCTCTCAGCCTGGGTGCCCCTGGGAGACCCGATGGAGACCTGCTGTCTAACAGAGACTAAGTCTCGGGCACTGGGGAGAATCAGGGGCTACAGAGGGAGGAGCAGAGTCCTGGGGCCGGTGGGAAGACAAAGGGGCATGCTGGCGTCCTTGGACCCAGGTTCAGCCTCTGTCATGTCACACGGCTTCACCTCTGTGAGGCTCAGTTTCCCCAGCTGTAGAGTGGGTTCAGAACACGACCTATGTCTCAGGGTTCCCGAAAGGAATAAGCAGATGAATGTTCGTGAAGGCCCATCCCACCCACCCCCGGCTCACCGTTGGCTCAGAAACAGGAACAGTCAGTAATTGGGCCGCGGGGTCACATTCCTTAGGCTCAAATACCAGCTCTGCCTCCCACTAGCCGTGGGCCCTTGGAAAAATGGCCGAGTCACCATGACTGCAAGATGAGGATAATAAGCATATCATCGTCCCAGAATTGTTGTGGGAATTAAACGAGATAATTTGTTAAAGTGCTTGGCACGTAAGAAGTACTTCATAAATTTTAGCTATTACTACATAAAAAATATACTTTGGGGATAACCAGGACTCACGAACGAGGAGCCCTCTACTAATTACCGATGCTTGAGGGGACCCCAAACCACTAATATAGAATTTGACACAGGAAAGATAAAGTTCTCCATTAAAGTTCAAAACATCAGTTCCGCATAAATATGTTTCCATTTCTGACTTACAGAAGCTTCCTTTCCCTGTAATTTAAGCCCTCGGAACCTTTGAAAGGAAATGTCAAATGAGAAAACCTAGCATGTCCTGACTTACGGTATTCAGCTGTTTCTTTTTTCAGTCAACAAACCCTTAGTGAGCATTGTCTGTGTGCCTGGATGTGTGTCGGGTCAGGAGACACCAAGGGGAAAGGCCCATGCCTAATTCACCATCTAAGGCCCTAGGACATTCCTGATTGAAGGTTCAGATGAACGGCCTGAAATTTACCAAAGGGCTGGCTTTCTTCCACCCAGAAACACACTGGAAAGTGGATATTCTAGAGCAGTTATCCAACAACCATTTCTTGGAATCGTAAATGTCTGAGAGTTGCTGCAGTACTTTAGATTATCTTGTTTTCTTTATCCATCGAAGCCAAGATTTTTAATGCTACATCTGTGTGAGTATCTTTTGATAATAAGAACCAAATGTTGTCGGTGGAAATGACTGGAAATTACACTTAGGATCAGAATGTGGGGTTTTAGATTCCCACTTGGAAGGCAGTGCTGAGAAACAAACACACAAGACGTTTTCCCTATAAATCACCTCGGGATGTTGCAACACTCTTCTATCCAGGCATCAGGAAGACTGGGATGAAGTGGATGGGGGGAAGGCATCACCAGCTGGTAGTAAATACCCCACAGCCCAGATTACGCCTCCAGCACCCACCTCCAGCTTTTCTCGTCTGCCACTAGAGCTCGCCACCTGGATGTCCACATGCATCTCAAACTCAACACGTCCAAACTGAACTCATCATTCTCTCCAGAACTGCTCTGCTATATTCAGATTCCACACTGATGAAAGGCACCACCTCGTCCTGGGCAGGAAAGCTGGGAATCATTCCCCGTCTCCCCCATCCACCGCCCATGCTGCTCTCACATCAATCAAGTGCTGGCCCTTTGCTCTCTGATTTGGTCCCCTCTTCCCCAGCCCCCTGGTCCCTGTCCTGGTTTGGGGTCCTCCTCCAGAGTCTGGAGCATTGCAGCAGCCTCTCCTTGTCCACCTCTGACAGCCACTCCCTACCCCTCCAGCCAAAGTGATCTTTGGAGAAACCCACATAGATTCCATTTGGCCATGGCCTTTTTTGAGAACTGAACTGGAGTGCAAATCCATCGGTTTCTCCACTTGAACCCCACCTTCCAAGAAAAATGTAAATAACAACAATATCAACCCATACCTAGGATTTAACACAAGAGGGGACCTTCCAGAAACTGCCCTGAGACTAGGACACCCTGGGGGAGACTGTACCCCTTCTTCCGGTCCACCACATCCTGGATAATGGAACTGATGGTCTGGTGGCAGGATTCTGGCACATGGAGATGACCCAGATGCCGTCCCTGCCAGGTGGGGCTCCAGGATGGGTAGTTAGGAATGACTGAAAGGAAAGTTTCCAGAAGGAGGGAGCAGAGAGGGGCAGGGCCAGCTTGAGAAAATCTTGAGCCTTGAAAAGGCCAAAAGGATGGACCAATGCCTGTGGTCTGGGGAAGCTGCCAGTGCCTTAGCAGGACAGCAGACGGGCAGTGCTGGGCATCGGACAGATGAGGCATGCCGCAAGCTCTCCCGCACCCCCTTTCCAATTCTTAATAGCCTTTCACCTGGGCTTTGCGTTTGGAACTCACGGTGCGGGGCACAGATGACCCTGGCCCAACCCCCCCCCTCACCTAGAACTGGCACCTTGGGACTGGACCAGTGTCTCCGAGTGCTGGGAGGCCACCTGTTGCAGCCTCAGGGGGCTCTGATGAACAACAAACTTGGATGCGTTTGCTCCTTTGCTTTGTTCTTAGAAGGCAGCTAGGAACTAAATATTTTCCGGGGGAGTGCATATCCCCATTTCCCTAACCGGCTTCTACCAGTCTGCCCAAGACACCCAAAGGACAAACCTAACGAGCTCAGTGTGGTTTTTTTTTTTTTTTTTTTTTTTTTGCGGTATGCGGGCCTCTCACTCTTGTGGCCTCTCCCGTTGCGGAGCACAGGCTCCGGACGCGCAGGCTCAGCGGCCATGGCTCACGGGCCCAGCCGCTCCGCGGCATGTGGGATCTTCCCGGACCGGGGCACGAACCTGCGTCCCCTGCATCGGCAGGCGGACTCTCAACCACTGCGCCACCAGGGAAGCCCTGGTAGAATCTTCATAGTAGCTAACGCTTGCTGCATCTGTGCCGTATCCTAAGCATTTTGCTTGGATTATTTCATTGAATCCTGTCAAAGGCTTGTGGGCTGCACACTATGATTACACCTATTTGCGCGTGAGAAATCGAGGCCCTACTCAGCTAAGTCGCTGGCCCAAGATCGCACAGCCAGTCAACAGTGGAGCCAGGCTTTGAACCTGATGTTGGCACCCGCAGATGTTTGCTGATAGAGCACTCGGATGCATTATTTAATCGGATGCCAGACAGCTCCCACCACCCAGCAGCTCCCACCCATCCAAACCCCGCCCTCCCCATGCCACACCTCGTTTGGATTCAGCACTGAAGGGCCTTTCTGCAGCTATAAATGGATATCTGGAAGGGGAAGTCCCCACTGTCCACTCATTTAATATAAACGGACCCACCACCCACCCTTTCCAAACGGCTGATGCCACAGCGGCTCCCGACCGGTGGTCAGCTCTGGGGTCATCAATTTCTTGGTCACCCACGGAACACTCCAGCTTTTCAGCGAGTTCACGATAAATGCTGTGGGGTTTTCCTCTGGGAGGGCAGGCGCGGGCTCCGGGCACAGACGGGTCACAGGACTGACAGCAGGGTGGCCCCCCGCAGAGGAGGCCGTCCCAGGGGGTCCCCTTCCAGCCACCCCGACCAGAGTTGCGGCCTCCTCTTCGGAGCCGGGCGTAATTGGTTCTGCATGGTGTTGTTATGGCTTATGTGGGAATCAGAGCAAAAGAATTCGGCGGGGAAGGCCGCTGTTGGGGACCACATGGCGACTCCCGGCGGATGTCTCCGATAACCTGTTCCCAATTAGGGGCTTGGGGGGCTCCAGGCCTCCCATATGTTTGTGAAGCGATTTGACCAAATTCTGCCTCAAAATTGGTCAAAGGGGAAGGCCCTTTGTGGAGCCGTGTTCATCTTTTCCTTTTTAAGTTTTTCTCTTTTTTTTTGGCCACACCAGGTGGCTTGTGAGATCTTACTTCCCCAACCAGGTGAGAAAGAACCAGGTTTCCCAGTCGGGCCGCTCTACTGGATTTTATGGGAAGGGTTGGAAAATTGTTAAGCTTTGTCCCTCTGCATTGGACGGTGCCCAGAAGTCAGGTGGACACACTGACACTCCGTCAGCTGGAGCTTCCAGATGTGCCTGGCCACCTGGATTCAAGAAAGAGCTAGCTGGGAAATTTGGGAAGAACCAGCATTTTCTTCCCCGGTTTGGGCACCATTTTTGCCATCTACAAAAATACACTTTTCTATATTTAGGTGGTGCTATTAACAGGACTCTCTGTCTCTTTTTCCCTCAAGAATGTTTCTCGGTTTGTTTTTGTCATTTCATATTTTTTCCCTACCACCTGGGGAAATCATCAAGCACTCACATTCCTGAAGCAACCTTTCCCACTGCTAGCTAATTAAAATAAACCTCTGTCCAGATTTCGACGTTCATATTTTAGGTATCGGTGGAAAGTATTCATGCATGTTTCCCCCACCTTGGATGGACGGCACGTTGCTGGCATTTCTGGGGTGTCTGCTCTGTGCCAGGCACCATGCTAGTTGCCATCTGCGTGTTTGTTCATGTCAGGCTCTTGTCTACCCTGTGCAGGGGAGCTGTTAGCATCACACCATGTTCTAGATGACAAAGCCGAGCCCTAGGGGGTCAAGCCGCAGCCACAGGGGCTTGGGGACACTGAGATCTGAACACAGGTTTATTTGACTCTAAGTTCTGTGTTGAACATGACGCACAGGCTGGGGCTGGAGGAGATACATGCTGGGAACGTTCACTTCTGAAGTTCTGTGGGTTCTCCTTTAATGTGGAATTCCATGAGCCTCTAACTGACCCTGGTCAGCCTCTAACTGACCCCTCCATGGAAGGGGCCTTGACCTGGGGGAATCAAGGGGGCAGACCTCCCTCCCAATTTGCCCCCGCCCCCAACACCACTCTGAGATGCCTCTTCGCTTCCAGCCCTCACCCCAAATGGCAGCACCTCTCCAGGGGGACCGCAGGACATCAGGCACGAATCAGGAAAAGCCCCCAGCCCCTTCTCCCAATGCAGGGCTTGGCAAATTGGAAAAGGGTGTCGGCTGGCTCTCTGGATGGGTGTGGTCCCGTGTCCAGGCACACGGCTTGGCCACCTTGCAGGGGGCGGTGCCCAAGCCACCATTCACCCCTTGGCCTGGCGTCCGTGTGCAGTAAACAGCTTCACACTGCGCAGCACTGACTTTCCTTAGCAAGGAGGCCATCAACACAAGTGCGCAGGCCATGTGCTCCTGAGCCTGCCATCCCGGGCCTGACGAACAATGACAACAGTGACACGACAAGAAAATAGGTCATGCCGATCTGTAGCTACGATGCATGTGCCGGGCACGAGGCTAAGCATGTCTGGTTGTATTAACTCGTTTAATCTGCACCACAGCCCCATGAGGTACGTTCTATTATTGTCCCCATTTGAGAGATGGGGAAACTGAGGTTGTCATTTGAAAATACAAGGACCATGAGGTCAAGCTTCTTTAAAAAAAAAAAATCTGGGAATTCCCTAGTGGTCCAGTGGTCAGGACTCTGCACTTTCACTGCCGAGGGCACAGATTGGATCCCTGGTCGGGGAGCTAAGATCCCACAAGCTGCGTGGTGCGGCCAAAAACAAAGAATGAATGAATAAATAAGTAAATAAATACACAAATCTGACCCGATCACTCCACTCAATCCTCTGGGCATCCATCCGTATAACCTCAGAGCAGGTGGGTATGGCTCCAAAGCCCTCCATGGTCAGCCTCCTGCCTGTCCCTGCAGCCACGTCTGCTCTTGGGCGCCCCTACGTACTCTGCTCCAGAGGTACCGTAACCTCCCACCCCGTACGAGACATTTGCCTAGGCTGTCGGTCTCACCCGGTCTGCCTGGCAAATATCTCTTGTTCACCTTTCATCGGTGGTTTTGGTCTCTTTTCAGGAGCAGCTCCCTCCTTCCTTCCTCTGGGTCCTGCCGCTCTCACTGCATACCTCCGTCACGGTCCACCTCCTGCAGTCGAGCGTGGGTCCTAGGAGACAGGTGTGGCTGCTGTGAGCAGGGTCTGGCTGTGAGTGTTAGGGAAGGGCCCTGTCCCTCTCTTCTCCGCCCCTGACCAGCATTCCGGGTTAGGCTCCCATCGGTGATTCAAACCACGAGCCTAACATTTGTGTCAATAGCATCTTTCTACATCTGATAGTTGCAAGATTCTAGCCTGTCTCTTTTCATACTTGTTTGGTGCCCCTGGTGCTTGTGTCCTGGGTGTGTGTGAAATGAGCCTGCCGAGGCCTGGGGAGAAAGCATGCAGGCACATAAATCTTGCGGACGTTCCATTCATTTCAGTGAACCCAGAGGCCACGTTCTTGGCAAAGCACCCAGGGAAGGCCTGGTGGGGGGATGCTTGGTGAGCACGGGGCCTCAGCCTCCCACTTCCTCCTAGGAGATGTTTTCTGGTTAATGGTGACAGCAGTCTGAGTCCAGGGTGGGGGGATTTCTGAGTTGAGAGGAGCCCAGAGTAGGGACCTCTTACACTCCTAAGCACCTCACTCTGAAATTACAGCACGATTGCCTTCTGTGGCTGCAAAACGTGTGAACTGGTGTAACGCCCAAGTCCCTGGTGTGATTTCTGAATACCACAGGAGTGTGGCATCCTGGGAAGCAACGTCTGGGTGGCACCCACACGCAGGACGCTGTAGCCACCGAGCGCTCACCCAGCGGTGGCCACGTGTGGTCGTGCTCATTGGGGCTACAGCTCCTGAGAAACACTGAACTTGGCAGTTCTGCCTATTTCGTGGCTAGTGGGTGGGAGCAGGGAGGGGGCGGGGCTGAAGAGATGGAAGGAAGTTAATGGATTTAAGAGCTATTTAGGAGTCCAAGTGCCCAGGTGTGGCCGTGGACCACTGTGGAAGACACAGAGGAGAAGGATTTGGAGGAATCTTCAGCTTCTTCCTGGCTTGGGCAGTTGCCTGGTGGACGTGTTTTTCACAGAGGAGGGAGCACAGGAGGCAAGCCAGGTGGGGTGAAAGTGTGCGTATCGGTCTGCTAGGGCTGTCACCACCAAGTTCTACAGACTGGGGGGCTTAAACAACAGACATTTGTTGTCTTACGATTCTGGAAGCTGGAAGTCCAAAGTCAAGGTAGCAGCAGGGGTGGTTCCTTCTGAGGCCTCTCTCCTTGCCTTACAGATGGGCATCTTCTTCTTGTGTCCTCACACGTCATCCCTCTGTGTCTGTGTCCTAATCTACTCTTCTTATAAGGATGCCTGTCATATTGGGTTAAGGTCCACCCTAATGACCTTCTTTTAACTGAATCACCTCTCCAAGTGCAGTCACATTTTTTTAAAGGTAAATGAATTATTTTTTCTTTTTAAAAAAATTTTATTTATTTTTGGCTGCACTGGGTCTTCGTTGCTGCGTGCAGGCTTTCTCTAGTTGCTGCGAGCACAGGCTACTCTCTGTTGCAGCGTGCGGGCTTCTCATTGCAATACCTTCTCTTGTTGCAGAGCACGGGCTCTAGGCGCTCAGGCTTCAGTAGTTGTGGCACACGGGCTCAGTAGTTGTGGCTCGTGGGCTCTAGATCGCGGGCTCAGTAGATGTGGCGCACGGGCTTAGTTGCTCCGCAGCATGTGGGATCTTCCCGGACCAGGGATTGAACCTGTGTCCCTGAATTGGCAGGCGGATTCTTAACCACTGTGCCACCAGGGATGTCCCTGCGGTCACATTCTGAGGTACCGAGGATTAGAACTTCAACAGATGCATCTTGGGAAGATACAATTCAGCCCATAACAGCATGCATATAGTTTTAAACAGGTTGAGTCCTGAGGACCACGCAGACACCCAAGCCATGTTGGATGTGTCCTTCTGGCTTGAGAGGGAAGGGCTTGGCTGGAGCTGTGAATTTGGGGGTGGGTGGCAAGGAGATGGTAATTGGGGCCACAGGAGAGGAGGAATTGGTCCAGGAGAGAGAGTAGAGGGAGATGAGAGGAGATTCAGGACCAGCCATCCAGGAACCCAACATGGGAAGGGCCGTGGCCGATGGGACTGGAGAAGATCCAGGGGAGAGTGGAGTCCCAGAAGGGACCCCAAGGAAGGGATTGCTTCAAGGAAGAGGGTGTGGCTGTCGTTTTGAACAGCAAGTGCTCTTTTTTCTATCTGACACTCGTTCTGTTTCGTGTCTCCCACAAGGCGGCAGACAGCTTGGGGCAGGGGCTTAGTTTTGCTTTTATCCAAGCCCGCTCCCACCCTCGACTCACCCCAGGGCCTGGTTCAGGAATAGAATAAAACTTGAAGTATGGAAATATTCATTTCCAGTTTTCCTTAGGCAGGTGTGAGTTTCTGTTTTCGTGAAATCAGTCTACTCCTGGGAGTTAAAGGTGGATAAACGTGTCCTCTAGTGGCAAGAGGCTCGTGTCCCCCCCCCCCCCCACTAAGGCAATCTCGTGGCAGCAAATGACCGTGAGCTAAAATGAAACACCCAGATGTGCTGTTCGACTTGGAAGGTGGGGGGGGAAAATCCTGGCTGTGCTCGCTGTGGCTTTGTTTGGCCTTTAAACATTGATTGGTCAAAGTGAATGATGCTTTCCAGATGCTCCAGTTTCCCCCAGCCAGGAGTCCGGCTGGCCAGCTGGGCCCCGCTGCGGGCCTCTCCTTCAGCCCAGCCTCCTGTGCAGCCAGACAGCCTTCCTCAGGCCCGGCTTCCACCCGCCTGGCTAGAGCTGTGGGGCTGTGGCCTCGCTTCCTGCTGCGGGGAGGGGGGGCTCTGGGCAGATGGTCCCCAAGGACCCTTCCAGCTCTAACAGGCAACAGTTGTGTGCCTTCTAGCCTGGCAACTGCCTCAGAATCAAAGTCAGGCATTCGAGGACCCCCACAGGGTGAGCGGTAATGAGGCCCTTTATTTGCAAAGGGCTTCGTGATCTTCTGAGACGCCACCCCACATGTCCGCCCCGAGCTGCCTGCCCAGCCCCAGCGCTCTGGGCACGGCTGCCTGGATAACCCACTCCCGGTGACGTCAGCCCCGCGCCTGCCCCTGCCTCTGAGCTGCTGTCCTTTGGAGTTTATCACACTTTGACGTGAATCGATGAACAGGCTTCTTCTCCTAGAGTAACTATTTGTCTCGGATTCTAATACTGGAACAAGCTGGTGAGACGCCTATGTTAGAATTTCTTTTAAACTTTTAATTTCAAAGTAAATATAGATTCACAGGAAGTTGCAAAAGTAACACAGAGAGACATTTCTGCTTCTGGAGCAGATGTACTTTTCCCTATTCCTCCCACTAAGTACAAGTAAAAACTCTGAATGTTTTATATAAAACAAATAGAAGAAGATTCTGAAAGGTGGAGAGAAACAGGTGGGCTGACTAGGGACCTCAGGACCCAAGGAATTCCACAGTGGCAAGTTCCCTGGGTTTTCTTTTGCCTCGTACATCCTAGACTTGGAGGAGGAGAAGCTGGCATTTAAAAATGTCAGCAGGCACAGACAAACAAAAGCCTTCTCTCTCTGGCCAAAAGACCAGGAAAGGGAAGCCCAGCAAGTCAGAAAACTTGTAGACAATAACTGCCCTACTTTAGCTAAACACACAGAAGCAAACACGGCCCCGCCCACACCCACACCGCACTGTAATGAGGTGTCCCAACATCCCCACTGGTGTCAGAGGAGGCTGAGTGGGAAGCCAGGACTTTCATCCCTGCCAGCTGGAAACGAGACCCCTCTCCCGTGGTGCCTGTAGAGACATGTGGGGAGTCCAGACCTCTACCCCAGCCTGGCGGTAACAAGGCATCTCTCCTACTCCCCACAGGGTTCTGTCAGAGGAGGACCGGTAGAGAGTCAGGTCTTTCACCTTGGCCCGATAACAAGGTCACCCCTCCCCCAACCCCATGTTCTACAGGTGAGGAGAAGAAACAGCCCTTCTGTCCCTCCCAGCCAGGGAGTTTTCAGGGCAGGCTTAGCGGGGAGCCAGAACTCCCACTTCCATGCAGCGGTGATAGGAGCACCTCCACCATGGGTGCCACTGAAGGCCAACTGGGAAACCAGGACTTCTATCTCCACCTGGCAAGAATGAGGCTCAGCCCACGCCACCCCTTCCAGAGCAGAGTGAGAGGAAACCAGCTGAAACAGAAGGTTTAAATAAGATCCAGAATCTCATGTGCAATATGAGAATGTCCAGGTTTCAAATGAAAATCACTCAGCATACCAAGAACCAGAGAGATCTGAAACTGAATGAAAAGAGATAATAAATAGAGACCAACCCTGAGATGACAGAGATGTTAGACTACCCGACAAAGATTTCAAAGCACCCATGATAAAAATGCTTCAACAAGCCATTATGAATATGCTGAAAACAAATGAAAAAATAGAAAGTCTCAGCAAAGAAATAGAAGATAAAAGGAAAGCGTCTGTGAGCTGGAAGACGACAATCAAAAGTACTCAGTATGAACAACTGAGAGACAACAGACGGGAAAAAATTGAACAGAGCCTTGGGGGCCTGTGGGACTATAACAAAAGATCTAATATTCGTTACATCAAGTCCTGGGAAGAGAAGAGAGAGAGGTTGGAGCTGAAATAATAACTGAAATCTTCCTTCATTTGGCAAGAGGTGGAAACTTATACATTCAGGAAGCTGAGCAAATTCCAAATATGATAAACCCAAAGAAATCCACACCAAGATGCATCATAGTCAAAACTCCGAAAACTAAAGACAAAGAAAAAAATCTTGAAAGCAACAAGAGAGAAATGACACTTTACCAATAGGAGAAACAACTCAAATTATAGCAGATTTCTCATCAGAAATCATGGAGGTCATTAGGAAGTAGCATGACTTTAACAAGGGCTGGAAGAAAAAATTTCAGAATTCTATACTCAGAGAAAATAGTCTTTAGAAATTAAAGGAAAACCAAGACATTGTCAGTTGAAGGAAAACTAAGAGAACTTTTTGTCAGTAGACCTATCTTAAAAGAATTGCTGAAGAAATTTTTGTAAACAGAAAGGAAACAATAAGGTGAGGAACCTTGGAACATCAGGAAAGCGAGCAAAAGTATAGGAAAATGGGCTTCCCTGGTGGAGCAGTGGTTGAGAGTCCGCCTGCCGATGCAGGGGACACGGGTTCGTGCCCCGGTCCGGGAAGATCCCACATGCCGTGGAGCGGCTGGGCCCGTGAGCCATGGCCGTTGAGCCTGCGCATCCAGAGCCTGTGCTCCACAAAAGGGAGAGGCCACAACAGTGAGAGGCCCACATACCGCAAAAAAAAAAAAAAAGTATAGGAAAATACAATAGGTTTTCATTCTCCTCTCGAGTTTTCTAAATTATGTTTGACACTGAAGAAAAATTATAACACTGTCTGATGTGGTTCTAAATATATGAAGCGGAAATATTTAAGACAACCGTAAACAGAAAGAGTAAAGGAACCTAAAGGGAGATGAGATTTCTATACTTCACTCTAACTGGTAAAATAACGCCAATAGACAGATAAGTTATGTATACATAATGCAATACCTAGAACAACTACTAAAATAGTTATATAAAGAAACACTGTACATAAGTAAAAATGGAATTCTGAACAAGTTCAGTGAACCCACAAAATGACAGGAAAAAGAAAACAAACAAAAAATAGAACAAACATAAAACAAAAAACAAATTGGCAGACTTAAGTCCTAACGTATCGATAATTACATTAAATGTAAATGGTCATTTACCATTTAAGGACAATTGAAAGACAGAAATTGGCAATTACAAAAGGGAAATAGAGTGAATTTTAAAGATGACCCAACTATGTACCATCTACAAGAAACCCGTGTGCAATAGTTCAGGCAGCTTAAAAGCAAAAGGGCAGGAAAGATAATATCGTGCAAATATCAATTTAAAAAATCACATGGGGGCTTCCCTGGTGGCACAGTGGTTGAGAGTCCGCCTGCCGATGCAGGGGACATGGGTTTGTGCTCCGGTTCGGGAAGATCCCGTGAGCCCGTGAGCCGTGGCCGCTGAGCCTGCGCGTCCGGAGCCTGTGCTCCGCAACGGGAGAGGCCACAGCAGTGAGAGGTCCGGGTACCGCAAAAAAAAAAAAAAAAAAAAAAAAAAATCACATGGTTATATGAATATCAGATGAAGTAGACTTCAGAGCAAAGCAAATTGCTGTAGATAGAGATTATGTAACGATAAAACGGCGAATCTACTAACAAGACAGACACACCAATCCTAAAGGTGTACGCATCGAAGAACAGAGTTGCAAAATACGTGAGACAAAAGCTGATGGAATTGAGAGGAAAAGTAGATAACTCTACAGTTACGTCTGGAGACTTCAATGTTCCTCTCTCAACAATTGATAGGACAACTAGACAGAATGTCAACAAAGATATAGAAGAACTCAACTACACCATCCACTAAAACGATCTAAACAACATTTAGAGAACACCCCAGCCAGCAATAGCATAACACACATTGTTTTAACTGTCAGAGAACATATACCAAGATAGACCATATCCTGGGCCATAACACAAACCTCAAAAAAAATTAAAAGAACTGAAATTATACAGTGTGTTCTCTAATCACAAGGGAAGCCAACCAGAAATTCATAACAAAAAGATAACAGGAAAATCTCCAAACACTTGAAGACTAAACAACACACTTCTAGATAACCCATGGGTCAAGAGGAAGTCTCAAGGGAAGTTAAAAGATTATATTGAGCTGAATTAAAATGAAAATACAATGTATCAAAATTTGTGAGAACAGCTAAAGCAGTGCTGAGAGGAAAGTTTATAGCACTAAATTCGTACATTAGAAATGAGGGGGGACTTCCTTGGTGGCGCAGTGGTTAAGAATCTGCCTGCCAGTGCAGGGGACATGGGTTCGTGCCCCGGTCCGGGAAGATCCCACATGCCGCGGAGTGGCTGGGCCCGTGAGCCATGGCCGCTGAGCCTGCGCGTCCGGAGCCTGTGCTCCGCGACGGGAGAGGCCACAACAGTGAGAGGACCGCGTACCGCAAAAAAAGAAAAAAAACTTATCTGTGTATCTTGCCTGTAGACCTTTGGTTTGCAACCCCCATACACACTTCTAATTCCATATTTTCTTAAGACATGGAGGCGACGGTAGAGGACAGAGTATGAGCCGAATCATACTGAGAAATTTAAGACGTATAGATGTGGCTCTGTTTGGCGCTCTCCTCACATTGATCCACCCTCCTACCTTGCCTCATTTCTCTTCTCTCTCACTCTTACTTCCCTGGGGTTGCAGGCTTCCGATAAAGCATGAGCATGTTTAGAAAGAAAGTGGAGGAGGGGAGAGTTATGACACCATGCAGCCGTTGCCCAGCAAAGTGTTAGGGACGTATCTAAGGGATAGAGAGATATAAAATGCCTGGTGATGTCCTTATCAATCCAGGCCCAGCTAGGATTCTTGCTGGCGGTGTGAAGTGTTGGGGCAGCGTTTCCTGGCTAGCCAGCCACAGCTGCGCATGAGCTGGAATTCTCTCTCTTGGTGCCTTTGCTCACACCCCCCAAGGTTTGGGGGGCAGATTCATTGAGAAGAGGTCGCAGTACTTGTAGTCATTCATTCCTAGGCTGCTGGAGCCACTCTCCCCTGTCTCTTCATCTTCTGAGTCTCACTCATAGAAAGGGTCAATCCACAAACTTTGGCTGCATGTCTGTCCCAGGCGGGGCAGTATGCTGGGTGCTCAGAACGGAGCCAGACACAGCCCTGCCCAGGACGACTCAGGACTAGGCATCATCAGCATAGAGATTAGAAACCATCAAAGAAAAACATGATGAAATAAACTCATGCCCTGTTTCTAAAGGCAAGGACATGTGTTCTGCATTTTGGAAATCTTTCCGTTCAACACCGTCAAAATAAAGAAGCAAAGGGTTGTTGCTGGAAGGGATAAGCTTCAAAACTGGGGAAAAATAGCTCATGTGGGACTGTCTTTGTTCCAAACACACTTGATCAATGAGTGGTTACTGCGTGGTGTTTTTAAAGGGAGTTAAAATGTTGTCCTACTAGAGCACAGAGGGTCATAGGGCACCACGGCCTCTAGTTTTAAGTCTTGGTGATGACTTCAGTGTTCCAAATAAAAATTTTTTTTTGGTGGGGCAGATCAGATCTAAAGTCTTACTAATTCTGTATAACTCTGAACAAATCCTTACCTGTCTCTGTAAAGTACATCTCTTATCTTTATGGGTTGTTTCATTTCTCCATTGCAGTTTAAAAAATATATTTTGAATTTTCCCTGGCTTCAGAATGAAGTCATAAGACCTCAGAATTGCCAACAGATGCTCTTTTTCTAGAACGTGAATGTGCGGAGGAGTTTTATTAAAGTGATTTTTGTGTGCAGAAAAAGATTAGACATGTATAAAACCTGCCGTAAAAAGTACACACATACTCTGGGGGATGTCTCAGATTTGATTTCAGGGTTCACTCTTGCATAGATAATGATAGCCTTTAATTTATACACTTTTTTTTTGCGGGGGGGGGGCTTCTTTTTTTGTGTGTTTGGCCTATGTCCCCACTGTGATTCTAAATTGCCAAAACTTAAACATGGAAAACTGGTATTTGAGATTAGGCATAAATTATGAGATCATATACCTCCAAAATTTTTCATGCATTTTGGATATTCTCAGTTCCAGTGTTCTTTTTTTTTTTTGGTACGCGGGCCTCTCACCGCTGTGGCCTCTCCCGTCACGGAGCACAGGTTCCAGACGCACAGGCCCAGTGGCCATGGCTCATGGGCCCAGCCGCTCCGTGGCACGCGGGATCCTCCTGGACCAGGGCACGAACCCGCATCCCCTACATCAGCAGGCGGACTCTCAACCACTGCGCCACCAGGCAAGCCCAGTTCCAGTGTCCTCTAACACCAGTAATGAACATGGGCTGGGAGCAGTGTAGGTTGTTAAAAGTACTTGCCAAACATACTTCTAAAGCTTAACCCCATTAAGGGAAAAAGAAAAAAAAAAAAAGAAATAGCATTACTGTACATTGGCTTGAAAGCAATCTGCCCAATGACTGGCCTCCAAATGTTTCTCATTAAATACCTTCCCCAAGGGCAGGACTATAGGACTCATTCATTTCTTAATTTACAGCCCCTATAGCTCAGGGTCAGACAACCTTAGATGCTCAGTAGATATCAGCTGAATGGATTCTTTGAAAGCATGTGACAGTAAGAGGCGTGTTAAAAGGATGGGTCCCCAAGAGTAGGATCCATGCCCCAGGGCAAAGGATGCTGCGCTTTCACTTCCAAGGTGGACTTCTGGAACTCTGAGCAGAGGTAGTGCCTTGAAATCCAAGAAGCTGCCTTGCCTGGAGGAAGGCACTCCGCAAGAGCCAGAAGGCAGTCTGATGCTGCTGAGTTCCTGGGTGTGGCCTGGGCGCTACTCCCTGTTCCTCCCTCAGAACGCGCTGGGGGCAGTGGAATCCCAAGAGAAGTTCTGGGGAATCCTGAGGTGGGGGGACCTTACCCTCTTGGAGGCCCTTCGCGGTGGGGTGGAGGTTACTGCCTGGAGGTTGGTGCAGAGAGGACTTACTGGTGGCTTCCGTCTAGAACAGTCTGCTCTCTTCCCCAGGTGGTTCTCACCTGTTCTTCAGGACTCCAGTCAGATGTTCCCTCTCTGGGAAGACTACCCTGCCCCCCAGTCTGGGTTACCTGTCTCCTCTCCTCTGGGTCTCCTGGTTCCCCATGTGACCATCTACCACAAACAAATCACATGATATTGCAATCCTGTTGCATTCATAGCCTGTGAGCTCCTTTGGGAGGGACCATGTCTCCAGGCATCACTGTGTCTCTGTGATCAGAACAGGGTGTTCCTGGGTCCCCACTACCCCTCCCTCTGCCCACCCCAGTTTATCAAGGTTCTATTGAAGATAATGTATTTTCCCCATCCCCACTCATACCCCCAGCTGCTTTAAATATTTTTCTTTGTGTTTGTTTTTCAACAGTTTGACTATTCGGTATTTAGAATGTGGTTTTCTTTGTGTTTACCCTGTTTTGGATAAATTGAGCTTCCTGAATCTGTGGGTTGGCATCTTTCATTGCTTTGGGGAAATTCTTGACCATAATCTGAGTATTGCTTTTGCTGCCCACACCCACCCCTGTTTTTCTGGGGCTATAATTACATGTATGTTGGGCCTTTTGACTATGTCCCATAGGTCTTCTATCCTCTTTTAAAATCCATTCTTCTGGGCTTCCCTGGTGGCGCAGTGGTTGAGTCCGCCTGCCAATGCAGGGGACGCAGGTTTGTACCCCAGTCCGGGAAGATCCCACATGCCGCGGAGCGGCTGGGCCCGTGAGCCATGGCCACTGAGCCTGCGCATCTGGAGCCTGTGCTCCGCAACGGGAGAGGCCACAACAGTGAGAGGGCCACGTACCACCAAAAAAAAAAAAAAAAAAAAAAAAAAATCCATTCTTCTATTTTTTTCTATGTTTCAATTTACATATTTTTATTGATTTATCTTTGATTTCATTTTTCTTGTGTTCTACTATGTCTAATCTGTTGTTGAACCTTTTCCTTGAGTTCTTTTTTTTTTTTTTCTTTTTTCTTTGGCTGTGTTGGGTCTTCGTTGTGCGCACAGGCTTTTCTCTAGTTGCAGCGAGCGGGGCCTACTCTTTGTTGAGGTGCACTGGCTTCTCATTGCGGTGGCTTCTCTTGTAGCGGAGCACGGGCTCTAGGCACGCAGGCTTCAGCAGTTGTGGTGCATGGACTTAGTTGCTCCTTGGCATGTGGGATTGCCCCGGACCAGGGATTGAACCCGTGTGCCCTGCATTGACAGGCAGATTCTTAACCACTGTGCCACCAGGGAAGTCTCTCCCTTGAGTTCTTAATTTTCCAGTTCTAGAATGTCAGTTTGGTTATTTGGTTCTTTTTTCTCTAAAGTGTCCAATTTCCTATTGAAAATCTACCTTTCATTATTTTGCCTATGTTTTCCTTTAGTTTCCTTGACATATGCATAATTATTATTTTAAAGTTCTTGTCAGCTAACTTCCATACCTGGATCAACAGTGGTTATGTACCCTTTGCTTGTCTTTTCTGTTCATTCCTTGTCATATTTTCTTCACTCTTTTCAGGTATAGTAATTTTAATTGAAAGCTGAACATTGTGTAGGGAAAGCAAGGAGGCTCCAGGTGACTTTATTCTCCTCTAGGGATGGTTTCTCCTCACCTCTTAAAAATATTCCTGCTTATGTGAAAAAAAGCTAAATACAAAACTGTCCCTGGGCTTCCATGGTGGCGCAGTGCTTAAGAATCTGCCTGCCAATGCAGGGGACACGGGTTCGAGCCCTGGTCCGGGAAGATCCCACATGCCAAGGAGCAACTAAGTCCATGCACCACAACTGCTGAGCCCGCGTGCCTAGAGCCTGTGTTCTGCAACAAGAGAAGCCACCACAATGAGAAGCCCACGCACCGCAATGAAGAGTAGCCCCCGCTCGACACAACTAAAAGAAAGCCCGCGCGCAGCAATGAAGACCCAACGCAGCCATAAATAAATAAATTTATTAAGAAAAGAAAAAACCAAAAAACTCTCCCTATTGGATAAATGGTTTGAGAGCCTTTTCACCTCAGTCCAACCAGAAACTGAGCAGGGAAGGGGCTGAGTTGCAGTTTGAGTCATACTCAGTTTGTCTCTGGGGCGTCCCTGTTCCCAGATCACGCCCTCCCGAACTTTCGACTGGACGCCTGCCGGGCTTTGTCTCCCGGCCCCGAGAGACTACAGGACAGTCAGCTCTCCTACATCCTGCCCAAGTAGCTTCAACATCCACTACTACATGGTACATGGAGGCTGGCTGCATTGTGGACGTAGGTCTCCTCCCAGGCTGGGCTTGTGTGTCCTGAGCCTCACTCTGCCTTTCCAATTTCCTTCTGTTTCCCTGGACTCCTGCACAGCTCCAGAACTCAGCAAATGCGCCCCCCAGGACAAATGGGCTGTGCCTGCAAACCCCCTCAAGTTTTCTTGCCCCGCCTTCCCGTGTGACCACCGGATACTAACGGGATTCCCCTTCCTCTGGCCAAGCCTCCCAGCCAACAGCAGCCCCCTCCTCAGTGCTCAGAAAGAACAATGGTTAGAGATTGTCAGCCTCTCTCAGGGTCTCCCGGCGCTAGAATTTAATCTAATCTAAGCCTCATTACTCCCATGACTCTTTGGTGCCTTTAAAAATATGATTTTTGCAATTTACCCAGCTTTTCGAATTGAGGTGATGGGAACATTGGCCTGTTACTCCAGTTTAAAAAGTAGAAAAAGAATGTCTCCTACATAGTTTATCCACATACTTGCTTTTTTTAAAAATACAAGTCATGGGCTTCCCTGGTGGCGCAGTGGTTGAGAGTCCGCCTGCCGATGCAAGGGACACGGGTTCATGTCCCGGTCTGGGAAGATCCCACATGCCGCGGAGTGGCTGGGCCCGTGAGCCATGGCCGCTGAGCCTGCGTGTCCGGAGCCTGTGCTCCGCAACGGGAGAGGCCATAACAGTGAGAGGCCCGCATACCACACACACACACACACACGAATATATATATATATACAAGTCATGCTTAAGTGAAAAAACTAAAGACGCAATTGTATCGACACTGTGATTACAGCTGTAAAAGTCCTTTGTGCAAGTGAACAAGAACTAGAGAGGAACGTGGAAAAATGAGTCTAATGGGATGGGGCAGTGGGGTTATCCGTTTTTCTTGGCCTTCTGATTTCTGTTAATATGATTAAAACGTGGTTTATAGAATTTTCAAAACTATTATTTTGGAAATCGACGCTTGGCTGTGTAGCTCCGCCTGAGGACTGATTCCAAGATGGTGTCCCAGGGTTTTGGAAATGGGCCCCTTCCCTCACTTCCCATCCGTTCCCTGCTCTTCCGGACACCTGTCTGGCCCCTTCTTCCTCCTCACTGAGACTCTTAAAGAAGGTGGGGAGAAGTCACCTCGTTGACCCAGTGGGTTCCCTGCCCATTCCCTGATGCTTTAGTAGACGGAGCTCTAGGCTTGGAGCCAGGAGAGCTGGGGAGAGGGGAGCACGAGGCCCGGCTCTCAGGGCCTGCACAACGCCTGGCGAGCCCCTGGCCTTCCTGAGCCCCAGTTTCTCCATCTGTAAAGTGGGCACGGTATCCCTATCTCACAGTGTCAGCGAGGACTCAGGGCCACGCTGTGTGCAGCTGGCCACAGGTTGGCTGAGTCTGCATTCGAGCCCTGGGATCCACAGATGTGAGCAGATGGCAGCTGAGGAGGCTCAGGCCGCTGGTGGAGGGACGCATAGGTGGTCCGGGCCGTGCTGGGCTGATCTGATCAGATACATTCACAAGTCAGGCCCGTCTGCATGCCTCACGCTTGCACGGGACACTATATATGGGTGATCGCAGGACAAACGTGCACTGTCTCCTGAGCTGGGGTCCCTGGGAGGAGCAGAGGGGACCCCTGCCCAGTGGTGAGAGAGATGGGCAAAGGGTCGGTGCCAGGACAGGCTGGCCAGTGAGAGAGCCAGGGCAGAGGATCCGGGGACATCCCGAGGAGGGCCGGGGGGGAGGAGGCCTGCATCCCACCAGGCCCACAGACCACCCAACCTCGACCAATGTCAAACCCCCAAATCCCAGAGGGAGTGAAAGGTGTTTGGTGGTCTGAAACACGAGAGCATGTAAAGTGTGTTCATACATGAAGTCAGCCTCGTAACTTGTGAAATCCAAGACACAGGCTGACTTTTTCCCATGTTGGGGTAAACACTGCACTTTTCGTGTTAAGATGGAAACTAAAACCGAAGATAAAGTCGGAGCCCCCTGCAGCGGTCACTGGGTGCCTTGTCAGATGTGTCTCTCAGCTCCTGAAGCTTCTGTCTGTGGCCAGGGCCGGGGTGGGGTGGGGGCGCCCAGGAGCGGCGGTGCAGAGGTGGCCCACCCCCTCATTACACCGTTCCTGAGACAGTCGGGACACCTGGGGTAGCTTTTGAAGCGTGAGAATGGGCTTGCCAGGAGGAGGACAGCCTTCAGGGGAGGGAATGGCAGCTCAGGCAAAGGAGGGATGTTTCATGTCTGAATGGAAACTCCCTCCCCCATAGCAGCCGCTCCACGAAGGCAGGATTTTGCCTGTTTGGTTCATGTCTGCATCTAGGACAGTGCCTGGCACATAGTAGGTGCTCAATAAAATACTTGGCGAGTGAATGGATGAGTGAGCTGGGTGTGCAGAGAGAAGAGGCTGGAGAGGAAGCTGAAGGAAACAGGGCAGTTTGTCCAGGGGCCTCATGTGGCAGAGCCTGAGGTCCTGCACGCGGTCCTGCAGACAGAGAGGAGGTAGCAGAGTTGCAGCAAGATCTCTTCGCTATCGCCCACTGTCCCAACACTGTGGGAGGGAGCAGCGGGCGTGGGGCTGACTGGACCCTGGGCAGTGTCATGGCCACAGCTGCAAACATCGCAGCCCTCCAGGACAGCCCAGGGGCCTGGCCTGGTTTCTTGCTGTAAAGCCTGTGGTACGTGCAAGGCTTCTCCTGGCCACCCCTACCACATGGCCAGACGGCAAGAGGAAGCGGGAAGCCATCCTGAGCAAAGCCAGGCTGCCCGAAGGAAGGTGAGGGGCCAGGCCCAGCAGCCGAGGTAGAGACATCGGAGGAGGCCACCTTGTGCCCTGAGCACCGTGTGCACCTGGATGCCGGCGGTCATCCAACCCACAGGGCCTCCCTCTGTAAAGCGGCAGCTCCCCAGCGCACCAGCTTCTTGGAGGACCTCAGCTGATGATGTGCCGACACGTGGCACAGGACCTGGCCCTTCGTCAGGGCTCCATAAAGACATACCAGGATGTAGACATACAGAGACGCCAGGCCCACCTGCAGAGGCCAAGGCCTCTCTCCAAACCTTTGTCGTTCTTTCTGCCTTGGGTGTCTCTCCCCTCCCACCTCTGTCCATGGAATTCTTCATCCTCTTCCCAGCTCAAGTTTCCATGAAGTCTTCCAAGACCAGCTCTCCCTGCTACATCTTCCTCCCCCGCCCCCTTCGTCTCCTCCTGCATCAGAGCTAACGCTTATCAGATGGTTCCGTGTGCAAAGCACAGGTCTAGAAGCTTCACAATGGTATCCAGGTTAATCCTCCCAGCGCCAGTCTAGAAGCTTCACAAGGTATCCAGGTTAATCCTCCCAGCGCCAGTCTAGAAGCTTCACAAGGTATCCAAGTTAATCCTCCCAGCACCGGTATGAGGGTGATGTCAATATCCTTTTTTTTTTTGCGGTACGTGGACCTCTCACTGCTGTGGCCTCTCCCGCTGCGGAGCCCAGGCTCCGGACGCGCAGGCTCCGGACGCGCAGGCTCAGCGGCCATGGCTCACAGGCCCAGCCGCTCCGCGGCACGTGGGATCTTCCCGGACCGGGGCACGAACCCGTGTCCCCTGCATCGGCAGGCGGACTCTCAACCACTGCGCCACCAGGGAAGCCCCCAATATCCTTTTTTTATAAAGAAGCCTCTGCAGCTCAGGGCAGGTAAGTGACTTGCCTAAGGGCATGCAGCCAGTGAGGGGTGGAGGCAGTGTTTTAACAGAGGTCTGTGAGGTCAAAGCTTGCTCTCAGCTATCAGGAGACGCTGCCAGGAGCGAGACGGGGCTAGACGGGGCTGCGGTGTCCTCTAACCTCGTCCCTTGGCGCTCTGTGTGTACAGGGGAATCCTGACGACCTACTTCAGGGCTTGCTTCACACACTGTCTCCATCCGGGAGACCTGGAGCTGAGTATCTTGAAAGCCAGGCCCAGGGCCCACTTGCCCAAATGCACCACCCACTCTCCTCCTTCTTTACTTGCCCACCTGGCAAACTTTTGCTGCGCATGCCTGAGAGCCCCCCTGCTCCCTGAATCCTGCGTCTTCTCAGGGCACCTGTGGCCTCCCCCAGACCGTGAGCTCCCGGGAGCCGGGCCGGACACCTCCAGGCCTGGCACAGATCTGTGCTCAGCCTTTGTGAATGAACAAATCCAGTCCCACATGGATTGATTCTGAAGTGGCCCTGGAGCTGGAGGGACGAGATTGAGCTTTGGTTTTGCTACTTAATTGCTGTGTGCTTCCAGCAAGTCCCTTTACCTATTTCAGCCTCAGTTTTCTCATCCATAGAATGGGGGCAATTTGTGGCAAAGAGAGATGGAAGCGCTTCATAAACTTTGAGTTGTAAGGAGGGATGACGGTGGCCTCAGGGAAGGCCTGGTGGATCTGCTCCTTGTTAAGCAAAGCAGACACTTGGTAAGGCTCACAGCTATACAGATTGTCCTAAAATACGAATCCATGCGATCAAAAGATTGTTGTGTTCCTTTAGAAAAACACTACCTACGGAGACACCCTGCCCCCACCATTTAGTTTAACAAGTTTGCTCTGGTCACAAAAACCCCAGCGACTCCCCGGTACACACAGCTGGAACCTATGAAGAAAGTTCAGGCCTTTATTTAATTAGAACCATTTGTCCTTCCAGCAAACGGCAGGTGTCTGGGCCAACTTAGAAAGAGATGCTCATTAGAGCAGCATGTGCCCTTTGACCTGTTCATCTGACTTCTGGGAATCTGTCCTAAAGAAATAATCCCAAATATGGAAAGGCTCACGAACAAATAAACAGTCCTTGCAGTATTTCTTATAACAGCAAAGAAACTGGAATCAACCTGACCCTCCAAAAAGGGATGAGCTGATGATGTTTCCCCAACCTGATGGCATTCTATCCCCCACTGGCGAGGATGGCCGTGGAGGCTCTGCAGCAACGCGGAGCGCGGTTATGAGAAGAGGTTAATTAAGGAAATCAGGTTGCAAACTGTGTGCCCCGAGACGAGCTGCGTAAACTACGCGTATAAAACACTGGAACTAAATGTACCACCATTGTACCTGTGTCAAGAGAATGAGATTATGGGTAAATTTTTTTCTCCGTCTTCCCAATCTTCTGCAATGTGGTTACAGTTAAAAGTATATTATAAACCTAAAAAACTCAAAACAAAGAGACAATGCCTGGTTTTCTTAGGGTAGAGGTAGAACTTCCAACTTTGTAAACACAAATTCTACAGAACCACTCCTGTGGCCTGTCTTAGATGTTTTTCTTTAATGTAAAAGTAATACATGTACAGAGGAACAAGTACGCAGGGCAGAAAGACCAGCAAACGCCACTGTCCTAATGACACTGCCTTTTTCTTCCAGTAGTCTTCACCTTTGTATACAATTTAACAAAGCCTGGGGCTTCCCTGGTGGCGCAGTGGTTAAGAATTCACCTGCCAATGCAGGGGACACGGGTTCGAGCCCTGACCAGGAAGATCCCACACGCCACGGAGCAACTAAGCCCGTGCACCACAACTACTGAGCCTGCGCTCTAGAGCCTGCGAGCCACAACTACTGAGCCCACGTGCCACAGCTACTAAAGCCTGCACACCTAGAGCCAGTGCTCCGCAACAAGAGAAGCCACTGCAATGAGAAGCCCGTGCACCGCAACGAAGAGTAGCCCCTGCTCGCCACAACTAGAGAAAGCCCGCGGGCAGCAGCGAAGACCCAATGCAGCCAAAAATAAATAAATAAAATTAATTAATTAATTAAAAAAAACAGAAAAACAAAGCTTGGTGTATATCCAATTTTAAGTTCTGCTTTTTTGTTTTATTTAAAAAACAAGCACCTCTGTTGCAACAGTCTTCATAGGTTAAATTTAATAGTTCCCTGATAAATCAACTACACTCCAATAAAAATTAAAAAAAAAAAATTACATGATCTTCCATAGTGGGGATCTGTCATGTACTTACTTAACTATTCCTCTATATTACATACTAGTTATTATGTTTCCATTTGTGTTTATGTTTCTATTATAAATCTCATGGCAATAAATATAATTGTACGTAATGTACACATGGTTGTCCATAATGAATATGTAAAAACTTATAGCTTTCCTTTCCATCAGCAGTAACAAATTAGAAAACGTGATGGGAAAAATATTCCATTCAGAATGACAATAAAAAATATAAAGTGCTCAGAACTAAAGAATTAAGATGTAAGATCTGCACTTTAAAAAAAAAAAACTGCAAAATTTTAATAAAAGCTGCAGCTCTCAGGGAGTTCCTTGGTGGTCTAGTGGTTAGGATTCAGTGCTTTCACTGCTGTGGCCTGGGTTCAATCTGAGATACCACAAGTTGTGCAGCGTGGCCAAAAAAAAGTAAAAAAAAAAAAGGTTAAAATAGTAAAGTCTATATTAAAAAAAAAGTTGCAGCTCTCAAAGAAGAGGGAGTCATGGGCTGGGCTTCAGTTCTCAAAGGTGCCTACCACGTTCCACCCCTTGGCTACTCAATACACCCATACCCCCTTGCTCTCTACATACAAACTTGTTTTTGCTTAACTCAACCCAACTGTCTCGCATTCCACTACAAAGTTATTAACTTTCCCCCACCCAGAGGCAACCAACATCATGTCCAGATGTTACATCCAGATGCAATCAAATTAAGGCCCCTGTTCAGCATCCACCATCCTCAGGGGACGGTCCTCCACTAATTCTGTAACAATCCCTGTAGCAATCAGGACTGTTCGTCGCAAGCTGTGGAAACCAACTCTGGTTGAAGTCAATAGAAAGAAATTTATGGAAATGGTATTGGGTAGCTTGTAGAATTATCAGAAACACTGCAGACCAAGCCTAAACCTGGGCTAGACCGGGGACACTTGGAGTAAAGCCAGGGCTACAGCCAAATTCAGGGCACAAAACCGGTCAGGTGATGTCACTGCCAGCTACCACCGTGCCACTCAGCGCCGGCCACCACGGCTTGCTCTGCCTCCAGCACTGACCCCAGAAACTCCATGTTCTCGCTGCTGCTGCTTTTAACTGCTAACACAATGGATTCGCCACCAACCTTGCTTCCTGCCATCACCAGCTGCCTGTACAAAATCTGGGGCAGTTCCATGAGATTGGCTCGCCTTGGTCACAGGCCAGCACCCTAGCTTTAAGGGAGGCTGGTGTGGGGACGTGAGGGTTTAGTTTCTGCAGTGGGAAGGAAGCAGTGACTCCCCGTGAGGCTCTAAAGTGGGGAATTTCTCAAACAAAGGTGGAAAATGGATAGATGCCTATTATAATCCCATTCACTTTTCTGGACTAGCAGGAAATTTCAAGATCGTCATTCTTTTGTCTGCGGCCAACAACAAAAGAAATGCAAATCTGCCCTGAAACAAGCAAAAACCCAAGCTCAAGTCTTCCCAGCCTCCACTGCTGCCCCCAGGGCATCCGGAGAGCATTTTTCCAGAACCTCAGCAGTTAGAGTTGCATTTTGTCAAAACAAAATTACATGTGCTTCAGCCTTGGAATGGCTTCTCCTCCTCCCTTCTTTTCTTCTTTGACCACAGGAGCTCCAATGGTTTTAATCTTTATAACTATCACCTTTCCCATTTCCACTTCCCTGCTCTTAGGACAGCCGCGTACCATGCCCCTACCCCCAACGTCAGGCTCGCATCGTGGGCTTTTCTGTTTTCTGGGCTTTCGTTTGTGTGAGGCAACAGTTTTATATAGTCTCCAAAGCAGAGTACAGCTCCTCGAGAACTATCTTTTCACAGAAAATTCAACGATGGCGGTTTTTATTTGAATTTGCCCTGATAATCCTTCTTCTGATCCGCGGAGAGTTCCAGGACAGCTGATGTCATAAGAGTCCCTCGGACCTTGTTGCTCTCCGACCTGCTTCCTTCCCTGGTCCCAACGCCTATTTACAGAGTCCCTGACCACAGACACGGAATACCTCTTCCGAACCCCTCTCTAACTGTATCAGTCTGCAAGGCTGCATAACAAAGTACCACAGACCGGGGGATGTAAACGATAGAAAGGTATTTCCTCACAGTTCTGGAAGCCAGAAGTTCGAGATCCAGGTGTTGGTAGAGCTGGTCCCTTCTGAGGTTTCTCTCTTTGGCGTGTAGACGGCTCTCCTCGCCCCGTGTCCTCACATGGTCTTTCCTCCGTGTGTGTCTGTGTCCTCACCTCCTTTTCTTCTAAGGACCCCAGTCCTACTGGATGGGGGACCACTCTAATGACCCCATTTAATGTGATCCCCTCTTCAATGGCCCGGTCTCCAAATACAGTCACATTCTGAAGAACTGGGGGTTAGGACTTGTGACTTTTGCGGGGGACTCAATTCAGCCCAGGACACTCACTCACCAACCACCTGTCACCGGCTGGGTGGGCACTGCGGGCTGGTGACGAATGCGTGGGCTCAGGACCCAGACATGCTGGGGTGCACCCCGGCCCCGCTGCTGGTGCACGTGAGGCTGGCAGTCTCCGCTATGGTCCTGCCCCCCCTGCTGTGAAAGAGGGTTCGTGCAGAGTGAAATGGGATCAAAGGCGGAGACGTGCAAAGGTGCGGGACGGATGGGAACAACATCGTTTGCCGTCAGCGGGGAGGTGGACGAATGAGACGGGCCCAGGCAGGGACTTCTGGTCACTTCCCGGTCACCGGCGGTCCTGACGATGGGGGCTGCCGTGCCGCGTGGGGGGCACAGGTTCAAGGCGTAAGAGTCAGGAGAGAGAGGCGTCTGTGGGAGGCCCGGGAGAGCCCAGGGCTTCTCCACAGCTTGTGTACTTGGCACAATTTGGAAGCTCTCATTTTGGGAGCCCACTTGAAGGGTTGGGACTTTTTGCACTCGTCCCCCTAGTCACACGGTTGCGCCTCTGAGGAACACCTTCCGCATGAGGAAAGACGCCAGTGGAGTGGAGCAGGGACCCAGAGGGGGCGGTGAATGGGCTCAGGAGCAGAGGTGCTTGGATGGCAGCCCTGAGCCAGTTCCCAGGCTGGCAGAGGGCGGCGTCTGGGGCCACACTGGGCGCCAGCTCTGCCACGCCCCTGAGCCACAGGCTCCCCCGCCGTCACGTGGGGGGGAGGATGCCCATCTCAGCGGAGGTTTGGATGCTGGGCGTGGCCCTGACTCAAAGCCACGCTTGCTCTCCATGCTGCACTGCCAGCTGCTGGAAAGGCCGCTTCTGCATTCACACACTAGACAGGATTTGGTTTTTGGCTGTGCCCTGCGGCATGCAGGATCTTAGTTTCCCCGCCAGGGATCGAACCCTCCCTCGCCCCCTGCAGTGGAAGCGCGGGGTCTTAACCACCAGACCGCCAGGGAAGTCCCTTGACAGGATTTATTGAGCACCCAAGGTGTGCAGACACAGTCCTTGCCCTCAGGGAGCTAGTGGGTTAGTGGGTGGAGAGAAAACCAACACTTTAACAAAGAAAGAAAGGAGTATGAAAGGGAGCAGTGTCACGAAGGGGATGGCATCTCGCCTGAGACCTGAAGGACCGAACGGGGCGGCTGGCTGAGTGGAGAGGCAGGAAGGGAGGGGAGGAGCTTGGGTGTTCTAGGAGCCGTGCAAAGGCCAGGGGGCTGCCGCCAGGGCGTGAAGGGTGCAGGGCCAAGATGAGCCTGGAGCGGTGGGCAGGGGCCAGGGCAGCCACTGCCCTGAGAAAACCGCCCGGGTGGGTAGCAGCACCTCATGCGAGAAAACATAGCGGTCCTGTCCTCCAGAGCCTGGGCAGCGTCAAACACATTTGCTTTCTGACTTGGGGAAAAACAGTCCACGTGTGCCAACAGTGATCTTTCAAACAAACTGGAGAATTATTTGTTATGTGGAGGAGGGCAAGCATTTGTTCTGCTCCTCAGAGATGGGAGAAAGCTGGACTGTCACAACGGGACATAACAAATGACTTCCTGCTTGGAGCAGAATCCGAGGGGTGTGTGTCATCTTGTCCTGGACTGGGGGCCAGGTGGCGGGGGGCTCCTTTTGTCCCTAATTCCCCCTGTGGAACCTCTCTGAAGACCATTCCATCTTCCACAAACTACAAGCAAATGTGCAGCTTATCAAGTTTCCTGACTCTTACCTCAAGACCCAGAAAGAAAATGATTAGAATTTAGTGCCAGAAAGAAACTTGTCTCTCCAGATAAAATGATACATTTCCTTTGGTCAGAAAACAGGGACTGCATAAGTGATCATAATTTGATTTTTGCTTTGGTTGCCAAGAAACTCAGAGTCAAGTTTATGTGCAGGAGTTATATCACTCCAGGTTTCCTCCCTGTCTCAATTGTATCCTAAAAAATAAAAATTAAAAATAACAACCTTATCACTAGTCAAACACAACATCCACTTTCATTTAGCTCCCTTTTGATCTTTAGCTGCATGACTATAGCTTTTACAGAGTCATAACTGCAGTGTGAATCTAAACTCACACTCAATCTTGTTTTCCTTTTTCTTTTTACATAATATTAGTTCGCAAAGATCCTATTTCTACTCAAGCATTGTATTTAGCCCTTTCGACTACGGCACAATATTCTGCTGAATCACTGACTACTGACATTGGTGAATTCAATTGTACATACCGTAAATAAGCTATTGTCGGACATTGCATTTTTCTAGCTTTTCACTGGAATAAACAATTCTGCTACTATAAAAATAAATGAATAAAAGTTATGAAAGAGAAATACAGATATGAAAAATGTTCAACCTCTGTGATGATTAAAGACATATATTGAAACATCGAGACACCCGTCCTTTTGACTGTGGAAATAGCCCAGATTAAACAAAGATACTCGTGCTGGAGAGGAGATGGAGACACGCACGGCTCAGCTCCTGTCTCTCTCTGGGCGTGTGAATTAGTCCATTCCTGGGTGTAGCATCTGCTCTTCTAGTGTATCCATGCGGGGAGCTGAGCCCAGAGCACACAGGTTTCACTGCAGCATGAGTTATAACCCCCAACGTTGAAATGATCTAAATGTCCAATAATAGGAGAGTGGTTAATTCAACGTGTGTACAACTTTTATACTATTCACTCACTGGATGTATAATGTAGATTTCTAATAAGAGGGGGAATGTTTATGCTATAGTGTTCGGTGAAGAACAGAACCCTGGATACAGATGAGCCCGGGATTGGGAGTCAGATGGCCTGGATTCAGATCCCAGAGCTGCCAACCACTGGTCGTGAGAATTTGACCAATGACCTCACCTTTCTGAGCCTTGGTTTCCTCATCTGCAGAATAGGGGTACTAAAGCCTCCCGGGGCTGTTGTATTAATGAAAGAACATAAGAGCATATAATCTACTACACACACTACACTTTCCCTGGTTCTCTAACCTCCTTCCACGGCACCCTGGTTCTCCCATGGCTTAAGAACATCAAATTAATATTAAAGTACTAGTGAGTCTCCAATCTGCCTCCAGCTCAGAGCTCCCCACTCACCCTTTATCCAACTGCCTTCAGGACTTTACCATAGCACATCTGTGGGCTTCAGGGACCCACATCGTCCAGTCAAAATGGACCAGATAATCTTCCTGAGCTGCTCAGGGTCTCTGATGCCTCCACACTTTGCAGATGCTACTCCCTCTGCCCAGGAAACCCTTCTCCCTCTACTGCTCGTCTTTCAAGGGCCGGTCCCATGTCCCGTTTCTGGGAAGCCTCCTTAACCCGGGAGGCCATTAGCAAGTGAGCCCCTTTCATGAGCTTTTCTGGGCTCTTTGCAAACCTCAAACTTAGGAGGTAACCTGTGGGGAGATGAGTGTTGTGTCCTTCTGTTGTTGTTGGGGTTTTTTTTGGTTGTGTTGGGTCTTGGCCACAGCGCGCAGGCTTTCTCTGGTTGTGGAGCAGGGGCTGCTCTTTGCTGCGGTGCGCAGGCTTCTCATCGCGGTGGCTTCTCTTGTTGCGGAGCACAGGCTCCAGGCACGCAGGCTCGAGTAGTGGTGGCTCACAGGCTCAGTAGTTGTGGCTCACAGGCTCTAGGCACACGGGCTCAGTAGTTGTGGCTCGCGGGCTCTAGAGCGCAGTCTCAGTAGTTGTGGCTCGCGGGCTCAGTAGCTCGCGGGCTTAGTTGCTCCGCGGCATGTGGGATCTTCCCGGACCAGGGCTCGAACCCGTGTCCCCTGCACTGGCAGGTGGATTCTTAACCACTGCACTACCAGGGAAGCCCTGTCTTTCTGTTTTTGATTTTTTTTTTGTTAGAAAATTTCTTTATTATTACTCATTAAGCACCAGCTTAATACTGCAGAAATTTCAAATCACCCATCAACAACTCATTCTTCCCCACCCCACAGCCCCAAATTCTTGATAAAGAGCTCTTCAAATAAAGACACACTCTCTTCTCTCCTCTGTATAAAACTTGACAAAATAAAGGCAAAGAACTGTGTACATCTTGCTGTAAATGCTGCCCACAGCTGTGGAGACAGTCTGCCCAAGGCTCCCTTTACTGTCCAGGTCCTGAAAGACTCTTGTTCATGAATTGTCTCTTCACAAAGCGAGTCCACCACTTGCTGGGTTTATCATTCTGAGGGTTAAAAACTTTCTCCCAAAGTCTCAGTCCAGTCTCTTGCCTCAGCTGTTGTAAGCAGGTCCTCATCACTTCATCTTCCTGTTTGTTCGCAGGTTTGGCGTCAATTGCATTAAGTGGAAAACCAGGCTCTCCGGGAATGGGAAAATTAGTGATTCCCAGTGTATACATTTCTTTCTCACCTTGGCTTTTAGAATTGCAATTTTGGAGTTTCTTTAGACACTCAGAAATGTAGAGAGTTATATATATCAAGGTCCTATCAGCTTCATTCTTAATTTCATAGTTTTTGAAGAAGACATTGGCCTTGAAGTAACAGATAGCTTCAGTCACAATATCTGTATCTTTTGTCTCTCTAGGGGCGGGTCCTTTGAACTGACTTCTGATAGGCAACAGTGCCATGTTTCCAATGAGTTTCGTGTCAGGGTCCATGAGGGGAGAGTGGTAAGCCAGCATCTTGGAGGCGCCCAGGTTTCAACCCTGGTGAGGAGGGTCGGGTTAGAGCGCGGCGCTTCCGCTCTGGCAGCCCGGGTGGGGTTGTTTTTGATTTTTAAATCTATCATTCATTCAGAAAAGGGCTCATGTAAGTGAGCAGCTTCATAAAAATTCACACACTGAACCCAACCTTGAAACCAATACACAGATTTTAAAAAACATCCTAACTGGCCCCAGAGAAAGCTGCCTCATGCCCCCTCCAGTCCCTAACCCATCACCAGGGTCATCACCCTCCTGACGTGTCTGAGAGCCTCCCTGTAGCTGCCTGGGTTGTAGAGCTCTCACTTTTCAGGGCTGTGTAGTGCTCCAGCCTGACTGCCCAGGGCTTTCCTTTCGCTGCTGGTGAGGTTGGGGCCTTCCTTGTTGGAAGCCGTTATGAACTACGCTGCAGTGAACACTCTGGTACAGGACTTTCTGTCTCTCGGTGCACACTGCACAACACGTATATGCCTTTCTGCTGGGTGTAAACCCAGAGTGGGACTGCTGGGTCAGGGGACCCCTACACTTGGCTAATGGTGTTCCTGTGGGTCTCATCCCGTTGCCCCTCATCTTCACCCGTACACGTTTTGTTTTTGTTCTTCTTTTAAATAAATCTATTTATGGTCCCAACGGACTAATTCATCCTCAGTAACCACCGACTGGTTGCAGCCATGAACTCCTACACAGGCCCAGCGCAAAGGCTGCTTCCTCTCCGGCAAAAAGAATCTCTTTCTCCCCGCGGTTGGGTGTCCCGGGTTCATCACCCTCCACGGATGCTGGGATGTTGGTTGAGTCTGTCCGCTGCCCGCCCCACTGGCGGTCCCCTGAGGGCAGAACCAGGTCTCAGCCCGGGACACACCTGGAGTTAGCCACCGACCTGTAGAGCCCCAGGCGACCCGCGCGCAGGGATGGCGAAGGCGCGAAACCCGCAGACCGCGGGTTCGGGGCATTATTTGGGGGCCGGGTCCCACAGGGAGCCCCCCGAATGGTCACCACCCTCAGAAGGCGCCTCCGACCCTGGGGACCCCTTGCCGCCTGACTTCCTTTTTGGCGGAGTCGGGCGGAGCTAACCTTTGCTACCCAGCCCGCCCCTCCGGCCGATGGGTGGGGAGGGGATCGGGTTTCACTGGCGCAGGGGGGGGGTGAGGCGTGAGTCCCTCCCGCCCGACTGCGCCCCCCTTCCCCGGCCCCCACCAGGGAGAAGTCTGGGGTCCCTACTCCCAGCCCGGCAGTGGGCCTGCGCGCCCCTCGGGCCTGGGGTGCCAGGAGGGAGGGCCCAGGAGGTCCCGGGCGGGGAGCGGTCGAGGGGGGAGGGGAGCGGGCGCCCCGCGGCCCCGCCTCCGCCGCGCCCTCCTCCGGGGCGGGATAATTGAACCGCGCGGCCGGGGCCCTGCGTTGGCTGTGGAGGCTCTGCTGGAGCTTGGAGCCCGCGCTGCCCGCGTGCCGCGCCCCGCGCCTTTGTCCGCCCGCCGCCCGCCGCCCATGGAGCGCGCCGTCCCGTCGCGCCGGGTCCCGCTGCCGCTGCTGCTGCTCGGCGGCCTCTCGCTGCTGGCGGCCCAAGGTAGGGGCGCGGGGGCGCGCCGGGGGGGTAGGGAGCGCCCAGAGCCCACGGCCCCCACGTTCGTGACTCCCCGACACCGCGACCGCCCGGACCCGCGCCCCGTGCGACTTTTGGAGCTGCCGGCGCCCGGGAGCGTCGACCGGCGCTGCGCCCCTCCGCGGTCGTCAGGGTGTGTGTGCTGCGCTGCCGCTAGGCCCCGGCGACGCTTCCCGCCCCCACCCCGACCCGTCTCCTGGCTTCGGTCCTGATCACCTCGCTGACGTGGGGATTTGTTTTAAAGACGGATCCCTGCAGACACATCCTCCTGCCGGCCTTCTCGCATCCACCCTGCCCACCCTAGCGCCCACCCACCCCCTGGGGCCAGGGTGCGGGCTGGGGGAGAGGAAGGCTGGCTGGTGGTTGCCAAGGACCCCCCCTACCTTGCACCACCCAGTGCCTGCTCCTTGCACCTGGAGCGCCCCTGGCGTACCTGTTCCCACTGCCCCCACCTCCACCCCTGCGCAGGCGCTGTGGTACCCAGCTTGCTGGGCAGTGGGGACAGTAATTTGCCCAAGAGGCAAAAGCAGTCATGGGGTAGGAGGTGGACGTGAAGAAAGCAGAGAGGAAGGGAGTGGGCTGAAGGTGTTCAGGGCCATGGCTGTGTGTGCAGAGACCCCTGCCTGCCCACCTGAGACACTGAGGACCCCAAGACACGGGGTTCTGCCAGGCTCCAGACTCAGCTGTGGCTGGGGACAGGCCACCTCCAAACCCAGCCACCTGGTGGCAGAGGGCTGCCAGGGGGTCTCCACCAGCAGACCCGTGGCCCAGAGCTCCCAGCCATGACCTCTGACCTCTCTGCTGACCCGTGGCTCATCAGTCATTAGCCAGGCCAGCCTTCCTGGGGCCAGGCCCAGATAAGAGCCCTGACCACCCTTGGCATCCCACATTCTTTATCTCTGGCTCAGTTGAGTTTCTTTTAAACTCTCTGGGGACCACCCTCCTCCTCCGTCAAAGGTCACTGGTCAAAGGTCACTGGTCTCAGCTAATACTTTGCCAGGATTCACGGATTCCTGGAGAGGCTGCCGGGGGGCGGGGGGAAGAGCTGTGCAGAGGTTTCTTGGCTCAGTGGCTCCCTGCAGCAGACCTTCACGGAGCTCTGGCTGTTCCAGGCATCGGCTCCATCCTGGGCATGTCTGGGGGGGGACATCTCATGGGGTAGGGGGAGGTGCAGGGCTCAGCATTGGCAGCAAGAGCCATCCCAGGCCCTGGGGCTTGCGGGAGGCTTCCTGGAGGAGATGGCGTTTGGGCAGGAGCTGGTCAGGCAGGCAGGGAAAGAAGGGAATTCTGGTGACCCCTGGCTGGAGTGAAAGCCCAGAGGGGCCTTAGACTGGGGGCCACACAAGACTCCTGTTGGAAATGGAAGGGGCCCCAGAACCTCCTGTATTTTACACCCAAGGAAACTGAGGCGCAGAGAGAAAGCTTAGTTGAACTTTTCTGAGCCCGAGTCCCCAGATACTCCATCGCTCTTCTTTTCTGCCAGCTGTTTGAGAAGGGTCCCCTGCAGCCTGGCAGTGTCCAGCTTTGAAGGAGCACCGAGACTTGCTAGGCTGAAGCCTGACTGACGGTTTACAACCATCTTCTTCACAGAGAAGGTCCTAACTTGAAGTGTATAAAGGAAATCTGAATTGCACACTGATGAGAACGCTGTGGTCCTTTGTCTCTTTTGGGAGGTCCCCCTCTGGAGTTTCAACAAGTTTAGTGTGGTTTGGGGAGAGAGAGTTAGAAAATTGCCTGGTTCCTTTCTGTGCCTGCAAACTCAGAAGCTGTAAGGTTCCCTGAAGCCTTGTAAGGCCGAGGGTGACACTGTCCCCACCCTCCGTGGAGCTGCGGGGTCCAAGAGGAAACATGCAGTTTAAGTGATCGTGGAAAAGGCCTCGATGGTGAGCCCTTTAGCTAATCTGCTGAAACCCATTTGGTGACCTGGCCACGGAAACGCAGAAGGGGGCTGGACTTCCGTGCCAGGGGGCAGAGTTGGAACCACCGGTCTGTCCTGTATCCATCTGTCCAGTTGGGTTTTCCTGAGAGCCAGGGTGGGCGGGAGTAGAGAGAAGGACGGTGTTGGGAAAGACGGTTGTGTTTTCTCCAAGACTTCTTGGCCTCTGGCTCCAGCCGGGCAGCCTTCCTGACTGATTACAGAGAACATCGCTGGGAGGAGAACAAAGGGGAGAGAGGACTTGGCTTGGAAACACGTGGCGGCACCGCTGCCGCTCCTAGAAGTTTCCCAGTTGGGTGGCAGTGGCGGGACATGCTGATGGGGCTGCTGGAGCGTGAGACAGTGTGCGCTGAGGGTGCAGTGCCAGGGCCTCTCCCGCGGAGCCACAGCTCTGGGTCACGACCCCTCCTGGCACTGCCCAAGGCCACTCCCAACTTGGGCTCATGTGCTGCCTCTGATGGTGGCGGGGGAGCGTGACTCACCGTTGGGACCCAGCAGGCTGCCAGGAGCGTTTGTGGGACTGCAAACATCTTTGCCTGTCATCCCTCAGAAAAGAACCACGGGCTTATCTGGTGGTTTTCTCATTTGTAAAATGGGGATAACAGAGACCAACTTTTTAGTTTGGCTGGAGGATTGAGGGAGAGAACAAAGGACGACGCCTGTCATGGTAGCTGTATTATTATTATCTGTTATTTGTGATGTCCCCTTCCTAGAGTAGGATAGGACAGTATCCTTTTCCCCAAGATTGCACTACTAAAACTGCATTTCCCCAGCCAGGAGCTGGGAAGGAGGCCCAACAGGGCCGCAGAACCTGCGGCAGCTGTCGAATGCAAAAGCCGTGTTGGTAGAGGTCATGCAAAGTGGCCTCAGCTGGCCTCCTTAGGCGTTCAGTCATCTGTACGCGAAATATCTGCTGAGGGCCAGCTCCGTGCCAGACGCTGTTCTAGGTCTTGGGGATATGGCAAGGAGGAAGAGAGACCTGGCCCTTCTGCCCATGGGGCACATCTCCCGGGAGATCCAGAAAAGCGAACAATTACAAACCAACTCCAACTGGGAGTGAGTCAGGGGAGACTTCCCGGAGGAAGCAGCATGCAAACTGGGATGTAAAGGAACAGAAGGAGGGCTGGGAGGAGGGTAGGGAGGGTGTCCCAGGCAGAGAGAACAGCATGGACAAAGGTCCGGAAGGTGAGAGAGAACGTGGGACTTCTAGGAGTTCTGCCTTCTCCTCGTGCTTGGGGAAGACCGCTGTGCCTCGCACCTTTTCCAGCAGCCCCTTCCCCAGCAGCCCCTTCCCCAGCGGCCTGCACACACCTCCCCCCGCCCTTTCCTCTGAAGGTGGAGCTCTGAGCAGTGGGCACAGTGGGTGGAGCAGGTTTGCAGGAAAACTGTTCTAATAGGGAGTATTTTGCCGGTATGTTTTACATAATAAGAGGTTTTTCTTTTGCAAAACATCAAATTATAACAATTTCATTAATAATGCTTTTGCAGGCTTCATGTGGTTCCAGTTTCCCTGTAATGGTCTCAAATGTGGCCAGATAACGAAACGGGCGGCGCACCCATATGTCCACTTTTCTGGGGTCAGAGACCCTTCAGCCTGGAGGGGAGCTCAGTGTTGAGAGGGTGTGGTGCTGAGGCCAAGTCATCTGTCCCAAGTCATCCAGCTCATAGCAGGCATGGCTGGACCAGAGGCTGTGCTTTGCGGCCAGCACTCTTTCCACTGGTCACTGCTTTTAAGCCCCAGGCTGGTTATAACGAGAGGCTGGGACAGGAGGGTCCTACACCGACCCACCCATTGCTGGGGGTCAGCACTTGACCAGGGTTAGGAGACTGGTCCCAGCCCTGAAAGTGATTGGAGAGAGCTTGACGGACTCCCACATGCTCTCTGCTCTGTTTCCTTAAAAACAGAATGAAAACTCTCTGCCCTAGGAAATTATGATAGTTGGAAGTCTTTTACACTTAGTCACTAACTTAGTCCTTCTCCACAGCCCCATGAAGTAGGTACTACTGTTATTTCCACTTTACAGGCATGTAAACTAAGACCCAGAGCGTATACTCTAGCGGACGACAGGCTCCAATAGGAAGAATAGGTTCAAGAAAAATACTGGCTCAGCCCATTAGCGTAAAAACACTGTGATCTTGGGCGTTTAAAATTCAGTCCTGGGGTTTCCCTGGTGGCGCAGTGGTTGAGAGTCCGCCTGCCGATGCAGGGGACACGGGTTCGTGCCCCGGTCCGGAAGGATCCCACATGCCGCGGAGCGGCTGGGCCCGTGAGCCATGGCCGCTGAGCCTGTGCGTCTGGAGCCTGTGCTCCGCAACGGGAGAGGCCACAACAGTGAGAGGCCCGTGTACCGCAAAAAAAAAAAAAAAAAAAATCCAGTCCTGGCAACCAGCCCTTGCTCAGGACGATGTGGTAGTAAATAGAGGACTCGGGACCCCGTGCTCCTAACCGCTCGGCTGGACGGGCACTTCAGTGCCAGAAACGAGCTGTGTGTACAAGGGGCTCCTTTGAAAGAACAGGCATTTTCCATGGGGGGTAATGGACGGGCGGTGGGGGAGACCACAGAAGTGGGAGCCACAGTCTGGGCCCTTGAGGGGCTCGCAGCTGGCTTGACAGGAGATGGCCCCCCAGACGACAGCACCCGTCTTGGTTCAGATCTGTGGATGGGCCTGTCCTGTGCTGGCTGGGCCATCCAGCCCAGGGTCTGGCTTGGTCGCACCTCTCCCTCAGGTGTGGCCTGAGTCAGGGCCTCCTCCCTGCCATCTGGGGTGGCGCCTAGGAGTCCCCCAAAGAACCAGAGCCTGTAGTGCTCGCCCCGCTGCAGGGCTTGGCTGGCTGTGGCCTCGGGATGCTGGGAGCGGTCCAGAACCGTCCTCAGGATAGGGAGTCGCCCCTTTGCTGACACTCTGTAAAGGAGAGTACTCTTGGCTGGTCTTGGGTCCTGGACACAGCAGGGCAGGCCTGGCCTCTGAAGAGAGCAGCCCTGGAAGTTGTTTAAGTCCCGTTTCTGCTTAAGCCATGGGGACACCGCCGCCGGCCTTGCCAAGGAAACTTGTCAGAGCGCTGGGCCGACACGGCCAGGGCCAGGAGTCTGGAAACCAGGTTCCCGCCCAGCTCTGTCCCCGGCTTCCTGGGGGATCCAATGGGCAAGGGTGCCCGGTTATTCCTTCCCGAGGCCAGAGGCCCAGAGCCTCTTTTCCCCCAGTGAAGGGTTCGAGGTGTCTGAGGGTTTCCCTTCCTCCACGGCTCTGGGGCGCCCAGAACTCCGTGGCTTGAGGCTGCCTCCCTCCAGTCTCTGCCTCCATCTTCACGTGGCTTCCTCCTGCATCTGCTCTGTGAATCTGTAAGGACACTTTCGTGGGACTCCGGGCTCACCTGGATAATCCAGGATGATCTCATCTTGAGAGACTTCATTCCATCTACAAAGATTCTTATTCCAAATAAGGCCACATGCACAGGTTCCAGGGGTCAGGACATGGACATATCTTTCTGGGGGCCCCCGTTGAACCCACTACACACACTAAGAGTAAACACAGAAACAGATACACTAACAAAAAGTATCGGGGGCACCCGTGCCATAGTGACTGTAACACACTGTGACAGTGGGACACGGGTGGCTCTCGAGTGGGTGTCGGGGGAGGGAGGGAGCGAGTGAGAGCAAGTGATACCTGAGCTCAGATGTGAGTGGCGAGAAGCCGACTCTGAAAAGACCTGGGGAAGAGCGTCTGGGCGAAAGGGACAGCCAGCACGAAGGCCCCCAGGTGGGACCAGGTGTACCAGAGGGACCGGAGAGCTGGTGTGAAGGGAGGGGAAGGGGGGGTGCCCGAGAGGGTGGCCAAGGCGGGAGGGGCAAGGCAGTCTTGCAGGGCCTTAGAAATCAGGGTGTAGACTGGATTTTATCCTAGATGCTTGGGGAAGGCGCTGGAGGATCCTCCCCAGGGGGTGACATTCCTTGACTCCCACTTCTAGAAGTCCCTCTGTGCTGCCTGGTGAATGCATTATAGGGAGACCAGAATGAAGGTGGAATAAGCTGGGGGGAGGCTCCTGCAGGATCCAGGGCCAAAGATGCCCTGGGAGGGGGGGCGGGGGGGGGCGGGATCTGCGGGCCAGAGGGAAGTGGACAGATCTAGGGCGTTTGGGAGGTAGAGTGGACAGGACTCGCTGAGGGCTTGGATGTGGAGGGGGAGGGAGATGGAATAATTCAAGCTGGCCCAGTTATTTTGACTCCAGCCTCTGGATGCATGGTGACTGCTAATGGCTGAGGCGGAGAAGCTGGACAGGGGAGGGGATCAGAGTCCTGTGTGGAAAACTTAAGTTTCCTATTAGACGTCCGGGTGGAGCCTGGGCTCATGGGCGAGACCAGGCTGCAGACAGAAGTGTGGGAGTCTCGGCCGATAGGGGAGGCTGGATGAGGCCACCCAGGGAGGTGGGGGCAGTGGAGGGAGAGAACAAGGGGCCACGGCACTGAGCCCTCCCAGGCAGTTTGAGGAAGAAGAGTGGCTAAGTGGCATCCCCTCAGGGGGGTCCCCAGAGCCGTGGGTGGTAGCTGGGACGCGGCCAGGACGGGTTTTTAGATGCTAGCTATCAGTGTTTTTATGCTAATGGACTGAGCTAGTATTTTTCTTTCTTTCTTTTTTTTTTTTGAGCCAGTATTTTTCTTGAACCTATTTTTCCTTTTGGATTGTGTTGCCTGCTGGAGTGAAATGTACTGGAAGTTTTGTTACCTACGTGCGCCACTCGTTTTGACGTAAGACGGCTCCCTGAAACCCATCGCGCCAGGCGTGTCGTTATCCCCATTTTCCATTGTTGGTGTGAGACCCACCCCACCCAGGCACAGAGAGGCCAGGCAGCGCGCCTGTGGACACACAGCTGCTAAGTGGCAGCCCCAGGATTCGAACACAGGCAGCTTGGCTCTCACATCGTATTCTTAAGCAGGACACTGAACTAACCGCCTCACTTTTCTAACTGAAAAGTCTCCAGTTTTTTAAGTCCAGCTTCAGGGGGAAGCCACTGTCTCCTTCGGGCCGCCTTTGTGTTTGTCCCATGGCCTCGGGCAAACTGCTTCATCTCTTCCTGTCCCCTGTGTCATAGAGTTGCTAGGATCACATGAGATCATTCGTCCATTCATTCCTTCACGGACATTTACTGTGTGCTGGCTCTGGACCGGCTGTGGGGCAGGGTGCAGAATGAGACTCCTGTCCAGCCCTCGTGGCACAAGTACACCCTCGGTTAATTACTTGTGCTAATTGCTGGGAAGTTCAGGGAGCAAAGAAACCAAGAAAGAAAGGAAATATGTCTGCCCCATGTTCACGTGTGTGCACGTGTGTGTGTTGGAGGGTGCAGTTAGGGAGGACTTCCCGGAGGAAAGGACCTTTGTACTGCTGTGGGTGTGAACGAGCTAGCTGGAGGAGAGGAGGGACCCGGCACCACCCAGCCTGGCAGAGCTTCAGTTTCCAAAAGCCGGGTGCAGAGGACACTTGACAGGTATGCATACATGGTCTAAGATGTGAGAGGAGAACCAGGGGAGTTGGGTCCTGCAGTGGGGGATGCTGTAGAGATGCGGGCAGGGGGAGGACGGCCCACACGTCCACTGGGCTTGATCCAGGAGGTCACTGTGAGCCGCCTGGAGGGAGCAGTGTAGAAGCTGCTTCTTCTCGCCTTCCCAGAGATGTGCCTTCTGGTCCTTGTCTCCTGCTGCCTCCTTTTAGCTGGTGCTCTATCCGAGACCCCGTCTCTCTGTGCCGGGTGCTGGTGTCGGGGGGTGTGAGGGCACCAGCCGTTCTTGTGCTGAGGACAGGGCCTGGAGCCATAAGAGCAGACTCAGCACGCCCTGCTTCGTCCTGGGGAGGTCTCGGGGCCTTGAGGAGGGGAGATGGGTCTGTCCTCATCCCAGTCGTACAGAATGGTGCAAAAGCACTGGGACACACCAGGTGACAGTTGCTTGTCGTCTCCCTGAGAACGGGGTCGTGACTCTGGATCCCTCGCCCCAAGCTCAGAGCCTGGCACGTGGAAGGGTCCTAAGAGGGGCATCTGCTGGCTCCCCAGGCTCGTGAGGTGGGGGGCCCCGCAGGGGCTGGGAGTCTTGCGTGGTTCTGTTGGGTTGGAATTTCCTGTTGGCGTCTCCTTGCATCTCAGGCTTCCCAGCCATGCGGGTCCTGGACCCCACGGGGACCCCCCAACTTTTTGCTGCAGCTTTAGGCAGTGCCGTGGAGCGGATGGGGCGTGAGCCTTGCGTCAACTCTTTATTTTTACAAATGAGGGTATTAAAATAAAACCAAACAGAGAGGTAACCAACCACCATCTCATATCTCAGCAGGTCATGTACATGGAGGGCATTTTAATGCCCCAGGTTTTGGAAGGACAAGGAATTTTGTCTCTGTGGATCGCATCTAGTCAGATTAACAGGGACCATAGATGAAAACTGTGCCCTGCTGAAGTTTCTTCTCAGAGAGGGAAAGGATCTGAGGGAGAAGATTCCAGACTCGCCCGAAGCCCCACTTCTCTCTTAAGAGCAACTGCGGACTCTTAAGGACGGGCGTTGAGTGAACAGTAAGCGCGTGGTGGGTGTGGGTAGGTGACAGCGCTCCCCGGGGTTGGGGACAGAAGAAACAGTGATGGCCTTGTCGCTCCAGGTTGCTTTCGTGACATGATTTAGGGGGGCCGCTCAGACATGGCGGGGTCTGTGCCTGAGGTTTCCTCAATTTTACGCCCTTTGGGAGGTGCTGCCAGGGGATCTGCTGGTGAGCCTGGTTGGTCTGATGCTGTCAGCTGCTGTGAAACCCTTGGTACCAGTGAGGTGTGGCATCAGGTGGGGTGGCACCTTGGTCATCTTCTTGCCCCCCGTGCCCAGCCCAGCCATGTGCCCTGTGTCAGAGATTGGGGCCACAGCCTGGAACCCCCATCCCTCTTTCCCCTTCCACTGATGTCACAGAGTTCCTGCTGTGAGTGGTTGGGGGAAGTGATGCTGGAAGAGGGGCCTCCCCATCACCTCCAGAAAGCCTGCCCTCCCATCTCCCCTGGGCTCAGGCAGTGAGCGGCCTCCTCTGCTCCGTGGCCCCATCTGCCAAAGGACTTGTCACACTCCAGGTGACAATCACTTGACCCAGCCGCTCCCCCCACTAGTCTGGGAGTGGCGGACCGGCACTGAGAAGGTGCTGCATTGGGGTGTGACAGGATGCACAGGCTGAGGGTGGGCGTCGACGGACATGTCCACAAGTGGGGACAGGAGAGAGGCGCCTCTTTGGGCTTCAGGTCACCCCCGGTTTGGTGATGGGGCAGAACTGAGAGGCAACCTGACCCCCCAGGTACAATGAACAAGCCACGGTGTCCGCAGTGATGCAGGAGGTCAAAGCCAGGGCAAGTCTGAACTTTAGGTCTTTCTGCCTCTCCTCCACCTGTCCCACCCTCTGCTGGCCACTGCCCCAGATGCATGGGGGAGAGACGATCCCTGGGGATTTTTATTTTGTTTTTAAACTTTTAAATCATCTTTATTTTGGTTGCAAAGTTACAATTTACTTTTTAAAAAAATATATTTATTTATTTATTGGCTGCGTTGGGTCTTCGTTGCTGTGCGCGGGCTTTCTCTAGTTGCGGTGAGCGGGGGCTACTCTTCGTTGCGTCGCGCGGGCTTCTCATTGTCGTGGCTCCTCTTGTGTGGAGAACGGGCTGTAGGCGCGCAAGCTTCAGTAATTGTGGCACGCAGCCTCAGTAGTTGTGGCTTGTGGGTTCTAGAGCTCAGGCTCAGTAGTTGTGGTGCATGGGCTTAGTTGTTCCGCGGCACGTGGGATCTTCCTGGGCCAGGGCTTGAACCCGTGTCCCCTGCACTGGCAGGCGGCTTCTTAACCACTGCGCCACCAGGAAAGTCCCACAATTTACTTTTTAATTAATATTTTCACCCTTTCCGTTTGAGGTCTCATAGCTTGCCTTGGAAAACATTGCATTCTCTACCAAACTGCTATACAAAGATGTTGTAAAATACAGTTTCCCAAATTAATCCTCTTTGCCGGTATTCAGATTAATGCATAAAGACAACATCGATTGAAAATGGCAAGTGACTTAATCGGCAGAACGTACAATTCCTTTCCTAATGAAGGGTGCTACAAAATGGTACACGAAAGCTCAGTTTTTCAAATGCATTTTAAAAACACACATAACAGTGTGAGCTATTACATATAGAATGGATACACATCAAGGTCCTGCTGTATAGCACAGACAACTATATTCAATATCCTATGATAAGCCGTAATGGAAAAGAATATATCGAAACAGAGTGTATATATATGTATAACTGAATCACTTTGCTGTACAGCAGAAATTAACACAACATTGTAAATCAACTCTACTTCAATTAAAAAATTTAAAAATACGCATAACATACAGTTGACCATTTCAGCTCTTTTTTAAGTGTTCAGCTCAGTGGCATTAAGCACATTCACATTGCTGTGCAACCGTCACCACCATCCGTCTCCAGAACTTTTCATCTCCCCCAATGGAAACTCCGTCCGCATTAAACACTAACTCCCCCTCCCCCTCCCCCAGCCCCTGGCACCCACCATTCTACTTTCTGTCTCCATGGATTTGACTGTTCTCAGGACCTCATATAAGTGGCCTCGTACAGTCCTTTTGTTTGCCCTTTTGTGACTGGTTTCACTTAGTATAATGTCATCAACAATAAAAAAATTAAAAGAAGGATTCCTTTCAATGTTGGGCATTCAGCTTCCAAAAACAACAATCATGGGGAAGTTAGTTCCCCGAAGTAATTTTAACCCAAGGCTGCATATATAACCGTTGTTCTACAGGACATAAGGAAAGATAAATAATGGCCCGTAGAACCAGACCGTCATACTCAACATGGTTTCAATAGCATAGCCAAGTTGGGATCGTTAGAATCTGAAGACAAGGTTGACAGATGAAGATGCTCAACCCAGAGCTGTTTGTTCCCATAGTGAAATATTGGAAGTAACGTAGATGCCCAGACTGGGGGGGAGTGGGTTGGAGACGATGCTACTTCTATACAACAGTGTGACGCCTTGTGCCTGGCACAGGGGCATAAAAAAGGAATTTAAGGGGCTGAGAGGTGGTGAATGGACGGGCTGTCTCTGCGGGGATCCTCATGTGTCCGGCTGTTACGAGGAGGACGGCGTTGTCCTGTCTGCTCTGACCTCTCTGCTGCGTCACCATCCAGCCTGGCCGTGGGTGCCCTGTGGCCCCTCGGATTGGGAGTGCAGGAACCTCCCCCTGGCTGGAGAGGGGGCGCATCCTGCCCAAGGAGGGTGTGCTGACCCCGGCCACCGGGAGTTCCAGCTTTATGGCTGCTTGGGGCATTCCGGGGATGTTCCACGTTTCTGGATTGAGCGAAAGATGTCACATTTCATTGTCCTTCTGAGAATAAGGTTCAGAGTGCTCCAGGCTCCCCAGTGGGAATCATTTCCAAACGTTTCTACAGCTTGGGCACAAAGTTCTCGCGCCACTGAGCCAGCTCCAGGAGTCTGAGCTTCACCTGTGCTTGCCTTTCTCAGAGTTGAGGGAGGCCGAGGGGCCGCCACTCATCTCTGGGCCATTCTGCACCCCGAGACGGGGCCTTGGTTCCCGCATTCTTCACGGACAACGGCAAGCAAATTCCCTTTGTTCCTTCCACGTGTAATCCAGCCACTGTTTACTGGGGCTCCCTGTGTGCTCGGAACTTTATAAACTTTATCCATCTCCGCAGCCACCTTCAGAAGGTACTGTGAGCCCCGTTTTGCCGTCCAGGAGGCTGTGGCTTAGAGAGGTGAAGTGTCCTGCCTAGGGTCACACAGCAAGAAGGCGCCGGAACTGGGATTGGAGCCCACGCCTGTTCGGCTCCGAAGCTGGCATTGCTACTCACCCCTGTAGCTGCTGAGGGCTGGCTGTGGGCTGAGGGCTGAGCCGGAGAGGGAGGCCTAGCTCTGCATGGGTGGGAGGGAGGGAGGGAGGGAGGGCGAGGCAGACAGATGTTGTCAATTGTGAGTTTGCTCCAGGCCGGGCTGGTGGGCAGGCGGGCTGCAGGGGCGGGGGAGAGACTGGATGGGGGTTGGGCCGGGGCCAGAGGGGCTGAGAGAGCCACGAGGGGTGAGACTGTGGGCGGGAGAGCTAGGCGGGCCCGGCTGGGATTGGGGTGACGGGGTACAGCACAGGGGACACGTGGCTGGGTCACAGTCATCTTGGGGGAGAACCACAGGCCATGTTTTATCTGTGACGGGTCAGGTCCTGCGTTTCGTGAATGCTTCCCTTCGAATCAACTGGAGCAAGAATGAAGGAAGGAACGAATGAATGAGTGGGGCCCCTGGAGGTCACCCCGGTAACCGAGAGGCTCTCCCTCACGAGGGACCTCGCTGTTTGGGGCTGGGAAGCCAGTGATGCCAATTATATCTGACCCCCAGCCCACAGTGCCCCCCACGTTCACCAGATGGCATCGTCGGGAAGTGTGGAGGGGGACAGCTGAGGTCGGGATGGGCCGAGCGGCCGGTTGGCAGTGGACCGGCAGACTTTGCTCTGGGGTGGACTGTCACCCTTATTGCCAGCCTGGGGGAACCCGAGAGAGCAAGGATGCAGCAGCGCATCTTCCGCTCCAAGCTCCCCCGGCTGCGGGTGGGGCTGAGGTTGTCATCGTTGGGGGACCTGGCAAGGCCCTTCCTCCTCCTGGTTCAAGAAATGCCCGGGGCTTCCCTGGTGGCTCAGTGGTTGAGAATCTGCCTGCCAATGTAGGGGACACAGTTCGAGCCCTGGTCTGGGAGGATCCCACATGCTGCGGAGCAACTAGGCCCGTGAGCCACAACTACTGAGCCTGCGCGTCTGGAGCCTGTGCTCTGCAACAAGAGAGGCTGCGATAGTGAGAGCCCCGCGCACCACGATGAAGAGTGGCCCCCACTTGCCACGACTAGAGAAAGCCCTCGCACGGAAACGAAGACCCAACACAGCCACAAATAAATAAATACATTTAAATCATATGGGCTTCTAAGAAGACCTCTGCTTATAAAAAAAAAAAAAGAAGGAAAAAACAGAAACGCCTGGCCCAGCCTCGGACCACGCCCATTGGGGTCTCCCTGGAGGTGAGCTAAGAGCTCAAGGGCACCGTGTTCCAGGTGCCGTTTGTCGGCAGAGGTGCTCGAGGTGGCCGCGGGCAAGCCGTCCCAGCCGGTGTTTCTGGACACATTGGCCTCGTGCTGAGCCCTGGAGTGACCCTCTCTTTTGGGGCCACCCCGAGGGCCGGGCCTTGGAAGAATAATGAGCTCAAACAGAACACCCAAGGCCCTTGGTGCCAGGAAACGCTGCCAAGTCCGACGGGATTTACCCCGCGGGGCGCGGGAAGCTCAGCCGTGAGGAACCGTGGCGTTTTTTTTTTTGTTTTTTTTTTTTGCGGTACGCGGGCCTCTCACTGCTGTGGCCTCTCCCGTTGCGGAGCACAGGCTCCGGATGCACAGGCTCAGCGGCCATGGCTCACGGGCCCAGCCGCTCCGCGGCATGTGGGATCTTCCCGGACCGGAGCACGAACCCGTGTCCCCTGCATCGGCAGGCGGACTCTCAACCACTGCGCCACCAGGGAAGCCCCCCGTGGCGTTTCTTAGAGCCCAATTTTGAAATGTCCTGCTGAGAGGTGACCTTCCGCCTGGGAGCAGAGGCTGTTGCCACTAACAACAGCCCCCTCCCGGCTGCGGGTGGAACTGACGCTGGGGGCGCCCCCGTATCCGGTTGCTCCTCCCTTGGGGAACGGTGGGGTCCCCTCCTTCCTGTGAGCCGAGGGGCCCAGCGGGGCAGCAGCCTGGGTGGGGCTGAGTGCCGGGCTGGGCGCTGGAGGGCGTGGGTGCCCCAGCGGCTGGACCCACCTGAGCCTTCCATCTTTCCCTTTTCGTGAGCAAAGAGGCAACCTTGTGACAAAGCAAGGGCAGAGACCATCACCGGCCTCAGTTTCCCGACCCGCACAGTGAGGACTGATGCTCTCCTAGAAAATGGCTCCGACGATGAAGTGAGAACACAGACTGGGTCCCGGAAACTCTGGCTCTCTGCTTCTCCGCAGAGCTGGCTGGTTGCATTCGAGGCCCCACATCACGGTTCCCTCCTCTGTCCTCTGTTCATGCTGTACCTCTTCCTTGGTGTTCGCTCCCCACTCTCGAGAGATGCCTTCCTTGGTTGTCCCAGTTTGGGGGACACCTGTAGGCCTCCCCAGTTCTGCACTGTTCATTTTTAGTGATAGAAACCATCTGTGACCCCATAGGAGCGGGGTCGGCAGCATCCTGGATACCCACCCGCTGGGCTGGACGGCAGCTCGGCCGTGCCTTGGTCAGTAACACCGGTCTTTCTTTCTTCTGGACTGCAAAGGCAGGGACCCCGTCTGGGCAGGTCCCCATCCCCGTTTCCGGCATCTGGCTGGAGCAGGGATCCCGGTGCTGAGCTGCAGCCCCGTCAGAATTGGATTTGGAAGGTAGTAGTTAAGGTTTCAGGCCTTTCTAGGAGGAGAGGAGTGTGTGCTCCCAGCCTGCGACTGAGCGTTTTCAGTACACATTTGTCGAGTGACTGAAGGACCGGATGTGCCGCGGCCTTTCGGCTCCGTCCTGATGCTGTAGAGGAGACCTAAGGAAGGGGTGTCCAGATGGTGCGGCCGGGAGGGGGCGCTCTCGGCCACCTGAGGGGGCCACCCGTCTAAGGGGACCTTGGGCAGGGTCCGAGGTGAGTCACCTGTCGCCAGTCACCCCGTTCTCTTCCCTGCACGGCAGGCGCAGACGTCCCCATGGAGGCTTGCTGTGCAGACGGACATCGAATGGCCACTCAGCACAGGGACTGCTCACTGCCGTACGTCTCGGAATCTAAGGAATGCAGGTATGTTTGCCAGTGCCGCTGTGCTACCAGAATAGTGTTCTTCTAGACAACAGCAGGGGAGGAAGGGGCAGTGGGTGCCAGGCCCCCGGGAGAGGCTGGGCCCCCAGGGCCAGGGTGCGGGAGGTGTGGGGGGCTGGTGACCCCCGCGTCCCTCCTCTGTGCTCCCACGGGCCTTGTACGGGACTCCGCTTACCTGTCCCATGCCACCCTGGCATTGCCGGGGCATCCCGTCATTTCACCAGGCTGCAAGCAAGGGGATGTGGGTCTGTAGCCCTCGCTGCCGCACCTGGGCCGTGTGGCCAAGTCACCCAGCAAGGGGGTGGTTGTTGGGGGCGGCGGATGAGATCGTGTGACTGCAAATGCTTTGCAGATAAAAGCATGGGCCACCTTCAGACCCCGAAAACGCAGACAAGCGAGTCCCAGAGCAAAAGTTCTGCCAGACCGTTGTCTACTTTATACAGTAGCCAGCCTCTGGATCAACTAGTTTTGTTCCTCTCTTCCTCAGTTGACTCAAGCTCCCTCAAAGTTTTGGGAGAATGTAAGCTTAGAATAAATGATAAAGGAATGTAATGTTGATCATCACCGTAAAAATAATAGCGAGCCTTTATGAAGCACCGACTTTGTGCTGGGCGTTTGCTGCCCTTCGTCTCATTTCACCCTGTTCCTGATCCCATTTTACAGATGAGGAAACTGAGCTTTCCCCAGTACGCACAGCTGGTAGTTGATGGCCTTAGGACTTGAACCCAGATCTGCTTGCCTGGGGCGCAGAGGTTGAGGGGGAGGCGAGGGTATGAACGCATTCCATCACTTGACATCCGTTCATTTTCTCTGCCTCTAATCCGAGTCTAAGCTGCTTGGACGCTTGGAGCTGTGGGATGCTAGGTGGAGAGCTGCCATGGAAGGAATGTGCAGGGGGGGCTTGTCTGCCTCACTCTGGAGTTTTGCATTTGTGTTGGCATCGAGCAGAGACTGCTGCCTGCCAGCAGTGACGGAGGATGTAAATCTTGATTTAGGAAATTCTTGAAAAGTCGAAAGCATTATAGACCAAACAAAGGAAGGGAAGACGGGGCACTCGGATTGTTTGAATTGACTGGGAGACCACGCCGTTAGGATTTATGGCGCGTCTGATGAGTGAGAGCGAGAATCTTGGCTCCCGAGCGTGGCTTCGAGCTGGAAACGTCAGAGGGTGGCTGGCAGTTGCGGAGCGAAGCTGGGTGGTGAGCGCCAAGCGTTCTGTTTGCAGACTGGGCTCTGAGAGGCAGCCGGGCCCTGGGGACCCTCCTGGGCCGGCTTTCAGGCTGTGTGACTTGAGCCAACTTGGAACCTCAGTTTCCCCAAATGTAAAAGGAGGACAGCGATAGCTTCCTTTCAGGGTTGTGATAATGACCAAGGCTAGGGAAGCAACCGGGACCACCAGGCCAGGCTGTGGGGCTGTATGTGTCTGCTCGAGCCGCCAGCACATATCCCTCTGCCCGGACGGCTTAAACCACAGACATTTACTGTCTCACAGCCTGGCCGACAGAAGTCTGAGATCAAGGTCTCAACAGGGCTGGTTCCTCCTGGGGCGTCTCTCCTGGCCTGGGGATGCCACCTTCTCCCTATGTCCTCACGTGGTCTCCCCTCTCTGTGTGTCTGTGTCCTAATCTCTTATCCTATAAGGATGCCAGGCAGATTGCACTAGGGCCACCCTAACCTTAATTACCTCTTTAATGACCATTTAATCTCCAAATAAGTCACATTCGGAAGTCCTGGGGTTAGAACTTCAACATAGAATTGTGGGAGGCAGGGATACAATTCAACCCAAAACGGGGAGCCCTGTTTGTACATCAAAGGTTTACGAAGTGAGGCATCAGCCAGCTGACCCCTCAACAGACAGAAGGAGGAACTGAGGTCAGCGACTCAGTGGCCTCTGGGCCCCACCTGTGAATTTGGATTTTAGTCACAACTGAATTTGTTACTGACTTCTACTCACCAGTGTCTTGACTGGGCTTTGGAGGTATCTTGAACCCCCAGTGGGCTCCAGGCTCTAGAGAAACTACCTTCTTGGCTATGCAGCAGGCATTCGTGTTATGATCTACTTTTTTTTTTTTTTTTTGACAGTTATGTTTTATTTGGTGGACTTTCTGAGGACTTCAAGCCTGGGACACAGTCTCTCAGATAATGCTGAGAAAACTGTTCCAAAGAGGCAAGGGGGGAGCCAGGATATGTAGGAGTTTTTGCAACAAAAGACCAGGTAGTCGGAACATCGAGATTACGGTCCATGATCTACATTTTGGGCAGGGTTGTAAACTTCAGACGCACAGTCAGAGATTTCCTGAAACGTGAGTCATATCACCTGAATGGCCGAGAGGGAAGGTCTTCTCTCTTGGGGGCAGATATGGGTGCAAGTCCAGGTTCCCCCTGACCCCCGACATGTTTCCAGTGGGGCCCACTCACTTCATCACGTGGGACCCAAGGGAACTCTGGCTGGGTAGTGCGAGTTTCCATATGACAGGGTCCTCAAGACGTGTTATTCAACTCCCAGGACGCTGACTGCCAGCGATCGGCCTTTTGTTGCCCCGAGGCCCAGGGAGGCCGGTGGACTTGTCCCTGAACTCACGGCCAGGGGCTGCGTCTGTGTCCAAGGCCTCTTAGTGAGTTAGCTGCTGGGCTGCTGGGCTCTGACCGCACCCCGGTCCTGTTTCCCTAGGTGCTGCCTGCCCTGCACCCTTTCCTCTTTGTCAGTTAATGTCGGGGTCTGAACCCCATACCATCTGCAGAGGTCAGAGGCCAAGCTTGTGGTCTTGGGCTCAAAGTAAGATGCAGCTCATCTAAGAACACAACTGGGTTTTAATTCCAGGGGCAGCACTGGGTGCCACCGTAGGGGATGCTCCGGAGAACAAGAACCGCCCCCCGCCCCGCCCCAGCCCTCCATGCTTTCCTCGCCCGGTGGATGGGGACGGCACACGACAGATGACTCTGAGCCCCAAGTCAGAGCCACGGTGCTAGGATGAGCGGGGCCGTGTGCAGGGGGGAGTGACAAGCAGCGCAGCGATGCTGATAGCAGGGATTTTCTAACAAGTTCAGGGTTATCGTTTTTAATGAAGGCAGAGAAGGGAGAGAGCAGGTCAGAAATCCAATCTGTTTTAAGAGAGTCCTCTTACTAGTAATAGGTAAAAGATATAAGAAACAGGGCTTCCCTGGTGGCGCAGTGGTTGCGAGTCTGCCTGCCGATGCAGGGGACGTCGGGTTTGTGCCCTGGTCCGGGAGGATCCCACATGCCGCGGAGCGGCTGGGCCCGTGAGCCATGGCCGCTGAGCCTGCGCGTCCGGAACCTGTGCTCCGCAACGGGAGAGGCCACAACAGTGAGAGGCCCGCCTACCGCAAAAAAAAAAAAAAAAAGATACAAGAAACAGAGACCAGCGACCACCTGGTAACTCAGTAGTTCTGGTATCATTTTTCTTCTTTTGAAGTGGAATTCTGCCGGGATCTCCGGTTTTAAGTTCTCATTCATTTGGCAAATCTTTATTGATCTCAGTGCTGTTCTAAGCTCAGCATGAGGAGAATGGGATCACATGGGTGGGCAAGCCCCAGCCCGAGCCTCCAGGGTAGAGTCGAGGAAGGAAGGCACTGAGAGTTCTGTGGGGCCCAAGAGGCCTGGGGTTGGTGCCACTGGCAGACGAGGGGATTGGCAAGGACCGCAGAGGGGCCAGCCCCTCTCTGCACACATGGACTCCAGCTGGGCACGTTCGGCCTCTGCCTGAGCCTCTAACACATGACACGTTTGGGGGCGATCGTTTCCTCAACTCATGCATCGCCATGCCTTCTGGCCTCGACCAAGGGCCCATATGCCTTAGGACCCACATATAAATTTGCCTCGAACCTTGGGTTGAATTAAGCCCGCAAGTCTCTCGGAGGAATTTGGATACACACGGAGCCAAAACCTAAGGCAGATCCTCAGATGATGTTTTTCCGTCTACCAGTCACTCTCTGAACCCCTTCGTTTATTTATTTCACAAATCGTATTGAGGGCATTCTGGACAAGATGGAGATGAATCAGTGAACAAAATGGGCAAAATCTCTTCTACGGAGGATACAGATGACGGCATGGGAAAGTCTGTCGTTTGTAAGAAGGCACAAGGTGTCATGGGAACGGAAAACCCAGGGACAGGAGGCAGGGTCTCCTGATCAGGGCAGGTTTACAATTTTAAATAGAGCTGTCGGGGGACGCCTCGCTGAGAACAGACGTCTGAGCCAGCACCTGAAGGAGGTGAGCCAGGCAGCCAGGTGAATGCTTGTCCAAGTTGAAAGGCAGCAAGGGGAGAGCAGCTCTCTGGACGCCCAGCCCCACCAGGGTAGAACATAGTAACTGCTACCCCAGAAGCCCCCTGGTGTGGGAGGCTGAGCTTCCCCACCAGGCCATCCCTCTCCCCGTCCCTGAAGCCTCTGTACAGGTCTGGCACACAGTAGGGCCACAGCCACATTTTTTTAAAAATTGCATTAAAATATACATAACACAAATTGTGCCATCGTAACCATGTTTAGGTGTATAGTTCAGTGTATTCACATCACTCTATCGCCATCACCACCATCCATCTCCAGAACTTTTTCATCTTCCTAGTGCAACTCGTACCCATGAAAGAAAACCTCCTGCTTACTCCCCCTCCCCCAGCCCACCCCTTCTATCTTCCGTCTTTATGAATTTGACTCCGCTGGGTCCCTCATATAAGGGGAATCACAGTATTCCTCCTTTTGTGTCTGGCTTATTTCACTTAGCTTACTGTCCTCAAGGTTTATCCATGTTGTAACATGTGTCAAGGTTTCCTTCCTTGTTGAGGCCGAATCCAAGTCCATCATATGTACAGACCACATTTAGCTCATCTATTCCTTGATGGACGCTTGGGTTGCTCCCGTCTTCTGGCGATTATGAATCACGCTGCTGGGAATGTGGGTGTGCAAATATCTGTCTGAGTCACTGCTTTCGATTCTTTTGGGTTTATGCGCAGAAGTAGGATGGCTGGATCCTATGGTCATTCAATTTTTTTTTTTTTTTTTTTTGCGGTACGCGGGCCTCTCACTGCTGTGGCCTCTCCCGTTGCGGAGCACAGGCTCCGGACGCGCAGGCTCAGCGGCCATGGCTCACGGGCCCAGCCGCTCCGCGGCATGTGTGATCTTCCCGGACCGGGGCACGAACCCGTGTCCCCTGCATCGGCAGGCGGACTCTCAACCACTGCGCCACCAGGGAAGCCCCCTATGGTCATTCTATTTAAAATGTTTGGAGTACCTGCCATCCTGCACCATTTTACCTTCCCACCCACAGTGCATCGGGGCTCCCATTTTTCCACATCACTTGTTTCCTGTTCAGTCAATAAATATCTTTGAGTGAATGGATCAATGAATGCATATCTGCTTGCTCTCCCTGATAATGCGGTGAAATGCCGCCATTTGCAAATCCACTGAGAGCACAAGTGGATGTGTGGTAGCAGAGTACAGGCATATCTCATTTTATTGCTTTGAAGGTTGTGTGTTTTTTTTTCTTTACAAATTGAAGGTTTGTGGCAACTCCGCGTTGTTAGATGATGGTTAGCATTTTTTAGCAAGGAAGGTTTTTTTAATTAAGGTATGTATTGCTTTTTTAGACATAATGCTATTGTACACTTACTGGACTACAGTACAGTGTGAAGATAATTTTTATATGCACGAAGAAACCAAAAAATTCATGTGACTAACTTTATTGTGGTTGCCTGGAACCAAACCTGCAGTATCTCGGAGGTCTCTCTGCAGACAAATCCATCCTGGAGCCCGAGGGCAGTTCTAGAAGTTCACGGGAAGCCGAGTGCAGAGCTCTGGCCCCATAGGGTGGAGGCTGGGGGCCGAGGCAACCTGGCTGGCAGCACACGGAGCCCAGCGGGGCTCCTCCCTCTCCGGCCCAGTGCAGGTCTGACGGCTTCTCCTGCCCTTGGTGGCTCTGGCCAAAGCCAGGGTTATTTGGGGTCTGGTGGGAGCCACACCTGTGATCACACACCTCGCTTTCCGTCACCTGCCTGACCTCACCACCTGGAGCTGTGTCTGAGGGACCAAGCCTGGGAGGTGACGGTCCTTCTGGCGACATAAGCTTTTGTGCACGTGTGTCCTCGGATTTCCGAGGACCTTCCTCCCGGAGCCCTCAACGGGGCTGGGAGACGTGGCTGCCACGGCCCGGTGTCACCGTTGCCACCATCCCTCACTCCGTGGCCTTGGGCAGGCTACTCCACCTCTCTGGAGCTGTTTCCTCTGATTCCGGAAACTGGAGATGAGTGTTGGGAAGGATTCAACTTGATAAAGGATCAGAAGGTCTGGCCCAGAGTCAGCGATCAGCTGTTTTTGTTTTTTAAAATAGGTGGGAACTTTCTGTGGCTGGGGCTCAGAGGTCACAGAGGTGAACTGGAGCTCTGGCCACACAACTGGGGCTCTCGACTCCACTCCCAGATACCACCCTGCGTCCAGTCTTCCTAATTAAACACTGTTGGGCACCTTCTGTATGAAGGCGTTGTGTGTGTGTCTGTGGATGAGTGGAGGGGATGGGGAAGGGGGGACACCCAAAGATGACAGAGCTCCCATCCCCGAGGGGCTACTGCTTCCAGGCCCTGAGTACCAGCTGGTGGGCCCCCCGCCCCACAGAGCCCTTGGGCCAGCCTGCCCCCTCTGCCCACAGGATGGTCCAGGAGCAGTGCTGTCATAGCCAGCTAGAGGAGCTGCACTGTGCCACGGGCATCAACCTGGCCAACGAGCAGGACGGCTGCACCGTGCCGCATGGTGACAACACCAGCCTCGAGGCCATGTTCGTGAAGGTGAGGACCTGGGCCCCTCCCAGCTCAGCAGCCACTGCGTCAGCAGGAGGCCTGGGGCGCTCCTCCCTGCACCCCCGACCTCGATGCCTTTCCTTATGAACAGCGCATTGTGCTCAACTCGGGGGGGAGGAGGGACACTCAAGTCTCCCCACCTCCTCCAGTTTATTCAGTAAACCCTGGACAACACCCCGGGCCCTGTCCGACACCGGGGAAACAGGGATGGAGTGACCCAGCCTTGCCCTGAAGACTGCCAGTCCCGGGGCTTCAAACAGGAATGTGGAGGTCAGAGCAGGGGTTGTCTGGGCTCAGGGCCTTCTGAAGCCTCTTCTCAATTCAGATAGGCATTCCCCACCCCACTCTGGAGGCCCTCCAGCTTCTCTGCTCTCCCGAACTAGTCAGAGTTCAGGATGGGCCCCCGCCAACGCCTCTGATGACACGTGACCTCCATAACCGCCCTGGAAGAGAAAACTGAGGTTCAGAGAGGCCCACACTCCAAAGTGGCCTCTCAGCAGGGGTCCCTTCAGGACCAGCAAGGGAGGGATCTGGTGAGGCAGAGCTGGGAGTGTGGTCCATCTGGCCCAGAGGGAACCCTGCCCAAAGGTCAGCTATGAATGAAGGCCGTAATCCATCCTGGGACTCCAAGTCCGGGCCAGGTCACTCAGGACCCCTGTCACTGTGGAAGGCCTGCATCTTTGCATGGATGTGGAAAGGTTACCGAGAGCGTTCCCAGGTCTGAAGACTGCAAATAAACCAGGCTGTCCCTCTCTTGCCACCTACTGAGGGAGAAAAACAGCCCGACCAGAAGGCACTCAGGTTTGGAAAGTTAATTAACCTGGACATCTGGGTTTCTGTTGGAGGTGCCAGGTGACAAAGATGAATTCCCTGGAAGAAAGATGCCCCCGTTCCCAGTTAGGAAGGCCCTGCAGTAATTTCAAGGAGCAAGCATTGGAATGAAGTCTGGATCCCGAGACGGGGTGTGTGGGTTCCTTTCCGGGGATTCTCTTTCCACGCAGGTCGGAATGTGTAGGGAGATTCCACGTAGAGGAGCTGTGGGTCCAGAGCCCCTCTGCCCGCCCCTCAGCCTTTGTGGGCTTTCATGGGAGGAGGCTTCTGGTGTGAGAGAGCTGGCGGCGGGGGCGAGGGGGGTTGATCTGGTCAAGGGGGCCTAGGAGCCAGGACCTTATGTGTTCAGTGACTGCCTCCCAGGAAGGGTTGGGGCTCTGCAGACGCTGTCTGCCCCGCAGACACTTCCGCCAGTGTCCCCCGACTTGAGAGAAAGGCATGGAACTTTCTAAGGGGAGTGGAAACGGATGGCTTTGGCAGATGCGTGGTCTGTGTTTCCGGGAAGGGTGCCTCATGGCCTAAAAGGTGGGGGAGGTAACTGAGGCTCCCACTCTTTCCGGCAGCAGAGGCTGTAGAATGAGCGGATGGGAGACCCGTCAACCTCTACGAGACTCAAGCAAAGCCACCCCTCCTCTGTTCCTGCTGTGGACCTTCTGGAAAGCTCTTATGCTTTTCTTAGAATGATAAGGACTGAAATGGGGCTTTTCATGTGCCCCGGTGAATGTTGTCCCTGGGATTCAGCTGTGACTTTTGGAAACACTGGGGTCCAGGTGACAGGCAGCAACTCTGTTCCTCACTTGATGACCAGGCTTGAGGTTCCCTTCCTGCTGCTTGAACCACCCTCACTCAGTGCGGGAAGAGACGAGGTGCATATTCATCCTTCCAGGCGTGGTAGAGAAATCTCAGACCACGCAGAAGTCATGGACCCTTAGGGAGCTCTTGTGTGAGCCCCAGAAGGCCCTCTCCTAACCCCCTCTTCCTGGAGGTGGAAGCTGGGCCGGCAGGGATGTTGGGGGGCAGTCAGGTATCATGGAGCGTGTGCTGGGATAAGGCCCTTTAAGGTTCCTTTCAAGATCAGGACCTGCGAGATTTGGGGGCAGCAGGCTTCGGGCCTGGATTGCTTTGCTGTTTCCTGCCAACATGTAGAAGATGCAGCCCAGGTCAGGCACATGTCATCACCGTCCAGGGAGCATTAACACGGCGGGGCTGAGAGGTCCGTGGGGATCCACTGTGTCCTGTGTCTGGCTTCCCCAACGGGAGTCTCCTCCTGTGTTTGCAGAGGTGCTGCCATTGCTGCCTGCTGGGAAGGGCGGCCCAGGCCCAGGGTCAGAGCTGCGAGTACAGCCTCATGGTCGGCTACCAGTGTGGGCTGGTCTTCCGGGCATGCTGTGTCAAGGGCCAGGAGACAGCAGAGTTTGCCCCGGGGGACGTTGGGGACCTTCAAGAAGCAGGTAATTACCCCCTTTCTTCCCTCTTGGGCAGTGCAATTAGTTAAGGTCATCCAGAGAAACAGAACCAATAGGACTTGGAGACAGAGAGACATTTTAAGAAATTGGTTCACACAGTTGTGAGGGCTGCCAGGTCTGAAATCTGCAGGATGGGCCCACTGGCCAGGGACCCAGGGGAGAGCTGATGTTGCAGCTCGAGTCCAAAGGCCGTCTGCTAGCAGGGTTCCTTCTTACTTGGGAGAGGTCACTCTTTCTCTTAAGGCCTTCACCTGATTGGACGAGGCCCACCCACATGATGGAGGGCAATCTGCTTTACTCAAAGTCTGCTGATTTCAATGTCAAACTCATCTAAAAAATACCATCACAGCCATATCCAGACTAGCGCTGGACCAAATATCTGGGCACCGTGGCCCAACCAAGGTGACACATAAAATTGACCATCACAGGCAGTGTGGGCACGTACATTTACCATCATCTTAACTCAGAAGAGACGGGTTCTAGTTGTCAGAGCAGTGTCACGTTTGTCACTGTCCTGGAGTGAAACTGAGGACTTGGGATCTGGGATCTGACAAATCTGTGTTCATGTCCCTGTCCTGACATGTATTTGGGGGGCAAACTGGTGTATCCAGGCCTCAGTTCCCTCATCTGTGAAAAGGGGATAATTAGAGTCCTACGTCCTCAGGTTGCTGGGATTAAATGGGAGAAGGGGTATAAAGGGTTTGCCATCACATTTCGTCCCATCCCTCCAACCGCCTTGGGCAGCGTGGGTGGCCGGCCGTGCTTTTGTTTCACAGAGGAGGACCTGACACTCAGGATCACGTGGCCAGGGGACTTCCCTGGTGGTCCAATGGTTAAGACTTCGCCTTCCAATGCAAGGAGTGCAGGTTCGATCCCTGGTCGGGGAGCTAAGATCCCACATGCCTTGGGGCCAAAAAACCAAAACATAAAACAGAAGCAACAGTGTAACAAATTCAATGGAGACTTTAAAAATAGCCCACCTCAAAAAAACCCAAAAATCTTTAAAAAAAAAATCACAATTATTAAAAAAAAAACGATCACGTGGCTGACATACAGAGGAGGGGGAGCGCTGGCCTTCCGATGCCTGGCCAGTGCCACCTCTCCATCTGGAGCTGAGGCAGGGGGCACCAGTCGTTAATAGCAGGGGCAACACTCATTAATAGCAGGCTGTGAGCATTCAAACACTAGATATTTATTCAGCAAAGGGGCAGATGACCCCAAGAGCAGCTTCAAGAGGGCTCCCAGCTGTGTGTCCACCAGTTCAGTCTCCACCCTCCATTTGTCGGAAGCCACATAAATCCTGAAACCTTGGGGCTTCATGATTCAGTTACATGGTTCAGGAAACTTCTTGGTTGTCTAATCATCTCTTCCACTTATGCAATGGTTTCCTGTGCCATAATGGAAAGAGCCCTGGAAAATTTCAAGCATCTGCTCTGCCCCAAGCTTGCTGCGTGACTGGGACCTTTGCCTTCTCACTCTGAGCTCCGTCTGCCCTCTGTTAAAAATGGGAAAGGGGCAGGAAGGGGCTCGGAAGGGCGAGCTCACAGACCAGTGAGTCAGGCCATCCATTCATGTGGCTTTGGGGTCCTCGGTCCAACGACCAGGCTTTCATTCTTTGTTTTGATTTCTCAAGTCCAGGGCCCCATGGCCGCCGTGGGGCTGATTTCAGATATTTTAGTCATAAAGGGGGATTGGAACCACATTCTGGCTCCTTCCTTGACTTTTGAAATCATGGATGACATTTTCACTTTAAACAAACTCAAATTCTTCATACTGATGGAGGATTTCTCCTGTGTCTCCAGGGAGGACTTTTGTTGATTTATGTCTTGTTTCCTTAATGATCTCTGAGCTTTTCTGTTGCTCCAGATGTCTTATTTCTCCCTTGTCTTTTATCTGCTTCATTTCTTGCCTCAGACTTTCCTCAGTGTCTCTATGAGGACTTCCCTGTGTTTCCTCCTCACCCAGACACAGACCTGCTTTCCTGTCTTCCACTGACATTTATTGTGGGCCTACTGTGTGCTACCGTAGCGGGCCCGCAGACCAGTGCTGGCCTGCAACAAAACAAGTGCAGAAGTTGGGAGTAAGCTTTTAGAAACTTCTATAAGCATTTGATAGAGTAACATGTCTGTTTAAATATAAAATTGGGACTTACATGTCTGTTTTCTTATCTTAGTTTTTCTAATAATCTATATTATAAGTGATCAAAGTATTGGTCTAAGATGGGGGAAAGAACCCTGTTCCTTTGGGATGAACTGTGCTAGGGCGTATCTTGGTTATGTCCATTCTACAGATTGGGAGACTGAGGCTGTGGAAGCCTCAGTTCAAGATTCCTTTTCTGGCATTCTTTGCCAGGCTTGCTGGCTCCTGAAAAATGCTGTGGAAATCTTGATGACCTCATCACCTGAGTGATAAATAGTTTCTCATGAGTCCTCCTGGCCTTCTTACCATGAGTCCTTTGGAGGATGAGGTCTGGACACCCTGGCCTGTGCCTGGCACATGGCAGGGACTTGGGCTTTGCTGGGATGGAGTGCACCAAGTGAATGAAGAGTCCCCAAGTTAAACATACTTTTTTTTTCTTTTTTTCTCTCTTTTTTAAAAATTGAAGTATAGTTGATTTACAGTGTTGTGTTAATTTCTGCTGCACAGAAAAGTGATTCAGTTATACACACACACACACACACACACACACACACACACATTCTTTTCCATGTTCTTTTCCATTGTGGTTTATCCCAGGATATTGAATATAGCTCCCTGTGCTCTACAGTAGGGCCTTGTTGTTTATTCATTCTCTATCTAATAGCTTACATCTGCTAACCCCAACCTCCCACTCCATCCCCCCCACCCCCCTCCCCCTTGGCAACCACAAGTCTGTTCTCTATGTCCGAGAGTCTGTGTCTGTTTCATAGATAGGTTCATTTGCGTCATATTTTAGATTCCGCATGTAAGTGATATCATATGGCATTTGTCTTTCTCTTTCTGACCTGCTTCACTTAGTATGATCATCTCTAGTTGCACCGACATTAAACCTTCTGAGCAGAGGTGCTCCCGGCCTCCTAACCGAGAGACGACTCACACCCTGAGTGTCTCTGGCTTAGCTCCTCCCTAGCTGAAAAACTCTTCGGATTATTTAGGAAGCCTTACCATATCTTAATAACCCCTAAAAAATAACACCTTATGCGTAGTTAGTGTCTATAAATTATGTTGCGCTGAAACTTACAGCAGAATTACTAATATGTGTCTTTCTCCTGATGTCTGCTTTTCCAGTGTGTGTGTATCATGTGCTCACTGTAGGCATTTTAGAAGACACGGGAAGGTAGAAGGAAGAGGAAGTCAACATGGAGATAAATATGGTTTCCATTAGGTCACGTTTCCTTCCAGTCTTTTTTCTGCCTCTCTTGGCTTCTCTTGTGTAGGTGTGGCTGTGCTGGGGATACCTTTGCTTTATGCTTTCCCCCCCCAGCGTTGTAATGTAATGGCTGTTGGATTGTGATTGAATTGTGGTCACTGTCATTCCATCTTGCGGAAGGTCCTCATCCGCAGAGCACTTGGGTTTTCAAGTATTCTAGGAATTCTGGGGTCTACCCACCCAGGTTAGAAGGACTAATCCGTTTCTTCTATACCAGAATTGCCAAGGGAATACAACCCTTTAAAATGAGGGCCCAGGTCTCCCGCTGGGTCCCTCTCTATCCTGTTGTAATTACTGAGAGGAGGGGCCTTGTCTGTGCCGAGGGCTTGACCCTCAGAGCAGATACTCAGATACCTTTGTTGAATGAACTGAGTGAGTGACTGTTGATGTCCGGCACTACATTGAGCTTTGCAGGCAAAGTGTATAAAATAAGTGAATTCATTTCCTGCTGTAATAAAGCACCACAGACTGGGGAGCTTAAACCACAGACATGTGTTGTCTCACAGTCTGGAGGCCAGAAGTCCGAGACCGAGGTGTCGGCAGGGCCGGCTGCTTCTGAGGCCTCTGGGAGCATCTGCTCCAGGCTTCTCTCCCAGCTGCTGGGAGCATGAGGTATGCCTTGGCTTGTAGATGGCTGTCTTCTCCCTGTTTCTTCACACCTCTTTTCCTCTGCGTGTCTGTCACTGAGTCCCAATTTCCCCTTTTTGTAAGGACACTCAGCATTGGATTAGGGCCCACGCTAATGACCTCATCTTAACTTAATTGTCTGCAATGACCCTTCTCCAAACTAAGGTCACATTTCCAGGTACTGGGGATGAGGACTGCAACATCTTCTGGGGTTTGGGGGGGGTGGGACACAATTCAACCTGTAGCCATACGCTTTTACCAGGTGCATTGTTTTCGGTTTGGAAGACGTGACTTAGTTTATAGTAGGGCCGTGACTGCATTTGCAGAAATATTTGAGTAATGTGGACAATGTAACCACACTCAGCATTAAGTTGATGACTACAGACAGACCCTTGTGCCAGTGCTGTTTCTGTTATAATAGATCTTTTAGAGATTTGGCTACATTTATAAGTGTGACTCTGTTTTTAAAAAGGATAAAATGAACACTGAGCTTTTTATAAGATGTACCAACAGGCGTTACTGCGTGATATTTACAAGAGAAGATGCTCGGCGTTGCCTCTGTGTTAACGTGGGCACTGTGTGTGGACAAACCTGTGTTTGCCTCTTCCCCCTCAGCTAAGGTCTCTGAGATCGAGGAGGGACAAGAGGACCCCTACCTGAATGACCGCTGCCGAGGTGAGACTGGCCCCCCCCCCCACCCCAGGACTAGCTGGTGGTTAATGAAGCCCGAGGGGAAGTCAGTGCTAATCTCGCTGGGAGCCTGACCGCAGCCCTTTGGCTGGGAGTCAGCTGTAAGGCCCTGTTGTCTGCACTCCCAGGCTCCTTCCCTTCCTCTCCTCCTACCTGGGGTCTGATGGGCGAGCGAGGGAGAGGGTGGGCTTGTAGAGAAGGGGCCGCTTGAGGAGCTGGTGTGCAGAGCTCTCCCACCACAGCCCACAGACTCTGTGAACGGTGACCCCCAAGGCTGGGAGCCCCTTAGGGGACGGGGGTGAGTGATACTTCATTTTGCGGCTGGAGCTCCAGCTGTACCATCTGTGTTAGTCATTTGTCTCATAAGAGAGGCGTTTGCAGATTTAGTCAGTAGGACCTTGGGACTTCCCTGGTGGCACAGTGGTTAAGACTCCGTTCGTGCTCCCAGTGAATCAGGGGGCCCGGGTTCAATCCCTGGTCAGGGAACTAGATCCCACACGCATGCCGCAACTAAGAGTTCTCATGCCGCAACTAAGGAGCCCGCCTGCCACAACTAAGACCTGGCACAAGCAAATAAATAAATATATATATACATATATATTTAAAAAAAAAAAAACTTTAAAAATGGTCCACATCAAAAAAAAAAAAAAGTCACTAGAGCCTTGCACCTTTGTTTTCCATATGCTAAGACTTTATTTCCCTTTATGGAACATTCCCGCATGTCTGGACTGGCAAGTCTGCTCCCCGAGCTCATTCAGTGGCTTGCCTTGTGGTTGGGCTTTCATTAGGGAGCCAGTTTAATCACAAAATGATGTGGTTGGTGTACAGTGACACTCGGCACAGAGGGCTGGGGGTTGGGGGTAGGCGGAAGGGAGGGCAGAGAACCCCAGAAAGGCTCGTAATCCTCTCTGGGGGGCGTGCGAGGCTCTCCCTGGGGGAGGGGATAGCTGGCTTGCAATGGCTGAGGATGGGTTAGCCAGGGAGATGACACTGGCAGGGGGTTTGTGGCAGTGGGAGCGGGGACTTGCAGACCCGCAGCAGCTGGGCACTGGTGGGTCATGGGGTGGGGTGCGGGGAGAAGGGAAGAGGCTGGAGAAGTGGGCGGGGCCCTGCAGGCCCCGGGCAGCAGTCAGAATTTTATTCCCTGGAATCTTTGCCCGGTAGAGGTTTTGTCCCCATGGGATTTGCTCTTTGGGCATCACGCTGGCCGCCCTGCAGGAAGCCTGGTTGGAGGGTGGTACTAAGTGATGCTCAGAGAGCCAGGGGAGCGGGCGGCCGGAGCTGAGGCAGTGGCGGTGGAAATGGGATATCGGGGCCCCGCACACCCCCACCCCGATCTGTCAGATCAGGGCTGGGACCTGAAGCCGCAGCCCCGGGGGGTCTCGCGTGGGAAGGGAGGGCGCTGTGAAGGCTGCAGTGGGCTCCAGCCTGGGGAGCCTGCCCTTCTGTGTCAGCCTACCCTGAGGGCGCTTTCTCTGACCCCATCCAAACACCTGGAAAAAACCAGGAGGTCTCCGGGGTGCACCTGGCCTCCGCTCACGTTTGCTCTGACTCCAGGCGGCGGGCCCTGCAAACAGCAGTGCCGAGACACAGGGGAGGAGGTCGTCTGCTCCTGCTTTGTGGGCTACCAGCTGCTCCCGGACGGCGTCTCCTGTGAAGGTAAACGTCGTCCTGCCCCGGGAGCCTCTGCCTCTGCCTGACAGCCAAGCAGGGCCTGCTTTGCACAACTTGGGGCCCCATTCGTAGGTGAAGAACGGTCCAGGACCGGCTTCCCAGCGTCTCCTGGAGTTTGCAGCGCCTGGCTTCCGGCCACGGCTGTCCTCCAGCAGGATGTAAACACCGTGCTGTGAAAAGGGGTTGGGTTTGGGGTGTGACCGGGCTCTGAATCCAGGATCTGCTGAGTGGCCCTGGGCACGTCCCTCAGCCTCTCTTGGCCTCTCACCTGTGAGATGGGGGAGACGGAGGGAGGTGGTAGCCCCGAATAGGGGGTTCTCTAGGATCACACGAGTCCAGTTCAGGGCCTGGTGCTTGCTTAGCAGGTGCTCAGGAAGAGCAGTACGTCTGAAATAGCTCAGCAGGGCAGAGAAGCCGTTGCTTTTGCTTTTGCACTGATGGCGAGCGCCCAGGGCTCCATTCCGGTGCACGGCCTGAATACGCACGCGCCTGGGGAGCTTGGTGGATGCGGGGGGTCGATCCCATCGTGCCCTCTGGTACATTCCTTCTGATAAAGCGTGAGGGTCGGTTGTTCTTGCTGGTTACTCCTGCGTCACCTGTGTCTCTCCTAGATATCAATGAATGTATCATGGGCGGCCAAAACTGCCGTCTTGGAGAATCCTGCATCAATACAGTGGGCTCTTTCCGCTGCCAGCGCGACAGCAGCTGTGGGACTGGCTATGAGCTCACAGAGGGCAATGACTGCAAAGGTAGGATAAGCTCCGAGTCTCAAAACCCCATCCCCCGGAAGTGCGTATGATGCGATGGGGAAGTGGCACTGGGCTCCCTGGGGTCTGGGCTCCGTGGTGCCGTGTCCCCCCTTTGGCTGCCTGGGGCACTGGCCAACCCTGTTATTAGTGAAGATTTACCTCCTTTACCGTAATGCTGAGTTAATGACAGTGGAGAGTTTGGATTTCTGAAAAGGCTTAGAACACGCTCATTTAAAAACAAGACCAGAGATGAATTTCAGGTGCTCACATGTGCTTTCCAGTCCCCCCACCCCCGAGCTGTTTTTTTGCACAACAGCTGCCTTCCATCTGATTCCAGGTTTCCTTGAAGTTCAAAGCATATTCCCTTCCGCTGCATAAAAAAACATGACATTTCTGGCTGCTGGCTTTCCCCCGCCAAACCATAGATGTTATTTAGCAGATAAGCCTTTGATGAGGATCTGTTAGAACATAGTTTTCTGCTGAGGGTTTCCAGCCCTTCAGAACGACAAGACCACTTGTGTAAAAACGTCGTTTGAATTATGAGGGCCTTTGGATGAGCTCAGTCCTCCCCACCCCTGCAGACTCCCTGGGCGGTGTGGACCTCGAGAACCCAGGGGCCCAGCCAGCTGAGTATACACGTTTGAACATTTGACGCCATGAACTTCAAGGGAAGGGCAGCCAACGTCCAGTCACGACAATCATCATTGTTAATATCTGGAATATTGCGAGGACTGCAGAGTGAATAAGTTTATAGGGACAGTGTTTATTGCCACTTAAGATCATCGTCGCTTTATAATCTAAACTAAACATGCCTGAAATGAGAACCAAATCAAACCACGTATCGCCAGGAAAATGCCTGGGTTATTTATCACATAACAGAAAATTTGCATCATAAGATCCTTGGGGGAAAAGTCAGTTTTGAATCTTTAGAAACACGAGCACCATTTGGCTAAGGCCCTTTTGGAATGTGACCTCTCTGTGGGAACGTTTGGGGTTATAGTCTGAGTGATGAGCATTAAAAACAAAACAAATTCTTGTGATTTTAAAGTGTTGCGAGATGCTTGTGGCAGGACTCTTGCTAACAATTTCCTTTCTTTATGATGTGCCAGATATTGACGAGTGTGAGAGTGGTATTCATAACTGCCTCCCCGATTTTATCTGTCAGAATACTCTGGGATCCTTCCGCTGCAGACCCAAGCTACAGTGCAAGAGCGGCTTTATACAAGATGCTCTAGGCAACTGTATTGGTAAGATGCTGCCGCCAGGGCTAACGGGTCCGCCAGGTGGGGGAACCGTCCAGTGATGGGGCACTGCGTAGTGTATAGAACGGAGGTCAGCAAGCTTTTTCTATAAAGGAGTGGATAATAAGTTATTCATGGTGGGCTGTGTGGTCTCCGCCGCAACTACGTAGCTCTGCGGTTGGAGCTGGAAAGCAGCCATGGCGGGTGGGTCTGTGTCCCAATAAAACTTTATTTACAAACACAGGCGGCAGCTGGGTTTGGCCCCACGGCTATAGTGTAGCGATCTCTGGTTTAGATGAAAGCGCTTGTGTTTTGAGGTCAGAGACATCTGGTGTTGAACCAAGTGACCTGAGGTCATTTACTTCCTCGGAGCCTCAACTTCCTCCTCTATAAAATGGGAATAATCATCATATCTGGCTTGTAGGCTTGAGGCAAGGATTAAACAAGGTGGTTGTGAAGTGCCCTGTGTATTAAAAAATGGTTTTAGAAGATACTCCGTGTTAGGAGTCAAGTTCATAGAGACAGAGAGTAGAATGGCGGTTGCCAGGGGCTGGGAGACAGGGGTGGGGAGTTATGGCTTAACAGGTGGAATTCTGCTTGGGATGAGGAATGAGGTCTGTGGCTGGACAGTGCTGCTGGTTGCAGAACACTGAATGTGCCTGATGCCACTCTCCTGTACACTTAAAAATGGTTAAAATGGCAAAATACTGCGTTGATATCGGAGGAAGATCAATGTGAAATGAAAGCAGATCCCATGGAATTTAGTAAAAAGAGGAGGTCTGGGTGAGACTGCTTCAGTTGCAGAGGCAGCGTGGGGCAGGGGCGAGCACGGGAGTAGCGGCCAGAGTGACCTGTTCTACAGACAGGAGGTGGTCCCCGCTTTCTCCTGCAGTCGCCCGAGACTAGCCATCTGGCCAGATCACTGTATGCTGTTGGCGTTTGAGTCCAGGTCTGCCGGGCTGCCCTTGCCCTCTGCTCAGCAGAAGCTTCCGGGTCCTCCCTTTGAGGTCAGAGAGTTGTCTCCCTTGTTCTGCGCTGCAGGCGCCACTAGTCAGAACTCACCCTTCCTGGAGCTGCCCCGTCGCCCCCCCTGGAAAGGCTGGTACGCCACGAGCAAGGGGCCGAGGATTTCTTCTGTCTCACCCTCTTGCAGATACATCCGTATTGATCTTTGATTTGAAATGGCAGTTTGGACTGAAAGTCCTTCCCCGCTTTTATTACCATCCCAGGATATCTAAAGGCAAATAGAACATCAACCCCTTAGGACAGGGGCCTCGTCTGAAGCCAACCCCAGTCTTTGTGCCTAACGCTCCCCTTTCAAGGGCAGGCGAGGCTTCTGAGCCGCGGGGGCCTCAGCTTGGCTGCATTGGCCCCTCGCCAGCCTCCTGCCAGCAGGGGGGCTGTCCTCGCTCCCAGAAGGAGGCCGGGTGAGCCGGAGGCTGACAGCTCTCCCAGGGCCAGGAGGGAGGAGGGGCCTGCCTAGACTTGCAGCGCACTTGCAGGGGGCTCCGCGGAGGATGGCATCTGCCGGGGATGGAAACCCTGACTCATGGCAAAATCAGCCCGATTTCCACAAAGAAGGGACCGTTGCAAGTCTCGACTTAGCCTCGGTTCCCACCCGCCCCCACCCCGGATTTGCAGGGGTGCAGCTCTACAGGGGGAGGCTCCAGAGCAGGAGCCCGGGGGCCCAGGACTGGCCGCAGCCCAGCACCCACCCCCGAACTTGGGTCTTCAGAGGTCCTAGAGGCGCCCCTTGTCTCAGCACCCTGGGAGGGTGGGGCAGTCCCGCTTTTTGTGCGCCCACAATCAGGTTCACAGCCTAGTTCACAGTCAAGTGCCACGACCAAGTTCAGGAGTCTTTCGTTTTAAAAATTATGTTTTTTATTTCAAAAGTTATGTCCCTCTTTATTTGCAAAAAAGAAAGCAAAAGCCGAGTGCAGAAAGGGAAAGCTTCCACCCTGCTTGGCAGCGGGAAAAGTTCTAAACACTGCATTCATTCTCGACACAGGGCCAAGCTTTTTCTGAGAAGGACTAGAGAGTAAATATCAACCTCGTCGACCGAAGGGTCTCCGTCACAGCCACGTGGAAGCAGCCGTGGGCACTACGTAAAGGAATGGGCCTGGCTGTGCTCCAGTAGAACTGAACTTACAAAAACAGGCAGGGGGTGGGATTTGGCCGGCGGGTTGTGGTTCGCCCACGCCAGGTTTAGGGGCCCTCGTCCTGGCTGGGAGGCGGGAGACCCTGATTCTAGACCTGAGTGGGTCCCAGCCTTGGGCTCGGGGAGTTTCCTGTTTATAAAATGCAGATAATCCCTTCCTGCCTAACTTGCAGGGCAGTACTGGAGGTGAAAGCTTTTGTAAACTGTAAAGTGCTGCACTGCAAGACCGGCAGCACAAAGGCTGACACCAGGATGGGGAGGGAGTCGGGCTGCCCATTTGTCCGAGGAGGGTGGGCCTTGGCTGCGAGGGGAGAAGTACAGCTGGTCCTCTACCATCACCCCCTTCTCTTGGCCCCCCTAGATGTTTCTAGGTGATTCTTGAAACCTTAGGGCCTTCTGGGAGAATACTCCCGGTAGGAAGTTCAATCTGCAGTTTGGCACTGAATCTCAGTGCGATCAGTGAACACACGTGTAACCCAGTTCTCCTTCTTGGTTTACTGGTTCACACCCGCCGGGCATGTGTTCATCAAGGGGGAATGCACGCCCCATGGTCCCCCATCAGAGGCGTGTCCAGTCGGGGAGGGAGCCACCGTGCGGAGAGCTTAGAGCAGCCCTTCCCCGGGGGCGCGAGTGCACACAGGCCCCGTGGAGCCCGGAATGGGGGTGGGGATGTGGGAGAAGGTCGTGCCCAAGCTGTAAGAAAGGCACGTTCAGACCGGGGCGCTGGCTTCCCAGGGAGGAACTGTGAATAAAGGCACAGAGGCGGGATCTGAGTGGCCGCTGGAGGCTAGGGCTGGAGCCTGGGCTGCAGGAGAGATGGACCCGAGTGAGGCTGGGGAGTGGGGCGCGGGGGCCAGCCAGTCACTGGAGGAGCGCAGAGCACGAGTGCCGGCACCGAGGGGGCGGCCGCCTCTGCCCCTCAGCCACTGCTCAGCTCAGGGAAGACCCTCTTTAACCGTGTGGAGTATGTGAACACAGGACGGCACCTGAATTGCCAAGTTCACCGTGTGGGACTCACGGGCGGGCAGCTTCGGATTCTGTGCAGTGGAAGATGGAAGTGTTGCGGGTGTAGGGGCAGGAGGATGGACCGGGGAGGGGTCGTTACGGTGTGGTATGCTGCTGAAACCTGGGAGCCAGTTGGGAGGCTGCTGTGTGGTCCAGGGCGAGGGCATCGTCGTAACTGCATTCGTGGTTTTATGAAGAGGAGGGAAATGGGATTTCTTTGGAGATCCAGGGGTTGGGTTTGGGGAAGCCCTCCGGGTTTAACCCCGTTGTCTCCGTCTTTCCCCCTGTAGATATCAATGAGTGTTTGAGTATCAGTGCCCCATGCCCTGTGGGGCAGACATGCATCAACACGGAGGGCTCCTACACATGCCAGAAGAACGTGCCCAACTGTGGCCGTGGCTACCATCTCAATGAGGAGGGGACCCGCTGTGTTGGTTGGTATTAAAAAAAGAAAACCTATTTGAAATGGACTTTTGGTCTGCTCCCAGCACAGCCCTCCCTTCCCTGGAAGGAGAGAGCAGATCCCCAAAGGAAGCTGTTTGCACCTGTCCGTCCATCCCATTGCTGATCTCCAAGCATAGGTCTTTACTGGCTATAGCCTGCACCGTTGCAGTAGAATGCCAACCCACCCACTGCCGCCAGCTTTGCCCCTTCAGTCTGTCTGGTTCCTCCTGAGCTGAAAGCTCTCTCGCGCCTCCCTGCTCACAGCCGCCGTCGGTGATGGCCCCCCATTGGCGGCAGACAGAGGACAGATGCCCTCTGCTTACAAGTCAGTCCTCCCGAGTTGGCCCCAAGCTCACAAACTTTATGATCCAGGTGCCCTTTCCTCCCTGTGTGGTGTTTGCTCTTACGTGCTTCCCTCTTCACCTACGTTCCTTTGGGTTCGGGCAAGGGCATTGTGCGCCCAGCCTGCCCAGATCCCTGCCACACCGAGGAGTCTCCTCCCTGTAACGCCCAGGGCACTTCCTCAGCCTCTGCCCAGTCACTGGGCACTTCCTGCCTTAACTAGGGTCACTGCTGGCCCAGAGCAGCAGGAGGCCCCCGAGGGTAGAGGCTGCGTCTGCGTCAGCCATCTCGCCAGCATGGACTTGGCACATCGTAGTGCTCTATGAAATCGGGTTAAGAATTCAGTGATGCCGCTTTGTCCATTAGTTTTAGTTGGCTCCTTCCTTTCTGATCATCTTAGGGCAAAAAGCCCCCGGCACGCTAAAGGTCCTTCACCGTGTCTTTCTCTTTTGCAAGATGTGGATGAGTGCTTGCCACCCTCTGAGCCCTGTGGGCCGGGGCATCACTGTGTGAACTCCCCTGGAAGTTTCCGCTGCGAGTGCAAGGCCGGCTACTACTTCGACGGCATCAGCAGAACGTGTGTGGGTACGTGGGTGTCCCTGCAGAGGGCCCGGCCAGATGATATCAAGGAGAACCCAGCCTGGGGCACCCTGGAATGACCGTGGTCTACTCCTCACCTCTGAAAATCCCAAGTGCAGGCAGTGCCAGAGAAGGGACCCCGATCGGGAGACCCCCGTTCTGGTTCCAGCTCTGCTGCTGCCAACCATGTAGCTCCTGGGGAGGCCCTCCTGGGCGTGAGCCAGGGTCCTTACCTGTAGAACAGGTGCTCTGCTTGCCCCGGGACCTCTGAGTGTTTGAGGCTCCAGCCAGCTCTACAAATGCCCCAAAGTCTTAGTGATTTCCCAGAGGTTCCTGCCGACCTGCAGCGCTGCAGGGCCCAGAGCTGTGTGCTCGCCCAGGGCAGTGAGAACCCAAGATGGCATGGTGGCCCGAACACCAGGGGCTAGGACAGGTCCTGCTGGTGGACGCCAGCCATCCCCAAACCAGGGTGCTCAGGGGAGCCTGGCACCTGCCCCGCCCAGCCCCACGGCACCTTTGTCGGATCCTGGAGGGCACTCTCTCGGGCTCTGGGGTGGAGAACTGGCGGGTGGGAACGTGCCCAGGCGTGCCGTCGCGGAAGGAGCACGAGGCTCGCCCAGCGGGCAGACAGGCCGGGGCCGTCCCAGCTCCCCTGCTGACTTGCCGCGTGTTTGGGACAAGTCAGTGGGCTTTCTCTTGGAGAGGAGGCCAGGGGAAGTGGGGGACAAAGGTCGTGAGCTGCCACCACGGGCAGCACTGCCCAGGGAGGACGCTGCCTGAGCCACCTCCTGCTCTGTTTCAGACATCAACGAGTGCCGGCGCTACCCCGGGCGCCTGTGTGGCCACAAGTGCGAGAACACGCCTGGCTCCTACTACTGCAGCTGCACCATGGGCTTCCGGCTCTCCTCTGATGGCCGGTCCTGTGAAGGTGAGGGCAGGGCGGGGCAGGGTCAGGAGCTCTGTGACTGCATCCGCGCCCCTTCCCCCAGGCTGCCCACCTCCTGGGGAAACCACCACTCTTCCTGCAGCTCCGCGTGGGACCGACTCACATGTATGCCCTAGAGCATATCAAACAACGTATCAGCAGGGGAAGGACCTCTAAAAGCTTGCTTGTCGGAGATGACTGCCCTCCCCAGTTTCTCCTGGGCCCTGCAGGGGGTGATACCACCTGTGCACACGTAGGGATGGACAAGTTGGCTGCAGAAGCCGGGTGGGAGGTGGCTGAGGGTGTGGGGTTTGGGGGCGTCTGGCCCACTGCTTACTCACATGACCCTGGGGAGTGGCTGACCTCACCTGCCTAATTGTCCTCACAGGGGAAACGGGGTTGTTTATGCCAAAGAGAAACAAAAGCTGGACACTTGTTAAAAGTGGGAAGACAGACTTTATTTAGACTACGCAGTGGGGGAAAGAGACTTAAGCGTAAATTGGTCTCAACTCCACCAAAAAAAAAAGGTGCAGGTTTTTTAAATGCTGGGGCCTGCTAAGGAATAGTTCTAGAGGATGTTAAGGGCGCTGGTCAGTGGAATTAGGCCAGCTGTGTCTTCTCACTGGCTCTGACCCTCCTGCAGAGTCCGGGAGATGCGGTGGGGGTGGGACCTCCCCCTGATGACCGCATTTCAAAGGCCTGGTTCCCACCTTAAAAGGACCTGGGTTGCAGAAGATATATCTCAAAGGGACAGAAAGGATTTACATCTGCAGGTTTTCTAAAGTAAATGCTTCTAAGGAAAAGGGAGGTCAGGGCCTGTCTTCCGGTGTTGGCTGGAATACACAGGAAATTCTTTGGCAGCATCGAGCTTTCCCAGGCAGGCATTTCAAGGGTCATGGTCTTGGGCTGATGCTAAAGTTTGGTCAGGTCTCTGGGTTGGGGGGTGCGTTGGACCGAGTCATTAGTGTCAAGAGTCTTGGGGTTGTCAGATAACACGGACCCCACCCGATGGGATGGACTGAAATGAGGGGAGGGCCTGGCACATAGGAGGTGCTCAGTGGATGTCACATCTTCTACGGGAATTAGGTGATGAGGTCAGCGAAACTGAGAGCTTCTGGCCCCCCTCGGCAGTCCCTCACATTGCCCATCGAGCTCCCTTCTTTGCAGCGCAGTGCCCAGGGGCAACCTGTAGAGCTACACTCAAGACATGGCAGGTCTTAAATTTCTGGATTAAGAAGGATGATCACCAAAGTCAGATATGCCAGGATGCACCCCAGTGTGTAATTCTCAACCTGGAGCATGGACAGTGTGATGGACTCCTGGGTCCGAGGCTTCTCCTGAGATTCTGGGATTTGTCCCCCAAAACCAGACCCAACACACACACATGTAATGGCAAGGGGCAAGATTCATGCACGGGGGTCCCTCGGGCCTGGGTTCACATCCCAGCTGTGTCACATTTACAGCCTTGAAGGAGTAACTCAGCGTTTCTGGGCCTCAGTGTGCTCATCCGTAAAATGGGGAGAGTAGGACCCACCTTGTAGGGGGTCGTGAGGGTGAGTCAAGGTGAAGCCTGTCAAGGGTTTGTCACGGTGCCCACTTGTGATATGGGGACTGCTCGGGTCACTGTCATTATCACTCGTGGCTAGTGCCGTCCCCGGTCACTCCTCAATGGCTGAATAGTAGGTATTCATATCTATGTTAGTGGACAATATTGTGGACACAAGGGCCAGCCTTGCAGTATTACTCCACTAAGCACTTATCAAGCACCCGCCGCCCCAGCCGTGTAGCAATAATATGGTTCCTGTCTTCAGGGAGTGTCTCTAGGATGTAAGAAACCACACTGAGCAGAGGTGAGCAAGTGAACAGGTGGCAGCCAGGCCAGGCAGGCGGGGCTGCAGGGATGAGACCCGGGGTAAGAGGCTAACAGACATTCTCGGCTGCTCACCCCTCCTGCCCCGCTGAGAATTAGCAGTAAACAAAAATGACGAGGGACGTCTAGGTCAGAGGTTGGCAAACTTTTTTTCTAAAAGCCACGTAGTAAATAGGCTTTGCCAGCTGCATCTCTTTTGCGACTATTCAGCTCCGCCCTTGTAACGCACAAGCAGCCATGGACCATAGTAAATGAATAAGCGGGGCCACGTACCAATAAAACTTTATTTGCAAACACGGGTGGTGGGCCGGAAGTTTACTGATCTCTGCTCTAGGCAAAGGGAGCAGAGGAGCAACAGCCCAGAGTCGGTCTGGCTTGAAGCAGGTGGTGGGTGTGGGGAGATGCCAGGTCCTCCGGCCGTGAGGGGCCGGAGTGGGGCCTCTCTCCCTTGGGGCAACTCCAGGCAGGTCTCTGGCCCTACACGTGGTAACCTCTGCCTCTGTGTGTGTGTGTGTTAACTTGAGGGAGGTCACGGCCCCGCCGGCACTGAGCGGTGACCCCGGGACCCTCTCTTCCAGACGTGAATGAGTGTAGCAGCAGCCCCTGCAGCCAGGAGTGCGCCAACGTCTACGGTTCCTACCAGTGTTACTGCCGGCGAGGCTACCAGCTCAGTGACGTGGACGGGGTCACCTGCGAAGGTGAGGGCTCCCCGCTCGGCTGGGGGCGAAAACACCCCCTCCCCTGATCCCCATCCCCCACCTCCTGGCTGCCGGGTGGTTTGTGTATTTTTCCCTCTAACTGAAATTTATTCGGATGCACGTTGCCCGTCATTGAGAGTGAAGTGTGTAAAGGGGCAAAGCCACCCACAGATTTTTTCTTTAGTAAAATGACACGTGACAGTGGGGATCGCCATGTGTGCTGGGACCTCGAGCAGGGCAGTGGTAGGTGAGGAGGGGCCTCAGGGGCCGCCCACGTCTCTGACACGCAGCTCCGCCTCTGGCCTTATTAAAAGCCCCTCCCTGGGCCTGGACCATCCTCTCTGTCACATGGAGGTTAAACCCACACACACCAGGTTGTCCAAGGACGAATCCAAATGGTGACTCAGAAGCACTTCATATGTGCCTGGCACGATGTAGGTGCTCAGAGGATGACTCTGGTTAAGATTATTACTGTTTCTGTATAAGGTGTGTTTGTCATCAGCACATTTGTGATAAATAAATAAACAGCATCCTAATAAACAGCATTAGGACGTAGCCAGCCAGGGCACCTCCACGTGTGTCATTCTGAAGCCCTGGGCACTGCCTCCTGCCTCCGGTTCCCCAGTCTCCCTCCTCCCCTTCCACGTGCACACTTCACACCATGAACTTGCTGTGTGGCCCTAGGCTAGGCTCTTACCCTCTCTGGGCTTCAGTTTCCCCTTCTGGCGTGATGGTCTCTGAGGCCGCCCCAGCCACAGCACTGTGAGACCCCCCGCGCCGTGTCCGGCTTGTACTGTGTGGCTGCCCTCCAGGCCGCAGCTCAGCCCACCACGGGGGGTGTAGCCCAGCCGGGGTCCACACAGATGCTGAGGGTGGGCTTTGCCGTCACAGACATCGACGAGTGTGCCCTGCCCACTGGGGGCCACATCTGCTCCTACCGCTGCCTCAACATCCCCGGAAGCTTCCAGTGCAGCTGCCCCTCGACCGGATACAGGCTGGCTCCCAATGGCCGCAACTGTCAAGGTGAGCGGGGTGGGACTCCCGGGGTGTCTCGGGCCGGCTCGGGACTCTGCGGTGTTGGGGGACAGAGGCCTGGCAGCCACACCACAGACGGGATGCGTTCGGAGAGGGGACAGCTCTGCATCCTGGGTGTGTCCTGGGCTCCACAGGCACCCTGGTCTCCCATACCCGGGCACACTTGTCCGCCGGGGGTTCTGAGCCTTCCACCCTGCCCTGGGCCAGCCCCAAGAGGGCCCGAAGCAGGGCTGACAGCCTTTAGGAAGATGCCCACCGTGGAGGAAACAGGATGTCAGTTCCCGGAAGACCCCATAGCATAGCACTGCTGTTTAGTCTTTCGTTCAGTCACTCGACAAACCCAGGCCCTGCTGGGTGTTAAGGGCAAAGCAGTGAGCAGACGGCGCAGTCCTCTGTCCCAGTGTGATGATCCCCACTTGGCGAGGGGATGGGCCTGGTCAGGGTGTGTGACAACCCAGAGGTCTCTGTATTTAGGGACACTATGGCTGGAGGATGCCGCGGGGGCCCGGGGGTCGGCTAAACGAGGGGCCAGCGACATCCATCCAGTTGTACTAGGCTCCCATTTCTAAGGACACTCCAGGGGTCATCAGCGTCCTGTAACCGTCCCTTTGGTTACGGGGGTGGGGGGTGCTAAGTAGATATTTGTGAAGGGGCGACCCTGGAACGGGCGCGTGGGCCTCACCTCCGGGAATGGCCGCAGAAGCTGAGTCAGAAGTTGGCTCTGTTCAGCCCCTCCTGATGAGTCCCCACGTGGGGCTGGTGGCCCAGAGGCTCTGGAGGGCCCGGGTCCTGCAGATGTCCTTTCTGGTCATGAAGAAGGTTTGAAGACTTTCATCAAAGGCGGGCAGGAGCTGTGGCGTTTCCTGGGAGGGACCCGCTCAGCTTGTCCAGAGCTCCGGATGGAAGTTGCTCTGTTTTCACATTTCTGACGAAGCAGATGACCTGGCCAGGCGCCCTCACCGCAGCCTGGGGTCCTGCCAGACGCAGTGAAAACACATTCCTGAGCCTCAGACTTTGAGATGGGGGAGAGCTGTTTTTGCCACCAATGGTCAGGATTTGGCATCTCTTAACAGATGCCTCTGGCACAGTGACATCCCCTGGGCCCACCATTTGGCTGCTCCGGAAAGTTGAGGGAAGGGGACGGCTCCCCATGTCCAGGGTGACCTCGTGACATGCCCCAGGCCGGGTTCCGGTCCATCCCAGACAGTCACTGACTTTGGACACTGGGCCCAACATAGAATCCCTTTAAGCCTCAGTTTCCTCGTCTGTAATATGGGGCTAGTGGCTTCTGCTCATTCCCTCCTAGGATGTTACAAGTGGCACGTGAGGTAAGGCTGATGCAACTCGAGAGCCTCAGAGAGGCACTGGCTGCCTGGATTCAAAGCTCGACTCCACCACTTACAGAATGTGTGACCTTAGGCCAGTCACTTAACCCCTATGACTCTTCCCTAAAATGGGGATAATAACAGTACTTGCCTCATTTAATTAGAATGAGAAGCAGGGGTTTCCTGCAAAACACTTTAAGGGCTGTCATATAGTGTTTGCCGTTTTCCTTATTATGCTTAATCCTAGGATTGTGAATAATAGGTATATTAAATATAATCTCCTATAAGTAAAAACGCTGGCACAGGGCTCTGCTCCAGAGAGCAGCCAGCGGAGGGCAAGGATGGCCTGATCCCCCCTGACCCTGGTTGATGGGAGGCCTGGGCACCCCTGTCTGTGGCTGGGGATGGCTGGGGGGCCTTGGCCTTCACCGTGCTGCCTTGGGATCTCCTGCAGACATTGATGAGTGTGTGACCGGCATCCACAACTGCTCCATCAACCAGACCTGCTTCAACATCCAGGGCGGGTTCCGCTGCCTGGCCTTCGAGTGTCCCGAGAACTACCGCCGCTCCGCAGACACGTAAGTCCCTCGGTCCCCGCGATCGTCTGTCTGTGTTGGCCTTCCTGGGGGCCCGGCTCCCAGCCTGGGCGGGTAGTTAATGAGCCGTGCCCTCCCATGTGGGTCTTGGGAAACTCAAGGATCCCTGGTTCTCAGGCGCCTAAATGCCAATGAGACTGGTTGCAGAAAGTGAAGGTAGTGACCTCATATGGGCTCAAGGTGGGCAGGCCTGCTCCCAGACCCGCCTGTGCATGGAGCCAGGCAGAAACCCCAGCCGTCTCTCTCCCCGGGGTGAAGCCTTGGGCAAGGGACAGCTCTCTGGGCCTCAGTTTCCTCATCTGTGACATGCAGATGGCAGAACCTGCTCTGACTCGGATAAAGGTAGCAATGACTCTGGGTGAGCCGACGTGACTCGTTAGGGTGTCACTGTTAGAGGACCTCACCTGAAAGTCAGATTCTCTTCAACCCAGTGACGGCGTGGGAACAGCACGAAAGGTTCTGTGTCCTCAGCTTGAAGCTGTGTGTCCATATGTCACTGCAAGCTCACTCGGTCTCAGGCCACCGGGATATATCCTGCTGGGGTGTCCAGGAGCCCTGTTCCTCAGGGAGCAGTGAGGACCCTCTGGTCTCGCCCCACACGACCCCATCCCTTATTTTATCAGATGGGCCTCCTTTCGTGCCCCCGGCGGTTGTTTCAGGAAAAGCTCCACGGTGGGAGCCAATCTCAGGAGCATGGATGCGTGACCCCTTCCCTCCAGCCCCGGGAAGTGCTCACAGCCAGCACACAGCCAGGCTGCCTGGGAGACTCGGCCTCTTGGCCTTGGCGCTGGTCAGTGCCATCTTGGGCAGGGTCCCAGGCCCCAGCATCCACTTGTTGTTCTGGTCCCGCCTCCTGCTGGCCGAATGCCAGAGCAGGAGATGCTCAGATGGCCCCAGTGTTCTTCCCGGCATCCGCAGTGTTCATCCCCCGGCCTTGCGGCTCCTGCCCCCACCCCCGCAGGTCCTCTCAGTTTCCCCAGCGGGCGTGCTTGCCAGGTAGGGAGAAGCCACTCCAGAACTGGGTTTGCCAGCATTCCAAAGAGCCCGTGGGTTATGCAACAGCTAAGTGGGCGGTCTTGGTGCTCCCCTGAGCCGTGAAGAAAGATCCCTGTCCTTACTTTGAGGCTGCGCTGCTCCCAGGACCCTCGTCGGGGTCTGGGTCTGGGTCTGGGGATTCTGGAAGACTGGCTGACTGCTCTCCATGTGTAACTCACACACAATCACGAAAGCAAAAGGGAAGGAGGCTGCCCTGTGCAGGGACTTCACGCCTCCTAAGCGGGGGGTGGGCAGGCCGGCAGGCTAGCGTCGTGTCCTGAGGTTGCGGCTGAAGTTGCCCCCTGCGCCCCACCGCGTTGACGCTCGTTGCGGAATCCTTCGCCGCCCCGCAGTGCCAGCGAAAGTCATTTACTTGTTTGGGGAATGTTCACCGTGAGCCTACTGTGTGCGGGCACCTGGGCAGACAGTGGGCCCACAGAGGCCCCCCATCCCCTGCTCTGAGCCCCGGAGGAGCATATGCAGAATGGCAGTGGGCAGGGTGCAGGGGTACTGAGACCAAGGAGGGTCCCCCGGCTCCGGCGGGGAGCACGGTAGCCAGGGGAGCCTGGAGTCCTGGCCGTGAATATGGGGTATTCAGCGAGGAACCACGTTCTGCTGACCGAGGGATTGATGCCCCGGGGCCTGGTCTGTCTCCATCCCATGGGTTCCTCAGCCTGACCCCCAGGGGATGATAAAGAGGGGGCTCCGTCATTCTCTGTATTAAAAGGGCAGGAAGTGAGCCCCTACCCACAGTCAAGGTGAGAGGGGAAGGGTGAGGCTCCAAGCAGTCTCTCCAGGGAAGACTGTGGCCCCATTGACCAACGTGCCGCTCACCAGCGCCACCCAGCGGCCGGAGCAGAGGCTGGGAGGCGAGTGGAGCTGGGAGAAGGTGTGGTCCCCGCCCTGAGGGTCCTGACTGAGCCCCTGTGGCTGTTCTCGGGTCTCATGGAGATGCTGTCTGGCATTGAGATGAATGTCCGGCTCGCTTAGGTTTGCCTCCTACGCTCAGTCCGTTCCAGGCCCCTTGACCTTGACCGTGACCAGGTCCCGTGAGCTTCTTGCTGTAAAGGGGGCGGTGACACCGCCCTCCTGCGTTCCTGTAGGGTGACCTGCGATTGTGGGGCTGAGCCACCTCCGTACCGCTCTGAGTTCAGCCCTGGGGGGTATGGATAGGCGCCCCAAGGCGTGTTTTACTGCCAGTATTTATGGATGGAGGGAAGGTGGGCCCTGGTGTCCAGGTTGGGGCATGGCCTGGGAGGCCGCCCGGAGGAAGAAGGAACCAGGGCTGGGTCCCATCCTGGCTTCCGGGCCTGGCTCTCCTGTTCCTCGGTGCTGTGACCTTGGGTCTTGGTCACCCAAGGGCCCCTTTTGCCTCTGTAACACAGCGCTGACAATACCTGCTTGTCAGTGCCTGGAGGATTGGCAGTAACGCCCCACGTGCCCAGCCCACGGCCAGCATTGGTGCCCAGACAACAGTGGTGGTGAGAAGGATGGCAGCTGGCCACCCTGTTCTCTCGTCCTCAGAATCCAGAGGTTCCTCAGAGCAACTCTGCAGCCCTTGCTCTGCTGCTGACTGTGTGCCTGTGGGCTGACTGTGTGACTGGAAGGTCTAGGGTCGCTCAGCCCTTACATGGGAAGACGAGACATGGGTTCCTGAAGGGCTGTGTGGTCCTGGGGCCGTGCCTGCTGCACATGGGAATCTGTCTAGTTACAGTTTCTCCCTTGTTAACCCTGTTGAGGTATCACGGACCAGCCAGGAGCCCCGCGTCAGGCACAGGAAGTGAGGGCCGGGCCTGGAATCCCAGGTTGAGGGGCCATAGGGGGTCTCATCCTGGTTGCCTCGTCCCAGTTGGGGGGGTTACTCTGGGACCACAGGAGCACCGCTAGCTTAGGGTGAGCACGGTGACAGGTCACTGACACGTCATGTAGACCGACGTGGGCAGGACGCAGGCCAGAGCTCCAGGTGCTCCAGGTGCGGAGGGACCGCCCCTCTCAGCACTGCAGACCCCTCAGACTGGAGTTTTCTACTTTACAGCCCTTTTCCTTCTCCACAAAAATCCTCTTAAAGAATTTACTATCTGACCTTCGAAAGCAATTTGTAAAATTTAAAAAGGCTGCATTGGAAGGACCCAGTAACTGGCCCTTCTGTGGTTAACATTAAGGGAGCCTTTATAGGCAAGATTGGAGTCTCTCTCTCTCTCTCTCTCTCTCTCTCTCTCTGTGTCTCTTTGTCTTTCTGTTTCTGGGCCTCAGCCTTCCCTCTCCCCACACAGCCTCCTTCTGGCCAGTGGTAACTGGAACATGACCCAGCAGGCTGGGCCGCAAACCACAGGGCTGGGCCTCACGGACTGACCAGGCTGTTAAGATCCCAAACACACAATTCCCTCCTCCCCACAGGAGGAATGTTCAGTGTTGCAGAGCCTGGGGTGGGACCGAAAACATCCTCTTTACCCCCTCGGTGGGGCAGCCCCCTGAGACCCGGGGTCTTGGAAGCCAGAGCGAGGCTGGGCAGCCTTGGCTGGCACAGCTGTTCGGCCCCAGGTGGTAATGCGGGTGGACAGAGCGGGTGAAGCCCTGCCCCGGCCGGTTCCTGGGGCTTGTGTCCAGAATGACAGGAGCCTGAAAGTCAGGGAACCGCCAGCAGGGACGGCTGCGGGCATCAGACAGCCTGGGGGGCGGCCAGAATGGCCATGCCTCCCGAGAGAAGGGACTGGCCTTGAGGACCTTTTTTCTCTGGCGTGTGGTGGCCTTCAATGATTGCATTTTCATGGAACTTGGGGTGTCCCGATCAAATTCGTTGAACTGAAAAATCGGGGCACATTGTTCTCTCATGCGGGTCGAGATGGAAACCAAGGTGCGTGGTCCCGGGGGTCCGGGCCTCCTCTGCTCCGTAATAGATGCAGTGGCGACGGCCCCTCCTCTGTCTAGACATACCGGCTGACAAAGACTCCGCTGCCGTCCCCAGGCTGACAGGCAGTTTGCCAGACAGAGGCAGTTGTTATAATTTCTGAGATGTTTCAACAAATATGGGGGAGAGCAGGATAGGATAATTGATGTTGGAACTGACCAGGAAAATCAGGCCCGTATTTACTCGTGTGCAGGTAGAAAGCACGTAGGTGTCGAGCTGGTCCTGGAGATGAAGCCAGAGAGCCACAGCCCCACCCTTGGGAAGCAAGCCATCTGAAAGGAGCCAGGCCCAGAAGGGCCCAGAGTGAGGAAGGGCTGGCTCTGCTTGGTGACCCTGTGGGGTTGGGGGTGGGTGGAGACCATCGAGGAGGAAGGAGGATCCAGCTCTCTGGTGTGTGATACCAGACCTTCATGCACACCTCATGTTCCCTGCCTTCCACCCGTGCCGGGTTAATCCTCTGGTGAATCAAAATCCTGGCCTTGGATACGGGAAACGTGGGAAAACTTTAACGCACACGCAGGAGACCCTGGCGCCACCTGCTGGCCAGATCCGCCAGGCCCTTCCTGAAGCAGCTGGGCTGTGTGTGTGGTGTGTGTGTGTGTGTCTGTGTGTCTGTGTGTGTCTCTGTGTGTGTGTCTGTGTGAGCGCGCGTGCGCGTGTGTGTGTGTGTGTCTCCTCACTGTCAGTAGGATAAGGAGAACCGGGTGGGACAGTGAGGTGAGCTTGGGGAAGGAGAAGCCCCGATGCACCCAGCATGAGGCCAGGCCCCGTCCCTCGGTTTCTCCACAGTCGCCTGGCACACTCCCAGCTGGCCTGGACCTGGGTGTCTCTGGGGGAGGGGCCTGCCCCTCAGCAGCACCCACGCCCGCCTTCTTTCCTCCCTCTCCCCCTGCCTCTGAGCCCCCTCCCGTGCAGGACCCTCCTCTTCGGTGTTCCTGATCTCCACACCCCTTTACTAGCGTGGAGCTCATTCCCAGGGCTGCCCTTTCTAAGAGCTCAGAATGGTAAATGGCCAACTAAAAGAAAGGATTTTACATCCTGGGCATAGGATGTAAAAAGAGACAGCGCTCACAATAAATGCCGAGTGTAAGTAAGTCCTAGTCACCTGACGAGAGGCGTGGAAACTAAAAAAGTTGAAATGGAGGCATGATAGAAGACTAGGACAGTAGATGCTTGTGGTTGGAGAAGCCAGACAGTCAAGATGGCAGAACTTCCTGGGACACGTGCTCTGTCAGGTCCCGCAGGGCTCCGCACCTTGGCTTTGCTCCTAAGGCAGTTGCCTTCGGAGTGTGATGGGCCTGGAGTTCAGGAGGCAGAAGATAGGCCCTGTTCTTATCTCACAGGGCGTTAGAACCTGTCCCCATCCTGTCACAGGACGTTAGAACCTGCCCCCGTCCTGTCACAGGACGTTAGAACCTGTCCCTGTCCTGCCACAGGACGTTAGAACCTGTCTCCATCCTTGTACAGGAAGTTAGAACCTGTCCCCGTCCTGTCACAGGACGTTAGAACCTGTCCCCATCCTGCCACAGGACGTTAGAACCTGTCCCCGTCCTGTCACAGGAAGTTAGATCCTGTCCCCGTCCTGTCACAGGACGTTAGAACCTGTTCCCATCCTGTCACAGGACGTTAGAACCTGCCCCCGTCCTGTGACAGTAGGTTAGAACCTGTCTCCATCCTTGTACAGGAAGTTAGAACCTGTCCGCATCCTGTCACCAGAAGTTAGAACATCTCTCTATCTCCGTCTCAAGCCCTGGTTGGCCCTGTGGACACAGACAGGGAACTGGGCCTAGAGCACAGGGAGTGGGGGAAGATGGGGAACAGACCTCACTGCCTGAGCACAAATCTAGCTTCCCCACGCACTCTGTGACCTCAGGAAGGCCACTGACTCTTTTCAGCCTCAGTTTCCTCATCTGAAAAATGGCCCTCAGCCCCCCATCCCCAAGGGGTGTGATCACACTAGCGGAGGTGTGGTGACGAGTAGCCGTGCGCTCCGTAAGCGGCAGCAGCCGTGCTTGCCGGCGTGCAGACAGACACGCACTTCGGGGGTCGTCTCCAAGACCCGCTCGGGAGCCCTGTGTCGCCCTGACCACTGTCTGGGTGAGGAGCCAGGAGCCTGGACGACACTCAGAGGGCAGGGTGTGCCTGGTGAGGACAGCCCGGGGTGGGGCTCTGCCAGTGAGAAGGGGACACATCTCGCTCCAGGCACGACCCTTGACCCCAGCCACCCAGCGCCCCCTGAGGGTGTTGGAAGAGGCTAGTGCCTGAGCCCGCGGCCCGGAGGTCCCCGGCACCTCCCACAGGTGAGTGAGGGGTGCTCTTCCCGTTGGCTGATTGGCCAGAGGGGCGGCGGGAGGCCCCGCCCAGCGAGCCCCCGCTTCCCCGCCCCCACGCTCTGTTGTTTCTCCGCTTGCTGAATGGGCCCTAACGCTCTTTCTCTCTGTCCACTTTTCTTGCAGCCGCTGCGAGCGCTTGCCTTGCCATGAGAATCAGGAGTGCCCCAAGCTGCCTCTGAGAATAACCTACTACCACCTCTCTTTCCCCACCAACATCCAAGTGCCCGCCGTGGTTTTCCGCATGGGCCCCTCCAGTGCCGTCCCCGGGGACAGCATGCAGCTGGCCATCACCGGCGGCAACGAGGAGGGCTTTTTCACCACCCAGAAGGTGAGCCACCACAGTGGGGTGGTGGCCCTCACCAAGCCCGTCCCCGAGCCCAGGGACTTGCTCCTGACCGTCAGGATGGAGCTCTCTCGCCACGGCACCGTCAGCTCCTTTGTGGCCAAGCTTTACATCTTTGTGTCCGCAGAGCTCTGAGCACGCGCTTTGGGCCGTGGGGGGGCCCCCTCTTGTTGCTTTCCTCACCCTCCCCTCCGGGATCCGAATAAAGGTTCAGCGGACGATCCCACACAGCATGGCTGGCGTGCCTTGGTTTTATTTGGCGTGGTCGGGTGTCTCTGTGCTTGTCCCTGGTGGGGAGGGGGCAGCCGAGCAATGCCTGGGGCCCCCAAGGGTGAGCACGGAGTGTTTTCCGTGAGGGGTGCGCGCCCAGGAGCCCCCGTTGGGGGGCCTCACAGCCCACGCCGCCAGGGAGCCCAGGCCCGGAGAGAACGAGGCTCGGGTGTTTCATTTGACGTGATTCTCTCTCCTCCGCTTGTGTTTAGCCCAGAGGACGAGGTGACCAAGGCCCCCAGGGTTGATTGACCTCCGTCCCCTCTCACTTCACAGATGTGGAAACTGAGGCCCAGAGAAGGGGAGGGACTTGGCCAAGGTGACGTGGGCCATTTGTGGTAGAGCCAGGTCTACTGGCCCCAGCTTCGTTTCCTTACTGTGTCACCAGGAGCTGAGCCTTTAACCGAGGCAAAAAAGCTCTATCGTGAGACTCAAACCTCCCTTTCTGTTTGTCTTGATGGGAGGCCCGAACTTGTGGAAAAACACTGAACGCAATCGCAGCATCTTGGACGCAGCCCTTACCTAAGTGAGGTCGGTTCCCTCCACTAAGGTTCTCAGCTTCGTACCAGGAAGAGGCAAAGGACAGCACGATGAATGTGCCGCTCATGGGAACCCCTAAGCCAGCGTCAGGTCCTTCATATGCGTTGCTTCCCATCCTGTGCGGTGGGTGTTTCATCCCAAGAGAGACTCAGAGGGGGCGAGCGATTTGCCCAAGATCACACAGTGGGTGTTGGAACCTCGGTTTGCTGACTACACAGCTTTGACTCTTCCACCATGATCCCAGCCCAGTCCCCAACGTGCCTCTCAAGGCCCTGCATCATTTAGTGCTAATGTCCATCTCCAGCCTGACCTCAAATTGTTCTCCCTTCGCTCACCTCCCTGGAGCCACACTGCCCAGCTCTTTGCTGCCTCAGGCCCTTTGCACATGCTTTTGCACGCTTGGCCTGAATGTTGGTTAAACCTCAGCCTGTATGTTCCTGTCTCAGCTGGGCCTCCCTTGACATCTGTTGGTTATGTTTTTGTCAGTCTTTCTCATAACACTGCCTTTGTGATGCTCACCACAGTTTGCAGTTCCTATTTATCTGTTTTGCTTTTGTCTTCCCCACCATCCAGAAGGCTCCATGAAGGCAGGGACCAAGTCTGTCTCATGCAGTGTCGTGTCGCTAGCTCCCAGCAGGGCCTAGCGCACAGTAGGTGCTCTACCCCTGTCTGTTGGGGGAATGGATGACTTCCTGCCAACATTGCTTTGCATGTCTAGCATTTCTGTGGCTGCTGGCTCTGTTTTCAAGCAGAAATGTGAAGGGAAGGCAGAATGTCAAGAGGAATCAAGTAAAGGTTACTGGAGGATCCTAAGGTCCTTCCTACAAGTACATGGAAGGAAAATGGGGAAGGGGCCCACCTTGCTGTCTAGTGGAGAGGACGGGTATACAGTTAACATTATGCCCAGTGCCCTATGACAGAGGCAGCGGTTAACTCGCCATGGGAGCACGCACATGCTCCTAGCCATTCATCTCCAAGCCCCCACTGCCTCCCAGACCCCTCTCTGAGCATCTCTGGTCTGGACTGGCTTCCAGTCTCCTATCTTCCAAGCTGAAGCCAGAGGACCTCTCTGAAGGACCAGTCTGGTTATGTCCCTCCCCTCTTTAGAAACTTCTATGATTCTTTCACTAGCAGATGAAGCCCAACTCCCTTGGAATGGCATTCGAGGCCCTGCCTACTCCAGCCTCTGCCCATCTTTTCAGCTACATCTCCCTCCCGCTCCCCGCTCTAGCTCACCCCCTTGCTTGTGTTCCAGCCACGCGGGGCTCTTGTTCTTCTCCGCATGCACTTTCTCCGGGCTTTAGCATGTACCATGCCATCCTCCTGCAAACTGCCGTTCTCCCTGAAGCCACGTCCTCAGCGAAACCTCTCCTGAAGCTGAGCTCTTCTAGCGCCGGGCGTACTCCATCAGAGCAGTTACCCTGTCGTTACTTTTTATCGTCCCCACTTCTCTGGGCCTGTTGGAAGGCAGGGATTGTATCTGTGTTCTCTACACTTTCAGAATGTCTGGCCTGTGGAAGGAGCTCAGTAAACATCCGAGTAAACATGTGGATGGATGGATGGATGGATGGGTGGGTGGATGGATGGATGGGTGGATGGATGGGTGGGTGGATGGATGGATGGATGGGTGGGTGGATGGATAGATGGATGGTTGGATGATGGATGGGTGGATAGTGTTTTCAAGGTTTAGTTCAAATATCACCTCTTCTATGAAATCAGCAAGACACAGCAGGGATTCATCATGTATTCAGTTATTCTTTTATCATGGTCCAGATTATTCAGGCCACAGAAGCACTTTTCCCATAGGAGTGTTAAGATGGGGGGGGGAGAAATTATCAGGGGCCTTAGAAGCCAGAATCCCCTCTACAACATTCCCACCAGCTTTGTTTGCACTTGCCCTTGTCTGTGGAACTCCCTGCCTCTTAAGGTGGCCTGTTCCATTTCAGGACACCTCTGATGTTTCTCTGTGTGTACCTGAGAGCACATGTGGGGATGATACCTGAATTACCTGCCTGCTCACCTCCCTGCAGTTCCTTGAGGCCACTTAGCAGTATTCCTGGATCATCCTGCTGAGATCACACAGTGCAGAAGAAACCAACCAACCAAACAAACAAAAACACAAGAGTTTTAATGTCCTCCTTGCCATTTATTAGTTCTGTGACCTCGGATAAGTCATTTGCCTTTCAGAGCTTCAAGGCCCACTTCCTGGATTATTTTGAACATTACGTGAAGTTACTTACACACGAGGCAGTGTCTGGCATGTGGTAGGCAGTTAATAAGTGTTGGTTTCTCCCCTCATTGGAAGGTACTTGAGTGTTCATTTGGATCTTGATTTAAATGGGGAATAGAAGTTCAGAGGGTTTGTAGAGCTGCCATCGCTTCCGACTCCTGGACCTGCGTGTGCACTTTTTTTGGGGGGGGGGGGCTGTGCCAAAAAGCACAGTGTGCTTTGTGGCTTGTGGGATCTTAGTTCCCCAACCAGGGATTGAACCTGCACCCTTGGCAGTGAAAGTGCAGATTCCTAACCACTGGACCGCCAGGGAATTCCCATGTGTGTGCCCTTCTGACTGTCACGGTACCAAATCAGGCTCCCAAGGGTAGAGGATAATAATTATGATTATCATTATTATACTGATGAAAATAATAACAACTGTGACAGCTAACACCTGGACACTGCTGTCTGTGAGCCAGGCACTGTGCCAAGCATTTAACTAACCCTCACGGAGCCTAGTGAGGAAAGTGCTGTTATGATCCTCATTTCACAATGAAGACATCGGGGAGAGAGAGGTTAAGTAACTTGCCCAGAGTCCCAATGCTGATGTAAGGTGGGCCCGGGGTTCAAACACAGGCAGCCTGGCTCTGGAGTCTGCTCTCAAAAGGGCAGCCCCATGCTGTGAAGGGGGCAGGATACCGGGATGAGTCAGTGCTCCTCATCTTGCTACTCTAGCCTCTTCTCAGAAAGCCCTGCATACCAGCCCCATTCTAAAATTCCCAAGTGAAAAACAAAGCATTTTATTAGCTAAGGAAGGAGGCAGTGTGGTGTAGAGGGAAAAGCTGTGAAGGTTAAATGAAGTGATGTGTGCAGCTGTCCAGCAGAGACATCAATGAGGTCTGAAAAACCACTGTGAACCACGCCTCTTTCTCAAATTTCAGGAAAACTAATTTCACATAAAAATGATCAACTCAAAATTATCCAGGTTAAGTCTCATAAAAGATATTGTAGGGAAAAAGAGAATAAAGAACAGAATGATATCCTTCTGGGTAATGAAAGTACACCAGGAAGATATGCTCACAGACTAGATCAAAACTGTAGCCTATATCAAAACAAACTAAAAGGATTGAGAAAATTACCAAAAATGAAGGAAAAATGTAAGCCAGAATTAAGAAAAACCAAGAAATGAAGTAATGGAACTCAAGAAATAATTTAAAATTAAAGCAGAAAGCAGTTTCAGAAATAAATACTTAAGGAGAAGTTGAAAAGAAGAAAAATTTTATAAATTGAAAAATGAATAACGAAAGAGATGAAAAGGCTTGAAGAGAAAGTGACAGATGTTAAAGATAGGCAAAGAAGATCCAACATACAGATAATAGAAATCTCCAAAGAACTAACCCAAAACAAGGGAGGGGAGCAATAAATACTAAAAGTGATTACTCAAGAAACTTTACAGAAATTTTAAGAAAAAGATTTGAAATTCCATATTGAAAGAACACCCAACATACCTGAAGATATTGACTCAGAGCAACCAACACCAAGACAAAGAGAAAACAAAAAAATCCCTGTGCTTTTGGGCAAAAACAGCAAGTGACTTATATGGAAAAAAATTATATTATCATCAGACTTCTTCACAGCAACACTTATGCCAGAAGGAAATGAATACTTAGGATATTCAGGAAAATGTAAGCCAAGGATTTTATACCCAACAAAACAGACTTTCCTGTACAAAGGGCACAAACTATCATCAACATGTGAAATTGTCAACATGCAAGCACTAAACATAGTTACTCATAGAACTACAACTAAATGAGTGCAGTAAGAAAAAAGGGAAGTATGGGGACTTCCCTGGCGGTCTAGTTAAGACTCTGCGCTTCCACCGCAGGTGGCGCGGGTTCGATCCTTGGTCAGGGAACTAAGATCCTGCATGCCACGCGGTGTGGCAAAAAAAGAAAAAAAAAAAAGGAAAGAAATGGCTCAGACAATGTAGAAATAGCACATCTATTTAAAAATTGTAGGTAGAATAGGGAGAACATATCCCCCAAAAATTATTCTGATTAATTATGTTAGTGGTAGTAATTTTAGCATTGTTGTTCTGAGAGTACTGGGTTAAATATGAAATATACTAAATAAATAAGTATGGAATATTCTATCATCTCCTGTGTTCTTAAGAACGAGGATTTTGATATGGAAAAAAGGAGATTCCTTTGGTACATAGAAGAGATTAAGTAAAAAACTATGTGGTTCTTGTTTTGAATTGTCAGTATCAGTATGAACTCATGATGTAGTTTATCTCTAAAAATGTCCACTGAAGAAGCCTAGAAACAATGACCAGCTCAGTAGGACTGAGCAGTCCTGGTATCCAGACTGTGGTCTTGAAATACCATTTTCTACTAAAAAAACAAAACAAACCCAACACTTCTTGGAGAAATAGCTGGGGCAGTAAAAGTGTAAGATGAGGCTGGACCGCCTTGTCAAGCCAGACAGCAAGAAAACCATCAGAGATTCCTAGGGCCAGGTCCAAAGGACTTGGGAGCCAACCCGATTTACCCTGTGGCCAAAGATGGGAAAACGTGAGCTCCAGTAAAGGATAATAATTGCAATAGGTTGAAATCCATCCAATAGTTTAAATCTATGAGTTCATACTGATATTTTTAAAGAGTCAACTGATAACCTCTGGATAATGATCGCTAGTTCCTTATCCTGAAAACAGGTCAACACAAAGAAAGAATCAAGCATTAATCTTGCTTTTCCTCTATGAACTATACCCCCTGGTAACCAGATAGTGTATGAGGGGAAGCATCTCTTTAGAGAAGTATTCAAACTAACAAGTGAAAAAGAAATTATCAACTCGGACCACAGCATCGTGCCGTCCCCGGTGAATCAGTGGACCTGGACCCTGAGCATTAGCAGCTGCTAACGTCACAGAAAGGAGATGACCAGACACCACGTGCCTCCGATGGAAGACACACCAGCACCTGTCATTTCGCTGAAGGACCTGGGTCTGCATCTCATCAGGTGTCTGGATCCGGCTGCCCATGGGCAGGGAATGCAGAGGACAGGGGAACACGCTGGGCTGCGCCGCCAGGATGCAGTCAGCAAGTCCAGAAGCTACGGAAGCTCCATAGCTCAGATGCTTTGCTTCCCTAACAGGTAAACTGTATGGAAAATGAAGGAATGGAGAGGAAACCTCAAGGTTAAAAAGGACTTTAGAAAGATATAACAGGGACTTCCCTGGTGGTCCAGTGGGTAAGGCTCCACGCTCCCAATGCAGGGGGCCCGGGTTCGATCCCTGGTCAGGGAACTAGGTCCCTCATGCCACAACTAAGAGCCCGCATGCTGCAGCTAAGAGCCCACATGCCGCAACAAAGATCCCACGTGCTGCAACTAAGACCCGGCGCAGCCAAATAAATAAGAAGAGGAAGATATAACAAAAATGTTTTAATGGACAAGTTTAAACGATAGTGTCTTGAGATGCACACTTACGTGACACAGATGTAAAGGAGCCCAGGTAAGTGATTGCTAGGACAGTCAGGACAGGAGTTACTCTGGGGGTGCACGAGGGGGTTGAGACGGGTCTGGGGCCCACGAAGGGCCCTCAGGTGGCAGGTGAAGCTCTCTTTCCTGACCTGGGTGCTGATTATAAAGTGGTTTGCCTTATAATACTCATTCAGTGGTACCTTTGTTTTGTGTAGCTCTTGCATTTGTGTTTTATTTTATGATAAAGAGGTTTTGAAAATATCGCTAGACCTGTAACAAACTTGGGCCCCTTTTCCTTCCTCCCCGTCCATCGCGTGACATTGGAGATTTGACCGCTTTGTGCTGGGCGCCAAGCTGGGTGCTTTACATACGCTCCCTCATTTATTACCCCTGCAGCCCCCCGACCCGGGGCCCCAGGAAAGCCGGACCCTGTCTCCCTTGTTTGCTTTGGTGTCCCTGGTGCCTGACACCCAGCAGATGCTCAAAACACACTTGTTGAGCAAGTGAACGAATGAATGTGATTTGCAGTTGTAGAAACTGAAGCTCAGTTCGTATAGTTGGCAAATAGCAAAGCTTTGCTTATCCCAGCCGGGATGGACGGAAACCGGGGCGTGTCTCGGGGGTTTGGGTTCTGGTCCAGTTTGCAGCAAGGGCAGAGAAGCATCCTCTCGGAGCAGCCGGGCTGCGGAGGCCAGTGCGGGTCTCCGACGGAGCCATCTCTGGGACAGGTGGTCCCGCCTGGCCACCTGCTTGTCCTCCCCGGACCCCGGTCTCTGTGGGAGTGCTGGTTCCACCTTTCCCATCGCTTCTTGTGCTGTGGTTCCCCTCAGGCTCCGCCAAGAGAAGACAGACACCGTCCGCTGCATCAAGTCCTGCCGCCCCAATGACGTCACCTGCGTGCTGGACCCAGTGCACACCATCTCCCACACTGTCGTGTCGCTGCCCACCTTCCGCGAGTTCACCCGCCCCGAAGGTGAGTGGCCGCTCCCACGGCGTGGAACCGGCGTAGGGGTCCCGGGGGAGGCCGTCGTCTGGAGGAGCTTCCTTGCCAGGCAGCCCCCTTGCTGGAGTTGAGAGCTTGGCCTGCAGGAGCCACTCCTTGGTTGGGGTGTGGGTTTGGGGTTTGGAATGCAGACCCCTCCCTGCCTCTGCATCTCCTCCGTGTCCCCAGACTACATGGCGGTACCGTTCCAGCCCATTCCCAGCTCTCAGTTCGGGGGTCTCTTCTTAGGGGTTACAGTTGTTCAACAAATAGCTATCAAGTGTTGATTCTGTGCCAAGCGCGGGGCTATGGGGGCCTCCAGGAGGCAGTGACTCCACTCTGGGTCCTGAGGGGTCAGTAGGAGGCAACTTAGTGAAAGTGGGGAGAACGGAGACATCTGGAGGTGAGTGCGGAGTGTAGACCTTCGAGGAACAAAGCCAAGTTTTTCTGGCTGGAGTGGTGGACGGCTTGGCAAGAGAGGGCCTGAAAGGGTGAGAGCGGGAGGCTGCACTTGGAGTTGGGGCTTCAACTCCTAGGCCTTGGGAGCCAGTAGAGGGTTGGGACTGATGCTATTTGCACACAGAAGCATCATCCTGGAGACCAAGGGGCAGATGGGCTGGTGCGGCCAGACCAGCTCCAGGGAGCCCAGCATAAAGCAGTCAGTGTGCCCTGCGCCCGGCAGCTCCTGGCCTGCAGTGTAGACCTGCCATCACAGCCCCCTTTTCACACAGGCAGTCCCAAGGCAGCGGGCTCCTGGCGCCCGGCAGAGGGCTGTGGACGGGGTGCTTCTCCGTATGCCTTGCTTCGGGGTGTGCAGCCCACGTGCCAGGGCTGGTGTGGTCTCCAGACACCGCCTCCCTCTGTGGAGGCCTTCAGGGGAGCTCGCCATGAGGATTCACTCTGTAAACGTCGACTGAGCCTCCGATGTGTCAGGCTCGGGCCAGGCTCTGGGACACAGTGATGAGAAAGAGCCCTCTGACCATCTCAGGGAAGACGGACAGTTTGCCCTGTGTTTACACGCGGCAGCGGGGTCCTGGGGGGTAATGCAGGTGCACATGCCGCAGCGTGGAGCCTGGCCACGGGGGTGGGAGGGCACCAGAGGCACCCCGGGATGTGCTTGCCTGCGGGAGCCGGTGGCCCTTGCCCCGCCTGCCCACTCCTTCCTCTAGAAAAGGGGAGGCACAGAATCTTCACAGGGTGCGCGGACTTGGGTCGGAGAAAATCACTGACTGCTGTTCGCCTTATGCAGAATGACGGGTTCCACCAAACCACAAATCCTTCCCGAATCCCTAATGGCCGGTTTTGTGGCCTCCTGGCCAGTGCCGATCCATGATCTTGTTCTAGCGGGAACTGGGTGTGGTTAGAGACACCTGTCGGCGTCTTGGGCCCAGGCGGTCCAGACCTTGACCATTAGCGTTGAGAGGATCCTTGATAGGCCCTGGCGGGCTGCCTCGTTCACTTTACAGATGAGGAAACTGAGGCCCAGAGAGAGGACATTCCCCCCCGACCCGAGACAACACAGAGTGGGGGTAAATCGGGGCCTCGCGCTCCCCGCCCAGGGCAGGCTGCCGGCTTCATGTCAGGTGGCCCGGGAGACGGATACAGCCACCCAACTGCCCGGCCCGGCCTGAGAAGTGGCTTCTGACCCACATCACTGTGGGGCAGGGGACCAGCCTGCTCCCTTGCCCTTTCTGACCTCTCGCCCATATCCCGTCATCCACCCCCCTTCCCCATCTCCCCAGCGTCAGGGAGACTCCCGAATCATCACCAGTTCCTTTAGCACCGGCCCTGCTTCTGATCAGCTCCATGACTTTAGGGAAGACTCACAGGCGCTCCAGGCCTCGGCTTCCCCGTTGATGAGAAGGGGGGACAGGCTATGATCTAGGGCCCCTGAGGGGCCCTCCACCTTCTCCATGCAGGGGGTCCCTCATGTTGGGTTGTCATTGCCTTGGGGGGCATTTCCAGGGTCACAGGGCCCAGCGCTGCACGCTCTCCATGCCGTGCTTCTCTCTGCAGAAATCATCTTCCTCCGGGCCATCACGCCCGCGTATCCTGCCAACCACGCTGACATCATCTTCGACATAACAGACGGGAACCTCCGCGACTCCTTCGATATCATCAAGCGCTACATGGACGGCATGACCGTGGGTGAGTGGCCGGAGACGGCAGGTCCACCTAGACTCTCCCTCGTCCTCCCAGCCAGTGGCTTAGCCGAGGCCCGTTGGGAACCAGCCCGGCTCCCATCTGAGTCCCCTGGTCCTTCAGGGCTCAGCTGGAACCCCCCCCACACACACACCCCAGCCAATCACAGTGTGAGGAGCATCAGGGTGGTGGAGCCGCCAGCTCTCGGGGAGACCCCTGTGGGCTCAGTCTCCCGACCTACAAAGGGTGGATTAACTAGGTCTCTGCATCTCATGGATTTCAAACATGGATTTCAGACAAGGTCACACAGGTAAAGCGCTGGTCCGGGGACGCGGCGCAGCTGCCCCATCGTGGGAGCTGATACGATCTTTATTCTTATGGTGCAACAGAGGAATAGCTAACGGGCGTCAGGGCCTGGCTCGCCTTGCAGGGTGTCCGGTCTTGTCCCCTCCCGCGTGTCATTGGGTAGGAGGACTGAAGTCGCATCAAGGCGCACGTACAGCCCTCCCCCCACACACCCCCCCCCCGAGATTCAGCATCGAAGGAGGGCTGTCCGGGAGGGGGAGAAGCAGAAGCGGGTGCGTCTGGGAAGCTGTTCACGGTGCCTCTCTTGAACTGTCACGCTTTAAAGACTTCAAATTCATGGAGAATGAAAACCATCACATCTGCCACTTTGGACGTAAATGTAGACTCGCGTTTTCAAAGCAGCTGAGCAACTGAGGGCCAGGCCTGTCCTCGCCTAGGCCTCCGTCTCCTCGTCGTACATAGGGTGGGCAGGAGTGGGCCTCGTGGTCTCTTAGGCCCCCCGGATTTTGTGAGGTCTTGAGCGCCCACTCGGCTGGTCCTGGAGCCAAGCATTTTGGAACATGGTCTGTAGGTGGCGCTGTTGGACCTCAGAACCCCGGTCCCCTAAGCCCCCAGCCACGACCGTTGTCGAGCTGCAGCTGAAGATAGGGAATGGTTATCCTGTTGCCAAAGAGCCATCTATAGCGACTTTACAAGCTCTTAAGTGGGTTTGCATGTTGTAAACATGACTGAGTCATCTGGGGGGCCCCCACCCCCGGCTCCTCCTCCGCTAGTTGGCAGCAGGAATAATTAGTTAATTACAGTTAATGGTACATTAGCTCGCACTGGGATGCCGAGGGGAGGGCGTGCAGTTTGGTCGTCAGCAGGCTTAAAACTTGGCCACTTGCGCTTCAGTCACTGCCTACCCTGGGCCTCAGTTTCCCCCATCGTTAGGTGAAGAGACACTTAAGGGACCTTCGGGCGCCTGGGGATGGGGGCAGACAGGAGGAAGTGGGGTCACCTCGCCCACCGAAGCCCACCTTGAGCCAGCCCTGTGCTTGGCGCTGGGCCTGCAGGTGTGGCTGCAATACAGCCCACCCTGGGGCAGTTCACAGCTCTCGGAACCACAGGAGTTGGAATCAGAACCTTCCGACACACTCATTCATTCTTTGCACTTCTGCATTCTTCCCAAGCCCGCCCTGTACCAGGCCCTGGGCCCGGCCTTGTGGGTACAGAGATGGGTCAATACCACGCAGCCCCTGCCCCTAAGGGCTTTGCATTCCACCGGGGTGGGAGGAGGTGTGCGGCGCATAAACAGATCATCAAAATGCGGCGGTGGAGAGACAGTGGCAAGGGTCTCCGGCCGCGGCCTCCCTGGGGGCGGGCTCTGTACCGTGTGTGTGCCTTCACTTCCCAGCTAAAGCCTTCCTGAAGTGACCCACGCCAGGGGCTGGGCAGCCGCCAGGCCCGGAGCCGGTGCTCAGCGGCACAGTTTTCTAGCCGCATCTATACTCCAAACAGAACCAACCTGGGAGTCTCGATTTCTTGGCTACCCATCCCCTGGGGCAGAAAATCCTGGCATCTCAGAGCCTGGAGGCTCCTGGAGGCCACCTCTTCCAAATTCTTCTTTGGCAGAGGGGGCAGCAAGGGGGCTGGCCGATCTTCCCAGGATGACTCGGGGTAAGGTGGGGACCAGGACAGACCCCTGGTGTGAGAGGCGACGCCCAGGCCGCAGAGACAGAGCAGCCTCTCTCCTCACTGTGCTTCGTCACATGGGCCCCGGTCTTTGGATTCTGGTGCTGGGGGAGGACCCAGGCTGGCCCTTGGGAATTCATCCTGCCTGTGATCCGGCCTCCTGGGTAGGCCCGGCCTCTTCAACTTCTCAGGACATTTGCTGGACGTCCCGTCGGTTGGGCCCCTGGAGTTTACCAACGCCCTCTCCCAGGTGGAGGACCAAGGCCAGAGGGGGCAGGGTCTCGCTGAGGTGGGACCCAGGCTGTGCTGGGCTCTGGTCTCTGTACCCTCCGGTCGCTGCCTTGTTTGTCTGCTTGGGGTCTCTTCCCTGGGCTTCCCTATCCCCACCTCCTTCCTGCTCCTCTAATGAACCAAATAGCTTCTGTGCCCTCCAGGAGCTTCTGGGCTCTGGGGGTAGCCACCCTGGCACACGCTGGCCCTGGACACAGGCCTGTCCACCTGCGATGGACTTGAGACCAGTCTGAGCAGCCCTGGGAACCACCGCTGGGCACGCTCACCCCCGCATCCCTGCTCGCTCACCCCCGCATCCCTGCTTGGTCCTTACAGATGCCTCAGGGGATGTGATCACCTCCCTTGGGCAAAGGAGGGAGCAGAGTAAATGACCACCTGAGACTGAGCAATGGAAAAACCACAGGGCCCGGGTTGTTTGCAGACTTGTTAACGGATGAAGGAGCGATGGCCAGAAAGGGCAGGAGGCTGGTCCTAGGCCCCCTGGTGCTGGGGGGCAGAGCAGGCCTAGAACCCAGTCTTCCCCAGACACCCAGAGTTGGAGGCTGCGGACAGCTGGTGTTGACTCGGGCAAAGTTACCGCGAGTTCGTGTCCCAGAAAATTACCCAGCGTACGAGCCGCCATTGAGTTCATTCCTCCCCCAAATAACAGAAGAAGAAGAAAGTACCCCAAGTCGATTAAGAACCGAAAAAGGCCAGACTTTCCCCTAATGTGTCCTTTAAAAACCAGTTCTTCGCAGGGATAAAGGCGGCTCTGAAGCAGAGCTGAGCTGCTGTCTCTGTAAAGCCCCTTGCAGCCACCCTGTTGCATTCCTCTTTCACCAGCTGTCAATGAAAAATGAAGAATGCATTTTCGACCTGTGCGAAAATGCTCTATTAATGCCTGAGGTATTCTCCGGCCACTACAAAGCCTTCCTTATCCAGCCCCGGTTTCGTTCTTCGCTCAGCAGAGTACTGGCTGTTATCGGGGGCTGCTCCAGAAGGGGTCTTTCAGGTAATAGCTCCTGAGAGATGACTCATGGGGACCCTGGCGAGATGGGCGCAGGCAGTGTAGCATCAGCCCCAGCAACTGGGGGCCCCCCCTGGACTCCCCAGGCCGCTGGGTGGCAGCTGGTGTCTGAGCCTCAGCCTTCCCCAACCCCTCCCTGCTCACTACTTCTTTTTAACTATTTTTCTAAGGAGGGGAAGCAAAAGTCTGTCTATATTGAGGGTCAGCTTGGCCACAATTTCTGCTAAAACCTCCCCAAAGCCAATAGGAACTAGACAGCGCTCAGCGGAAGCTGCTTTTTAGACCCACTGGTTGATTTTGTGAACAGCCTTCCTGATCCTTGGCTGGCATCACTGTTTCTATAAGAAAAGGCTGACGTGCTGGCCCGGGGTCCCACGGGCTGCAGCTGACAAGCAGGTATGCTGTATGTTGAGTCTGTTCTGGGTTGTTCCCTGAGCTCCGCTTCCTCCGCTGGGTCCCCTGAGAAACAGAAGCGCTCCCGTCCTCAGCTCCTGGCGAGGCACCGTGGCAGCCAGTCCTGCTCCCAGTAAAGTCTGAATGAATGGCGATTGGCTGGCTCACCTCAGAGATTGCTTACCTGTATTAGGTTGAGGAGTGATATTTCCTAATCACAGACACCATTATTGTCATTAGATGAAATGATTACGTGACAGGTCCTAGCAGCACCCGGCACACAGTAGGTGTGCAGGAACTCAATGTTAATGGAACCCAAACTTTTTCCCAATGCCGACGCTGTCTGTACTGAAGCAAGATGAGGGGCCTCTAAGTTTGCCCGGTCTGTACCACCCTCGTGACGATATCCTCACTCCCCCTCCTAAAGGGAACCAAAACCTTTTGCATTTTGAAATAGCACTCTAAGTTTCATCTGTGAACATATAAGGATTATTACCCTATTTCAAGTTAAGTTTGAAAATATCAGTGGCTGGGGTGGCCCCTTTTGGGCAAAACACAGTGGAGTCTCTGCTGCTACAGAGGGAGCATGGAACTTGGGCTCAGATGTTCTGGGCATAATTCTGGCTTGATTCTCTGTTTCGAGCTGTGTGACCTCAGGCAGGTCTCATAACCTCTCTGAGCCTCAGTTTTCTTCTCAGCAAGCTTGCCATAATACTTGCCTTGCCGGGTTATGAGGACTGGAAGGAGTTGTGTGTATTTTAACATCACTGGGTAGGTTGTTAGGGTGATACATGAGCCACTGTGAGGAAGCCGTTTGGAGTGGGAGAGCTGGTGAGAGCTCGGGGCTCCCTGAGAGGACAGGACAGCAGGCCAGAGGGAGGCACGTGGGACGGTGCCAGGACTGTTCACCCCAAAGTGGCTCCAGCTACCTGGGAGCTATGTAATAGGCACATCTCGTGGCCTCAGCTGACCAGTCGGGCCCACCCTGAAGCAGAATGATGGAGGCTGTGCCTCCCGAGTTCTGTCATCCTTGAATTATCTTACTCATTCGACAAGAGCATCCTGGGTTCCTACTCCACGCCGAGCCCTGGGCTGGCTGCTGAGGAACAAATTTACACCCAAGCCCCAGGTCCTGCTTTCAAGAAGCTGCCTCCTGGCTTCCCTAGCATCCTGCCGTCGGAATTCCTATAGCAGAGAGTGCTTGCTTTCCAGCAGTAGGCTCTGTGCCTGTTAATGTCTCAGTGGGAGAGACAAGTGGTGTGTGTCAGGGCTGCCATGTACAGTTGAATATGTTGTGCACTGAGAAACCCTAGGGGGGACCATTCGCAGCTGCTTCTATGTGCAGTGCACAACCTAGTCAGCTGTACATAGCAGCCCCAGTACAAGAGCTTGTGAGTGAAGATACCAGCCTAGGGCTTCCCTGGTGGTGCAGTGGTTGGGAGTCCGCCTGCCGATGCAGGGGACACGGGTTCGTGCCCCGGTCCGGGAGGATCCCACATGCCGCGGAGTGGCTGGGCCCGTGAGCCATGGCCGCTGAGCCTGCGCGTCCAGAGCCTGTGCTCCGCGGCGGGAGGGGCCGCAGCGGTGAGAGGCCCGCGTACCGCAAAAAACAAAAAAAAGATACCAACCTAGCTGTGCCTCTGCCCCTGGCCAGGCGAGGCCTCATGCAAAGCAAAGAGCTTGTTCGCCTGGCCATCTGGCTTCAAGTTACCCTCAGTGGTCCCAGCTACCAGGGCCCAGATCGCCTCTGCAAAATCATTACCTCTTAAGGGGTTAAACGTGCGCTGCTGACCCCATCCGGCAGCCTGATTCGGAAAGCTTGGCCCGGGATCGGTACACATTACGAATGAGGTTCAGAAATTCCACCTAAAAGCAACAGCGCAGCCATCCCTGCCAGTGACGAGTGATCCGCCCTGTTCCGGCTTTCACGGCAAATCCCGGGGATTAGGCGCTTTCTCTTCTCCGGGAGGCACAGCCCCGTCACCGGGGGGTGGGGGGTGGGGGGCCACACCCTGGCCAACAGCCAAGTTGTTTCCCGGGTGACAGCGCAGGGACCGGCCTCGGGCCCGACTTCACCTGGAGGCTGGCCGTGCGGGGAGGGCAGGAGGGGGTCTCTCAGAGGAGCGAGATGGGGCGCGAGAGGGGGACAAACTTTGACACTTTTTGTGCTTCTTGCACTGGGACCCCGCGGAGCAGAGATAGGTTCGTAGGCGTCAGGCCCAGCGCCGTCCTGACTCGTAGAAATGCAGCTATTCCCCCTGCAAGCCCTGTGAGGAGGGCTTCTGACACCCAGTTTCACAGGTGCAGAAGCTCTCAGAGGCCACCCCCCAGGCAGCCCCCTGGCTCGGGCAGGACTCTCAGGGCTCAGAGGGGTCCACTGGGGCACAGCCCTGCTTTTGAGCCCCCCACCCCGAGGGGGGCACACAGGGGCCACAGGGCTCCTCGCTGGACACCTGCCCGCTCCTGCCTCTGGACCCATGCGTCACATGGGCTGCTTCTCACACCTGCCTCCGACGTCTTCACCTGGCTGTGAGGTCCCGCGAGCCTGGCCAGAGCATCTTCCTCTCTTAGCAGAGCACTTCCGTGTCACGGGGAAATGTGCTGCAGCTACTCTGTTCCTGAAGCTGGAAGCCAGGGACCCTCTGCTCTCCTCCTCCCCCCCCCCGCCCCACCCACAGCCAGTAGCTGCTGGTTCTGTCAGGTTTTAAACCCCAGCTTTCACGTCCAAACCTGCTGCCTGGCTGGAGAGACGTCCTCAGCCTCAGCCTGCTTTTCTCCTCCCCAGCGTCCAGCGCTCTCATCCCTTCCTTTCCCCTCCACTCTGCTCCAGCCACCCCAGCCCGTGCCCCAGACCCCAGACATTTTATGGCCTCTCTCTTCTCCTGAACTTTAGCCATAGCATCCACCTGCTTCTCCTCTTGGTAAGCTCCTATTCATCCCTCAAAGCCCAAGTCAGCCATCACCTCCTCTCACATGCCCTCCATGCCCCCCACAGGCAGAGTGTGCAGCTCCTTCCTTTGTGCCCCCAGGGCACCCTGGATGAGCTTCTTATAGGACTCCTGTCATACTCATTCTTCTAGCAAATAAGGTGTGTGTCCAACAGGTGCAGACCCTGCTCCAGGGGATGTAGCAACGACCAAGACAGACAGACATGAATCCTTACCTCATACATGTTTTATTCCAGAGGGTAGCAGCAGACAAGAAACAAGTACAGTCTCCACACTGTCAGGCGGTGGCGAGTGTTATGCAGAGGCAGGAGAGGAGGGGGGCAGCGTGTGGGGAGCAGCAACTGTACATCTGGTGGTGGAGACATTCGCCTAAGACTCGAGGAGCTGAGGAAATGAACCATGAGGAGATCTGGAGGAAGAGCTCCAGGCAGCAGGAACAGCAGGTGCAAAGTTCCTGAGGCAGCGGCGAGCCTGGCGTGTTTGAATCACGGCAAGGAGGCTGCAGCTAGAGCAGAGGCACGGTCTTGAGGCTGTCGGAACGGCTCTGGCTTTTCTGCTGAGAGAGGTGGGAGCCACATGAGGGTTTCGGGACGAGGAGGGAGATGACCTAATATTATAAAGGCTCCCTCTGGGCTCTGGGGTGAGGCTGGGCTCAGGAAGACACTGCGGCTAGCTCAGTGATCCAGGCTGGAGATGACGGTAGTTTTGACCGTGTGGCCCCGGCAGGAGGGGCGAACAGTAGACTGATACCAGATGTGCTGGGAGGTGGTGCCAGGCTTTGCAGACAAATTAGGTGCCGAGGCAGGGGTGACCCCTTGGATTTCACCTAAAGAACAAGGAGACTAGGGTTGTCATCAGGTGAGCCAGGGGAGCTGTGACATGGCAGCTTTGCGGAGGTCAGAAGTTCCCTTCGACATTAAGATTGAGGGGCTTGTTGCACACCCGTGGCCATGCGGGGTAGAATAAGTGAGTCTGGGAGGTGTTAGCACGTGGTAGTTGGAGCCCCAAGGCCAGACAAGCTTGCCAAGGAATTGAGTGTAGACAGAGGAGAGAGGAGGCCAGAGACCAGGCGCTGCAGCCTCCTGTGCTCAGAGGTCGGGGAGATCAGGAGAGGAGGCCAGCCTGGAGGAGGAGGCCTTTCCAGGAGGAGGCGCAGTGAGCCGTGTCAACGATGGTGAGTCTGGTCAGATGAGGACCAAGGATTCCCCATCGGATTCAGTATCGCCCCAGCTGACGGTGACCTTGACAAGGCTGTCTCAGTGCAGCGGGGTCAAGGGGAGAGACACCGGAGTGGGAGTGCTAGAGGTGGCTCTGGGGACTCCTTCTAGAAGATCTGCCGTGCGTGGGAGCAGAGAAATGCTGGTGCCAGCAGGAAGGGTGTGGTGGGCATGACATTGTGAGTTTCTGCTTGACTCTTCTCTTTCACCGATTGTGAATTCCTAGAGGCAAGAGCCTACGAGGGGATCATTTGTGCCATGCCCCCATCACCCTGTTTGTCTTTCTTTCTGGCACACGCACGCATGCACACACACAACACACCCACTAGGAGGTAACCCGGGCCCGGCACCCAGCAGGCTGCAGGGTCACACTCGCCTGCTCACTTCCAGAGTAACCAAGGGGTTAAAGTGAGTCCAGAGCAGCCTCTTAGCATTTCCCGAGGTTCTCCTGGGGATCGGCTGCGTCCAGAATGATTTGTGACCCTCTTACTGCTGCTGTTATGCACCTTTTGAAAAGCCTTTGATATCACCGGCACATTCATAAATTATTCTTTTTTTTGAGAAAATGAAGTGTTTTCAGTCAAACAGCAGTAGAGGCATGTTGTGCAAAATGAGAAAAAAAGAGTCTGACGATGATATGAATCTTCCGACGGCCTCACCTGACAACCATATATACACAGAGGACCCAGACACCCACCGTCAACCACTGTCATGGAGAATGCTTCCTGTGGCCTCGGAGTTGGGTGTTTCCAGATGGAACGTCCAATCCGTGCCTGCGGCTTGAGGACCCCAAGTATTGGGTCCCGATTATCACAGTTTTGTCTTAACAGCAAGCCCTCCTCGGCCCCTGCCACGTGCCAGGCACTCTTCCAGCATGTTGTACACACGTATTGTGTCACTTAAGCCTGTGGGTGATGGCCCCATTCTCCAGGTGAGGAAACTGAGGCACGGAGGGAGTTCCAGGCTCAGGGGGCGTGACTGAGGCATGCACACAGCGTGTTGGGACTCGGTGTGGGGTTACTGCTGCCGTGACCGTCCTCTGTGACCTTGAACCAGCAGGCAGAGTCCTCCTCTTTGAGGTCTACCCCAGTCCTGAAATTTCTCTGCATCCCTGGTAGCCGTGAACACAGTACACAGAGTCACTGCATAACAAGTGTTCAGTTACTGGCTGGTCAAATGATTCTCTTTCTGAGGATCCAGTGCCGGAAGAGCCTCTGTGGAGCCTTGGCCAGGGATAAAGGGAACTGAAGGCTTGGGTGTTTCGGGCTGCCGCCCTGCCAGCAGGAAGCCCTCTGTGTCCTGAATGGGCTCATTCTTAGTGCCTCTTGGGAAGGAAAGGAGAAAAAGGGATGGTTCTCCCCAAACCTCAGCATGTCCCCTCCTTCTGAGGTCTGGCAGTGACCCCATCACTCCAGGAAAGGGTCTCAGCTCCTCGGGGCCACCAAGCCACTGCCCACCTGCTGGCCTCCTTGCTCGCCCCTCCCTCCTAATTCTCACCCACTTGGGAAACTGAGAGCAGAAATCCTCCACCTGAGCCCCTCCCCGAGGCCTGTTTCTGTCCTTCAGAATCGAGCTCCAGGTCAAAGTCCTCGGTGACGCGCGCACGGGCGCCGTCGCGGGTCCCAGCGGAGCGCTTCCCTTTAGCGCTGCCGAAGCAGCTTTGCTGACCTTTACCGGCCTCTACGCCCCGTCATCTGTGTCTGCCTCCCCGGGGGCCCAGAGCTCCGTGAGGACGCAGACCGGCGCTGCTCTCACTGTCTGTAACCCCAGCACCCACGCAGCCCGGCAGCAGGGGGGGCTCGGGGCCCCCAGGCTGCACTCACCAGCCAGGCGGGCCTCTTAATCCCTCGGGGCCTAATCGCCTCTGGAGAAGGAGGTAGCACAGCCTCAATGCCTGCAAAGCAGAGGGGGGACCCGTCTCTCTGCAGTCTAAGTCAGGCCGAGCTGGCCAGACCCCTGCTCTTCCTGCCCTCTCGTGGCTTTTGCTCATCTTGGGGGTCTGCGAGGGGTCTGGCGTGGCCGGGGTACGGCCAGTGCTGAGAAACCAGGCTGGGCAGGGAGGCGGGGCCTAATCAAGGGGCGCCTCACCTGCTGTGGGCCAGGGGCTGGGCGGCCGGTCGAGAAGAGTTCTGGCCTTGGGGCAAGAGGCCTGTGGACTCCAAGTGCCAGGCCCAGGGGCCTGGGGGAAGGGCATCGGGTTTGGGGGAAGGTGGGGAGTTCCAGTTGCCCATCTGGGGGCATCTGGAGAGATGTGAGTGAGCTGATGAGCTTGGGACTGGGCCAGGGAGGGACCCCAGCGGGCACGTGGGTAGGGGCTGATCCAGGCGGGGAGACACACAGAGGAAGAGGAAAGGGTTTCTCACCCTTCCCATCACAGTCACAGTTTTGGCCAAGTTGGTAAAAGCAAGTGCATCAGACGGTAAATCCCTTCTGGAAAACTGCCCAGGCCTCCTCTTCCTCTGGCGAGGGCATGCGGCTTGGTGGCAAGGGCAGCAGGCAGGGATCTGGGTTGGGGACCTGCTTTGCTGTTGCTGGTACCCTGAGGTTCAGAACTCACTTCACCACCGGAACCTCCTTTGCTCTTCCTGGAACCTCGGCCCACGAGGCCCCAACGAGTGTAGCTGAGATGAGGGAGAGGAGATAGTGGATGGGGGTGGGGACCATACCAACCACGCGCCCTGGAAATGTTTGGACCCGCGTCCCGGAAGGAGTCTGAAAAGTTCAGGGCGGAGCTGACATTTCTTCTGTTTCTCCTCTGGGGAAACGTGGAGCCTGGGGGTTGACTCTTAGTTGCTTACAGCTGTCCAGACTGTCCGGTTTAGCTCACAGGAGACCCGTGGAGAAAGCGCATTTGTCATAAGCAAGAAATCGGGAGGATAAGTTCTGCTGAGGCACGTTGGGTGCCATTTGGTATTTGAATATGTGGCCCAGACACCTGTCCCCCTCCTTCTAAGCTCCTACCTGAGCGTTTTTCAGGGCAAGAAGAGAAGACAGGGTGTCAGGAACTCCATTCCTTCCCTGCCAGTGAGTGATGTGATTACCCTCTAGTTCCTTTCTGCCATTTTTGCCCTATAGCGATGACTCAGCAGTAAAGTTTCCTCCATACCACGTCACACCGTGAGGAGAGAGCAGATGCCGTGGGGCGGAGAGAGCTGGGCTCGGGGTCAGTCCTGGCCGGATGGACGCCGTGCCCTGAGGGCTGTGTGATCCGGGACATACAGCCCCCAGAACCTCATTCTCGTCCCCAGTGGAAGGAAGGCGATGATTCTTCCCCACTAGCAGCGTGGGGAGAACAGGATGGAGCAGTGGACACGTGGGGCCCCTCCGTTTCTGTTTCCCTCCCCTGCTGTGGACCTCCTTCCAAGCCCATCAGTACTCTAGACTGTTTGCTTTAGAAGTAGGGACCGCATTTCCTCGTGTTCCTGATTTTTCCTCTTTGCCTTTGGTCTGTGCTGTTAATGCTAGCCTGCAGAGACGTTATTCCTATCAAGGCAGATTTCCCGAGATCTGGGTGGTGGTTTGCTCCTTTCCAGTCGCCCATCGTGTTAGTGTTTGGCGAGACCACGTGGGCCTCCTGAGCTCCTGGGTTCCAGCACCTTGTCCACACAGGCCCACTCGTCACCTTCCCCCTGCTCGTGGCTCTGTGTGGTGGCCACCAGGGCCAGACAGTGAGACCTGGCTGTCACGTGTCGCCTTCCTCCTGCCATGCGGTCAACGCCTGAAAAGCCAGTGACTTTTGACTATTGTTCATTTCTTTCCGACACTTTCATTTCTGGGTGGTAACTTTCAACTTTATAAATTGTGCTTAGCACTTTGATCTTTAGTTCATTCATTCATTTAGCAATTCATGTACCGAGTGCCTCCTGTGTGTCCGGTCCATAGTAGAACCAAGGACCTACTATGTTCAAGAACGAGAGATACAAGCGTGACCAGGAAAGACAGTGCCATTGGCCTCTGGCCTCACACTGCAGTGGGGAGACTGTGATAACCAAGAAGAAAAATGACTCTATAACCTGATTTCAGGTAGTGATCACTTCTTATTCTTTTATGATGTGGACATGTGGCTTTCTTTTTTTTTTAATAAATTTATTTATTGGCTGCTTTGGGTCTTCGTTGCTGCACGCAGGCTTTCTCTAGTTGTGGCGAGCGGGGGCTACTCTTTGTTGTGGTGCGCGGGCTTCTCATTGTGGTGGCTTCTCTTGTTGCAGAGCACGGGCTCTAGGTGCGGGGCTTCAGTAGTCGTGGCACGCGGGCTCCAGTAGTCGTGGCTCACGGGCTCTAGAGCGCAGGCTCAGTAGTTGTGGTGCACGGGCCTAGTTGCTCCGCGGCACGTGGGATCCTCCCGGACCAGGGCTCCAACCTGTGTCCCCTGCATTGGCAGGTGGATTCTTAACCACTGCGCCACCAGGGAAGTCCCGACATGTGGCTTTCTTCCCTCTTCCTTTTCTAACTGGAATCTCTGTCTTTTGAAAAGCACAATTTCCACTGGCATGAGATATCATGCAGTCTCTAGATTGATCATCCTTTTTGTCAAGATACTCTTTGACAACTCTGTTCACGCCATTTCACTTGGTCGGTTGTAGAATCACAGGACTTGGGAGTTGGAGGCTGAACTTCAGAAAGACGGTGACTCGTACAAGGTCACACGGCTGGTCGCTAAGGAACCAGCATAGGAACCTAAGCTGTGACTCCAGGTCTCTTTATAGATCAGTGTCTCATGCTGGTGAGACACTCCGTGGCTGGTCTTCCTCCTTATAAACAACGGGGAGACAATCAGTTGCAACCTCAGTCAAGCAGCAGAAGCTTGGCGATGGCTTCAGGGGCCTGGAATCCAGACCACAGTCCCCGAGAGGTGACGGAGGTCTCCCACTGGACTCTCGTGCTCCGTGTTCAGGCTTCTGCATCCCCCGCACATCAGCTGCAATTTACAAAGCAGAGACGAGACATGAAGATGAAGTGCCTGAGGGGACCTACATTTTTCAAAGGGAAAAAAAGGCTTAATTATGTCTTTAAGAGGCACAGACACGCCGAGGAATACCAGCAGTGTCTGAGACCCGAAGCAGAAATGCCAAGGATGAGGATTTGGAAGATTAACACAGTTGAACTCAGCATCATGGCCTTTTTTTTTTCCTGGGGCTCTTGAAAGGTAGGGAGGTAAATACTCCAGCAGGTAAGATGGACAAGGCAGGCGTGATGGAAAGGCAGCTCTCCCTTTGTCCTGCATTTTGCTGCTGGAATGGTCATTGCACGTAAAGCTGCTCTCACTCGGAGCCTTCAGTGGCCCCCTTTCCTTCAGGACAGTTTTGAGGGGCCCTCAAGGACTGGTGTCCCTTCTTTCCTCTCTCCTTCTCTTTTCTCTCTCCTTCTTTCTTCCTCTGCCTTCATTTCACTCAGTAACCTTAATGGTGCTCCTGCTGTGTCCTGCCCCAGGCCCTGGGCTGGGGACAGTGAGACAGAGACGAGTATGATGCAGACCCTGCCTGGGAAGGGGGAGCCAGCTGTGAATATTCCCTGCACTGGGCAGATGCAGGGCTACAGCCGAGGGAGACACAGAGTGGGGCTGCGGAGGCTTCAGGAAAGAGGACACAGGCAGTCTAGCTGGTCCCCGGTGCCTGGCACATAGCAGATGCCAGCTATATCTCTGTAGAATCGAGTGGACGATGGAATCGGACCCCTGGTGGAGGTCCAGTTTCTAATGTTTGTGATGCCACATATGGGCAGCAAGGATTTCTCTTCTTCCCTCTCTTGTTTCCCTGCACTGGGAACGTTGGTGGTAGTTCTGAAAGAACACTGGTCTAGAATCGGCGTTGGGGAGGAAGTCAGGAAACTGCTGACCTGGGTTCTGGGTTCTGTGAGCCTGACGAGGTGTGAGGTCCCTGGAGAAGCCCTTTACCACCTTCTCAGCCTCATCCATCTATCTTCCCCAAGATTAACACTGTTCCCAGAGCTGACCCGAACCTTCACACTTTTGGCCTTTGCACATGTCATACTTGCCTCCTTAGCTCCTACTTACTCTTCAAAATCTGATTTGAAGTCAGCTCCTCTGTAGAATCTTCCTTAAACCTCCCCCGTGCAGAATGGCCCCTATTGAATGGATGGGTGGGTGGATGGATGATGGATGGATGGATGGATGGATGGGTGGGTGGATGGATGGGTGGATGGGTGGATGATGGATGGATGGATGGATGGATGGATGGGTGGGTGGATGGATGGATGGATGGGTGGATGATGGATGGATGGATGGATGGATGGGTGGGTGGGTGGATGATGGATGGATGGATGGGCGGATGGATGGATGGGTAGGAAAGCTGTGAAGAAAGAAGTGATATCAAGAGAAAGTCTAGGTTCAGTGAAGATGAAGACAAGGAGGTGGAACTCAGGCTTGAAGTAACCTGGGAATGAAGGGAGCGTGTTCACCCAATCAGAGCCCCCAGGAGGTGTGGCTAGGCTGAAGAAGAAGTGGTCAGGTCTACTGAGTGGGCGTGGGTAGCCTGGGAAACTAGGGCTGACTAAGGTTATAGATAGAGTTGGAGATTCAATGTGGACCTCAGGGCGGAGGAGAGGGACAGAGAAGCTGATTCTGGAGGAGTGGTAAGGGAGGCACGTTCCTCAGCACCTGTTGTGTACACTCCTACGACGATTTCTTTAACCCTTGCGGCACACCTGTTTCTTCCACCTTAATCATCTTTTTTGTTAAATGCAAAGATCCTGAGAAAATCCAGGCCCTGAATGTGCCCTGAATCTGAAATTCAGCCCCTTCAACACCCTTTTCATTAGAACAGCCCTTTGCTTCCTTCAGTGTTTCATTTGTCTCTTAGCTGTTTACAGTTGGAACAACCAGCCGACAGCGTGCAGTTCTGGTCTTCGGCCATCGTAGAAACTAAACCTCGTGAAGTGCCCTAACACGACATGTTTAGGTACATTTTCTACACGTTCAGAGTTTTCCTTTCTCATAAATTTTTAAGCCAATCCAATAAAAATATTCAACTCTTGCCATACTGTTCAACCGTGTAAGAATTCAGCTCTATTTTAACTGAAAATCAGATCACATTTGAACGTTGGGAAGCTTTGTGACATCCAGCAGTCCCTTCTGAGGGAGAAGCGGCAGGATGGCCTTGGGATGGTTTTGTTCATGATTCTGAAGTTGGCTATTGTTTTTCGTTTTCTGGCCGCGCCGTGTGGCACATGGGATCTTAGTTCCCCAACCAGGGATCAAACCCGCGCCCTTGGCAATGGAAGCCAGAGTCCTAACCACTGGACTGCCGGGGAAGTCCCTGAAGCTTGCTGTATTTAATCCTTGTTTCACGGGAGAGGAAATGAGGACTCAGAAAGGTTGGATAACTAACCTGGGGTCATGCTACTGACCGAGGTCGGTTGGACTCCAACCCTTTGTCCTGAAGAACTGCAGTCTTATAATCCAGCTAGAATGACCCTGTCCTCGAGCCCAGCTCCCTGCATCAGCACCTTCTCTTTTCTCTCCGTCCCCAGGCTGAGCCCACCGAGGACAGCCCCTCACGTTCTCTACACTAGCCCGGTGCCCGGCACACGCAGGTGGGCCCAGAAACTTCTGTGGGTCTGAACTGCTGATGCTACCAGAGCTCCCACACGCAGCCAGGAATCTTCATTTAAATGTGCGTGTGTGTGATGTAATTATTTTGTAATATTTACATTTTCTATATACATTTATAATAATACGTATTTACATATTAATATATAAACTGTACTTTATATAATAGTAATATAAATTATATAAACATCTATATAAAATATATGGATACATGCAAAAGATTATATAACTATAAAATAAATACTATACACTGTAATAGTATTTATATATAAATTAGATTTTGATCTATTTTAAATAAGCTCACTTATATTTTTATATATGGTTATAATATATATTTTGTATTTATAATAATCAAACTATATTTCTATATCATATATTACTTATATGATATTTAATATAATAATAATATATAGAAATAAATATATATCGGATCATAGCTTGCAGAAGCGTTCCCTCCACCTCCGTTGCTCTCTGTCCTAAAATAGTTGTCAGGCTCGCGCAGCCTCTCACCCCTCTCCTTCAAGCCCCCCGAGCCCCTCTGAGCACCGCCCCTGGGATGGATGCCGTCGGCAGGTAACCCAGGCCAGAGGCTGGTGGGCGCCCGTGGTGGTCTCAGGCCTGGGGAGAGAAGAGGGTGACACTGATGGGGCTACTGAGGAGGCAGGAGAGCTTGGGGCCGCGCCCCCCACAGGGGCCACGCTGACCCAGGTCCAGCCAGTGCCCAGGGAAGGGCAAGTGGGAGTGGCCCGGTCATACTGAGGGTGGTGACAAGCCCGCATCTTTAGCCGGGAGCTGAAGATGTTCATGGGCGTTCAAACAGGACAGAGCTGCCATGTCATCACCAAGTAGGGGCAGAGAAAGGGTGCTGACAGCCCGCAGAAGCCTGTGCTTATCTCTCCATCAGAGCTACAGCCCTTGTTTGCTTAGAATAGCTTGGAATTCCGCCCTGCTGCTGGGCATTTCACTTTTGAAACTCAAGCTCAGGGAGTGAAAGGGGGGATGGCGTGCCCAAATTCCCCTTCTGAGCATGAACTTGGTGGTCCTGACTGGGAACTGGCCGCTGGTGCAGAAGGCCTTAGGGACACTTCGGTCTCCCTGGAGCCTTCGCTCCTCGCGGGACGGATGTCAGGGGCCTGACTGCTCTGCCCCATGTGCACATCTCCCAGGTCTGCGGCAGGGCTGTTTGTAGAGACCAGCTTGGAATCGGTGGTTGGATGCAGCAAACAGTCAGTGGCTCTTTCTCAGCCTGTGGTTGAGGAGCTGCAGGCTCCAGGGTGTTCTTGGCGGGCATCCCTGCAGTGGTGTACGGGCACTGAGCGCTCTTTCCCACCCTGCCTTGTGTGACGTCATGTTGGTGGCTTGAGATCGGCCATGGAGATTGTCATGTGGCACAAGTAGAGGGCCGGCCGCTCCAGCACACCCCTGCGCCACGTGACTTTGGGGAAGTCCTAATATCAGAGCGGGTATGATGGAGGAGTGACCTTTCCTAAATGTCAACAGCTATGGGCGGCACCTGCTCTGTGCCAGGCGCTGAAGATCTGCAGGGAGGGCCACCTCCTCCAGGAAGCCTTTCCTGATCCCCTAGCCATGCTCACCTCCATCTTTGCCCCTGCTGGACAACGTGCAGACTTCTATCAGAGCACGGCACTCATCTAGATCTGCCACCAGCTTTGAAGCCAGGATTCTTTTCATTTTCTCGGTGTCACCGGGAACAGTGTCTGGTACCAGTTGAGGAAATGCATGAACTCAAGTGGAAATGAAGCACTGAGCCCGCTGGTCTGGTGGGGAGGTAGCCCTGCACACCTGGAGCTCACACCTTGGCAGACGCTGTGCTGGGGTGTCTGCATCACACAGTGCAGAAGCACAGGGTCAGGTGGCATCATATGCTCACTGAGGAATCTGGGGCCCAGAGAGAACGGTGGTCTCTCCAAGTCCACGCAGGTGGATAGCACTCACCTTAGCCCCATCTGTCTGGTCCCAGAGCGCAGGAGCATATTCTCTCCGTGAGCCTTGGGGTTGCGCTGCATGGCCAGGCAGTGGCAGCAGGGTCCGGCCTGGAGACGTGGAGCTTCCAGGCACAGGTCTGGGGAGACTTACGGAATCCACTCATACCACCCAACCCCGCTCCCCTGCAAGTCTGCAGAACGCCTGCGGTTGTTCCTTCTTCCACTGTGACTGAGCTGAGCTTGTCTGCCCTGTACTCTGAGCCTTGACAGGGGAGGCCTCGGATCATGACCTTTGCCTGGCCCCTGTCTGGTCCAGGCAGAACTCCTCGCCACCCCCAGCAGCTTCACACAGGTTTCTGCTTCCCCAGAATGGACACCTGTCTCCACTCTGCCACCTGTCCCATTTCTGCTTGCCCTGCTCGGGCTGGACCTGAGCCGCCCCTTGCGTACTTGTTACCATGAACACGGAACCGTGAACTTAGCTGTCACCCTCCAGAAAAGAAGCGTGGAGAGCGAGGGAGCCAGGAGTATGTCCCATGGGGAATCGGGACTTCTCTGCTCAGATAAAGCGTTTCTGGGACCCCACTGCAATCCTCAGTGGGAGGGATTGAGAGAAGAGGATCATACCTGCTTTATTTCTTCCCAAGGGTCACAACTGGGCACAGTGGGTAGAAGGGAGTGGGACAGGTGTCTGCTGGGCATCTACTCCATGCCAGGCCCTTTATCTAGACTCTTAAATCCTCGGTCACGTAGATGGTGGTAGAGGAGGGAACCTGGGCTCAGAGAGAACAGGAGCTGGTGTTGACCCTGAGGCATCTGACTCCAAAGCCCACACGCACAGGTTCCCTCACATTCTGAGCCGCACACAGTGGAAAGGTTGTGGTGAGCTCACTGTCACTCGTCCCTAGAGGTGGCAGCAGAGCCCGGGAGTGACCACTTGGAGGGAGATGCTAAGCATCTGGTTCAGGTGGGACTTGATGAGGCCTAAGTCCTCCTCTAGCTGTGAAATTCCTGGAAGGAAATCATTTCCCAGATCTCCGTGTTCCTTCGGTCCCTGCTAACTCCCAGAACACCTTCTGCTCTCTCTCCCCAGGTGTTGTGCGCCAGGTGCGGCCCATTGTGGGCCCATTTCACGCTGTCCTGAAGCTAGAGATGAACTACGTGGTCGGGGGCGTGGTGTCCCACCGAAATGTCGTCAACGTCCACATCTTCGTCTCTGAGTACTGGTTCTGAGGGCCAGCTCACAGCGCAGCCAAGCCTGTGCCTCCAGGCCAAGTCATTGCTGACGATGACAACGCCCTGTCCCTGTTTGTACCACCCAGACATATCTTGATTTTATGTATTTGTTTGTAGTGTTAGGCCGACATGTATTAAGCTGGGCCAGATGAATAAGTCCATCTTTTGTATTTTGGTGTTTAAATAATGAGTCCAATTACCTAACTGTTTGGTTGAAAACCTTGCTTATTTTTTAATGCGAAAGTTACATTTTGCTCCCTTTTTCTGCCTCTGGGCTGGGCGTTGCTAAGGACCAAGGGAAAACAAGACATTTTTCAGGGGGCAGCTAGTCCAAATGCTAAGAGAAGACCAGTTCTTGCCCTGATTTTATGAAATTTGACATTTGGTGCTTTTTTTGCCAATCAGATTTTGTATGTCCAATTCTAAGGACGCAGCTGCCAAAGAAGAGCAGGTATGATAAACTCTGCCCAGAAGCAGCGTGCCACAATGCCTTGGGGAGCACTTCTAGGGTAAATTACAGTTCTGTGGAGACAGAAAAATCCCTCAGTAAAGACAGAGCCAGTTAGGTTTGTGTGTGGCTCTAGTATGGTCACCAAAGGCATCTCTGGGTTTTCCGCAGCCTGCGTCCATCATAGGTGGGAAAATAAACAGCTTTGTGATGCTCCCGATGGCCTGTGCGGGGGAGTCTTTCAAGAGGGGGGATCCCGACCAGCAAAGAGCCTGCGAATATTCCCCAAGGCCTTCTCAAAACCCTCCTGCCTCCCAAGGTTCTGGGCGGGGTCCAGCACGTGTGTTGGAAAAGCTTCCAACTCACATCATTTCTGACGGCTTGCCCGCCCCCTAGGAAGTGGGGCTCAAGCACCCCCCATGCCCCACGCTCAGCCCAGCGGGCACGTCACGGACCTCTGCTGATGGGGTCCGTCGTGGGCACTCTGATCCCCTCTAGAAGTTGCTGGGGAGAAATAAGGATTCTCTTCAGTGGGAAGGAGAGACCACCAGAGGCACTGACGCCCCGTGCATTCTAAAACTGGTGCTTCGTTTATTCCTCCTGGGAACCCAGCCGGGGGGGTGTGGTCTTGCCCGATTTAGAGACACGCAAACTGGGCTCAGAGAGAGGAACTCGACTGCCCAAAGTCACACAACTTTTTAGAGATAAAGAAGGGATTCAAATTCAGTCTATCAGACTCCAAACTCCATTCCTCTGTAAAACCCTGGGTCAGAAGAGACTGGATTTATGGGGTATCCTGACACCACCTTCAGCATGGATGGTGGAGCCAGGAGCAGCCTATGCCCAGAGGCCCGCTGGGACGCGCAGGAGTTCAGCGTCCACGCCCTTCGTTTCCACGCACGTGTGTTCTCCGAATCCTGCCCCGGGTTTATCCCATAGTTTTAGGCATCTCATTCGTGCCCAGCTCATCTCAGCAGCCTGGTCCCTGGCACTAGCTGAGCTCTCAGCCCCACACGTGGGATTTCGGCCTGGCCGGTGTTCTGGTCATTCAAGCCTGTCGTGCTCCAGCTCTGTAGAAACTTTGGGAACTCCCAGCATCTCTGAGGTCACTCATTTGGGGTACTTGTCCATCAAAGCCAGACCTGGGCCAGCCTGTCACATCGGGAGCTGGTGGGGAGGGGAAGAGTCAGTGTGGGGCTGGACAGTCCTGGGAGTCAGGTCCAGGGATGAGGCGAGTGCAGGGGACGTCTGAGCAGCTCTCAGTGCCAGTGAATTGGGGTCTTGGCAGGGAAGGGGAGGGTGCCTGGGGTCTGATCACAGGAATTGAAGCCTCACTATAGGGGCAGGAAGTGCGGAGGCCACAAAGGGTTCTGGTTTTCCACCTGCAGCCTATGGGGCAAGTCTGCAGAAGCCAGGCAGTTCTGAGCACAGGCCCTTGGAGAGGAAGGTTTCTGGGAGTCTCTTCCTTCCTGAGGCCTGGGTTGGAATCGGGTTGGGAAGACATAGGCGCTGGCTCCTCCTGGGAAACGGCCTTTCCCACACTCTTAACAAGAGTTAAGGTGAGAGGTGCCATTGGTGGACAGGGCCAAGCCTCCCGCCATTGATTGGCTCACAGATGAGCACATGACCCAAGCTGGCCAATCAGACCTTCCTGACGAAGGGTGGCAGGGCATGGGAGAGGGCAGAGGAGAGGTGGTGAGGTCAGGGAGCTGCGGGGTAGAAAAGCAGAGAGGAAAAGGGAACGGAGGCCTGTTCCTGCCTGATTCAGAGAGCCAGAGGGGCCGGGTCCGAACCTCACCTTGGCAGGAGCTAGCCATGTGAGTCACTGCCATCCGCCAAGCCTCAGTTTCTGCATCTGCAAAATGGAGCCAGGAATCCCTGCTCAGCTGCCTTGCTTCCCAATGGCAGTGAGCAGCATTGGAGGTGATGAGAGCAAAAGGGCTTTGCAACTGTAAAGTGCTGGTACTTGCATGAGATCTTATCATTATTCATTGTTAAAGGTAACAATGGTGACGATGATAACAGTTGCCACTGTCAAGCCACATGAATGTCCTCCGGAAGCCAGACATCTTTTTAATTCTGCATTTCCTTTTCTTAATCATCTGTGAGAGATTCGGGACAGACAGTCGCGTATATTACACCCGAGCCTAATTTTTCATACGTCACGTCACACTCCGGGTTGGGCACGTGATGGACAGTATATATCCCATTATTCTTGCAAAGTAATTACTGTCACTGCTCAGTGTCAGCTGCATTAGGTTCCAGAAGGTCTTGTGCTGTAATATTCTACCAGAAAGCCATGTCTGCTTTGAATGAAGGGAACCTCCTTTAATGTTCAGAGCAGCGCCATAGCGTTGTGGCAGGAAATGATTACCTCCTTTCACCCTGTCCCACTGGTGAATGATTTCACCTGAGTCTACTCTCCTCTATAGTCACGCCTCCCCACAGCTGTCAAGTCATCTTTCCAAAACACAGATTGGATGGAGCTTCTCCTGGTTTCAGATCCTTCAGGGCCTCCACACGAACCTGATGGTGTGGCTACAGGACCCTCCACATTTGGGCCAGAACCTTACTGCCCATCACTTCCACTCTACACAGGGTTCAGACACGCAGCATTCATTAGCCTCGGACACGCAGGCCTCTGAGCCTTTGCACACAGGGATCCATCCACCTGGAATGATACCGCTTCCACCTTCTCTGCCTGGGGAATTTCTCCTGACCCTCCACGACCCAGCATAAGATGCCAGCTGCCCTAGGTACGTATCCAGAAGAATCGAAAGCAGGGACACAAACAGATACTTGTACACACATGTTCAGAGCAGCATTGCTCACAGTCGCCAAAAGGTGGAAACAACCCAAGGGTCCATTAACAGCTGAATAGGTAAACAAAATGTGTTCTGTCCATACAGTGGAATATTATTTATCCGTGACAAAGAATGAAATTTTGACATATGCTGCAACATGGATGGACCTCATAAACAGTATGCTTAATGAAATAAGCCAGACATGGGACAAATATGATATGATTCTACTCAGAAGAGGTACCTAGAATAGGCAAATTCACAGAGACAGAAAGTAAAATAGAGGTTTCCAGGGGCTGGGGGAGGCGAGTCAGTGTTTAATGGCCACAGGGTTTTTGCCGGAGAGGATGAAAAATTTGGGGTAAAGATAGTATAGATACAACACACTGTGAGTATGTTTAGTGTCACTGAATGGTACACTTACCCATGGTTAAAATGATAAATATTATGCTATGAATATTTCATCATAATTTTTTTTAACTCTAAAAAAGAAATGCCAATTGCTCTGAGACAGCTCCTTTAATTTCCCAGCTATGATCGGTTCTTCCCTTCTCTGCTGTACTTTCAGAATCTTTCTGTGGTACTTGCTTGCTGAACTGTACTTTATTTATTTTTTTATTTTTAATTTTTTGGCTGCACCACACAGCTTGTGGGATCTTAGTTCCCTGACCAGGGATGAAACTCGTGCCCCCCTGCAGTGGAAGTGTGGAGTCCTAACCACTGGACCTCCAGGGAAGTCCCTGAACTGTACTTTAAATGGGAAGGGGTGTCCATTTATGTGTCTGTCCCCTGCCAGATGTGGAGCACCTGGAGGGCAGGTCACAGAATAGGCTCTCAGGAAATGTTTATTAGGTGGAAAATATAAAAACACTGTGTCTGGACTGAATTTTATCCCCCCCAGATTCATATGTTGAAGCCTTAACCTCCAATGTGACTGTATTTGGAGACGGGTCCTTTACGGAAGTAATTAAGGTTAAAGGAGGTCATAAGGATGGGGCCCTGATCCAATAGGGTCAGCGTCCTTGAAGGAATAGGAAGAGACCCCAGAGCTTTGTCTCTCTCCAACATGTGAGGACACAGTGAGAAGGTAGCTGTTCACAAGCCAGGAAGAGGGCCCCCCCGACGACCTGAATTTTCCTGCGCCTTGATCTTGGACTGCCCAGACTCCAGAACTGTGAGAAATAGATGTCTGTTATTTAAGCCCCCGAGTCTTTGGTATTTTGTGACGGTGGCCCAAGCTGATGGGTGTGGCAAACAGACAAGAATGGACGTAATGCTCACTGACACAGGACCATCAAGCCATTTGATGACCGGTAATATCAGTGTGGAGCCTGTGTGAGCAGGTGGCAGTGAAGGGAGCTGAAGAAGGGCAAAGGGTTCTAGGGGGCTTCTCCATTTCTCCAGAATTCAGGTATAATAGGGTGTCATGGCGTGAGAAGCTCTTTCTGAGATCTAATCTAAAGCCACCCCTCCTCACCCTCCTCTTCTCTCCCCAAATAGAACTTTAGCCTTTCCAGAAAAGAGTCCGTTGAAAAGGTCCAAGACTCAACCTCAGATCTGCCCCGAACCAGGCCTGAAGCACTGGTCTCCCCTCCCCAGGATCCTTGTGCCCTTAACCGTTGTCCTCTCCAGGTCAAGTCTGTTCAGCAGGCAGGGTTGGAAAAGACCAGGAACCATGTCCGCTTCCTCCACCTGCCCCGCTTCCTGATCTCCGAACTCCAACCTGACCCAAGGACCACCACGTCCCCTTCAAATTCCACGCTGCCATATCATGTTAATACTGCCAGCTCTGGGGGGTGGCAGCATAGCAGTGCTTGCATGACCGATAACCTCCGTAGCTACAGTTTAGGTTTTGAAAATGATAAATACATGTGGAAGCTGGGCTAACCCCAAAGTGCTGGGTATTGCTTTAAGTGCAGCTGGCCTTGTGGGACTCAGAAATCAGAAAGGAATGTTTTCCGCTCTGCGGAGGGAAACACTCTTACCCGACGGCCTAGCTTGACAACTTGATGGTTGCTCTTCTCAGCCCAGCCTAGATAATTGCATAATTAATTGCAGGCAGGTAACTCACCCAGAGAAGGTGGTTATTAGGAGCCGGGAGCCCGACGCCCACCCCCATGGAAAGTGGCCAGGCTCGCCTCCGCGCCAGGTCCTGGGTGGGGGAGCGCCTGCCCGTGTATGGGGCTGCTGCGCTCCGTCTGATCCAAGGAGCAGCTTGGCCCCAGAACCCGGCAGCCCTGCCGCTGCATGTTGGCTCGGTCGGGTCAAGTTAGAGGCCGTTTCTGGAACCGAGGCCCGGCCAGGGTGGTTGAGGTGAAGCAGTCTCCCCTCCTTGAGGTTGGGAAGAGTCAGGGGGTTCCCTAGGGGCTTTGTCCATTGCCCCTGGGAGTTTTCTGAGACGCTCTGGAAAGCCGACCTCCACTTTCTTCCCCCTGCACCACGCCCACACCATGATCCACATAGCCGTGCATTCACCCGGGAGTCTGATGCCTCCGCGCCCAGACTGGCTCCCTGAGTCCCAGCCAAGTCACGATGCTGAGGAAGCACTGCAGCCCCACCCTTCAGGCTCTCAGCCTTCGGGGAGCCTGACCATCGCTCAGAGGGCTGTCACCTGGCGCGTGTGCCCTGGCACCGCTGGACCAAGTGCTTTGGTGCTGGGGTCAGGGAAGTGGTCCCCAGACAGACTCGATTCTTTAAATTAGCCCCCATCCCCACCATTCTTGGCCTCTGCTGCCTCATCTGCCACTCACACGTTTCCAAAGGCCTCTCCCCACTCTGCTGTTCCATGGCCTGGGCAGACACAGCTGCCAGTGCTGGAGGGGCAGGGGTGGTGCAGGGGTAAAGGGGGTCAGCCTGGAGTCGTTGTCAAGGGGCCGGCAGAATAACTACATCACGTCATTGCCCTGCAGACCTCCATTCTCCCTCCCTCTTACTTTCTCTCTCCCTCTGCAGAATATCTGGGAACAAAGCACATGGTCTCTGTATATGGTCAGCTTGTGACCATTTGCCCATGAGTCTGGGGTAACCATAGCGTGCAGTGCAGAAGCCCAAGATGTAGGGAAGCCTGAAGACCCCTTCCAGCACCTTTCCCTCCACACAGGCCCCTCCATGCACCTGGAACCCTAGCTTTGGGCAAGACTATTAAGGAGAGGGACAGTCAGGGGTGGGAGGTAGGGAGAGAGGTGGGTGCCCCTTGTGGAACTGAGAAAATGGGGGGCACCTGGAGGGTAGGACCCAAAAGCTGTTGAAATGTCACAGAGCAGAGGTGGCCATCTAACACCCCTGCTTGCAGACCTCTTGGGGAAGTGGCCAAGTTCCAACATCCTCAGTGGGACACCTAAGTAGTTACTGGAGCCAACCAGTTGCCGTGCTTGGCAACACCAAGCAACAGCTCTGACCTTGACATTGCATTACTGCCTGAGACCCTCACTCGCAGCACCTTGCCCTACCTTCTGCACATTTAAGGGTAAATGATTCCAGTTGGCCTGTGGAGTGGCCAGTGATACGGGATCATTCCTAAGAGGCGAAAGCCAATTCTGCATTTCTTTTTTTTTTTCAATAAATCATTCCTTCATTTATTTAGTAATTATTGAACTAAGCATTGTGCTAAGCTCTCGTATAAACACAAAATGCAGCCAGAAAAAGTTAAAAGCAGAGACTCCAATATTTGTACACCAAACGTTCATAGCAGTGTCCACAATAGCCAAAAGGTAGAAACAACCCAAATGTCCATCGATGAACGAATAGACAAACAAAATGCAGTGTATCCGTACAACGGAACATTATTCCTGCTAATCCATGCTACCGCATGGATGAAACTTAAACATTAGACTAAGTGAAATAAGGCAGACAAAAAAGACCAGATGCTGTATGATTCCATACGAGATACCTGGAACAGGCAAATTCGTAGAAACAGAAAGCAGAATCGATTTTTATTCTGCACTTCTTGCGGTCGACATCAGGTAGATCCCAGGAATCGTCTTCAGATTGCCAAGAAAGCGCTCTCCCCCGCATCCTTTCCTCTCTGACTAGCATGCTGCTGTGCACACAACAGATGCTTACTGCCTGCTCTAGACCGCAGAGCCTGCCTGCCCCAGCATGAAGAGTGTGGGTTTGCACAAAAGAGCTATTTCCACATTGTCTCCCTAGATTAGCAAATTTCCTGGTTAAAATCACTTCTCCCGAGCCTTTACTGTGAGGAACGAACAGAGCCCTTCCAGCAGCGTTGCCCTGGAAATGTGAGCACATCTGCCCCAAAACCCAGGTCGCAGCAGAGAAAGCTTTTGTCATCCCTGGACTGCCTGCTAGTGGCACTGAGGTCACAGGAGAACGCCCTCTGTCCTGTGCTGCTGGTGACTTACTGCTGGTAATATTCGTGTTTTCGAAATCCATTCCAGCAAAATTAATCCAATCGGGATTTAGGAGCATTTTCCACATTCCAGACTTCTTAGGCTCCATGGGGGAAAAAAGGGCTATATTTTTTTTCTTTCTGTGCCATAAAAATTTGGCAGAACGTACTAACCTAGGGTAACATGAGAAAGCTTATTTGGTCGGTCTGTGGCTTTTCTGCCAACCTTTCTGTTTATTATACGACAGGAGACGGATGCAGCTGGAGGTAAGGCCGGCTTGGTGGGTGAGCACCCTGGGTCCTCAGTGCTACCAGAGTGTCTAGGGAGAGGCGGGTTGGGCGTGACGGGAGACAGGCAGGCGGAGCTCAGAGATGGAAGCCATCTAGTGTTCAGTCTGTTTGTAATAGCGGTTGGAAAAGAAAAGTCAAAGACATCCCCAGCTGGACCAGGATGACTTCCTCTAGAGAAATATCACTAGCTCGGCATACGTCACCTCCACACAACACCGGGAGGTCTTTATCATGATTACCATTTTGCGGAGGACAAAACTGAGCCTCAGAAGTTGAGGGACTCACCCAGACCAACACTCGATCAAGCCGCTTCTTCCGCTGGGGCCCTCCGACGCCCTTCCCATAGAAAGGAGAGGCTACCTTCCATCTTGATAAACTTTGGAGCCAATCTGTCCTCCCTGCAAACAACATTCCTTTCAATTTGATGAACATCGATTGTTTATTATGTGCCAATCCTTGTATCCAAATACACCTGAAATTAAAACAACAGCACAGTCATAACCAAGCCAGCAGGCATGGACACAGGGTCCAGGACAAGCTCCTCCGTGGCACATGTACCCTGAATCAGCTTAGCTGGTGAGGCTGCTCCAGGAATCCAAAGGGGGCAGGTCTGGCATTAAATCACTGGAAAAGGAGTCCTTTCCTCACTTCTCTCTGTAGGACTAAACCCAATGTCCAGTGCTTTTCTCCAACTCATTTCAAGATCCTTCTAAGGGTTTTCTTCAACTGTATCAGTTTTCTCATCTGAAAAATGGGCCTACTAATTACTACCTGGCAGGGCTTTTGGTGGAAGAAAGCAAGATTGTGGATGTAAAACACAGGGCGCAGAGCCTGGCCTGGAGGAGAAGCTCAGCAAATACCTGTTCCTGGGGACTTACTTTCATGGGCTCTTGGTAAACATCACTTCACTCTTCATCCTTTTTTTTTTTTTTTTAAGCAAATTTTTACTGCACATCTTCTGTATCACAGGTATGAAGCAAGGCCCAGAGATATAGTGAACAAGACACAGTGACCAGCAGAGAATGTGGAGAAAGGTGGGCAGGGGGGTGGTCTTTTAGGTCCTGAAGAAGTCGTGTCTTTAATTGTCTCTTCCAAACATGCTGGACTAAGTTTTGTTTTCAGCACTTTTTTTTTAACATCTTTATTGGAGTATAATTGCTTTACAGTGGCGTATTCGTTTCTGCTTTATAACAAAGTGAATCAGCTATACCTATACATATATTCCCATATCTCAGCACTTTTATTTTATTAGTTTTCTCTCTATGCAGCAAGATGTTTAAGACAAACTCATTTCATTTTCAAAAATATTTAGAGAAATAGAGTCTCAAAGAAAGAGGCAATGAATTAGTCATAATTTAACTTAACTAACTTTGCTAATAAAAGTACCATATGGGGACTTCCCTAGTGGCGTAGTGGTTGGGAGTCTGCCTGCTGATGCAGGGGACGCAGGTTCGTGCCCCGGTCCAGGAGGATCCCACGTGCCGTGGAGCGTCTGGGCCCGTGGGCCATGGCCGCTGAGCCTGCGCGTCCGGAGCCTGTGCTCCGCAACGGGAGAGGCCACAACAGTGAGAGGCCCACGTACTGCAAAAAAAAAAAAAAAGTACCGTATGCTTTTAGAATCCTAAGAACCAACATATCCCTTTTTACTTTGGCTACTGGGAAGCTCAAATCTAAATGTGATATCCAATTGAATAATACCCTGACATTTAAAATTTAATTTTACCTTCCACTTTGTTTCTGATCTCCATTTTCTTACTCCATTCTGTGATAAAGCATGGTTTTTACAGGAAGTCATCTCATATTCTTTTTTTTTAATGAGGCATAAATTATAAATAGTTTTATAAAAAATGAAGAGAGTGTTATAACAGAAATCACCTGACACAATAACCAAAATGTGGAAACAACCCAAGCATCCATCAGTAGATAAATGGGTAAACAAAATGTGGTCTATGCTGCAATGGAATATTATTCAGCCTTCAAAAAGGAAGGAAGTTCTGACTCGTGCTACTCCACAAATGAACTTTGAGGACATTATGTTGAGTGAAATAAGTCAGTCACAAAAAGACAAATACTGTGTGATTCCACTTTTCTGAAGGACATGGAAGAGTCAAATTCATAGAGACAGAAGGTAGGATGGTGGGTGCCAGGGGCTGGGGGAGGGGAGATGCAGAGTTGGTGTTTGATGAGGACAGAGTTTCAGTTTCGCAAGATGAACAAGTTCTGGAGATGGACAGTGGTGAAGGTTGTACAACAATGTGAATGTACTTAATGCCACTGAATGGTACACTTAAGAAGGATTAAAATGGTAAATTTTATATTATGTGTATTTTACCACCAAAAAAATAAAAAAACAGCTTAAAAATAAGAAACCACCTGAAAATGAACACTATAAAATTTTGTCCTATAGAAAATGTCCTAGACCAATTTCTGCTAGTTTTTTCTTCGGAGGAGGATAATACAATAGCTTCCACATAGATGTATCCATCCTTCTACCAAAGCTGATTTGCTCTAGGCCTCTCCAAGGAGGTATCCGTGGTACAAATGCTGACTTGCCACCCGCGCAGCTAATACAGTCCGGCTGTAATTTGATGCAACCCCCTGTCCCCAGAGCAGGTGGCGGTCTGTTAGGCAGCAGGACACAGGCCATGCCTAGAGCAACAGAGCGACGCTGCGTCCCCCTCCCCCCAATCCCCGTCCCCCGCCGGCCAGCCCACAGGCCTCGTCAGGAAGGAACACGGTAAATGTGGCCTTTCAGCAGCAGCCGCGACTGTCATCACCGTTTTATTTTATCTCTGGCCTCCGGGGATTCACACTGCTTCCCGGTTATTAGTCCTATTATATCATCATCCACAATTTTGCTTGTCAACCAGTTGGGGGAGGGGGGTATACCATTATAACACGGGAGCACTGAGCAAAGAGAAAGAAGCTGTCTCTCTCTGGGAAAAGAGGAAGCCAGGCGGGGGTGACCGTATGCCTGGTGCTTCAACGGTGGCTGGTGACAGATGGGGGCCCAGGGAAAGGCTATCATCTTCGGGAGCCCTCGAGGCCAGTTCTACTAGAGGTGGACAGAGGCCAGGCCACCTTGTTGGCTGGTGCCCTTGGAGGCCTGGCAGTGCTTGTGCCTGACTTGGGTCTTGCTGCCATCTTTTTTTTTTTTTTTCATTTTATTTACTTATTTTATTTTTTATTTTTGGCCACACTGCGTGGCATGTGGGATCTTAGTTCCCCGACCAGGGAACGAACCTGCGACCCCTGCTGTGGGAGCTCAGAGTCTTAACCACTGGACGGCCAGGGAAGTCCCAGGTCTTGCTGCCATCTGAGCCAAAGGTGACCTAGGCCAGGAGGAGGCGCGGCAGGGACACGGTTTCCTTGGCAACCGACTCTAACAATAGCCAAACTGCAGTGGAGAAGAGCTCAGACTGTGGAGCTGATGGCCTGGCTGTGAGTCCTGGCTCTGCCACTGACAAGCAGTGTGATGTGGGCAAGTTGCTAAACCTCTCTGAGGCTGATATGGGGACCATGATGCTACCTGTGAAAGCTCCTAGAGCGGTCCCCGACACCCGGTCCCCTTCCCCCACCCTCCGCCCCATCAACACACGGTGAGAAACACGGTCCTGTTGGTTTTGGTAACAAGACCCCAGACGCCACCCGCATCCTGTGTGCTCAGGGTGTCCCCGCACTTCCTGCTGTCCGTGGAGAGCGCAGCCTGTAAGGCACAGTGATCACCGCCCCCTTCTCAGAACTGCTCTGCGTCCTGCAGAGTCAGAACGGCTAATTGTAAGGACTTGACCTGGATAGTTTGCAGCTATATCCTGAGGGGGAGAGACAGAAAGCCTCAGAGCTCGTCAGAACCCGGGAGGCGGTGGGAAACTGAATATCCAATTGCTTCACGAGCTGTGTCACGACAGCCTCCTTGGCGGTCACGGAAGAGAATGAGAAGTGGTCTTGTAGCAGCTCCTCACAAGCCCCCCACGATCCCATGGCCCAGGCGGACCATGAGACTGAGACTCAGACCGGCTGTGTGTCAAGCCTTGCCCGTGAGACCTCTGCTGGGTACACACAGGGGCCAGAACATAGCTGTTTCCCTACAAGAATATAAGCAAAATATCGCTAATAAAATATTTGATTGGGCTCATAGAAGACCTTTTTTCAACCACAATAATTTCTTTTTTTTTTTTTGCGGTACGTGGGCCTCTCACTGTCGCGGCCTCTCCCGTTGCAGAGCACAGGGTCTGGACGCGCAGGCTCAGCGGCCATGGCTCACGGGCCCAGCCGCTCCGCGGCACGTGGGATCCTCCCGGACCGGGGCACGAACCCGCATCCCCTGCATCGGCAGGCGGACTCTCAACCACTGCGCCACCAGGGAAGCCCAACCACAATAATTTCTTAAAAAGGTGGGTCTGCAGTTTGTTGGACCTCAGTTGGTTGTTTTTTTTAAGGTGAGGTTTACCATATATACAATGAAGTGCATAGATCTTAAGTTTACAGCTTGAAGAACATTTATATTTGTATACACCCGCGTAATCACCACCCAGACATAGAATATTCCCAGTACCCAGAAAACTCCCGCATGACCCTTCCCTGTCAGTGCTCAGCCCACCAGAGGTAACCACTATTTTGACCCCCTGTCATAATTTTGCTTACCCTTGAGCTTCATATAAAGGGAACACTCTTCTGTGTCTGGCTTTTGTTTTTTTTTTTTTTTAATATTTTAAACAAATACATTTAATGATTGTATACATACATACAAAAACATACATACATAAAAATTCATTTAAGATTTATTATAGACCTAAGTGGAAAAGGTATAACTATGAAACTTTTGGAAGAAAACGTAGAAGAAAATCTTCTTAAACTTGAATTATGCAAAAAGTTCTTAGATATGATGCCAAAAGCATATTACAATTAGAAAAAAAAATCTTCCTCATCCCAATAAATAAAATTATTGAATATGCCTATTCTTTCTATCATGCTTAAAAAAGTTACTTAGACGTTGCCTCTAAGATAGTGATTAAGCTATGCATCTCCACTCCCTTCACTTCTATTCAACATTTTGTGGAATTCCTTGCCATTGCAATAAGACAAAAACACACATAAAGTGTATATAGATTGGAAAGAAGAATATGTTTTAATTCACAGGTCATATAATTATGGGTAAAGGAAAAATCCAGAAAGGCTTCAAGAAGACTCCATCAACTAATATTTTAAATTGGCATCATCACAGGATACAAGGCCAATTTACCAAAATTAATTAAATCTATAAATAAGCCATAGATGCTTGGAATATGAAGTTCTAAAAATAATAATGTTTAAATTTAAGAATAAATTGAACAAGATACGTTTAAGAGCTGAATACTAGAACGACAACATTCAGGTTGAAATTACAGAGGATCCAAATAAATAGAGATACGTAATTTTCAAAGAACAGAAAACTCAATATGACTAAGATACCAATTTTTTACACTTGATCTGTTGATTCAACATATTCCCAATCAAATTCCACCAGGGACATGTAGAAATAGATAACTGACTCAAAAAATATTTATGAAAATGTAAGTGACCTATAATAGCTGAAACAACATTGATAAAGAAGAAAAAGGTGTAAGATTTCACTATCTGATTTCAAGGCTTACTTCAAGAACATATAAAAATCAATGAAATAATAAGAGTTCAAAATCAAATCATGCATATATGATAGATTGACTTTGACAAAGTTACTGATGTAATGCAGTGGGGAATAAAAGTCTTTTCAACAAATGACTCTGAAACAACTGTAGTTTTTGTTTTTGTTTTTTGTTTTTTTTCGGTACGCGGGCCTCTCACCGCTGTGGCCTCTCCCGTCACGGAGCACAGGCTCCGGACGCGCAGGCTCAGCGGCCATGGCTCACGGGCCCAGCCGCTCCGCGGCATGTGGGATCTTCCTGGACAGGGACACGAAGCCGTGTCCCATGCATCGGCAGGCGGACTCTCAACCGCTGCGCCACCAGGGAAGCCCAACTATAGTTTTTAACAGAGAGAAATACCTTGATCCTTAACAGAGGCTATGCACAGAAATTAACTAAATCTTGATAAAATGTCTACATGTAATGGCTGAAACTCTAAAATACCTAGGAGAATATCTTGGTAAACTTGGGGTGGGCATAAGTTCCTTTGATGGAATACAAAAAAGATGAACAACAATAGAAAAGAAATAATTAACACATTAGACTTTTGGTCATTGAAAGGGATCATTAATAAGATGAAAATGCAAGTCCTGGAGAACACTATAACAACAATTATAAAAAATAGAATACAGCAGATTACATATGTTCACATTAAAATGGAGAATAAGACTGATATTTTTATGAAAGTCACCATCTGTCATTTCCTCAGAATAAATATAATTATGATAAACATTGCCTGCCTTTTTGCAACAGTAGCAGTAGCGTAATACAGATCACTTTCTACTTTTTAATTCTTCTGGGTTTATTTTTACTACCTGTTGTAACAGAGGGGATAGAATTGTGGAATCCAAGCTCTGGAGTCTTATTGGTGAGAGTCAAGCAGGACAAAGGATTTTAAAATTAGACGTAAATACACTACCGTGTGCAAAATAGCTAGCTAGTGGGCACCTGCTGTATAGCACAGGGAGCTCAGCTCCGTGCTCCGCGATGACCTAGATGGGTGGGATGGGGGGAAGGGAAGTCCAAGAGGGAGAGGAGATATGTATACATATAGCTGATCCACTGCATCGTACAGCAGAAACTAACACAACACTGTAAAGCAACTACACTACAATAAAAAACATTAGCACTGTGAAAATGGAAAGCAGAAAAGTTTTTGTTTATTTTAAAAAATGAATACAGGACATGTGCTTTTTAATTTTTTTTTACTATAGAATAACATTTATTTTATTTTATTTTGCCATAAAAAATTCAGAAAAAATTTATATTGGAGTATAGTTGATTTACAATGTTGTGTTAGTTTCAGGTGTACAGCAAAGTGATTTAGTTATACATGCACATATATCTATTCTTTTTGGATATTCTATTTCCCATATAGGTTATTAAAAAGTATTTTTTTAACATCTGTATCGGAGTATAATTGCTTTACAATGCTGTGTTAGTTTCTGCTGTATAACAAAGTGAATCAGCTATACATATACATACATCCACATATCTCCTCCCTCTTGCGTCTCCCTCCCACCCTCCCTATCCCACCCCTCTAGATGGTCACAAAGCACCGAGCTGATCTCCCTGTGTTATGCGACTGCTTCCCACTAGCTATCTGTTTTACATTCAGTAGTGTATATATGTCCATGCCACTCTCTCACTTCGTCCCAGCTTACCCTTCCCCCTCCCCCTGTCCTCAAGTCCATTCTCTGCGTCTGCATTTTTATTCCTGTCCTGTGTCTGGCTTCTTTTATTCAATATTATTTCTGTGAGATTCATCCATATTACTGGTATATCATGGATTCATCTTTTTTGTCGTTGTGTAGTATTCCATTGTATGAATAAACTACAATTTCTTGATCATCTAGCAGCTATGTGCTTCCCTGTCCATGCCTTTGGGTGGACACATGCACTCATTTCTGTTGGGAATAAATTTAGGAGGGGGATTGTTGGTTCGTGGTGTGGGCCAAAGTGGTTGTACCAGTTCTCAGCTCTGTACAAGAGTTCACTTATTCTACATCCTTACACACACTGCTATTGTGGTCATTTTCGTTTTAGTCATTCTAGTTGGCTATATCATTTTGAGTACTTTCTTAACTTCAATGAGTTGCAGCTCATTGTGGTTTTAACTTGAATTTTTTTTTTTAATACTTTCCGGTAATTTGGATATTCTCTTTTGTGAGCTGCCTCTTCAAGTCTTTTGTTCATTTTTAATGCAGTTACTTGTCTTTTTTAATTGATTTGTAACGTTTCCTTATATATTCTGGACATGAGTCCTTTATTGGATATAGGTAATGTGAACATCTTCTCCCAGTCTGGAGCTTATATTTTTACTCACTCATTAGTTTCTTTTGGTAAACAGAAGTTCTTAATATTGGTAAAGTCCAATTTATCGACCTGTTCTTTTACAGTTAATGGCTTTTATGTCCTGTTTAAGAAATCTTTGCTTATCTGAAAATCGTGAAGATATTCTTCTGGAAGCTTTATTGTTTTACCTTTCTCATTAGGAATATAGTTCATCTTGCATTGATATTTGTGCATGCTATGAGGTAGGGGTCAAGATTCGCTTTTTTTCCAAATGAATATCCAATTCAGCATCATTGACTGATGAGAGCATCTTTTCCTCCATTGTCTTGCTAAGTGCTTTATTGTAAATTAAGTGGCCATATATGTGTGGGTCTATTTCTATTCCATTGGTATGTCTATTCTAATAGCAATATCACAATGTTTAATTGCCATTGTTTACTTATGTTTGCTCTATAACGGGTCTCAATATTTACTAGAGTAAGTCTCCCAACTTTGTTTTTCCTCTTCAAAATTTTCCTGGCTTTCTACATTCTTTGAAATTTCATTTAAATCAGATTGTCATGATCCATTACAAAACCACTGCTGGAATTTTGATTGAGGTTACATTGAATCTATAAATCTATTTGGAAGACTTAACACTATAACAATATTGAACTTTCCAATTCATGAACATGGAATATTGCTCTATTTATTTAGATCTTCTTTAATCTCTCTTTAAAATGTTCCATAGTTTTCAGTGTAGGTCTTACACATCTTTCAAAAGATTTATTCCTAATTATTTTATGTTTTTATGCTAGTATAAATTGTTTTAAATTTCATTTTCTAGTTGTTTGTTGCTAGTATATAGAAATAAACTTAATTTCATATACTGACATTTTATCCAGTGATCTTGCTAAATTCATTTATTAATTCTAATAGTTGTACATTCTTTTGGATTTTCTATGTACCTAATTATGTCATCTGAAAATAAAAACAGTTATACTTTCGTCCTTTCCAATCTTTATTTCTTTTTCTTGCTTTATTGCACTGGCTTGGATTTCCAGTACCATACTCAACAGAAGTGGTGATAGTGGACAAGAGGAAAGTGCTTAAGAGTTTTATTTACATTAACAGTAGGGTCTTAAATATACAGCCTTTATTAGATTAAGAAAGTTTTTAAAAATTATTAATCGATGGACAGTTTTTATCATGAATAAGTGTTGAATTTTATCAAATATTTTTCTGCGTCAGTGGGCATGATTGTATGTTGTCTCTCCTTATTCTGTCACTATGGCAAATGGCATTGATTGATTTTCAAATGTTAAACCAACCTTACATTTCTGGAATAAACTCTACTTGTCATGAAGTATTCACCTTTTAATAGATCTCTGAATTTGCTTTACTAATGTGTTGTTTAGGATTTTTCATCTGTGTTCATGAGAGATATAAGCCTGTACATTTCTTTTATTGTAATATCCTTGTCAAGTTTTAATATCAGGGTTTTGCTGGCCTCATAAAATGAGTTGGGAGGTGTTCCCTTTTCTGTTCACTATAAGATTTTGTGTACGATTAGTATTATTTCTTCCTTAAATGTTTGGAAAATTAATAGTGAAACCACCTGAGTCTACAGTTTTCTTTGGGAGAGGTTTTAAATTATAGACTTTGTTGTTTTTAACAGTATAGGATTCTTTGGATTTTCTATTTTTTCTTGTATTAGTTTTGCTAAATCGTGATTTTTTAAAGAATGTGTCCTTTTCATCCAGGTTGTCACTTTTATTGGCATAATATCCTGTTATTACATTTAACATGTCATTGGGATCTGCAGTGATAGCCCCTTCTAATTTCTGTTATTGGGATTAAAAAAAAGGGGGTGTTATTTTTTTTCCTATTTTTTCCTGATCTGTCTTGATGGAATTGTCAAATTGTATACATCTTTTCAAACACCTAACTTGGCTTTGTTAATTTTTTCTATTGCATTTTTGTTCTCTAGTTAATTGATTCCTACTCTTATCTTGTTTACAGTCTTCCTTCCACTTTCCTTGTATTTAACTTACTAATTTTTTTCTAGTTTCATGAGACAGAAGCTTAGATCATTCTTTTTCAACCTTCTTAATTTATAATTGATGCATTTAAAACTAAACATTTCCACTCGGGTGTTTCTTTAGCTGCTTCCCACAAGTTTCAATGTGTTTGTTTTCATTATCATTCGGTTAAAAGTTAAAAGTATTTTCTAATTTCCATTGTGATTTCTTTCCTGACCCATGAGTTATTCAGAAATGTGTTGTTTAACTTCCAAACACTTGGGAATTCTCCAATTATCTTTCTGTTATTAATTTCTTGTTTAATTGCACTGCGGTCACAGAACACACTCTGTGTGTGATTTCAGCTCTTTGAAATCTGTTAAGACTTGCTCTAGGGCCCAACATATGGTCTATTTTGGTAAATGTTCCATGGCTGCATTTATTCCTTCCCCACCCCAGTGCCATTAATATTATGTCTTTTAGCATTTAATAATTGATTATTACCTTAAATAGTTAATGTGTTTGTATCTTTACCGTTTCTAGTGTTCCTCATTCCTTCCTGAAGTTCGGTGCTCCATCCTGGGGTCCCTTTCCTTCAGCCTGAGGAACTTCCTGTGGAGGTTCTTGTAGTGCCGATTTGCCGGTAAATACTTCTCTTAGCTGTTGTTTGAAGGTATTTTTGTTTGGCCTGCACCTCTGAGGAGTATCTTTCTTCAAAGAGGTTGGCAGGTTTGGGGGTTCTTTTTCTTTCAGCAATTTAAAGATGTTAATCCGTCGTCTCCTGGATTCCAAAAATGTGAAATGCTTCACGAACCTGCATGTCACCCTTGGGGGCCATGCCATCTTCCACGAGTCAGTCTACAATTAGTGTCGGCGCTGCCAATATCAGCACATAACAGAGTTTTTCAAACATTTATACTTGTCCTTAAAAAAAAAAACTTTCCTTCCAGCTTCTCTGCTGGTTCCCTCCTCTCACTGAGGAAGCCGACAGTCTCCCACACCCTCTCGGTGTGTTCTTTTTTTGGGGCGGGGGGTGTCCAAAAGCACCTTTATAAATAATACCCTCTTCCTTCACTCAGGTTCTGAGGAAGCTAAGAAGAAAAACAAGGAGTGGCCGTTGCAGAGCTAAATATCCCTTTTATTTTGGACACAGGATCCCAAGTCGAGGGCGGAGGTATTTAGAACAGGGACAGTAGCTCCCATTGTATGAGGGCCGCCGTATGCCCCAAACCACAAGGGACACACCCGACACATTTTCCCAGCCCACTCAGAGGCCCATCCTCTGAAGCAAGTGCTGATGATTCCACCAAATAGACAGGAGACCAAAGTTCTAAGGATGAAGCCAACTTCCCACCAGTCTTGTAAGCAGGATTCAAATCCTTGCTAGTCACAACTGAATAAGGCTTTAAACGTGGGATGGGGTCTCCGTTTCCAGCAGAGTGCCTCACATGGCAGATTTATTAAACAGAGTGGAATATGTTACACACTTCTGTATATGAAATAATGGCATCAAGCCACCCTCTCCCTTGTTCACAATACTCTGGCTACATTGGCCTTTTCCGTTCCCCAAACACTCCAAACTCTTTCCCACCTGGGAGTCCTGCATGCTGTTCCCTTGGTTAATATGCTTGTCCCGGCCCCCTTCACCTGGCGAAGTCCCACTCCTGCGGGTCTTCATTTAAATGTTCCTTCTAAAGTTGTCTGTTTGGGGAATTCCCTGGCTTTCCAGTGGTTAGGACTCAGTGCTTTCACTGCTAGGGCCCAGGTTCCATCCTCGGTCGGGGAACTAGGGTCCCGCGTGCCGCGCAGGTGGCCAAAAAAAGAAAAAGAAACGAACAAAAAAAGCTGTCCATTTTAATCCCTCCCCCGATTTAAATCAGGTCCCCTTTATAACCTTTTATCACCTCCTTTCAGTTTTTTCTTTCTAGAACTTGCCACAGTGTGTAATCGTATGAGTCTTGTCATATACATAATTTTGCCCTTGACAGATGTCGCCTCCTTTAGACTGGAAGCTCCTCGAAGGCAGGGGCCCATCTCCTTGGCCGCTGGCCATCCTCCCAGCCTGCAGCCCCGCACTGGGCACGGGTGTTTGTCTCCATCCTTCTCCTCCTCCGTCCTCTTCGCAACTTTCCTCTTTCCACTGCCGCTTGTGTCCCTCCTTCTCTTGGTCCTGTTTCTAGTGGAGACAAGCCAGCGAGTTTTCTGGGAGCCGCACAGGTGAGCGGAGGTGATCCCTGGCGTGACTGTACTGGCTGGAGCACCGCAGGGCGGCGGGCGGCTTGTTGGCATGTTTACCTGAGTCATCGTTGGCAAAGGTTGCCGGCTCCAGGATGGAACATGTGTGTGAGGAACGCCTTTTCTGTGGGACGCCCGCCCCTCTTTAGACAAGGGCGGGCGTGGTCGCCAGGCAAAGAAGTCTTGAGGTTACCAGGGATGAGGAATTTATGCGCCAAATAAGGAATAAGTTTCATTTTCAAGAAGCTGGGGCAAAAACCCCGTTCAGGTTAGAATACCTCAGCCACCTTTGGCCCTGTTTTATTTGTATGAAGCCATGTCGTCACAACTGGATTCGGCTCCCTCAGAGCAAGGATTCTGTTACCTTTTTCTTTTGTCCCCCACAAACCCCCAGCCCAGTGCCGGGCCAGCAAGCGCCCAGCAGACCGGCCTTTAGCACATCCTGAGCGCCTCCAGTGAGGGCGATCGTAGGAGCAACGGCAGCCGCTTTGAGCCAGGCGTTGCCAATATCACGTACGTGATCTCTCATCCCCACGGCAAAGTCCTGATTTCTTTATTTCTCTTTGATAAATGAGAAAACTGAGGCCCGGGCCTTGCTGCCTTCACACGTTTAGTAAGAAAAGGATTCCAGATGCTGACCTGGCCTCTTGACTTTGGGTAGAGGTATAAATAGGGAAAAAACAAAATAAAATAAAGAAACCCCAGAAACCTCTAATGGCATTGAAAACAATTACTGAAGATATTGAGTACTCTTCCTTGCAAAACCCCAGGCTTGCTGGTTGGTCGAATGAGCGCAGCCGAGTTGGCGCTGTGTTACCGCTGTGCGGGCTGCCCAGCCCAGCAGTCAGGCCACCCTTGCTTATCTGCAGGTGCGTCACCGGCCCTGGTTTCGTGGGGAGGGAGGGGCATCCAGGCTTTGCTTACCCAGGTGGGTCTCACCCTTGAATTCCTTTCCAGGGACTGGGTAAAGCAAAACAAACCCCCAAACCTCAGATGAAATGGGATATAACAAATCAATGAAGATCCTGCAGTCAGGGATGTTTGCATCTGTAAAATATTTCCAGAAACCCAGGCAGTGCCTGATCCGAATGACTGGCGTGCTGCGTGGCGGGGGCGCCAAGGATCTGTCTCCTCGCTAGAACCAGCCTGACGGTCACTCGGAAGACACGCGAGAAAGATGCAAAGGTGAACGAACTCACGTCAGCAAAACGGATTTGTGTGGGCGTCCCTGGTGGCGCAGTGGTTGAGAGTCCGCCTGCCGATGCAGGGGACGCGGGTTCGTGCCCCGGTCCGGGAAGATCCCACATGCCGCGGAGCGGCTGGGCCCGTGAGCCGTGGCCGCTGAGCCTGCCTGTCCGGAGCCTGTGCTCCACAACGGGAGAGGCCGCAACAGTGAGAGGCCCGCGTACCGCAAAAAAAAAACAAAAAAAAAGCAGATTTGTGGCAATTATGTTGTGGCTGCTTCAATTTGGTAATCATCCTTTACGGCAGGAGTAATAGCCTAAGCAAAAAAAGAACGAGAAAAACAGAATCTGTGGCGGCGTTAACTGCTGCAGCAACGGCATCATTTATCAGCACACCCTGATGGGGACTTCTTTGTGCATCCTTAAAAGATTCCTTTCTTTTTTGTTTTTTGGAGATGCTAGTATAGCTATTAGAGGCACGTGAGAAAAAATTCACAACCTCACTTTAGGGAGACAGAGCATCTGTCATTTAAAATGAGTCCAAGCACGTAACCTACCAGAGGGAAGTGGCCACTGACTTGATGGCCCTGTGGGTCTGGATACGTCATTTCAACTCCCTGAGTCCATTTCCTGGTCGAGGAAGTGGGAATAATAACGGGGTAGGAGCACGCCTTACATTGTGGACAGTACCTAGCCTGGCGCCGAGTCGGGGCTTCTTAAACGTGAGCTGGCTGTCCTTATGTGCAAACACAGCTGCTGTTACACTTCAGTATATACTCTCCCTGTTTGAACGATGGATGTGGGTCTGACTGTAATTTTTACAGAGAACCTATAGATTCTGGGCAAGGTGCGAGAACATGATATTATAGGGAAGTCAAATGACTTGACTGAGGTCACAAAGCTAGTAAGAAGCTGAGCTGGAATTAAAGGCAGACATTCTTTTTTCCTTCTTTTTTTGTTGTGTAAATCCCATCCCACCCCCTCCCAAAAGTGTCAATGAGTTCAGCCTCTTGGGTTTTTTTTAGCCACGTGGCTTACAGGATCTTATTTTCCCAACCAGGGATCGAACTTGGGCCCCCAGCAATGAAAGTGCCGAGTCCTATAACCACTGGACCGCCAGGGAAGTCCCGAGTTCAGCTTTTTGAAATGCGACCTTTTCTACTCAAATTGTCAAATGAAAAATTATTGTAAGGGCTTGTCTCCCCATTCTCCCCTCCCCTCACTTCTCCTCTGTCAGGGGTCAGGATGATGCAGAAATTCTGGAGATGTCCACGTGTCCACACTCTGTGGCCAGGCAGGTCACGTCAAAGGCGTCTGGCCGGGTGAGGGTGCGTTTGAGTTTATACACTTAACCTCACATTACTACCTCATAGAGTGATCTCCTCTGTCCACACTCCGTTAGTTTCATAACATTCTCACCCTTTCTCCGAGGGTCTCCGGGGAAGGTTAAGCCATTTGGGCTACTTAATAACTACAGGGAAAAGTGTGACACTCTCGGCTCAAAGGGGACAGAGGTTCATTTGTGGGCTTGTTAACTGCGTTTTGTCCTTGCCTGCCCTTCGTCACTGGTTTTCCCAATTAAGATGTGAAATAGCTGAAAAATTCACATCTCCGGCATAGATGGCAGGGGGCTGAGCATGGTGGAGTCATTCAACCGTGCATGTCATGTCACAAGCCAAGGGCTGTGACTGAGCCACGGCTCAATGAGATCCACCGGAGTTTCCCCTTTAAAAGATGTTTTAAAGAGAGGAAGCAGAGGGATGGCGTGAGACGCACAGGAGGCTGGTGAGAGCGGGATGGAGAGCCAATCTGAGAAGCACCTGCCTGAGACCCACACAGGAGGTGGAGACCACAGGGCTCGTGATTCAGCACATGCGTGTTGAGGGTCTGGTGTGGAACAGGGCCCCCTGCATAAAGACAGGTGACTGGTGTACCTGGTCCTGGGGGTTACGCTTGCTCGGGGCTTGCTATTCATCATCTCATTTAGCATCGCCAGGACCCAGAGGCCAGCACCGCTGGTGGGGGGAGGGATGCACATCTCCAAGGTCAACAGGAGGGATCGAGGGAGCCTGGGGCAGGAGTAAAGGTTGCCAAGACCCTGGGGGGGAAACAGGAGGAATCTGCAGATGGTGGCTTCTCAGGGGGCCGAGAGCCCAGCTGGAGTTGGACCAAGAAATGCCAGGGTCTCCCTGACAGCCCATGAGTGAGAGAGCGAAACCAGCTGGCTCTCAGTTGTCCTGGCAACACGGGAGTTTAGGTTCAGGGAATTATTATGAAAAAGTCGCATGCAAATGAGGTAAATTGCCACGAGAAGGAACCATGTAAGGTCTGTCCTTGAGGAAGTACTGGGGGGAGGGTGGGGATGTCTGGGAGGGACTTGTGCTGCAGACAAAGAACAAGACAGAGAAAGTAAGAACTCGGCCTTGTGTAAGAGCCACACACCAGGCCTGGGGTGCCCTGCTGTAACTCCCCTTAACTTTGCGGCAGTCGGATGAACAGTGCACATCACATTGTGGGACCCTGTGATGCGCCATAGACCAGAGGGGCGGGGTCAGCAACTCAGCAACTAGAATTCTCTCCTTCTCCCAGGTGACAAAAAAAGAGGCTTAGAGAGGTAGAGCGCCTTACCCCAGCTATCCGAGGTGGCAGCAGGTTGGAACGCTAGCTCTCCCCGAGATAAATTCAAAAGTGGGTTTCTAGAACAGTCAGCCACCTATTCCTGAAAACCCTGGGGGTTAGGCCATATCCTCCCCCACCAAAATCCTTCTCTAAAGACCAACCTCCTGTATTCGGACATTTAGGGAGCCGCTACCCACCTGGTCACTCCAAACTGAAACCCACCAGCGCGGCCTGCCTCCCTGTCCAGGGCTCTGATCCACTCATTTTCTGCCTCAGATGAGGAACACAGACTTCAAGGAAAGCCTCTGACACTGGAGACCAAAGTCAACAGAGAATTAAGGGAATGGGCAAGAGCAAACACAACAACAGAAAGCACCACAAAAACCTCTAATTAGGATCCTTAGAGAGATTGGAGAAGATGCTGCGTTCGTAAAACTAGAAGAGAAAACATTGAGAAAGGACTGTCCAAGCACAGGAGAATGTCTCCGGAAATTAAGAGAGCAAGAAATGAAGCAAAAAGGAGGCAGAAGAGGGAGAGGAGAAGGGAGCGCGGGGAGGTTTGTTCCCAGCAGAGGAAGGCGCCGTGACCCAGGGTTTCTGCATGCTGCCACTAGGTCCTTAGCCACCTACTGGCCAAGGGCGCCTCAGACCAGATCTGACCCAGTCCTGCAGCATCACCTCCCAACCCTCCGAAAAGTGCCCAACCTGTCCTCTTCCACACGGGTCAAGGGACAAGTTGTCTCATTTTCCTCCGGCTAACCCCCACCTGGAAACTGATTCTTTATCCCCCAGAACAGGTGATGGAAAAAGGAGGACATTGTATTCAAGTTCGTAGCCTGCCTTCCCTTCCAGCGGGGCAAGGGGTGGGGTGGACCAGGGCGCCAGTGTTTATTTTCCTACCTGATAGCCTGGGATTATGACCTAACTTCAAACCACCCAAGCAAGAACGCGCTTCCATTGTTCTGTCTCAAGAAGCCACCTTAGCGTGTGTAGCTCAGGGTCGACCCTGGGAAATATTAGTCATGGAAACTAAGACTCGATGAGGGACTGGGATGATTAAAAGCCTCGGACCAGGGCTTCCCTGGTGGCGCAGTGGTTGAGAGTCCGCCTGCCCATGCAGGGGACACGGGTTCATGCCCCAGTCCGGGAAGATCCCACATGCCGCGGAGCGGCTGGGCCCGTGAGCCACGGCCGCTGAGCCTGCGCGTCCGGAGCCTGTGCTCTGCAACGGGAGAGGCCACAACAGTGAGAGGCCCAGGTACCGCAAAAAAAAAAAAAAAAAGCCTCGGACCCGAGAAGCAGCCAGCTAGTCACTGCTTCCCAGGAGTGAGGTCCCTGAACCCCAATGCGTCAGGCTATCCTGCAGAAGTGCTCACAGTAGGACCAGCCTGGCCCAACCTGGCCCAGGTCACTGGTGTGAAGTTGGGGAGAGCCGGGCGGAGAGCGGAAATCCTACAACATAGATAGCTGATGGGGAAACTGAGGCACAGAGAGGTTGCGTAGTGGACCTGAGGTCACACAGCAGCGGCACCAGCATGTGTCTGGGGTGGAGCAGGGCCAGACCCTGCCCTATGCTCTAGGGCCTCTCAAAACTTTTAAAAATATATGTTTGCAGATGGGGTTTAATTAAGACAGTATATTCTCAACCCACCTGCTTTGTTTGCATTGGCTCTTTCTTTCTTTTAATGTCTGGTTGAAGTTTGCATAATTGGGTCTTTAAGAAAAAAACGACAGACTCCCCAAGGAAAACCACCGGTAGAAGACGGTGGAACCCACAAAGGTTGGCAGGGGACTGGGCAGAGATCTCCAAACCAGACTTCCACTGTGCTCTCAAGAAAACTCTGGAGCTAGGTCCCAAGTGGCACTGAGGCCAGTGCAAGAGACAATCGTAAGCTGCGAAGCAGACCAGGGACCCCGCTCGCGCAAGTGTCACTATAGTTAGGTGGAAATGTTGAAGATCCCTTCTCTGCGTGAATTTAACCCAATCAGATGAACAGCGGCAGGGCAAGGAATATTCCATTTACTGAGGGATTTTAAGCAGCTGATTTTGACTCTCCTTTTTTAATTAATTAATTAATTTATTTATTTATTTATTTTTGGCTGCATTGGGTCTTTGTTGCTGCGTGCGGGCTTTCTCTAGTTGCGGTGAGTGGGAGCTAATCTTCGTTGAGGTGCACAGGCTTCTCATTGCGGTGGCTTCTCTTGCTGCGGAGCACAGGCTCTAGGCACACAGGCTTCCGTAGTTGTGGCATGTGAGCTCAGTGGTTGTGGCGCGCGGGCTTAGTTGCTCCGCTGCACGTGGGATCTTCCCAGACCAGGGCTCGAACCCGTGTCCCCTGCATTGGCGGGCAGATTCTTAACCATTGCGCCACTAGGGAAGCCCTTGCCTCTCCTTTATAAGTCCTTAGGAGTATGATCGAGTTAACCCAGCCACTTCAGAGATGACACAGAGGTGGGAGGAAAGTTCTGCAGAGTCACAAAGTCCAGTGAGAAGCCAAGACAGTAGTTGCCTGCAGGAGCTTCCAGAGCCCCCCAAGGCCTCGCTTCTTTGTGTCGTGGCTGCAGGTCCGATGGGGAAGTCTGGGTAAGGTTTGGTAAGAGTGGATGGTGGTATTCCAGCTGTCCCTGCTTCTGCAGAATGATAGCCAGTGATCACCCACTGCTCACTTGCCAGGCACCTCACTGCAGGAAGGCGGCCCTGGCATGGGAACAGTTTATAAAAAGTGTTGGTCTCATCTGTACTGGAAAACCTGAACTGGCAGGAGACAGAACAAGTTGGTCACAGGTTCCTTACTAACATTCAAGCAAGCTGGCCTCACTCTCTCGAAACCAGGGTCAGGTGGTAGAGAAGCAAGGGCCAAGTTTGGGAAAAACAGTGGAAATTTTTAGTGGTTTCTCATGGCTTGGGTCGCGGGTCAACCGGATTCCACTCCGAAGGTTCTAACAGCCTAAAACTTCAGAGGTCCCGTTTGTTTCAGAGAAAACAGGACACTGGGTTGTCAGCGAAATGGGGCATTTCAAAGTTAGCTTTCCTTTCTCCCACTGTGTGACTCCAACGATATTAAACCTGTGAGTCGTGAAGACTGGGGCCACTCACCCTAAGTTTACATTCCAGATAGTGAGGACCAGCTGATGGATGCGTATTGAAGCAGTGAAACCTCATTGGCTGTTGCAACATCAGGTGCAGACGGGCTGATGGGGCCGAGGAGTTAACACTGGCCGGTTGTTTGCTCCCGGTGGATTTTGCTCACGTGGGAGGGGAAGTGATAGTTTTGGAATCTGAAATTTGCCATTAAATAATGTCTTCTCCCCCGACCTGTGCACCTGCCAAGGCCTCACTAAACCTGTGTCCAGGTAATGCTTTTCCAACCCCTTCAGGCCAAACCAGCCCTGCCCCTTGGCACTCCCTTGTCTATTACAGCACCCGTTCCAGCCAACTAGACCGGGACTTCCCAAGGTCATCCCCTAGGACACCCTCGTTTGGGTGTAGGCTGGACAAGCGGCCCCCTGCTTGAGCCACCCTCACCGCTAAGGCTCACCTTGACTGCGACCTGTGCTTCTCAGGCCCAAGATAAGGCAGCTACTGCAGAAAAGGGAACACCTAGAAGAATGCAAAGCCGTTCATTGATATGAGGGGAGATTGTCCTGAGCTCCTAGGTTTCTGCTCACTGGAAAACATTGACTTTCTCCTTTCGTTTTTCCCTAGAAAGGAGATTTCCCTTCCCATCTCTTCCATTTCTTTTTTTTTTTTTCCTGCGGTACGCGGGCCTCTCACTGTTGTGGCCTCTCCCGTTGCGGAGCACAGGCTCCGCATGCGCAGGCTCAGTGGCCATGACTCACGGGTCCAGCTGCTCCGCGGCATGTGGGATCTTCCCAGACCGGGGCACGAACCCGCGTCCCCTGCATCGGCAGGCGGACTCTCAACCACTGCACCGCCAGGGAAGCCCCTCTTCCATTTCTTGTATAACTTGTCCCTCAAAAGGAAAATTACAAAATCCTCTTATAAGAATATTCTCAGCAGCAGTGGCAGATCAAAAAATAATATTCTTGTGTTGGGTGTGAATCCGAATCTATATTCATTCAGATTCTGTATCTACAGCTGTCTGTATCCGTCCATCTGACCAAATTCCTTTACAAGTATTTGCACCAAGGAAATCTGACTTGCTGCCTTTTGAGCTACTGTGGCTAACTGGGCTTTTTACTCGGCAAATCCAGAACCTTCCATCCCCATCCACCAAGTCCTTGTGAGCACTTATTAAGGCCTGATGGTCCTGAACACAAGCAATGAGATTAGTAAAGCTTTTAAAGTCAACAAAGAAAATAACTCAACATTTCTGTTTGTCAGTAAGAAGCTGACGGCGTATATGTGTGTACATGTGTGTGCGTGTGTGCGTGCACATACGCGTATCTAAATAAATGACACACATTGGTGAAAGCAACGTTATCTGGTCAAGACTGAAGGCTTTGTTGGGAAGGAAAGTGGTGGAATTAGATGTTGATACAGTAGGTGTTTCAAATGTCAGATTTCAATGGTAATGGGAAGGAAAGGAAAGAAGAAAAATGGCTCCTTTAGACTATATCAATTCATCATTTCCCCCTTTGCAAACATTGAAAAAAGCGAGAGAAGCTGTATGCCTTTCCTTGAGAGGTGCCCTTTAGTTCTCAGAGAGATGAAGTTTGGGCTGATCTCAAGGTTACTAAGGAAACGATGTAGGCTTATGGACAGCAAAGCAAATAGACATGTAACACTTGAGTAAATCATTAATTCATTAATATTATTATTGATGGGATCTGGAGAGACTGACATATTCCTTCTTTATTCCAAGTTCTCAAAAGTTTTCTTTCATCACAAGACAAACACTCGGATGGCCACTTTATGGCTCATTATTCCCTCTAGGCCTCACTCTTGAGTCGAAGGAGGACTCGCTCTCGGATTGTAATGGATCAAAGAGAATGGGAAACCAGTCAAGAAAAGCGTGCTTCGTGGTTTTTTTCTTTTTTTAATTGGCGGCTCTGGGTTTTGTAGAGAATGGAAAAATGCATTAAGGATAGTTTGACTTAAACACAAAGCACCTTTTGGTTTGACAAACAGATGTGAGTAGCGGCAAAGTCACACTATTTCACCCACGATGAGGTCCGTTTTCATGGTGACTTTTTCGTGGCCAGATTTCGTGGCATGAGGAGGGGTGCTAGCAGGAGGCCGTGAGGGACCCCAGCTGCAGGGATGGAACGGTCTCTGTGCGTTGATGCAAACCCGGGAAGGATGTGGGGCCTGGCGGCCGGGCAAGGCCAGAACCCCTGTGAGGCTGAGGTTACAACACGAAGGAGTGTCCTGGCTTCCTATTATTTCCTGCGGTCGAGTGAGTCAGCATTTTCTCCCCTGGCGCCCAGCAGGCCTGGGGGTCACGGCGGAGGTGAGTGAGAGGTAAACCGTTCCAGCTGGGCTTTGCCTCCGGCCCTCTTCACCCCTCATCCATCCAGACCACCTTCATAGAAACCCTTCCTTCACTACTGCATCCTTTTTCTCTCAGGAGCACAGATGCCCAGCCTGAAATGTCATGATCATTGCCACCAGGGAGTGTGAGGTTGAGGCCAGGCCCTTTACGGCAGGGCCAAGCCTGGGGTGCCGGCCAAGAGCACATGTTGGGGGGGGGGGCTCCTGCGCCTTCGGAGCTGTGTGACCTGAGAAAGTTGCTTAACCTCTCTGTGCCTTGGTTTCCTCCTCTGTAAACCAGGCTTGGTCATGGCACTTACCTCGAAGGGCGGTTGAAAGCATCACCTGGGGGGGGGGGGGTGTGCATTGCCAGCGTTACCACAGCCAGGGCAGAAGGAGCCCGCAGAATTTCAGCTCGGTTGGCAATCGTCCACCTCCTGGCCCTGCTCTAGGTCCTGGGCGCCTGCAGAGCCTCCGCAGAACGTTAAATGAGAAGGTGCCTCGGGCCTCCCGTCCACCCCTTCCCTTTAGGCCAAGGAGGAGAAACTGTCTCATGTCACCCAGCAGGTTGGAGGGAAGGCTCACGGTGCAGTTCCTGGGCTCTGGGGGCCGAGCCTGCACAGCCAAGCTGAGGACAGTGAAACGCCGGCCAGGAGGAGAGCGGCACGAGTGTTTATCCATCGAATAAACACGCTCCTCGCAGGAAGGTGCTGTTGGGAAGGCAGACGGGAAAGCCGTAACCCCCGGCACGTGTGAGCCAGAGGTAGCTGGAGCCCCCGGGGGGAGCAGAATAGCAGGCAGTCCATGCTGATGGGGCCCAAGAGGGAGGGTGGGACCAGGGAAAGCTTCCTGGAGGAGGTGACTTTTGAGCTGGGTCTGGAAGAATGAAGAAAATCTTGCAGAGGCTCAAGAAGCCAGGGAGCAACCTCTTGGAGGCGCGGTGTGCAGGGAGCTGGCTGTCCTTGGTCGGGGTGGGGGTGGGGGACACTTGGCAGGCGAGAAGGAAGCTTCCTGTCAGATCCTAAGGTCTCTGAAGGCAAAGCCACCCTAACTCTCCTTAAACCCCAGGGGCTGGGGGCAGCAGTGCCTGCCCATCAGGGTCAGTGGGTGATACAGACTCACAGACCTGGCAGCCCCTGGTCAGGAGGCCGCGTTTGGGCTATGGAGGGGTCTGTCCCATGCCAGCGGTTCATCTCGGTGGGGGGGGTGGGTCCCGGGGGCTGCAACGGGGCAGGGGGGACTTTGGGAAGATTCCCTGCATCCCAGAGGAAGGGGGCTTTGTCTTCATGGCAGCCACACTCAACTTTGCGGGCAACCAAGGACTGGGGAGCGTCCTTGACGCTAGAAGAGCGTCCACCCTCTCCCCCTGCTCAAAGGATGGGGGCGGAAGAGGAGAGAGGGGGCAGCCCCCCCCCCGCCCCGCCCATGGCCCTGCAGGTTCAGAGCACTTTCTCCCCTGAGAAGGAGCAGAGGCATTCCATTTCCCTGCTGTGTAGATAGAGCGGCTGAGTTTCCGAGAGGCTAGCTGACATCCCAGAAGCTGCACTGCCAGGGAGCAGCCCGGTGGGCCCAGAACCAAGCTCCTCCAGTGCCCTGTGCCCTTCTCCCTTTTGCTCCCAGCTTAGCTCATGTACAGTCCTGCCGACCTTCTCCCCAAGAGGCGGAAAGGTCTGAAGCGCCTCTGTGCTGGGCACTGGGTGAGGCCAAGGGATGGGGCCCTGGAATCCTGGCTCCAATAAGTATGAGCTTTGACTCGAGCTGGAGCCTCTGGGCCCGTCTGTAACATGATGCTGCCAGCCTGTGGGGTTTAACCAGACACACAGGGTGGGTGTGCAAAGCTCCTTGCAAACATGGCAGGGGGTGGGGTGGGACCTTGGCACAGATGGCATTTTAGATTCAATATTTCCATCATCCTGTTCATATCGGTTACAGATTCCAATCTGTTTTCTAATTTTGCATAGCAGTGGGTGGAGCCTCACAGTGTGAGGCACGGCCGTGTTGGACGTCCACCCCTGGGCAAAGTCAAGGCACGGAAGGAAAGACTGGACCTTCCACCAGCGCTTGCTCTGTGGGTTTTGGTTTAGTGAGTGGCCAAATCTCAGAGATGACGAGATCCAGACTCAGAAAGACCAGGATGGGGCCCTATAAGGTGCGATTTTAGCCAACCCCTGTCAGTGATGGATGGCTCCTGAAGCAACTCCAGGCCTTGGTCCGGGAATGGTACTGGGCCCGGTGGTGGCTGGGTTGGCTGAGAGCTGCGAGGCCCTGGGAGCACAGGGCTGATGGGACTGGACTTGCCCTGGGTTTGGGAGTGGAGACCACATGGGGGGACAAAGCATTTGGTGGTCATTATCAAGAATAAAGTCCCCTTTCATTGACTCCCTACTAGGCCCTTTGTTGAATCTGTCCATGGCGCATTCCCGGAGCTATAGACGCTTCAGAATCATCAAATAACAAGGTTCAAAATCAAACCCTACTCCTTCCTCCTGTCCCAGAAAGACCTGTCTAGTCTAGACCCAACTGTGGGTGGAAATGGGTCTGTCTTCACCCTCTCCTTTCAGGGAAGCACTTTTACTTCGGCTATTGTGTTTAGATTTGATATTTCCATTGTCCTGTTCCTATCAGTTACAGATTCCAATCTGTGTTCCAATTTTTCAGAGCAAAAACTCCCCTGTATGGGAGCCCCGAGTTTTCAGAGCCTCATCCAAGTGCCGCTTTGGGGCCTGAGAAAGGCCCCGATGGGTGAGCGATGGAGGGGCAGGGTGCTGAAACGAGGAAGCGCCACAAAGATTTCCGCAGGGGTCCCTACATTCCACCCTGTGTCCCTACCGCTCCCAACAGATTCTTTGCATGGGGAATCAGCCCTCACACGACATGAACAGGCTCGTTTTATATCAGAAGGCTGAATTTTAACTGACAAATTGGACAGTTCCCTAAGGCAAGGGTTACCAAGCTTTGTCATTCTCACTAAAAATGTGATTTATAATATATTCCTATTTGCTAGACGCTCATATTCCCAGGAATGAAGGCCTAGCGCAAAAACAGGAGGTCTACTTACTACCTTGACTCCACGTGAAAATACACTCCACCAGTGTCTCCGTGAGCATGTGTAAACAGACGTGCATAAATCAAGATCCCACAGCGCCGAGTAAGCTTAATTTCATTAAGTTTTCATGATAGTTTAAGCAGTCACTTGACATTCAGGACCGAGCAGAAGTAACCCACAATTTGCTTTCGAATTTTACATACTGAAGAAATGATCCAAGGGTCTGGTGAAAGAAATTTTATTTCCTCGGCTTCCAGTTTATAACGATCAAAACCGTATTTGTTGTTCCCTAAATACTCTGATATTTATGAATACAGATGTGTCAGAGAGATCAGTCCCCACCTTCAGCCAAGCTACCTCAGAGATTCTTTGTAAAAACCACACACACAAAAGCAGGGTAAACCGTCTGACTTCTTAGAAGTCGGAGTTAAAGTTGCAAACTCATTTTGCCCAAGATAACCAGAACTGCCCTGAGTTGTCTAAGTGGGCAGAAATGAATTTGATCTCTGTATCTGATTGCTTAGCAGAAGTCATCCAGCCAATTTTTCAACAGTCTCCATATCATGAAACTTCCTAAAAAACTTCAAGGGGGTAACCTGAGCTTGTGAAAAATGATCCCGAATGTCAGTAGGACAAAGCTTCCCTTCCAAGAGGTAATTAGGGGAGCTCCGAGCGCCTTTCATATTATACTAGACAAGCATATTCTGCCTTTGTTCCGCCTGCTCTGGAGACCTTCAGTAGGGCTTTGCCATTTCTTTGTTAAGAGGAATGGTTTAAAAAGACACATTTATATAATAGTAATTGTTTAAAGTTGAATGCATCTGATAGGAATGTGCGTTTTACCCAGTATCTTTGTGTGTGAAGAGAATACTACTTTTTCTAGGTAATCTTTAATTGTAGGCATGTTTGGGTTTGTAAGTTCTTTGTTCGAAACAGTGACTAAGGACATACTGACCATATGAGCAAAGGATTGCTAAAGGGGTGATGTAATCTTTAGGCTCCACTGAGAGACGTCCAGTGTGCAGACCAGACCCCAAGATGCCCAGGCTGGTCGGAGCTGGTCTGGAGTTCTGTACCACATCGCGATATGAAGAGTGTCCCTTGAAGGGACTGGGATGTTGAGATGTCTTAGCACTCGGAAGCAGGGTTCCACAACCGCAGCACTAAAGCATCTCGGGCTGGATAATTCTTTGTGTGCGTGCTGGGTCAGGGGGGCGCGGTCCTGTACCCTGCAGGAGGTTGCAGCATCTTGGCCTCTGACCACTAGATGTCAGTAGCAGCCTCCCTCCTCCAGGTGTTCCAGCCTAGAGGTCTCCAGACCCTGCCAAATGCTGCCTGAGGGGCAAAGTCGTCTGTGGTTGAGAATCACTGCTCTAAAGAATGAAGGAAGTTGGGCATGTTTAGCCCCAGATGACAATGTTTACAGGGAACATGAAAGCTGTTTGCAGGCATCGCATAAAAACCAAACGACTTGGAATGGCTTCAGAAGGCTGTATAAGAATAAATGGGGTACAATTACAGAGGCCAATGTTGACTAAGGAACAGGGAGAACCTTCTAGAAGAACTGCTCAGCTCCCATTCCCGCAGTGCTTATGTTTAGCTGGGGCTAGAATTCTGACTCAAGATCCAAGGCCCTTTCCTCCGACAGATCTTTCTTGGAGCACTTACGGCCAGCAGAGCGCTGTGCCCGTAGCTGGGCACCCATGGTCGGAGCTAGTCTTCTGTTTGGGGCAGCAGCAGAAGCAGCAGAAGCGGGGTCTCGTGGCCTGAGGAGTCTGCCCTTCCACCAAGCTCGCTCCAGTTCCACAAGGAGGGTGGGCAGGACGGCGGAGGCAGGGGCTGTGCGTGGCGGGGCTGGGGGCTGGCGGAGGATGGGAATCCCAGAACGAGGGGGGCAGAAGGAAGAGCCTTCCCAACACTCGGAGTTTCTGGTCTGAGGTCTCCCGGCTGGTGTCTGAGCCAGGACCGGAATCCAGAGTCTTCATGCACTGCTCTTTCCAGGCGTCCTCCCAGAGCAGAGCCGGGCGAGCCCCGGAGGTAAGCACCTGGCCCCGGTTCTCCCGCCCCCACCCCTCACCTTAGCGTCCTGAGTTCTCTGGAACTGGCCGCCTCTGCAGGGAGCACTTCCCAGCGTGTCCACTAGGTGTCACACTATGGTCTCAAATGACGGCTTCCTGGGGCCCCAGTCAGAGAGCAGCTTTTTTCAGACTTTTACATTTTTCTCCTCTCTGCCTCTAGCATAAACATTCCAAAATTCTCCATGGCAGATATTTTCTTTTTCTGCTAAATGGGCTTCCCTCTCTTCTCTCTGCCCCCGCCTCCTTGACGATCTTCCTCCCCCTTTGCAGACCCTTTTGTTGGCAGTGTCCCACCAGGGTGCTCGCCATGCGGTGGTGTGGCTCCTGGGGTGAAAGCAGGTAGGAGGTCCCCATGGAAACGACTCTGTGAGTGCCCGCCAGAGCAGGAGAGGCCACCCTGGCCTCGAGAGCCTCCTGGGCATGCCCCCAACCACCAGCTACCTCCCCGGGAATGAGTGTGTCCAGCCCCACGTCCTCCCATGCACGTTGCTTGTCCTTCCGCGACTTCTGTAAACGCCTGCCTCTTTGATCTGTTTCACCTTCTAGACTGTGAGCCCTGAACAGCTCCCACCTTTCTTTTTTTTTTTTTTTTTTGGCTGCATTGTGCAGCTTGTAGGATTGTAGTTCCCAGTTCCCCAACCAGGGATGGAACCCGGGCCGTTGGCAATGAGGGCGCAGAGTCCTAACCATGGGACGGCCAAGGAATTCCCTCTTCCACCTTTCTATACCCGCATTACGTAGCAAAGCATATGGTAGAATGTGGGGGATTTGGGGTGGACCTCATTGACGAAACGTCAAAAAAGAAACATTTTAAACATAGAAAACCGAGACGAGGAAACACATTAAAAACCCAAACAGGTCTAATCATAAAGGTGAAGAACGCGGGGAGATGTGTGTCCACATGGAGGGTAAGATTGGGGTGGCTTGTGCTATGCTCAAGCGTATTGGAAAGGCGTGTGCTATGCTCAGAGACGGAAACGAGGGGTGCCTGTAGGAGGACACAGCGTCTTCTGGCCACGGAGGGATAGTCGGGAATTCCTGTAAGTTCAGAGAGTTGCTCCAAACCCCCTCCCAGCCTGGGTCTCACTTCCCGTGCCAGATTGTCTACAAACGTCTCCTCTGCCAGAAGCCTGGGTTAAAAAATGGCCAAACCATCGATGACTTAACATTTTCTCCCGGGAGGTACTGCACGTGCTGGTGGGGTTTGTATGTGGCGTAAAAGCAGCAGAAAACAAAGTTGGGAACCACCGAGGAAGCGGGGGGCAGTCATTCTGTGGATGTCGGGCCTGGGGGGTGTTCATCCCAGGACATTAAATAGTGTGACCACCCTGGGGGGAGGCAGGTGATGGGGCTCCATGCATTGGGGAGAACACGTGGACATTTTTAGATAGTGGGGTGAACTCGTAAAAGGTCTGATAATAAGAGCTCATATATATATGTCTATATCATATATAGCACTTACTATGTGCAGACGCCGCTCTAAGTGCTCCCCACGCCCTCGAATGAAAGGCTCACAGTTGCCCAGTGAGGCAGGCCTGTCACCACTGGCCACCCCCGCCTTTCAGCTGTGGAAACTGAATCACACGGAGGTTACGTGACGTGCCCAGGGCACACGGCTGAGGGTGCCACAGGCAGGGGTTTGGGCACAGGCTGCTGGACTCCGGAACTCTCCTCTCAGCCAGTCTACATCGACCAGCCACCACTTTGAAGGTTCTGAACGTTATGAATACAATAGTGTTTCAGGGAGAGTCTTCTCATTGGACCCAGACTGAAGGGGTCCATGTTGGCAGTAGGCAGGTACATATTAAGAAGCTGGGGACAATAGTCTTCTGACTTACTTGAGGCTAAAACATTGTTACTCTATATGGGAAAAGAATTTTAAAAAAGAGTGGCTATATGTATATGTATAACTGATTTACTTTGCTGGAACGCCTGAAACTAACCCAACATTGTAAGTCCACGATACTCCAAAAAAAATTAATTTTAAAAAACTTAACAAAATCATTGTTTAAAAAGATATACCATTATAACAGTTAAAGACCAATTGCTTTGTGTGTGCAAAAAAATAATAAAAATAAGTAAAACATCGTCACTTGCAAAGTATCTTCACATCCATAACCGTCTGTGGTTCTCCTGACGGCCTTGTGCAGAGTATGAAGCGAATATTAGTGACCCCACCTTACAGATGAGGAAACTGAGACTCGGAGGCTAGTTGGGCGGCTCGTCAGAGGTGGAGCGGGGCTCGACTCTGGCCCAGAGTCTATTCCACCATCCAGTGTGCTTTGCACAGGGCTGCAGCTGCAGTTGTTTTACTGGAAGGGAACCAGCATACAGCAGGTGACTACTATGTGTCTGGTACGTTAAGAGCTAATTTCAGCCAATATTCACCATACACCCCGTTAGGTACCGTTTTCCTCAATTTACTGAGGCTGAGGGAAGTGACTTGCCTGAGGTCCCCCACGAGGCTGGCAGAACCAGGCCCAGAACCCGCGTCTGTCTGACTACAAAGCTATGCTATTTTGACCCCGTCTGAGGGCTTCTTTCCGCTCGTTTCCTCCTCTGCACCGCCGCCCACCATGCATCAGCCCGTTTCTCACCCCTCACTTTGTGGAGCTGCGCTGCCAGCTCATGGGTAGGATTTGAGCTCTGAAAACGAAGAAGGGGCTTAGCTTGAAATTGTTACGGACAAAATAATTCACGAGGATCTGTAATAGACTCGATGGCGGGGGCAAAACCAGCAAAGAAGGAGAGGAAGTGAATGACATAAAAATTGGGGGATTGGGAAGCCAATGATAGGGTGGGTGAGAAAGGGAAGGGTTTGGTGTAAAGAAAATAAGTTCTGCTTGAGAAATATTTAGTCGCAAGTGCTGGGACACCACGTACACGTGGTAGGTAAAGGGCAAGGCGTAAGAGACAGGACTGAGGGTAAGCGGTGGGGCAGAGAAGCCTCTCCTGAGTCATCGGGAGGATGGCAGAGCCCCAGGAACCGGCACCGAGGCCCCCAGACAGGAGGGGGGGTCAGCGAGAGAAGGAGGCAGACGGGAGGGGCCGCCGGCTCTGTCCCTGCCTGCCCGCCTCACCCCCTCCCGCCCCGCGACCTTCACCTCCGCTCCCCTCTGGCCGCCCACACCCTGGGCCCTGTCATCACTCCGGGAGCCCACTCCCTGACCACAGCTTCCGACGCTGCCCGTCCTCTCACGCCTCCATCCCACCACACCCCCCCGCTGACCTCATCCTGATCTCCACTCCCCGGACTTTCCCACGTGGACCAGCGCCTCCCGGCTCCCCGGCTCCAGACCTCCAGACCGCACAGGGCATCATCACAGCCATTCTCTTGCCAGTACCCCAACCGCTTTGCCCCCTTGTCCTTCCGCCCTGCTCACCCGGCCAGGCTTGAGCCAGGGATTTGCACCAGCACCTGTCTCCTCCGCCCTGATGGAGGAAATCCCACACCAAGGATGTTTGGTGCCCACGAAGCCATGGTACCCAGAGTCAGCTGCCCAGTCCGCACGGCTCCACCTCCCCCTCTTCTCGGCATCTATTCCAAACCGCCAACATCGTCCCCCAGCAGATGACTCCGCCTCCTGGTTCACAGGGGAGAGAGAGGGGCTGGGCACGGATGCGATCCGCTCAGTGACCCCCTGCCTGTGCGTGCCTTTTCCTCCCTGTGTGCACCACGCTAAGTACTTCATTACTGCACTATCTCGTTTATCCTCACAGCCTTCCTTTACTCTCATTTCACAGATAAGGAACCAGCAGTTCAGTTAAGCGGTGAAAGGAGGCTGTGTCTTCAATTGTGTGCTTTTTTTTTTGGCCACGCTGCCCAGCTTGCGGGATCTTAGTTCCCCAACCACAGATGGAACCCAGGCCCCTGGCAGTGAAAGCGCTGAGTCCTAACCCCTGGAGCACCAGGGAATTCCCTCAAATGTGTGCTCTTAAATCACAGAGCCAGGTGCTGTGCCAGATGCTAAGGGAATAACGGTAAACAAGGCAAGCAAGTTTCTTACCCTCATGAAGCTCACGTTTTAGAAGGACAGACAGACAATACATAAGTAAACGAATGACTACGTTAAATAGTTGTAGACTGTGTCAGTGCCAGCAAAGGAAGATGCAGCGTTCAGCGACCGAGAACGCAGAGCAGACTGGCCAAGATAAGGGGGAGAGTGGAGGTCTCGGGGAGCAAGGTATGCTGACAGCTCCTGTCCTCGCTCACTACCCACTTGTCCCAGAAGAGACGCCTCCACCTGTTCAAGGGTGGTGCACTCTGGTTACCGTTGTTAGCAAAACAGTCACCTGTAGCAGGAGCAGCTATGCTCTGTGGAGGAGATGAGCTCAGGGGGCTGAATGACCGAGGCCCACAGGTGAGAAGGTAGTGGGGGATTTCTGGGGTCAGTCGATCATCTAGGAAAGAAATGGGTCCTTAGAGGCTTGGCTCCCTAGCCTTGGATGGGGGCCTCAGTTGCCTTCCTCCACAGCAGAGAGAAAGGTTGCACTGACCACGATGGAGGCGTGTAGTTCAATTCCATCCAACAAAGAGGTGTGGAGTGGGGCTTCCCCCGTGGCGCAGTGGTTAAGAATCCGCCTGCCACTGCAGGGATCGAACATGGGTTCGAGCCCTGGTCTGGGAAGATCCCACATGCCACGGAGCAACTAAGCCCGCGTGCCACAACTACTGAGCCCACAGCCACAACTACTGAAGCCCATGTGCCTAGAGCCAGAGCTCCACAACAAGGGAAGCCCCCGCTTGCTGCAACTAGAGAAAGCCCACGCGCAGCAACGGAGACCCAACACAGCAAAAAATAAATAAATAGATTAAAAAAAAAAAAGAGGTGTGGAGCAACTTGTTCCAGGTTGGGTTCTCTGGGGAGTGGGGGATAGAGATCTGGGTGCGGGAAGCTTATTGGGAAGTACTCGCAGGACCAGCACTTGTATGAATTGAAGGAAGCAGGACTGGGGGAGGGAGAAGATTGGATGTTTGACAGAGGCAGTGGGTACATCAGCTTTACTGGGTGTCTGCCCAAGCTGCTGGGCCCACACATAGCCATAATCCCTGACACTATGGCTAATCAACTCATGTGAACATTGTGTCAGCTCCAGGGTGGCTGGTGACAAAGGCTGTGGCTGGCGTCATTCTGTCTCCTTAGATGTCTAATGCCTCTTTTGTATTGGACACTCTCTGGTCGGCGTAACATGGGATACCCAGATCTTTGTTCATGGTACCTGTTCTCTTAGGTTCATACACATCTTCTTCCCCAGATCTTCTTGTTCCCAATTTTCTAATATTTCTTCTTTCAGGGCTCTGCTCACGGGTCTAATCTTGGGCCAATTCTCTCTCCACATAAAATGGCTGACCAGGCCCCCACTCTAAACTCTGTTCTAGACGATTTCAACTCACCACTGTCTTTCAAAGCCATCCCCGAATGGGGCTGCACCGCCGCCACATTCTACTTTGGGTTGGTACCCACACACCAAGGGTGGTAAACAGAATAATGGTCCCCAAAGAGGGCCCCATCCTAATCCCTGGAACCTGGGAATAAGCTAAATTACATGGCAAGGGGGAATTAAGGTTTCAGATGGAAGATTGCTAATCAGTTGATCTTGAGATGGGAGATTATCCTGAATTGTCTGAGGGGGCCCAGTGGGATCACAAAGTTTCTTGCAAGCGAAAGAAGGAGGCAGGAGAGCTACTGGGAGAGTCAGGAAAGCAGACGTGATGATGGGAGCAGAACCAGAGGGCTGGCAGCACGTGAGGGGCTCAACCCTGCAGCCCTGTTGCGGGCTTTGTCGATGAAGGAATGGGCCATAAGCAACGGAACGTGGCGCCTCTGTAAAGGAAAAGGCCAGGAAACGGTCTCCAGAAGGAATGCAGGCCTGTCCCTGTCAACACCTCAGTCTTAGCCCAGTGAGATCTATTTCAGTCTTCTCAACTCCTGAACAGTAAGATACTAAATTTGTGTTGTTTCAAGCCCCTAAGTTTGTGATGACTTGCTACAGTGGCCACCAGAAACGAATATCACACCCAGCGATCCCATCTGTGAACCAAGCTGGCTCTCTTCCCTTCTCTCATCGTGTTGTGGCCGGAGACGGTGAGAGCTGAGAGGCATGTACCTGTGCCACAGTGGTGGAGGACAGGAGTTTGGGCCACTTGCTTGTGCCATTTGCTTTCACCTTCTGGCACTGCCAGTCCTCGGCCCGAGGTGTGCAACTTACCCCATGACTGTTGCACGTTGCGGGGTCTGAAAGAGTCCAGCTCTCGATGGGCAGTTCTGGCCATGTGGTCACTTGACGTCACGGTCAGGTGCCCCATGTCTACCAGGGCCTAGCAGCATGCCAGGAGCTTTTTAAATTTAATGGTTCAATGAGTTTCGGTAAAGTTATTCCGTGGTGTCATCATCACAAGATTCCAGTCTTAGGACACGTCCATTATCCCCCCCAGGTTTCCCTCATGTCCACTTGTGGTCTATCCGTGTTCCTACCCCAAGCCCCAGGCAAATACAGATATACTTTCTATCTCTATAGTGTTTGCCTTTTCTAGAAATTTCATATAGATGTAATCATACCGTACGTCGTCTCTTTTGTCTGATTTCTTTCATTGATCGTAATGTGTTTGAGGTTCATCCTGTTGTATGTATCTCTCCCATCCAGCTGGCCAGCACTCACACTCTCCTCACCTTGAGTCCTGGGGGCGGTGACTGACAGCTCCTCACAGCTATGTTTTGTCTTGTTTCATGAGCTCTTGCCCTGTGCACGCACAGTTTAATATCTAGTCTGAAACCCAATCAGATTCCTATCTAGCTTCTGGAGTTCCTTCCCTGCGGAGCACCCACCTCCACGAATTCCAGCCACTTTGGTTTGTAACCTGTGATCGCTGTCTTAATTCAGTGAGACGACCTTGCTGTCCTGAGCACCCGCTTTCTGTACTGTGATGTGAAAAGTGGGTCCTTGCCGAAAGGCTGGGGGATCACAAAGACCACCTCATGTATTTCGCTTCTCTCACAGATCCCTGTGCTATGTTGCCTATTATTCAATGTCTAAAAAGGTTTTTTCCCATATATTTTGTCCAGTTTTCTAGTTGTTTATAGCATGAGGGCAAGTCTGCTACTGGTTATCCATGATGGCCTGCCATGATTTTCTTTTGATTTTTTTTTCACCAGCTACTGTTATATACAATCAAATTCACCTTTTTGAAGTACACAGTCTGTACAGTTTTGGTCATTGTATACAATTGGTAGTCAGCACCACAATCATGATAGAGAACAGTTCCCTTACCCTAAAAGGTTTCCTCATGCCCCTTTCACAACCTCACCCCCCCCCACATGAAAGGTCTGCCTTTTCTATAATTTTGAAGTTATACAGTACGTAGTCTTTTGTGTTTGATATCTTTAATTTAGTATAATGTGTTTGAGATTACCCACATTATTGGATGTGTTAATACTTTGTTCCTTTTTATTGCTGAGTAGTATTCCATTGTGTGGATATACCACAATTTATTTATCCACTTACCAGTTGATGGACATTTGGGTTACTTCCAGTTTGGGGCTATTATGAATAATGTTGCTAAGAGCATTTTTGTATATGTCTTTGTATGCGAAGGCATGTACATATACTTTGTGTATATGGAAATGTCAGGACATATTTTAAGTGTATGCTTAATTTTTAAAGATATTGCCATACTGGGCTTCCCTGGTGGCTCAGTGGTTAAGAATCCGCCTGCCAATGCAGGGGACACGGGTTCGATCCCTGGTCCAGGAAGATCCCACATGCCGCGGAGCAACTAAGCCTTTGTGCCACCACTACTGAGCCTGCACTTTAGAGCCCATGAGCCACAATTACTGAGCCTGAGCGCCACAACTACTGAAGCCCTTGCGCCTAGAGCCCGTGCTCCGCAACAAGAGAAGCCACCGCAATGAGAAGATCATGCACTGCAACAAGGAGTAGCCCCTGCTAGCCGCAAAAAAAAGATACTTTTTCTAGTATCTTAAGATGAAAGCTTAGACAATGTGTTTGAGCTCTTTCTTCTTTTCCAATCTATGCATTTAAAACAACATTTCCTTCTAAACACTGCTTTAACCTTATCCCACCAACTTTGATATGACATTTTCATCATCACTCAGTCCAAAACGCTTTCTGATTTCTTTCGTATTTCTTTTTTGATCCAATTATTATTTAGAAGTTTGTTTTTAAGTTTTTCAAATATTTGGGGGACTTCCAGGTTATTTTATTATTACTGATTTCTGATATAATCCCACTGCAGTCAGAGAACATACTCTGTATGATTTCAATCTTTGTAAAGGTGTTAAGACTTATTTTATGCCCAGAATATGGTCTTCCCAAGTGCACTTGAAAAGAACGCATGCTGTATCATTGTTGAAAATTGTTGCACTGTGGAACTATTACCTAAGTAAAAAAGGTTTAAACTATTGTTCAGATATTCTATATCATCGCCGATTTTTGTTTAGTTTTTCTAGCCAATGATAAGACAGGAGTGGTAAGATATCCAATTGTGATTGTGGACTTGCCTGTCTCCCTTTAATTCTGTCAGTTTTTGCTTCATGTATCTGAAACTTTCCTATTGGGCAAATACACATTTATGATTATTACATCGTCCTGATGAATTTGCTCTTTCATCGTTATGAAGTGTCCATCTTTATCCCTGGTAAAACGTTCTGATAAAATCTATTTTATCCAATATTAATATAGCCACTCTGAACTTTTATGCTTATAGTTTGCATGGTGTATCTATTTTCCATCCATTAACTTTCCACTTATCTGTCTTTATATAGTTATCTTAAAAAAAATCCATTCTGATTATCTCTAACCTTTAATTAGAGTGTTTATTCCATTATCCTTTACCGTAATTATTGATATGGTTGGGCTGGATTTGTCATTTTGTTTGTGTGTTTGTCTCTTGTGCATTCCTCCCCCCCACATTGCTCCTTTTGTTTAGAATGTTTTTTAGAATTCCATTTCAATTTTCCTGTTGGCATCTTATCTATAATTCTTTGCATTTTTTTTTAGTGGTTGCCCTAAGGAATCTATTATACAATGAACTCAGGTCAATATCTCCTCTGTCTCTTCTATTATTGTTGTTACACTTCATACATTTCCATATGTTATAAACCTCACAAGAAAATGTTTTAATTTTCTTATAATTATATTATAATTATAAATTATAAGTTAAATTATAAGCAATAAGTTAAATTATGTTATAATTTTTGCTATAAACTGTTATATGGTTCATAAAACAATTAGGAGGGAAAGGGCAAAGAGAAGAAAATGGTCACTTGCATTTACCCAGATATTACCATTTCTAATACTCTTCCATCTTTTTAGGATTTGCATTTCTATCTGATAGCATTTTCCTCAGCCCAAAGAAGCTCCCTCAGCATTTCCCATGGTGTGGTTCTGTTGGAGAGGAATTCTCTTAGTTATGTTTTATCTTAAAACGTCTTTGTTTTCATTCTTGAATGACGTTTTTTCCAGATACAGAATTGGCAGTGTTTTCATTCAGTAAAGAGGTCGTTCTGCTGTCTTCTGGCCTCCATGGTTCCTAATAGGTCAGCCGTCCTTCAGATCATTGTTTTTCTGTGTCTAATATGTACGTTTCCTCTTGGCGCTGTCGGTGTTTGCTCTCTCGTTTCAGCCTTCAATAGTGTGATGTGTCTTGGCATAGGCTCTTTGTGTTTATTTTGTTTGGTGCTGGTTTAACATTTATACCTGCAAATTTCCATCTTTCGTCAGCTTTGGAAAATTTTGGCCATTATTTCTTCAAATATTTTGCGCGCGCGCGTGCGCGCGCGCGTGTGTGTGTGTGTGTCTTGTTCTCTCTCTCCTATCCTCCTGGTATTGCAATTACACTAACATTTGAACATTTGATATCCTCTAACAGGTCCCTGAAATTCTGTTCCTTTTTTTCCCATGTTTTCTCTGTTCTTTCTTTTTCTTTCTTCCTTCTCCCCTTTATTCTTCCCTCCCTCCCTTCCCTTCCTTCCGTTCTTTTTCTCTTTCTTTTCTTCTTTCACTTATTTACCTATTAATCTATCTCTTGATTTGATGTCACTTACTCTTTTATCTTCATGTCTTCAAGTCTACAATTTCCATTTGGTCTTTTTTTTACATTTGTATTTCTCTGCTGAGATTTACCACTTTTCTCTTGAGGTTTTTATTCATTGAGGTCTGTTTTATTTTAATTCATTGAATTTAGTTATAATATTTCTTTAAAATCTGTTTCTGTCAGTTCTAACATCTGGCTCATTGCATGGATGGATTTAATTGGTTTTCTTGTCCATTTTCTTTTTCCTCGTTCCTTTCAGGTAGCTTTTGGATTGTTACCTGATGTGAATATTAAGTTGGAGAGATTCTGGGTTCTGTTATTTTCCTCTACTAAGTGTTAGTTTCATCCTGTGTGGACGTGAACTGAAAACTCTGTTTCTTCAGGGATAGCGCTAGTCTTGCTTCACATTGTTTGTCTTTAGTTGAGTTGCTTTGGGTCTACATCACGTGTGTGTGCTTCAGAGGGCAGTCAGAGGTATGGACAGAATGAATTTGAGGATCCATCCTCTGGCTCTCTCCCTTTTGTGGGTTCTCCCACTCTCCTCAATGTTCATACTTTCATACTTTTACTTTTATGTTTCTACAGGCCAGAAAAGATGCAGGGTTTTCCACATGTGATCCCCATGCTGGATGCACAATATGTAGTCCCAGGATAAAAGCCACAGGTACAACTTTCCTGTATGCCTCTCCACCTCCCCTCCTCCAAGGAGCATGCACTCCTCATAAGGGCCTGTCAGCTTCTGTTCACTCTCAAATAACTTCAAGTGGTTTGTGCGTGTGTGTGTGTGTGTGTGTGTGTGTGTGTCATATCCAGGTTTTGTGATGGTTTTGTGTGTGTGTGTGTGTGTGTGTGTGTGTGTGTGTGTGAGGTCTGGTAGGGTCTTCATCCATCTCATCCAGAAGTAGAATCCTGTCATAAACTGGTTCACAAAGAACACTTTGAATAGCACTGGTCTAAACCACTATCTCAACGATGGCTCTGTTCAGAATGGAGTTTGTAAGTTTCCCTTCCATAGTTTTCTGCCTGATGTTTATAATTAAGGGCTCAATAACAGACAATGTCAATGCCAGTGGAAGAATTCCAAGTTCAGGCAGAGAAGGCAGGAGGAGCGTTAATAACATCTGACTATTGTTTGGTACTGATTGACTCAACAAAGTTCATCTGATGTTAAGTAGTCTGGCCTTTACAGATTGTTCTCAATGAATTTCTCTTCTTTTCTGACCTTCAACCTCCTGTGACCTTAGCTGCTGAAAAGTGTAAAGCAGAGGAAGTCCTCAGGCAAGAGATATACCTGGGCCTGTGCCCACAGAGGTAGCCTTTTCCCTTCCACTAAAAAAATTGTGTGGGATTCCCTGGTGGTCCAGTGGCTAAGACTCCACGCTCCCAATGCAGGGGGCCCAGGTTCGATCCCTGGTCAGGGAACTAGATCCCACAGGCCATAACTAAGGGTTCGAATGCTGCAACTAAGAGTTTGCATGCCGAAACTAAAGATCTCGTATGCTGCAACTAAGACCTGGCACAGTCAAATAAATTAATAAATAATTTTTAAAATTGTGTTAAAACACACATAATGTAAAATTTGCTATCTTAACCATTTTTAAATGTACTGGTCAGTGATATTAAATGCATTCATAATGTGTAACCATCACCACCATCTATCTCCATAATTCTTTTCACCTTGTGAAACTGAAAACTCTATGTGCATTAAAAAAAAAAAATCCTCATTCTTTCCTCCCCCAGCCCCTGGCCACCACCATTCTGCTTTCTGCTCTATGATTTTGACTAATCATGCAGTATTTTTCATTCTTGCGAATGGCTTACTTCACTTGACTTAATGTCCTCTAGCTAAGCTAAATATATGACAGATACTGGGCTATCATAGCGACATAGACTATCTCACTGAATCTTCCTAACCGCTCAATTAAGTATGTATTATTACTATTCCATTTTACAAATGAAAAAAAAAAAAGGCTTTAAAGGGTGGTTACTTGTCCAAAGTCAGGTGCTAAGAGATGAAAGCAGGATTCACATCATCCAAGTTTGTCTGGTTCCAGAGCTCATGCTCTTTACCAGAGGTTGGCAAACCTCTCCTGTGAAAAGCCAAATAGTTAATATTTTAGACTTTGTAGGCCTACAGTCTCTGTCACGACTACTCAACTCTGCCACTGTAGCATCAGAGAGGCCATAGGCAATGTGTAAACGAATGAGTGTGACAGTTTCCAATAACATTTAAGAAAATAGATAGTGGGAAAGATTTGGCTTGCAGGCTGTGGTTTGCTGATCCCTGCTCTTAACAAGTACGCTATTCTGTTATTTTTTCCTTTGATCTCTAAAGATTTCAGTTCCGCGAATATTTATAGCATTGCTTCTAAGCACAAGGCATTGAACTTGGTCCTGAACAGGATGAAGAAGATAAAGTCCCTGCCTTGAGGAATCTCAGATTCGAAAGACAGTACATAAACACGTCTACAGTAGAAGGCTGACTCTGCAAAGTTAGTGCCAAAGAGAGTTGTGGGCTGACTCCGGCACCTAACTAACATGATGTTTCAGTGGAGGGGCTGATATATGGCATAAACTTTCTAGTGAGAGAATCATAGGCAGAGATGGTAAGGACAAGGTTTCAGAGAGAGTAGCCAACACAGGCAAGAATGTTTCTCTCCCCCGTCGCTCATCTTTTGTTCCCTTTACCAGCATTCACTTTCATTGCCAAAACCATACGCACTTTGGTCCAAATATTTTTGCCTTGCACCTCACCTACTTTCTCCCTTGCTTTTCTTGTTCCCCCATTTCTTTTTCCTTTCTTTTTTATTTACTTATTTTCACTTCTTGATTATTGAATCATTGCTGATGCAACTCTTCTGCAGTGGGCTGAATACAAGAACATATCGCAAATTTCATCTGAAGTTTAACTCACCTTCTTCTACGTGGTGGCCGCTCATCCTAAGGCGTGATTATGTACCATTTAAAAAATGCCATTTAGCCCAAGTGAAATATTAACTTAGTTCTGTCAATTCAGCCAGGGTTGAAATCCTCTAGTCAATTCCAGGCAGTCAGTGACACCCCACTGTTTGACCAATTTAATATCCTTTTGTTTCTTATACTCACCCATACTTCTAGTCTGTCCTGTTAATGTCTCTATTTCTCTTTTAATCTTCTTTATAAATTTTTTCTTCCTCTCTTGCATCCTTCCTCTTTCCTGTACTTTTTGAATTGTTGACTTTCTTCTGGAGGCATGTTATTTCCTTTCTCTTTTCTGAAAATATATTTTAAAAATATCTTTTGTTCATTAACTTAATTGACATTTACTAAGCAATTACCACATAGCCGGCCCTTTTCTAGATACTGGAGATACAAAAGTTTAAAAAAAAAAAAGGACAACAATCTTTGTCCTCATGGAGTTTAAACATTCTGGCAGTTCACAAAATAAAGTAACGATAAATAAATAGGTAAGTAAAGGATATGATATAGAAACTGTTAAGGGCTATGGAGAAAAAGTCCTGAGGACCAGGAATTTGGGTGGTGTGTTACAGTTTTAAAGACTGATAAGGGAAACCCATTAAGAGGTCTTTTGAGCAGATGAAGGAAGTAAACCACACAAGTATCTGCTGGGAGAGCATTGAAGGTGTTCCATGCAAAAGGAACAGCATGTGCAAAATCCTGAGGCAGGAGGGTACATCCCCAGGTGGGGTACAAGGAGGGCAGTGTGGCTGAAGCTCAATGGATGAGGAAGAGGCTAGTAGATGTGATCAGAGTGGGGGAAGGACGAAGGACGTGCCCTATTTAGGGACTCTTCCATTGGAAGAACTTTGGTTCTTGTTCTGAGTGAAATGGAAATCCTTTAGAGGGTTTTGAGCAAAGTGAAATGTTGACTTATAATATTTTTAAAGGATCTAGAATGTAGGGAGGCAAGAGAAGAAGCAAAGAGAGCAGTCAGGTTCATACTGCAATATTCCAGGTAATGAATTTGAATATTATGGGACATGTTTTCTGGAAGAATCAGAGTAGTTACTTTTGTTTTACAATTAAGGATAGAAAACTAAGGGGTAAGGTTTTTTCCTTAATTAATTAATTTTTGGCTGTGTTGGGTCTTCGTTGCTGTGCATGGGCTTTCTCTAGTTGCAGTGAGCAGGGGCTACTCTTCATTGCGGTGCGCGGGCTTCTCATTATTGTGGCTTCCCTTGTTGCGGAGCACAGGCTCTAGGTGTGCAGGCTTCATTAGTTGTGGCACGGGGGCCCAGTAGTTGTGGTGCACGGGCTTAGTTGCTCCGCAGCATGTGGCATCTTCCTGGGCCAGGGCTCGAACCCTTGTTCCTTGCATTGGCAGGCGGATTCTTAACCACGGTGCCATCAGGGAAGTCCAAGGGGTAAGGTCTTGATTGGTGACAGTACGTTTTCCTATTCCCTGTTCTTCAGGGGAAAATTGGGAGATTTTGCCCTGCTAGTTTAAGGATTGTTAAACATTTTGAATGGTCTTGAGCACTGCCAGGTGATCTAATGCCTGGCACATAGTAGGTACATAGAAATCCTTGTGGAATGAATGAATATGTAGTCAGTTAAATGGGTAAGGCTGAATTACAATATCAGGTGACTTGCTTGTTCATGTTTCAGCTCTCCTGCATACTCTGGTGGTGTTTACTGGGTCTTTAAATTTTATTTAGCAAAGAACATCAAAAGCGCTACGTTATAAACACACACTTACTCTTCCGGTAAAAATGTAGAGGGTACTATTTACATCTTTTAAATGGTTCCATAGCAATTTGTGTAGTCCTCTGTCATAGCAGCAATCAACTGTATTCAATTATGTTTGCATGTCTCTCTCTCAATAGTCTTTGAGTTTCTTCAGGGTTGGGATCTTCTCTTATTGATATTTACACAGGCGTCCCTCTGTATCCATGAGTTCCACATCCGTGGATACAGAGGGCCAACTACGGGACTTGAGCATCCACGGATTTTGGTGTCCATGGGAGATCCCGGACCAATCCCACACAGATACCGAGGGACCACCGTTTGTCCAGCACCTAGCATGGGACTTGGCAACAATGCCTGTTGAAAGGACATATACATGATATGATAAAGCGTGGTGGAAAGAAAACATACGAGTTACCAACACCCCACAGAAGCCTTGTCTGATTCCTATAAAATATACTCATTTCCCTTAGAAAAACACAATTCTTACCCTACCTATGTAGAAATTAGCTCCTTGACATCTAATTGTATATAAAGCCCTCGATGAGGTAGAACGACGTATTCTCATCCCAAGCAGGCCTGGTAAATGAACTGTTATCGTCAGTAAATGATCAGTACGAATTGGGAAGTGAGCTTCCAGGGTCTGATACTTGCAAGCTGGAGACAGACTGCTCCAGTTCCGGGTGGGTCGGTGTGGGCACTGGTCAACCCACCCAACCGCAGGATCCAGGTCTTCAGCCTTTTCCGCCGGGGGAGCCTCTGCAGGACTCCCCACCCTTCCTCATACCCCTCCCGGGGAGACCCCCTCTGCCCGCACCTCCCCCCTCAGGGTGCCCCTGTCCCAGTGCCCCATGCAGACTTCTCCGTGATCCTCCACCCTCCTGACTTCCCCGCCCCCTCAAACACAACTTCCGCCCGCGCCCCCTCCCCACAGGCCGAACTTCCGGCCGGCGCCCCCTCCCTAAGGCGGGACTTCCGCCCGCGCCCCCTCCCCTAACCGAGCCGTTGCGTCCTCCAGCCCGAGGCGAGCCGGGGCGCGTGCTCTCGCGCTCTCCCAGCCCGGCCACGGGCTATAGCGGCGCAGAGTCGGCGGCGGCGGCGGCGTCAGGAGGCTGTGGGCGCGCTCCTCCCCCTTCTGCCTTCCCTCCTGCTCCTCCTCCTGCTGCTCCTCGTCGTCGCCGGCTCGGCCCGAGCTGCGAGCGGCAAGATGGCGGCGCCCAGGCCGCCGCCCGGCAGGCTGTCCGGCGTCATGGTGCCCGCGCCCATCCAGGACCTGGAGGCTCTCCGTGCGCTGACGGCGCTCTTCAAAGAGCAGCGGAATCGGTAACGGCCCGGGCGGCGCGAGCGTCGGGGGCGGCCCGGTGGGGCTGCGGGAGCGGGGCGGGGGCGCGGCCTCTGGGGAGCGGGCCGCCCCCTCCTCCCGGGACGTCCGCGGGGTGGCGGCCTCCGCGATGCGCCCGAGGGGCCCCGGGCCGCCGATGCCAGGCCCGCGTCCTCCCGCGCCCGGTCCCCGAGGTGCCCCGGGGGGCTGACACCAGCTCCCCGCCCGTCAGTACAGGTGTGAAGTCGGGGTGCAGGAAGGGGGACCGAGCCAAGTGAGGCTGTGGCCGCTTGCTGCCTGTTTGGTTAGTTGAGTCGCGTTGATGGCGCTCCTGTAATGGGAACAGACCCACAGGACGCCGGAGTCAGCATACGTGCTGGTGGGGGAGAGACATGTTACAGATGTGTAAGGTGGGAGGTGGCGTCACTCCATTCGGCCTGTCAGCTAAGGCTTTGCATCCCCAGTGGTGGCCGCGCTTTGTGGAGAGGCCGCTTCAATCCTTACTCTGCCATTGAAGGGCCAGATGGCCATTGTCAAAGGTGCCCAGGAGTCTGACAGACCTGGATTTGGTTCCTGACCCTACAAGCTGTGCGTGCGTTATTGTGCAGTTTTTCCAAGCCTTAAGATTTCTTGCGTAAAAATGGGAGTATAATACATGACTTCATTTCTGGATTGTACAGAGGAATAAATGAAATAAAGCATGTGAAAATATAAAGTATGTGATGCCCTCAGTCAGTGCCTGTTTGATTTTGTTCTAGTCTTTTCTGGGCCTCAGTTTCCACGTCTGTTTAATAGGAATAATGTTGGACGGTACCTTTCTGGGGACATGGTTTGTCAGGATTAAATGAGATAATGCATATTAAATCCTTAGCACATACCTGACACATAGTACTAAGTAACTGCTAGCTGATACTACCCTTCAACACATTATGGATGGACCCCCATGTGCCAGGTTTTGTGCTAGGTGATGAAGTTGAAAAATAAAAAGTCTTCTCCTGGAAAGTCCTGTTCTGGGGAACCAGCAGATCGCAAAGAGTAGAGGAGCATAGAAGTCCTAGAGGTCCTTTTGATCTGAGCAGTTCTACTGCCTTAAATCACAATAAGAAGTGTTGAGCAATTGGAAGAGTGCTAAGAGCCCAGGGCACTGCTCCTTGGGATTTGGGGGAGATATGTTAATTGATATGACACTCTGGGAGATGTGTTGAATGAGTTACTGCTTGAGCATATCTATACCATGAGGACCCTCCTTTTAGTCAGTAATCAGTTATCTACGTTTATTAAGCACCTACTCTGAAACAGGTTCTTTTCTAGAGGCTGAAGGTGCAGAGATGAATGTGATACCCCCCTTTTTTCAAGCATGTTGGAGTAATTGCTGTGTAAACAGATTGTAATGGGGGGTCTAGACAAGAAGAGGTAGTGGCACAGGGGGAACTGCGGACCTCATGGGTAGATTGGTGGGCCAGGAAAGGTTTTAGATTACTTTGGCTTCGTGGCTTACAGATGAGAGGGCTAATTAGAAAGAACAGTATGTGCAAAGGGACTGTGTGCTGATTTTGCACGGTTTCTGAGTGGTCTAAATGAGATAACATAGGTAAGGTGTATGGTACAGAGGAGATGGTCAAACATCAGGACACTATAACCTGGAGGATAAAATCCGAGACCCCGAGCCAGTTTACAAGACCTTTCTTGACTCTGTCCCTTGAGAGGGGAACCATTGAAGGTTCTTTCAAGGGCATGGCATGGCAAGATCTGTATATTAGAAAGATCTCTGACTGCCACTGTTGGGGATACATTAGGGTGAGGGTAGAGGCAGGGGACTTTTAAGAAGATGCAGAAGCCCAAGTGAAAGAGAAAAGTGCCTGAATTTAGGATGTTATCTATGGGGTGGGTAGGATAAATATTGAAAAATATTTACAAGATTGAATAGATAAGACTCAGGGACCAATTGGATTGTTGGGGAAGAATGAGGAAGTGAAGATGTGTCCCATATTTGATTTGAGTTTTTCCTGGGGCTGGCAGGAAGTTTGTCCTAATTCCAGGCGGAGTTTGAAGACCAGGAAAGGTGAACTGATGTGCAGGTCTTGGGATAGGGAGGCATATAGTTGTGTGGTGGGGCAGAGAGCCCTTGATGAGAGTTTGTGAGATCCGGCTTCTGGTCCTGATTCTGCCACTACTTCTTTGTGTGTCTTTGGGCAAATCACCCTCACAGAAACTCAGGGGGTTTCCAGAGTCCAGCTGCTCTGAGAGGATCCATCCAATGTCAATGGACCCAGAAGGAGGATGGACCAAGGTGTTAGGAGTTGGATGGGATGTAAAGTGAAGCAAAATGAGGCCTCAGAGTAGCAAATAGAAAAACACCGGCCAAAGCAAAAACATACTGAGTAAAGTAAGAAAGTAATTGATGGAACAAAAGAATTCCTCCTCCCTTGAGTGTGGGCTGAACTTAGTGACTTATTTGTAAATGATAGACCTGGGGGAGATGACAGTGTGTGACTTCTGAGACACAGAAGTCCGTGCAGCTTCCCCTTTGCTTTCTCTCTTGGATCACTCACTCTGACAAAGCCAGCTGCCATGTTGTGAGGACACTCAAGCGTCCAAGTAGAGAGATCTGTGTGGTGAGGAACTGAGGCCTCCTGCCAGCAGCCATGTGATGACCATCCGGGAAGTGGATCCTCTCAGTCCCGGTCAAGCCCACAGCCATGTGTGCAAGCTCACGAGAGACTCTGACCTGTGTGAGACCATAAATGGGTTTGTTTTAAACTGCTCAGTTTGGGGGTAATTTGTTATATATATTGGTATATAGATCATCAGTATACCAAGCTAAAATTTTCGTCCTCTGGATTAAATCCATGTTCTATAACCCACTCCTTGAATAGTGTCTTAACCACTAAAATCTGTAAAAAAAAATTGCTTATGGTCATAAAATATCAGTACCAAGAGGCTATTCAGTTATTTCTTCCTTGTGGAAGGTGGTTCTTTTTATTAGTTGTTTTAAATTTGTTTTATACCTTTTTAATGTACGCATCTGCATTTTTAACATTTAACAAGTGATTTTTCTTGGCTGTGCTCCGAGTCTTTACAAGTCATGCTAGATTCTTTCTGGAACAGAGTAAGATGTAAATACATTAAGAATTCTGTTTTCAGCCTTCTCCTGGAGGTTTTATTTTCCAGCCCTTTAGTCACCCTTATGATGTATTTCTTCATCATTTATCTTTATGGCGTATGCAGACCCCTCTATTAAAGTGTAGAACCAAGTGAGATTGGTTGTCATACTCTATACCTCCACTGTCTGTGCAGCCACTCGTGACATGTGGCTATTTAGATTAATTAGCAATAAGTAAAATTAGTAATTCCATTCCTGTACCAGCCACATTTGAAGTACTCGGTAGGCAGTCACGGGTGGCTGGTGGTTAACCTTATTGGACCGTGCAGATACAGAATTGTTCATCACCACAGTAAGCTCTGTTGAGTAATGCTACTCTGTTTTTTTCTGTAGGGAAGATTATGTTCTGGTTCTTGAGTATTCATGAAACAGTGTAACATTTGGATACTGCTTTCTGTAAATTCTTCTCATGCTTAAACTGATACCTCATTGCTCTTCCATCCGATAAGCTTCTTGAATAAAGTGTATCACACTCCCTGTATCCCTAGCATCTAGCATACAGTCTGATAATTGTAGGTGCTTAACAAATTGCCGCTATTCGTGTAAGTGATTACTCATGGTGCGTGCATCGTCTTTTTTCTTCCATGTTCTTGCAGATAATACTTTTTTTAAGCTTCTCTCAGTGTGGCTACTTTTTTCTTGTTAACCTATGTTTAGTCAAAATTATTTTTCTGATTACTTCCTTCATGGCCTTGTATATCCTATATAATAGTGCAGATACTTCCCTCCATGCTTTGGGACCCCTTTACCTTATAAACTATTTTCCCTTTTTTAAAGAAAGAACGTATTAGATTCTAACATATTTACTATGTAATTATTAATAGTAGTTTCTTATTTGTTCTCTGTCTCCTTCCAGAATGAAGGCCTATGAGGACAGAGATGGTTGGCTTTTTTGTAATTATCCTGTTTGGATAATGCTTCTTGAATTGGGTGTCTTTGAACAGTTTAGGAAATTGTCAGCCAGTGTTTCTTCAAATACTGCTTCTCTCCTGTTCTTTCCTTTCCTTCAAGGACTGTAATTACACATATGTTAAACCTTTCACTGTATTTTATATCTCTCAAAGCCTCCTTTATGTATTTCCCATTCTCTCTGAGCTTTGGTTATTTGAAATTTTTCTGCTAATTTGCCTTCTAGTTCTCTGTTCCTCTTTTCTGCTGTGTCTAATCTGCTATCATCTATTGTGTTCTTAGTTTCAGGTATTGTAGTTTTGAGTTATTGCAGAATTTCTTTTGTTTTTTTAAACGGATTTTACTCTGTTGAAATTCATTCTGTCATTTACCTTCTTAAGCATATTAATTATAGTTTTTTTTTAGAGAATGTGCCTGATAACTATCTATTGTCATTTTCTGTCTTCTTGTGTTTAGTCATTTGGTCCTATCTTTTATTGAATGCTGAATGTTGTGTAAGGCGTGTTAAGCCCATTTCCAAAATATTTGCAAACTCTAAACCAAAGTCAATCTAAAAATTATTTCAACAAATGGTGGTGGTAGAACAACTTGATATCTAATTGGAATAAAGTGAACTTTGACCCATACCTTGGACCATTCACAAAAAATATTTCAACGTGGATTGCAGACCTAAACATAAAAGCTAAAACTATAAAATGTTTAGAAGATGGGAGAATATCTTTGTGATATTGTGTGTAGGCAGACATTTCTCATCTAGGACACAGATAACATTAACCTTGCAATAAAAAACTGATTAGCAAGCTAGACTTTATGAAAATTAAAAAAACTTCTGCTCATCAAAAGACACCATTAAGAAAATGAAAAAGGCAAGCCATAGACTGAAAATATTTGCAATACATATATCTGACAAAGAACTTGCTTTGGAATATATAAAGGTGCTCCTGCAACTCAATAATAAAAAGACAATCCAATTAAAAATTGGTCATAAAAATCTGTGCTTTACAAAGGAAGATTATATAAATGGCCAGCAAACACGTGATAAAGTACTCAATGTCATTAATCATCAAGAAAATGCATATTAAAACAGTGAGACACCACTCTACGCTTTTTAGGATGGCTGTTGCCAAAAAATGGAAAGTAAGTGTTGGTGAGGATGTGGAGAATTTGGAACCCTTGTATATTGCTGGTGGGAATGTGAAATGATTCAGCTACTGTGGAAAACAGTTTGGTGGCACCTCAAAAAGCTAAACACAGAGTATGACCCAGCAGTTCCACTCTTAGGTATGTACGTACTCAAGAGAGTTGAAAGCAGGGACTCAAACAGATACTTGTATGCCAGTGTTCATTGAGGTATTATTCATAATAGCCAAGAGATGGAAACAACCTAAGTGTCCATCAGCAGATGAATGGATAAACAAAATGTGGTATGTACCTACAGTGGAATATTATTTAGCCCGTAAAAAGGAATAAAGTCCTGATACATGCTATAATGTGGGTGAACCTTGAAAACATGCTAAGTGAAAGAAGCCAGGCATAAAAGGACAAATATTGTAAGATTCCACCTCTATGAAGTACTTAGAATTGGCAAATTCATAGAGACAGAAAGGAGATTAGAGATTACCAGGCGTTGGTGGGGGGAGTTATTGTTTAAAGGTTACAGAGTTTGTTTGGGGTCTTAGAAAAGTTTTGGAATTAGTGGTGATGGTTGTACAACATTATGAATATAATTAAAGCCGCTGAATTCTACACTTAAAGATGGTCAAAATGGCAAATTTCATGTTACGTATTTGTTTTACCACAATTAAAAAAGTTAATAATGTAATATACCAAAATCCATCGAATTATATAGTTTAAATGAGTGAATTGTATGCTTTGTTAATTATATCTCAATAAAGCTGTTATAAACAAGTAAAATCATAATGAGATACCTCTGCGTACTCATTAGAATTGCTAGGATTAGAATGACTGACAGCACCAAATTTTGGCAAGGTTGTGGAGCAACTGGAACTCTCGTGCACCAAATTTTGGCAAGGTTGTGGAGCAACTGGAACTCTCGTGCACCAAATTTTGGCACGGTTGTGGAGCAACTGGAACTCTCGTGCACCAAATTTTGGCAAGGTTGTGGAGGAGCAGCTGGAACTCTCGTACATTGCTGGTGGGAGTGTAAATGGTGCAACCGCTTTGGGAAACATTTTGGCAGTTTTTTATAAAGTTAAACGTACACTTGCCTATGACCCTAGGTATTTACTCTAGAACATACGTTCACAAAAGGCTTGTAAAAGAATGTTTATAGCAGCTTTATTGGTAATAGCCAAATACTGGATGGAACCAACTCGAATGTCCATCAATGGGAGAATGGCTAAAACTGCCCGGTAATTGAAATGAATGAACCACCAGTGTACACAACAACATGGACGAATCTCAAAACATACTGAATGCAAGAAGCTAGACAAACAGTACATACTGTATGATTCTATGAAGTTCTACAATTGGCAAAGCTAATCTTGTCTGTATCGCTAATTGGCAATACAGACATGAACAATGGTTGTCAGAGGAGGTTGGGGGTTGACTGGGAAGGAGCATGAGGGAATTTTCTGGAAGTAATTTTCTGGAAGTAATCCTGGAAGGATAAGGGAAGTAACGTGGCTGGAAATTTCAGCTCATTGCCCACTGAGGATCGCAGTGTGAGGGTGCTTTTGGAATCTTGCATTGCAGGGGTAGCCATAGTGTGATGTCATCCTACTGCTGTGGAACCTGAGATCTCCTTCCTCTGGGGTAGGAGTGGGATTTGCCTCGGCTCTTTGTGACCTGTGAATAATGCAGGGGCTGTTTTGCAGAGTGACTGAAATTGTTTTGTTCTTTAAACAATTTGAGTTCGGGGAGCTTCTTCCTCTCCCTGTTGAAATGTGTCAGTATGAAATATTGATATCTTTTTGGACTCAGTGGGTTTCAGGGGAAAAAGGCTTTTGTAAGGCGTAGGTCTAGTTTCAAATCTAAGTACTGCAACATGGTAGCTGCATGAACTGCAAATATTTTTAACTTTTCTGAGCCTCAGTTCTACCCTGGTGGAACGGGTATTATAATAATGCCTACCTTGTAGGGTTGATGTGGGTATTAGGGGGTGCTGGATGTCGAGTCTGGAATGGTGCCTGGCACGTAGTTGATGCCAGCAAACACCACTGTTATTATTGCAGGCTCTAGTCAGAATCAGGAGTGAAAAGAAATGAAAAGTGTGGTAATTCTTGAATTTTTTTCATATTTTAAAATAGTGCTTGAAAAATTTTTAATTTCATCTCAATTCCATGATCAAGTTCTTGTTTTTATAGGCTTTGGAACTGCCTCTGGAACTTTAGAATAAGGAATAGATTTAATAACTCAAGTCAGTGGAAGAAAATTGGTTTTTCAGATCCAAAAGATGTAGGCAGTAATTTATTACAAAATCTTAATTCCTTGGTAGAAAGGTATTTTAGCGATATTAAATAATTTTAAAAAGTTGTAGAATTTCCAATAAAAAAGTGAGTACTTGACAGTAACTTACGTTATGACATGAGCGAGGAATTGAGATGATTTTGCATGGAGTGACTGTGCTTTAGGAGCTGACATTTTAGAAAACCATACTTGTGTACTCTAAGGAAAAAGGAAATTGAAGCTTTCCGTTAACTTTCACTCTAGTGTTTTTGTTGGTTTGTTTGCTTATTTTTAAACTCTTGTCAAGTCAAAACCCACAAATATATAATAATGTTAATGCCTTTATGGAGGATGATATAACATAATATAACAAGTACCCATGTATTTCACTTGCAAAATCAACAAATGTTAAAATTTTGTTCTCTCAAAATCCAAAACATTACTGATATTGTTAATGTCCTCGGTATTAGAACAAATAACCCCACAAGTTAGCAGCTTGAAGCCACAGACATTTATTGTTTCACACAGTTTATTAGGGTCCGGAATCTGGGAGCTGCTTAGCTGGGTGGATCTGGCTTGGGGTCTTGCGCGAGGCTGCAGTCAAGCCGTGGGCCAGGTCTTTGGTGTCCCGAAGGCCTCACTGGGGTGGGAGGTCGGTGTTCCACGCTCACACGAGTGGCTCTGGGCAGAAAGTTCCAGTTCCTCACCACATGGACCCCTCCCCAGGGCTGCTCGTGCCTCGGCAGCCGGCTTGTTCGAAAGCGAACGATCCAAGAGAGCCCGCTCGAGATGGGAGCTGGGGTGCCTTTATCATCTTGGAAAGGACATACCCTTACTATTGCGTGTTCTAAGGGTCACACAGAAGGGCGTGAATGTCCGGAGGTGAGAGTGCTGGGCAGGGCTCTTGTTTCACTTTCCAGTCTCATTCCTCCCTCCCTTGTACGTGTTATACTGTATGTTTTATGCTGTACACTCTGCAGTTTGCATCTTTAATTTTTGCTCTGTTTTCGAGTGCTACCAGTTTTTATACACAGAGAGCTAGATCATTAACTTCAACTGCTGTAGAGTGTCCCTTCCTAAGCTTACATCATAATTTACCTACCTTTTTCCTTACTGATGGGTATTGGATTTGTCCTGAATTTTTGGTAATTCAAACAGTACTGCAGAGACCATCTTTATACATGTCTCCTTGTATACCTGAGCCTTTGGATTTTTTTTTTCCCCAAAGCAGAATTTGAGGTAGGGACTTGGGTGAAGTAATTTAATCATAGGTGACCCCCAGCAGTCAGGAGTGTGGCACGGGGGAAGCTAGGTGTGGAAGGGGGAACAACCAATGTAGGGATGCCGTATTGAGTGGTGATTACGTTGTAGGCAGCTGGAGCTCAACCCCACTGGGTATCCCTGAGGGGTGCACCTCCAAATTATCTGTGCACAGGGCTGGGTGATTTATCTATTAACCTGTTGCCCACTGGTTGAGAATTGCCCCTGGGGTTGTTATCTGGATGGACCAAGGCTGTGCGGTGAGGGACACCATGAAGATTTGTTACGGCATGCTATTCTTCTGAGACCTCCTCTTGCCTGATACTGTTCACTCGGTCACGGGCTCTTGGAGGCTATAGCTGTTTGGAATCTAAAAGGAAAGACCTGGACAGGAGTGTTAGTGCAGTAAGTTCAGTCCCCAGTGCTGAAGACTGTCCTGAGGCCATAATTGGATAATCATCTCCCTGCTCCTGCTTCCAGTCTAGACTTCCCTGACTTTCCCCCAGCACTGTATGTAGCTGGGCTGTGATGCCGAGGGGGCTGAGCCCTTGGTTGCCTGTCTCCTGTCAGTCTGTGCTTGCTGCAGCTGCCTGTTTGTGGCTATCCCTGGACATGGAAGTACCAAGAGACAGCCATTGAACCCCTGAGTTCCAGATTACTCCTCCTGGTGCCCAGCTTGTAGTAGCAACTCTTCTTGATAATCAGGGTGGGTTTCTCCTGCCAGTGTAGTCACTCTTCTTTGCCTGCTGGTTCACCGGCTTTAGAATCTCAAAGTGATCATTCTGTGGATCTAGTTTAAGATACACTAGATCCCCTTCTGTGCTCTCTGATGGAGACGTTCTTTGTCTTGGCCCCAGGGCTTAGCCCAGCACGGTCTAGAGTTGCGGGGTTGGGAAGCACAAATTCTGCAGGTTTGTCATTGGGAGTGCTGAAGAAAGGGGCCAGTTTTTCTTAGGGTTAGATTTTCTCTTTGAACTTTTAGTTTGCTGGCTCACCTTGAGAAATTTGTTACATTTTCTCCCTTTCTGGGCTCACTCCTCCTTGTATAATGATGTTGCGTTTTCTTCCAACTATTTCCCCAGTGACCCCAGCCTAAGATCAGGTTTTCCTGCTATTGGTGATTTGTGTCATAGTGATATTGGGATGTCGTGTATCTGGTCACTAAGCTAGCCAGCATCTTGGACCGGGTTCCATCTCTGAAGCCGTCTTGGCTTTGTCCTGACGTTGGAGGCGCACAGCTTTGCAGGTAACCCATACATAGGGCTGCACTGAGTCCAGCTCTTTTTCTCTCTCTTCAGATGCAGGGGAGTCCTGTCCTAACACTGACTTCTACGTAGTGACTCTGATCACCACGAGGTGTAGGCGGCTTTTGGTTCTCTTCATCCTGCCCGAGTTGAATTGCAGACGACCTTAGGCCGCTCTGGACATGTCCCACTCTGGCTTTAGACCTGATTATAGCCAAGTGTTTCCAGTCAGTTTCTGCTGTGTGGAGATATCCACCTTGTTTTAAAGTTGGGCTCTATATTTATAATTTTTAGAAATAAACATATGATTACTGTGTCTGGAATGGAGGGGAGATGTTTAAAGTGTGAACTCCTTTCTCACTGCACTTTCATTTCATAATGCAATAGACGTTTATATGTGTTTCCCCTGACTTGGTTGTGACTTTGCTGTGGGCAGGGTCTGTCTTCTTTATGGTATCTTCTAGCATAGTGCCCGGTCCATTGTGAGTGCTTAATATATGTTGAACTGAATAAACAGTGAAGAGCCAATGGCTGTAATGAAGAAAGTCACTTCTTAGCACTGACAGCCAGTCAATAATGACTGCTCTGATTGCTTGAAAGTTATTAACTTGATTTACCGTGTTAGTTATTTACTTGTTTAATTACCTCACATATGCTGTGTACCATGCTCTGTGTTTAGTGATGCAACTCTAGTTGGTACAGTGTATTTCTAGCTCACTTCAAACCACTAAAGGGGGAATACCTCAAATGCTGTAATATTAAACTTGTAACTTCATTCCTTTCCTCATACACACACTCCTAATTTTCCCTCAGGTTTTAATGACCATTTCAACCCCTCCTGAAAGCCTTTTTGACCTATGTGCTTCTGTCCTATGTTCCCCTTACCTCTTTCAAAGAACTTCACTAGAGTATTATGATCACTTAATCACCTACCAGTCCCACTAGAATGAGAACAATCTGAGAGTAGGATTATTCTTACTTACCTCTGTATTTTCAGTACCTACTAGCACATGAGGAGCCCTTGGTTGTATTTTTATTATTTCCTTAGATTATTTAATTTTCTGGGGTCATTAGATATAAAGTGAGAGCACAGAGGAAAGACTCTAGTAAGAGGTATAAAAAATTATCAAATAATGATAGATGATGATGATTTCAAGAGGTAGAAAATGTTTTGGTGTTCCTCATTGCTCGCATCAGTATGTTTAACTTTCATAAGGAAAGGGAATATTGAGCACTTCAGAGGTCAGCATAGTGCAGAACTCAAAATTAACCTATCATCTGCATGTACACACATTCACATAGCTTCCCCCAAACACTACTGAGCCTCTGACCAACAAGAGTCTTTGGCTGCACCAAAAACAAAAAATGAAACAAAACAGGCTTCCCTGGTGGTGCAGCAGTTAAGAATCCACCTGCCAATGCAGGGGACACAGGTTTGAGCCCTGGTCTGGGAGGATCCCACGTGCTGCGGAGCACCTAAGCCCGTGTGCCACCACTACTGAGCCTGTGCTCTAGAGCCCGCAAGCCACAACTACTGAGCCCGTGTGCCGCAACGACTGAAGCCCATGTGCCTAGAGCCCGTGCTCCCAACAAGAGAAGCCACCACAATGAGAAGCCCCCTGCAGCAACGAAGACCCAACACAGCCAAAAATAAATAATTAAATAAAAATAAGGAGTTGGAGAGGAAGGTCATTATTAAAAAAAAAAAAGAAAAAGAAACGAAACAACTCCCCCCCGAAAAAAGAAACCCACACCACTTGTCAGCTTAGCAAAGGACGCCATATGCTGTCTTGACTCAACCATGATTCAGATCAGCTGTGTTGAGAGAGAACATCAATTACGTTACACTATAAAAAGAACTTCGTAGAGTGTGGTGACAGTTTCCTTTATTTTTACCTGTGCCATGAGCTAGAATACCACACAGAACTACTTGGTAAGGTGTTCTGACTCAGCTTCAAAATACCGATGTGGTCAGTGTGAGCCACCCCTCACATCCAATTATCTTAAATGGACAAAGTAGACAGGAAGAAGTTTGAGCCAGCAAATCAAAATAAATAAGGTTAGAATTGTGACCAACCATGCCCCAGAGGAGAGTTTCTCAGCTCTTTCATTCTTCCAGTCTTTTGTAGTGGTCCCTGGACCCGAGGGTGTGGTCACTGCACCGTGGGCAAGGACACTCATTCAAAGACTAAGGAACCCTGGGGCTCACTCTAGGCTGAGTCAGCCTCTCTGACGGCCACAAGCCCAGAGAAGTCACATTAGAGGTAAGAGGACGATTTGTAAGCTAGGGATATGCTCACGGTAGCCGTGGAGATTTTATATATAGTGCTTAGTTAAGTGCCGGGCATGGAATAAGCACAGTTTAAGTGTTAGTGGCTATCATCCTCATTGAGAATGTTATAAAACTTGATCAAAAGACATTAAAGAAAACATAAATGGTTATACCATTACATGATAGGAAACTGCAATAACGTAGAGACATCAGTTCTCCCCAAGTTGACCTGTGGTTTCAGTGCCATTCAAAACAAAATCTCAACGGGGTTTTTTCTAGACATTCACAAGCTGATTTTCTAATTAATATGGGAAACGCCTAGGTTTTCTGTTACTCTCTGACTCCCTTAACCCTTTGTATGGATCCTTTTCTGACTCCTCAGCTTTTAAAACCCTTCCCGTGCGCAAAATTCCCTATGTCCTCAACCTCTCTGAACACTCCTTTCATCTTCTTGATCTAGGTGAAATACGGCTCACTTCTAAGGACAGACCTTTCCCAGAATGTCCTCAAAGTCGGCTGTTTTCTCCTGTATCCAGTGTGCTGCTTGGCTTGAAGGTGTGTAGGTGTGAAGGTGATTGTCATTGCTGCTTTCAGAACTTCTTTCTCCAAAACCCCTCCAACTTTTCATCTCATGCCATCAGAGTATACCTCATGGATAATCTCTTCTGCTATTAAAAGATCTGTTGGTCCCTCTACGTCGTTCCTTAAAGAATTTAGCTGTGGTTCACTGTTAACTCTGCATTACTTCTCCTGTCTTAAATCTTGGTTATTTTAGTTTTTACATAGATTATCCTTTCATTACCCTGGCCTTTTATTTCTTGACTTTCTCTCCTTCAGTGAACTTGGACACCTCCTTCCTCCCATCTAACCACACATTGCCATGTGCTAGCCAGGCCTTATGATTAACCATGGTTGCGTTCCCTCCACAGTCTTAATTGCAAGAGTCCCACTCTGGCTGCCTGTTGTATCCTGTCTCTCCGGGTCCCCTATTCCAACAAGTCTTCAACCCCACCAGGACCCACAGTCTGTTGGTCCTACTCCTTCCTACTCACTGTCCCTTTTGTTCCTTATGTTCACATTTCCCTTCTTAAATCCAGTTTAGATCTAAGGATCAGTAATAAAGCATTTCCTTGTATACATTCTCAGTTCCCTTGCCTCTTCTAACCTTGTCATACTTTCCTGGTAAAACTTCAGCTCTAGTTAAATCCAACTTGCTGTTTCCTTTGTGTCTGCACCCAAACAACTGAACGAGGATGGAGGAAGACTTACAACCATACTGATTGGTCTTTCTGTAAATGGATGATTACTGACCTTGGGAAGGCATTTAGTTCTACCTGGCAGGCAGTCCTTCCATTTCCCTAGTCCATTTCATCCTCCTGCTTTCCTAGCCAACTGGTTTATGCCTTTTGCTCTCCCTACAGCTCGGTTGCCTCTCCCTCATCCTCCTTCTCAGTTTCCTATTTTTCTGAAAAAATAGGGGCAACCAGAAGGTAATTTCCAGGAACTCCCACTGCCCTCCCTACCCCCTACTTGTATCTGTCCCCATGATTTGCCTTCCCTCTGTGACTGTCGGTGAACTGTCTTGCTTCAAAGGTCTGCACTAAATTCCGCTCCCTTTTGCATACCTTGCTCCAACAATTCTCTCCCCCCCCATTTCTTAAATCATCAGTTTTACCTTTTTTGTTAGATTGTTCTCATCATTTTATAGATCTGCTGTAATTTTTCCCATCCTGAGAAAAATCTCTCCCCCATTTCCCTGATTTTTCTCTGCTGCCATTTATAATAAAGCTTCTCTAAAGAGTTTTTTATATTCACCTACCACAATTTCTCTTTTCTCTTGAACCCATTCCACATTGCCAAGTCCATTGGTCTTCACCTTAAATCCTTATCTTACTGGATTTAAGATAAATCTTAAAATCTTAAATCTTACTGGATAAATCCTTATCAGCTGCAGTTGATGTAGTTCATCACTTCTTTCTCCTTGAAACACCTTCTTCGTTTGGCTTCTAGAACACCACCCCCTTCGGATTCTCCTCTCTTGTTGGCTTTTCTCTCTGAGGTCCAGAGCTCAGTCCTCAGACCTCTTGTCCCCACCTGCCTGTACTCTCCCGGCAATTGCATTCAGCCTTGGGGTTTTGCTACTTCACGTTTGATGGTAACTCTAACCGTTTTCTTTAGCTGGACTTTCCTCCTGACCTGCAGACTTGTATGTTCGTCTGCCTACTCCACATTTCCGCTTGTATTTCTAATAAGTACCTCAAATTCAGCAAATCTCCATCTGAACTCCCAGTTCCCCCCTCCTCCATATATCTTTACAGCAGTCTCCTCCAACTCAGTACACAGCAGGTACATCTGTCCATTTATTGCTCAGGCCAAAGCTTGGAGCCATCCTTGACTCCCCCTTCTCAGCTACCCCTCATAATAATTTACCCTCAAGTCTTATTGGCTCCATCTTCAGAATATATTCAGAATCTGATCCGTGCTTATTATGTCTGCCTCTGCCACTCTTTTCCAAGAATAGTGTCCTGACTGATCTCCTGTTGTCGTTTCTTTCTCCTGCTATGATTAGTTCTTTACAGAATAGCCAGAGGGATCCTTTCAAAGTGAAAGTCAGGTGATGTCACTCCTCTGCTCAGAACCCTCCCTGGGTTCACATCAGGAGCGGAAGTTCTTTTAGTGGCCTACAGAGCCTGTGTCTTATCCCTGAGTCACTGGATGCTTCCACCAAGCCCCCTGCCGTTCTGTGATGCCTTTGCCTGCCATCCAAGCTCTTCTCACAGGAAGGGCATAGTTTGCTTCCTCACCTTCTTCAGTTCTGTGTTCAAATACCACTTTTTAAATAAGGTCTTACATACAAAAATCCTTCTCTACCTAAGACTATAAAGACATTCTCCATATATTTTCTTCCAGAGTTTCATAGTTTTGCCTAACATATATTCCTAAATCCATCTGGAGTTACTTTTAGTAGGATTATACATAAGGCTCCAGTTTGGTTTTTTCTCATATGATTGATAGTTGTTCCAGCACCTCTACTGGAACAGTCCGGCCTTCACCTGGGATCTTTAGCGCCCAGCGCTGTCATCTGTCAGGTTTCTCTGTGTGCACAGTTCTCTTCTGGACACTGTCCACTTCTGTGCATTCACCTTCGCTTCGCTTCCTTTGCTTGGTATAATGCATTTGAGATTCTCTTTGTTCTGATGACAGATGAATTTTGACTGTGGTGAGGACATTGGGAAAGAGGGAAGCATGTGGCTTTTCGAGGTGGGGGAGAGGACTGATATATTTGGAACCCTTTAAAGCTGGTATCGCCAAACTATGATCTGTGGGCCAAATCTGACCTACCACCTGTTTTTTTTTTGTTTGTTTTGCTTTGTTTTTAAATGGCCTTTGAGTTAAGAATGATTTTTACATTTTAAAGGGTAGGGGAAAACAAATGAACAAAATTTCATGACACATGAAAATTATATGAACTTTAAATTTCAGTGTCCATACAAAGAGTTTACTAGAACACAGCTGTGTTCATTCTTTTGGATGTTGTCTATGGCTGCTTTTGCCCTGCAGCAACAGAGAAGTTGTGACAGAGGTTGTCAGGTCCTCAAAGCCTAAAATATTTACTTTCTGGCTCTTTGCAGAAAAAGTTTGCCAGCCCTGCAACCCTGTCTCAGGGAGTTGTCTCAGCTTGAGTGTCCTGGATGTGACAGAAGAGGGGAAGAGAGTATATAAAGGAGAGTTTTGAGGTCTGCAGAGATGAATTTCAAACTTTTGCCCAGGCTCTTTCTGGTAGGAGACAGAAATGTTTTTATTTTCTGTCTTTGTTCATCTAGAGCAGTCAAATCATTAAGGGGTTTATGGTTTTAAATAACAACCAATGATTGTAATTTTAATCTCTGAACTTGTGTGTATTCTAATAGTTTTTCTCAGTGACAGTGGTTAAACTAGTCTAAACCACATGTGCCAATTTTTAATTAAATGTTGGGTATTAGAATGAATCTTTCAACCAGGATGTAAGTCTTAGTCGTAGTGTTAAATGACGAACAGTTTAGTCTCCTTTTCAGAAGGAGGTCCCGCCTCATGAACTGACTGTAAGATGTGAGTACGGATGGTATGTTAGGCCTATCTAACCTGTGCTGTAATCACCGGTAGTTTTCTTTAATTTTATTCAAACAGGACTTGTCAGGATTAAACCTACAGATCTGTTCAAACTTGAAGGAAGTGCAGTTCTACCTTTTGTATAATTCAAAGGCTGTTTTTGTTCTGTAATGTAACATTTCATTTATAAGTTGTCTTCAGAGTATACATTCATTCCTATGTAAAAGGAATGTCTAATGGTTGAATTTTAATTGTCCTTCTAAGTACTTTCGGCCTTCTGTGAATGAAGTAGCTAAGCTTCTTAAAGTCTTTGTGAATATTTTGTGTTAGTTTGGTTAAAGCAGAAATGACAGCAATTTTTATTATTAACAACATTTGTAATATACAAACGATTGACTGATCTTTACTGGTTATTTCACTGTCGTTAATCATTACACATACTTAGCTGTGCTGTCTTGACAGTGAACATGGAATTTGCAGACAGTACATTAGGACTCCTTTGGATCTGTAATGCCAAATAGCTTTCTTTCAAGGCTGTGGAGAAGGTAAAGAGGTACAGAAGAGAGTTAAATGTTTTCATAGTAGTTACTGTTAATGAAAAGCTTTTTTTGTCCTCATCTGATGAAAGTTGTTAATTTATTATATTGTATAAAAATATGGTGAATAAAATCTGTAGATATTTATTATATGGCTCTAGAGGAAAAGGTTTTTTTTTTTTTTTCCATTCACCCTTTATAGAGGGGTACAGACTCTAAGAAATAGTCTCTGCTGGGCTTCCCTGGTGGCACAGTGGTTGAGAGTCCGCCTGCCGATGCAGCGGACATGGGTTCGTGCCCCGGTCCGGGAAGATCCCACATGCTGCGGAGCAGCTGGGCCCGTGAGCCATGGCCGCTGAGCCTGTGCATCCGGAGCCTGTGCTCCGCAACGGGAGAGGCCAAAACAGTGAGAGGCCCGCGTACTGCAAAAAAAAAAAAAAAGAAAAAAAAGAAATAGTCTCTGCTTTCAAGAAATTTAAAATGTAGTTAATTGAGTTACAACCCCTCACCTCTCCCTCCCCCTTTAAGCTTACCCATTCAATGGGTAAGCTTATCATTCAGTGGGGAAGGAGAAATTAGATGTTTCTTAAATACCAATTATAAGATATCAACATCTTAAGATATGACCATTTTTTTTCAAATTTTTGGGTCCAGGATGTGTGCATTTCTTAATGGGAATGAACGAGTTGAGCTAGTTCCTCAGTGTTTGCCTTTTTCCAGTTGCTGCTGCAAAGTACACTGATTTCACTGCTCCCATCAGGCCTGGTGCCTGGCTCAGGGCACATGCTCAAGTACATGAGTTACCTGACAAGTCTGTGAAGCAGTTAGATCCCGCTCTGAATACGCGAATAGTCTCATCACTGTTTTAAACTTGAATTGAACAAATGCAATTAGTGAATGCAGGTCTGGGCCCTAGAGATACAGAAAAAAATAAGGTAGTCTCTATTTTTCTGGGATTTATAGTCTAGCTGGGGTGATAGACCGCATCAGTGAATGTAATCTGATGTGGGTAAGTGCAATTCCATTCTATGGACCGAGCTCCAGGGGCGCATAGAGATGGGATGCGGCTCCCCTGAGTACTCTGAGTAGCAGAGGAGTCTCACCAGGGCTGTGAGTTTTCAGAGGCCTGAAAGGAGCCCCCAGATTCTTCCAGGCAGAGGCTTGGGTGGGGGTGGTGTGAGAGGGATTCTGGGGGAGGGCATACATGTGAACAGACCCAGAGGATTGCCAGTGCTTGCTGGTTTCAGGAATCCATGGGGAGGACAAATGACAGTGATCACAATCCCAATTTATTTTCTCTTTATACTGCGTATGTGAACTGTTGTATGCCGATAGATGTTGCTGTGATTACTCTTTAGTAGCTATTAATAGTTACTTGTGTTTCAGGAATCTTTTGGTTGGCCGTAGTTCAGGTAAACATTTTTCTTTTGGTTAAAAGTGTAATGAAGGAGAAAGGCATGGTGTATATGTGACAAATTAACACGTAACATTGGAAATTATTTAGGGTGGTTCATGAACTTACTAATTGTTCTATGGTTGGCATATCAGTTAGCCAGTTTTCCTAAGAACAGTGCTGTTATTTTGTGTTGTCTATTATAGTTTGATTTCAAAGCCTTTGCTGTGCTAGATGTCAGTTTTGAGTGAAGCAGCGGTTAAGATTTCAAAGAGTGACATCAGAGAAGACCATTCACAGTAGGAAGGTGGTGCCCATGAGAGAGGGAGCTTGTGAAGGACCCGCTGAAAGAAATCATACTGGCTTCTTTACCTCAGGTATAAACACACATTTCTTAGTCATCGTAGGAGAAAAGAAAAAAGAGGCTTTATTGTAGATTATTGGAGTTCTAGAGCTCTACTTTTACTTGACTATAAGATTAAGTAATAAATGTCATCAAAACTTTATGCAGGTGGGGCAGATAGAGGTAATTAGGTTTATTCTTTGTTGTAGAAATCATGATCACTCTTGGCGTTCTTCAGAATGCTTTACACCCCTGGGCACTTCCTTAGCGTGTTAATAGTGCCTGCACTATATTTAGTATTGTTCGAGCCCAGAGCACGCCTCCCCCAAATAAGCCTCAGTGGCATATTGATTTTTTTTTAATTAAAGTTACTTAAGAAAAAGCCAGTGCAAGAGGGACGCTCTGAGCCTCCTCTCTGTTGAAAGCAGGCAGTAAATCTCCGTGTGAGAGGTACCCTCCCTGCATCTGGAGTCAGAAGGACAGCCTTATCCCCAGAGGTGAATTTGGGGCCAAGAAGCCTATATAAACAAACCTTGTTTCCTCTATAACGTACTACCCCACGTCCAGACTCTCCTTAGATTCTTCACTAACTAAGCACCCAAAGCCTAAGTTTCTTTGTTCAGTCAATTCCTCAGAAATTTAGTGTTTCTTTGTCTAAAAAGTATAAAAGCCGCCTGCTGTGGCACATTTTTTAGGTCCCATTTCTATGAGACTTCCATGCACACGAATTAGAATTTCTTTTTCTCCTGCGTGTCTGTCAATTTTATTATTAGTCCAGTGGCAAGAGCTCTCGGGGTAGAGTGGGAATTGCCTTCTCCCCAGCAGCACCCACTTCTCCTTAAAGCTGTCCTGAGAGTGTTAGTGAATCTCCTTTTTGTCATATTGTCACTGAAAGTGGCTTACGCACTCCATTGTTTTATACAGTTTCTGAGGCAGGACTAATGCTGCACTTTTGAACTTTGGCTTTTTTATTTCGTCGCTTAATTGCTGCGACCCTGAGTCAAAGCTTCATGATCCCCATTTAGAGAGGGCCAACGGGGGGAGGTGGGGCAGATTATTTTATGCACGATTTCCCAGTTTTTAATTGATTATATTCTGCCTCTTTCCAAAAACAAATCTGACGTGCCTTAAAAAATAAATACAGTTAGATAAAATAAAGGTAAGGGAGGAAATTGGAGGGGAGGGAAAAGCCAGAAATAAGGTTAGTACTCAGAAGTCATGCTGAGGGATTCATAGTGTTAAAGATGGGTCGTGGGTTTGACTCCAGGCTTCTTAAAGGCAAAGACAGAGGAGAACGTGATAAATAAAGTGATTTATATCATCCATCCTTAAGATAAAAAGGCGACACTTGGAGTACAAGTATTTATGGTCCTGAAGCTCGCGGAGGGAGTGTCTTCCAGGCCCCCCGAGCAAGCACAGCTGCTTGGGGCGCTCCAGTGGCCGGGCTTCTGGAGAAACGCGCGCTCCCCGGTGGTCTGGCTTCAGTTCATCCAGGGGGTGAATGTAGGGCGCTGGGATTCCACGGTGCGCGCACAGGGAGGACATGCCTATGGTCAGGACTTACCTTGTAAGAGTCTCTTCAGTTGTCTAACAGCAGTTTTTCTTCTGACATTAAAGCGGATTCTTGTTTCTTTAGGGGATTCACGGAATGAGGAAATGGGCTTGCATTTAGGTGCCGTGCTGCACACAGAAATCCTTCTCTTCATAGCTGTGGAATGAGAGCCAGTGCGGGCAGTGCTCCTGGCGTGAGAGGCCGTGGGAACTGAGGTGCCCAGTTGTGGGTGGGGCGGGGTGAACAGCCACAGGTTCATCCCCTGCCCCGGGCACACACTCTGCCTGGAAGCGAGCTCGCTCTATCTCTCTGTCCGTCTCCCTCTGCTTCTGTCTGTCTCCTTCCCTCCTTCCTGCTCCCCCGGCTCCCTATCTTTGTGGTTGAACGTGTGTAAGCTCAGAGCACTGCTTCTGGCTCCTCTATCTAAGAATGGGTAATGGCTCTGCCCCCCAGGCAGTCCTTCGTGAGGATCCTTTCTCATAACTTTACTTCAGGTACACACTGGGTGACAGAGGACATGGTTATATTCTCTGTCTAGAACGTGAGATGCAGATATTCTGGTTTGACTAGGGGCAGACCCATAACCATAAACAGTCACCTTAAACGGGGGTTCGGGTTGTTGTGGGGGTGGAAATCCGACTGTTTCAGTTGGAATTGTGGCTCCAAAAGTTATTAGCTGAGGGATGTGGGCAAGTTACATAGACTCTTCTGTGTCAGGTGTCTTGTCTTTAAAATGGAGAGGACAGTATTGGCTTCATAAGGTTAATGCAAAGATTAAATGAGATAATACAGGGACAGGTTGATAAGAGCAGTGCCTTGGCGAAGTGCTCAGTGTACAGAGCTCTTTTGTGTCGTAAACTAAGGAGCTGGAACAGATAGGCCTAGCTTGCCTCCCCACAAAATTAAGTACCAGCAGTGTTCTGAAAAGGACATTTGGAAATGTCTTTTTCTTTTTTTTCTGGTTTGTAACAATTTTATCCTTTTTCAGAGAAACAGCACCCAGGACTATTTTCCAAAGAGTCCTGGATATCTTAAAGAAATCTTCTCATGCCGTTGAGCTGGCCTGCAGAGACCCATCCCAAGTGGAACATCTGGCTTCCAGTCTGCAGTTAATAACGGAGTGCTTCCGGTGTCTCCGGAATGCTTGTATTGAGTGTTCTGTGAACCAAAATTCAATCAGGTACTATTCTTTGTAGTTACATATATGCCTTTGATAATATCTCTTTGTGTGCGTGCATGCTGCTTCTGTCATGTTGGCCTACCTGTTAGAGATGGTTTTGGCATCGCAGTCACCTGTGTTTATTAGGAGACTCTCCGTCTCCGGGGACAGGTGCTCTGCAGGACTTGCTGTGGGAGACTCCTGGTGTGTATGTCATGGGACAACATGTGTAACGTTAGGGGTCATTCAGGTTTCTCACTTGTATTTATGATGTTTTGAGGGATTTGGTTTTTTACATAACACAATGATTTGAACTTAATTTTGATTCTTTGATTCTAGATTCTGCCTGCCTAAATACATTTGCAGTTCTGGACTTCACTTTTCTTAGTTGTAGGTGTTTTAATTAGTTTTAGTGTTTTAATTAGTTGCCCTTGTGTTTACTTCAAACAGGGAGCACGATGTGAATTTCTAAGACTGTTTATCTTAAGCGTTCCTTAAGATTGTGTAAAGTTGCCAGCTGCTGCCACCTAATTTATAATATACAACTAAAATGTGGTTACCAAGATGAGCAAGAGAATTGCCCTGTCCTGCTCTTGTTCTTCTACATGTTACACTCTCCTCCCAGAACTGAGCACCCTTCCTCTTTGATTTTATGCAATCTGCTTTTTATTAACAATTTTTACTTGTGATGAAGTTAGAAGCCACAAAGCATGCTCACTTTTATTTCCTGGACTTGAATGTAGACAGAGCCCCCGGGCTCCCTGTTACTGCCATGATGAGTGAAGTCGGGCTGGCCCAGAAGCTGATGGAGAGACTCCCTGTGCTGCCTAGACGGTCTATACCTGAGGCTTTGATATGATTAATGAGGTTTTTTTAGATCAAAGGAGAGGGAATCAAAAGAGAGAGTTGTTTAACTTCAGCACAAAATTGCACATGGCGTCCCTATACAGATAAATGGATAGAAACAGTAATGATCTTGGTAGTAATAGTTAACATTGAAAAAGTATAACTAGAAGCAGCTAGAAGCAGCAGGCCAGAGGCTAGATTATTTTGTCCCTTTCTAGGCAGGGAGGCCCTCTAGTGTGACGGGAGAGGGAAAGGAGAGCCCTAGAATGGAAATTCTAACCATTCAGGGCATCAGCTCCTGGGAAAAACATTTTTGTGGTCAGAAAGACAACAAAGATTCTGGTAGGGACTTTGAGGTCAACCTTAACTAAAGCTGATATTCCCGAGCCTGTCAAGATTCAGATCTCAACCAGTATGTATTTTTCTGATTTTTTCAGTTATTAAAGAGTTAATTAAAAAGTAGGATGCTATTAAGGCCTAGACCTTTTTACATCTTTTGTCTGAACATTGCACTTTGTATGGACTGGAATTATTTTTTGCCAAGGATGTATGGAACATGGGGTATGATACAGCAAAGCAAACAGTCTGAGTCATGTGGAATTTCAGGAAGGACTCAAAGAAGACTGTTGAAAGCAGTTAGCTCTGCATGTAAATACAATGCCTGTTGCTGGGGTCGCTATACTTTTACTGCAGAGAGCCAGATAAATAGTTCAGGCTTTGTGATCTCTGTCAGAGGGGCTCACTTCTCCCATTGTAGTAGAAGGGAGCCATATGTAGTACGTGAACAAACGCACATGCTGTGTTCCAGTAAAACCTCATTTGTGAACACGGAACTTTGAATTTCATAGAATTTTCTTGTCATGAAGTTACATTTTTCTCCCCCCACCAAATCTGGCCATACAGAAGCAGGCAGTGGGCCCAGGTGCCTGGCAGCCATTCATATATGTAGAGGCAAGAGGAGGAACAGAGGTGGAACAGCATCTTCTTTTCGGAGGCAGGTGCTGAGCCCCTTTTCCCACCAGTCTTGTGTTCGGATAAAGAGGAAAGGAGCAATGGCTGTCTGCCCACCTGGCCCTGGGGAGGGGAGAGAGGACTCTAGCCTTGTGCACACCGACCCTGACCCTCTTCTTTAGCAGTGAATGTCTTGGTATAATTCTGATTTATGTTGAGAAGAAGTGAAGAAGGTAGGGAGCTGTATGAGTTTCCTTTGCTGCTGTAACAAAGTACTGCAAATTCAGTAGCTTAAAATAACAGAGATTTACTATCTGACAGTTCTGGAGGTCAGAAGTCCAAAATCAGTTTTCCTGACCTAAAGTTAGTGTCAGCAGGGCTGGTTCCTTCTGGAGTCTCTAGCAGAGAATTGATTCCTTTGGCTTTTCTAGCTTCCTGAGGCTGCCTGCATTCCTTTACCTCAGAGCAACACTGTAACCTCTTCCAGTCTCTTTCTGACTCTGACCATATGGCATCCCTCTGATAAGGACCATTATGGTTACATGAGGCCCACCCAGGTGATTCAGGATAATCTTCCCATCTTCAAACCATTAATTTAATCACTCCTAGAAAGTCTCTTGTGGTATTTTCTGACCAGTTCTTATTCTCCAAAAACAGCCAGCAGTCCAACAATTCAGTTCCATTCCGACACTAACTACCTCAAGTTAGTGGCTTCAGATCCCGTAACTTCATGACTCAGTCCCACAAGACTGCCCCACCTTGGATGCCAGCTGCAAATGGGGTACCCAGGCTACATTTCTGCCCAGCTGACTACAAATGCAGGGGTTCCCAGGACACCTCTCAGGTTTGATAATTCAGTAGAACGACTCACAGAACTCAGGATAGCACTTTACATTCTGTTCCTAGTGTACTGTAGAGGGACAGCCACCTGGAAGAGATGCATAGGATGGGGCTTCTGCGCCCTCTCCAGGCATGCCATCTTCTGAGCACTTTGATGTGCTCATCAGCCCAGTCAGAAGCTTTCCAAACTCATTGTTTCGGACTTTTTGTGGAAGTTCCATCACATAGGTGTGATTGATTAAATCACCGGCCATGGTGATTGAGCTGCCTTCCCTTCCTCAGAGGTAGGAGGTTGGGGTTGAAGGTTCCAGCTGTCTGATCTTAGGGCTGGTCCCTCTGGTAGCCACCTCCCATCCTGCAGGCCCAGGAAGAGTCCCCTCTTTAGCATAAGCTCAGGTATGGTTGAAAGGGGCTTGTTACGAATAACAAAAGGCCTTCCTCTCACACAGGAGCTTCCAAGGGTTTTAGGAGCTCTGTGCCAGAAACTGGATCAAATATAAATTGATTACATCACATCTCTTTGCCATGTAAGGTAATATATTCAGTTTCCAGAGTTTAGTATGTGGACATCTTTAGGGGGCCATTATTTTGCCTAGCGCAGTCTACCCTTTGGCCCCTAAAGATTCATGTCTGTCCTATTTGCAAAATACATTCATCTCGTCTCAAGGTCCCCCACATTCTCGACCCGTTCAGCATCAACTCAAGCCCCAAGTCTCATCTAAGTCTCATTAGCTAAAAAGTCCCAAATCTTAGCACCTAAATTACATCTGGGTGAGACTCTGGATGTGATTCATCCTGAAGCAAAATTCCTCTTTATCTTTGGACATGTGAGACTAGACACGACGTTGTCTGCTCCCAAAATACAGTGGTACGACAGGCCTAGGGTAACAGCTTTAGACATGACCCTCTAAAAGAGGAGGAAATTGAGGGAAAAGGGAGTCACTGGTCCCAAGCAATTTCAGAATCCAGTTGGGCAAACTCAGGTTTTGAGGCCTGGGAATGATCCTCTGTGGCTTGGGGCTCTGCCCTTAGTCCTACCCTCAGAGTCATCCTTCCTTTTTCTCAAAGGGTAAGAGTCATACATGTTTTCAGCTGAGTAACTTTATCAGCCTCTTTCCTGCCTGTGGGATTTTGGGAGTTTAACAGCCTTCTTTCATTTCATCCTTTCTCTGTGCATTTCATCCAGGTTGGCAGAGTTTCTACTGGTATAACATTCTCAAAAACCTTGTGGGTCTCACATGTATGTCACGGGGAGTTATATACCATTAAGCAATCTAGGGTCTGCCGTAGAGCTTTCTTAGATAACCCCACCTTTATTCCTGATTTCTGCTGAGATCACTGAGGGGAATGAGTAACACTCCTAGTCTCTTTAAAGAGCCCTCTGTGTAACTGAACACCAACCTTTTGGTTCTTCCAAGACATTAGCAAAAGGTCATCCAGCCACATCCTTGGCTTTCTCTCCAGAGCACAGTTTCCTCACAGTGAATAGTCTAGTTTTAGCGTCTTTTGCAATCCGGATAGACTGAGAATTTCCCAAATCATACCTGGTTCCCTTTTAGTCTCCTCTGTCTCTCGCCTCTCGCATTTTACCATACACACCAAGAGGAAGTCAGGCCACGCCTTCAACGTGTTGCTTGGAAATCTGCTCAGCTAAATATCCAGGTTCATCGTTCTGCTAAGCTTCTGCCGCTGGAGAAAAAGGATTCTTCCGTCCAGTCTCCAGTAACGAGTTCCTCATTTTCTTCTGAGATCTCACCAGCAGTGCCTTCAGTGTCCACGTTTCTATTCAAGGCATCTAGGCCTTTTCTGTCACGCTTCTCAAAATTCTTCCAGCCTCTGCCCATTGCCAGATCCCAGAGCCACGTCCACGTATCTGTGTGTTACAGCAGCACCCCATTTCTCCTACCCACAGTAGTGTCCTGTTGCTACTTGACAAATGACTAAAAACGTAGTGGCTTAAAATAACACATTTATTATCTTACAGTTCTGAAATTCAGAAGTCCACAGTGGGCCAACATGGCTGAACCCCTTTTGGAGGCTCTAGGGGAGAATCATTTTCCTTGCCTTCTCCAGCTTATAGAGGCTGCCTGCACTCCTTGGCTCATGGCTGCCCTCCCTGACCCTCTAGTATTCCTCTTATAAGGACCCGTGTGACACATTGGGCCCGCCTGGTTAATAATCCAGGATAGTCCTTTCATCTCAAGGTCCTTAATTTATTCACGACTGTAAAAGTCCCCTTTGCCATGTAAGGTAACGTATTCACAGGTTTTGGGTATTAGGATGTGGATACCTTGGAGGGCCATTATTCTGCCCACTACAGGAACTGTTAACCGGTAGTCTCCGCATTCATTGTGGATCATAATTTGAAGTGCAGGTTTAAGAAAAAGAGTGTGTCTAACTTTGTCCTTTTTAAAAACCTTATACAGGAACTTGGATACAATTGGTGTTGCTGTTGATTTGATTCTTCTTTTTCGTGAACTTCGAGTGGAACAGGAATCCCTGTTGACAGGTAATTTGCAGTATGATTCATGGATTACTTATATCTTTGAAAAGGATTTAAATACCAGTACTCTGAGTATTACATCATTCATTAAAGCAGATGGTTCTGTATTTCATGATACAGAGAAACTTCATTAGTGATATTAAAGAATCATCATAGAAGGAAGTTGTAGTGACTTCCAATTTTCTCCCTCTGTTGTGGGCTAAATTGTGTGTGTTCCACCCACCCCGCCTCCCCCAATTCATATGTTGAAGTCCTAACCCCTAGTGTACTTCAGAATGTGATTATATTTGGAGACAGGGCCTTTAAAGAGATAATTAAGGTAAAATGAGGTCATACGGGTAGACCCTAATCGAGTGTCACTGGTGTCCTTATAAGAAGAGATGAGGACACAGGTGCAGAGGGACAACCATGTGAAGACACAGGGAGAAGATGACCACCTGCAAACCAAGGAGGGAGGCCTCAGAAGCAGTCAGTCCTGCCGACGCCTTGACCTCAGACTTCTAGCTTCAAAACAGAAAACACATTTTTCTTGTTTAAGGCACCCAGTCTGTGGTACTTCGTTATGGCAGCCCTAGCAAAGTGTTACTGTGTCTTTTAATATGTGTCGATGTGGCAGGCCCTATTCTCGGTGTTGCATGTGATCTGAACAGGGACCAAAGCAGTCAAAAATCTCTGTCCTCAGATGTGTTCGTTCCAGTGAGCGGAGCCTTGTATTAAGTATATTAAATAAGGCAAATATACAGCATGACACAGAGGGAAGTTAGCTCTGAGTGTTAATAGCTGTGGGTATGGGATTAAGAGAAAAACCAAGCTCCTTAATTTGAAGACCAGGCAGCTTTTCCAGACTTTTTGGAATGTTTTTGGTTCTTGAACTACTTGCATCAACACTTCCTTGGACAGAGGTTGTCATCATACCATTATATTTAAAAATAAAAACATATAATTTTAACAGGTGATCTCTTTATGCAAGGAATTGAAATACTTGTGGGTAAACCTAAGTCATTTAATAGAACATCTCAATGTAAATATCCAGCGTATAAAATGTACTAGATTGGAGGTTAAAAAAATTTTTTTTAGTGCTAATTCAATGAATAGTTACTTCAAATGAGAGCTCTCCAGCTGTATTTAAAATGTTGCTTTATATACAATTCTTAATGCCTATACTTACCGTATAAAGTGAAGCATGCTTATCTGAATGTTAGTGGGGAGGCTGCTTTGAGAAGGTAGAGAGAGAATTTGAGCTGATCGTCTTTCTTCAGAGGCATAGAGACCGAGGCCCACAGTGAAACAGGCTAACTGAACTGTCAGAGGTACCACCCAGCTTAGTTTAGTTCTCATTCTACTCTGTGATTTCTTAGTGTTTTCATTTAAAACTCATTTGTTAAAATTCCTGTGTCTTTCTATTTGATTTAGGATTCTTCCTCTGGGACATTGTAATTATTTTTTGAACTAATTAAATTATCTAAGAATTGGCACACAAAGTGTTGGCTCTAAGTTTTTTGGAACAGCAATAATTTCTTTAGTATTCTCAATTTGGTAGGGTGTAGCATTAGGTTGTAAAGTGTTTTAAAATGTTGTATATTTAAAAGTATTCTTGTAGCTCCATTTTGTGATAAAACAGAAGCCTCAGTGCTCAAATTGGGGGGTTAAAAACCAGCAGTAAAATACAGATTTCACTCTCTTGTATGGAAAAGCAGTTATTTTTGAAGTCTGACTGTGGTATGATAATTCAGAAAGAGAGTTCAGAATGTACTACGTTTTATAATTGCTGGAAAAAACACCGATGTGGTGGGTAGTGTGTCACTGACAGAGCTGAGGAACTAGGGTGGGCAGGAGTAGGTTTCTCTGGTAATGGTGGATTCCTAAATAAGACACCAGAGGAAGCACTGCACAAACGCTGTGAGTAAATAACTGTCAGAGCGGAGCCAGCCCTCCTCCACCTGTGCGTAGAATCCCATCCCCACTCGCCCACTCAGAAACTCTTCCCCTGAAAGTGTCCCCTTTCTCTCCGGCATCATCCCTTTCCCCTCTTTACTCTGTCATTTCACCAGCGTATAATGTGCTCTCCTGTTTTCCACTTAAGAGTGTCTTCCCTTGACTCTGTGTCCCGCTCGGTCCAGTATCCCTTGTCTTTATCCCACAGCTGCTACAGAAGATTGGTTACTTGGTGTTTACAAAATGTGATGAAAGATTATTTCATCCTTTCTTCTCAGGATTAATTTTCTCTTCACTGAAGCGAATAGATGATCTAGCAAAAAAACCAAAGGAGCACATTTCTGAAACTTTTCATGAACTGGTTTGCCATTGATGAATAAATCAGTTGTTTGGTTGGCGGCTTGGCTGTTCATTGATATCGACCAGTCAGAGGGCGTAGATCTTCATAGACCTGTTTTATGTTAGGTATATTAAGAGTTGTTCACAATTTATGTGGTTGCAGTTATATCAGTTAATACATTTTTTATTGTTACGAGATTCACATCACATAAAATTAACCACTTTAAAGTGAACAATCGAGTAGCATTTAGTGCATTCACAGTATTGTACAGCCACCACCTCTGTCTAACTGGAAACATTCTCATCACCCCAAAAGGAAACCCTGTACCAACTGAGCAGTTGCTTTCCATATCCCAGTTCCCTGAGCCCCTGGCATCCACCATTCTGCATTCTGTCTCTATGGATTGCCTGTTCTGGCTTTTTCATATAAATGGAATCATAGAATTTTGTGACCTTTTTTGTCTGACTTCTTTCAGTTAGCATAATGTTTTTTGAGGTTCATCCACATTGTATATGTATCAGTGCTTCATTTCTTTTTGTGACTGAATAATATTCCATTGAATGCATAGAATACATGTTTTGTGTATCCGTTCATTCATTGATGGGCATTTGGGTTGTTTCCACCATGTGGCTCTTGTGCCACTGTTTGGCTGTTAGAATAGTGCTGCTCTGAACATGTGTGTACATATATTTATTTGAGGACCTGTTTTCAGTTCTTTTGCGTGTATACCTAGGAGTGGAATTGGTGTGTCAATTTTATATTTAAATTTTTAAGAAACTGCCAGACTTTTCCATAGCAGCTGCTTTATATTTTCACCAACAGTGTACAAGGTTCCAGTTTCTCCACGTCCTTGCTGACATTTGTTTTCCTTTTTTTGGAGTATAGTTATCCTGGTGGGTGTGAAGTGGTATCTCATCGTGGTTTTGATTTGCATTTCCCTAATGACGAATGACGTTGAACATCTTCTCATGTGCCTTTTGGTTATTTGTAAATCTTCTTTGGGGAAATGTCTATTGAAGTCCTTTGTCCAGTTTTTTTTTTTTTTTTTAAGATTTTTTTGACGTGGACCATTTTTAAAGTCTTTATTGAATTTGTTACAATATTGCTTCTGTTTTGTGTTTTGGTTTTTTGGCCGTGAGGCATGTGGGATCTTAGCTCCCTGACCAGGGATCGAACCCGCACCTCCTGCATTGGAAGTGTGGAGTCTTAACCACCGGACTGCCGGGGAAGTGCCCTTCGCCCAGTTTTTTTTTTTTTTTTTTTTTTTTTTTTGGTGGTACGCGGGCCTCTCACTGCTGTGGCCTCTCCCGTTGCGGAGCGCAGGCTCAGCGGCCATGGCTTACGGGCCCAGCCGCTCCGCGGCGTGTGGGATCTTCCCGGACCGGGGCACGAACCCGTGTCCCCTGCATCGGCAGGTGGACTCTCAACCACTGTGCCACCAGGGAAGCCCCCCCTTTGCCCAGTTTTTAATTGGGCTTTTAAATTTTGTTGTCAAGTTGTGAGAGTTATTTATGTATTGTGGATACTAGGAATTATGTTGAATCTGAAGATCCACTTGGGGAGAACTGCCATCTTAATGATATTGAGTCTTCCGGTCCATGAATAGGGAACATCTCTCCATTTATCTGGGTCTTCTTTTTCAATTGTATCAGTTTCAAGTAGATGGCTTGCGTCTGTTGACAGAGTTGGAAGGACATTACTGAGGCAAAAAGGGAAAGTGGAAGTGATACTTCTCACTACCTTCTTGAAAAAGGCAGCCAGTGATATTACTGAATTTTATTTGGAATTCAAGAATGCAACTTTGTTTCAACAATGAAGCTTAAACAAATTTTATAGTATGTTAGTTCAAACCTAATAACAAATCTTTTCAAAAGCGTTCTTGTTCCTTGATACAGTGCCTGTACTATCTTTTGACTTTCTCTGTGAGGACCTTACTCTTTGTAGATTTTTAGCAGGGTATCTGTGCCAGTTTTTTGTTACCGCTCTTGAGGTAAGAACTATAATTACGTTGTCAAAATAATATTTAGAGTATTATTTTCAGAGAATAATTGCAGTGGTGTGACGAATATATTATGCTCATCAAATTATATGTAAACATAAGCATGAGTTATTTTAATTGAGTTATTGGTGTTGTTTTTGGCCTTTGTTCTTTTCTAATCTGTAAAAATAATGTTGGGCTTTTTGAGGGGCTTTGTAACATTTGCAGTATTTACATAAAGATCACTTGATAAGCTGTTTGGTAAAAGTAAACTGTCATTTGTACTTTGTCTGGAGTTTTCTTTTCTTGTTTCTAGGACGTCTTTAAACCTTTTCCTTCCCAGAATTGTGTTCTGATTCAGAGTGCTAATTTTTAGTTGCCTGATGAATTGTTGGGTTGTTTGGCTTTCAGACCGACTTATATTGTTGGCTTTTTTTGTGTGTTAAATTAAATCTTACAAGGATTTCCGTGTTAATACTCTAAAATACTCAGCAGAAATAGAAATGTCATTTTACACTACGACTTAAGATGAAAATGAAGGTATTATTTTTTATTATGAACATTTTATATAATTTCATTATAGAGTGATTTTTAAAAATGAAAAGAAAAATAATCATTGTATATGCCGGCTACATTAGGCAAACACTTGACTTTTTTCTAGTCATCCTTCAGTATTTGTGTGTATGGCTGTGAATGTGTATTGCAGTTTGTATCCTGCTTTAGTTTAGATTATAATGTGAATTCAGTTTTGAGGTTCTTGGTTCGGCATTTTGTCTTCAGAGTTTTTTATCTCAGTGTTTTGCTTTTTGGCCACAATTTCGCAACTCTTCTTTGAGCAGCCAGTTGTCGAGTTACTATGAATAAGTGAATAGCACAGGCACATTACACGCCTCAACCTTTTTCATCTTTACAGCTGCTCTGCCTTTGAGCTATTGGAGCAGCAGCGACAGGCTTTGAAGGGAAGGCCTGGGTTCCGGAAAAGTCTGAGGACAGAGGACCCGAGCTCCGGGCCTGGGTCAGTAGGCCCATCCCTCCCTCCTAGCAAAGCAGGGATCTAGGAGGTTGAAGGTCTTTGGAAGTCCTCTTGCCCTTAAAAACATCTCCTGGTTGCTGCCTGGCCGGGATTTCCGTTAATAGAGCAGGATCTTTCATTTCATCTCAGACTCTCCTGTGGCTCCTTTCCTTGATGAGCTGATTCCTGTTGCTGAGGGAGAGCCACTGCTTGTTTTTGCCTGTCTTGCTTCTGCCACTTGCAGGCTTCATGCCCCAGGCCAGTTACCTGACCTTCTGAGCTTTGGTTACTCTTTGCAAGAGGGGGATAATATTAACCCCGACCCCATACGGCTGTCGCGGGGGTTAGATGACATCTTACAGTTAGAACACAGTGTCTGTCTAGCACCTAGTGAACACTCAGCACATACTAGTTATCACTTATTGTTACCTCATTCCTTGGTTCTTGATGCTTTATTCATGCTGGTCTTTTGTTCCTCAGAAGTGTCTCGCTCTCTCTCCACTCAGGGTCTCATCACATGCTACTCTGTCTGTATGCACTGTCCTGGCCCCAAAGTAACCACTTTGAAAACAGCGAACAGTCGGGTGCAGGCGCTGATCCCTCAGCGTGGGTGCCAGGCAGGGGTGGCTGGGGCTTGGCACGGAGGGCTGGGACTGAGGCTTGTCGGGCGCTGGCTTTTAGTTGTGTGACCTGAGGAGGGGGCTGGGCCAGGGGTGGGCGTGCAGGGATTCTCGGTAGCGTCTGTTCACTGCAAAGTGCACAAGTATTTTAAGTATTTACTTACCAGCATCGCATACCCGTGAGAACTGGCTTACTGGTCGCACTCTTCTCTTGGTGTGTGGGGTCTGGGGCCCTCTCCTGCTGCTGACTTGGGTGACGTGATAACGATATCTGCCTACTGTGACAATTAAATAAGAACTTGTATAAAATAAAGCACTTGGAACCATACATGTCGCGTTAGTGATTGTCTAATGTTGGGTGTCGTTCTGGTTACGGGGCTGTTGTTACTCGGCTTTGAGCTTAGCCCTCTGTGCTCTGTTTCGTGGTGCAGGGGCTGGGCGTCCAGAAACACATTTCTCCTCCGCTTTCAGTGAGGTTTAGCCAATGAAGGATCTAGTGGGGACCAGGAGGCAGGGGGGGAAAGGGTGACTTGCCCCCTACTCGGGTCTCCCCTGGATGGTTCCCATTCCAGCTTCCTTCCCACTCGGAAAGCCTCCTAGTATTTCCTAGAGACACCACTGTTAGCTGGCCTGGGCCCTTCTTCCACGCGCCAGAGGTGCCAGCGGTAGCCTGGGCAGCCCCTTCCACAGAGGCCCAGGTTCCAGCTCTGCAGAGCCCCTCCAGGCTTCTGGGTTCTCACAACCTTACCCTCTTCCCTTTGTGCCTCCAGTTTGAAGGGTGGTAGGTGGTGGTTTCCTGTAGCCTTAATCTCTGTGTTACCTCAGTGTTGCCTTTTTAGTTGAACCAATTCCATATATTAAATTTTCTTTGTTAAAGAACAGTTTGGTTTCTGTCTGTCTGACTTGGTCCCGACTGATTGAACTGTTCTTGTTTTCTAAGGCTTGTGCTTGATGCCATCTTCTCTCGCTTCCCCTGGGGCCCTCTTTCCCTTCCTCACAACTTCCCTCCCTCCCTCCCTCCCTCCCTCCCTCCCTCCCTCCCTCCCTCCCTTCTTTCTCTCCATCTGCTCTGCCAGCTCGGGTACAACCAGGAGACACAAACCGCACTGCAATTTGAACAGGGAAAATTTTAAATAAAGAATTACTAACTATAACAAAGGCTTGAAATAACAGGGGATTGACTACTAAGAAGTAAAGAGAATGCCAAAGAACACAGGAATTGCAGATATAAGGAGCAGCCAGTGCCCCCAGGGCTAAGATGAGTGTCCAGGGAAGAGGCTCCCCTCCCCCTAGGCCTGAGATGCAGGCCTGCTTGGAGAGGGCACGGCTGTGGCTCACTGGGTGGTGGTGAAGTCGCCGAGGGGTGGTGTTGGTGGAACTTGATGGAAATCCACCCTCTGGGGTGCAGGGGGGAGTCGTCCACAGAAATCTTCCATGACTTGAAACTGGCTTCGAAGCATCCTGAGGAAGTTCCTAGCTCCTGGACACTGCTGGTTGGTCCTGCTGTGCGAGAGCTCCTCACTGGAGAAGCTGCAGGAGATGAACGCCAGAGAAACAGGAGAAGCATGGCCAGAGGACTACCCAGAACCAGGAAGAGAAAAACTCCGCTCCCTCCAGCCCTCCAGTGCCCCTCCAGCGCCTCTACCCACGAGGCTGTACGTGCCAGCTGACAAAGGAGACCTTCAAAGGGCCCACCTTTATGTTTGCAGAGCAGGCAGCGAAGCTAAGAAGCAGTGATTGATAACTGGTGCTCAGTCAAGAGTAATTTAAATGCGGTCTGTTCACAGATGCAAAGAACTTGAGAGAACCTTTAGTTCCTAATGCATTACATTCTCACAAACACTTCGTTATTTTCTAATTTTTGCCAGTGCGGTGGTTGTGTAGTACAATCTTGTGGTTTTCCCGTGGGTTTGAGTGCTTTTTCTTGTGTGTGTGTGTGTGTGTGTGTGTGTGTGTGTATTGGGTGGGCCAAAAGCTTTCTTCAGTTTCTTCCGTACAGTGGCGGTAGTGGCACGCAGTTGTCTTTAACTTCATTCAAAACAATTTTGTTAAATTGTAGGTGACAGCTGTCATATCAGCATGCATTTAAAAAAAGTCTTATCAAAATTGGTGAATTTTTGTGTTTTATTATCGAAGATGGAAGAAAAAAAACAACATTTTTGGCATATTATGCTTTATTCTTTCAAGAAAGGTAAAAACGCAACCAAAACGCAAAAGAAGATTTTGTGCAATGTATGGAGAAGGTGCTTTGACTGATCAAATGTGTCAGAAGTGGTTTACGAAGTTTCATGCTGGAGATTTCTCGCTGGACGATGCTCCACAGTCGGTAAACCAGTTGAAGTTGATAGCGATCAAATCGAGACATTAATCGAGAGCAGTGAACGTTATACCATGCGGGAGATAGCCGACATACTCAGAATATCCAAGTCAAGCAATGAAAATCACTTGCACCAGCTTGGTTATGTTAATTGCTTTGATGTTTGGGTTCCACATAAGTTTAAGTGGGGAAAAAAACCTTCTTGACCATATTTCCTCATGCAGTTCTCTACTTAAACATAATGAAAATGTTTCAGGTTTTTTTGCCACATTGTGTGGCATGCAGAACTTTCCCAGCCAGAGATCGAACCTGTGTCATCTGCATTGGAAGCGTGGAGTCTTAACCACTGGACCACCAGGGATGTTCAAACGTTCCATTTTTAAAACAAATTGTGATGGGCGATGAAAAGTGGATACTGTACAATAATGTGGAACGGAAGAGATCGTGGGGCAAGCGAAATGAACCACCACCCACCACACCAAAGGCTGCTCTTCATCCAAAGAAGGTGATGTGTATATGGTGGCATCGGAAGGGAGTCCTCTATTATAAGCTCCTTGTGGAAAACCAAATGATTAATTCCAACAAGTACTGCTCCCAATTAGACCAACTGAAAGCAGCACTCAACAAAAAGTATCTGGAATTAGTCAACAGAAAATGCATGATCTTCCATCAGGTTAATGCAAGAGCGCACGTTTCTTTGATGATCAGGAAAAGCTGTTGCAGCCCGGCTGGGAAGCTCTGCTTCATCTGCCGTACTCACCAGACATTGCGCCTTCGGATTCCCACTTATTTCCGTCTTTACAAACTTCTCCTAATGGAAAAAATTTCAGTTCCCTGGAAGACTGTAAAAGGCACCTGGAACAGTTCTTTGCTCAAAAAACTAAAGTTTTGGGAAGATGGAATTATGAAGTTGCCTGAAAAATGGCAGAAGGTAGTGGAACAAAAGGGTGAATATGTTCAATAAAATTCTTGGTGAAAATGAAACATGTGTCTTTTATATTTACCTAAAAACCGAAGGCACTTTTTGGCCAACCCAATATATATATATATATATATATATTCTGTGGAGATTTGGACAAATGTACAAGGACATGTATCCATCACTGTAATATCATACAGAGAAGTTTCACTGCCCTAAAAATCCTCTGTGCTCCACCTGTTCACACCGCCTCCTGTGCCCCAGCCCCTGGCAACCACCAATCTTTTTACTGCCTCCATAGTTTTGCCTTTTCCAGAATGTCATAGAGTTGGAGTCATACAGTTTGTAGCCTTTTCAGATTGGCTTTTCATTTGGTAATACGCTTTTAATGTTCCTTTTCATGGCTTGATGACTCATTTCTTTTTAGTGCTGAGTAATATTCCACTGTCTGGACGGACCACAGTTTATCCTATCCATCTAATGAAGGACATCTTGGTTGCTTCCAAGTTTTGGCAGTTATGAATAAAGCTGCTATAAACATTCATGTGCAGGGTTTTGTGTGGGCATAAGTTTTCAGTTACTTTGGATAAATACCAAGGAGTGTGATTGTTGGATTGTATGCTAAGAGTATGTTTAGTTTTGTAAGAACCACCAAACCATCTCCCAAAGTGGCTGCACCATTCTGCGTTCCCACCTGCAATGGATGAGAGTTTCTGTTGCTCTGCATCCTCACCTGCATTTGTTGTCAGCATTCTGGATTTTGTCCAGTATTCTGCGGTTTTATTCGGTGAAATAGTCTAAATGTGTCCACTAGGTTGTTATTAAATCTTATTTAAATCTTCTAAATATGCTGATTGTTTTGTCTGCTTATTTTATAATTTACTGGAAAGGTATATTATTATTGCCGAATTTAATTGTGGGTTTTTCTCTTCCCTCTATACTTTTGTCAGTTTTTCTTTAATATATATTTGAGACCATGTTATTAGGTGATTCCAATTTAAAATTATACCTTTCTGTGAATTAAGTAATTCTGAAATGACTTTAAAAAAATTTCCAATAATACTTTTTGCCTTAAAGTTTATTATGTCTGGTTTTAAGTGGTTGTATGACTCCCTTTGTAGGCTGGTATTTGCCTCGTATATCTTTTCACCGTTCTTTAACTTTCAATGCTTCAATAGCCTTATATTTTACATGTCTTGTTTTAAATTGTCTGTTGTTAGATTTTAAAAGATCCAGTCTAAGAGCAACTGTCTTTCAATTGGAACACATATTCCAATGATATTTAATGTGATTACAGGTATATTTGTGTCTACAGTTACAATGTTTTAAAGAAGTTAATTAATTTTGTATAAGTACATTGTTTTGGTAAGGCATTTTAATATTAACGTCATACCCAAAGTTTCATTGTGGTGAGAGACTTTTATAGTTAAAAGAAGCAAACAAACTTCCTGTTTAATAACGTAGAGTATTTCTAACTAAGATGTATTTATTTGGTGTTTTGAAAAATTCTTTTAATCATGTATCTTTTTTGCCTTTATAAATCCTCAGCTTTTCGCTGTGGTCTGCAGTTTTTAGGCAATATTGCCTCACGGAATGAAGATTCTCAGTCTATTGTTTGGATGCATGCTTTCCCAGAACTCTTTTTGTGAGTATATTGATAGAGTTTTTCTGACTTCTGAAAAGATTGTGGTTCTATCAATTCCCGAACAGGAGAAACTAACCTTTGGTAACAGAACTCAGGACAGCAGGTGCTCTTGGTGGGTAGTGGCGGGTTTAGTACTGGCTGGGAGAGGGCACGAGGTAGGCTTCTGTATCTTGATCTGCGTGGTGGTCACGTAGGTATATACACATCTCATTGGGCTGTACACATAAGGTTTATGCCCTTCATTGTATGTCAGTTTTTACTTTAAGTAAATAAAAGTTTTGGTTAAAGTAAGGAATGCTGTTAAGGACACATTTTTTATAAGAAAAAAGCCATAAAATATTGAAGTATGGGCAATGAATTAATCATGTGTTTATTAATTGAGCATTTCTTATATGCTCGGCACAGTGCTATATGTTTTGGTAGGTATGGAGAAGTATAAGATGTGGATAACCAATCTGTTTATGTAGATTGATTTATGGTGTACTTTCCCTGGTGATTTGCTACTGTGTTTTGACCAGCTGTGTTCATAAGAAATGGAGCATGGAGATGAAAGGTGAGCAGGTGGTGGAGGAAGGATAGGTAATAGGAAAGGCCCCATCCTGGGGCAGGAGGCCTGGCTTCTGATCCAGGTTCTGTTGCCAACCAATGGGGTAACTTTGGTGGTGGCAACAATATAAGCAGCAGAGCAGCTGTCGTTTGAATGTCCAGAGCTGGGTCTTTTCTGTATATTTCCCGTCCTTTACCCTTTGCCCTGTGGGGCAAGTGGTACTGTCCCCATTTGGACAAATGAGGGAACTGACACTTATCACTGGTAAATGGCGTAGCTGGAACCGGAACCCCATGCTGCCCTCTGGATCCGAAGCCTACGCTCTTTAAATACCAGCTGCCTAAGTTCCGTGCTGCCTTCCCTGGTTGTATAGGTTTTCTGGGCTCATCTGTATGGTGTAAGGATCAGATAAACGCTAATGTTATCCCTAGCTCACTGAGCCTGTAACCGGTTCTCAAATTCCTGCAGATAATTAGAGTTGAAGGCATAAAATCTTTACGGTCAATAATAATTGAGCTTAGGTTGGAAGGAAAGAATTGTGGAATTCAAGCTGTAGGAATAAAAATTACTTATTTTTGAGAATTCATTCCTTTCAAACATTTTGAATACCTCATCTCTGCCAGGTTCTGAGCTAGAGGAGTAGAATAAGGGTAACTTAGATATATTCACCACTCCCCCAAAGCCCGTGCTATAAGCATGTTGTAGTGTAAGAACTGATGTATTAATAACACAGGTGAATCCAGGTGTCATAGGGACACAGAGGAGAGGCCCCGAAGAAGGCCGTCAGAGGCGTTTACTTGGCAGTTACCTGGTGGTTTTACATTCGTTATCAAATCTGATCCTCACGGAAGCCCCCTGAGACAGGCCAGGGAGGTCTCGTTATTATATTCCACTTTTATGTCAGGAAACACACCGAAAGAGGTTATGTGACTTCACTCTATATGTGTTTGTGAGACAGATACAACCAAATTTGAATTCAGCTTTGGCAGGTACTGGCTTTGTGCCTTTGGGCAAGTAAAGTCAACACATTCTTCATCTGTAATAAAGGATAAAACCTCCTCCAGAAGAGTATTATGAAGTTTAAATGAAAGAAAAAAAATCCTGCCATAGTGCATAACCCATAATATAATTGAAAATTGATAAATTAGTGACCTTTCTAAGATCACATAGCTGATAGGTGGGTGAACCGGGAGTTATACGGAGGCTTTTGACTCCAAATTTTATTTCTTGCCAATATATCATCTTTCCCTTAAACATTCTGTCCCTCAGACTGTTAAAGAAATGTCTGTAGTCATTGAAGTATCATCTTATGCCTTTTGATTTTTTTCTAACAAGAATGAACATTTTAATGCTTTATAAATGTAATCATTTTACCTTTTTCTTTAATCAGATGCTATTTGCTTTCTGCCTCTGACTCATAAGTGAACTGCCGCTTTTGTATTGGGTTCTCTGTGTCGTGACTAATTTTCAATTTGCTGTTTTTGCCATAAATTATGTACTTGTTTAAAAGTGTTGTAATTCTTCATTAAATCCTTAAAAATATCCTATATACTGAACTTGTTAATGGGATTATTACTATTTATGAGTTATAATCATGTTTTATCATGCTGCTAAGTTGGGCTAACACCCTGATTTCTTTTTGGAAGGTCTTGCTTAAATCATCCAGACAAAAAAATTGTTGCCTACTCATCAATGATTTTGTTCACATCCCTTAATTCTGAAAGAATGAAGGAGCTGGAAGAAAACCTCAATATTGCGATTGATGTCATAGAAGCTCACCAGAAGCAGCCTGAATCAGAATGGCCGTGAGTATCTTGTTAGAAATGTGGCTGCTTAAACATCCTGACATCACTTTCCTGGTAGAGGTTTTAAGTAAAAGTTTGAATTATAACAATTGAACAGTAAGTTTAAGCTTAACATATGTTGAAAAACTAGGAAAAGATCCCGTTTCTAGCCTTCCTTGTTTGTAAATAAATGTGCTTCTCTGATGTCCTTTCTATTCTGACTTCTGCTTTGGATGGAGTATATTTTTGATCCTCTCCCAAGATAATTTGTTCTATTTTCCATAAAGCTGGAGTATTACTTACAGGCCCTAAATGTCTTTGTGGCATTTTATGTTTCTGATTAGTGGGACCCCACCTCCCTCATAAAATATTACCACAAAATTTCTGCATTTACAGAAATAGTAATTCTGCAAAAGAATTTAATTACAAATTTAAAGTTTATAGCTTAGAAAATATTAAACGTGATTGAGACTCTTCTTGTTATAAAGGTCTTTATCTTTGGTTCTTCCCTTGAGCAGATATAGGGTAAGAAAGTCAACACAATGAATTCTGAGTGAAAGTTGAGAATTTGCTTGTAACTTCGTGCAGCCCCTGGAATGGAAAGTATATTATATTTAGAAAAACAGTCCCAGCAACTAACATATAAAAACTCATGCATAATTGATAGCCATTTAAATGACCATTTTTGAGTTGCAAGAAAAAAATCTCCCTTGTCACTGGCATTCCATCATCATTGCCTTGTATATCTAATATTATTTGCCACCAGGATTATACACTCAATGTTATGCCATAAGGTGGTGTAGCAAAGAATTCCAGTTGTCTGTATGGATGTCCAGTCAGAACGCTTTTTTTCTGCCTGTATTGTAAACTGTGAGAGACAGTTCTTATCCTTTAAACAGTGCCAAAGTAAAAATGCTGCTATCTTTACTCACTAGTAGATGTTTACTATTTGTTGAATGAAAGAAAGACTAAATGGGTTTTACTCCTCATTGGTTTGACCTGAAAGCAGCATGAAGAACCAGACCCTAGCTCAAGGTTTAAGTTCACCCGAACTTCTTTCCAGAGAGGCTGCCGGAGCAGAAGTACCTGGGGAGCATCCCAAGAGGCACCACAGAAGTCAGGAAACTGAGCATTTGTTTTGATTTTTAGGTGAATGAGGAACCTTAACTAAGGCACTGAACTTCTGTGGGCCTCTTCTTCCTTATTTCTAAAATGAAAGAATTGATTTAGGTTAGAAGTTTCCAGACTTCTGAATTTCGTGTCCCATATGTTATTTTAAAGGCATGTGGACATGGTTACAAACTCACTGGAATGGTTGGTTTGGCACAAGGACTGTTGGGTAGCGACACTGCCTGTCTTGCTGTCTACCTGTCTGAGCTTGAATGGCAGTACCTTAAGATGTCATTCTTGCCCTTTGCTCTGATGACTTTACCTTTTTAATTATATTTGGTTAAAGCAAACGAGCCAGTATTCAGTTCTGGTGACTTTTAAAGCATATGGTTTTGCATTTGACTGGTTACCTGGTGAGCACAAGCTTGACGTCATTGCCAGTCAGTACTCATTTGACTGGTTACCTGGTGAGCACAAGCTTGACGTCATTGCCAATCAGTACTTACCTGAATAACTCAAAAGTGCAAAGGAATGCTTAGGAGATTTACCTGGAAAATGAGTAGTCCATCTGCACCTCTGTGGGTACCCAGAGTTTTTCCTGGGTTGATCCTGCACATCCGGGAGCTGCCTGTCTGTACTTCCCTGGTTTGGGGCCTGGCTTACACTGAGGAGTAGTGCCCAAGTGGCTTTGCTCTATCTTATTGAGGGCCCACCGTGAGACATTGCTGAGAGCACTGCCCGCTGTGTCACAAGACAAGGGGCTCTGGTTTCTCTGCAAAGACTAATTTCCCTTTTCATGAGGGATCTGATTTGCTTTTATCTTGGAAAACCCGTGGATTAGAAACTATTCCTGCTTTGTGCAGGCTTCTAGGAAATTCAGAAAACATGCAGATGCTTGCTCCAAACATTAATTAATTAATTCAGTAATTATTGATGGAGTTCTTGAAGTGTACCAGGTACTGTTCATGGCACTGGAGATTCAAAATTAATAAGACGTTACGTTTTAGTGAGAGACAGATAATGAACCTAAAACCCCAAATAAATGTATAACAAATATCAGATAAATTGGAAGAAAAATACACAGAATGTGTACTGAGCTGTCCCTTAGAATGGTACTTGACTTACAGTAAACGCTGTATAGTATTAGCTAGTATTTTATTAGTAGTAATACAAACATGATTGGTACAGAAGACAGACAGTGGAAAAAACAAGAATCAATGTTGGATCTTTTTTTTTTTTTTTGGGGGGGCCATGGCATGCGGGACCCCTGCAGTGGAAGCACGGGGTCCTAACCACTGGACCGCCAGGGAATTCCCATGTTGAATCTTTTTTTTTTTTTTCTTTTTTTGCCATAAGCGGGCCTCTCACTGTTGTGGCCTCTCCCGCTGCGGAGCACAGGCTCCGGACGCGCAGGCTCAGCGGCCATGGCTCACGGGCCCAGCCGCTCCGGGGCACGTGGGATCTTCCCGGACCGGGGCACGAACCCGCGTCCCCTGCATCGGCAGGCGGACTCTCAGCCACTGCGCCACCAGGGAAGCCCCTGAATCTTGATTAAGTACTCTGGTGAGGTGAGGTGACGCAGAGTAACTTTGTGCTACTTTAAAATTTGGAGGTCAAGGAAACCTTTCCCGAGTTGGTGACATTTGAACCGAGAACTGGGTAGCCAGTCATTGGAAGATCTGTGGGTAAAGGTGGAGACAGATTGGGAAGAACAGTCCCAGCAGTGAATACACAGGATGCAAAGACCCCAAGGCAGAGGCCTCTGTCGCAGGACTAGGGAGACCAGGGTTTGGACAGTGTAGTGGGTGAAGGGGTACCTGGAGGCCAGTGATGTGGGGCTTTGTGAACCAGGAAAAGGCGATCGTTTTACTCTTTGCCATGAGAGGCGATTGGGGAGTTTTAAGCAGTGTATGGAACGACCTGGTCTGTGTTAGTTAGTTAGTTAGTTAGTTAGTTATACATACTTATTTATTTTTGGCTGCGTTGGGTCTTTGTTGCGGTGCGCAGGTGTCTCATTGCGGTGGCTTCTCTTGCTACGGAGCACGGGCTGTAGGCGCGTGGGCTTCAGTAGTTGTGGCGCACGGGCTCAGTAGTTGTGGCTCGCGGGCTCTAGAGCTCAGGCTCGGTAGTTGTGGCGCACGGGCTTAGTTGCTCTGCGGTATGTGGGATCTTCCCTGACCAGGGCTTGAATCCATGTGCCCTGCGCTGGCAGACGGATTCTTAACCACTGAGCCACCAGGGAAGTCCCTGATCTGTGTTTCAAAGGCTCCCTCTGATTGCTGGACTGAGGTTGAGCTGTGGGGAGGGGAGAGGGAGGAATGGAGGCTGGGCTGCCTGTTAGGAGGCAGTTGTAGTTGTCAGGAGGCCAGGGTGGCTTAGATGAGGGTCGTCGCAGTGGGATGAAGAGAGATGAATAGATTGCGTGTGCTCTGCAGGCGGAGCTGGTGAGGCTTATTATGGATTCGATTTTGGGGGTGAGGTGGGAGAGAGGAAGGCAAGGGTGGGAGCTGGGTTTTTGGCTTGTTTGAGTGAGGTGGGTGGAACAGTTTGGGGTGGGGCTAGGGGACATCAGGAGTTCGTTTTGACTGCGTTAAGTTTGAGGTGCCTTCTCTACATCTGAGTGGAGCTGTCCTGCGGCCTTGTTGACACGTATGTCATCCTGCATATGGGCAAGTATGATTGTAGGATAAATTCACGGTTCGCAGTTACTCGCAGAGAATGTCTTTTATAATTTTGACAGACACTTCCAAGTTGTCCTTCATAGATGTTATACTAGTATATACTTCCCTTGGCAAATTTTGAGAGTAGTACCTGGTTTCCTTTATCATTGCTAACAGAGTGTGCTATCAAAATTTTGGATTTGCCAGTTCTGCCAAGGTTTAAAATAGTATCATTGTATAGTTTTATTTTGTATTTTTCTTGTTATGAGGTTGAGCATCATTTTATATATTGAGGAGTCTAATTTTCTTTTATGTACATTCTCATTTTCTTCACCCATTTTTCTATTAGGATGGCAGTCTTTTCTATATATGTAGGAATATTTTTTAAATTAAGGATATTAGTCCTTTGTATGAAATAAAATCCAAATTTTTTTCTCCCTTTTTTGTCTTTGACTTTGCTTCTGGCACTTTTCTTCATGTAAAGTTTTTGATATTTTAGTAGATGAAATTGCCGGTCTTTTTTAATGTCTTAAGATTTTTGATAATAGCTATAAAGGCCTTTTCTCCACTTAGTTTTCTTCCAGTACTGTATCATTTCAGTTTTGATGTTTAGGTGTTTGATCTGCTTGGAATTTATCTTGGTGTAAAGGTCCCAGTATATGGACCTACTTTCATTTTAGCTCCAGGTAATGCTGGTGGTCACAGCAACAGCACCGTAGTGGATCTTTCCTTTGTCTCTGCCCCATTCCCTGCACCCTTGACCACCCCTGTGTGTGGAAAACGTTTTCAATTCAAGTTCCACTTCTTCACCACACATTCCAGCATGTAGAATAACTCTGTCCTTCACTGAGTGTGTCTCAGTCTGCGAATTAGGCCATGAGGATTTTATAAAAATATTGATCAGAATACAGTTACCATGCATTTTTTAGGGTATTTTGTTTGTTTAGGAGGAAATTCTCCAAAGTGCCTTTTATTTGCACAACCTGATTGAGTTGGGTTTGTTGTTTCTTGTCTGAAAAGTGTTTCATATGTTTTGTCTGCTTTTGTAGTTGTTTAAGGTAGGAGGTCAATTGTTCATCTGTTATGCCTGGAGTTGGAAGTGATAGTTGGAGATTTTAACACTCACTTTTTAGCCACTGATAGAAGTAGACGAGCATCAGTATAGATGTAGATGATCTCAGTAGTACTGAGATAGGTAGCCACCTTCACGTGAGTCTGGTTTATAGAACATTTTCTCAACACTTGGAAAATTTACTTTCTTTTCAACTGTCTGCATTATATTCACTAAGACAGACCATAGTCTGGGCTATAAAAAGTCTCAATGGATATATGAAAAGGATTGGAAGCATACGGAATATGTTCCCTGACCACAATTAGCCTAGAAAACCATAGCAAGATGATCTAGAAAAATTCTAAAGTTTTGGAAATTAGCACATCTAAATAATTGATTTGTCACAAAGGAAATCACAAGGCAAATTAGAAAATCTTTTGAACTGAAGGATAATGAAAGCATACAATGTGTGGGATAAAGCTAAAGCAGGGTTGGGAGGGTAATTTATAGCTTTAAGTGTTTATGTCAGAAAAGTAGGTCTGAAATCAGGGACTTAAGGTTCTACTTCATGAAGATAGAAAGAGAAGAGTACAGTAAATCCTCAGTAGAAAGAAGAAAATAAAAGGACACAAGTCAATAACATGGAAAACAGAAAAAAATAGAAAGGATTAACAAAGGCAAAGTTGACTCTTTAAAAAGATCAACAAAATTGATTAAGAAAAAAGAAAGAGAGCACTAATGACCAGTATCGCGAAAGAAGGCGTGGTTGTCACCTCAGTCTTAATAAACTCAAAACTTGGTGAAGCTCCCTTCAACTGACAGTTCTGTAGGCTGAGGGCTGTTTACAATAACATTCAAGGACATAAGTGTTAGGTCCCGAGTCCCTCTTTAAACCCTGGTAGTATTTTATTGTTTATAATTCCCTTAGTACACTGCTCCTCTTTCCTTCAAGCAGTCTTTTCAGGTCCTTTTGTGTCACCTCTAATTTAAATGCTCTCCCTTCCCTCTGCAACTAGGGATTCACCGAACTCCTGATTCTCCTGTCCCATCCATCGCCCCTCTTCCCTGCAGCCCTCTAGTTAGATAAACTTTGTTGTTTCTGTAGTCCGTGACGTGTGCCTGTGTGCTGCACCTAAGACATTTTTCTCTAATTATCTCTCTATGCGTGTGTCTTTCTCCACCCTTAGAGTTTGGAGTTATGGCTTGGGACCTAGCCCCTCGCACACAGTATTTGGCACATTGTGGTTTTGAATGAATGTTCTTGTGGGAAAATGTTTTGAGCTCCAAATAGGTGAATTATGGATGAGCTTTAGGGTCACAGTTTTGTATACCTGGCGTGATGTGCATGAATTTCTGTTGTCGCTGTTTGATGACCTACCTAAATTGACGTGAAAATTGAGAATTTTGAATATTACCCATTATTGTTGGAAATATTTACATCAGTGCTGGTCACTTATTTGAAAGGTTGTGGAAGAAACAGAACATGTGTTTAGGTTTTGTGTTTGTGTGAAGTGACGCTGTGTCGTGGTAGTTAACATGCCTCATTTGGCTACCGTACTTAAAGGCATACTTTTGTTCTGTTATTTATTAAGAAGTGATTAAATAAACCGTGTTTGTCAATATAAACGCTTTACTGTCATGCTTATTCATAACCTTGGTTATGAATAGTATATTCTTTAGTTCGTAAGTCTTCAGATGCCCTCTGGTAAATATGATTCAGAATTAATTAATAGTACTGTTCAATCTTTTTAGGTGTCACAGTGGTACTTTGAAGAAATATGCTTGTAATCTTTGCCTCAAGGGTTTCCCCAAGTTGATCTCTAAGTTTCGATGAGTGCAGTGCTTGACAGTGAGGATGTTTTCTTGGTAACTTGAGGGCTCTTAAGGAGTAGATAATCAAGCCAGTATTCATTACTGTGTTGTTGGCGTATGTTTAAATAAAAAGTATGACATGTCTATTTCTCTGGTTAATTTTAGCACTAAGTTTCTGACTAAAACAATTTAATATGTTTTATTATACCTGAACTTGTAGCTAAATTTCATATTATTGTTTGAACTATAGTGAAGTATTTTTCTTTCTCAACTTAGATAAAAACTATAGTAGGCCCTTTCCTCCAGTTGAATAAATTTGAATCATTTCAATACATTTTTCAGAAGTAAAATCGGAGAAAAATATTTTGAGGGTTTTCATTCTCTTTTAGCTGCTAATAGAAAAATAGTATGTGAACCTCTAAAACATTTGAAGATTACAGCTAATGAAAAATTCAATAAACAGGAGTACTTTTATGTATAAGATATGCCTATAAAGTAGATAAGGCCATGTCTATTTTACTATGTTTGTAGTAACCAAACCTTTCCCTCCTTTTTTCTTAGGTTCTTGATTATTACAGACCATTTTCTGAAAAGCCCGGAATTGGTTAAAGTCATGTATGCCAAAATGAGCAATCAAGAAAGGTAACCCCAAAACCCAGTGTGGTTTTGAGTATTTAGCATTCCATATCGAGTACTCTGTACACATGACTGAAAAGCTGTGTGGTTTCGTAGTTGGCACAAAATCTCTAAATACATGTTTCTGTGTCAGTAATGGTTTTAAATTGGTTGGTTAACATTACAGCGCAGCCACAACAGGCAGTGATTTACGTAGGGTTGCAGAATCCAGGTTGGCGCCATTATTCAGTAAAACCATATTAAAAAATGTTAAGAACAAAATGTTATGCTTGTCCCTCGATTTTATAAAAGTAAATCATGCAGCTGTGTATTACAGCTGTATAGGTGAAATGTGCTCATTTGTTCACATCCCTGCTGTCATGATTTGGGATACATTCTGCTAGGTTTATAGTTTTCCAGTAGATATTTTAGACTGAAAGAAAATCAGTACCTCTCTGAGACCTTCACTGGCCGAGTAGGGGAAGAGCAGTGCCCTCTGAGCCCAGAGACCTTAGTGCCTTGGCTCTGTGCTTTGTTGTCATAGTAACTCTTCATGTGACCTTAGCCAGGTCTTCCACCTTGTTTGGATTCAGTTTCTTGACATGTAAAATTAGAGGATTGAATAAAGTGATTCCTAGTACTCGCTCCATTCCAAGGGTGTATGTTTTTCCTAACCTGATTGGAAATGTTGCCTTAGGAAAATAAAACTTACTCAGAAGGCACAGATCTAATGATCAAAAACCGTAAAAAATGTTAATCTTTTGATTGTAGTCACAATTTTGATAATTGCTGTGGTTTTGAAATTCTTTCTGTACATTTGGGTTCCAACAGTTAATCTTTATGCACTCCTTTGTAGTCTTGTTAAGTAGTGTTTTTTCCTTCTTTAATATCTTTAACAAAAAGGAAAAGTTTGTGCTTTTAAAGTCAGTTTAAATGCCATATTTATAAATCCAGTACCCCCTGCCACCACTGTCATATGCCTACTTCTCTTGCAGAAAAAGAATTAAAATAAGTAATATGAAGAATAGTGCTATAAATTAGTAAATTGCTTTGCAGTAAGGAATGTCTGAATGCAAGAGAATACACAGTTTAATATTCAAGTCTATATTTTCCATATTCCTGTCAAATGATCTATTGTTAACCGACCTGTTTCCTAACAAAATGAGGATGGCAAACTAAACATTGTCCATTTTGATTTATACAGAACTTGTAGCCACGGCTTTCCTACTTCATACAAATTCCTTACTCAGCTGCCACCTCTTCCCCGTCCTCTATTTTTCTTCCACAGGAGAAGTGCTTTTGTTTCATCACGTCGTCTGTTACACATTGTATCACGTCACATACCTGCTTGCCATTGTATGACACCAGTGTTAGATTGTTAGCTCTGTGAGGGCCAGGATTTGGTCTTTTTTATTCTGTGGTGTCCACATTTCCTAGCCACTGTGTGGCACGTAACAAGCGCTAAAAAAAGTTTTTGAATGAAAGCTTGTGTAGACGAATGAATTTTTCTTACTCATGAAAAGTTTTATCTAGTATATTCATTAATGTAACATCACCTACTGGGTTGGAAACCTCAGAGTTATCCCCACCTCCTCCTCCACTTGCCGCTTTACACTGGTCAGTAAGCCTTACCGAGTATATCACCTTAGTATGTTGTGAATTCACTTGCTTGTCACAGCTCTGGTTTACATGTCACCTTTGACTGGACTTTGGCTACAGCCTGTTTAAAAACTGTGATAAAATACACATAATATAGAATTTACCATCGTACCCTTTTTAAAACGTACAGTTCAGTAGTTTAAGTGTATTCACATTGTTGTGCAACCAATCTCCAGAACTTTTCATCTTGTAAAATGGAAACTATACCCATTAAACAACTACCCCCATTTCCCCCTCCCCCAGCCCCTGGCAGCCACCATTCTACTTTCTGTCTCTGTGAACTTGACTCCCCTAAGTACAGTTGATGCTTGAACAATGCAGGGCTCAGAGGCACTGAACACCAGCGTCAGAAACCCGAGTGTAACTTACAGTCGACCTCCGCATCCGAGGGTCCTCTGTGCCCTCGGATTCAGCCAACGGCAGATCATGTAGTACTGTAGTGCCTGTTTATTGAAAACATTCCACGTACACATGGACCCACACAGTTCAAATCCATGTTGTTCAAGGGTCAGCTGTACCTCACGTAAGTGGAGTCACACAGTATTTGTCCTTTCATGACTGGCGTATTTCACTTAGCACAGTGTCCTTAAGGTTAGTCCATGTTATAGCACGTGTCAGCATTTCCTTCCTTCCTGAGGCTGAATAATATTCCACCGTATGTATTGACATATGTCACATTTTGCTTGTCTAGTCGTCCATCGATGGACAACGGGGTTGCTCCACCTTTCAGCTACTGTGAATGATACTGCTGTGAACAATACTGATTGTTCTAATTTTTGTTTTTCCCTTCTCCTCTGTCATCTACTGAACTGCCTGCATGGGTCTTGCCCTGCCATTTAGTGGCTTATGTAGCTCGTTACAGGATGCAGTTAGACTCCATGGTGTGGTGTTCAAGGCCCTTTTTAAACGTAGCTTCATTTCCAGCTCCTTCTCATTCTCCCCCAGTCACCACACTGTAGCCGCACAGAACTCCTGTCAGTTTTCCAGGCTTCCCCTTTGGCTTCATGCTTTTGTGTGTGTCCTTTTCTCTGCCCGAAATGTCCTGACTACCCCCTCTCCTTCTGGTGAATACACACTTGTGCTCTGTTGGCCCTTTTCAGATACTGCCTGCTTTCTGTTGGCTCTCCTGACTTTCCCAGGCAAAGTTCTTTGCATCCTCATCTGCACGTTTATCATGATAATTTGCTTTTCTGCTAGAATATGTATTCTTCAAGGACAAAAACTGAATCTTGTGAGTTCTCTATTCTTAACACCCACCAGAATCAGTACTGGAACAGTGTTGGAATGGAAAACTCTACTAATATCAAACACTTACTGAAGCCTGTCTGTAAGACGCCGTCTCTGTTGATACTGTAGACAGCAGATGGCTCTGTCAGCCAAGAGGAGGTGGTGTGCTGCCGTGGACCTCGTGGGTTGGCCGGTTCCGGTGGAGCTTACTGTGGGAACTGCTGAGTCTGCTTGCTTGTCTTTGCTCAGGGGCGGGAGGAGGGGATGGGGTCTTGGCAGGAGCGCTCAGAGTTCTGCGGCTGAGTAGAGGCCGCTGGGTTCCCTGTTGACTCGTTTGGGGCAATGACAGATAATTCTTTGTTCAGAGTGGAACGTTGACAGAATAATAGGATTGAAAAGATACGCTCTTCTCAACAGGGATGTATAACGAATTAACTTCTCCCCTTGCACCTGGAATGGTGCTACACACCATCCTGTGAGTACCGAGAAGACAGTCAGGACATTTTCTGTGTTCTGTGGTTCAGATGAGGGACTGCACTGGAGATTCCTGGGGGGCCTTTGTGGTGTCTCAGCTGGGAGCACACACCAGAGGCCCCTGAGGCGAGCCCAGGCTGTGGCCCCGACCTGCTGAATTAGAGTATACGGTCTCGTTGGGGCTGTTAGATTTAAAATGCTTGAGGCTCAGTCAGCGAAACAAGCACTGTATTCATTAAGCACCTGCTGGTGGTCCCTGGGTCCCCAGGGTGCACAGTCCCCACCCGCCCTTAGTGTGGGCGCGTAGGGAGGGGAAGCGCCCTGTGAGCTCGGAAGCTCTTTTCGTGTGCTGGTTCTTTTAGTTGTCACAGTTAGTTGACGGCTTCACCCTGGTAGTTTATTTGGACAGATTACTTGGTGAAGATACTTTGGACACAGGGTCAAAATCAATTCACATGGTATGATTCAGCAGAAATGAGAGCCTGTGTTTATACAATTTTCTTGTCCCCCTTCCCAGCAAATTGGAGTAATATTGAATTAAACTAGCTGCTCTTGGAAACCAACTTTTGTAGTTTTCAGGTTTATAATTTGTATAGCATAGTAGTTAAGAGCAGAGGCTAGCTGTGCCACTCACTACTTTGGGCAAGTTACTTTTTGGAACTCTGTTCATCTGTAAAATGAGGATAGTAATGGTAGGCACCCCCTGAAATTGTCGTGGTTACTAACTGAAATGTATACAAAGCTCTCAGTGCTGGCATGTAATCGTCACTCAGTAACTGTGAGTGGCCATTTCTGCTTCCATATTTCTGCTGTTATTACTACTTCTCCTCTGATGATCTTGACTTTTTCCTCCAGGTAGCATCACTGTTACGTATGAAGGCAACATACAGCCATTGTCATTTAATCCTCAAAAAGACCTTGTGAAATAAGCATTATTCTTGCCATTTAGGTATTTGCCCTGGGTTACAAAGGTAGCAGAGGTGGTATTTGAACTCTTGTCTGTATGATGCCAAATCAGTGATCATTTTCCCTGTAACGCACTAACTTCTTATATCTGTAATTTATGAAGGGACTAATGAGATTAATTCAGCAACAGCTGTCTGCCTGTATCTTGGTTAGCCTGTTTTCCAGGTTAATAAAAGTTTTGGCCTTTGTGGCATGCCATTCTACAAATTATACAGGTGGAGTAGTTATTCATAATTTGTTGGAGATGTCAGTCTTTGAATTAGAGAAATTTTATTTCCGGAATTATAGGATATTATTTCCTGCCCTAGAACACTCATGAAACTCCCTCTCTCACTCTTTCCCCCTCCGCCTTTGCCCTTCACTCTCATAAAAAACTTACTTGTTTCAAGATGGTGCAAGCATGGCTTTTGAAATTGTAGACTGCATCAATTTAAGCATAACTTTTTTTTTTTGCGGTATGCGGGCCTCTCACTGTTGTGGCCTCTCCCGTTGCGGAGCACAGGCTCCGGATGCGCAGGCTCAGCGGCCATGGCTCACGGGCCCAGCCGCTCCGCGGCATGTGGGATCTTCCCGGACCGGGGCACGAACCTGTGTCCCCTGCATCGGCAGGCGGACTCTCAGCCACTGCGCCACCAGGGAAGCCCAAGCATAACTTTAAAATATGAATCTTGCTATAGAATTTTCTCCTAAAATCCTTCACATGTACATTGCTGTCAGTTTTTTTATGAAACAGGAATCATCATCTTGAGGACAGGGTATGTAACTGTTCAATCAGAAGTGAATTAGAAGTGGGACACTAATGACAGCCAGTGATTGAGAGATAAAATTATAGAGTGACTCTGAGCTGAGTGGTGTGTCTGGTGAGTCTGAGGCAGCTCAAGTGATGATTTCTGGTTTAAAGGAAGTGAGACTGAGGTGTAATAATTTTAGACAGCTAGTCTCTGACCTCTTTGACTGGGTTGGTTTGTTTTTTCCCCCTGGTTAAATTATTTAGTTAGTTAGTTTTGGCTGCGTCAGGTCTTAGTTGTGGCACGGGATCTTTTGTTGTGGCATGCGGGCTTCAGAGCACGTGGGCTTGGTAATTGCAGCACGTAGGCTCTCTAGTTGAGGCTCTTGGGCTCAGTAGTTGTGGCACGTGGGCTTAGATGCCCCGCGGCACGTGGGATCTTAGTTCCCTGACTGGGGTTCAAACCCACGTCCCCTCCATTGGAAGGTAGATTCTTTACCACTAGACCACCAGGGAAGTCCCTGACCGGGTCTTTCTACTTTTGCATCCTTCACTCTTGAGTGAATGGATTTGTTAGACCACTTGTGTTCTGTTATGTTTTCAAGGAAGTATTTAGTGTGGTTCCCCCGAGACTGGAAGAAGTAAGACATTCCACATTATGTCCCATTTTCCCTGACTGCAGTACTTTTCAGTACATATATGTTTTCTGGCATAGAAGTGGGGATGGCGAATGAAATGCACAATCAAAATAAATGCTGCTGAAAGAAAATTTCCTACTTGAATTATATGTCCTGTGTGTGATTCCTTTATTTTATGAGAAGGATTTTTTGTTTTGTTTTGTTTTTTGTTTTTCTTTTTCTTGGCCGCGCCATGTGGCTTGTGGGATCTTAGTTCCCCAACCAGGAATTGAACCCGGGCCCTCGTCAGTGAAAGTGCGGAGTCCTAACCACTGGACTGCCAGGGAATTCCCGAGAAGGATAGTATTTGATGGTGGCTAGAAGTAGAGGGAGTTGGAGAGTTAGATGGGGATTCTGGGTGGGAGAGCCCCATATATCAGACTAAAGTTTTTGGACGCACTCCTTAACAGTGGGAGCCTTTAAAAGTTTTTATTGGCAGATGACTTAATATAAGTACAATCATTTAATGAAGTATAATTTATTCTCTGGTAATATTCAAGCTTGGTTTGTATTTTTATATTTTAAAGATTTATTTCTGATTTTTTCCCCCTTTTTTCCTTCCAAATCACTCATTCCCCATCTCCTTAGATCTCCCATCTTGTAATCACCTGACAGAGTGTAGAGGTGCACCTCCTGAGCCAGGGAGAAGTCTGAGGGAAGCACTGCCCCGGGTGACTGTGTAAAGCAGGCAGGAAATCTGCATTGACCTTACGTCTTGGGACCACCTCCCAGGTCTCCCCCCGTCAGCCGGTCTCCTTGGACCCCAGGGCCTTCCTGTGGCTGCTGGACAGCCTGGATTACCACCACCCCGTGGCCCACCTTTTGTCCTGACCCCACCTGACTCCTTCAGGATCTGCTCCTTCCTTGTTCAAGATCTGCCTGGTGTTTGGTCCTTTCCCCCAGTTATGACCTGTCTCGTTCCTCATTCCTCTTCACCGTGTTCTGGGTAGTAGTCCACTGGGTGCTGAACTCCCTAAAGCCAGGGATCACGACTTCTTAGGCCTCGAAGTAACTGCCAGATTACAAAGAATATTTTTAGGGCAGACATTTGGGTTCCTCTTGAATCATACATGCTAGGCGGCCTCTTCCCTAGCATTCCCGGAGGATTGTCCTGCTCGGGGAAGGTGGGAGGCCTGGCTCTGGGCCAGAGCACCCCGTTCATCTTCAAAAATCATATGTGAGTTCGAGAAAACAAACATACCCCAATACTGAACTACTTGTTGTTCTTTTGTGCTCAGTCGAGGGGATTATTTGTTTGTTTTGTTTTGGATTAATCATTTCTATAAGAAATCTGAAGTTTTAGGAGCTCTGAAAATTGCTAAGGTCTGTGGGTGACATTAACAGACTGATGATCTTTGCCAGCCTTTGGCTAAAATACAGGAAGAGTTCAGCACGTTTTATTTTCTACTTGAAGCAGTAACCAGTTCTTACTTTTCTCTTAGTGAGACATGCTCCCTGCCTACTAATACAAGTATATTTTCCCCCATTTGCTGAGCATTTTAGATATTTGTATCACTTCTGATGTAGAAATACATGAGAATTATGCATATCAGAAAAAAATCCCAATCAGAATGTGATTTGGAGAAACCTCCTACTTGATTTATGCTGGATAGACTGTTCTGTGTATGATTTGTTTTTCCTGGGAGAAGGAAAGAGATTGTTGAATAGAAATATTTAAGTGATAATTTAAATATTGAAGTAAAAATGGCATAGGTTTGGTCTTCAGATTTGTGTTTTTTGTAAAGTAAAATAATGAAACAAACAAAAAACCCAACCTTCACAAGACAGATAGTAGAATGAGTGGGTAAAGCATTTTGCCCAGGAGACAGATTGAATCCTGTGTTTGAACCCTGCCGCAGCAACTCAGTATGTGTGACACTGACAGGTAAATTGATTAGCCTCACTAGGCCTTATTTCCCCCTTTGCTCTTGGGGCTGTTGACGGTATCTGCCTCATGAAGGTTTTGTGTAGATTGAATGAGGAAATGTATGCAAAATGTTTAGCTCTGTAGTAAATAGTGAATAAATGTTAGCCCACTTAACCTTGCTATTGTTATAGTAGATGTGAATACTATGAAACTTAATTTGACAACATTTCTGAAATGTGGAATTATTCCAGTGCTGAAAGTAATGGATATAAAAAGGTGCTTGTTTCTGTAACCAAATCACATCAAAGAAATCAAGATTTAAAAAAACAGGCAGTTGATGAAGAGTAATTGTATTCACAAAAAATATGTTTTCCCGAGCGGGACATTATAAACAAGTAAGGAATTTAAAAATAAAAATATTCTCTTAAAATGGCTTCAGTATTACATATTCATGTAAAAATCTTTTATGTTTTATAGGGTTACGTTGTTAGACCTTATGATAGCCAAAATAATGGGTGATGAGCCACTGAGCAAGGATGAGATCCCTGTGTTTTTGAGCCATGCCGAGCTGATTGCGAGCACTTTTGTGGATCAGTGCAAGACTGTGCTGAAATTGACCTCTGAGCAGCATGCTGAGGATGAGGTAAGAGAACAGACAGATTTTCTAACTCAGCTAGGTCCTCTAAGGACAAAAGCTTTAAAAACTATTATGGGGACTTTCCTGGTGGTACAGTGGTTAAGAATCCGCCTGCCAGTGCAGGGGACACAGGTTTGAACCCTGGTCTGGGGAGATCCCACATGCCGCGGAGCAGCTAAACCCGTGCGCCACAACTGCTGAGCCTGCACTCTAGAGCCTGCGAGCCACAACTGCTGAAGCCCACATGCCATAACTACTGAAGCCTGCGTGCCTAGAGCCTGTGTTCTGCAACAAGAGAAGCCACCGCAATAAGAAGCCCGTGCACCGCAGCGAAGAGTAGCCCCCGCTTAACGCAATTAGAGAAGGCCTGCACACAGCAACAAAGACCCGACGCAGCCATACATACATACATACATACGTACAATTATGTAAGTAACGTATCTGCTGCATGTTGGTGGGTGCACTCCCTCTCTAAAATTCCTATGTAGGGGCCTTTGGGACGTGATTAGGTCATGAGGGCCCTCATGAATGTAAGTAGTGCTCTTATAAAAGACACCCCAGAAAGATTCCTTACCCCTTCCACCTTGTAAGGGCACAGCGAGAAGTTGGCCATCTGAAGCCTAGAAGAGGCCCCTCCCCAGAACCCAGCCACGCTGGCACCCTGATCTTGGGCTTCCAGCCTCCAGAGCTGTGAGAAATAAATGTTTGTTGTTTATAAGCCACCCTGTTTGTTGTATTTTGTCATAGGAGCCTGAGCTAAGACAGTATCCTTATTTTAGAACAGTTACGAAAATACAGAAAAGGGAGAACAGTGCCCTCATTCTTACCATCCTTACCATTCTTACCATGACTTAAAATAATAGTTAATATATTTTTCTAGGCAAATAACATCAAATACATGCATGCATACATACACACATACACAAACATATATATATATATATATATATATATATATAAAAAGTGAAATCATTCTGGGCTTCCCTGGTGGTGCAGTGGTTAAGAATCCACCTGCCAATGCAGGGGACACAGGTTCGATCCCTGGTCCGGGAAGATCCCACGTGCCACGGAGCAAGTGAGCCCGTGTGCCACAACTACTGAGCCTGCGCTCTAGAGCCAGCGAGCCACAACTACTGAACCCATGTGCCACAACTACTGAAGCCCACGCGCCTAGAGCCCGTGCTCCTCAACAAGAGAAGCCACCGCAATGAGAAGCCCGCGCACCGCAACAAAGGGTAGTCCCCGCTCGCTGCACCTAGAGAAAGCCCGCGGGCAGCCACGAAGACCCAGTGCAGCCAAAAATAAATAAAATTAATTAATTAAAAAATGAAATCATCTGTACCACCAATTTGTAAGTTCCTGTTTTTTCTTCTCCTGAATGTGTGTAAGTTGCATGAGGGCAGAAGTTTTGACTGTTATGTTCATAGAACTGTGTACATAGTAGGTACTTTAGTGAATATTTGCTGAGTGCACAAACAGGCAATACATAGTGAATGTCTTTTTAAAATGCCGGTGTAGGGCTTCCCTGGTGGCGCAGTGGTTGAGAGTCCGCCTGCCGATGCAGGGGACACGGGTTTGTGCCCCGGTCTGGGAAGATCCCACGTGCCGTGGAGCGGCTGGGCCCGTGAGCCACGGCCGCTGAGCCTGTGCGTCCAGAGCCTGTGCCCCGCAACGGGAGAGGCCACAGCGGTAAAAGGCCCACGCACCAAAAAAAAAAAAAAAAAAAAAAAAAAAAATGCCGGTGTAGCATTCTGTGTAAACAATTTACCATGATTATTTGCCTGTAGTCTGTGTCTTTGTAGTTATGTCTTCATACATTTTAAAATTCTCCTCGAGCCTACCCTAGATCATTTAGGTCTTTTCTTTACTAAGGAGATGGACATTAGCTTACAGTAATTCTGTTTCCCTCCTCTTTAATTCAGGAATTCTCTTCATTTTTGTCTGCTCCTTCCTTCCCTTCTGTCTTAAAGTTAGCATTGTTCTTTCTCTGGAATACTACTCAGCAGTAAAAAGAAATGCACTTCTGGTATAACAACAGAGATGAATCTCAAACATAGAGTGGAAATAGACTAGAGAATACACTGCATGCGTCCATCTCTGTGAAATTCTACAGCGGGCAAAACTTATCGATTATAACAAAGCAGCTCAGCTGTCACCCGGGCTGGAAGTGGAGGGGTGGAATTGATTGTCGAGGGACATGAAGGAACGTTTTGGGTAATGGAAGTGTTATATGTAGCTGTGTACAGTGACACAACCCTACTCTTCAGATGGACATATTTTATTGCATGTGAATTATACCTCAAGTGTCGATTTCAGCATGTTCAAAAACATCACAGAGGTTATTTCCATGCTGATAGGAATGGTGAGTAGAGAGGTAATCACTTGGGCTCAGAGGCGGGAATAGGTGAGCAGGCTGCCCTTTGACAGGCCCGTCCACCTGCTGTCCCCAGATGGGAAGGTAGGGAAGGTGGACCCTGACCCACAGCATTTCCTGGAGGGCTGTGTGTGACCCTGTGGACCTGTTAACTCCCACAGTAAATGTAGGCCGTGATTATGCTTGTTCTGCCATGTAAGTGTATCTCCTTCTTTGTGAAAATACTTTCTTCAAGGTTGCTTTGCTGTTGATTTTCTGTGCTGATCAGAGAGGCCATGTCAGGTCTCACGGTAAGGTCAGTGTTTTAATTCTCCTTTCTGTGGTAGCAGAAAGCTTTACTCGGAGGCTGCTTCCCTTTCTGGAGATAGAGTTGCCTCTGTTTCCAGCAGGAGGAGCAGCGAGCTGTGCTTCAAGGAAGTTTCAAAGAGGAATTTTCCAGGAAGCAGAAAATGAAGTACACTTAGTACTTGTTAAATCCAGCTTTGAACTTTTTCAAGGCACTTATATGTAAAGTAGAGATGATTTCAGTGTTGTACTAAGAAGTTACCTGATGTAACTTTTTGTGTTTAGGAAAAGTTATATTTTTCACACTTTTTTCTTTAAAGGTGGGAGGAATTATTCTGTATTAATAGACAGAAAATTGTAGATAGTTGTTTTTTTTTGAAAAGCCCAAATAGTTCACTTTTTGAAAATTCATTGATCTATATACTCATGACTTGTGCTTGTTAATTGTATATATGGTATCCTTTAAGGTTGAAGTTTAAAAAAAAAAGCCATAGTAGTATTTAAGGAGGACCTGTACCTCAATATTAAATATACCATAAACCTCGTAGTGTATTGGAGCTGGCCTGTACCAACCTCTGAGAGTCAGTTATTAAACATGCAGAAGTTTGTGAGCTTGGTAGTTTGAAGTCAGCCACGGTGGAAGTGTTTATACCATTCACTGCTGAATCCACTGCCAGTTTACCAGCAAACCACTGCATTTACCCATTTGTGATATTTTTAGGACAAGATGTCCAATAAAGTGCTCATGATGCTTGCTATGACCTAAAAATCAGAATGCAAATAAATGTTTTTAATAGCATCGGATTTTAAATTTATTTGTTTGGCTTTAAAATTCTGAGGTTTTATTCATGTGTTCCTTTATACAAATAGTCTTAGGTTCTCATATTAACATACCTGTTTCTGTCCTTTGGTAAATTTTGGCGTACTGCTTGTTTCCAGTTTTTGGTGTGTTTTTGTCAGTTGTAGTGCGCTTATTTTTTAAGATCCAAGAGTCAGTTTAGCTTTATCTTGAGTCTCAGTCTTGTCACTTGCTGTAGTGAAACTTGCCTTCTTATGAAATATTTTCTTTGTTGTGAGAAAACATAATTCAAGCCAAATGCTGTGAAACAGAAGGTTAAGAACTCCTCTTTTTCACCCATCCCCCATCTATTTTCTACAGATATATCAGCGTATACTTTTTTCCTTCCGAAACTTTTTTGTATATACACACCTATACATTTTGTTGCTTTTTTGAGACACAATATACTATATATTCTGTCCTGCAACTTCCTTTTCGCTTACCCTGATGTTTCATACACTCTAACACGTGTGCATATTCATCTCACCCTTTTTAATAGTTGAATAGTATTTCACTATATAGATGCATCACAAGTTTTTTCTTTTGTTCTCCATAGGTGTACATATGAATTGCTTACAGGTTTGTTTTCTTAAAAACCTTCACAAATAATACTACAGTGAACATCCTTGTAAAAATATCTTTGCAGTTTTGGACAAGTAGGTCTGGGATTATAAATTCCTGGAAGTTGAATTGCTGAGTAGAGAGAGTATGTTTATTTAAAATTTGTAAGAGAAATTTCTAAATGACAAACCTAAGAGTACAAGAGTGTGTGGGTCTGCACCCCTTCACTAATCTAATTATCATTTCTCTCTTGTTTTTCAGTGATCAGTATGTTAAGTTTGTTTTTCATGTTAGGTTACCTTTTAAAATACGTTTATTAATGAGCATTTTCAGAAAGTTAATCTTTTGTCACACATACAAGAAACTTTTTTTTTTGCCCATAGTTAATTTTTTGTTTGAATTTATTTATGGTAGTCTTAGCCTTTTAGGAATTTGTTTTGTTTTTAATCTAGTTAGGCTTATCAATTTTATCCTTATGACTTCTGAATTTTTTTTTTTTTACAGATTAGTAAAATCATCTCCCCACTTAGAGTGTAGAAATATACACCTATATATTCTAGTTCTTTCAGTACTTTGTCTGAGTTTTTAATTAACCTAGAATTTATTTTTGAGTAGGAAGTGTAGTATAGATCCAAATGAATTGCTTGTGTCTTTTAACTCTCCAAGACTATATAATCTTTGGTAGAAGACTGCTTGGGTTTGAACCTGGATTTCTTATTATTGATGTGTGATCTTGGAAGTTACTTACCTTCTTTGTTTCTTTTGCCTGTAAAATGAATTGTATTTTAATATAAGCACTTAGTATACTGACTGGTACATAGCTACTATTCCCTAAAAGTTATCTGTTGATTATTGTATCAGCACCATTTAGTGAATAATCTCATCCTTTCTACTAATTTTAGTGCTACCCAAATCGTATGTTAAATTTTTAATATAATTTTGGATCCATTTCCGGATTTCTGACCTTTTACGGTGGAAATCAATAAGATACTAACAACTGTTAAAGAATTCAAATGAATTCATACGTTTATATGCGATAAAGGAATATGCTGAAATGAACTTACAGAGAGATGCAGAAAGTAGTCTATGCACAAGGCAATAATTAATTGCATTCCAGCCGGACAGAAGTAACCTCCATTTCTGTAGACAAGAGTCATTGGCATTATTGTCAGTTTTATGCAACTGACAATGTTGTAAAATAGCTCAGAGACACTGAATGGTAAAGTGAGCCCAGGCAGATGATCTAGATGGTAGACTGATCTCTGTTTTTCTCTTTTAACAACTTCAAAATCTTGTTCCTTTGACTTGCCTACATCTTTTTTCCCCCATTTGTGTCTGACTTAATGAATATAGTTTTATAATACTTATAAATAATGGAAGGGTAGCTCACGTATTCCTCTTATTTTTTTAAAAGAATAATTTTTCTGGCTGTTATTTCATTATTCGTTTCCAAATGCTCATTAGAAACACTTCATTAATAAAAGGATTCTAATGATTAAAACTGGAGATGTGTTAGGTGAGGATAGATTAATTTTCTTTTGGGTTTATTTCAGGTAATATCATAGAATTTAGGAGCTGGAAGGAAACTTCAGATCATCTCTTCCAACCCCCTAATTTTATTTTTGTCTTTCTATCAAGAAAAATTTCAAACATAGACTAAGAGAAAAAGTGTCTTGAAACCCCATCACCCAGCTTCAACACTTACCAATTCATCCCCATTGTCGTTTCATCAACAGTCCCACCCATTCTTATGCCAGTTGCCCCCGATTCAAAGAGGACTCCCACGTAGTTCATCAGTTAATAGTTTACATGTGTCTCTAAAAGATAAGGAGTCTTAATACATAAGTAAAATACAGTTAGCACATCTGAAAACTTAATAAAATTTTAATATCAAACGAACAGTATTCAAATGTTCCTCATTGTCTAATATTCTTTTTCAAGTTTATTTCTTTGAATCAGGATATAAGGGCATACATTGCAATTGGCTGCTGTATCTTAAATCTCCTTTAACTAGGTTCCCCTTTCCTCTTCCTCCTCTCTTTTTTTTCCACCTTTGCTCATTTTCTGTTGAACTGGGTTGTTTCACCTGTACAGTTTCCTACAGTTTCCTTTTTGATGAGGATATCTCCATGGTGGGGTTTAACATACCCCCTCTTTTCCTTGCATTTCCTGTGAATGATAATTCCTTCCAGAGACTTATTCAGATTTGGGTTAGGTCTTTTTTTTTTTTTTTTTTTTCCTCTTTCTAGTATATTTCATTGTTGGTGATAAGTACTTTCATGGAGTCATATAATGTCTGCTTGTCTCTTTTTGTAATGTTAGCAGTTGTTAATGACTATTGACTAGATCCATTAATTCTTTGCAGGTTGTGAAATGGTGGTATTTGGACTCTATCATTCATTTTTTAGCTGGAATATTTTATAAAGAGAAACTTCTAATAAGCTGTTAGGTTATGCAAGGTTCATTTTGATTAAGAAAAACAGAATAAATGGTTGATCACCGCCCCCCTTTGATTACCAGTCTTCAAAGTATTGAGCTGGTTTTATGGTATCATACAAAGTTGATGAGTGAGTTGTTTAGTTTTACTTTAATCATTGTTATGAAGTCATGGCTTGTAAACCACTGGATTTGTTTTCAGTCCATTTTAGCCGTAATTCTTCCTAATGGTTTCATGTGCCATTGCTGGCCGGGGGAGCCTCTTCAAGTTGCTTCTGATTCCTTGTGACATGATCCGAGGAGACTCTGATAGCTGCCTTGCTCTCTGGTATGACAAGGTGTCCAGGGTCATCTCATATGTGCTCTGCCCCAGACCTATAGCCAATCAGCCATTTCTTGAAGGAGAAGTGGTATCCGAAGATGACCGTCTGGGCAACTACTCATTTAATAAAAGAGGATGCAGACGCTGTGCTAAATAAGTTAATGGATTTGCTCCAGTCTTCTAAACAGACTTCTACTAGATATTTTCTCCTAACTTTTTTTTTTTTTTTTTGGCGTTACGTGGGCCTCTCACTGTTGTGGCCTCTCCCGTTGCGGAGCACAGGCTCCGGATGCGCAGGCCCAGCAGCCATGGCTCACGGGCCCAACCGCTCCACGGCATGTGGGATCTTCCCGGACCGGGGCACGAACCCGCGTCCCCTGCATCGGCAGGCGGACTCTCAACCACTGCGCCACCAGGGAAGCCCATCTCCTAACTTTTAAACTAGCAAGCGAAAGCTATTAAAATTAAACACACAAAAAAATGTGTGTTTCTTGCTATTTGAGATTTCAGAATACTATATTAAAATATTATCTCCTGGGGACTTAACCTGGCGGTCCAGTGGTTAAGACTTTGCATTCCAGTGCAGGAGGTGTGGGTTCGATCCCTGGTTGGGGAGCTAAGATCCCACATGCGTCATGGCCAAAAAACCAAAACACAGAGCATGTTGTAACAAATTCAATAAAGACTTTAAAAGTGGTCCACATCAAAGAAATCTTTAAAAAAAATACTGTCTCCTAATTGGAGAATAATAAATACACATTTAGAATTTTAAAAAGGAAATAACTTGTTTTTCTTTTGAAGAACATTATGTGAGATAATAAACGGTTAAATTTGTATTACCACATTTTGTCAAATAATGTGCACTGTAAAAATGAAGTAAAAAAATCTGTGCAAAAATTACATTTTAAAATTATATTTAGACTACCTAATGCCACGCAGTTGGTAGCTGGTAGTTTCTTGATCATGTACTCTATTTGATAATAAGTTATTTAGTAGTTATGTGAACTAACATTTTCAAGTATCTTTTCTAAGCTACCAAGATATTGCATATAGGTTTATATTCACCCAGAAATAATCCAAGTTATTGCAGCTGAAGTTCTTTCAACCACAGCATTTTACAGGATTCCTGTGGACAAGAAATTAATGTATTTCATGGGATATTTGTATCTTTAAAGCAGAACTTGCTTGCTGGGAACGCTTTAAAAAGAAAGTATTTGCATAAATGTTATGTACATAGCTAGTAATTTTGAACATTTATTCCACTGTTGGAAGGTATTTTTGCTTGAATAAGAACTTTTCTTACTCTTTGCTCCAAGAAGACACATAATGACACATAATCTTGTGTTCTTGATAGCAGATGTCTGCTGTTGGTGAAAATGATTATTCCTGTACATGTTTAATACTTCTGTTTTGTTCTTGATAGTTCTGGTTCTCTGTTTAGATGTTACAAGCACTGTCTCTTGAATATTTTTTGTAATATTTATTCTCCTACAGTTATTTAATAATAGTCAAATCATTTAGCTTGGCTTAAAAGTCATATTTTCTTCTCCTTTTAGGAGGCGCTGACTACAATTAGGCTTCTTGATGTCCTTTGTGAAATGACTGCTAATACTGACCTGCTCGGCTATCTACAGGTTTTTCCTGGCTTGCTGGAAAGAGTGATTGGTGAGTGAAATATCGCACATATTATTTAATTTATTTATTTATGTATGTATTTATATATGTATTATTTATTTATTTGACTGCACCGGGTCTTTAGTTGTGGCATGCGGGATCTTTGGTTGCAGCGTGTGGGATCTTTGGTTGCAGCATGAGGGATCTTTAATTGTGGCATGCATGCGGTATATAGTTCCTTGACCAGGGATTGAACCTGGGCCCCCTGCATTGGGAGCGTGGAGTCTTAACTGCTGGACCACCATGGAAGTCTCCATATTATTTTTAACTAAAAAATCTTTGACTTGTCGTACTGTAGTATAAGTTCAAACACAGATCCTTAATTTTCAGTGTATTAGTATATTTTTGAGATTTTTTTGGAATATTTTTTCTTGAAAGGAATCACAGTGTTTTGGTAACAGCTCAGGCCCTTGCCACTTATCCTGCTGTTTGTGATGCCTAATCAGTTGATGAGGATATTAATCCTGTTACACAGGGTGCCCATAGTGGGTATTCCATCAGTAGTGGTTGTGATGGTGATGATGGAGGGGGCAGTTATGACAGTGATGGGGGGGTTATGACAGTGATGGGGTTTTTGACGATGTTGGCGATTTTCATGCTCCTATAGTTTTACCAGATTTGTTAGTAAATTTTTCCAGTTACACTTATGGAACATGAAGAATATTGCTTTACCCGTAGTACTGATAATTATGTATTCTGTTCTTATAAGAAAACTGTTTTAAACAAGAAGCCATTGCTTGAAATATTCCCATCTTTGCTAAAAAGCTGTTTGCAAAATAATTCATCTACAACCTGTTCCTTGTGCTTAGCCATGCTTATGGTTGCTCTTCAGTGTTTGCTATATTTTTCTTTAAAAAAAAATATTATACTTATTCTGGAGACCCATATGCTAAGAAAGATGAATTGGTGTCTAGATGGGTGGATGAGTTAGCAGTGAGCTTTAGGAGATATTTAGAATCGCATATCAGTGTTTTATTTTGAATGCGGTGCTTCCAGTGATAATGAAAATGAGACATCACAAACCTGAGAAACTGAATCATTGTGGGAAAAGCATGTGTTTGGAGCCAGGGCAAACATGGGTTGTCAGCCCAACTCTGCCCAATTACTAACTTCTCTGAGCCTGATTTCTTCATTATAAAATTGGGAAAGTGACCTGCCTTTAGTAACTTTATTGAGAGTGTTAAATGAGATAATGTGAAAACATTTAATAAAGCTTCTGGAAGATTGTCTACTTTCATAGGCTGCCTACAAGCATTTCATAGAGTATAACAATGTGAAGTTATTTCTTCTGAGGGCAGCCAAAGTAGATTAACGGGGAACACATGCTGCCTTCTGATTATCTGGACAATGAGAAAAAAATCAACGTGCTTCTTGGTTTTTGTCATATGGCTCATTACAGATAGGTGTTGCAGGTTAGACTTAGCTGACTGTAGTTGTCGCCTGAGTTCCTTCATAAAGAAGTTGGAATTGGAAACCTTTTACTAGGAAAGATGGTAGGAAATTTTTAGCTAACTTTTCTTTGTGGATAAATAGAAAGTCCAGGTGGGGTTAATCATTTTGGCTTATCTGCAAAACTAGAGTCATGAAAAATTCTAAAGCAAAGGCAGAAGAGCCTTCTAATTGTTATTTTAAAGAAAGCTTTCAGTACTCTACCTGTATTTTATTTTAATCCATTAAAATAAATTAGATTTATTTATGGGAATCTAGTATAAAACGTAAAAATAAAAATTTTTCTATGGAAAATGAAGTTTATTGTTTTTGTCATAGAACTTTTACGAGTGATTCATGTAGCTGGCAGTGACACCATAAACATCTTCAGCACCTGTGCTTGCATGAAAGCAGAAGGTGACATCTCAAATATGGCTGAGGGCTTCAAGTCTCATCTCATTCGTCTGATTGGAAATCTGTGTTACAAGAATAAAGATAACCAAGACAAGGTACGGTTCTTTCTTAGTGTATTTCATACACATATGGCTTTATTTAGAATATAATATTTAGGATTTAGAATCTGTTCACTTTTGGGGAATGAAGCTTGAGGTGCTTAGCAAGTAGCCTGAGGTATATCTATATGCATATATTACCACAGTGAACATACTGTGTCGTCTTTGTCCGTATTAGGGTTCGTATTTTTGTAGTTCTGTGTTGTGCTTGTCCACGGTGTGTCTGAGCCAATCTCCTTTCCTGTAAGTAGTCAGCGCTGTCCCAAGTCTGTGCATTTAAGCACACTGTTTGTTTATACAGAGAACAGTGAATGAAAAATCGAACCTGGAAATTTTCAAACACATAGTAGACGTTTAATAAATAGTAGTTTTTATTGACTGTTATCTTAAAAAACAAACAAACCGATGGACCTAGAGTCTGTCATACGGAGTGAAGTAAGTCAGAAAGAGAAAAACAAATACCGTATGCTAACACATATATATGGAATCTAGAAAAATGGTACTGATGAACCTAGTGGTAGGGCAGGAATAAAGATGCAGATGTTGAGAACAGACTTGAGGACACGGGGACGGGGAAGGGGAGGCTGGGACGTAGTGAGAGCAGCATTGACATATGTACACTACCAAACGTAAAATAGCTAGCTAGTGGGAAGCTGCTGCATAGCACAGGGAGATCAGCTCGGTGCTTTGTGACCACCCAGAGGGGTGGGATAGGGAGGGTGGGAGGGAGGCTCAAGAGGGAGGGGATATGGGGATATGTGTACATATAGCTGATTCACTTTGTTGTACAGCAGAAACTAACAGAACATTGTAAAGCAATTATACTCCAATAAAGATGTATAAACAAACAAACAGACAAACGGACCTTAACATCTGTGCCCTGCATTTATGGATGATAGCATCATAAGCATTTCTTCCCGATATCTTGAAATGGACATGATGTTTAAGTATTAAATCTCTGAAAACTCAATAGACTGCCATTAGAAACCTCTTTTGTGCTGAATAGCTTAGGGGTAATTGTATTGATAATGTGATTAAAAAGAGATGACAGGAGAATTGGACCATATGCTTCATATTGAACAAGTCTGCCTGTATTTTTCCAGAGTTTTACAGATATTGAACATATGTGTGGCAGGTTATATTTTTTCCAAGATGGCTGCAGAAGTACCTCATCATTCTGTGCCTCATGTATTCCGGCGATGTGACTTTGCCACTCCCCCATCAGGGGTTAGATTTATTTCTCTGTCCTCTTGAATCTAGATGACTAAGGCCCCCTGACTGCTTTGAATAATAAAATATGGTGGGAGTGATCCTGTGCCACTTCTCGTGTAGCCTTTGACTGGTCTGGCAGGTTCTGTATCTGGCTTCGTAGAAGCCAGTCACCATGTGAGAAGTGCAGATTCCCTGAGATCATCATGCAATTCCTTGAGATTACCAAGTCCACATGGAGAAGTCCTGGAGGATGAGATGCAGTGAGGAGAGAGAAAGGGACTAGTCAAGGAACACCAAGGAACCAGGCATGTAAGTGAGAAACCATCTTGGAACTTTTTAGGTAGCTGCTCAGTTCGCTTGTTCCAAGCCAGTTCCTCAGTTGCCCAGTTGATGCCACATGAATCAGGGACAGCCTGCCTGGCAAAGCCCTTTCTGAATTCATGACCCACAATACTGTGAGAAAAAGTAAAAAATTGGGGGAAAAATTTTTTTTATAGGTTCTGCTTCTGTTAATGCCCCTGTAAGCTAACGTTGGACTGATCCTCTTGCAAATAATAATTATAAACTCTGGACAAAAGACAGCTATGTGAAGACACTCAGATTTGACACAAACAGATAGAGTTTGGAATCGAAATGACAGTTGGAAGAACGGCACAGCAGAGAGTGTGCCATGCAGGGCAGTTAAAACTCTGATAGAAAATCTACAGTACTTTTAGCTTAAAGAATCAAAGGACAGTTTGGAGCAGTCACAGACTTTAGAAAGTGAAAGGGGGAATCCCGGAAAGGAGAAAGTTAAGCCCCACATTCTGTGTACCAGCCACCTAAATCCCTGCTGATGCTTGAATCAGAGATGCATGGGGCAGGCTCCAAGCAGCCAAGCTAAGGATAAGATAATTATACTGAGATTTGAGCTGCCACCCTGGAGTTTACGGTTTAACTCCAACCAAGGTAATTTACCTGCTAAAACAAAAATATCAATATTCTTTAGAGGAATATAATAGAATCTAGAATTTTCCACAGCATAACATTCACAGTGTCTAATATAACTTACAATCCAAACTTACTTGAAACACAGAAAAATATCACCTGTTATCCAGACAAAAAAATAACGGAGATAGACTGTGTGGTGACACACACGTTGGGTTTATCAGACAAGGATTTTAAAGCAGTTGTAACTATGCTCAAGGATGTAAAAAAAACATGCTTTGAATGAATGAAAACATAGCTTATCTCAGCAGAGAAATGGAAACTATAAAAAAGGACCAAGTGGAAGTTCTAGAACTGAAAAATGCAGTATCCAAATAAAATATAAAAATTTTACTGAATGAGCTTAACAACTTGAGATGACGAAGAGTCAGTGTACTTGGAGCTAGATCAATAGAAATCATCCAGTCTAAAGAACAGAGGAGAGAAAAGGTTGAAAATGGAATGGTCATCCTAAGATGCTAAGTTTTGGGGTAGTATGTTTTGCAGCATTTGATAACTGGAATAATTTCTATAGGACATGGCGCAGAACTGAGCACCGGATAATTTGCTCTTTTATTCCATGTGTGTACCGTTTTGACGGCTCCTCATCTTCAAGCAGGTGTGAGTGGGAGACTACTGACCCACCCTTGGAAAATTACTGGACTGATTTTTTGTAAGAGAAAGTTGATAGAGGATAAAACACTTTACCTTTTTTTAATGACCAAGACCGCCTTTTTTCAGGAGCACAGAAGAAGCGGTTTTCTTGTGTGTTTACCTATACTTTTGCTGCTAATTTGGATTGGCTTCTTAAAGGAACAAAACGTAGTAACCCTTAAAAGGCTTATGAAATAGCTCACTGAAGTCAGGATCAGATTGCACCGTAAGTAAATACGGAGTGTGCCCGAGTGCTGCCCTGGAGAGGTCGCGGGGCTCACAGGAAGTCTATAGTGTGTCCTTCACGTGTGCAGTCGCTAATAGCACTGCTGACTTCTGAGCAAACACTCTTGAAGGTATGAAGGAGTTCATTCTTTGAGTGTAAGAATGCCTCTGTTTCTCCTACTTTTTTTTACCTATGCCAACAAAAAACTTAACCTGAAAGCATTACTTGTGGGATTTTTTTTTTCTCTTTCCAAAGAATCTACCACAGCATAACAGTCTTGCAGCCAAATCCTGATTCAGTCTGAGCATCAGAGACATGAGCCTTTGCTCACTGATGCCTCAAAGGATGGAGTTCACTAGCGCTTGACAACTTTAGTTATAATTTGGGAGAAATGGGCGGTTACGTAGCGGGTCTTTATCACCGCGCCATTAATTTTCATTGTATCGTCTGGATGGATTGTCCCACTTCTCTGCAGATTGGGGCCCAAAGGGATGTTTGGCTCTTTCTCTACTAAAAGTATGAGTTAGGGGGATTTTGTATCATTGAGCTTAGTTTAGTTCATCCGTCACCCAGAGGGAAAAAGGGACTCATGATTTGTTGTGTCTACTATGTCCCGTGTTGTGCTTAGTGAACTACGTGTATTATCCACTTTCATCTTTGCATCAGCCCTGCAAATCCGGTTCTGCCAACCACACTGTAGGGAGAGGCCATCAGTTAGTGATTTGCAGAGTCCAGAGTAGAATTTAGATTTGTCTGTGAGCTCCTGGGCCTGTGCTGTCTCCCCTGTACCGTGGAGCTTCTCATTTGGGAGCTCTCCAAGGGTTTGGAGAAGGGGTTTAAAATAGACTTCCTGAATGACTTGAGACGGAAAATGCTGGAGGCTGGCGAACCCTGCTCTCCCAGGCTAAGCAGCCCCCTCGGGCCTGCTCTTGGTTCAGGTCTGCCACCCGTTTGCTGCTCACATCCCTGCCTCTGGTTCATCCATGCATCAAATGGTCCCAGCCTTGGACCCTTAGATGGATAAGACAGACAGGTGTGTCCTCCTGTGCATCTTCCCCTCTAGGAGCACCGAAGGGCCGTCCTTGCCTCGTTGAACTGGAATCCCAGAGTTACTGACACACACTTCCTGGAATCTTTGTGTACTACCTGACTGCTCTGAGGTTTGACCAAAAGCCATTGAAGCCCAGCCTGGTCTCTGTGCTTGTCTGTGTGACTTTGTTCATTGCATTGAGTGCGTGCCCGCCTGCTGGATGGCTCCCCCTATAGTTAGTTATGTGGCCCTTTCCCTGTTACAAAGTTCTTTTCATCTGCATTAGTTCTTTGGAGCCTTTTGACGCCTCTGTGGAAAAGGCTGAAAAGATATTATCATCATTTTCTAAATGAAGAAACCAAGGCTCAGAGAGACTAAGTGTGATTTAATTCACCTAGCATTTATTGACTGGAAACTGCTATGTGCCGCATGCTCTGGGGAAGACAGAGTCACCTTAGTAGGGAGATCCGCACGGGCACTAGCAGCTCTAAACAGAGTTCTTGTGGGGAGGGCTGTCGGAGAGGAGCAGATGACTGACGTGGTCCTCCGGTCTGGCTGTGCCAGTGCCTGGAGTAGCCCTCTCTCAGCCAGGACGGGAGCTGGCCTGCACCACAGTAGCAGGAAGGGCAGTAATCTTCCTTTCCATTTGTGTCTTTGGGCAGTGTTTAAGAGGATCAAGTTGCCTGGTTTCAGACTGAAAATCTGCTCAGAAATTTGTCTTATCCAGTCTTCCGTGAATCTTGAACTCTTAGGTCTGTACACATGATGGATTGTAGTATTTCCTGAATTGTAAAGGAATTTCTAGACTTCCCTTTACCAAGTCATGGTAGGGAGATGTGCTTAACTACTTAGCGACTTCTTAACTTGTGTTTTGTGCTCGACTTACGTGGTATTTTCTTGCTGCATCTGTAGTGGTTAGTTTACTTTTAAAACCTTTGTGGACCTGAAAAGGAGATTTTATTTTGGTTTCTGTTGTGAGAAGCACATGGGTATTAATGCTGTAAACATGAAGAAAGCATTCTCCAGCTTCTTCTTTGTTAGAAAAAGGAGTGTATAGTTTACTTTTTTTCTTCCCCATTCTTCTTTTCTTTGCTATTGTCATGAATTCTTTAACTGAATGCTTCATTAGAAGAAAAACCAAACATGGTTTTTGTTTTTCCATAAAGCTAAATGCATTTTCAAAAATGGATGAGCAGGTGATCTAGTTTCTCTACCTCCTTTTCCCCCAAAGAAATCATACTGACTAAGGTGGGCCATCCACTGTGTTGGCTGCTGAATCCATTCTGCCAAAGGTTTTGTGGAAATGCTGTTCAGTTTCTTCTCTTCCTCCTCCTTCTCCTGATAGAAAAGATTGCTAGCATTCACACACGTTTGATCCCATGTGTTCAAACATATGCACGCATAAAGCTTTCATTAAAGGCATAACTTCATTTTAAAAATAAGCCTGTCCTGTATGGAAAAGTTCAAAGTGTAAAGACAATAAACTCTTTGACCACCCCAATTTGGAATAATCTATTTTGAAGGTAGGTTTCATTTTTATATATACATTATATAAAATCTTTGTGATACATTTTTCATTAAAATGTTTTACCCATTGTGTGATTCCCAACATCTAAACTGTACCTGCTATATGGTAAGCATTCAGTAAATTTTTCTTGAATGAGAATTTAAAATATTTGTCAACTGTCCACTACATACTGAGCACAGTTTTAGATGCTGAAAATATAAAGCAGATAAGACACAGCCCTCCTCTTCAAGGAGTCTCAATTTTGCTATAAAATTTCCTGACTATACTTGTAAACAAAGACATGTAGTAAAAATAAAATAACTTTTTAAAATAAAAATTAATATTCTTCTAAATTCTGGGTTCTGTAATTATTTTTGAAAGTCTTTTATGTTTAGGATATATTTGAATATATTCTAACTTATTGTAATTTACCTTATTCTTATTTGATTTATCCATATCTATATTTTAGGCTGTTAGGATATCTATATAGCATAATATTTGCAAATAAAAAAATTTTAATCTGAAGTTTAGGCTTTGTAGATCTGATTGCACTTTTTTCATTAATCTTAAAGTTTTAGACTAAATTTATGATTGTTAAGCATTCGTAACACGGGTTTTTTTGAGGGGAGGGGTACCTTTCACATCCAGATGGGAGAAGCCTTGAGCAGGCGAACTATTAAATCCTTTTTAAAAATGATTTCTTCCTATTTGAAATGTTCTTAAGCAGCATATTCACCTATTAAATCATGAAACTTAAAATCTCTTGCTATTTCCTAATTATTTTCTTAAGGTTATTGCTCTTAGCAGGGGTCAGTCCTTGTGTTCTGCGTCAGTGCTGGCTGACTCAGCAGTTACCCAGAGAATTGACTGAGAGCGTGTTATGCAGAGAAATGAGCACTTGACAAGTGTGTGCTGGTGTTTCCTTTGTGCTGCTGTAGAGTGGGTTGAGGTGGTGGGGCCCTTGGCGCTCTGTCCTCCCACAAAGCCAGCACCTGCCTTCTTGGCCTGTGCCTGCCCTGTGTGGGCTTCCCAGCCTGCATTCTTTACCCCAGGCATCTTAACTTGGCCTTTAGAACTCAAGGTCATGAGGTGCATCCTCCTCAAAACCTTCTGAGGTCAGTGCAGGGAAGCTTTCTCGCCCCCGCTCCCCTGTCTACCCTGTCAATCTACTCCTTACTCCCCTGCTTTATACTCCCCCCACCCTCAGCTTCTGTATATAAATACGTCATCAGTTGTTCATTCTGATGCATATTGCAGCATATGCATGCTGTCGTTCTTACTTAAGACTTTAGTGTGATACGCATCCATAAACTGACCCCTGGCGAAACCGTGACATACACAAAATTTGACTTCAGTGTCACTCAGTTTTACTTTAGTGAGTAAAAGCGGTACCTTCCTAATATCTTCCACCACCACCACTTTTCCTTGCTTCTCTCTTGAGGGTTAGTCTTCTGTGAAACCCCTTTCCCTAGATCTCCATGGTGATATGGCTAATCTGCCCTCTTTCCCAGACACGTATTTTTCCATTTTTACAGGAAGCTTCAATACCGTAACTCTGTGCCTGACTAACTGGGGAATTCCAGATGGGCTATTGAAAATGTCCTGACATTGGGCTCTCCTGGCACTGGCTCCTCTGTCTTCCCTTGGCTTGTAACATTTGGATCCATAAATATGAGTGATGCTTCTGGGGGAACCTTACAACAGACAGCTTGGGATAGTGCAGAGACTCCAGACAAGACTTAGAGAGGCCCACATTTGCCTCTTAATTTCACCACTTTTTAGCTGTATAAAGTATAAATTGGGACATGTGACTTAACCTCTGAATCTCAGCTTCTTCACGTGTAAAGTGGAAACTGTTAACACCTACCTCACCGGGTTGGAAGGATTAAATGTGATCACTTACATAAAGCGTCTAATAGCGTGTCTTGGTGTCTGGTGTTGCTTACCACCTCCTGCTCTCCCCTCCCGCACCAGCCTCACTGTAGAGGAGCAGATCTAGTTCATTTCAGTGTCTCCCCATTGTACGTATTTAAATGGAAATGTGTACACATCTCACAGGTGTTTACAGAAACCCTCATATTCCGGATTCTCTGTTTATTACTTTTCTAATAGATGGGACTTTTGGGAGGAAGCAGAGTGAAAGCAAATATGAGAACTTTCTTTAGGGTGAGAATGTTTTTTTTTCTCTTCAGTTTGACCACAAATGCTTTCTGAGTTGAATTTCTCTTTCGTTACTACTGAGTAGAGAGCTGAAGTGTTTTCTGTGTGGATACCAAAATCTGTTCTAGCTCAATCCCGAGAGTGTGTTAAGGAACTTTTAAATTACAGGTGTATGGCCCATCTCAGTTAGACTCTGTGTTTTCCGTCTGTCAGAAGCACGTTGCACAGGATCCCAGCTTATTGATTTGAAGATTGAATGTATAGGCAAGAGCTGGCTTGCTTAGAATTCCACTTCTTTGTAATGTAATCCCAGTTCAAGAAATATGTCAAAATTCATAAATCAAACCGTCACCATTAGTTTCCTGAACTTACAGTTCCTGTTACAGTAAATGAAATTAAAATTCCTATCTTGAGGACACATGTCATGGTTGAGTGTATTGTAAATTTTTTCTTTTGAAATACCCACAAGCCCCTTTCTGTATCTTGTAGAGTGATCAGCTTGTTCTTTTGCAGAAAAGGCTTCATGTTGTTTAAAAGGAAGAATCATGCTAAATATATAAATCAAATACAACAATTTATTGTAGTCTGTTACTATTGCATACCAACTAGGCTCCTGCCTGTGCCAGGCTCTTCCGTGGTTCCCACTGCTCTCTTCCCCAGAAGACTGTAAGCTCCTTGCAGGCGGGACACACGTGTCTAGTTTAACACCTGCCACTATACCTAATGTGCAGTGTGAGGAATTAATGGGCGGTGGATGAGTATCCAGATTCACTCGTTAGTCGGAGCTTGGGTAGTTGAGTCACTTGCTTGGAGCAGTAGCAGGCTGACGTCTGACCTCCAGACCCAGGTTCTCTGCTGTGCTCCAGTGCATCCACATTCGCGGGAGAAAGAGACATTTGAAATCTTGGACCCACGTGTGTGAGTCCTTAAGAGGGGGCACCTTTTGTAAAAGAGCGCATGTGGGACTGACTTTGTTCTCGGCAGTGATCGCGCTCCTTAGTTCCTGTTCAGCTGTTTTCAGTAGTCTGCGACTTCCTGGAGATGAGTGTAGAAAACTGCATATTTCTCAGAAGCATCATTTACACACGTCCTAGATACCGAAAGGAAGACAGTGGGGAAGTCATCTGCCCGGGGCGACTCAGCAGTTTGTAAAAAGCCTGGAATCCGGTTTCCTTTGCTAGGCCATGTGGTCAGTTTCCAGACTATAGGGGTTTTAAACGGATTTGTGTTTAATAGTAAAAACCATTATTTCGCAGTATCCATAACAAGAGGTATCTGAGAGACTCAGGTGAGGGGAAAACCAGCCACATAAACTGAGAGATGTACCTTGTTCCTGGATGGAAATATGGAATATTGTAAAGATATGCGTTGGTTTTAGACTCATTGTTAATTGCTAGGCCAGTTACAGTCCCCTGAGGGGGGAACCCAGAATTTTGACAAAAAATGAAAATAACTGAGGAATTATCTCAACAGTATTAAAATATACCCTAAAGTGAAAATAATCAACAACGTACAGAAATCCATAGGTTAGTGGAAGAGAGCATCCTTCAGAAGCAGACACCTGAGAAGTTATAAAAAGTTAACATGTGAGAAGGAAAGCCCAGAAACCCAGAAAGAAAAGGAAAGTTTGTTATAAAAGTGAACCAGGGATAATTGGTTAACTAGTTGGAAAAAAATCTAACCTCACCCGTAACGAACACCACAATAAATCTTGGCACAGTGGTTAAGACTCTACACTCGCAATGCAGGGGCCCGGGTTCGATCCCTGGTCAGGGAACTAGATCCCACATGCGTGCCGCCACTGAGGAGCCTGCCAGCCTACCGCCCTTAGGACCTTGTGCAACGAACCAAACAAATAAATAAGTAAATAAAAAATTAAAAGAAAAAGGGGAGTAAAGGGTTAAAGATGGAACCATAGAAGTCTAGCCAGTATTTAGTTGATTTTTCAGAATAACCAAGGATATTTTATGGATTAGAAATAGTGATGATTGTCATAGACTTAGCTATAAATAAATGCGAAACTCAGGCTCAAACCACCCTAAATAGGTTTACACCTGGGGTTCTGCTAAATAATTGTTGGGTGACCCTGAGCAAAGTGTTTAACCTCTTTGCAACTCAGTTTACTCAGCCAGAAAGAGGGTCATATTAGCTCTTATGGCAAAGAGCGCCTGTGAGGAGTAGATGAGATCGTCCCTGTACGATGTCAGATAAGCACTCCGTCATGGTCAGCTGCATTTATACTTATGCCGACGTCAGCATTGTTGATAATATTAGAAACAATCTACTTTTCCATCCGTTGGGAATGTTTCAGTAAATTATGGTGGTACGATATGTAACCAATAAAACCATGTTTTCAAAGAGCAGGCACCATATTGGCCCAGTGCTCATGACATTATGGTCAGTGGGAATTCGAAGCAGGACACAACATTGTATCTCGTAAACCCCTACTTTTATATTTTTGTATCTATCTAATATGTATATTTACACAGATACAGACGTGCATGACAAAATGACCCCAAAGAAATAACGCTACAACATTAATAGCAGTTATCTCTCGCTGGTAAAATTAAGGATTGGTTTCTTTTTCCAAGTATTTTTTTGTAGTATTTACAGTGAATGTGAATCACTTTAATAATAAGAAAATACTATTAAGAACGGAAAGGGGCATGAATGCCGAATTCTGATTTTCCTCTGTGATCAGAAGAGCATATGCCAAGTTCATTAGTGACCAAGGTAATTCTTTCCTTGTTCTGCTTTCAGAGTAGGACACCATCCTGACCCTTCCCGGCCAAGGTCTGGGGGCTTTAACAATTACAGTTTCAATCATATTTTTAGTGGAAGGATTTGAAAAAGTAAAACGTGAGCATAGGACCTGGATGATTTTGCCAACAAGTAATATCTGGGGTGGAGGGGGTAGGTGGTGTGTGTGTGTAAGAGACAGAGAGAGAGGGGAGAAACAATAAAGGTTATTTTTCCAGTGTGCGGAACATTGAGGGGAATAGGAATTCTGATTCACCCTTTATTGTCAGGTGTTCTGATTTGGGTATATTAGCTTTTGCCGAGTGCATGAGTGTCCAGGATTTCTGTTACAGATCTCAACTTAATAAAATCTGAGTGCTTTTGACATTGTGAAATTTCTTTATATCTCCCCAGGCTTCATTTCTCTGGTTAAATGAGAAACGTGCTCTTATTTCAAATGTTAGAGAGTATTCTCCTTTTCTAAAAAAATACAGTCGAACTGTCGGTCGCACATCTAGAACAGTTTTGACCTTTAGCATGTTTCGTGTTTTGTTTTTTGTTTTTTTTCCTGGCAGCGACTGAAAATTAAGAGGATCAAAGTCGTGTTGCTATAAAAAGCCTTTTTTTCATCGACACTTGAAGTCACTATGAGGTTGCTCCCCCCGCCCCCCTTAAAAGCCTATTGCTTATCTCATTCTGATAGAATTTAATTTCAGACCCATCACATTCTAATGGACCAAGAGTGATATTTAGTCTCAATCTGTGGAATTTAGTTTTAATTCAAATTCAGATCTACTGCTGTGCTGCAGTTAAGAGTAAAAGCAGGAATAATTTTGACTCCAAATATGAACGAATGTGCTATTTGGCGGCGTGGTGTAGGCTTTTAGTTCAGTTCAGCAAATCTGTGTCTGCCGTATGCTGTGTACCAGCCAGTACTCCAGGCGCTGGGGATGAAGAAATGGATTTGGCCTCGTGCTTACTCTCAAGGAATTCACACTGTAAAGGGGGAGACAGGTGTGAAAATAGAGTCGAATAAGTGGTGTACGAAAAGTATTCAGAATGAGTAGTAGAAACATTCTAAATGGTCGATGTAAGTGGCTCACCTCTGAGCTTCAGGAAGAGCCCTGGGATCTAGGCCTTCAGGGGTGACTGAGAAAGAGGCAGGCAGCGAAGAGGGTTGGCCTTGCAGGCAGATTAGCACCTGTGAGCAGGTGTGTGGGACCACGTGCTGCGTGCCGGACTTAACCAGGACCCACGGGGTGGGAGGTTGGGTGGCAGGGTGACGGGGGACCTGGGGTGGGGCCGGAGTGGAGGGCTGGCCAGCTAGGCCGTGTGGGCCTTTGTTTGCCGTACTGACGGGCTCTGAACTCCACGGGAGGAATTGTGAGTCTTGGGACAGTTTCAGTCTTGGTAGATTCATTAAAATATCTTCCGTTTCTGAAAACGATCTGTTCTGTTTCAGATCCATTTATTCCCTCCTTGTGTACCCCAGCCTCCAGGGACTTCGTCCTGGTCGGGTCCCGGATCCTCCACTCTTGTCTCCTGCTCTGGCTTTTCATTCTTGGCATCACGGGTGGTGCAAAGGCTGCCCAGTGGCAGGATGTCACCCAGGTCCCCTGGGCCCTCCAGAGGTTAGTCACGAAAGTGAGTCTTGTCAGCCAAGCAGAGCAGTTGGGAGGTAGCCTAGGCGGGTGTTTACTGCGTGAGCTTCCTCCCGACTCCCTGCTTCTGGCATTCTCACACTCTTACATTCAGCACAGTGTACGGGAAAATTTTGATTTGGGGAAAAAAGAAAGTTTAAATTCCATTTTTTTTTTACTTGCTAAGAAGGCAGCCTTGGTACACTTTACTTCTCAGAGTCTCAGCTCCTTCATCTCTAATGAGATAACATTACTGGCCATATGCATTTGTCCTGAGGATGAAATTATTTTTCGTGATAACGCGAGTGACTGCCCTTCACGAGTGCCTCCTAGGTGTTCCCGAGTGGGGTGTTCTGTAGAGGGTTTCGTTTATCCCATCCAGTCCCAAAGCCCGTGTGCCACCAGGTCACTCTGCCTCTCGGGGCACGGCCTGTAGGAAGGTCCTGGCTCGGGCCCTGGCTCACTGCACAGCCATCCTCCCCTCTGCTGACGCCTCTGGGAGCAGGGCCTCAGCCCCTCTGAGTTGGGCCCCTGAGGGGCAGCGCCGTGAGCAGCAGCCAGGGCGGGGGGAAGGATGGGGGCCCTGCCAGTTGCTTTGCTGCCTGGGGGCTGCCCTCCCTCTGCATAAGGACGGGCTTGCTTTCTCTCGCCATTATTATCCCCATCTTACAGATTTGTAAACTGAGGCCTGTCCTGGTTAAAATACTTGCCAGTCAGTGGTGGAGCCACATGAGAACCCAGGCGGCCTGGCCCTGCGTTCCCCAGCCGCCTGCTCCTCCTGCTGCGTTCGGCGCAGACTCAGTGTTGGCCACACCTCTGTGGTGGTTGTCTGCTGAGGACATCATTAGCCAAAGACACAGTGCTTCCGGTTTTCTCCTTGTGGTCACAGATTCTAGTTCTGTTTGTAAATAAATGCATGCAGAATATCCAGTACCAACCTTTCAGGTGCAGGACTAAAAGTGATTCTCTTTGCTTATCCAGACAACTTTTAAGTAATTAATTTTCTGAGTCCAGTCTTGAAAGGCTGACATTTCCAAAAAAGATACCTATATTAAACGAAATTCTGTCTACTAATATATACTATTATATATACAGACACACATACATACATAAGCAGAGAGAATATATGTTCTTTAATCATTTAGAGACAGTAAACTATGGGCATTAAAAGAAAATAGCTAAATAGCTATGATGAACTTAAAGAATATTTCCAGTTTTTGTTTGACTAAAATTTTCTGAGAAGGCCCGTAGGTATCGTTTCAGCCCCCTCTGCTGAGAACTGCAGGAAACCTTGTTCCCTCTTGTGAGCTGGGACAGCTGATCAGAAGCTTGCTTGTTAGGTGGGCGGGTGGGGTGTGATTGTCCTTTTCTGGGTGGACTGTTTGTATTACTGTACATCTTATGTTACAAACCCTTCCCCAAGCTGCACTTAGCTCATGTTACTCGCAGACATTTGAATAATTGGTTTAACGTGAGACTGATTTCTGAGAATGACTCATCGCTGTTTACTTGGTATGATTTAGTGACAGTGTTGAATTTATGCACTGGAAAACTCCAACAGGAAACTTTAAAAATAAGTAATTTCCATGGCAGAGTTCAGACAGGAGCGGGGTTGGAGTTTCATCTTTTGAGGCCCGTACAGTCAGTGCAGGAGGAGGGAGGAAGGGGAGACTTGAGGATCATAGATGAGATGAGAAACAGTTTCACATGTTTTCTGAAACAGATCACACCCTCCTCCTTTTGGTGGCAAGGAGTGACTTTGGTCCGCACCTGCAGCCCTGGAACTGACAGCCTGGGGCCTGGGGGTGTGGAGGAGGCCGGCCTGCAGGGGAAGTCTGAGCTGGGAGGGGCGGGAGGGGGGGGTGTCGTTGACAGAAAAATCCGACTGGCAGGCCCCTGGGAGTGGGGAGGGGGAAGGCGTGTCGCTTCCCTGCTGGAATTTCTCTCTCCCTCTCTCCCTCTCCCTCTCCCTCTCCCTCTCCCTCTCCCTCTCCCTCTCCACCAACCCAACCCAACCCAACCCAACCCAAACAGAACCATGCCAGAGCTTCTGTGCAGAGGGGGCAGTACCAGCTGATTTTTATAACGCAGGTGGACAGTCGCACCCCGTGCTCTCACCCTGGGCTGAGGAGCCCTGTTTCCAGCCGCCCCAGCAGCAAAGGCTAGTAGAGCAGCAAAGGCTAGTAGGGAAGCCTGGCCAGAGCCAGATTTAGTCAGATTTAGAATTTTGCTGTTTCCCCTCCAGGGCCCCTGGAGAATGTGTTCCAAGGGAGGGAGGGATGTTTCATTGAGCATTTTAAAGAGAGAGAGAAGTCAGTCCTTTCTGTATTATCTTTAAGATGGATTTGTTTTTAATCTCGGAAAATCACTTCTAGCAGTTTTAGAAGAAGGATATTCTTATAGCACCGGTAAATACAGATAGCATAAAACCTTTTTCAAGGAGTTTTTAGGATACTGTATGTGACAGTGCTTTGAAATTTTAGTTAATGTCAGAATTGTGACTAGAATTCGCATGCAAAGTAAAAGTGTTATTCGCTTTTATAGTTTTTATGAACAGTTCAGCTTGGCCTTGTTAGAAGATGAAGCGCTGATACACTTGCTCCGGTCGGTCGTGCTCATTTAGGCTACGTTTATTAAACTGGCATTTATTGGGCTTCTGTGTACACTATTAGTTTTACTTACCTTTGTAAAACACGGAAGAAAACACAAGTTCCGCCTTTGTGATGAGAGGCAGAAAATTCGAACTATAGTTGATACTTCAAAGTTTGTACAGCAGAGAGTGACTTAGCTGTTTGTTACCAGAGCAGTGCTGTCAGAAAGGCCCGACGCAGGGGTTAGGGGACCCCAGCCAGAGTCAGCCCTTCGCCCCTGCCCTGCCGCCATCACCCTGAGCTTCCAGTGCTCTTGCCTGACCTTTGGCTCAGAGCTGTGCGCCCTGCTCCCCTACCTCATGTGCAAAGTAGGTCTGCAGTCTCCTTAGTAGGGTCGTTGGAGAGTTGACCTGAACCACGGTGTGTGGAGCACAGGCATACGTGGACCGTCGGTATCTACATGTAGTATCGCAGGCTTTCTAGCCGTTTCAAATTTGTATACAAGCTCAGAAAAACCAGTTTTAGTTTTATGGAATTACGTGCTCATGGCTTGAGATATACCCCCTCCAGTGCTGTACAATCATGTTGTCTGGTTCAAAACATTCAAAATATTGATCTTGAAAAACTGAAGTTTCTTACAGCATATCACACCAAACTTCAGGGTTGCTTTGGATGTGTTACTGTGCTCGTTCACAGCCTTGGACATTCTTGGTTAGTGCGGTGTTTCATGCTCTGACAGTTACCTTTAAGATGTTGTTTTTAGGTTGCCAGGTGTTAATTTAAGCACACGCCAGCCTGTGTGCTTGCGCGTGCACGCATGCCTACATACCCCTGCCGCAGTGCCGGGAGCTGTGATTTAAAGTGGAATGATAGAGCAGGAGGTAATGCTTTATGTTTAGGGCGAGCTCCTGACGTACAGCTTCGCGTGACATCTCGTTTTCTAAACGCCTGAGGCGTCTGTGATCTTTACAGCAAGAATTCTCATGCTGTTCGGCATTCCAGGCTTACTGTCTATCCTGCCCCGTAGATATATGGCTTTTATGGACTTATAAATCATGACAGTAGGATTCATACATATCCAAAAAAAGAAGAGATTTAAATCTTTACCAAGTTACCAAGATTTAATGTAGTTTAGCCATTATTCTTACTTAGAAGTAACATTCTTATCTAAAGGCAGTATATTTCATGTCTTTGAAGGTAACTCTAAAAACGTATTGCCAGAGAAACAAATATTTATTAAGAGCACCCTGTGTGCCAAGCACTCTGCCAAGTGCAGCAGAGAAGCAAGTGAAAGAAACGGCCCCAGCCCTGCAGTAGCTCAGAGCCCAGAGGAAGGTGCTAAGAGGTGAAAGATGATGGTTGCCGGCTGGGCAGTCCGACTCCGCGGTAGAGGAGGAAGGCGGGACGGACGGTAGGGCAGCGCGCCCCCCGCTGTGCACGGGGCTCTGGGGCAGGAGAAAGGGCTTCAGCCCTTCGGGATGAGGGGTAGTTAACCATGTCATCAGCAGTGGCCATGTTCTCCGAAGTGTTCGCGAATTCCGCCCCCCTCCTTCCCTCCCCTCCTCAGGCTCTAGTTTGGGAGGAAGTCGGGAGCTGAGGAGAGGAGAGCACCAGCGGGTCGGGTCCAGAGCCTGCCTGCGCCTCCCGCCCCCGCAATTTACGTACAGACAGAATGCGCAGATTTTAAATGAATGGTTTGGTGAGTTTGGGCACATCTAAACGTCTGTGTAACCGTCACCCCAACTGAGTATATAGAACATTTGCATCACCTCAGAGCACCCCACCGTGTCAGGGCTGGCTTTTAGGGGCTGTGGGTACAGCCTCCTGCGGAGGAGTCACGGCCCTGAGTAAGAACCAAGGCCCAGGGCGGGATCCTGCATTGCTCGTTTCCCGTGCTGGAGGTGGACCTGTGCCGATAACATCCAGTACCTGTGCCTTGGCTTAAACTTCCTGGGAGCAGCAGCCCGTGTCCTGGAGGTCCTGGCTCATGTGTCAGTCTTTCCATCTTTAGATGACGTTTCTGATCCTCTTCCTGTGCTTTTAGTCAGGTGTCTTGCAGACCGGGTGCCTCTGTGAGCGTGCCCTCGTTACCATGGTCCTCTGTGTGTGTACCCAGCCCGTGGGGCTTTATTCACACACAGGGGTAATTGCTCCACGTTACTCCCTTCAGCTTATGAGCAAGCGTTTACTGAGGGCCTGCCATGTGCCAAGAGTCTCTATTAAGCTCTCAGTTTCGCAAACCGAGTCAGATGCAGTCCTTCTTCTCAGGTGGCTTCTGACCTAGTGTGCGCCACAGACGATAGACAGAGCTACAGCGCACGGCGTGGTCAGAGCTTGGGAGGGAGTAAAAGCACGAGGCTTGGGTGTCCGCGGCAGCGACGATGATAGTTACGCTTACTGAGTGCCTGCTCAGCACTAGGCATGGTTCTCAGTGCTGACCTCTTAACTCATTTAACCCTCTTGATGTTATTGTCCCCATTTTGCAGATGAGGAAGCTGAGGGCCAGAGAGGTTAACTAATGTGCCCACCACCACACAGCTGTTCAGTGACACGAGCAAGAAATAAGCTTTGTTATTTCTAACCACTTGGATTTTTCGGGTTGTTACTGCAGCATAAACTAGCCTATCCTAACTTGATAAGAGCGTCCTGGAAGGGCTTGGACAAGAGCCACTCCTGGGGGTGGGGAACCACTGAGAAGCCGGCTCCGGGTGTCTGGAGTGGGAGGACAGGGAGGCCTGATCAGGGGCGTGATGATAAGGTGGAAATAGGAGGACAGATTGGAGAGGAAAGAATCTGAGAAAGATAGGAATGCAAGAGGATGTTTTTTCCTTTGGTGAGATGATGGTACTTGACTGTTGCTGTCCTTTTGGGAGAGAAGTTAGCTGTTTGTTGTTGCCCTGCCAGTTCAAGGACTGTTTTTGGTATTTCTGTTGGTGTTTTTGAGCAGAGATTAAAATACCATCTAAAATACTAGGAGCCTGTAAACTCCCTGCTGTTTCCCTCAGTTCCTCAGCTCCTAGCGCCGTACCTTGCCCAGGGCAAGTGCTCTGTAAATTTTTAGGGATGAACAAATGAATATTCTTAAATATGTTGTGGTGTTTTTTTTTTAACACTTAAACTTCTTTAAGCTCTTACTTAAGCTACATTTGCTGGTTTTTCCTTTTCCTCTAACCCTTCTAGGGAGATCAGGTGTGAAAATGGTAATTGATAAATTTGTAATACAGCATAGCAGGCATAAACTCTTTTTAAAGAGGTGACAGTGAAACGTAATGTCAAATCACAATACAGTTTGTGCTAGAAAGTATCTATTTTCCTGTTTTTGAAACTTCTGAATCCAGTGGCCAGAACGTTTTACACAATCCTTTGCTCTTCACTTTTTTATCGTACTCCTCTTCCCTGCTTTTGCCTAGGCATTATTTGTAATTACGTAAAAATCTGTTTTAAGCTGCACCCCAGGGAATAACAAAAGCTGGCTGCTTGTCTACATGGTCTTTAATTAAAGTTGAAAAAAATTAGGCCGTTGTGATGCAGATATTTTTAAAATGCTGCCTAAAACAGAAGAGGCTGATTTAAGTGCAATCAGCTGTAAACGGTTGGTACTTAAATGGATTAAAGTATAATCTGGCTTTTTAAAAAACCACATCTGTCTGGGATGTGGGTAGGTGTGGTCCTAATTTTAAGCAGGTGAATGGACCACATAAGCCTTTAAGAGTCTTCTGACTCCCAGTTTTTTCTGATTTTTAAAAAATTTCCTATCACTTCACTTTATGGTTTAAGTGAGCTGAACAACAAAAATTAATCATAAAAGATAATATTATACTCATGACAATTACAGAAAAAGTGAAATGCTTGAAGTTATAGGTAAAAAAGTAAATTAATTTTCTCTGTCTATACTAGCTTTTGTCGTGGCATTCCGGAAGCTGTTTTTGTAATTATTTTCTAATTGTGTGTCTCCCTTGTCTCGTCTGTATTTCTTTCTTTAGGGCCAGGTACCTTAGCTTCCTATTCTCTGTGTGTACATTACCTGACCGAGGGCCTGACCCCCAATAGGTACTCAGATATTCATGGACACTTCCCCTTTCTAGACAGGAGGGATGACTGTTTCTTACTTAGCTTTGTAATAACGATATAACAGGTAAAATCGATTATTTCACTCAGAAGTAAATGCAGTAGAGTCCTTTTCACTGTTGTATTTTCTTTGCTTAATATTGCTAATTACACACACACACAACACACACACACACACACAACATACACACACACACACACACACACACAGTTTGAATGTAATATCTTTGAATGTGTCTCTGCACTAAACTTGTTCTTTAAATAAAATAGTATTCTCACCCTGATTGGCTCAGTCACAATGAGGCGGTGAACTTGGTAGGCCCTCCTAGATAACGCCTAGACTTGGTCTGGGCCAGGCTCTTCCTTCCAGTTTCTCTCAAGCTGGCTCATGAAAAGCTGGGCCAGAGCGTGTATTTAAGGATCCACTGAGTACGTGGGCTCCTAGAGCAGGAACTGAAGGGCCTCCAGGGCCTCAGGGACTCTGAAACGGTCTGGAGCCAGAGCCGCTCACACCATCGCCCAGAGGCCACCCCGCCTCACACTCCGCCCTCCGCCTGTGCGCCCAACCCAGCGTCCCAGCTCTTCAGACTTCCTTCCTTTTTCCTTACAGCACCGAGCGGCCACCAGCCTGACTCTCGGTGCATCTTCACCTCACTGCTCCGGAGCCTGCCTCTGACAGGTCACGTCCCTCTGTGTCTTGGTTCCAGATCTTGAGAAGAACTGTGTGGCTTCTCTTGGGTCAGTTTCCACCCTTGTTGTAGCTCCCTCACTACGCGGTGTGGACCCTGGACCAAGCACGGAGGCATCCCCTGGGGCTTTGAAATGCAGAATCTGGGCTTCCCTGGTGGCGCAGTGGTTGGGAGTCTGCCTGCCGATGCAGGGGACGCGGGTTCGTGCCCCGGTCCGGGAGGATCCCACGTGCTGCGGAGTGGCTGGGCCCGTGAGCCACGGCCGCTGAGCCTGTGCGTCCGGAGCCTGTGCTCCGCAATGGGAGAGGCCACAACAGTGAGAGGCCCGCCTACCGCAAAAAAACCCAAAACGGTGAAATGCAGAGTCTGAGGCTCCACCTCACGTCTACTGAATCAGAACCTGCACGTTAACAAGATGCCCAGGTGGTTTGAATGTACAGCAGAGTTTAAGAAGCACATGTGTCGCCATGGGCACTCCTGCACAAAGAGCCGCATGACACTGTTTCCTGGAGGAGGAGGTCGTGACCGCGGCCGTTCAGTGTGGAAATGACCTGGCCTGTGGCCAGCCCTCCCTCGCTTCCCCACCCTGGCATGGTGTCACGGGGGCCCGGGGGTGGGATGCAGGAAGGTGGCGGAAGGGCGTATCCGAGCTCCAGAGTGCTCAGCGCAGAGATGTGAGGGGGAGGGCGGGCCTGCTGTGATTGGAGGAGAGCAGGAGGCAGTGGCTGCAGAAGGAGATTCTGTGTTTGGAATAAAGGTTTGGTCAGGGTTATGGAAAGCCTTTGAATAAATATCAAGCGAGGAATTTGGAGTTCATCCCTCTCGTCACTTTGCTTTGACACCTGGGCAGTCCTGCTGCGCTTCACCTCCTAGGCTTTTGCATTTGCTCTCCTCTCAGCCTGGTTCCCAGGGAGTTGCATGGCTCGCTCCCTCATTTCCTTGAGGTTTTTGCTCATCTTGTCAGCGGCCTTTCCTGCCTCTCCTCCCTTTAAAGTTGTCCGCCTCCCGCACCCCCGCTGCCCGCCCACTCCTTTGGCACTCTCTCCCCTCCTCTGTCACACTTGCTGGCGTCCGTCATACGATGTGTTTATGTGATGTTTGGGGTTTTGTCTGCTCCCCGTCCACGCTGATATTCCTGGAATGTAAGTACAGTGAGGGTAGGCAAGGACCATGTTTCTCTCCCTCACTGTTCCAGTGTCTAGATTGGCACCAGGCATAGAGTGGACTTTCATTGCAGACGTGGTGTCAGCCACGTTGGGACCTCTACCACCTTTTCCTGCCCCATTGTCTTCTAGGTTCCCCTTGTTTCCTCAGGCTGCTAAGCGTTCTTGGAGAAAATTGCAGTACTTGACTAATGAGCTCCATTCCAAAATCATGCCAGCCAGTTTTCCCTGGGCCTTTCCAGGGCCTTTCTACTCATCATGAATCCCACAGTGCTGGCTTGAAATCTTTCCCTCAAGTTCTGCAAGGGATCCAGACCACTTCCACTGTCTACTGTAGCTCCCTGAACTGAACTTCAGACGCCTGCTCATTTTCTAAGTCTGAATTCTCTGCATCGAGTCATCTTCCCCTTTCCCTGCAGTGGGAGGAGTTCCTTTCTTCAGGAACAGATCCACCACCATCCCCTTGCCCCCAGCCTCCTCTCACCTGGGTTCTCACCCTGCAGCTCGTCCTCGCGGGGGCAGGGCACGGGTTAGGATTTGGTGGAAGGGTTTCTGCCAGCAAGACTTGTTTATACAAAATGTTTGCAACTAATCTCCCTCCTCGTGTATTCTCAGACTTTAAGTCTGAGCTCAGAAGACTCTCCTCTGCGTCAGGCTCATCCAGGTTTGTTTGGCCTTGTCTGCAGGCTTCACAGTCTGACCTGCTGTTTATTATCCTTTGTCTTTCGCCAGTGGTACTTCTGTTTCCCTCTCCCATCATCCTTTGTGGGCAGATTTAAGTTAAGATAGGGTTTTCTCTTTTTTCGGTATCAGACCCTTGCGTGCTTTGCTGAAGAGGAACCAAACAAGCTTTTAAGCAACCAAGGAATTTATTCAAAACTGTGTTAAAATGAGACTCACTGGATGGAACAAATAACACAGTTCCAAAACCACACATATATTTAGTAAGCTGTGTACTTACTTGAAGTTCACAGACACTTCTGGTCCTCACACATGCTGTTGGGTTCTCCGCGTCAAACAACCAGAATGTCAACCCCATGTGCTAGCACACTAGCAACCGTAGAAATTCCTGTCCATTTTAAACTTCATTGGATTTTGATTGCAAACAGCGTCACATCCTTAGTATATGCTGTTCATTTGTCGTTCGGTTAATTCTCAACAGCCATTGTTTCCAGTAATCCTGTTCTTTACAGTGTAACTGATCTTATGATAATTCTTCTATTTTGTAAATGATAAAGTTCCCTTTCAGAGATTTTCAAGAGCCACGCTGGTAGGAAAGCAATGTAAAGGAAAGTACGTCTGCCTGTAGAAACACCAGCGGATCAGAGGAGATTCCCTCAAGGCTGGGTTGGTCCTGGAGCCCACCCCTTCCCAGAGCAGTGGCAAAAGGAAATATTAGACTTAGTGCAGGGATGATAAAAAGCAGTAGGTTGCTCAGATAATAGATGGAGATGTGGACAGGAGTCAGGCGGGTCTGGGAGCCAGCGGGAGGGGACTGAGAGCTGGGGGGGCCTGGCAGGCTTCTTCATCAGCGGTTACGGAGGGAGGATAATTCATCCGTGCATGGGTTTATCTTGGAGGTTTTGGGGAGCATTTAACTCCTTAACCCCAGTTTCATTACAAGAAGTTGCTGTAGAGCAGGGGTCCCCAACCCCCGATCCACAGACCGGTACCGGTCCGTGGCCTGGTAGGAACCGGGCTGCACAGCAGGAGGTGAGCGGTGGGCAAGCCGGCAAAGCTTCATCTGCCGCTCGCCATTGCCCCCCATCGCTGCCTGAACCCCCCACCCCACCCCCGGTCCGTGGAAGAATTGTGTTCCACAGAACCGATCCCTGGTACCAAAAAGGTTGGGGACCGCTGGTCTAGAGGCTTGCACTGGGATGAGTGGTATGAATGCTGCCAGCTTTGCCCCCCTTTTCCACTTGCACCTTGGCACTGCCCAAGTTCTCCCCGCTTGGTTAGTTAAGTTTTCCGTGCAAATGTTTCAGAAGCCCCTTATGTTATAAATCGCTCCTCAGACATAAATTATTTCCTAGCAAATTGCTAATCTTGCTGTTCAGAAATATTGGTTGTTCTCACAAAGGCACGACTAAAAGGGAGGCATTCTACATGAAAGTGGTCCCTGTGCATACAATGTGCTTGGCCAGGAAGACTCAGTTACATGCAGGTGGCATTTCCCCTTATGTTAATTTATCAATTTAATATGATCTCAACAGTATTCTCAGGTCTTTTTCTGGAGCTAGATAAGTTTATTATCAGGTTTATTTAGATGGATAAATGAGCAGTAATAGCCCAGATATATAAATGTAAAAACACCTGAAACCTACGAGCATTAGGAGAAAACATGAATGAGTTTGTTTACGTTACAAACTGAGAGTAGAGAAAAGCTTCCTATATACTTCATTCTCAATAACAGAAAAACTTGATAAATTTAAATATACTTTAAAAAAAAAAGCCTTTGCACAGCACAGAAAAAGTAAGCAAAGTAAAAGGATAAATGACAATGTAGAGGAAAATATTTACAACTTAAATCACAAACAGAAAGCTAATATCCATAATACGTAGTTTCTAAAATTAAGAAAAAGACCAATAGCCCGATTAAAACTTTATAAAAGAATAATTTACAGAGAAATAAATGCAAGGAGCCATCAAACTAATGAAACAATGCTCAGTCTTGCTCATAAAAAGACAAATGCACACTAACCTATACACTGAGATGCCATTTCTTACCTATTTGAGAATAAACATGATTGGCACGACTGTGCGGCAGTAGACATTCTCATATGGTGGGAATGCAAAATGGAACAGTGTCCAGCAAAATTAATACGTATTTACTCTTTGACTCAGCAGTCTTTTAGGAAACTTTCCCAGAGCCTAGGTTAAGACCGTTAATTGCAGCTTTATTTACAATTCTAAGGTGTTAGAAGCAACCCAGTGTCCCTCGGTCGGGAGTTGTGGTTTATCCATACAATGAACTATAATGCATTGTAAACATACGTGAGGTGGTCTTCTCTGTATTCTGAACATTCTGCAGAGTGTGAAAGCAGCAACCACAGAAGATTTTTAGAGTATGCTGTCTTTTGTGTTATACAGGGGGAGAAATATGAATTCCATATATTTTCAAAAAGAAACCATGGAGGAATAAACTATGAACTAATTTTAAAAAATTGTAACTTTAAGAGAAAGGGACAGTGTGGAATAGACGGGGTGGAAATTAGAATTCTCTAGAGGTACCTGTTTTATAGTATTTACTTCAAAATCATGTGTGTGTTTTACTTAATTAAAAAGTTGCATCAGAAAGAAAAAATACAAATGCAGTTCTTCAGATAAAGGAAAGAAAAAAGGGAGGGAGGGAGGAAGGAATCTATCACACAGAGAAAATTATTTGAAGTGATTTTAAAACATCACATTTTGACTTTGTCGCTCTACTGGGATATATCCTAGGAACAAAGGAGACACAGAGAAATTATAAACTGCATTTTGGGTAATATGGGTATTGTTATTCTGTATATTTATTTACACGTGTATATGTTTACTTATGTTCCTGTACATACCACATACTTCACATTTAGGGTAAAGAGAATTAGCAATTGTGTTTATGTGGTTAGGAAGCAAGATTTTCAGCATAAAAGAGACATATAAAAGCAAAGAAGTTAAAAGCCCTTAGTATAAAGTTTGAGTTGGAAATAACCGTATGAATTCATGATTGGTAATTATTCCTTCTAGAAAGTACATATTTTCTAGCTTTGTTCACTGAAAAGGGCTAAAAACAGCGAGCCGCTGTAGCATCCAAATTGTGTTTTCTTAATACCATTTCTCCCAAAAAGGAACCAGGGCTCCTTAGAGAAAGGGCTGGTTCTGGGTGGAGCGTAAAATAGGGAAGATGTACCTTGGACATACAGATGTACAAGAAAGTTGTCAGAGACTACGTGGGGCTGTGTCACAAGGGCATAAGTGCCTACTTGAAGAGTTGACCACTAGCCAAAGGTGGCATGGTTTTAGGATGGAAAAGAAAAACGACTGCAGTGGGTTGAAACCCATCGAATACATAAAAATCCATCACAATATAAGATGTAATGCTAAAAATGTAAGAGTTCTTTTGAAGGTTACTAAGGCACTAATTCATTATTCTGAAAATTGATAAATAAAGGCAAAGAATGCAGCATTTACCCTGCCTTTCAAGTTTGAGCTCTGTGTCAGGGCCATCAAAGAGTTGAGGAGAGACACTTCTTAATAGAAGGATTCCCGCTAATAAGTGAAGAAGGAAGAGTAAAATAAGAAAATCACCATTTTACTTTTGCACCCCTTAAAGAAATATTGGATTTAGGTAGCCAACATCAATAACTGCTAAAGCCCATTAGGGTAAAAAGCTGATACGGAGCTGTGTAATGGGTATATCTGGCCCCCAACACCAGAACCCACTGATCAGTCACTCAAATGAGAAACCGGACATTATGTACTTCTTGGTGTTATGCATAAGGAGTGTAGCATCCCTTATGAAGTTTTCTTGCTAAACTGAGTTAATCGGAATTAAATCAAACTTCTAGATCTAACTACCAGTTTAGATAAAATATAAGGGATAGAGAGGTGTGATCAAGACATCATTGAAACACAGTCAGCCAGTCCAGAGTCCAGTACAAAGTCAGCCAGTCTTTGTACAAGACAAACAACCAGCTCCTTCACTGATGCGTGATGTGGAGGAGGAGGGCAGAGTATCTTACAGACTTAAGAAGACACAGGAAGCCTGGCATCCCCATGCTGGCTGGAGACTTCAGGTGCTGCTTTCAAGAAACCAGTTGTAAAAGGACATTTTTGAGATGTTCGTGGACATAGGAATGCGGACTGGCTGTCAGATGTTACTAAGGAGTTACAGTTAAGCTTTTTAGCAAAATAACGACATTCTGGTTATTTTTGTCAGGCACTATCTGTTAGAAATACTAAAGGATTAGCCAGTGAAATGATGTGATGTCTGAGGTTTATTTTAAATACTCTAGGGGTGGAAAGTGTGGAAAGAGGATAGAGAAACAAGATTGACAGCATGGTAACTTGAAGCTGGATAATGGGTATGTGGTATTTATTACACCTGTCTCTCTACTTTGTGGTATGTTAGGAAAGTTCCACTAAAAAAGGGTTAAAAAAAAACTTTTTATTTCCTATCGTTGACCTTAGATTGAAACCCTTAGTGGGTGGGGGGGATCGCTGTGGAATCTGAACAACAGCTTCATCAGTAGAATAATATCTGTAATGCGTGGGGTGCCGGTCCCCACACACAGCTATACACGTTTTAATTGTTGTATTCATAGACAACAGTTGCCACGTTATCTGGTTGGTGCAGCGCCCTGTGCTAGGTTGATAGGGGAACAAAGGAGGAAATGGTTAGAATCCTGGCCTGTGAGAAGGAGGGAAGGCCACCGCCAGCACAGTGTGGGGAGAGTGGAGATTGCCTGGGAAAGGAGGCACTTGGACTGGGCTTTGAGGAAGCGTGGGTGAAATTTAGTTATGTGGCAATGAAGAGAATATTCAAAAGGGATGAATTACACCAGCAAAGATAGAGAGGAGGAAAAGCAAAGAGTGAGCGGAATTAACCAGCTTGGCTGAAGCTGGGGAGAATCTTGAATCTTGAATAGACTTGGTCAAGAGGAGTGGGTGGGGCCAGACTGCACAGGGCCTCGGACCCGGCTTGGAGCAGCTCCTGGCCGGAAGCCATGCCTCTTTTATTTTGTCTCCCTGGGTAGCCTGGTATAGTGCCCGCTTGGTACTCAGAAAATTTTTGTTGAATGAATTTACTCTGTATACAGTGAGGGAAACTGACCTGAATAAAAACCTGTAAGAGCGTCAAGAAGTTTAAAAAACATAAAAACTTTTTCGATGGAGCACAAGGTATAGATATATGTTGGTTGAATAAAGAGTAATAAACTTTGCCAGAAGTATTTTGCTACTCTATAAATGCATTTCTAAATGAGGATGCCCAGATGCAGTTTCTCAGAGCAGGCAGTGTCCCAGATGGTAAGACTGACAGCCGGTGAAGTGGATTTAGGGTTTCTGCACTAATAATGCTGTGACTTCTTGAGAGCTTACTGTGTGTCAGGTCTGTGCTTTATACTTGTCTTTTACCTACGAGCGGTAATACCCCTGTTTCACAGATGAAGAACCAAGGTCATGAAAGTAATTCACCCAAACCAGTTGTAGCAAGTACGATTTGAACCTAGATCTGTTTGAATTCCATCCTAAGCAAAGCTTTTTAAAAATGTAGATTGCAACCCATTAATGGAATATGAAACCAGTTTAATTGGTCATAGCCAGAATTTTTTTTTAATGAAGCAGGACAAGGTGGAATAGAAAATGTTTCACGTATCACCTAAGTGTTTAGCAAGAACTACACATGTTGTAATAAATATTGTGGCCAATTGGGACAAATTATGTGAGAAAGATGGGGGGAGGGTATGTGATGAATACGTGCGTTGACAGATGTACCCACACACGTGTGTTTCTGTATGAGTTTGTGTATGTACATTAAGTTCCATATAAAATGTATTTCTTACTATTTCTTAAAGTCCAGAAGTATTTACATAACATTGCAGGGGGCTGTCTGAGCTGGAGGGTAGCCAGGCTGGGCTCTAAGGTGTCCTCGAATGGACCCGATATAAGGGCTCTCCCCAGAGCACGTGGCCAGCCTGGGAGGGACACGCCCGAAGAAGCTCGTCCTGTCGTGGGATGGCAGGTGTGTGAACCTGAGAGCTCATTGCTGCCAGGCCCAGCAACCTCACACTCTCCCTTGCCTTGCTCTTAAGCCAGCGTTTCCTTTGATCACATGACCCGGGAATGCCCCGCTGCTTCCCTCACTGCTCCTGGTATGGCCTTTCAGAAACTGTTAACTTGGAAAAAGGAGCCCACCTTCCCATACAGAAGAACTTTCATCACTTGGGAAAATGATAGGTCAGCTGTTTGGCATTGAACAGAGTTTGCCCACCTTTAGGGGATCACGGTCTCTTAGGCTCCCATCTCTTCAGGGCAGTCGTAGCAGCATCCCAGCAGGACTCCAGCTTGGACACCGGATCCCTGAAAGGCTTGTGGGCCATTCCAGCCGCTCTGGCAGCTCTCCCAAGAGGGGCATCAGAGCCCAGGGGACCACAGACTGTTCCATCTTCTCTAGAGTCTTCCCAGGGCTGCTCTCTTTTTTCCTCTCTTTGTTCACAGCAGAGTTAGAGAAGTTCTGGAGCACACACATGTGCTGCGCGGTCTACGTCCTCTGCGTGAGTGACATGAGTCTTCTCCCAGCGGTGAGGCTCTGCTGCGGGCAGAGAACCCAGCCCGGGAGCGTTCCCGGAGACCCAGTGCTGACTTGCTCCTGCAGGCGGGCTCTTCCCTCTGACTGTGCTCACAGAGTAAGGAGAGCAGAGAAGCTCTCTTTCTCCATCTCTCCCTGAGCACTGTTTCTTTCTCCATCTCCCCCTGAGCACTGTTTCTTTCTTCTGGGCCTCTTTTTTTCTTTTTAATTCTCACACAGTAAAGTTGACTTTTTGGGAGAGTATACAGTTCTTTGAATTTTTTAAATATCTGTGTAGATTCATGTAACCGCTGGTACCACAGTCAGGATACAGAACAGTTGCATCAACCCAGAAGTCTCTCTCGTCCCATCTCTGTAGTTATACCCTTTCCCCACCCATAACCCCTGGCAACCAGTGATCTCTTTTCTACCATGGTAGTTTTATCTCATTTGAAGGTTTCGTATAAATGGAATCATGCGATATGTAACATTTTAGGGCTGACTTCTCTCACTTATCATAGTGTCTTTGAGAGTCATCCAGGTTAACGAAAGTGAATTCCTTTTCATTGCTGTGTAGTATTCCATTGTAGGGATGTACCACAGTTTGTTTATCCATTCACCCTTTGAAGAACGTTTCTGTTGTTTCCAGCTTTTTGGCTATCACGAATACAGGTGCTGTGAACATCTGTATACAGGGTTAAGTTTTCATTTCTCCAGGGTCAGTACCCAGGATTGGGACTGCTGGATTGTATGATAGTATATGTTTAATTTTGTAAGAAGATACAAAACCATTTTCCAGAGTAGTTGTTCCAGTTTACATTTCCACCAGCGATAAATTAGAATTCCAGTTGCTCCACATCCTCGCTTGTACCTGGTATTATCAGTATTTTCTGTTTTAGCCATTCTAATAGGCATGTCGTGGTATTGCATTTTTAGTTTGTATTTCCCTAGTGGCTGATAAAGTTGAATGTTTTTTTTATGTGCTTATTAATTTGTCATCCTTATATCTTCTCTGGTCAGGTGTCTGTGCAGTCCTTGCCTGTTTTTAAATTGAGTTGTTATATTGTTGAGTTTGGAGAGTTCTCTGTGTGTTCTAGATACAGTTTCTTTGTTGCATATGTGATCCACAATATTTCCCCTCAGTCTTGTAGTTTGTTTGTTCATTTTCTTGGCAGTGTTTTTGTCATAGCAAGAGTTGAATAATTTTGATGAAGTTCGGTTTATCAGACTTTTCTTTTAATAGATCTTGCCTTCAGGGTCATTCTAAGAACTCTGTGCCTAATTCAAGATCACAAAGATTTTCTCATATGTTTTCTCCTAAAAATTTTATACTTTATGTTTTACATTTAGGTCTGTGTTCCATTTGAGTCAGCCTTGTGTAAAATGTGAAGTTTAGGTCAAATTTCTTCTTTTTTTTGCCCAAGGATGACCAGTTATTCCAGCACCATTTGTTAAAAATACTATCCTCTATTTTTTTTTAATTTATTTATAGTTTACTTATTTATTTTCGGCTGCACTGGGTCTTTGTTGCTGCGCCCGTGGGCTTTCTCTTGTCGCGGAGCACAGGCTCTAGGCGTGCGGGCCTCAGCCGTTGTGGTTCGTGGGCTCTAGAGCGCAGGCTCAGTAGTTGTGACACACGGGCTTAGTTGCTCCGCGGCATGTGGGATCTTCCCAGACCAGGGATCAAACCCGTGTCCCCTGCATTGGCAGGTGGATTCTTAACCACTGTGCCACCAGGGAAGTCCCTATCCTTTGTCTGTTGAATTGCATTTGGACCTTTGCCCAAAGTCACATGGCCCCATTTGTATGGATCTATCTCTGGATATTTGCTTCTGTTCCATTGATCTCTGTGTCTGACTCTTTACAAATACCGCGTTGTCTTGATTACAGTAGATTTATATTAAGTCTTAAAATTAGGTAGTGTGATTCCTTCAACTTTGTTTTAGCCTAAACAGTTCTACCTTCTTTGCCCTTCCATGTACATTTTAGAGTAGCTTATCTATAGCTATACAGAACCCTGGTGTGCTTGTGATTGGAATTACGTTAAATCTGCATCTCACTTTGGAGGAGAATTGATACCTTTACTACGTTGAGTCTTGCAGTCCATGAACAGCAAATGTTCTTCTCCTTATTTAGGTATCTTTTGATTTCATTCATTAGTGTTTCGTAGTTTTCAGCATACAGATCCTGTATATGCGTTGTTAGCATTGTATCTAAATATTTTACTGTTTGAAGGGAGCTGTTATAAATGGTAGTTTTTTAAGATTCCGTTCCTAGTTACTCATTGCGTGTATATGGAAATACTATTGAGTTTTGAGTGCTGACCTTGTCTTCTGTGGCCTTGCTAAACTCACTTATTCTAGGGGTTTTTAAAAATAGATTTCCTGAGATCTCGTACATAGATAAGCATATCCTCTTTGAATAAGGATGAAGTTGTGTTTCTTCCTTTCCAGTCTGTATGCTTTTATTGCCATTTCTTGTCTTATTGCACTGCTAAGCCTTTTCTGATTATGCTGTGATGTCTCTCTTCCCTCTTCTCTGGGAGTACTGAATGGAAACAGAAGTCACTTTTTACTGAATGGAGAGTTATTAAAACTGAAGAGAAAAAAATAATTACAAGAAAAGCAAAACCAAAAGAAAAAGAAAGAAAATGGCCTAATGTTTAAAAAATATGTATGACCCACCTATCGGAAGAACAAGAGAAAAATAGTTGTGTTTATACTCAGGCATATTTGTATGTAAACATATCCTCTTCTGGAATTAACTTTGGAGCATTCGTATGCCAGTCCTTTCTGGGTAGAAAGAACAGCCAGTAGAACTGAGTTGTAAAGAAATGTAAAACCGTACCTGCAGACCATCTTCTGGCCTTTTGGACAGAAAGGACCATTCTATACCATGTGTTCCAGTTGCCACCGTCCCAATGCACGTGTGTGTCACAGACCCTCTGGGAAGCCCTGTGACAGTCCTCTAACGTAAGGCGTGGGGCTTGCCCAACACATTGCCTGAGAAACATGGCGAGTCCCCACCACCTACTGACATCTGTCAGGTTGTCGCCATAACTCTGTGCCTGGTTCTCATGGCTGTTTGTCTTGTGGAGAGAGAGAGAGCAGATGCTGCACTGTCTCTTCCAGTGTGTCACAGTCTTAGAGTTGAGATAGTCTAGGGACAGTGAGGGAGAGTGGGCAGCTTGAGGGGGGAACTCTCAGGGTCTCCCAGCCCTTCTTGGTGGAAACCAAAGCTGCCTTGGAGGAAAAGAAACGCAGCTGTTTTGTTGAAGGAGGCCAGTCCGGTCAGACTCCAGCTGTCTTCCTGCCGTATCTGCCTCGCCTGGTCCTGACTGGAGTGGTACAGCAGAGAAGCCAGTCCAGGGGATCGTCCAAGTCAAGTTCCTGGAAAGGAAAAGGAAATTTTAAATGGTTTTTACCAAATGGGGGTGGTGAGTGGATAACATTACACTAAAGTGTATTTCCTGCTTTTTTTCCTTCTCTACTCCCCACTCTTGATCATTACAAATCGCTAGTAACCTGTCACCAGCACTTGTCGACTGCGCAGATCTTCAGAGCCCGCCATTTCCAGAGGTTCTGATTGCAGCCTGGAGCCACCTTTGAGAAACACTACCCCTCAGTCCTTACCATCCTCAGAAAAGGAGGGGTGGGGTGGGCAGGGGAGAAGAGGTGGATGTGCGGCCACGAAAGAGCGTTTGGGGTCTGCGACACATCACTCTTTATTTCTACCTGGCAGCGAAACCCGTAGCTCACTGGTTCTGAGATGGGGCTCCGTGTCCATGTCCCTGTGCTCACGTTCTGGACCTCAGCGTAGGACCGTGTGCTCCCTCTGTAAGTGGCTTAGTTGAGATTTTATAAGAAATTAAGAATAAAGTTAGAAAATAAAAACGTCGTGAGGGTTTATAGAAGGGGCATGCCCTTGCCAAAAGTTTATAGTTAGCCCGCGTTTAACTCTTTTCAATTTCTTCAAACATTTACTTATTTGCTTGTTGAATCATTCAGAAATAATTATTCTATAGTGTTTCTATTTTATTAAAATATAGTTAACACTGGAAAATGTGGCTAGAATTAGGTGAATGCCAAAGATGGCTTTGGGCAATTTTAGTCTGTGTAATAACACCTTTTCTCCTTAGTGTGACTGTTTATAATACAAATACAACTTGGAGTTTTGTTAATGGAAGTTTCGTGAAACACAGAATCTGAGTAGTTTTCATTCTTAAAGGTTTTGTCTCTTTAGTGCCTTATGTGGTGAGCATGGATCTCCAACTGAGTTAATGTAGTAATACCAACAGTAGATGCTTAGGGGCTATCACTCAGCCCCTGACAACAAAGGCTGTGAGGTGGAATTAGTAGCCCTTTGCTGTTGATTGGAAACCTGGAGCTTGGGAGATTCTGTGGAGCTGCCGTGGGCACCCCACAGCCCTTTGGCTCCACGCCCGGCCTACACATCACCCGTCTGCTTAGAGGATGGCCTGATCAGAGAGCCCCGGGCTGCGTATCGTCACCCTTGAGCATGTCTTGTGATATTTCTGAACTTTAGTTTTCATGTCCTTAAAACCAGGATGGTAATAGAGTCTGTAACAGAGGGAATATGCTGCAGAGATTAAAACACCCACTGTGTAAGGGCTACAGGGGCTGTTTCTGTTCTTTTCATCTAAAACCTAAGAAATGTGGACCATATTTTACCTGAATCTTAAATTTCCTTGTTAATAGTAACTAATCTTTTTGCAGCTTACAAAGCACTTTCACATGCACATCATTGAAGGAGGTTTGCAAAATAGTCGGCCTTGCTTAGAACACTCTCGAGAGCCATGGTGTGTGTGGAAAGAAATCGGTGGTCGATGACAGCCCCTCCGGATAAACTCTTACAGAGGATTGTACAATAAACCTTCCTGTTTCGAGAGAAGCAAAAATGGCTTCCAGTCAGTTGAACATTCTACAGTGATGTTTGTCTTGGGACTTGGAACTTGTGCCTGTGTTTTGTGCGTTTCGCAAGGTGAAAGTGAGAGTGGACAGTTCCTGCCATTCTGGTGAAGAGTTGAGCATCTCCAGGGTTGGGTTGTATCATAGCCCTTCTGTTCTTTCAGCCAAAGAAGAGAGGATAAGGCACTCTTCTTTACAGAATTGCATAAATAGGGGGAGCAGTAGGTTTTTGAAAGGGCTTTACAGGACAGTGATTATACTTTGCAGGTATGATACATGATAAGTATATTTCATCTGACCATCCTTCTCTTTTTTTCACCTTTAAAAACTTTTCCTTTCAGGAAAGTTCACGTACCATAGCCATGCAGTTTTTCATACAATTTGCAGAGATCCATGAACTCCCTGGGACCTCTTTCTGGACCTCATAGTTAGAACCCTGCTTTAAGGGAATTAAACTGTGATATGGAAGAAAAATCTGGACTTAAAGCCTAGGCAGGCCTGATTCTAAATCATAGGTGCTCAGATGCTTAGTAGCTGTGTGATTTGGGGCAGGAATAATTGAGCCCCAGTTTTCTCAGTAGGGAAAAAGGAGAAAAATAATGCAGGCATTATATCTTGCCAGGGTTGCTATAAGCATTAAATATAATACATGTGAAGTGCACCATGTGGTGCTTGGTATTTGACAGTCACCCCAAGGTACTAACTGCTGCTGCTGCTGTTTTAAGCATTTACAGTCCATTAAATTAGTTTTTGTGCCAGGGAGTCTGAGACAGATGTAAGTGTTTTAAAGGTTTATTGATGGGAGGGACTGTGTTTTTCTCAGCTTTTTATTGTCACATATCATTTTGCACGTAATTTCTTAGTAAATGTATCAAGTTGAACTTACTGAACCAAGTAGTATTTATGTCAGTCGAATAGTGGGCAGCGTTGAACTCGAATGGTTTTATGTATATGAGCAGTAATCTTAAATAAACCAAAATGTGACTTCTATATTTTGAAAAATAATTGATTTGGATTTTTCTCTTGAAATTTTACTGTGTCGCTCCTAAGTATCACCTTACTTACTGAGATCAGCCAGCTTTAAGGAGGAGTTTGTCATACTTTGCTACATACTGAGAAGCCTGTAGTGATCAAGATTATCCAGTTAGCATAAAGTGCAGTTTAGTTTTTATTACATACTTGTTACCATAGCTGGAGTTGGGTGGGTGTTTAAACCTTCGTGAACTCAAAATTCTTTTATGATGATGGAACATTTCATGTTTTAATACTCTTCTTACAGAGTATGTGTTTAACTATTTTACCAGGTATGTGTTTTTTACAGGTTCATATAATATATAAAATGCGTTTCTGTTCCAAGAAAAATATAAGTGGTAAACAGTTGGGAGAGAGCTTGCATATTTCCCTTTATTATCCTGTCTGATGATTAATGCATTCAGCTATGTTCAGCCTCACGTGTAACCAGGTTAGTGTTTAGTTTTGGTTAGGCTGTTTTCCTTGTGAGAACAAAAATAGCCTATCCTGTGCCCTGCCTGTCTTCCAGATGGAGTTTTTGCATTGTTTCCACATCACGGTACTTAATGTAAGGTCAGATTTTCTTGTGAAAACAGATTTTGGATTAACTGTGTGTGTGCACTTGCACACACCCCTCCACACCTGCCTGTGCGCTTAAGCTCCAGCAACCTGCTAAGGTCATGGGTCTAATTTCAAGATGCAAAAGAGAGTGGATGTTCTGCTTGTAGCATAAAAGTGCCAAAGCAAGTTCTGAATACACGGTGGATCCGCATGGAGACCATGAGGCTTAATAGAAAGAGCGTGAACTTTCAGATCCACTGGTGACCTTGGACGAAGCCCTCAGTAGCTGAGTCTCCAGTTCTGATTAGTGTACCTTAGTTGATTATTGTGAGGAGTTAATGCTGGGGCTGGCAAACTACAGCCTGTGGGTCTGTTTTTGTCAGTAAAGTTTTATCGAGACACCAGCCATGTTCCCTCCTTTCGTGTTGTCTTGGCTGCTCACATGCTACACCAGCACAGTTGGGTAGTTGTGACAGAGACCACAGTATGGCTTGCAAAACCCAAACTGTTTATTTTCTGGCTGTTTACCGGAAAAGTTTGCTGGCTCCTGATATAATGCAATAAAAAAATCATGGTTTGAGTCTCAGCCGTGCTACTCAATATCCATGACCATAATCATGTTCTGTAACCTCTTCGTACCTTCTGGTTTTCCTCTATAAATACTATTTATCCATCCATTCAGTGAATATTATGTGCTTGCTATGAGTCAGGCATTGTTCTAGGCTCAGGAAATGCAGCAGTGAACACAAGAGACCCACATACCTGCCCTCGTGGAGCTTACGTTCCAATGACACCTACTCAGTGAGGATAATAATACCCCTCAGGGAGGATTAGATGAATTAAGGCTTGTAAAAGCACATTTAGAACATTCCTTGGCATGTGCTCAGTTTCGCTGCTGTTATTGTTATGCTAAGTGTAGGATTGTTAATGTTAAAACAAAGTAGAACCTCAGCTCAGGGTTGGAACCCTTGGAATTCCATGTTTACTGTCTCTAATGTTTTTACTGAAAGAGTGAATAAGTAAAAGTAAATAGGAGTATACCATTCGTTACCCCATACAGAGAGAGAATAGCTCATAAGAAACTATGTGTAATCTCCACTAAGTCAGTAAAGTAGTGTCACTGAGGTCCCAGTTCAGAGCAATGTGAAGTGCCTAGGTTGTTCGTGGTACAGAGGACTGTGCAGATGGAGAAGATGAGAGCAGGAAAAGCAAAACATCTGATACCTCTGGTCTCTTAATATTTATTTATGGAACTTGGAATTAACTCCTGGAATTTTATGCTCATTCCATCTTTTCAATTCTCGTTAGACATAAGATCCTTTGGACTTCTGAAGTTCTTTGAATCTAGGAGTAGGGAGAAGAAGCACTCGGGAATGTAAGGATAAGCATAGGCTAATATTCTTTGAAGTGGTGACTGTGTTTTAAGACTGAAGATTAATATTTAAAAATATGAAATCGATTCTAGTTTCTTTATATACTTAAATATTGGTAATCTAATCAAATCGGTGTTTGCACACAAGGTCCTTGGCCCTGAGTGTTTTACATCTTAGTACTCAGGCATGTATGGGGGGCGGGGTGGGATAGAGATAATTGATGAGTGGAATGAATTCATAGTGGCAGAGGACCTGGAAGCCCCTGATTGTATGATTTCGGGAAAATAATTTTGCGAATTTTCTCATTTGTAAAGTAAGAAGATTGGACCAAATTTTTCCAGGTCCTTTTCAGCTTTAATTATGTGATTTGTGACTTTTCTCTTTAACCAGATTCCCCAAAGTAGAAAGCTTTGCATTGTTTTTCTCTCCTGCTAGAAACTGCTACTTGTTCCTTCACGTAATGACGTGACGCCTTTGGTTCTTCATGTTCTAAGTACAGAACACATAATATTGGAATAACAGGGCCCTGCCCTTCTTGAGAAGTTGTCAGTTTCCTCATCTTCTTAATCAAGATGACTTCCTTTCATAATCCTCATCTGTAGGTGGGGTATAATTTTGATGGGCCACATAATTACCTAAGTCACTTTCCAGTTCCCACATTTTACGATTCCAGAGTAAAATTCAGAAGACTAGAGATGGACTGGAAGACAGAAAGCTGCGTTACTTGGTTTTGTTCTTTTAAGGTGGAAAAGAAGGAAACCTCCACAGCTGGGAGCTTTCCCAAACTAGACTTGCTATAGGGAGGTGGCTGGGACCCCCGATAGTGATTGCAGGTTCTTAGTAGGCAGCTCTGTTGTTTTTCTGTGATGTTTATGCAGGATTATGCAGATCTGTTTATGCAGATCCTTTTTCCTATAAAGCTCTTCCTTTTGCAAATAACTCTGTAGGAAATGTTTATACCTAAAAGCATATATGATGGGAGATGACCAATTCAGGATTGCCTTGTATAATTACAGATGTACAGACTAAGACTTGGAATCTGTAGTTTGTGGTGTGTGATTTGGCAGAGACCAAATAAAATTCATGTACGCTTTTTGAGAATACAAAGAGAAGAAATCATCTATACTTTATTTGAAAACATGCCATTTCTCTGGAACTTCCATTTTTAGAGTAATTAGTAATATGCTTTTGAAAAATGACTTGAAGTAAAATGGAAGAGTATACTCCAGTGATTTTACCAATCAGGAGTCATTGCCCTTAAAAATATAAGGTTTAAAAAAATGTATACACACACACACACGGTTAATAGTATCAGTGACTTATAATATCTGCAGTATTCCAGATTTATGAAATTCCAACTAAGAAGTCTTATCTACGTAAAAAGACAGTACAATTTTGAACTGCTGATTTTTAGCCTGTTTTTGCATCGTACGTTTTGAAGGCAGAGAGCACAGTGTGAGTGAAGGCCTCCTTCCTGCCTATTTTAGAGGGTTTCTCGTGGTGAAACGTGTTCAAGTAGGTAGTGTGGTGGTTAGGAGCTCTGGTTCCAGAGTCAGCTGGATTCAGGTCCAAACCCTGGCCATGTTGTGGAGCCTGTTCCTCTCAGCAAGAAGGGACAACAGGACGTCCTACCTCAGGCTTTTGGGAGGATTAGGACGGATAGTTGATGTAACGTGAACAGTGCTGGGCAGACACTTAGTAGATACTAACTGCAGTCATTTTTGTTTGCACTTGGTCAGTGACTTCCTTCTTTATCTCCTAATGGAAGTCCTTTGGCACCTTAAGAGCAGTGTGTTGGGAATTGCACTTTCAGTTCTGGATCAAGATGGTGTAGGTGCACTTCTCTGTATTCCTTCTGCTAAGTCGGGCTAGAAACCCTGGGCATTGTATATAAAACAAGCATAGGGAGACTCAGAAGGTGGAGAAGAGGGCAGCCTGCCTAGGGGCCTCAGGACTCCAGGGACGGCCCGATGGTGCATTCTCTGGGTTCTCTTTTTGCCCCATGTTTCTCAGACTGGATGTGAGAGAAGCTGTCGATCCAGAAACACGGGTGCAGACCAAAAAAGCCCCCAGGAGAGAAGCGTGCTCTTTCTACCCAAAGGACGAGAAAGGGGCAATTTAGCAAGACAAACTTTTAGACTGTAACCGCCCTACTTCAGACAAGCACCACGGAAAAAAAACGTAGCCCCCTGCACCCCATCGGGAAGGGCCGAGTGGGGAGTCTGGACTTAAACCTTCACCCAAATGTAATGAGGTTCCCCCATCCCCCCGCTGGCTGGGGTCAGAGAAGACTGCACTTCCATCTCTGCTCCATGTAACAAGGCACCCTTTCTCGCGGCCCAAGCGTGCTGTCAGTGGAGGCCACGTGGGGAACTGGAGCTCCCACCTGTTCGGGAGCAGTAGGTATAAAACTATGGTTTCCTTCTGCCCAGCAGGGAGGAGGCTGAGGGGGGACCTGGACCTTCGCCCTCACGTGGCAGCAGCAGGAGGCCGCTCCCCACAGCCCTCACTCTCGTGGTGTTACGAGGAGACCAGCTAAAACAGGAGAAACACTTAAGACCCACAGTCTCAGCAGTATACCCCAAATGTTTAGAGTACAGTGAAAAATCATGCATTACACGAAGAACCAGGAAGATCCCAACTTGAATGAGAAAAGGCAGTCTGCAGATGCCAGCACCTCGATGACACAGGCGTTAGAGTTACCTAACGAGGGTTTGCAAGCAGCATTCGTGAAAGTGCTTCAATGAGCAGTTACAAACAATTGACGCAAATGAAGAAGTAGAAAATCTCAGCAGAGAAAGAGAAGATATAAAGAAAATCCAGATGGAAATTTTAGGACTGAAAAATATAACAACCCAAAATAAAGTGAAAAAACTCATTGGACTGGTTTGGTAGCACAACGGAAAGGACAGAGGAAAAAAATCAGTGACCTGAGGATAGAATATAAAGGGTCCAGTCTGAACAACAGAAAGAAAATAGACTGGAAGAAAATTGTCAGGGACATGTAGGACTCTAATAACGGTCTGACATTCTGTCATCAAAGTCCCAGGAGGAGAGAAGAAAGAAGGTAGGGCTGAAAAAGTGTTCAAAGAAACAGTTTCCCAAATTTGACACACCAAACCTACAGATTCAGGAGAGTCAAGACTGGGGTCATGTTTCCTTCGTTCAGCTTTATAGACAGTGACTGTCCCAGCTCTCTGGAGTGTTTATGATCCCAGTTGCCCATCTGTCCTCTTGAGGGGTCTTGTTTTCAGTCTTTTATTCTTTTTTTTTTTTTTTGCGGTATGCGGGCCTCTCACTGTTGTGGCCTCTCCCGTTGCTGAGCACAGGCTCCGGACGCGCAGGCTCAGCGGCCATGGCTCACGGGCCCAGCCGCTCCGCGGCATGTGGGGTCTTCCCGGACCGGGGCACGAACCCGTGTCCCCTGCATCTGCAGGCGGACTCTCAACCACTGTGCCACCAGGGAAGCCCAGTCTTTTATTCTTAATGACCGAAATCCACTTGCCTTACCTTAGTCCAGGTTACATCAACCAACATTTTCAATAGAAGCATAACAAGATAGTCTTTTTGCTAAATATCTTATGTTTTCCTAAGCTAGCAATTACCTGGGTAATGTACCCAGTAGAATTGAGTGCTGTGTTTACCCAGAGTCATGTACATGAATGTTCATCGTAGCTTTATTCGTAATAGCCAAAAACTGGAGAGAGCCCAGGCGTCTCTCACTAATAGAATGGGTAGTACACCATGGTATGTTAATCCCGTGCAATAATACACAACAGTGAAGGTGGCAAGCCACCATGAGGTGCAGAGGTGGGTTTGTAAAGGAAACCAGACACGGGAGAATGCGTACCGTATGACTCCATCTACCCCAGATTCCAGAAGCGGCAGAAATAATCATCTGGGGTGATGGAGACTAGAGTGCCAGTTACTGTGAGGGCTTATCAGCTGGCAGGGCGCTGGGGTGTTCTCTGCCTCGATCTGGGTCGTGGTTGCACATGTGCAGACATATGTAGAGCTTCTAAAAGCTGTCACGCTTAGGAATTGTGCACTTCATTGTAGTAGGTTAAATTTTAAAATAAAATGTGTACGTGTTCTGAAACACAGATCTCTATGTAAAATCTTGGTATTGCCTTAAGGATGAAATGGAAGCCCGTGAGCTTGGCCTTCAGGGCCTTCCGAGCAGGGTTAGGTGTGCCCCTCCTCTGCACGCCCATGGCACTTCATGTCTCCTCCCGCTCTGGGTACTGATGGCGGGCTTTGCTAGTCCCTTCTCCCCACTCCCACCCGGAATTTAGTCAGGGCAGCAAACGTGTCTCATTCACCCCTTAGTCCCCAACACAGAATCTGTCAGAAAGTAGCTATCTTTTAAATTTTTGTCAAATGAATAAGTAGTTGCAGATTAAAAGGTTTTCAAGTGCTCGCGTATTAACAAACAGGGAAATGAGTCGTGGAGAAGGGACCTGAAAATGAAGTGTGACTTTCCTGTTCAGGCTAATAGTGAGATTCCTGGGGGACTGGAGGAATGGCCAGTCCTTTCCTGCTGCTCGGGACGGTTCGGGTTTGGCACCAGAGGCCTCTTCCTGGGTCTCCTGAGGCCGGCAACGTGCCAGTCCCGTTGTTCCTGACTGCTTCCGGGCAGGGGCCTGCCCCCAGCGGTCCCGGCCCGCCTCGCTGGCCCCTTCCTCCCCCTTTCTCTATCCGGAGCACTCTCAACTGTATTCTTGGGATTTTTCCAGCGTATTTAATGTTATTTCAGTCATCATCTCTTTTCCGAAGACCTGAAGTATATATCCTCCTGAAATTTGTAGGGTGCAATTGAAGAAAGCTTGAATTTTAAAATTTAACAAACCTGGGTTTTGCCACTCACTCTGTGACTGTGAACAAGTTGATTAACCCTTAGAAATCTCATTTTCCTTATCTGTCTGATTCCTACCTTGCAAAGCTCTTACGAGCACCACATTTTTGCACGTAAAATGTTGGCAGATAAGGAGAGATTTGGTATAGGTGTCCTTCCTCTTTTCCATTCCCGTTCTCTAGCAGAGCGAACAATGTTTCTAACGATAGGCGTGTTTCTGGAATGAGGTATCTTCATTCATAGACACATCCCCTCCTGGTAGTCTGCTTCTGAAAGGTGACAGTGGGCCTTCCACGTGATGCCTTCAGAGGCTGTGACGGTGTCAGGCAGTCAGTCAGGATTCATGGTTGGCAGGCAGGGGAGAGAAGGGCAGGATGTTGGCCGCCCCCCTTGCCCACCAGTTCACCTGTGGGCTTCATTCCTGCCTCTGCCCAGAGGCCGAACACCTCAGAGCAGGGCCCCCCTTCTGTTCTCAGAGCTGTTCTTACTCATTCATGATACTCCTTCCAAGGGCGGATCTGTGCCAGTGTGTACCGTGACTCCCAGACTCCCAGCACTGGCTGGAGGCTTAGGCTCTCAGCAAGTTGTTTTTTTTTTTTAAACACAATTGGCCAGTTGATAAACAGTTTCCGAGGCTATGTTTATTAGTGGCAAGGAGCTCATCCTAATACAAGGAGCAGTTGAGATTCTGTCTCTGGGTTAAACATTAAAAACTGAATGTGTTCAGGACAGAATTCTGTTTGTTCAAGCACTGAAGTGTGACACGGTAGACGATGCGTTATGGGTCGGAATTATACCCCAAGTAGCAGGGGTGGAATGCATATTTTAAAAAACTTGCTCTATGGGTTATTTTTGTTCCAAACGTAGCTGTGCGTGTTGGTGCACATGTGCCAAGACAGCTTTTCTGAGCTGCTTTGTTTCCTCTGCCACTGACACGGTTTCCCGATCCCTTTCTAGTACGACTGCTTTCTCGAGTCGTGTCTTGTGTACTGTAAGGAGGCTGCTAAATGGAGTGGGGCTTGAAGTCACGTGCACTCAAGTACAGTAGAGAGAAATGCATTTCCTGATTCATATTTTCCCCTGCTTCTGCTTAAAAACAGAGGTCTTTCATCTAGCTCTTCACATATTTCCCTGGTCAGCTTTTGACGTTTTGCTTAAACTCCAGTAATGGAAAAATAACACTGTGCTTATACTTTTTTTTCCTCATTCTTCAGCTAGTCTGAAGTTCTTTACAAAGAATGCAACAAAAATGCCATAAGTAGGAGGATAAATAAAGAAGATGATGTTCATATCTAGCATTTTCTTGAACACTTCCTAGAAGCCAGGTGTTGTGCAAGACGCTCTTTTCTCACCACCTACTTGATGACACTTCGTAGGAGAGCTTTTTGCCTGTCTTCCGCATGAGGCCAAGGTTCACGTAGCAGAGAGGGTGGCAGTGCTTGGGTCCTGCTCCCGCTCTCCTGCCACCGCCCCTGTCAGGTCGCAGGGGCTGGGAGTCGGGGCAGTGCTGTGCCGAGGGAGGGGCGCCGTCCTGCTGGAGGGGCCTCCTTGTCAGCCTCTGACCCTCATTCTCCTGGACCAAACACTTGGAGATGTCTTATGTTCCAAGTCAGTTGAAAATACCTCTCTGACATCCAGCCCTGAGGTTTCTGGTTGCTTCGTGACTGGTCAGCGTGGAAGCAGATGCTTTGTGTGCTTCAGCGTTCGTTCATTAGATAGTTACTGAGTTTCCACCATGCGTGCCGCACTTCCTTCTCACTTAAAACAGTTGCTCTTCTTTCAGTCTTGTAAGCAGAATACAGTAAGCTTCTTTAAAACCAGTTAATTTCATTCATTATTTAAACAAATATTTTATCTGCTGGCTGAAGAATTCATGAGAAAATTGCACTGAATTCAGATGCAGATGTTTGCCGAAGAAAAGCAAGTTGTTAATCTTCCTGGAATTTGATGGTTGAACTTAAATATTTTTATTACTCACATTGTTCTTTGTACTTCTGGACATTTTAAGAGTCAGTATTACTGTCCTTGAACAGCTTCTTTGTTTTTCCATAAATGCTTTCAGAGCACTGCTGCTGTACCCCATTGGGCTTCACTGTGGAACTGCAGTATCACTCTTCTCTCTGAACCCTTTTCTGAGTATACCTGCTGTAACAGCTGTTACATGCTTTTCTTTTTCATGTGCTCTTCTTTTCTAGAGCGTTCCGCCTTGCAGTGTCTGGGGGGGGCGGCAGGGTTAGCTGTGGGCTGCAGCCTCTGAACAAGTCTGGGCACCTCGGCCCTCGCTGCCTCCCTGCCATGGCCTTCTCAGCCCTGCACTGGTGCTTTCCCTCCCACCTCCCAGCGTCCATTCCGAGGACTGACAGCTTCTTACCTTGGGCACTCGATAGACTCACTTCATGGGAATGCTGTCCATCAATCTTCTTAAAGTTGAACTTCTCATCAAGTTCGTCTTTGGTCTTCTCGTGGCTCAGACTGGGACAAAATGAGTAGGTTGGGATTAAAATATTTTATGTATATCTATGAATACTATGTAATTTTAACAGAACAAGATAAGAAATTTGTATATTTCACAGTCAACAGTATAATTTGTTTTGGAAATAAGCTTTTTTTTTTAAAGATAATTGCAGCATGTTTTATTATATTTTTGTTTATAGCAATATAATGAAATCTTTTAAAAAATTTTTTTATACAGCAGGTTCTTACTAGTTACCTGTTTTATACATATTAGTGTATAGATGTCAATCCCAATCTCCCAGTTCATCCCACCCCACCCCCCGTGGAAATAAGCTTCTAAAAGAAGTTACCCTGAAAAATTATCAGTGGGCAGATAATCTGATGATCACTTTAACTTTTAAAGGAAATCTTACCACTGTGCATTTTCAGTTATTGGTTATCTCCTTCCAGGAAAAAAAAAGTTCATATTGCTTACAAATTAATCCACTGGGAATGAGTGCTTACATTTGCCCTTAGCTCTCTGCACCCACCCCCCTGGGAGACCCAGTTCCCAGGCCTCAAAGACCATCTGTGTGCAGATGACCCCAAAGTACCTCTCAAGCCCAAACCCGCCCCCTAGGCTCCACGGTAGGTTACAGAACTGCTCACGTTCTCTGTGTATGAAACACAGAGGATGTAACTGCTGGCGACATTCCCTTGGACGCTCCAGGCACCTCACCCCTAACCTGTCCCACATTGTGCTCGCAGTTCCCCCAGCTCCTCCCCACGTCTTTTCTCCTCTATCTCAGTAAATGACACCACCCCCATCCAGCTCAGCAGAAACTTAGAAGCTTTGAGTCATCTTTCTCTTACCAACCACCAGTCTAGAAGAAACACTGTCTGCTGAGCCCTAACCGCAGAGTTTCCCATTCTGTAGGTCTGGGGTGGGACCTGATGATTTGCGTTTCTAAAGAACAAGGGCCTAGAGTCTGTCATACAGAGTGAAGTAAGTCAGAAAGAGAAAAACAAATACCGTATCCTAACACATATATATGGAATCTAAGAAAAAAAAAAAAAAGGTCATGAAGAACGTAGGGGTAAGCTGGGAATAAAGACACAGACCTACTAGAGAATGGACTTGAGGATATGGGGAGAGGGAAGGGTAAGCTGGGACAGAGTGAGAGAGTGGCATGGACACACATACACTACCAAAGGTAAAATAGGTAGCTAGTGGGAAGCAGCCGCATAGCACAGGGAGATCAGCTCCGTGCTTTGTGACCACCAAGGAGGGTGGGAGGGAGGGAGACGCAAGAGGGAAGAGATATGAGAACATATGTATATGTATAACTGATTCACTTTGTTATAAAGCAGAGACTAACACACCATTGTAAAGCAATTATACTCCAATAAAGATGTTAAAAAAAAAAAAAAAAGAACAAGAACAAGGGCCCAGATGACACTTATACTCCAGGGACTGCAGAGGAGCCACCACTCCATAGGGTCTACTGCTCCCTCTCCATCCTCATCTCCTACCATTGTACCATCTCCCTGCACGCAGCCATGCCGGCTTCCTTTCCATGAGTCAGTTATGCTCAACCCTTTTCACCCGCGAGTCGGTGTACTTCTGGTTCCCTCGAAATCTTTGAGCATCTGCCCCATATTTATGACACAGGTCTCAGTTCACATGTCACCATCTTGTAGAAAAGTCACCCTTTCTGAAATGCTGCCCCCTCTGCCACGCTCTAGTTGATCATTAGGAATTACCATAATCTGTAAACATACTTTTTAATTTGTTTACTTACTTCTTGCCCATGCACTCTCTCCCTCTCCCGCAGCTGTCCATCTGTCTGCCTCTGTCTGTTAAGTTTCATGAGCACAGGGACCCTGATCACCTGTATGCTGATGGACGTGTGGATGGGATCAGGCCTAAGAGCTGTTTTGCCTCCTTCACACACATGTATTTTTTTCAGCAAATTGACATCTAAGGACAAGGCAAGGGATGCAAGAATGAATGAAAGCTGCTTCATGCAGTTGAAGACCCCAGTGTCTAATGAAAGAATCAGACCATCAAACAAGTAGCTGTTGTCTATACTGTGGACTTAATACAACCAGACTCAGTAATCTGATTGTCACTACCCTGGGAAGGAGCCAGTCACAGGCCTCGAGAAGCCAAGGAATATTATGTTAATTCAGCTCTCTCCACAGCATAAAGAGAGAAGAATCTTCTGCACCTCTCAGCATTCTTGTTTGCTTTTGTGGTTACTCTGCTAATGTATTGGGCCAGAGGTGTGTCCTTTCTTTGGAGAGAAGCTTAAGTTTGCCAGGACCTTTCTGCTCCCACCTCTGTAAGGCCACTCTTGCCTATACCAACCATACTCCTTTTTCTCTCCTGGACTCCTGGTAGGGAGTGGAGATTTTGCCCCCAGAAGACTCTTAAGTGGGTCAGACCAATACATGAATCAAATTAACTCCAAAATCACTTTGACCTCAAGGCAGAAAATTCATTCCATATTAAGGGACTCCAGTGAAAGCCTAAATACACTGTAATAATAAAATGCCCACAGGAGATACTCTATATTTGAATATTAATTCTATCTCATTATCAGATTCCCAGGGAGATACTAAAATCCAAAGATTACATTTCATTTTAAATTAAAGTCCAAAGACATTAAAGTCAAATTCTCTGCCCATGTGAGTTAAAATTCAAAGAAATTAAAGTCCAAAATGTATCCTCTGAATTTCTTATTCTGCTTAATCCCAGCTGGAGGGGCTCCTAACTCCTGCATGGGGTCAGGATTCTTTTAACAGCTGCAGCCTGGGTTGGTGTCTTGGGGTTTCGTGAACCCCAATACTAAACCTCTGATATGCCTCACTTCTAAAAAGCGTTAACAGGGTACAGGCTTATCATGCACTGGCTCCCCACACACACCAAAGTCAGGAAACAAGCCAATTCCCAGTCTTCTGATCGTTACCCGGAGCAAAAGTGTGTCCGTAGAAAGCAGCACTTAGTGCTTGTTGTCAGGTAGCAGGAGCTCTGTGGTAGCTATGGGAAAGCGGTGGGTGTAGAGCATCTTAGTTTCTGTTTCACCAGCATTTCGGTTAGTCTGTGACAGTTAGTGGCCTATGACATTTGGGAGCAGTCTCTTCACTAATTTCCTGGGTCCTGCTCTCCTTTGTGTGAGTAATTCCAGGAAGCCAGAAGCATGCTTCTCCCAGCACCCTCTCCTGGGTTTTGTAGGGCTCCAGTCACAGTTTCTGTTCTGGTAGCAACTAAAATACCGATCCCTCTTCTAAAAGTCAGCTTAGGAGCAGTTAGGACTGGCTACATTTTCAGTTCCCTTTAGATCTTTCTATCCTGACTGTCTAGATGATTATTTCCCACTTTATATCGGGGTAATCTGTCCTTTATGATTTTAACTGTTGCTCTCCCCACCCCCAAGTAAACAAAATTACTTTTCCTTAATCTAAATCTGCTGTTGCTTTCTTTTGTTTTCCCTTCATCCACTGCTTCTGTTCTGGTAGTAAGACTGAACCACTTTTTTTTTTTTTCTTTTTTCTGGTTGTACCTTGTCTTAGTTGAGGCTGGCGGGTTCCCTAGTTGCGGCTCGCAGGCTCCTTAGTTGCGGCTCCAGGCTCCTTAGTTGCGGCATGCATGTGGGATCTAGTTCCCCGAGCAGGGGTGGAGCCTGGGCCCCGCATTGGGAGCGAGGAGCCTTAGCCATTGCACCACCAGGCAGTCCTGAGACTGAACCACTTTTTCACACCATTCTAACCCCTCTTTGTTTTCTAGAGGCAGAGTGCTCCAAAGACCTTTCACAACTGCAGTATGCCATTCAGTTTATATTTCTACATCAGAGTAAGAACTGAAAGGAGAAATAGATCTATAATCATAATTGAAGATTTCAGCACTCTTAATAAATTCTAGAACAAGGAGAAACTCAGGAGTAATACAGAAACTTGAACACTGATCAATGAACTTGACCAATTAAAGTTTATAGAGCCCTGCACCCAACAGCTGAATACATATTCTTTACAGTACACATGGAACATTCACCAAGGCAGACCATACACTGGACCATAAAACAAATCTCAGTAAAATCATGGTAATGTTTTCTTAGGTCAGTCTCCCAAGACAAAAGAAATAAAAGCAAAAATAAACAAGTGAGACCTAATCAAACGTATAAACATATAATCAAATGTATAAACGTTTCCTTTTGCATAGCAAAGGAAACCATAAACAAAAAGAAAAGACAGCCTTCCTACTGGGAGAAAACATTTGCAAACGATCTGACTGACAAGGGCTTAATTTCCAAAATAGACAGCTCATACAACTCAACAGCAAAAAACAACCCTATTAAAAGATGGGCAGAAGACCTAAATAGACTTTTCGCCAAAGAAGACTGTATACAGATGGTCAATAGGCATATGAAAAGGTGCTCCGCATCTCTAATTATTAGAGAAATGCAAATCAAAACTAGAATGAGGTATCACCTCACACCAGTCAGAATGTCTGTCGTCACAAAGTCTACAAATAATAAGTGCTGAAGAAAAGGGAACCCTCCTCCACTGTTGGTGGGAATATAAATTGGTGCAGCCACTGTGGAAACCAGTATGGAGGTTCCTTAGAAAACTAAAAATAGAATTACCATATGATCCAGCAATCCCACTCCTGGGCATATATCCAGAAAAGATGAAAACTCTAATTTGAAAAGATACATGCACCCCAGTGTTCATAGCAGCAGTATTCACAATAGCTAAGACGTGGAAGCAACCTAAGTGTCCATTAACAGATGAATGGATAAGAAGATGTGGCATACATATATACAATGGAATATTACTCAGCCATAAAAAAGAATGAAATATTGCCATTTGAAGCAACGTGGCTAGACCTAGGGATTATCATACTAAGTAAGTCAGGCAGAGAAAGACAAATATTAGATGATAACATGTATATGTGGAATCCAAAAAATAATACAAATGAATTTATTTACAGAACAGAAACAGACTCGTAGACAGAAAAACAAACTTTTGGTTACCAAAGGGGAAAGCGGGGCGGCGGGGGGGCAGCAATAAATTAGGAGTTTGGAATTAGCAGGTACAAAGTACTATATATAAAATAGATAAACAACAAGGATTTACTATATAGCACAGGGAAGTATATTCAATATTTTGTAATAACCTATAATGGAAAAGAATCTGAAAAATAGAGAACCAAATCACTTTTCTGTATATCTGAAACTAACACAATACTGTAAGTCAGATATAGTTCAATAAAGAAGAAGAGGAGGAAGAAGCCACGTGAAGGTGAAGGCAGAGATCTACTAGCCAGAGAACATCAAAGGTGGTCAGCACACCACCAGACGTTCAGAGTGAGGCATGGAACAGATCCTCCTTCATAGCCCGTGGAAGGAACCAATCCTGCCAGCACCTTGATCTCAGACTTCTAGCCTGCGGAACTGTGAGAGAATAAATTTTGTTATTTAAGCCACTCGGTTTCTGGTACTTTGTTACAGCAGCCTTAGGACACTAATACAATAGCCAAAGCAATTTCAAAAAACAGAATTAGAGGATTGTGCTTCTTCTTTCATGACTTACTAGGAGGCTAATTAAAGCAGCGTAGTATTAGCATAAATATAGGTAGATGTATAGAAAGTCCAATATAAAATAGAGTCCAAATATAGAGTGAATGGGGAAAAGCTAGTCTTTTCAACAAATGATATTGGAACAATTGTACATCCTTATGGGGGAAAAAGAAGAACCTTGACCTTTATCTTGCACTAAACTCAAAAGTTGATTTATAATGGAAATATGAAAGCTAGAATTATAAAACCTATAGAAGAAAACATTGTGGATGTGTTGAAGAAAACCATAATTTCTTAGGACACAAAAAGCACTAATCATGAAAAATATTTTGATAAATTGTTCTTCACCTAAATTTAAAAGTTATACTCTTTGAAACACACTATTAAGAAACTGAAAAGGCAAGTCACAGACTAGGAGAAAATATCTACAGTGCTTATATCTGGCATAGGACTCACCCATATCCAAATTATGTGAAGAACTCCTACAACTCAACAAGAAAGAGTAGCCCAGGTAGTAAAATGGGCAAAATATTTGAACAACACCTCATAAAAAAGATACAGAAATGGCCCATAAGCACCTGAGAAGATGCTACACATCAGTCATCACGAAAATGCAAACAAAACCCACAATACGATGTCACCTAAAAAGTCTGACAGTACCAAGCGTTGTTAAGGATCCAGGGTCACTCAGTTGCATTGTTGGAGGGAACGTAAAATGGTACAATCGTGGTGGAAAACAGTTTGGCAGTTTCTATATAAAGTTGAACATAGACTTAAAAAATGACCCAGCAAGGGCTTCCCTGGTGGCGCAGTGGTTGAGAGTCTGCCTGCCGATGCATGGGACACGGGTTCGTGCCCCGGTCCGGGAGGATCCCACATGCCGCGGAGCGGCTGGGCCCGTGAGCCATGGCCACTGAGCCTGCGCGTCCGGAGCCTGTGCTCCGCAGCAGGAGAGGCCACAACAGTGAGAGGCCCGTGTACCGCAAAAAAAAAAAATGACCCAGCAATTCCACTCTTAGACATCACCCCAGGAGAAATGAAAACACGTGTCCACAAGAAGACATGAACACATAGTGTTCATAGCACCTCTATTCATTACAGATAAAACTGTCCATCAACATGTGAATAGATAAATAAATGGTATATTCATAATCAGAAATAAAAATAAACTACCGATACATGTAACAACATGGATGAATCTCAAAAACATTGAAAAAGAGTTCTTGTGATGTGGTCTTATTAGTATAGAACAGACAAGTTCTACCTCTAGTGACAGGAAGCAGATGGATGGTTACTAAAGCAGTGATTGTAGAGGTGCACAGGAACTCTCTGGGGTGATGGAAATGTTCTCTATCCTGATTTGTCTGTGGTTACACAGGTGCAATTGCAGTCCCCTGTGTGTAAATGGGGACATCTCAACAAAGTTTATTTCATAAGTAAAGAAAACAGCACCCGGGGGAAAAGTGTGAAGGACAGTGTCTTCTGTTTTAGGAGTTCTTTCAGGGTTTGCAGCAGATCTCAGACTTTGTTTGCCTCGATAGGTGCTCTTGGACTTTGCGTAAATCAGGAGTGCGCAACTCATTGCATGTCGGAATCACCCGAAGAGTTTGTCTAAAGACACTGCTGTCCAGGCTTTGCTCCCAGAGATTCTGATTGATGTGTTCTGGGGTTGGGACCACGGCATTGGTTGTTTTCGAAATCTCCCCAAGTGATTCTAACGTGGAGTCAAGGTTGTGAACCTCTGGCCTAGGCTTTTGCTCTGAGTCCTAGAGAAAGACTGAAATGCAGGTCGTGTGCTTTCTTGTTGCTTCTTGGGTAACATCCTTAGTTGTTCCTCTGGCATAGCAACTCAATCATGAAATGCCTAGTAGTAAGCTGCACAGAACACCGTGGAAATAAATGCAACACAGAGATAAACAATACTTATTTTTGTGAGACTTAGAGTTGATTGTGGAAGGCAAAAGCCAGCAGAGGAGTATGGATGGAAATTAGTAACCAGAGGTGTACCCAGTTCATGAGACAGTCAAGAACATAGTACTAGCTTAGAGCAACCCATCCCTACCAGATTTCCTGTGATTGCAGAAACGTATGTTCATATATTCAGACTTTGCTGAACAACAGCTTGTGCTCTGTGAAGGATTACCATGTCCAGCCCTTTTCAAGTGTGGAAGGAATCCTAGAGAACCTCAGAACCAAGTGAAAATAACATTGCAGACTGCTGCCATTTCCTGTGTCCTTCCTGTGTGCTGGGTGCTGTCCTGAATGCTTTCTTGTGTAAACCTTACTTTAACCCTGTGAGGTGGGCACCACTCTCTTGTTGTGCATAAGAGAATCTAGACTTCATGAAGCTCAGAACCCTCCACAGGTTACACAGCTAGAGGGCTGAGCTGGACTCTCTTGTAGGTCTGTCTGCCTCCAAAAATATCCCTCTTTCCTCTGTGTGCTTGGGATGGTAATTGGTCTCACCCGGTGGGCGGGCACGCCCACATCTCATACAAGATGGTGCACCTCATGCAGCATCCGCCTGCATCCCCTCGGGCTTCGAGCCTTCTGAGTTGCCGTCAGGCCTCTGAGAATGGCTTCCTCTGTAGATTAGAGTCTTGTCCGAGCGTTGCCACACCCATGTTGGTTGTGTGCTCGCTTCAGCACAGGACTCTGCTGATCTTTGTGTGTGTGCGTTTGTTTTGAGGCACTGTGTTATGAACACATTTTCACCAAATGTTAGTTACGTTGATTCATGGGGCGTTTAAACAGGAGATTCAGTCCTGCATTGGTATTGTGCTCTTGTCTTTCTTCAGGTTTTTTTTATTTTTGTATTTAGCGTTCAGTGTGAGAGCAGACAGAATAATTGAGGCTCTGCTTTTTGGTCAACCTAATACATTTTCCTAAAGAAGCTTAGGTATTAATTCGGGTTGGGCCCACACACCTTGCAGGGTGCATTCTCTGAGATTACTGTTGGCTTCGGTGGAGAGAACAGGTAGCAAATCACTGAGTTGTCCTGCTATTTACAACTCTGTTTCCAGAGGCTAAATGTTAGTTTGTTTAAGCCAGACTTACTGCCTTGTTGAGATGTGTTACATCGTGAAAGCGTTGACTGAGCTTGGCTCCTTGTTGGAACTACAACTTGTGACTCATTCATTGTGGGTCTAGAATCAGTTCCCAACGTGTTAGGTAAAGAAACAAACAACTCCCTTGTTTTAGGAAGCACGAGCAGAAGAAAACTTGTTAATTCCCTAATTGTTTCCCCCTCTCCTGACAGGAGCTCCGTGCTGCAGCTCAGCGGCAGCAGGAACTTGTAAAGCTTGAGCTTGGTGATGACACAGAGCACCAGTCACTCCTCCTGGCGGTGTTGCATCCTGGGGTTCTTTGCCCAGTGACCGTAACCTGTGTTCACTCTTCAGTGTATATTGCGTGTTTGTCATGATGCCACTGCTGTCCTTGTCTAGAATAGTTCACTTATGTTATCAACATTTAATGAATTTCTATAAAAAATTATCTAATATCATTTCATAATGCAGTGGTGTGAATGAGAAATACTTATCTTAGGAAAGCAGACCCTCAGTTGAGGCACGGCTCTAGTGTAACCATGATTTTCAAGATCGCTTTAATTCACCCTTACTGCCTGCTTTAAAATGTCAGTTTTTAGCCTGTGATTTTATTTCCTTTACCCATTTAACATATCTGAGAAGTCTACTCCCCACACCGAAAACAAGATGTTTTTCTTGCACTGAATAAGAGATCCTTAATACTTTCTCACTTACAAAAAAAAAGTGGTTTTTGAAAATAAATTTACAGTTTTGCCTCATACACAGTCGAATTGTGACTCGGCTTTGTGGAAGTTATCCTCCAGTTTTCCTCATGCTTTTCTCGGGAGCCAGCCCTGAACTCCTTGCCCCAGCCAACTGAACTTCTTTCAGTTCACAGCACGAAATTGCCAACTACGCCGTCACCCCTGTGGCCCTGTATTGAGTCTTCACTGAGTGCTAGTCAGTACAGTAATCCGTGCCATTCTCACAGTCACCCTGTGAAGTAGGTCCTATCATCCCCATTTGACAGGGGAGAAAACTAAGTCTTAGAGGGTAAATGACTTGCCCAAAGCCACCAGCTCAGAAGCGCTGTAGGGCCAGACTCTGCCCCCAGCACCGGCTGTGCAGCCCTCGCTCTTCATCCCTGCGCCGCCGCCTCCCGGTTCCTGGAACACCACATGTTCCTTCTGATGCCCCAGCTCTTGCGTGTGCTCTTCCCCCTGCCCAGAGCGTTCTCCACAGCCCCTTTATTTCTGTGTTTAATTCCTGTTCGTTCTTCTCAACCGTGAGCTAAAGGTCACCTCTGCAGGGAGGCCTTCCCTGGGAGCCCCATGCTGTGTGGTCCCCTAGCAACATCAAACACCCAGCTCCTCTGGCGTGGAGATGCACCCACGTTCCAGAAGGGTCTAGATCACACGTTCGCAAGGAGCTGGTGAGGGTCCGCGGCTGTTCTTGTGCTCTGTGCCGGGCAGCAGGCATGGCTCCTGTCCTGGGTCTCTCCGCTTCACCCCGAGACGAGTGCATGTGGTAGGAGCCCTCCTCTCCCATTTGCAGCCTTCGTGGTTAGCACCCTCATCCTGCGGGTGGGTGCAGGGCTGATTATTGGACCAGTGGGGGTGTGAGGGTTGCACGGAGAAGCTTTGGATACAGTCTCAGATGGGGCCACTACCAGTTTGGCCATAAAGTTTCCCTCTGTGCCTCTCAAAAACACGAGGTCCAACCCTCAGTAGTGGGCTAACCCTCCATGCCAAAGCTTCTCAGACTATCTGTGATGAAGAACTAGCTATCTTTTCCCCAAACCATCCTGGACCAATATGTTTATAAAAGATAATATAAATGAATTACTAGAAAACAAAAAACAATTTTAAGACATAGAAAATTCAAGCCCAAATTTTATTATAAGATTGAGCAAACATAGCATAAGTATGTTAAATTGCTGGCACAGTTTCTCACTCTTTCACACACTTTCTTGCAGACTGACAGCGCTCTCCAGACTTCACTTTGAAAAGCACTTACTAGTTAAGTGACCATGGGGACGGTACCTAACTTTTGAGCCTCAGTTTCTTTATCTGTAAAATGGAACCAGTAATACTTACCCTGGCATTGTCAGAATTAAGGGAAATCATTTAAGTGTCCGTCATTGCCTGGTAGATGCTGGATGTCTGTTAAATAGCAGTTCATTAACCACCTTCCAGTGCCTCGGGAAATTTATAGGAATTAGATTTCTTCTCTTCTTTCCTGCCTTCAGCAAGTCTGTGTATCACAGCCAACTGGAGATCTGGTTTCTTTCAGTTGGACCATGGTGTTTAGAATCCTTAAGTCATGTTGGGAATGTTCATTGCTACTGGCTTGTCTTTGCTTCTGTGCCTTTTCAGTAAACAGCTAGGAAGTAAACATTTTTTAAAAAGAAAAGAGAAAAATGTATCATGAGTTCATGCTAGTATTTCTAATTTAAATGTAAACTACTTTGATTTGATACTTCTTTTTTAATGCTAAGAATCTTGGTTCCTAATGACATAAATTACCCATTTTCTTTAAACTAGATCTAGGAATAAGGGTTCAGAATGCTAATCCCAGTGTTAATGGTGCTGAGACGACCTCATGCAGCTGTGGGACTGCAGTTCCATCTGAGCTCAGGACACAGCTCCCTGGGGACGTCCCATCAAAATACTGTTTCAGTTCTGTGAAATAATTGTCTTTGTTCCACATGTTGTCTGATTAATTTGTTTCCATTTTCTGTTTTTATAACTTTATAAATTCATTTCTTCAGAATTGAGCTGTAATCGACATATAACAGTATGTTAATTTCAGGTGTACAACATAATGATTCAGTGTTTGTATAGATGGTGAAATAATCACCACAGTAAGTCTAGTTACATGTATTATAAACTTAATTTCAAAAATTTCGTAAAACATATACAGGATCCCAAAGTCAAAATTGTACGACCGGGTACATTCACAGAGGTCTCACCTCCGTTCCTGTTTCGTCCACTTCAGTCTCTGCTTTGCTCTGTAAATAACCATTATTAGTTTTTTATTTAACCCTTCATTTTTTTAATATAAAAAATCATCTGTTTCTCCTCCTTTATTACACAAAAGCTTCACATATAGTCCTGTTCTGCACTCTGCTTTTTTCACTTACCATTCTATCCTGATATCTCCATAGCATTACGTTAGTGATCATGGTTTATTCAACGAGCCTATATCGATGGATGCTTGAGTTGTTCACAGGATTTTTCTTATAAATTGTGCTACATTCAACATCATTACTCCTCAGAGCAATGCAAATCAAAACCACAGTGACGTACCACTTCACATCCACTAGGGTGGCTAAAATAAAAGACAGTGTTACCAAGGATGTAACGAAATTGGAACCCTCATACATTGCTGGTGGAATGTAAGATGGTGCAGCCACTTTGAAAACCAGTCAAGCAGTTCCTCAAAGTGTTAGATATAGAGTTACCATATGGCTAAACAATTCCACTCCTCGGTATATAGCCAGAGAATTGAATACATATATCCATTCAAAAATAGGTACATGAAAGATTGTAACAGCATTATCATAATAGCCAAAAGTTTGAAACAGTTCGAATGTGTGTCAGTGGATGAATGGAAACTGAAATACATATGCAGACATTAGAATATTATTATTCAGCGTGCTGATACATGCTTCAACATAGATGAACCTTGGAAGCATTACGGTAAGTGAAAGAAGCCAGTCACATACTGAATGAGTCCATGTGTATGAAACACCCAGAATAGGCAGACCCATAGATACAGAAAGTGGGTTAGTAGTTGCTAAGGGTTGGAGAGAGGAAGAAATAAGAGTGACTGCTGATGGGAATGGAGTTTAAAAACTCTCTTTAAAACTCTCTTGACGAGGCAAGGTCTTGCCCTGTCAGCCCAGTTTAAAAACTCTCTTGGGGGTAATGAAAATGTTCTAAGATAGTGGTGATAGTGAGACAGCTTTGGGAATATGCTAAAATCCGCTGAATTGTATATAAATGGGTGAGTTTTATGGTATGTGAATTATACCTCAATAGAAGTCTTATAAAAGTGTAAGCTGTGCTGAAGTAAATAACCTTGTACAAACATAATTCCATGTGACACTGTATTTTTGATCCTAGAAATGGGATTACTGGGCCAAAGAGTAAATAACACATGTGACTTTGCTACGTATTGTCCAGTTCCTTACCATAGGGATCGTGCCAGTTCGCATTCACTCCAGCAGTGTCTGAGGGTGCCGTTTCCCGTCACCTTACCAGCAGCATGTGTTGTCACACGTGATGATTTGCCCTTCTGGCAGCTGAGAAATGGTATCATAATTTGCCTGCATCTTATTAGGAGCACAGTTGAGCAGATTCTGATATCTCTGCAGTCCATCCGCATTTCTTTTTTTCTGTGCCATTTATGTTCATGTGTTTTATCCATTTTTCTGTTGGATTGTTGGTCTTTTTTCAGTTTCTACAAGCTCTGTATATATTAAAACCCTTTGCCTGCGACATCTTTCAGATAACTTTTACAGCTTTCAATTTGCCTTTTAAAAAATGTAGTGAAATTTTAAAACCTTTCTCTATTGCTTCTGGATTTTGAGCTATAGTTAGAAATGTTTTCCCTGCTTCTGGCTTAGAAAAAGAATTCACTTACTAATAAACTGAGACTCACTTGTAGTTTATCCTGGTGAATAATATTAGGAAGAGATCCACTTTTATACGTTTTAAAGAAATTTTATTGAAATATAGTTGGTTTGCAGTGTTGTTTAATTATACTTTTTTTTCTTTATTTTTGATCTAACTTTTTCAGCCATATGCATACACATATCCCCTCCCTCTTGGACCTCCCTCCCACCCCACCCCCATCCTACCCCTCTAGGTCGTCACAGAGCACGGAGCTGAGCTCCCTGTGCTGTACTGCAGGTTCCCACCAGCTATCTGTTTTACACATGGTAGTGTATTTATGTCAAAGCTAATCTCCCAATTCATCCCAATTATACTTTTTTATATGGCTGTCCAGTTGCCCAACATTTTTGGGGAAGGGTGAAAAGAAAAAGCATCACTTTTTGTTTATGTTTGTTTTTAAATATTTCTGGATTGATATAGGTGTTTCAGGTAATTGCACAAACAGTATAATTATAGCAGGGAGTAAGGAAATAAAAAAGGAGCAACAGATCACCTATAATCTCCAGCCCCTCCCAGGCTGTTTCAGCGTGTCAATTTGTCTTCTCTGTTCTTCGTAGGTGAACGAGCTGGATGGCATTGCTCTGATCCTGGACAGCTGTAGCATCGATGACAAAAACCCCTGTATCCTTGATGTGACTCACAAGCGTTAGTTCACCCTCGGGGGCCTTAGCGGAACAAGGCCCTTGCCTGGTATTCATTCAAGAGGCAGCTGGCTGGCTTTCTTGGTGGCTCGTTCCTAAGAACTAAGCCACTTTCTCAAGGTTCGGGGCTGGAGTGTCACTCCTGCGGTCTGTGCAGCGTAGTGGGCTCAAGTTTTCGAGGTGACTAGGACATTCTAAGCCAGCCTTCTACTACAGAGTGCCTTAAGCCTCTGAGGCAAAAGCTCATGCATGGCCCCTGTGTTGGCTGCATGTCACTGATGTCACCTTTCCAAACACTATGTGTCCCTGGAGTAAATGTGAAGAAGCTTACATTTTTTTCTGTGGAGATTCGAGGTATCCAGTCCTCTGGAAGAAACATTTTAACACTAGTTTGGAGGCCTCTGAGACCTCAGGAATGGGGAGAAACGTTTCAGGGGCTCCGGATTCTGGTTTTGGTTGGGTACGGTCTTGCGACCCTCTGTTAGTGATGCTGGGGGCTCTGGCTCTTGCCCTTACCTGGCTTGACCACCCTTCTGGAAGGTGTTCTGCAGGGAACTTGCTTCTTCCCCCCCACTCCACAGCCAAGGTCTTGCCCTGTCAGAAACTGATCTAGTACAGTGATGAGCCAGGGACTGGGTACAGCCTGCTAAGTTTGAGAGATAATCTGATTAACTTCAAGACCTTCCCTGGTGAGAATCCAACTCAGCCCAGTCCCTTGCCCTGGCTACTGTGTGGCCTTGTGCCTGTTGTAGGTGGGGGGCAGGGGTGAATAAGGCCATTGCAAGGACTTTGAGACTGTAACCCTGTGGGAGACAGAGGAGGAGGGGAATTCTATTTTTAAAATGCTCACTGTGGTTTCTGTCAAGAAGAGAAAAGGAGCTGATGAAAATCATGTGTTTCAAAGTAAGTAGATTGAGAAATGCTTATTATTTGTGCTAAAGATACTGTCATTTGTCTGATTAGCAATAGAAGAAAATCTCCTATTTTAAAGAGCATGATAGCTTATAAGCTCAGTCAGGGAAAGACAAATAAACAGCCTCAGAAGACTTTTTTGTTCAAGGTAAAACAGAGTCGGTTCACTGCATTGCATTATGATCAGGCACCACAGGCTGTGCTCATTAGAGAGTTTTGAAATATTTTAGCCCCAAAAAAGGAAAGGAAAAAGAAGAAAGCTTTCTGTCACAGGAAAGCAGTAAAAGAACATTCAGGTGTAACTGCAGGTGTTGCATTTCCTGATGAAAAAGATGATTTATTGCGAACAAAGAAATTCACCCAGTTTTACTTTTATATTCCCTGAATTGACCTTCTAGTGAGAAAAGGTTTTTATTGCTAATCTTTGGCCTTTAGCAAAGACCAAAAAATTAAAAGGCTGTTGCACACAGCACATCATAGTTCTGCAGATACGCTGTATGTGGCTCATGCTTACAGAGTCTTTTATGTTGGCATCCTCCTTGCCGGATATTCATTCATTCATTCATTCACTTCTTTCAGGCAACGTTTATTGAGTCCTTACTGTGGATTTACATACATTACAACACTGTGAAGCAGTTACTGACAACACTGTGAAGCAGATACTGTTATCCTTATCCGCCCTATTTGTAAGTGAGAAGATAAACTGAGAGAGCCTTAGTGACTTGTCCTGAAGGTCAGACCCAGAATTTAAACTTGGTGTGTACCTGATTCTTAGCTGCTTTCCTAAACTGCCTCCTTGTAAGTCACTGGGAGGGAACAGAACACGTACAGAGAAAGCACAGTAACATATTCACGTAGTGGAGAAATTACTCAGAATTATAAATTGAAAAAATATAGATGGACAATCTACATAGATAAATGTTTTTTTTAAATGATAATTAATGAAGCATTGCACGCTTCCAGAATCTCCTTTAAATTGTCAAGAAGAGGCAAAATGTTACATGTTTCATGTTATGTACATCTAGTAACTCCTTGGACTTTTGTTTATAAACCTACTAGATTTTCAAGACGTACAAAATACACTTAACAAGATATGAGACACATACCAAAATATGAGAGCAAAGGGAGAATGATGGTTGAATGGTCAGAAATGAAGAAGTATTATAGCCTCGGGATTCAATTTTTAGATGTGAGCCATAAATTAAAACCTGGCCTCCCTAGCAGCCAGAGCAAATAGGGCCATAATACAGATCACAGAGTAAATCCGCCCCATGTTCCTCCTCCACACTGTTTCTCAGCTCCTGCTCTCAGGCAGGTTTTCCCAACAATTATTTAATTTCCCTGACCTTGCCTCCTTACCTCTCACTCACTCCCCCACCCCCATTCATATGTTTTTTTTTCTTTCCTATATTTTTTATTCATCAAAATAATAAATCTGTATTTTTTTTTAATGCCAGAAGGTGTAGAATGGGGGAGTGAGTTCTCTGGCTCCACCCTCCACACTTTGCAATTCACTCTCTCAGGTCTTTCTTCTAGTAGTTGCTTTTCTGTAACTAAGTAATATGCTTCACTGCTGTTTCTTGATATATCACATCTTGATGTTACCTGTTTACTTTGTTAGGACACTAGGATTTGGCTCTTGTATACCACCTCCTCTCCTCCCTCCCTCATGCTCCCGCTATAGTTAAGATCCCATTTGCTCTGTTGCCTGCATGACTGGTGAGGCTGAGCATCTTCTAAAATGTTTATTTACCATTTGGATTGCGTGTGTGTGTGTGTGTGTGTGTGTGTGTAAAATGTGCTTGATCAAAACCTTTTTTTCATTGGGTTATCTTTTTATAATTTGTTTGTAATAGATCTTTATATATTCTAGATAGAAGTTCTTTATCAGCTACATGTGTTGCTAATATTTCCTTTCCCTTGTTCTATGACTATCTTATCATTCCCTTTATAGCTTTTTTTTTTTTTTAATTAACAGAAGTTCTTAACTTTTAGTCAAATTTATCACTTTTTCTTTATGGTTAGTTTTTTAGGTATGTATCTTGTTAAAGAAATATTTTCATACCCTCAGGTCATGATGATAATCTATATTATTTTCTGAATACTTCATATTTTTATCTTTTATATTTATTTATTTTTAAAAATTTTATTGGAGTATAGTTGCTTTACAATGTTGTGTTAGTTTCTACTGTACAGCAAAGTGAATCAGCGTATACATATATCGCCTCTTTTTTGGATTTCTTTCCCATTTAGGTCACCACAGAGCATTGATACCTTTTATATTTAGATCTATATTTAATTCACTTGGAGTTGATTTTTTTGTATGGTGTGAGTTAGGGGTCTATTTCTATGTTTTTCCATATGGACACGCAATTATCCCATCCCAGTTATTGAAAGAAAACACATTGTCTGCTGTAGTGCCAGTTGTATCATAAGTCAGGTGTCCATCTGTGTGTGGGTCTGGACTCTCTTTATTTTCCATTGATCTCTGTGTTCTATCCCTGTACCAGTACTATGGTGTTAAGTACTGTCACTTTCTAAAGTATCTTGATACGTCGAGTGAGTCCTTCCAACTTGTTTCTTCTTTTTTAAGAGTATTATGGCTATTTTTGGTCATTTGTATTTGCCCATAAAAAATTTTAAACCAGCTAGTCACATTCTATACATTCACACTTGTGTGTTTGTGTGCACACATGTGCTTACACACATGTACACACATGAAATCACCACCAACAAAAACAGTGTAAAATCCCCACATGTTGAATTACTCATTGAGGTTGCTTTGGCTAAAATCAGTGTAATGAGAATTGACATCTGAGTCTTCTAACCCATGAACATGGTATATCTGTCCATTTATTTAGGATTATTACTTTTCAGCTTTTATTCCTCTCTGTATTTTTATAGCTTCTTTGCATGGATTTTAGTATGTATTATTTTGGTTATCATGCATTTCAAGTGTTTTCTAATTTCTATTATGTTTTTTTTGGACCCATGGATTATTTAGAAATGCATTTCTTAAATTCTGAACAAATAAGAATTATCTTTTGGAGATTGATTTCTAACATAAATTCATTATGATCAAAGAGCACATATTGATGTGCTTTGTCCTGTGAAATTTATTAAGACTTGCTTGATGACCCAGTGTATGGTCAGTTTCTGCAACTGTTGTGTGTGTGCTTGAAAATCACATCTGTTCTCTAGTAGTGGAGTACAGTTTTTTTAGGTCAAGTTTGTCAAATTTTTACATTTTTAGTGATATTTTTGTCTACTTTGGTTTATTGGTTGTGGAGAGAAATGTTTTAAAATACCAGCCTACGATTATAGATTTCTCTAAATTTCTCCTTTTAGTTATATAACATTTTTCTTTATATATTTTGAGACAACATTATTAGACTAAGGTGTATAATAGGTCTTGAAAAATATCCCTGTTGTCACTGTAAAGTGACCCTCTGTATCTCTAAAAATGCTTTTTGCCTGTTACTAATACAGCTACTTTATCTCACTTTTGGTTGGTATTTACATGGTATAACCTTTACAGTCCTTTTATTTTCAGTCTTTCTGTGTCAGAGGTGTTTGTTGTAAACAGCATAGTTGATTTTTTCTTAATCTAGTTTCTTTGCCTTTTAGCTATTGCATTTAGCCCATTTATATTTTCTGTAATTACTGATGTGTTTGTATTTAAGCTACTCTGGTTTGCTTTCTATTTTATTTTATTTTTCTCTCTTTCTTTTGGATTGATTGTTTTATATTGTTTAATGTTTATCTTTTTCTGGTTTAAAAGTTTTTAATTCTTTTTTTCTATTCTGTTAATAGTGCCCTGGGAAATTACAACATGCTTCCTAGACTGAGGAAAATCTAATGTTTTTCAGACCTTTGCCCCCTTCCCAGATAATACAGGACCCCTCAACACCCCCCAGTTTATATGCTGTTGTTGTTATATATTTTTATCCTATTTTTACAACTCTGTAAGATGTTATTATCGTAGTTCTATAACATCAGTGTTCATTTAGATCTATCCACATTTGTACTGCTTTCCTGCCTTTCACCCCTCCTTATAGCTTTGTCTGTCCGCCTGGGATCATTTTCCTTCGGCCTGAAGTCCTTCTTTCAGAATTTCCTTTAAAGTGGGTTCATGGGTGAGGAACCATATGAGTTTGTTTGAAAATGTATGCCTGATTCCAGCATTTTGTTGTGATAGCTACAGGATCTCATTGTTTTAATATGTATACTTTGACTTCATTCTAGTATTTCCAGCATGGTATCTGCACCCTCTGCATCTGGTATCCTCCATGCCAGAGTGTCTCTACTTTACCCTTTTTGTTGGATGGATTTGGGACATAATCTAGAAGGAGAATCAACAAGACTTGGTGACACTTCAGAGGTGGGAGAATAAAAAAGAAACAGCATCACAGGTGACTCCCAGGTTTCTGACCTGAGCAACTAGATGGATGGAGATATTCCCACATTTATTGAGAAAGGGAATAATTTCAAAGGAGAATATAGACAGATGAATGTGTTCATAAGCTTCATCATTTGCCTGTTGTCACCAGTCACCTCTGAATTGTCAGAGTCAGTGGATGCTTTGCAGTTCTCATCATATTAACACTCAGTTCAACAGATCTCATCACTTCCTCAACATAACACTTTTTTCTTCCATGATGGTGCCTCCTCTTGTTTTTTTTTTCACGTCTTCCTGGCTCCTCCTCCTTATTCTCTGTTGTTTCTCCCTCTTCTACATGACTTTTAAACGTTGGAGTTCTGGACATTCCAGAGCTCAGGCTCTCTCTTCTCACTCTACATTTTCTCCCTAAAGAATCTCACCCATTTATTCCTTTATTCGTTTATTCATTCAATGTTTATTGAACACCTTTCATGTCCCAGACACTATTCTGGGCCCGTGGAATGACAGGGAATCCTGTAGGGAGGCTGTTGGCATCATGCAGGCAGGAGATGACAGTGGCCTGGGCCAGGCTGGTAGCCGTGGAGATGGGAGATGAAGTTGTATTCTGGGTATTCTGAAGGCTTTAAACATCATCTGTTCACCTTTGTCTACCAGGTGTAACCTCTAGACAGACCTCTCTTCTGAGTCTCAGGCGTATGTCTCTGACACCCTGCTTAACATTTTGCTTGCATATCTTACTGACACCCCAAACCTAGGATGTCCAAAGTTAAGCTATTAATATCTCTGCAAAATTCTCCCCTGTCTTTTTCAATAAATGTGGGAATATCTCCATCCATCTAGGCGCTCAGGTCAGAAACCTGGGAGTCGCTCATGATGCTGTTTTTTACTCTCCGGCCACTAAAGTGTCACCAAGTCTTGTTGATTCTCCCTCCAGAATACGTCCCAAATCCACCCATTTCCCTTCATCTCCATTGCTACCATCCAGTCCATACTCTCCTCACCCCTGGCCTGGATGTCAGCAGTAGCTTCCTAAGTCATCTTTCAGTTTCTGGTTTTGTTGTGTTGCGGTGATATTTATTCCCCATCCATTCGGTGCAGTCTTTTACAACCAAAATAGGGTCATTCCTCTCTGCCTCTTGACTCTCCCTGCCCCACACCATCCCTCATAAACATGCCCATTTGCGAAACCTCCAAGCCTGCCCATTGTCCTGAGAATAAGTCCACAGGCCCCAGCGCGTCCTGAGAGGTCCTGTGTGGTCTTGCCTACCTGCCTTTTCATTTACCTCCAGACCGCTCTTCCTTTTTTCTTTTTTCTCTTGCCCTACCCAGGTACGAGGGGACTTTCTTGCCTTTTGGGAGGTCTGAGGTCTTCTGCCAGCGCTCAGTAGGTGTTCTGTGGGAGTTGTTCCACGTGTAGATGTATTTCTGGTGTATCTGTGGGGAGGAAGGTGATCTCTGCGTCTCACTCTTCCGCCATCTTGAAGCTCCTCCCGGTCTCCCTTTTTTAGCATTCCCCAGAGACTCTTCGTTTTTTGTGTCTCAGATCTATCTAATTTCTCACCTCAAGGCAGTCGTTACGCTCATCTCTCAGCCTGGACTCTCTCCCCTGGCTCAGTCCTCCTCGTCTCCATGTCCACCTTCCTCGTCTCTTCCTCAGGGAAGCCTTGCCGGTTGACCCCTGCTAGAACCTGCTCTGTTCCTTCAGCTTATCACAGTCTGTAATTGGATGAATATTTGTGCATTTATGTCTTAATTACCCTCGAGACCAAGGCCCATGTGGCAGGGGCCATTTTTTCTGTTTCTCACCTAAGTATAATATGTTGCTGTCAGGTGCATAGTAAATGTCCAATAAATATTTCTTAGATGGGTAGGTGACAGAGTAAAACAGTGAACAAATGCATGAAAAAGCAGCAGCTTGAGGAAGGGGTGTGTGTGTGTGTGTGTGTGTGTTTGGTGGGTGAGGGGTGGTTCAAAGCACAGGAGAAATTTCTCCCACGGGTTTGATGATTCTCTTGTGAATTGAATAAGCGTGGTTTGGCAGTGATACTATTTCAGCTTGGTTTGGTTTAACCCCTTCTAATAACTCACACCAGTCAAGCTTTCATTGAACTTTAATTTCAGTATTTTGTGTTAAAAAGCAACAGATATTTCGGATATGCCTAGACTAGGAATCAGTGCAGAGATAGTAAACGTCAGTTAACGAAAATACCTCCGTTCTCTGATCACCCCACATGGACTGGCTGCGTCCGTGTACTCACACGTCCTCCACGGGGTGGGTGGGGATGAGGGCTCGTGTTACCTTAGGGTAGTAGTCCTTGTTCCCCGTGGGCAGTCTGTGGTTTGGACCCTATGAAAGACTTCCTCTTTACTTGGGGATTAGGAATTTCAAGGTGGCTGAAAGCTCTCCCAGGCTGAGAACAGGGCTAGGAGGCTTACTGTCCCATCTCTTGGAGGTGGCTTCTAGAGACCGACTGGGGTTTCTAGTTCCAGGGAAAAGACAACATCTCAAAGGGGTGCTTAACCCCAAAGGACAGCGCTCCGCGACGGCTGCTGCGTCAGGGACACAAGACCAGCTGTTCACTCGCCGGCTCCCTTGCGGAGACCCGCAGTAATGACACAGTAGCAGATGCCATCGGAAAATTCCAGCTCCGCTACCACAGGGTCCATTTCTTATTTGTCATCTATTGTGGCAAGTGGGATTTTTTATTGTTGTTGTTTCCAAATAGAAACAGCTGAGCTTTATTTGAAATGTTTTCCCTTGATTCTCTTTTGATCTATGTTTTGATCAGTTGTCCTTGATGTGGTTTTTTTTTTTATATTGTTTTTATTGGAGGGGGAGGGGACAGGGATAGGATGAGAGTCTAAACAGGGTTGGGGTTTTTTTCTGTTCTTTCTTTTTCTTCCTTCCTTTCTGTTTCCTTCTTTCTTTTTTTATTGAAAGCCCTCATTTGTAAGTTTTACTTGTGTACAGAAATGTAACCGTTTATAGGAATAATAACCAAACAGCATTTCCCCAGTGATCTCGTGTTCGGGAAGTATGGCATAGTGGCAAGACCATCAGTTCTGGGGCTAGACAGATGCAGATTCTGCCCCTTCTTAACCTCTAAACACTTCACTTAAACCTCTGTTGTGAGTTTTAGCTTATTTATCTAAAATGGGACCTATCCCCGCAGGGTTATGGTGAATGTGAAATGTCATCATGTTTGCAAAGTGCTCAGCCTATAGTTTCTCAACAAGTAGATGTTCTTGTACAAATATCCTGTTACAGCTGTTAATGCTAGGAGAAAGGTATATTTTCATCTGTGATTGCACTGGGTCAGTGGTAGAACTGAAATAATAATGATAATAATATCACAGGACAGAAGAGAGAGTCCTCAAACAGAGTAACACATGCACAACAAAGGCGCCCCTGTAGCTGAGCAGAAAAGGATGGTCTTTTTGGGGTTTTTTGGGGTTTTTTTTTTTTTGGTCTTTTTCCATAAATGGTGCTAGACCGATTTAATATCCGTAGGGGGGAAAAAGCCTACCACCCCTACCTCTTCCCATTCATGAACATTAATTCAAGATGAATCATAGACCTTAATGTGAAAGGGAAAACACAAGAGCTTCTAGAAGGAATCATAAGAGAATATGGTTATTGTCTTAGAAGAGGCAAAGATTTCATAAACAAGGCATCAAAATTATAACCGAAAAGCGCTAACTATAAGAGAAAGACTTTGAAAAGGTTTTTGCATTGTATATATCTGACAAAGGACTCATACCCATAATAAATAAAGGACTCCTGCAAAACAACAAAGAAAAGGTAATTCAGTTTTTAAGAATGGACAAAAGACCCATGGCATTTCACAAAAGAGGAAATCCAGATAGATGGCCAGTAAATGTATGAAAAGAGCTCAACATCATCATTCATCAGGGAAGTGCAAATTGAACCCACAGTAAGGAGCCCACCAGAATGGCTCATAAGAGGACTGACAGCACCCAGTGACGGCAAGGATGTGCAGCAACCTGAACCTTAGTAAACTGATGGTGGAGACGGCAACTGGAAAAATGCCCTTGGAAAACTGTCGGTGTCTGCTAACACTAGGCGTCCACCAGCCCTGTGAGCCGGCAGTTGCGCCCCTAGCTGTACCCCCAGGAGAAATGCATACACGTATCTATCAGAAGACGTGTGCAGGAGCCTTCCTAGTCACATTATTTATAATAGCCCCGAAGTGGAAACATCCGAAGTAGTCATCAGTAGAACAGAAGTTGTGGAATGTTCATTCCGTGGAACAATACACAGCAGTAAAGAATGAACTGCTCTGTGTGACAAATGGATTAACTTCACTAACGTAGTTTTCAGCTAAAGAAGCCAGATTCAAAAAGAGTATACACTGTAGGATTCCATTTACGCGAAGTTTAAGAACGGGCAGAATTAATCTGTGGCGACTGCAGTCAGAATGGTGGTTACCTTGAGGGGTAGGAGGGCGGCTGTTGATAGGGAAGGGGTACTTGGAGGCCCTCCAGGGTGCTGGGCACGTTCTGCATCTTGATCTGGGTGGGGTCATGTGATGTGTATGTGTGAGAAAACCCATCAGGATATACACTTAGGACGTGTGCGTTCTGTTGCTCCTCACATTAAAATTCTTAAAATCATTGAGTTATTTCTAGGTGCCAAGCCCTATGCTATACCCTTTACATACATTATCTCGCACAATTTTTTTTTTTTAACAAAAGCCTCTTTGTTGGGAACTATTATTTTACAGATGAGAGAAGTAAAGCTCAGAGAGTTGGTTCCCTGACTGCAGCTGGTCCGGGCTCTCCCAGCTCGTGAGTGGCAGGACCAAGGTGCGAGCCCAGGATTGTCTAGTTCAAGTGTCTAGACGTCCTTGCGGGTGCTTCCTTCACTCCCTCACAGTGTTTCTTCCAGTCTCCCTTTCTTGGGGGACACGTGGGCATTCAGATGGGTTGGATGCAGTCTTGAGTTAATCAGTCCTGTTGCGTCTAGCACGTGGTACCCACTCCTCTGCTTTGGCCTCAGGTAATAATCGAGGTAGATACCTAAGCCCTGAGGTGGTAGCCGCCTTGGAAAACAGGTACCTCTGCCACGGCCAACTCCTTCCTCTTCTAAGGCTTGAGCATGTATGTCTTCTCCTGGAATTTTCCCACAGTCCCCCTGAACTGAGCCTGAGTCCCTCGTCTTGATCTTCTGCGGATCCGTTGTGTTACCCCTGCCACTCTGTGAACATAGCACATGGAAACACCTGGATACGTAACTCTTTCCCTCTAAAAAAGTCTATCCTAGGCGGGATCTGTATCATATTGCACACCCCACATTGGACGCTGTGTGTTACCACAGTGTGTCCCAAAGCATATTTTTTTCTGCAGTATCTTAAATAGCTATTATATGAGGGAAGGCTCCTAAATAATACATATATGTAGGACCTGTGTTAAGCAGGTGTCTCTCTTGCAGGGTACCACGGAATGAATCTTTACTGTTCTCATGTGCATTTTGGAAACTCTGGACTACAGTGCCACATCTTGGGGAATGCAGGAATTATAGTATAAACATGGAGACACGTTCCATTCTATACTCTTTCTTCATGAGGAGTCTAGCTTGTGACTGCGCCTGCCAAGCAGCCACCAGAGGGAGGCGTTCAGGGAGATGCCTTAAACATTTCAGAATGGCACAGCTGGCTAAACTTGATGTTGTTTATAAAAGGCGTCAGTGAGTTTCCACACCGGAGAAGTACTTATGCGGTATGCACAAAATGATACGTTTCTGCTTTTAATATCTTACTGTGCCCATCCTAATGTTCAAAGCAGAAATCTTTCTGCTGAAATCAGTCTTTCCTCCTCCGGAGGGGAAGGACTGTCTTCTATTGACTTCTGTGTCCCCAGCATTAAACAGCTGGTGAACCTTCAGTGATCATTTGTTCAGTTGTTGAGCTGACATTAATTAAAACTAGAAAACCTCTTAATGCTGTTTGGCTTTCAAAAGGTAAACTTTGGGTTTGGCTTCCCAGTGATTTAATTTGGTTTTTTAAAGCCTCTCATTGATTCTCTTACCCCTCACCTAGTGTGATTGAAGGTGTGCAAACCATATCTTTCTCCCTGTCCAAAGCAAACAAGTGCGCACACGACTTCGCAGGTTAGCGGAGGCCTCCCTGGGACCCTGTGTGAAGCAAGTCAGTGAGGGGCTATGGGTGGGCGATGCTCAGGTGCCACTCCCAGGCTGAGGAGAGCGTAACACGCTGCCACCCTGCACCCCACACACGCTCACACAGATGCAGGCCAAGGCGTCATCTAAATTGACCCGTTCAGGGGCTTCCCTGGTGGCGCAGTGGTTAAGAATCCGCCTGCCAATGCAGGGGACACGGGTTCGAGCCCTGGTCCGGGAAGATCCCACATGCCATGGAGCAACTAAGCCCGTGCACTACAACTACTGAGCCTGAGCTCTAGAGCCCGTGTGCCACAACTACTAAAGCCTGAGCGCCTGGACCCCGTGCTCTGCAACAAGAGAAGCCACCACAATGAGAAGCCCGCGCACCACAACAAAGAGTAGCCCCCGATCGCCACAACTAGAGAAAGCCAGCGCACAGCAACGAAGACCCAACACAGCCAAAAATTTTTTTAAAAAGAGTCAAAGAGCACAAACCTGATGGATTTGACTATATAAATAAATAAACAAACGTGTTCAGAATGAAAGAGGGAAGAAGACCTGTTTTATGTAGCTTCTACGGTATCCTAGCAACTGGTTCCCCAGGGCTCGAAGCCGAAAGTTGGAGGAGTGGGATGTCATATCTTGCATGAGGCTCTCACAAAAGTGGACTCTGTTTCCTTGTTCAGGTGTTTTGGCAAATAGTCCCAGCTCTTTTAAAATGAGACTAAAATACTTCAGGCTGTACTCCTTCAGATGGTGTCTACTCAGCTCTTAGTTGTGTGCTGCTCGTTTTCTTACATCCCTAAGATCACAGCGGCTAGAAATGAAAACTGTTGTCAGCACACTGAAACGTCTGCATGTGAAGGCTGCCGAGCCGTGCGCGTCTCCTGCGCACACGGAGAGGCCAGAGTGCGTGGTGTGCGCACCTGCCCGCTGACCTCAGGCCTGCGCACTCACCTGGGCTCCGGGTCGGTCTTGCCAAGCCTGCCTCGCTCAGCTGTCCCCCTGCCTCTCGGACGTCAGAACGCGTCCGGTCCTGCTCTGTCCTGTTTACTTGCATGAAAAGCACAATTGCTTGAGGTTTATTGTCACGTAAGGTAGAAAATGGGAGTCTGTCCTTTTCCAAGGTGAGGTGCCTGGTGTGAACTGTGTCACCCTTGCTCCCACTCAGCCTGGGTGGGGACGGGGCAAGGCGCCCTCACACCAGAAGTAGTGAGACAGGGTCCTCGGAAGCTGCTCCCTTCGACTCCCTGGCTGCCACTTCAGCCACCTGGCTTTGAGGTGACACCGTGTTTTCTTAATTTTACTTCTCAGCCGTTACTATCAGTGTTTTAAGTGCCGCCATATAAAATTAATTTCAAACCAGAAACAAAGCTTTCGCGAACATTTGTTGCCATTAATTTTTGTTCTTAAGGATCCGCTCCTGTGGCTGATTGATTTGACAAATGCTGTCTGATGAGCGAAACTTTAGGGAAAGAACGTCGCTGGGAAACCACGTTAGAAATAACTCGCTTAAATGATTTCGCGTTAATAGTCTTCCGTGGCAGTTGTGAGTTTGCTAGCCTAAGTATTTTGAATTTTGAAACTAAAAGAAACTATATGAAACATCTGTTTATTGTTATATTACTTCTGGTTTTCTTTTAAAAACTTTTGACGACTTTATTTTTTAAGAGCAGTTTTAGGCTTACAACAAAGTTGGGAGGACAGTACGGGGACTTCCCATTTTCCCACAGCCCTCACACGTGCAGAGCCTCCCTCATCAGTAACCCCCAGCAGAGGGGCACTTCTGTTTTTTTTAACAGAAGTTGAACCTATGTTGACACATAATTATTACCCAGAGTCCATAGTTTAAGGGTCCACTTTTGATGTTGTACATTCTGTGGGTTTGGACAAATACGTAATGACACGTATCCATCATTGTAGTATCACACAGAGTATTTTCACTGTCCTAAAACTCCTCTGCGCTCCACCTCTGCATTGTCCCTCCCCTGACCCCGGGGAGGTGTCACTGATCCCCGGGGAGGTGTCCCCGGGTCACTGATCTTCTCCTGTCTCCATACTTCTGCCTTTTCCAGACTGTCACAGAGTTGGAATCATGCAGCACGTAGCCTTCAGGTTGGCTTCTTTCACTTGCTAAAGTGCACGTGCGCCCCCTCCATGTCTTGTCATGGCTTGCTAGCTCACTTCTTTCTTTAGTGCTGAAGAATATTCCATTGTCTGGGTGTACCAAGTACTTGTTTTTCAAAATTCTTTTCTCTAACACTGTTTGCATCATAATCGTTCTGCACCTCCCCAGTCTCTCTATGGTATAAAGTATAGTTTAAAAGAACTTTTGTTAAGTCTTGACTCTGTATTTCAGAAGTTGTATATCTGACGTATAGATTAGACCATAAAGTAGTAAGTTTGAAATATCAGCCTAAAATTCATCTGCATGACAGTTTCCCTCAGACACTGCCTCTCGTGGGGCTGAACTCAGATTCCAGGGAGCCTGTCTCTGCAAAGAATGTGCCGGATGCCTTTTGAAAGTACATTCAGGACACAGTTTACCAGCACAAGGACATCCAGAGTTTCAGTGCTTGGTAATCATACCTCACCTCTTTCCCCAAATGGCATTACCAGGCTGTCTCACTGGGCCTGTTGTAGTTGAGGTAGACTCCTCCGGCTGTCATACTCAGGGCGGTCCCCGAGGGTGAAGATCTGCCTTCAGAAGAGCCACTGAATTCAGAACAGAAGGATGACTGCCTGCACACAGCGTGCCCAGAGCACTTCCCGGAACGTGGGTTGTGCTTGAGAAGTGTTGCCGTTGTTATTTAGATGTGTATATTTTCTGACAAAGTTAATTAATTCCCAGTTTTTCTTTTTACGTTTGCGTTCTTTATTGAAATGAGCAGTGACTTTGCATGTGTTTTTAAATCACTGTACTTACATAGCACTGCCACACAGAATCCATATTTTGCAAGACACTTGCGAGGTCGGGTTGCTGGAGTTTGGCGCAGAGAAACATGTTCTAGGTACCCTGACTAATGCCAGTATTTTTGCCTGAAATGACCTTAGTCAAATGTAGCAGTGACAGAGAAGGGCCTGGTCCAAACATCGGTGTGCCACAGCCATCTCACGCCGCCGTTAAATAGTAACTGGCTGGCCGTCCGTTTTGCGATCATCATTCTTAGCAGGAAGTGTTGCATTCTCTGTGCCACTTATTTGTCTAGAACCGGAAGATTAAAAAGAAAGCCCTTACTGGGCGAGTGAGCCCGTGAAGGGATGAGGTTGGCCCTCACTGGATACAGACAAGGGTGCCGAGGGCCGGGCCCTGGAGCCGCCGGGGCAGGAGGCTGGCAGCCCTGCTCGTGGGCTGTGACGGGGGAGCGCAGCCGGGCTGGCTGTGTCCCAGTGCCAGCCCTGGTGGCAGCTTTCCCACGTTTGTTCGTGGATCTGAGCAGCTCGAAGGGAAGGCGGGGCCTGCTTTCTGCCTGGAGCTGACGGCCTCATGGGGGTGACAGGGGCAGGGAGGCCTCCGGGTGCTCTGGCCTTTCGTGTCCTCATGGCTCTGGGGATCCACATCACCCCCACTTCATTTGGATAACGGTCGCAAACTCAGAACATACAAAAGTAAAGCTAACTTTCAGACATACTCGCCTTTTCCATTCTTACCGTCCTCAGGTCTGGACGTCTCCTCTGAGGTAGAGACAAGGTGCCTTTGCCCCTGGGGCCGCCAGAGTGGGGCATGGCCGTGTGGCCTGTGAGCCCTGGCCGGCCCCCTCCCCACGCCGGCAGCTGGCCTCTGAGCTGCCAGGAAAGGCCGTGTGGGCAACGGGCAGACCTCTTCTTCAGGGTTAACTGAGTGCAGCGGAAAGCAGGCCCCGTGCTGTGCAGAAGCCTCGCTGCTGGACAGAAGCCCGGCAAGAGCAAAGCTAAGAGGTGGTTCGCAGTTTCCAGTACAGGCCCAGCCCTGTGCTGGAGAGCCTTCACGTGACTGTGAGGAGCCAGCGCTTACAAGAGAGTCGTGTCTGCATTCTTAGTTAAGGGCCTAATTTTAACATTCTCACGGAAGCTCACAGAATGAAGACAGTGTCAAATGCAGAGAGAGATCTGCACTTTCTGGTTAAGGGTAGGAAAATCCTCTCAGAAGTCAAAACATTTTCCCAGTTTTTGAGAGAAACCAAAATATGTCAGAATCAAAGCTACTCTGCTGTCTTTCTGTCCTAAAGCACCTTCAGAAACTAGCACAGCTCTTGTTCACGTGTTTCCTCTGGGTGTAATTAGGAAGCACCAGGGAATCCTAATGGGTTTTCAAGAAGAAAATGACAACGAAAGTTTCTGATGCACAATCCGTCAGGCACCCGGGCTGCGAGTGGGCTGCACATCCTGGGCAACACTTGTGAATCACTGAGACAGTGGAAGCCGCAGAATTCAGAGGCGCTTTGGGGCGTTACGGGGCAGTATTTCTTAGGGCTGTCTAGTTGAGGGAACATGTGAATTGCCATTTGGCAAATCAACCCAAACTTCAAGTTCAGTCATCCTCATTTTTTTTAATTGTACTTATCTTGAAATACAGTGTGCGTACCGCAAAGTGGGAAGAGCCTATGTGTGTTGTTTGCAAATAATTGTAAAGCAGACATGTGTAACCAACACCCAGGTCAAGGCGAAAAACACTGCCAGACTTCTCTGAGCCCCTCCCCAACCGAGCTCCTTATCAGGCATCCCTGCCCTCCTCCGGTTAGCTCCTGTGCATGCGGCCTACACAGTGTGCTTTGGGTTGGCCGTCTTTGAGATTCATATAAATGGAATCATGGCTTGCATTGTTTCGTCATTTGTCACTCAAAAGCATGATTGTGAGATTCAAGCCAACCGTTGCATGTAGTTTACCGTATAGTATTCCATTGCAAGAAGATACAACGTTTATTCATTCATTCAGTTGGCGGACATGTGGCTCATTTCCACTTTGGGGCTATCACAGTTAATGCTGCTGTGAACTTTTTCGTCCATGCACGTATCCTGGCACGTGAGCATGAGGTGTCTTAAGGACTGGAATCTGTGTCTTGCGTATCTTCAGCTTTATTCTAGGTGATGCCACACTCTTTTTGGAATTGATCGTACCAGTTTTTACTCCCATCGGCAGTGTATGAGCTCCCTTTCCTTTACCTTATCGACACTTGATGCTGTCACTTAGAAATTTTCGCCATTCTGATGAGTATAATATGTCCTTGTGATGTTAAATACTCTAATTAGTAATAAGTACGTTTTGATTTTTTGTTGATCATTTGGTTTATTGACCATTTGGATTTCCTGTGTCATGAAGATGTTCAAGTTTTTTTTATTCCTATATTTATGTTTTCTTTTTTTTTGCGGTACCTGGGCCTCTCACTGTTGCGGCCTCTCCCATTGCGGAGCACAGGCTCCGGACGCGCAGGCTCAGCAGCCATGGTTCACGGGCCCAGCCGCTCCTCCTGGACCGGGGCACGAACCCACGTCCCCTGCATTGGCAGGCGGACTCCCAACCACTGCGCCACCAGGGAAGCCCCCACCCCCTCTTGACTGGGGACTCTCTGGGAGCTGCTGGGAGGGGAGGAGGGGTGGAGAGGCCACCAGCATGGCCTGGGTGACCCATAGAGTTCATCACCCCCGGAGACTAGTGACATTTGGACCAAGGACAGTGCTAACAGATGCTTAGGCACATGCAGTATGCTGACGCTTTGGTCCCTGCTGGGTCTTGTCGAGTCCACAGTCCTCCAGAAGCACCACACTGTTTGTGTTCTTCATTTACGCCCTTGTGTCTTAGAACTGTTTCTGACCCTTGGCTGTGCTTTACTAATGTCAGATGTCATTAGTACTAGACCAACAGTCATCTTCCTTAATTTGGATGGGGTTACTTAACGTTCTCTACTCGAAATTTTAATTTCATTTTGAGCTGTTTATTGTTACTTCCAAAGACGTTTTGCAGAGGTAGTCACTCTGACTGGTATCTGAGAGCTTATCTTTCGAGATTTCTTTGAAGAGAAAGGGGGTCTGTTTCAAGTGTTATAAAACCTGCTACTCCTTCGCTGTCGTATGGGCAGAGCTCAGAAGCTCGCGGTCAGACTGGCCGGAGGAAGGACCGCACTGGGCCTCCCCCAAGTGTCCTCCCGTCGGCTGTGGGCCCTGAGGAGGGCTTAGGAGCAGCGGGGTGGGTGCTGGAGCCTGCATCCAAGCTAGGCCCGCCCACTGCAGGTGTGTGACCTCGGACAGGACCTCAGCCTCCTGTGTCTGATGAGTTTTCTCATCAGTAGAATGGGTTTTTAACACCTCCCGCAGGTGGTGTGTTTGTGAAGGTTGAATACTTTCTGTGAGTGCTTGTAACAGCCCCTGACACATGTTGTACACTCTGCAGGTGATAACGCCCGCTGCTGCCATTACTTTTATTATTATTACTGTTATTATTTTATGCAGATAAACTGGCAGTCTTGGCTTACATGAGAGACACTTAAGCTAATTCCTCTGGCAAAGCTTTGCTTACATGGAAGGTAGAAATTCATTCAAGCCAGCGATTCCTTTATTCCAAAGAGCACAGAGCACTATAGAAATACCCTCCTACCTGGCTGCCAGGGCCTTGAGTGGGCTGTCTCCTCTGGGCTCTCACTGGCTTCTCAGTCGTCAGAGCCCAGGGACCTCAGGTTACGTCACACCCTTCTGCGCCATCGCCAAGTGCGGCTTCTCTTCATAAGCTTCTCAGTCGTCAGAGCCCAGGGACCTCAGATTATGTCATACCTTCTGCGCCATCGCCAAGTGCAGCTTGCTGCCGGCGGTGCCCCTGGATGCGGGTTGAGACTCGGGGGCAGCAGCTTTCCTTGAGAAGTTTACTGTGTCCAGAAAGCCTATCCCTCAGGAGGTCTCCCCTGCAGCCCAGAGGCTGAGGCTGTGCAGCGCGGGGTGGGGTCTGTGTGCATGTGTCACTGATGCCTCACGTACAGCTCAGATCTGACGGGAGAACTGGGGTGCCTGCCCTTGTTAGAGGACGGAGGCCAGGCACCAGGGAGCATTCATCCAGAGGTGTTTAAAACTTCCCTCCTCCTGTGTGCACCAGGAGCTGCAGTGGCCCAGCCCGGAGTCCCTGCACACAGGTGAGCACACGTTCCATAGAAGGGCTCAGGATGACACGGTGACAGTATAGCGTGCGGGGACCCAGGAGAGGGGGAGGGCGACCCCCCATGGGACAGGCCCTGCTCCGTATCGTGGGCCTCTGCTACATGCCCGGCATGTGCCAGGCTCTGCTGAGCACGGTACACGCAGTGGCTCCTGCGGAGTCTCAGAAGTGACGTTAGAGCCCTGCCCCAGATACACGTGGAACCGCTTGGTGGCCCCAGGCCCTGTGCTTTAAGTTAGAAGTGGCCGTGGTTGGTTCTGATCTGAGACCTGTTGTGTGGCAGACGCCAGACGGACTGCCCCTTACCACGCCCGGCTTTGAGGTGGTGAGTGAGATGACTCCAGAATGCGCAATGGACAAAATTAGTTTCGGTGCCGTAGGATCCTTTACCACAAAACCCTGTGGATGTGAGGTACCTGCAAGCCCAGCGCTCGCTCGGCCACAGGCGCTTTGGAGTGGGGAGCGCGTGGTGACTGCGGACCCAAGCGGGTATCATCTTCCCGTTACTTCACTGCCACACTGACAGGCTCGCTGGGCGGGGTGGCAGCAGCCAGCCTTGGGTGCCTGCGCTTTAGCCATCTGGGATTCGTGAAGGACAGAGGGCTCATCCCGGCCAGGGGCCAGGCTGAGGACCGTGGTTCCGCGGTTCTTCGCCCACGTGATGATGCTGACGGGCCTGGCAAGATGGAAGGACGGCTCAGGCTCCCGAGAGGGGCCTTCAAGCTGGGACCAGCTCATCTCTCCCTTTAGACGTTGGGTTGACGGAAAGCGAGTCGTGCATACTGAGGACAGTGAATGGAGCCTTTGTTCCAGAATCTTTAAGAAACAGGTTATGCACAGAGACAACATTTCTCTGGTTGACCCTTGTATATACGTTAGGATATTTCTGTCAGATTCAGCAGTGTTTTATTGGGCCTTTGTACCACTTCTTTGATGTTCTAGTTCCCTAGAGATTTAAGAGACCGAAAGGCAGCCTCGGCTTTCCAAGCAGTGGTGTTTCTGAGATGACTTTTTCCCTCGATAAAGACTGAAAGCCTCCCCTCCTTGTAGGACATGTTAAACACCAGTGTTGCCTTACGTTCTTCGGACTGTGACCTGCAGGGTACAGATCTGCCAGTTATTTGTCCCCCACCCTCTGCTGTTAGTTGGGGTTTATTCTGCCGTGTTCAGTATTAACGATTAGCCGTTAATTGGCAAATGAGAGCGTACACATACATTGATTTATGAATGCTGTTAGGATACACTACAAAACCTAGAACAGTCCGCATTGGCACGGCACTGAAACACTTGAACCACAGATGTGCCCTCGTATTTAATTGCAAAAATGCAGAGGGAAGTTAGACATCAGATAGACCAACAATTTGGAGAAGGAAGAGGGAGCCCAAAGGGTGGTTTGTGCTGGTTACTGAACACACACTGGTCTCCAGCACCGTGCGAGGAGGCCGGGTGCACAGTCTGCACGATGAAGACTTCCACTTTAGTTTTCTGAGTGAGAAGAGTGCGTAGTCTACCTGAGTGACTTACGTGGAAGTTGAGAGAATCGTTGCAGATGAAGGCAGAGCTGGGATGCGCTTTACTGCGCAGTGAAGTGTCTCTTAGTTTGGAGGTAGAGTCGCCTCTGCAGAAGTGGTTGGCACTTCATACAGGAACACTAACGGCGTTTTTCAGGTTTATTTCCTCCGCGAGGACCCTCTCTTGTCTGTGCCCCGTGTCATAGGTAAGTTGCCCTCCCTCCTCTGCCCCCGCCTCGCCCCACTCAGGTGCCCCCTGTGGCGTGTTTGGACAGGTTCCTCCTGCAGCAGTCAGAGCCTCATTGGAACCTGGGGTTCCCTGGGCAGCCGTTTGGGAAATGCCTTTTTTTTATTTTCTTCTCTCCTCAGAAAGTGAATACTTGAAGAGCAGGGCAGAGGTGGGTCAGGACGCCTGCAGACGGGGTCGGGGTCGGAGACCTGGGCCCACCGGGAGCGTGGCCCCCGAGGTGCACAGTCTCTCCGACTCGCGTGGCTGGGAGGGAAGCAGAGCTGGTTATCTCAGCAGGAGGCGAAGTCATCCTGTCGGTGTCACGTTCCGTGCCCTTTCTTTCCTTCGGCTGACAGAAATTGCCAGATTTTGAAGTGTTTGGTTCTCAGCAACGTAAAGCATTTCCAGAACATTTTCAAACCCAACTACTGCTTTGCAGTCTGAAAAATTACGCAGTTTTACCATAGTCTGAGAAGGTACTAGTTTAGATGTGGAAGCTGTTTATTAAGCATCCTCACCTTGAGGGAGGTCTCGTCATGATGTGGCAGAAGAGGACATGGTTTTGTGGAAGCCTAATGACATGGTCTTGCCTGGTATGGGGCGTCCTGTTCTCAGACCAACTTCATCAAAGGTTTCTGACGTCTGTTCTGTGGCCTGCTAAGTAGTATGCTTTGGAAAGTTTGCCAGTACATAAACTCCTTGCCATAAACGGGTTTGTTGTCTAAAAATAATTTTTAAAAATATCCTGGAAGCAAAATTAAACGTAGATATTATGTATAGTAGACCTATTTGTTATATGTACATTATACATTTTATATTAAATATAGAGATATATATTACACATCTACAGGTATATTAATATATAAAACACCATTTACAGATATTACGCATATAGTTTTGTCTGTACACACATATATATCCTGAAAAGTCAGTAAAATCTTCTATCATTTAAATTGTTTTAATTTAAATAGTTTAAGTTTTTCAGTACCAGTTCCTTTAAAAGCTTATTTTTTCATTCAGCGAATATTTATTGGTTCCTTCCATGTTCTAGGCCAGAGTTTTGCAAACCTTTTCTGTGAAGGGCTGCATTTAGTCAGCAGTTCTGGCTTTGCTAGCCATACTGTCTCCATCACAACTCACCAGCTCAGCCGCTGCAGCGTGAAAGCAGCCGTAAACAGTTCATAAATGAATGAGCATGGCTGTGTGCCGGTAAGACTTTATTATGGAGACTGACGTTTGAACTGCAAATAATTTTTGTGTGTCACAAATTGGTATTCTTCTTTTGATTTTTTTTCCCCAACCATTTAAAAATATGAAAACTACTTTTAACTTGCAGCCATGCAAAAACATGGGCCATAATTTACCACCCCCTGTTCTCATCAGCCTTCTAGACACAGCAGTGACCAGAGCAGAGTCCCTGTCATAGCGGGGCCTGCGTCCCGGGCACCTGCAGGACTTCAAGCAGCACTGATTTCAATAACTGAAAGTTAGGTGGCGTCTTTCTCATCAGACAGTTCCAGGTTTAATGTTTTAACTCACCTAACTTGACTTTAAAAGTGAATTGGGCACATACATCTGCTGGTTGTGGACTCTTTTTCTGTCTCGGTTAGTCCCCCAGCCTACATCCTTCTGCCCTGCCCTGTCTCCTCACCTACCTGGTGCAAGGCTGCAGGGCTCAGCGTGGAGCCCGTGTCTTCCCGAATCCCGATGCACCACTGCCACCACACGAGTGCTCGGCGGGGGGTGGGGCAGGGACCACTTCTCGCTTGGACTCACCAGGCCCTGTGGTTTCCAGGTGCTCAGTCCCACGCTCGTCTCTGTGGCTCCTTCAGACACCACGTGTTCTGATGAAGAGCCGGCTGGACTGTCGAGTCCTCACCGTAGTGCTGATCGCAGGGTTCTTTGAAGGCAGTTTTGTAACAAACAGGCTCACGCCTTCTGTTTGGAGTCGCCATGGAAACGTTAGAAGCTGTCTTTCTAAAGGCAAGCAGACAATAAAGCACTTCGAGTGTTAAGGATTAGAGGCTCTAGAAGATGTTTAATTTTCTCCCCCACTCTTGCTTGCTTTCTGTCTCCGTAGAGAGGGAACAAGAGGGTGATGTGAATATTAACCGGGGCACGCTTTCATCTCCCTGTGACCCTCGAGGCTCGGCCTTTCCTGCGCTAACGAGGGGAGTCGTGCGTGCATATTCATAAGCCGGGCTTGGGCATCAGACACTGCTCACGACGGGGGGGGGGGGGGGGGGGTGCGGCTTTCCGTGCTTCTCTTTTCGACGCAAACATTATGAAAGCAACGACTATTAAAATTTGGTTTTTTAATTATTATTAAGTCGGAGACCCTAGACATTAGTGCCAAAATGTTCCCACTGGAAATAGGGACAGATTAGAGGACTTTGTGTGGTATTTAATTTATAGGCGGACAGTACAAACCCCAGAATGCTGTGCTTGTTTAGGGTAGAGATGTAGCGCACATCTTTAGTATCTGCCCAAGAAGAGCGTGAAGCGGCACGTGAAATCCTCCTCAAAGAGGAAATAAGATCAGTTTCACTTACAAAGAATATGAACTGTATACATTTAAGTGAAAGTGTTGGGGGTTGCACTGTTGTTCGTGTGTTATCTCTGATATTCAAGGTTCTGGAAGGGCATTGACCCCACTGTGGCTGTGTGGCCTTCCTCCCCCCCACCCCTCCCATGCCCTCCACTTAACGTCTTTTGCCCTTTGAATACCGGTTTCGGAAGAAGACTAGATTGCCTTTGCTGCCTTGGACTCCAGTGCTACTTCCACTGGGTTGTTGATATGGTGGCTGTACCAGGAGCCCCATCCGTGGGAGACGTGACGGTCACGTCCGTTCCTGAAGCCGTGCGGCCCAGCGGGTCTGTCCATCAGGAAAATCGTCATCAATCTCATCCTCTTCCGTGCTCCTTTTTCCTGCATATAAAACGGGGATCGTGTAAGTTTTTCTACAGAAATGAGATACTAAACACTTCTTAGAACACCGTTATGGGACTTCCACAAAATGTGCTAGTTACCCCCGCAGATGAACATGATTGAAATCCACCCTTGCATCTGTCCACGTGGGAATTCTCCCGTGTTTTGTTGTCATGGACCTCTTATTAACACGGTCCAGCTTCCTTGCCCAGGTTGCATTTACTTTCATCTAGTCTCAACCCTGCAAAGCCCTGAGTCAGGAAACCACACCAAGGACCGCTGCAGAAGGAAAAGCACAGCCTGTGTGGGTCACTACAGTGCCACGATGCCTTCCTGCGCGCGCGTACACAAACGCGCACACACACACGCACACGGTGAGTGGGAGATAGCGTTTGCTCACTTGGACATCAGGCAAACATTTCCCAGCACCGTTCTTGGAACGGAGGACAGAAGGGTAAATAAGCCATCAGACTTGCTTATGAGGAGTTCACAGGGTGTTCAGGTGGACGGAGATATAAACAGATAATCATAGCTCACATGACGTCAACAAACACATTGAGGATCCACTCTGTGTCAGGACCGAGCTGTGTGCTGGGGATCTAGAGGTGGATTCTGTGTGGCTCCTGGCCTTGAGAAGCTCATAGACACCTAAGCAGATAAGTAAGTGCAATGGGATGAGAACTAGTTAAAAAAAAAAGGGCGGGGGGTGGGGGGAGGTGTTTTGGAAATACAGAGCAGGCGCGCCTAGCTTATGCTGGTGATGAGGGGGGGCTGAGACAGAGAGGGTGGGCTTCCAGGAGCGTGAGCTCGGCTGTGCGCCCTGTGGGGAAGGGGCAGGTGAGGGGAGGCGTGTCCCGGGGCAGGGCCTCATGTGTGGACAGACAGGTGGGGCCTGGCGAGGTGATGTTGACAGAGCCTGGGGTGTGAAGGGCACCTGGCACAGAGGGATGCAGGGACCCTCTGCAGGGGTCTTATTTGCCCTGTAACTGAAACCATTTGACAGTTCGAGCTCTGCATGGTGGTTCCTTCCCCCAGAGACACTCGGCATTGGCAACTGGCAGTGACAAGGCTGGCATCACATTCCTCGATTACAGAGCCAATCAACCCTCCAGTTTTGAGGTGCTTGCGAGGCATTTCTGGGAATTTCCCTTTTCTTTCAATTACATTTAAGCTTCCTGGTTAGGAAGCTTCAGGAAGCAGCTTTTTGCATCTGTCATTTAGCGTTAGAGAGTCATACCTATGAACTAGAATTCTCTAGGCTTGCCTAAATTTACCCTCAGTTGTTCGCTTCGCCAGTCGGTTCTCATGATCACTGCCTCCCCCTTTTCCTACAACAAGTGAGGAAATGGATTTGAGTAATGATGATGTCCTGCATGAGAAATCAGTTGTAGCAAATGATTCATTGTTGAGAAATTTACTGATGTGTTGGAAGTTTCTGTCGCCCGGGATCATCATTTTTATTCTCTATCCTGTCACAAAGTGGGGGTTTGGTGATGTGGCAAAGGAGAAACGCAGATTTAGGTGTTTGGTTTTTTTTTTTTGCGGTACGCGGGCCTCTCACTGCCGTGGCCTCTCGCGTTGCAGAGCACAGGCTCCGGACGTGCAGGCTCAGCGGCCATGGCTCATGGGCCCAGCCGCTCCGCGGCATTGTGGGATCTTCCCGGACCGGGGCACGAACCTGTGTCCCCCGCATCGGCAGGCGGACTCTCAACCGCTGCGCCACCAGGGAAGCCCTGATTTAGGTTTTACGTGTTGTGAGTACTTGTGTGGATTCATCTCCAGGAAAGGAGTACCGTCTTCTGAAGGACCTGGGCTTTATCATGAGAGGATGACAGGCAATGGCGAGATGAGAACACTTTCCCCACCAAAGGGGGCGGCTAACTATAGAAACACATCAGCTGGGCGCCGGCAATTCCCATTCTTTGCCCTTTGGAACACGTTAGCCATTCATACCCCCGAGTGGTTTTGATGATAAGCCTCTTAAGACCAGTGGGTCATTTCCTCCACAGCGTTTGCTGGTCCTCTTCCTCATGCAGCCCTGCGGCCCGTCCTGGAGGAGCTGGGGAGGCGGGCCGGCCGGCAGCTGGTTCCTGTGTGAGGCCCCAGTGTGATCGGACTGCGGGCCAGTGTGGGCTGTGTTGGAGGGACTGACAGGGAGCAACCACAAAATGCTTCCTGAACGCGAAGCTGGTGCATTTCCTGTGTTTCATTTGCCTAACTTTAGTCTCAGGCTCACTTTTTAGTTTCCTCTGAGGTTATTGCACTAGGGAAACAGTTTGATACACTTTCTTTGTGCATATGGCGGCCTTTCTCTGTGGCTTCCTGTGTCCAGACGAGGAGCCAGAAGCGTCTCGGCCCCAGCCTCACCGCCGTGCTGGGACGTGCGACAGGATCAGGAGTGCCGACTCAACAGCTGAAGGACCCGCCTCTCATACCTTCTGGGGGCACAGAGCCCCAGTTCTGGCATCAGAAATGCCTGCATGGGAAACGTCTGGTAATAAGGAGAAAGGGCTTTTTTCCTGCTACCTTCCATCTGATCTTGGGCAGGGGGGCCTCTTTTCGTTGGAAAAAGTGTCTGTTCCACGCTTGGCACTTTGTTTCTTCCGAACCAACAGAGGGTGCCAGGCCCACTGTTCTTGGTATCTCTCTGTGTCCCTGGATCCAAGACTACAGCAGTTTTTATACAGCCTTTAGAGAAGGACATCTAGCCGCAACTTAATGCCTTTGTGAGGTTCACGCAGCTCTTGGTAACTAAATCAAAGACTTCAGAAAACAGTGCAGTGATTCTATATTCTTCGTAAGGTGTCTTCTGTCTGCTGTGAAAGACGCTGCGCACAACATTTAAAATTAGGGCCAGGGCACAGTAAGGCACAAGGATGAGATGCTTTCTCAAGGGCACAAGGATTCAGACTGAGCAGTAAATCCTTCAAAGTCTTCCTTCATCTTTAAAATATGGAATGAGGGAAATTCCATGGTGACTCCCAGCAAACAGTTCTTATCTGTAACTGGGCTTACTTTAAACAAGACGGTTGTCTTGTCTGATTCCAGCCTGGCGTCTTCATGCCTCATCCTGTAGCGCTCTTACTCCTGGCCTGCTGACTCAGTAACATAATCACCCAACGTACGTGTGTGCGTGCGCGCGCATGTGCCGTCCTGCACACAGGCTTGTGTTCACACACCTCAGATGTGACTGCTCTAAGCCTTTGCTTCCTCGTTCGTTCATTCAGTTCAGTATCTCTGTGGGCCGGTTGCTGGACATCTCACACACACACACACACATTGGACATACATGTGTATATGCGTGTCATAACTTTTTAATTATTTCTCGCTTTGCATGCGTATTCATAGCACATCCTCAAGAAAAATGTGTTGGTTCTGGGCTTTTAGGGTTGCTTGCTCCTCTCCTCCTTTTCCAGTAATGCTCGTGGGAAGTTCTAAAACAGGGAAGTACATTGGCAGATTCCTTCACTCTGGTTCCAGTTCTCACCCAGTGGGTGGTGCTCGCCATCCGAAACCTCACGGAGGACAATAGCCAAAACCAAGACTTGATTGCCAAGATGGAGGAGCAGGGCCTGGCAGACGCGTCCCTGCTTAAAAAAGTGGGCTTTGAAGTTGAGAAGAGGGGTGACAAGCTGATTCTGAAGTCCACTAGTGACACACCTCAGCTGGTAAGTATGCCAGAAGGAGTGGTCATTCCCTTTCAGTCTGTAGAAAGTGGTCCCTGCTTCCCCATCACCTTGGGTGTGACACAGTTCCTTCATAAGGACATGGATGGGAGTAATTTTGCCTTCTAAGATGGCAAAGAAAGCCCTAAGTTTAATTGCAAGTAATTTTTCATTCAGGCTTTATGCTGCCATTTTCTTAAGATAGTTGAAATTTCAAACTCGTTCTAGGGGAAAAATAGAAAATGGTATCGAAATTTTCACGTGGTCTAAAAGTTTTTGGCAGTAATTAGACTTTCTTTAAAAGATAGCTAATGTTCAGCAATGAAAAGAACACAAAACTCCTTGTATGATATTGAATGAGTTGTTTCAGGTTTCTTTCCATTACTTCTATCGTAGACCAAAATTCTCTGTATGTTTTTTTCCTTTGTTCTTGTAAATAGCTCTGTTACATCTGCAGTTTTGTTTTTTTTCTTCTTAGTGAATGAACTCTCCATCCAAAACTGAATTTTTGGAATCTGTTTCATGGATTTTTCATCTTCTGCAGTATGTGAATTTGCGAGTGTTTGAAGATTTATTAAGTACAAATTCAAGAACCTGTGACTCTTTTAGACAATAGAGTTAAATGCGTATAAGCTTAAAAGTGAAAGTACATGAGTATTCTGTGGTTTCTTTGCTTTAAAAATGTAATTGTCTGGTTTGCTTTTGTCCCCGTGGATACAATGTGCGTTTAAGTGATATATTGTACTTACTGTGGCCGCAGATAATAAATTCCTCTTGTTGAGCGCATGTCCCTTCCTTGGCAAAGGCTTGGAAGTTTGCTCGGGTCCGCTTGCTCCTCGGCAGGTCGGCCTCCTTCCCTTCATTGTCTCTTCCCGTGGGGTTTTCTGGGCTGTGGCAGGCAGCTGAAGTAGTTTCTCACTGTGATTAATTCTAGCAATCTCTTTTCACCCCTTCTGCCTTTCCAAAACATTGACAAGACTCATTTCCAGTTAATTAATTCGAGAGATGCTGAAGAATGGAGGGCTGTCCCTCTTCACTTTAGGTCCTGGGCTGTGTTGTCACTGAGCCCTGTCCCTTTGGAATGTGGCGGCAGTGAGCGGGTGAGGGAATGTGGGGGCCGTTAACTCTTCCCTTCCCAGATCACCCTAGACTTGGGCTTCTCCAGACCCGTGACGTTTACCAGCCATGCCTGCATCTTACCCACTGTTAAGGCTGTAAGTGGGAAGGCATAGTTCATGGTCGTCTCTGTGTGCCGGGCCACTTGTTAAACGCTCATCCGTGTCTTCCTCAGTTTAAAAAGCCCCAGCCTTGGAAAGGCACACCACTCGGTTTGGGCCAGGGCTTCACTGGAATTGCGAGAGTAGCTTTGAAGAGGTGGGAGGTTGATTGACCTGTGTCTGTCTGTCTGTCTGTACCTCTCTCTGTATAGACACACACTCAGAGGTAGAACTGGATTAAGTGAGCACTAAAATCTTTGTAACCACCCAGATCATTAATATAATCCACAAAAACTCATGGGAGGTCCTGTTGCAGACGCTTAAAACATGTTATCTTCTTGAGCAGCCATGTTACTAAACTAAAATATCTTGTGAGGTTTTGCACAATTTCTGTTGAACCTTCCAAAATGAAAACAACAAAGACCCAACCAGAAGTTCTACAGAAATACCAACTGTTCCAAAGTAAAGTGCTCCTAAGTTTTTGTAGCCATACTTAAATTGCTTTGTAAAAAACAGCTTTAAGCATGTTAAGAACAAAATAAAAGGTTTCCCATGTGTGATCTGATGCCCTCTATATAACTGAAGAAATACCAGCTTCTAGGACTGTGATAATCTATGAATAACATTTTTTTTTCTCTCATTTGTGACATTCCGTCAGTAAAGAATCCTTTGCAAAATTCAAATTGCACGAAGAAGTCATTCTCTTCTGGGACACAAAGAGTTAAACCTTATTCTCTAAATAGAAGTCTGGCCAAAGGGAAAAAGCAGTGGGGGTCCCTTTTTCCTTTTAACAAGTTTGCAATAGACACTTCTTTTTTTCCTCTCAATGGATGTATGCACACCAGTGGCATCACACAAACATGTCGGTAGAAGCCATATAATAACAAACACAAATAAATAAAAGGGAGCCTGTGAGAATACAGAATGGGGTGATGGTTATGTGTTTTCTAAATAGGAAATGTAGGGCTTGCATAGTGAAAACATGCCGATGGCTGCATTGTGGCAGCTTTTGATGCCTTTGGACAGATTAATTCCTGAGCACAACAGCTTCCCTGTCCTCTGCCAGCGGACTTAGAGCTTCTGAGAACCTTGTTTTACATGCTACAGAGGATTAAAGCACCACCTCAATCAGTCATTTAGAAGGGGAAAAAAAAGGCAGGCCAGCCTTACAAAATTTGTAAAGAGACAGAATGGTCACAGCAAGTTTTGTGACCGTATTATTGCTTTCAAGAGCAAACTGACAAAGCAGTTCAATTTTTTAGCCTGCTTTATTCTAAAAGGTAGCAGAGAAAGGCTTTTCTGCTTGACATCGAGTTCAAGTATTCGCAGAATGATTTCTTTAATACCTTAATAGTGGGTGTTAATATTTCAAAAATATTTATTTTCACAGTTTAAGTAATAAACCATTAGAATTTGTCCACGTGTCCATATATATGAATACATCTCGTGGGTATGGCTGTTTTGGAAGGTAATGCCAGACGCATTTCTGTTCAGTAACTTCTGAAGCTAACCACCATGCTTTGGAAACTGCCGAAAGATGTCCATTTTGCAAAATGGGAGGTAGAGGAATGATTGAGGTCATTTGGGCCACCAATTAATAAATCTTAAATCAAAAAATTTAGATTTTACATACGGGTATCTTGTGTCCGTTAACGTCTGAAGGCACTGATCTGCTTTTAACAGCAACACCTGGGATTTAAATGTTACTTAAGTGATTTTTCACTATCCTTTAATTATATGAATAATGATAAGATGAATAAGTAAACAAAGGTGACGGGACAAAAAGGCCAGTTTTTGTTTGCAAGAGGAAGACGTAAATATATATATATATATTTCGCCATCAATAAGTTGTACACATAAAGGAATCAATTTTTGTATGAGAGGCAGTAAACTTAAGACAGAAGTTTTAAATGCAGAGAAGGGAAGGAGGTACCTTAACATTTAAAGTCCACCACGAAACCAGTCCTTCGGAGGAAAAAGGCCCCCTCAGTGCTGTCCAAGGTTCTGATAATTTCAGCTCCAGGGGCCTGAATATGGAAAATCAATTAAAAACCCTTTTTAAAGTTCAGATTTTTTCCCTTGTATTTATATGATAGAATATCTGTTTTCTTCTTCCCTGCACATTTTAATATGTTTATTTGGATTTTTCGGGTCACATGTTATCTGGATAGTATTTTACAATATAAATTTGATTTACCGTCTACAGTGTATGTGAATCTTAAAGGAAAGCTCTTTCTGTAAATGTAGTGGTTACAGTGTTAACTCATCCGTCAGACTTCCCTCATCACAACCAAAGACAGTTATGTCAGTGGAAATGACTTTCTGAAGGCTTTGACAGTTGTTTATTCCTGCTTAAATTGCAGCCTTAAATTAGGAACATTAAGTTAAACGTTTCTTTTTGTTTAAACAACACAATGTACCTTCTTCATCTATATATGAAATTGCGTTATGCTTCTTTTACTTCAGTTAGGCGAGAGCTTGCGTGTTTTACAGCCTGGATCTAGTTTTCACCGCCGCTGTGCATAGCGTGGTGGTTGAGAGCATAAACTGAGTGAGGGCCTGGGCCCCAGGCCCCTTCTGCGGCTGCGCAACTGCGGGCAGATTCTGTCATCACTAACGTGGGGCTTGTCACACCAGCAGCGTCCAGGAGTGTGTAGGAGGATGAACCTAAACGAGCGTGGAGTGCTCGGGGTGGTGCCTGGCTCGTGGGGAACACTCGCTGATGCTGGCTGTGTTCTTGCTGCAGCGACACGCACTTCTAAGCCTCTGACACCTTCATCGTGAGCCCAGCTGACGGACGTGCGTGGGAACCGCGCCCAGTCTCTTGCTCCCCGTCTCGCCACGGTGCTGGGCATACAGTAGGTGCTCACTTAGTGTGTTTTGTGTCTTTAACAGATACCTGTGTGGTGCTTTCTGTGTACCACACGACGTTCTAAGCACCTTAAAAATATTCATCACTTCATCCTCATCGTAATTATACAGTCTGTTCCAGTATTAATCCCATTATATGAAAGAGGAAGTTGAGTTGCAGAGGTTAATGCCCGGGGTCACACAGCAGTAAATGCTTAATGATTAATTGCTGTGGTTAATTAGAAGGGAATGAATGAGGGAAAAAATATGGCTTCCTTCCCCAGAAGCGTAGAGAGTAAATGTAGCAGAAATGCCTAAACTGTGGCTGTAGACGGGGGAGGGCCAGGGGAGCTTCATGGGTAGAGCACGGGCTTTGCAGTTAGAGCAATCCAAGCTCAAATCTCACCTCCACTTCTTGCTAGCTGCGTGGCCTTGAGCAGGTCGCTTAACCACTCTGAGCCTAAGTTTCCTCCTTGAGCAATGTACCAACCAGGCAGGTCCTGGGGATACAGCAGTAAACAAGACACAGTCCGTGCCCTTGTGAAGCTTACCTTCTGATGAAAATGACAAAGTTAACAAGCAAACAGATAAAAACAAGAGTGTCACATGTTGTAGTAAATGCCACAAAGAAAATAAGTAAGGTGAGGCTGTAGGTTTACTTTTGACCTTCAGGTGACCAAGAAGGCAACAGCAAGAGAAAATTCACTCAGACAGATGATTCTTTTCTTTCCTTTAAGTAAGCTAAGTAGTCATTGTGAGCAACAGAGGGGAGGGGCTGTGTTTCCAGGGGCTGTTCTGTCAGTTTCCCTCCCTCCCTCTCCGTGCCTCGCTGTCCCTCGCTCCCAGCCAGCCGTCTAGAGACCACCTGTGGATGCTCCTGCCCTGATCTGCACAGCGGTTGGAGCCATCATAAGGTCAGCATGCAGTGGTCTGTCCTCTTAGTGAGTGGTGAACTAAGACAAAAATAATCAGGAAGGATAGTAAGCATTTGATCAGTGCTGTTGCCACGTAGACATGTAGAGCAACACACCCAACAACTGCAGAATACACATTCTTTTAAAGTATATATGGAACCACTTACCAAAATCGGTCCTTTTGCCGGGCCATGAGACGAATCTCACCAAATTTCGAAGGACTGAAATCGCACATGGTATATTCTGACCCCAGTACAACTAAGCTACATATCAATACCAGGAAGGTAACTCGAAAATCCCCACAATTTTAGAGATTAAATAACATTTCTCAAATACCTAAGGGTCAGATGAAGAAATGGAAATTAAGAAATATTTTTAACTGGATGTGAATGAAAATGCTACATGTCGAAGATTGCGGGCTGCAGCTAAAGCTTTTCCTAGGTGGAGATCTATTACCTTAAATGCATGTGAGAAGAGAAGACAGAAAACCAGTAACCTAAAGCACTATCTTCAGTAGTTATGAAAAGCACTTAAAACCACAGTTGAAGGTTTTTAAAAAGAACTTAAAACCACAGTTAAAAGAATAAATATGAGAGCAGAAAATAATTAAACAGGAAATAACCACAATAGTAATATTAAAAAAAAAAAAAACACACAAAAGATAAAGCCCAAAATTGGTTCTTTGAAAAAATACATTAGATTGAGAAAACTGTGGTAAAACCAATAAAGAAAAAAGAGCACCTAGAAAATCATGATCACTACAGATCTCGTGGACGTTAGACGTCCATAAAAGAATACTGTGAATATTCTACATTAGTAAATTTGAACTTTAGATGACATGGACAAATTCCTTAAAAAAAGACACAAAATGAAATAAAACCTTATAATATTTAAAATACTGAATCTTTAAAAATTCCACAGAGAAAACTCCAGGCTCAGCTTCAGCAACAGATTCTACCAAATTTTAGAAACACTGCTAACCACACACAAACTCTTCCAGAAAAAGAGAACATTTCAGAACTCTTTCTAAGGCCAGCATGATCCTGATAGCAAGATCTGAAAAGTTTATTGGAAGAAAAGCAACGGCCAATCTCACGTGTGAACATCGATCCAAAGATCCTAAGCACGTTATTAACAAACTATACTTTAGAGATGCAAGATCGGGATGACATTTTTTTTAAAGTAGTAAACTGCATTAACAAATTAAGACAAAATCATAATTCGTGCAGAAAAAAGTTCACAATAAAATTCAGCATCCAACATATTATTAAAACACCTTAGCAAATTAGGAACGGGAGGGAAGTTCCTTATTCTGATAAGGAGCCATCTCCAAAAACTCCCTCAGCACATACCGAACTTGATGAAGAAATGTTGAAAATTGTCCTCTTGACATTAATAAGGCAAGGTTAGTCACAATTCACCACTTAGGTTGGAAAAGTGAAAGAGCTGATGGAAAACATCCCAAAAAAGAGGTGGAAGGGTAGTAATCGGAAGAGGACTCAGGACTGTTTATATAGCTAATGCAGAAGTCTGTGCATAAAATGGTAGGATGAATCAATGAGTATAGCCAGTTACTGGATACAAGGTTAATATACACAGATGCATTGAATTTCTACAGACTAGCAACAAATACTTAGAAAGTAAAAATTTTAAATAAATTCTGAAGGAAATGCAAAAAGCCAAGAATAGCCAAGACACTGAAAGGAGAACGCGATGGTTAAAACTATTCAAAGCGAGATCCTTAGAACAGTATTTTATTGGCACAAGGATAAGTAAATGGACCAAGGAAGCAGAGCAGAGTCCAGAAACAGACCCTCACAAATGGAGACTGGGTATATGTTTAAAGTGGCATTACAGAGCATGGGGAAAGGGTGATCTTTCCAAAAAATCCTGCTGAGACCATTGAATATCTATAGAGGGTAAAGGAAATTGACCCCTACCTACCTTGTACCATATGAACATATCAGTTCCTAGTTGGATTGTAAACCTGAATAGGAAAAGCAAAACGCTAGAAATTCTAGAAAATAAGTCTCACAACCTTAGGGTAAGAATTCTTAACTATGTTACAAAAGTGATTAAAATGGGCTTTATTAAAAACTAAAGAATCACCTTTAAGAGACTGAAAAGGCAGTGGGAGGAGTGATTTGAAACATACGTAATTGCCAAAGGGTTCATATCCCAAATGTGTAAAGAAAGAATATGTATCCGTTAAAAACTTAGGAAAAAAAATGGGGACAAGACCTGAACAGGCACTAGACACAGAAGATACCCATTTCACCAACAGACACACGAAAAGGTACTTAACCTCCTTAGTAATCAAGGAAATAATTAAAACCACAATGCAGGGCTTCCATGGTGGCGCAGTGGTTGAGTCCACCTGCCGATGCAGGGGACACGGGTTCGTGCCCCGGTCCGGGAAGATCCCACATGCCGCGGAGCCCGCACGTCCGGAGCCTGCACTCTGCAACGGGAGAGGCCACAGCAGTGAGAGGCCCGCGTACCGCAAAAAAACAAACAAAAAAACACAATGCAATACCACTGCTCCCCACCAGAATAGCTAAGACCAGCAATGCCATGCGTGTATTGGTGAGGATGTGGGGCACACGGGACTCTCGAATGCTGCTGGGGGAGTGTAAACTGGCACAACCTCTTTGGGAAACAATCTGGCATTTACTGTTTGCTAAATTTGAAGATAAGCGTAGAGTGTGACCGGCGATTCCACTGCAAGGATCATACTTGACAAAAATGCATGCGTCGGTGAACCAGAGGCACAGACGAGATGCAAACGTTCGTTATTTGTGACGGCCAGGACGTGGGAACGACCCAAGTGTCCTCAGCAGTGACACACTCACAGAGTGTGAGACTCGACAGCCACACTCAGCAGGGGTGGGTTCCCAATGTCGAGTGAAAGACGCTACGCACAGATGATTACTGTATGACTGTTTCTTTAAAGTTCAGCAGATAGGACCGTAGAAGCAAGGAGAGCAGTCACATGGGTGTGGTCACTTTGTGATCGTTCACTGAGCTGTGCACTTGGTTTTGTGTCCTTCTCCGCATGTTCTATATTCCACACTAACAAAAATGCTCCCCTGCTCCCCTGGGTGCAAGTTGAGCTGCTGTACAGAGACCCCAAAATACTGTGGCCCCACCAGACTGATGCTTCCTTCTCATCATGTGATGAGTGGCCTCTGGGCTGTCACTCGAGGCAGACGGGCAAGCAGGCTGGGGACCGAGAGCCCTGGGGGCCGGCAGGAGCCCAGTTCCTCTGTGTCTGGCGGCTCTGCCGTCTCCTCGGGTGCCACCGCTGCACAGCTGAGGTTGGGTGACTACCACGTGCCTATTTCCTGCCTTTGGGAAGAAGGAAGGAGAGGGAAGGGCAAGCACACATCTTACACGCTCCTGTTGGTGCGAGTTTAGCCCCACGGCCACACTCGGTCCTGAGTGAAGCTGGGCCGGGCTGTGTCTAGTCGGGTGGCCGTGTGCCCCCCTCAGGGCGCTGGTGGTCCCTGACCACAGGAAGGAGGCAGAGTGGGTGGTGGGGACAGTTGGCAGGCTCTGTCACAACACCCAGAGTTGTGATGTCGAGCCCTGCGTGGGAGGGGTTTCATCTCCCGGCCCTTCTTTCTAGCGTCCCCAGCCCCCTTCTTGTGCGGCCCAGGGCTGTTTGGGCAGATGTATGTGGCTGGAATGTCCTGAAGGATAAGGTGGCCTGAGGATACACTCCACACTGCCCGGAGGGAGTGTCAGGGGTCAGGCCTTAGGAGCCAACCGTGTCCGGATCCCAGAGCTGAGCGTGAAGGCAGGGCAGGAGCCAGGGCAATTCAAGAAAGAAAGAGAAGCCAGGGCACGAGCAGAGAGCGGGGGATGGCGACGGGGGCGCGGGGGTGTGAAGCCCAGGGCGCCTTCCCTTCAGTAGGAGGCCCCCACGGCAGGGAGCTTTGGGAGTCCTTGCTTGAAATGTGTGGCCAGGTCAGGGCCTGGAGGACTGACTCGTGCAGTGAGTGGCTCACTGTCTGGGGGGCCAGGAGGGAGCAGCAGGTGAGGCCCCGGGGCTCAGGAAAGGCGGGGTGGAGCCCCCGCGCCCTGGATGAAGGCCTGCAGGCCTAAAGGTCCCCATGAGCCTTGGCTTCCTTGTCGGTAAAACGGCGAGGATGCTGCAGCGCCTGTGTTAGATTCTCGGGGACATGGAACCTATAGGATGTGCACACACACCCTAAGAGGTTGACGGAAGGAGCTGCGGCCTGTGGCTAGCGGCAAGTCCAGGAGAGCCAGTGGTGTAAGTTCAGTGCGAAGGCCTGCGAGCTCCATCCCCAGAAAGGGCCAGTTTCACTTCAAGTCCAAAGGCAGGAAAAAAGCCAGTGTCCCAGCTCAAGGCAGGCAGGCAGGAGGAGAAGCCCTTTCCCAGGGGAGTGGCAGCCTTTTTGTTCCGTTCGGGCCTCCCCGGGGAGGGCCGTCTGCTCCACCTACCCAGATGCTGGTGTGGACCGCCCTCCCAGGCACGCCCAGAGTCATGTTTGACCCCTTGTCTGGACACGCCGTGGCCCAGTCAGCTTGACACAGAACGCACCATCACGCCTTCTAAGGGTCCTGTGAGGGTCCATGAGGTGGGGGGCGTGCACGTGCCTTGTCGCGGTGGCCACCGGGGAAGGGACACTTAGATGGCGCTGCTGCCCGCCGGGGCCCACGTTAGCTGCTTGTTGGACCGCCTGCATCCCCACTGGGCTAGCAGGCCAGTCAGAGCAGGGCCGGTGTCTGACGTCCCTTGCGTATTTAGCCCCGTTAGGGGCTGAATCATACCCCCACCCCGTATTCATGTGTTGAAACCCTAACCCCAGCACCTCAGAATGTGGCTGTATTTGGAGACAGGCCTTTAAAGAGGTGATTTCATTAAAATGTCAGGGTGGGCCCTAGTCCAGTCTAACTGGTGTCTCCATGTAAGAAGAGGAAATTTGGACGCACGGACCCCAGGGCCCTGCACGCCCAGAGGGCCGATCCCATACAGAGGCAGCAAGACGGCGGGCGTCCGCAAGCCCAGGAGAGAGGCCTCAAAGGGAGCCGCCCCTGCCGACACCTTGATTTCAGACTCTGGCCTCCAGGGAGAAGGGTTTCTGTGGTGTAAGTCACCGGTCTGTCATCTTGTTGCGGCAGCCCTAGGAAATTAACACAAGTGCACGGGGCTCGGCATTTGCTGAAGGTTGAAGCAGTAAGACGCTTTACCCTTGTCCTCCACGAGCCTCCTTTGTAATGTCGGGAGACAGACGTGGAAACGAGCTACGGTTCCCGCCCCGAGGTGACCATGGGAACAGAGGGTGTTCAGAAGAGGCTTCCTGGAGGAGGCTTCTGGCGGCAGCTCGCGGTGGGTGTGGGCTGGAAAGGCGCTCTAAGCAGGGAACCAGGAAAGAACAGTGCCTCTGGGAACATCCTCACCGCCGCTGAAGGGTTCCCTGCTGGGGAGCCTCGAGCCTCCCTAAGGAGTTGGGGCCGCGGCCTGAGACGGTGTGGGGCTCTCCGGCCCCCGGCAGGAGACTCTCACTCTGGCAGCTGCAGACGTGTTGGATGAAGCAAAGCTGTTGGCACACGGGCCAGGCGAGAGGCAGCCTGGTGGAGCAGAAAGCCTCGGACCAAGGTCCCATTCCCGAGTCTGAGCTTGGCAAGTTACCTGGCGTCTCCGAGCATCAGCGTCTCCCTCTTAGCCGTCAGGCCAGAATCAAGGTGAGGATTGATCTGACGGTTTATGTAAGGGGCCTCGCTCTCGGAAGATGCTCAGCCTCAGCGAATGGCAGCTCTCCTGGGCCTCCCACAGGGTGGGGTGGCAGGAGCAGAACAGGGAATCCTACTCCCGCCCACAGAGGGCAGAGGCAGGGCTGGCTCCAGCCCCGCCCTGCTGCCTTCCACTGGATCCGGGTTGGGTTCCTCCCACTGTGCTCCTAAGTCCTGCTCAGTTTTTCAAGCCACCGTAACACCCTCCTCCTCCAAGAGGTTTCCAAAGACTTAGGTTCTCCTTAATCTGCACCTTCCACCAATCGCTGGGCTTTGCAGCCACTGCCTAGTTCACTTCCTGTATGAGGACCACTGACTCGGGAGAGGCGCTGGGGGAGGGAGGCAAGGCTGCTTCCCCGACACAGCAGGTCGCTGGAATCTCGGTAATGACTTGCACAGAGCTCTGCTCTGATGACCCCGACGCTCGGCCAGCTGTCCCTCCCTTCCACAAACAGCAAGTGCTGTGTACTGTGCTGGGTGCTGGGACGAGGTGGTCAGTGGTCCCCGTGCCGCTGCCAGTTCTCAGAGGGAGATAGACATTTATCAGATCATCACAAAAGTGCAGTTACGGCCGTGGTAAGTGTCCAGAGGGACACAAGGGCCTGTTGAGTGCATAGTGGCGCCCCATCATACCCATGCCCATCACACCATCAGCACCCCTGGAACTCCACAGCCACTCGGCAAAACCTCCATTCTCGCCCAGCGTCTGGCCCCACTGTCTCCCCTCACTTTCCACTTCACCAGGGCCCTTCAACAGGAACTCCCAACATTTTTCACCACCAGACCGTCAAGCCTTCCTCCTCTGCACCCACCTGTTCCTCCATCCCTCCTGTCACGTGAAGGAGCCCCACCTTCTTTCGAGGCAGGTCCCTCCACACATGCAGTGGTAACATCCATTCCATTCCCACAGGGATCTCAGCATCAGGCAGCATCTCTCGTATCATCAGCCTCTCCCTCCTTCTTGCTTCCTTTCCAACAGGCTCAAGTTTCAACTGTCTTTAAAAAAAATTCCAGATACCCTTTCATTATTTAGCTCAGTTGTCTTCAAACTTTTTGTTCACATTTCACTAAAAGAACTTTGAAGAAATCTACACCAACATTTTTATCTTGAGTCTTTATAGTTACAAACATAATTTGCAACAAATAGTAGAGATGCTTTAAAGAGCACTATTACATCACCCCTTTAAATGATTTTAATAGAATTGAAATACAGAAAAATGTGTTTCACAACATAATCCATCTTAAAAGTGAATGTGCTTTTCTTCTAATGTTTGGAAATAGTAGTTTTACTTTGTCTTCTGGAGTCTGCATTTCCACCTTATTTTACTCACAGAATTGTATCCTATTGTAGTATTTTTATGCTTGAAATCATACAAAATGTGTATGATTTCACATACAGAATTAAATTCTGGCCATAACAGAACTAAATTAAAACCCATGACAAAAAGATACCTGGAAAATATCTGAATATTTGGAAATTAAAAAGCACACCGCTAAATAACCTGTGGGTGAAAGAAGAAGTTATAAAACAAACTTAAAACGTTCAAATGATAAGGAAAACACAATACAGTCACATCCCTTGGTATCTGAGGGGATTGGCTTCAGGACCCACCGCAGATACCAAAGTCTACAGATACTCGAGTCCCACTGTCAGCCTCCGTATCCGAGGTTCGCGTAGTACTGTAGGATTGGAGAAACATCCGAGTATAAGCGGACCTGCACAGTTCAAACCTGTGTTGTTCAAGGGTCAACTGTGTATGAAAATTCTAGAAATGCAGCTGAAACAGTGTTTAAGGGAAATCTGGAGCTTTAAAATGCTTTGTTAGAAAAGAGGAGAGATTTAACATTGATGATCTCAGTTTTCACTGTAAAAACCCAGAAAGAGAAGAGCTAATGCAACAGAAAGTAAGTAGAAGGAAGGAAGCAATACTGATAAAAGCAGAAATCAATAAAATAAGAAACGGGCAGACAGAGAAAATCAGTGAAGCCATAAGCTGGTTCTTTAAGAAGATTAATAAAGTTGACATATCTCCAGGGAGCATGCTCGAGGAAAAAGACACCCACAAAGAGCAGCAAGAAAGATGGGACATCACTACAGATCCAACAGACGTTAAAAGGAATGAGGGAATATGAGGGAAACGTGACCAACTTTATGCCAAAAAAAACTGAACACGTAAATCATTTCTGTTAAAGACATGACTTATCAAAATGGACACAAACAGAAATAGAAAATCCAAATAGCCCTATGTCTGTTCAACTGAATTTGCGATTGATCTTTCCACAAAGAAAATCCCAAGCCTCTATCTTTGATCTCAACGCCTCTAAAGCATGCCGCACGTGGCAGCCGGAGTGACCTTTCCAGAGCACAAGTCTGCCCTGTCATTCCCCTACTGCCAAGTGCGGCTTACTCCGCAATATGACTTTCGAGGCAGTTTGATCCAGGTGTTGCCTGCCTCTTCACACCCTTGTCTCTGACCGCCATCCTTCCCCCCTCCGTGCACACATACACCGGCGCGCGCACGCACACTGCAGTGCGCACGCGCCTGGTTTCTACCCCGCTAGTTCTCTGCTGGCAGAACCCGGCCCCCCCCACCAGGGGGCATCTGGGAGTGTGTGGGAGCATGAGTTGTCACAACCACTAAGGGCTGTCACTGGACATTGAGTGGGCAGGGGTGTCAGATATCCAGCAATGCCTGGAACAGACCCCACAGTGAGAATCACGCTGCTGAGAATGATGCCACGAGAACCCCACTGAGTCTTGCCGGACTGAAGTTTCTCTCGACTTCACCGCTGGGAATTAGACACGCCGTTAGCTCTGCCTGCAGCCCCTTTACCTCGTCTTTACCCGCCTAATCCTGACTCAGCCTTTGGGGCTCTGCTTCCAAACATATGCCCAGCAAATTTACTGCGTTGAGTTTGCCTCCCTCCACCTGCACCCCTTTTAATTAAATATAAGTCCGGTTCAAGTCCAGGAGCAAAGACTTTTAGTTTGGATATACTCTAAGCACTAAAAGCACTAAGGCGGGGGGGGGGGGCGAGGAAACTCTAATATTTACTCTGTAACCACGGTTAGGCTCCCCTACTCTTGAAAGAGAGGCTTTTTCCAGATCTTCCTTTTCTGGGATTGTGAGTGGTTTCTCTGGGAGCTCTGGCCCACACCTGGGCCCTCCCGGCGTGCCCCAGTCTCCTCTCCGTCCCACTTCCCCCTTCCTGGTCCCCGTTAATCTCTACTTTTCATTATCCTAGTTCATCTTTCTCCCAAAGTCGAGCTTCTGTCGAGCTTTCCCCCTCCCCGCTCCCAGTGGGGGGGCCCATCTACCTGCGGACCACCTGTCCCCACCCCACAGGGCAGATCCTCAGGAAGAGGTGACAATCTGTAGGTTAAACAGGGGAAGGGCAAGAGCCACCTTCAGCACATTCCCCGTGTGTTGGCGGGGACGCACGGCAGAGCTGGCCCCGCTGCAGGTCTGCTATCACTTTTCTAAACGTTCTGCGTTGTAATTACAGGTTGTGGTCTTCATGAAACCTGAAAATGTCAGGAAGAACAGAAGGCCCCCAGCCCGTGCTCTTCTCATTGATTCTTCGCCTCTTTATGTGTACGGCGAAGCCTAAAGACCTGTCAGTCAAGGCAAGAGGATTAGCCTCACCCATGTGAAGGGAAAATTGGGAAGGAAAAAAAAAAAATCCTTGTCTGAACTTGAAAATGAAAATGCTGATGTGGTTTTTATTCCAGAAACATATCTTACTGATTAAGAGCATGGAGAGCTCCCGGCTCGTGGGTGGGCCAGCCGTCGTTGGCCTCCCGGCTCTCCAGGGCCAGGCCCAGCTCGCCACCCGCAGCGTAGCAGAGGCAGAAGGCAGCGCGGACGCTCCCAGCGCAAACCTTTGCTGACGAGATGGCCGTGCGTGCATGCACGCGGGCACACACAGGGCGTTAAAACGGACCCGCTAAGACAAGGCAGGTTCCTTCACTAAGCTTGTTTAGCTTTACATCAGGGGGACGGAAAGGCAGCAGGTCACCCTGGAAGGAGCGTGGACTTGGAGTCACGTAGGGCTGGTCTAACCCAAGGCTGCCGCTCATTAGCTGAGTGACCCTGGGCAAGTGACAAACTCCTTGTGCCCTAGTCTCACCATCTGTAAAACGGAGATCGTGGCACCTGCTTTATTGAGGTTGATGAGATAACGCAAGGGCCGCCATCAGCACCTGCCCACACAGAACAGATGCCCCGCGAGTGGCCACCATCCCAGTGCCAAGGTGGTGGCACAGGGGACACCCCTCCCACCCTCAGCCACCTGAGGCCACTGCCTCCTCCAGGCAGCCTTTCTCTCCCCGGGTTCTCTGCCGTGGGTTTGAGCTGCAGGAGAGGCCTTGGCCCCGGCGGCCTCAGTTTCCGTGACTGTGAAATGGGGCCGACACCTCTGCACACTTCGACCACACAGGGCTTGCGGCTTGGCGTGACCGCAGAGGCTGCTGCCAGGAAGGCAGCCTTCGCCAAGGGCTGGCTTCCTCCCGGCCAGGCGCAGCTGGGTTGGGTCACAGAGCGATGGCGGCGATCGATAATGCTGTAACTGGGGTGACTTGGGTATTCTTCCCAGGTACCGCGGACGACGACTCACGCTCGGTAAGTCAACATTCCACTGTCATCAGGCCCAGGAGACACTTCAACAGCCTCACGGGGGTTCAGGTTTCACAACTTCGGTGTCTGAACGTGAGGTCCTTGAGTCACCCAGAGATTCCACACCTCGGAAGATGTTTCCGTGGAGCCTTTGTTCCCAGAGTCCTGCGCAGACAGGGTTTTCTCTGAGGCGTTTAGCTGACACTTAGAGGGTTTCCAGCTGCAGTCTCTTCCCAGCAGTTAATATCCTGTAAATCATACATCTGCCCGGGACCCCAGCTCCCGAGGCCCGAGGCCCCTCCTCAGCCCCTCCTCTTCCTGTGCTCTTGGTGCTCCCAGCTGCTCCCCTTCCCTCGCTTCCTCTCTGTTTTCTTCTGCTTCTTTCTGGGGTCCCTGCCCACCTCCGCCCCCCTTTCTCAGCTCTGGGCCTTGATGCTAGACGCACTCACTTCTCGCCCCCCCTCCCCCCGTGGGGCGCAGGGCCCGACTGGCATTGGACAGTGGAGGGGACGAGCCACGACCCAGAGGAGGGGCGGGTCCTGGGGGGAGCACGGAGACATGGCGCGGGATACGGGGCACCACAGGCGTCCCAAGCCACCCACGGCCCTGTCACCGCTCGCCAGGGGCTGAGCCCCAAGGAACACGTGGTTTGGCTCCAGAAGGTGTGCGAACTGCACTCTCCTGTGGAGTGCCCCCAGCTCCAGCCTCCTACCCTGGTGCCACGTGGCGGGAGGAGCAGATCCAGGGACGAGAGTGCCCGGCGGGTGCCCAGAGCGAGCTCCCTCCTCCTGTGACCACGTGCAGTCACCCGGTCCCCACTCAACGGTGGTCACCAAGTGCCCTGTGCACGCCGACCAGGTCCCTGCCCTCCCGGAGCTGATGTCCAGGGGGCGGAGCCCAGTACCAGTAAGTTACAACAGATCTTGGTGACGGGGCGAGAAGGGAGGGAGGACTGGGACCCTGTTTGCAGCATCAGGGAGCATGTGTACCCTCACCGCACAGCGGAGGGATCAGAGCCCCGGTCCTGGCACCAAATCCTCACCGATGTGAACCTCAGCCCCTTCCTTCCTAGCTGTGTGGCCTTGGGCAAATTGGTCGACCTCTCGGGGCTTCCATTTCCTTCTCTGTAAAACAGAGCTGCTCATAGTAACGACTTCTTGGGGCTGCTCTGAAGGCTCAGTGAGCTGACATGCACACAGCAGCTCAGGGCAGCGCCGGGCCCGTAACGCTTTCCATCCAGGGCCGCGGGCCAGGAAAGAAGAAACACAGGGGCTTTAAGAGTCGAATCCAATCGAGGCAGGTGGAGGGGTTCCAGAAAGAGCCGGCTTCCCAGCCGGGGGAGACCTAGTATGGCCGAGAGGTGATCCTGCACTGCCCTCTGGGGGTCGCCCCCGCAGGAGGGAGGCCGATGTGCCACTGGGCCACAGCAGCCCGGCACCCGGACCACCACCCCTGCCCCGTCACCCCGGCGCTCCCCACGGGGTTGCCGCTGCCCCTCCCTCCTTCCCCGCAGCCCCCGGCTCACCACACGCTCCTGCTACTTCCGCAGTAGTGCCTGGACACCTTCCCGCCAAGAGATGGTCCTGGCAGCCCTGGCTCGGCCTCCACCGCCCCTCGTCCGGGGATGATGGTGAGGACAAGAGCTGGCGCCCATCCAGTGCTTCCTGTTCACCAGGCACCATCCTGAGAACGTGATCACACACCATGTTTAACCCTCAGCAGTCTCTCAGGTGGTGCCTTTATTATTCCCATTTTACAGATGAGGAAACTGAGGCTCAGGGAGCGACTCCAGAGACCCGCTCAGCCTTTCCCTTCCACAGGCACGGCCTGGAGCTTGTCACTGACAACAAGCGCATCCTGTTCCAGGTGCCCCAAAGCCCACTGCCTCCCACGGTCCTCCAGCTCCCCCAGAACCCTCTGTGGCCTCACTTCCACACCCTTGTCCGTGTTCTTCATTTTCATCACACTCCCGCACACCCTCAACCCCTGCCCCTCTCCCGCGGGGAATTCTTTTCTGGCATAATGCCAATCCTGGCTAAATCCGACCTCCTTCCTGCTCCATGGCTACAGCTTCCGGGGGGGAGCACTTACCCTGCAGCCGGGTAACGCAGGTGTGACCCTGTCCCCGACGCCTTAGCGTCTCTAGCCACGGGCCACACCCCTGCCGCCTGCGCCCCTTGTTCCAGTCTCTGCCCCGTGCGCCACCCTGGCCTCAGCTCGGGGTCTTCTTTCCCAGCTCCAGAAACAGCAGCAACCGGAAGACACCTGTTACAGCCGCCGAAAACCTTCACGCCCCTCACGGTGATGGGCGCTCAGACCTCCTCGGATGTGCCCGCGGCTCCGGCCGGTTCCCTAGCCCTTTCTCCTCCCTCATCACTGCTTCTGGCCACCTCCTTTGCTGGCTTGTTCTTGTCTCCCAGCCCATAAAGCCGGGAGCTCTCCAGGGTATAGACGGTGGCATTTCTCTCTTAAGCATCTACTCACTCCTTGGAAATCTATCCAGGTTCAAAGCTTTAAATACCAGTTGTGCTCTGACAACCTCCAAATATGTCCGGCCCAGACCCCGCCCCCTGAGCTCCAGACCCTGCACCCAGACCCCTACTTGGTGTCGCACTTCTCACCGCCTCCTAGTCTAAGCCACCGCGGAGCGCCATTGCTCTTTGGGCTGGTTGGGATTGCCTGCTCGTGTCACTCTTCCACCAACAGTCCCCTAAGACTTGCATCTCGCTCAGGGCACAGCCGAGCGTTACGGGGGTCGACAGGGCTGCCCTGTGCTGACTTCCGTTCCTCCAGCTCCCCTCCAGCCCCGCAGTCTCCCAGGTGCTCCTTCCGCAAGCCCACTCTCTCCTGCCTCAGGGCCTTTGCACCTGACATCCCCTTTGCCTAGACACTCCTCCCTCAGCTGTCCACCCAGCTCACTGCCTCACCTTCTCCTAGTCTTTGCTACAATGTCACCTTCTCGGTGACACTACAACTTGGCCCCTTCTCCACAGTAGCCCCCCTCCTTCCCTGCTTTATGCTCGTCTCCACTTACAGCCATCCAGCCGGCCCGGCGTCGGTTCGTGGATTCTTGGATCCATGAGGGCAAGGATTTCTCCCTCTCTACTCACTGCTCCACACCCCATGCCCAGAACAGCACTGGCACACGGCAGGTGCCCATGACGTGTCCACCAAGTGAATAGCACAAGGAAGGCCCTTTGCCCCTTGCTCAGAACCAGGCATCCCAACAGGAAGGTGCCAAGGACAGGTTCTCTCCGGTGCCGGGGAAGCCCAGCCCCACCCCCTAACCCTTCAGCCTTCAAGTGGCTTCAAGTGAGGCTGGGTGGGCTAGAGTCACACTCGGTGTTTCATCCAGGGCTCGAGCAGGTGGCCTGACCCTTGTGCCCCGCATGCTCAGTGGGTCGGCGTCACAGCCAGATTAGCTCGCCGTTCAACCCCGGCTGCCACATTCTCGTGACAGTTACAGGCGGGGGAGGTTCAGCAGCCCCAGTCTCAGACTTGGACTCAGACCTCTGGGCGTCCCCGCTACACACACACGCACACACATGCGCACACTATGTAGGGAGCCAGGTGGCCTCAACTTTGCTAATAACTCCTCATGGCCCTGGCGTCAGACTGGAGCCTAGAGAGTCAGCGCTGGCCGGCCCTTCCCGTCGAGACAATCTTGCCTAGCATCTTACATCACAAGCAAGGACCCTGCCCAGAGAGAGGATGTGGTTTGCATCACCTTTGACTCCCGATTGGCAGTGTTGCTCTACCGTGCCACGTTTAGACGTGGTGAGGGAGAGTGCCACGTCCCAGGCCAAGCAGCAGCCTCAGTAACTACCTCCCCACAGTGGGCATGGATAAAAGGGGCGCCCCGGTCTCTGTGTGCACCGAACCAGACGACCAACGGGAAGTGCCCACAGCAGCTTCTCAGGAACAGGAGTGGTGATGACCGTGGCTGCTGCTCCCATAATTCTAGGCTCGGCCTGAGGCACCTTGAACTACATTAAGCCTCTCAACCGGCTGTTATTTTATTCTGCCCTCACCTGGGTAGATTGGTTCTCACCCTTCTCCCTGGCCTGTCGCACCTCGGACCTTTCTTGCTGGGGCATCAGTCTGTTTCTCCAACTTAGGAGAAAACTGCTCTCTGCTCACCAACCAGAACCAGAACTTGGGGTTCCCGGCTCTCTCAGTGAACACCAGGCTCTTGCTGTCTGTGTGAGTGAAGCCCCCAATCCTCCTTACCAGGAAGCTCTCTCTGGCTGGCTTGCCTCCGTCCAGGTAACGTGTCCTTCCCTGACCAGCCCAGGTGCGAAACAACCTGTGTCAAATCACATTTCACTCTCTTTCTGCTGAAACCTCTGTCTGTAAGTTGTTATCCCTTGGGAGGTGTGGGGAGGACTTGTCATCAGGAGAGGGCTGGCGTTTTGTCCGGCTTTGCATGGGGTCGCACACCCAGCAAGAAGGAGGCGGCCAAAACTTGGTTTAAAAAGACGGAGACCTTTTGCTCCTGGCCAAGATGAAGTAATGGGCTATTTTTACCACCACATGAACCAACCAAAAGAACCAGACAGAAAATATTAAATAGCAGTTTTCAAGACCCTGGACATCGGGCAATGAAATGAAGTGACCCCTGAGAGACAGGAAGCAAGGTGAGCTCTACAATACGCCCAGCTTTCGCCTTGAGAGAGTTCCCAGGCCACAGTACAGGGAAGGGGAACCCAGGCAGATACCAGGAATTGGCCTGAGGTCCAAAAATGGAGCTGAGAGTCCAGGAGAACCAAGGAGGCTGGAATTGACAGGGCTTAGTATCAGAGAAGAGAGAGCTGCACAGAGAGACAGCCCTTGAGATGTGCATAGGGTCCCCCTCAAGTATTCCCCGGAGGACTGATCCCTGCATGTGTGTGTGAGGAATTATCCTAACGGATTAAAGGAAACAGTGCCCAGTGCTCTCATAGGGCTGGGATCAATGCCTGTTCCCACCAGCTAGACTGGAAGAAAAATAATTCTAGTGAGTGAGACATTTGGGGGAAGAGGGTAGAGGACTCAGAAAGGTAGTGGAGAATAATTATCCCTAGACTGAGTCCTTACCCAGACTTACCTAATATATGGTGAAAAGCAAGACCCAAAGGATCAAGCTGAGTCCAAGTAACTTAGCTGCATCCCAGATCACAGTTCAAGAATGTTTACTGAGATACAGTACTATCTAGTGCCCCCAAAGGTAAATTTTTACAAATGTCAAGCATTCAACCAAAGATTATGAGGCATGCAAAGAAGCAGGCAGCATGATCCATAATGAGGAAATAACTAATGGATCAAAATTGACCCAGAATAGACACACATGTTAGAATTAGCGGAGAAGGACATCCTAACTGTATTCTTCTGCAAGCTCAAATAATAGAGTAGAGATATGGAGGATTAAAAAGAGACCCAAATCAAACTTCATCAAAAACTACAATGCACGAGATAAAAAATACAGCGGATGGAATGAACAGAAGATTAAGAGATCACAGAAAAGATGAATGAACTTGAAGACGTAGCAATAGAAATTATCCACAATGAAACACACAGAGGAAAAAGGACCCCGCAATGAAACAAGCATCAGTGAGCTTGGGTCAACTTCAAGCAACCTAATATATGAGTAATTAGAGTCCCTGAAGGTGAGGAGGCAGGGGACAGAAAAAATAGTTGAAGAAATAGTGACCAAAAATTTTCCAAAATGATGAAAGCTATAAACCCACAGATCCAAGAGCTCAACAAACTCCAAGCACAAGAAGCATGAAGAAAAACAAGACACATCATAACCAAATTGCTCAAAACAGTGATAAGGATAAAAATCTTAAAAGCAGCCGGAGGGGGGGAATATATTACTCAGAGAGGAAGAAAATAAGAATGATAGCAGATTTCTTGTCAGAAACAATGCAAGTGAGAAGACAGTGAAGCAACACCTTTAAACTACTAGAAGAAAACTATCAACCTATACCTATCTCTAAAACAAAAATACCTTTCAAAAGCAAAAGTGAAATAATGACACTATCAAACACACAAAAGAAGGAAAAGCTTCATCAGCAGGACACTTGCCCCACAAGAAATGTTAAAGTCCTTCAGGCAGAGGAGAAATAATACCAGCTGGAAACATGGGTCTAACAAAGGAATTAAGAACACTGGAAATGGTATCTACATAGGTAAGTATGTAACACTTTTTAAAAATTTGAATCTCTTTAGAAGATAATTGAAAAGCCTAAAACTATAAAACTTTAGAAGAAGACCTTTGTGATCTTGGGTTAGACAAAGATTTCTTAGATATGACACCAAAAGCGTGATTCATTGAGACAAATTGATAAATTTGACTTTATAAAAATTAAGCTTTTTTGATCTTTGAAAGACATTGTTATGAGAATAAAAAGGTAAGCCACCAGCTGGGAGAAAATACTTTCAAAGCAATATCTGATGAAGGACTTGTATCCAGAATATACAAAGGATTCTCAAAACCCGTAATAAGAAAACAAACAACCCCATTTTTTAAGTGGACAAAATATTTGAACAACATTTCTCCAAAGAAGATATATGAAGAGCAAATAAGCACATGGAAAGATGCTCAATATTATTATTCATTAGGGAAATGCAGAGTAAAATCTCAGTGAGGGTCCCCACACATCTATTTGAATGGCTAAAATTAGGAAGACGGACAATAGCAAGTGTTGTTGAGAATGTGGAGAAACTAGAACTCTCACCCACTCCCGGCAGCAACGAGTATAAAACGGTACAAGCACTTTGGGAAACAGTGTGGCAATTTCTTCGAAAGTTAAACATACACCTACCTTAGGATCCAGTCATTCCACTCCTGTGTTTATCCAAGGGAAATGAAAACACAGCTCCATACAGAGACTTGTATATGAATATTCACAGCAACTTTATTTGTCACCCCAAACTGGACCCAAGCAAACGTCTATCAGCCCGTGAATGGGAAAACAAATGACAGTATAGACACTGAACGATAAAAAGAAACTCACTGTCAACTTGGCATACAACATAGATGAATCTCAGAATCGTTCTACGGAGTGTACAAACCCAGACGAAAAGAGAACATACTGTATAATTCTATTTACCTAAAATCCCAGGAAATACAAGCTAATGTCTAGTGGCAGAAGGCAGACGAGTGGTTGCCTGGGGACAGGGTTGGGGTGAGAGGGGCAGGAGGGAAGGGTTGATTACAAAGAGACCCTTGGGGATAACGGATTTGGTCATTACCTGGATTTTGTGATGGTGGTTTCAAGGGTGCACACGTGTCAGACGTATCAAATTGTACACTTTAAACACGTGCAGTTGATTGTCCAACAATTATACCTCAGTCAAGCTGCTTTTAAGAAAAGAGCAAGAGGAATGTTCCAGAAGTGAGGCCCCTTCCTCCCCGTGGCCACAACTCGAAGGTACTTGATGATGGAGAGCTGACCCAGAATCTGAATCACCGTCCCGGGGCTCATCAGAAAACCAGAGGTTCTGACCTTTCACTCGTCCCCTTCCCTTCTGCAAATTGCCTTCACTCAGGAATTTCTCAGGCAGAATCCCCCGACCCCAGGAGGGTCTCCCTGTGGCTGGCAAGGCCAGCCCAGTCAGAACCCCCATCCCCACCGCACGTACACACTCGGAGCCCCTGGGCCCAGGGAGAGAAGCTAAACAGTGTCCCCAGAGGAGCAGCTCGGGAGCTGTGCTTCTGCCGATCTGTGGGCCAGTGGACCCCTTTCACACGTGTGCCCTGGGGCCCTGGAGGCTCTGCCCTCCACGCTGGACCGGCCGTCCTGAGGCTATGTGTCCGTGGCCAAGGCGCTCACCCACCTGCCGGTGGAGAAAAATGGGACGTATGTGCAGGTGGGTATTTTCTATCAAAGCACCAGCATGCAAACGCACAGACTCAACCACAGAAGAGGCGGCACGGGGGAAACACATGTTTCAGTCTTACCGCAGGCAGGCCCACACCCCTGCTGACCCTCAGTCCCCCTCCTGTAAGATGGGGGTGAACTTTGGACTCCAGGAAGTCCAGCCCCTGGGACGGAGGCTGCGAGCGTAGCCATTATTGCCTGATTCACAGCGTGACCTGGGTGTTCGCCGCCTCTCACCACGGTGATCGGGTGCGGCTCTGGCCACTGGTTTGTCACTGGCCCTGCCTCTTCCTAGCCCACCTGTCAGATGCAAACAATAGCACTGACCTCCAGGAGGCACTGTGAAGGGCGGGTGGGATCGGGCCTGTCCATCGCGCATCACAGTGGCTGGCACGACTTTTAAGCCACACCTGGCTTTTTGCCCTCTGCCAGGACCAGGCTTCAGGGGACCTCTTTCTGCCAGCTCCAGTTCTCTCTCCAGGCCTTGCAAGGGCCTGTGGCCCCCCCTGCTCTGGAGGGGTCCCAGGGGGAGGGAGGGAGGGAGGGAAGATTCAGGATGCCACCTTCCCCTTCCATTCAGAGACTGTTCCCATGGCAACCCTAGCCTGTGAAGCCCCACGGGTGTTTCTGCACCAAGCATTGAAGAGGACACTTGGCCAGCCTTGCTGCCACTCCTAGCCCATCTCTCAAAGGCACGCAGTGGTCCTGCCTCCCCTTGGAATATTCGGACACGTTTGAACAGAATCGCTTCCAACGGTGACGTCCTCAAAGCCAGCACTGATGCACAAAGACTCCCCGCCCGCCCCCCCCCCCCCACAAAGCTACCCACAGGGTCTTTTTGCAGAAAAGACTCCGAACTCCCTTCAAGATCAGACGTGCTTCTGGGATCCCGCCTGCCCCAGCAGGACAGATTGCCTTGCTGAGTCGATCAGGTTCTAATTAGCGCTAATTAGTGCTGCGGCAATCTGGGAGACAAGTCACTGGTAGCCAAGTCGCCCTCTGGTTCAGAACATCAAAGGGAATTGAAGATAAGCTGATGCTCTGCTGAAATGCACGGGTGTTTTCTGGCCCTTCTGGCTGGGCGACCTTGGACCAGTGGCATCTGCAGAACGGGCTGTGGGGAGGATGGGGGGAAGTGGGTCTCTTGGTGGCTGGGTCCTGGCCCCCTGCTCTTCCCGAGGGGATGCCACCTCAATGTGGGTGCAAGGCAGGGGCGTCCACCAGGCAGGACGCAGAGGCGAACGCAGGGCAGACCAGTGGTGCCTTCTTGAGGACACTCGCCACACAGCTGAGAAGACACGGCTGCCGTCAGGGCGGTTCACCGAGTCCCTTCCATGTGCCAGTCCCGAGCTGGGGCTGGGGGCCCACCGGTGGTACGAGAGAGGGACTGCCACCCTCGGGGAGCCCTCAGCCTGGGGGAGGTCAGGATGCCTGGAGTCTTGGGGCAAAACGGGCCCCTTATGGAAGAAGAGACAGCAGAGGAGCTGAGGGGGGGTGGGTGCTGGGGAGATGGGCAGGTGGCTCCCCATGGGGAGGGGAAGGGAGACCAAGCAAAGGCCCGGAGCAGCTAGCGTGCGGACCACCACCCGACCTCCAGGTCAGAGAGGGGCTGCGCTGAGACGCTGCCCTGCCCCGTCTTCCCCAAGTGCTCTGGGTCCTGGGCCCAACCCGCCCACTTCCCGGATGGGGTAACAAGCGTCTGCCGAGCTGCACTGAGCCTGGCGGGGAGTGCGGGGTCGGCGGCGGGCAGGGATGGGCGTGACCAGAGCCCAGACCCCGGGACTTCGGCTCCGTGGTCTCCCCACGACTTGAGGTCACAGATGGACTTGGCCTCCACCCAGGGGGCTCTCTTCTGAAAAGCCTGATGGATTTCTCTTGGGTTTCATATCGGTGTTCTGAAAACAGTTGGCCCTGGAGGCAGAGGGAGTCTCTGGAGACATGTGGCGTCTAGAGATAAGACAGGACACTTGGACGAGCCCTCAGTCCTCTTCCAAAGAAGGCCGCTTGTAGGCCAGGAGGACGGCTCTGGGAGGGCTGGGGAGGATTCCTTGGGGTGGGGCTGCTCCTCGTGACGCAGGGGGGCAGGTGAAGCCACCTCCCGACTCCACGGAACCGGTTTAGGAGCGATGGCTTCCTGAGGCCCTGGGAACAGCCTGGAAGGGACCCGGTGACAGAGGCCATTGCGGGAAGTGGGCCCCGTGGGTCCAGCCGCCGGCCGTGACTTCCTGTGTCCAGGCCCCAGAGCACCCCTGCCGGCTTTGGCAGTGGCCAAACCCCAGAGGAGGAGCAGAGGAGGCGGCCGGGCAGCGGGGAGATAGTTTCTTCACTCAGAGCCCGGCGGCACCGTGACCCGCCCAGGTCTGGCCCCGGGAGGCGGCAGAGCTGGCCTGGTTTGCTGGCCACCCCTCTTCTTGGGGACAGTCTTGCTTTCACACCACGGTTTGTGGGGCAGGAACAGGGTCAGGGGCTGGAGTGAGCTCCATCTGTATTCATCAGCTTCCCCTACCGCCTGGCCCCCGTTGGGTGCGGGAGAGAACTTTCTGGCTGCACCCTATGCATTTGGGGAGGAAACTGCACAGGACCCATTGATCTCATTGATTCGCTAAGGATCTGGGGAGATGTTTGTCTCCTGCAGGATTCTTTTAAAGCACTGTTTGGCTGGACTTGGGTTTCTTCTTTCCTAATTGAATTCCATTCGTGCAGGAGAGAACAGAAAAAATACTGTGTGACTGCCCCGCCCCTCCCCCTGCGCAGTTCAGATGAAGCCGAGGAGGGCAATTGCCTGGAAGGGCCTCCTTTCAGGCCCATGTGAATGAGCCAGAGCAGTTGTGACCCCGGTGCCCGCCCGGGACAGGACAGGTGGCCGGGGGACGATACCCACAGGCCCCTGGGCATCCCTCAGGGGTGATGGCAGGCGCTGAGGATGGGGGCGTGGTGCTGGGGACCACCCCAGGGAGAGAATGCTGGAGGTGGCACAGGGTCCTGGGGGGCGGGGCCCCGCCTCCCCCCGACCCCGGGCCCAGGGGACCCCCGCTGAATGCAGACGGACGCCCGGGACCCTATTCAGAGCGTGGCAGCCACATATGTCCCGGTGGGTGGAAGCCCCTGCCGGCACCAAGGCACTGGTGAGGGCTGGTGCCGCGTTCTCTTTGGGTTTGGGTTTCTCGTGCTGAAGCCAGTGAAGCGAGGGAGGCCTCTGCTTGAGCTCGACCGCCTGGCGTCTCCCAGACCGCTGCCCTGTCCCCGCACTCCCTGGGGACCCTGCGACGGCGACAGGCGAGGCGCGGGAACAGTGATGGTAACCGGGCCTCTTCCTCACAGCGGCTCTGCCGGGGCACCTCTGCTCCCTTCCCGTAGAGACAAGGAAAACGAGGCCCAGGGAGGCTGGGCCACTGGCCTGCAGGTTGACACGGCCCTGAGGAGTCTGGGCCGGGACCTGAACCCAGGCCTCCCCGCTGCCCTGGCTCTGTGCCTGTCTCTTGCGTGTCCCTGTGCCCAGCCTCACGCCGGCACGCCCCTTGGGGTGGGGGGCCCGGATCACCCAGCTGCCTAGGTTCAGGCTAGCCCCATCCTCCCAGGGCCTGTGCCGTGGACACCTCCCACCTCCGGGCCAGACCTCCATGGTGCCTGTCACATCGTATGGGGATATGTCCATGGTAGACGGTGTCCAGAAGTGCTCAAGATGGGCAAACGGACTCAGGGGGACTCTCACCTCCACCCCAACTCACTGCCATGATGAGCCCAGGGTCAGACGTCTGCCAACGCCATGCCGCTGGCCTCCGACTTCTCCCCATGCCCGTATCTCACTGCCCCCCAGGCAGGCTGCTCCCGCAGGCGGAACTGACACGAGGCAACGTCACGCAGTGGGAGCCAGCAGGCGCCCCTCCAGACGCAGCCCACACTCCTGATCCCGGGAGGGGCCCACCCTGCTCTGACTGCTGAGGATGGGTAAGGGGCACCCACACACCAGTCCCGGAGACCCCTAGTCCACAGCCCTGCACTGGGGCAGCTTGTAGTCCGGCGGCCGACAGGCTGACCAGTATGTACCTTGTGTTAAGCAAGTTGGCCCAAGTGGCCAGGGAGGCCCTGGGAGCCTGGACGGTGGGTCAGGGGCCCTAGCTCTGGCCTGGGGTCCAGGCACCATCCCCAGTGCCAACCCGACTAGTGTTTTTTGGCACTAGGCTGAACACCTGTGATGTCCACTGAGCCCCAGCCACCCCACCCTGGGGGAGACAGCACTACCATTATTAACAGAGAAGAACCCGGGAACAGAGAGGTTAACCAACTTTCCCAAAGTCCCACAGCTCTAAGGGAAAGAGCAGGCTCCGCCCGACACCTGCCAGGCTCCCTGCAGAAGATGGATGGAGAGGGAAAGGACTCCCAGGGCACGAGGGCGAGGAGGGAGGCCCAGGAATGGAGGCTGGGCGGGAGGCGGCTGGTTCGTGTGGGTGTGGGTGCCCATGCCGGGGGCCTGGCCGTGCAGCTGCGGCACGTTGGTCCCGTTCTATAGTCAGAGGGGAGGGAAGGGGGGGCACCTCCACGGGTCCCAGTCACTGGGCCTCATCCCCCTGGACTCCTCCCCAAAGCCTCCACCTCCCCCCTGCATGCTTGACTTTTACAACCTGCAGAGAGGCCCCCGGCCTCAGCCACGCTGCCATGCCTCCCTCGCTCCTGCGGTGGTCTTCACGTGGCCAAGAACAATAATGTTGTTGAGAATAATCGACACCACCACCCCCACTGGGCACGTGGGACACGCCAGGCCCTGTGCAGGGAGGTGCACGCCCGGGCTCGCTGCCGTCTGCCCGCTCTGGGCCGGTCGTGCCCCGAAACCTCCTGGTGTTGCCTCAAGTGAGCCCTGGGGTCGGTCTTTGCACACCTTTTCTCTACCTACAGCAGCCTTACCCCTATTTTGCAGATGATAAAGTGAGGCACAGAGCGGGTAAGAAACTTGCCCAGGGCCGCAGCGCTGGCAAGTGTCAGAGATCCAAACTCCTAACAGGTCTCGGGAGCCGCCGCTCTGTGCCAGGCGCCAGGATGGGGCGATGAGCCGGTGTCTGTTCTCAGCTACCAGGGACCGGCCGAAGTATTCTGTGCATGCAGCCAGCCCGAGCCTCCCTCTGTCCTCGGGGTGCCCTGAAAACCCTCCTTCCCCTGGGGAGCAGCGGCCCCAGCCCCCCTGCGACGGCCCAGGTATGTGGCACTGCTCAGACCGGCCCTTCCCTGGGCAGAGTGGCCTGCAGCCTGGGGACACTTCCTCACCAAGCCGTGGGCACCCGCCAGACCCTGGGCCCAGCTGCTCTGTAATTTCGGGTGTAGCTGGGCATGTGTGTGTTATTGGGTGATACTTAAATCGTAACCTTTTCAAACGCAAGCCCAAGTAAGTACATACTTGGGAACCATAATTCCAAGCTTGGAGGCATCGCTTGAGGCCGACGGGGAGCGTGGCGTCATGACCGCTAACCGGGTCCTTTGGTGTCCTCGGGTTTGACGACATCTGTGTCCGTCAGGAGGGAACTCCTGAGACCAGTACCTGTCCAGCCCGAGGTCCGGCCCACACCACTTTACAGCAGGGTCCGGCGGGATGCCCAAAACGCAGCTCCCACACCAGTGCCTGGTCACTGGGTCTCTGCGGCCAGACGCTGGACGCAAGTGAAGGACGGCCTCCATCCTCCACGAGCCCGGAGGAGCGTGATGCTCAGCGGCCTTTGCCATCAAAGGCTCAAGCGAGTGCACCTCGGAGCCAGGGGCTGGGGGTGGGGTGGCGGGTATGGCTGCCTTGGCCCCAGACCAAGCCCTAGAGAGAGCGCAGGGTATCCTGATGGGGGACACGGTGCAAGGCCCTCGCGGCAGGAACGGCAGGGAGAGCGTGGCTATGCCACGTTCAGGAAGAGTGTGAGGAAACTGACACTGGGCTCCCGTCCACCACATTCTGTGGGCAATGGGGAGCCATGGGAGGTGTTGGAGGGAGCAGAACGTGTTTTAGGAAAAGTGCAGACAACCCATAAACCTTAGCAGGTTACAAGGTTGCTCCTACCCTTATCTCAGGGCATGGAGGTCAAGGGCACGGCTCTGGAGCCAGACTGCCCTTCACCCAGAAGACCCTGGGAAAACCATGGCACCACAATGGCCTCACATGTGTTCATTGCACGATGGGGTGACCTCAGTGAGATGCTCCTGATGGGGGGAGGATGGACGCCCGGGGCCAGAACAGAGGCCCAGGCCACGTCCCCAGCATAAGGCCCTCCCGAGAGGCCACCAGGAGGTGGCTGTCACTGCCCCTGTCATTGACGCCCTGGAGAGAATGGCCTGGCTACAAGCAGGGCAGGGGGTGCTTAGCAATTTCTGGAAAGGTGATTTAGTGCCAAGAGGCCCTGACTGGGAGTCTGGACCCGATCCTCAGTCCTGCCCCAGCTCCAGCTGTGGTGTCATGGAAGCTCCCCTCCCAACACTACTCCCCCCTCCCTGGAGCACCCTGCCTCGGTTTCCCCGGGCTCTGCAATCCCAGGCTTCCTTCAGGGTTGGGTTCAAGCACCCTCCCCCTCTGCCACCTTCCTGGACCCGTCGGGCAGCCTCTTCACCCCAGGATCCTGCGCTGGCCCGTCTGCTCGGTGGGTCCTGGAGCCCCAGGGAAGCCAGCAGTAGGCCCCACCGGGTCTTGCAGTCTGAGCGCTGCCGCGGGAAGTCAGCTTGGGGTGCACATCTCCTAACTACCCCCCGTGGAGCCCCCTCCTGCGAGGAGGCCGAGCAGGGCCCTGGGACACGGCTGAGGGCGACGTCAGGCAGAGGGACGGGCACGCCTGTCCACAGCCCTGCTCGCCAGGCCCCTCAGCCCCCTGGCTGCCCCGTTCCTCAGGCTCACCCTTCACGGTGTCCCCTCTGTCCCTGACTGTCCCCGCTGCCACCACCACCTGGCTCGAGGTCTCCCTGCCTACCCACACCTGACGTGAACCTGGGGGGCCGGGGTGGGCGCCCTCCCCGTGCACAGGGAGGCCTGGCCGGGGGTGGGGGAGGGGAGCCTGGGGGTTACCCCCACCCGCAGTCTGATCAGGACCTGGCCAGTTCTGCTGACTGTGATGAGGCCCCCTGACCCCTGGACTCCAGCTCCCAGAGGCCGGGGAACAAAGGCCAGGCCCAGCGATGACCAGCAGTGACCGAGCATTCCGGGCCGCTCACTTGCTCTCTCCAAACACATTAGCTTTTTGGAATTTACGCGCCCTCCGCCCTCATTATCCACAACGCAAATGCCATTCCCAGGCGGCTTTGGGCCGGCAGGATCAGCTGAGTGCCCACTGCGGTCCCAGCCCCCTGGGAGCCGCACGGCCATCTACAGAGTCCAGAGCAGGTCCAGCCACCTCCTCGTCCAGGACGGCTTTGCCCGCCTGCCCCCGGCGTGTGTGGACCCACACACCTGCCCACGCCACCCACGGAAATGGCCCCCGGAAATGGCCCTATGTTGGGCCGGGGGGTTGCCCCCAAACCCTTCTCGTCGGGCGCCCGGGGCTGGAAGGGAGGGAGTGGGTACCAGGCGTGGGCCTCAGGTGATCTGTGCCCCTGCTCAGTGCGTCCCCTGGCCCTGCCTGACACACTTCCGCCCTCCTTCCTGCTTCCTCCCTACACGTCACTCAGTCCCACATGTGGACTTGACGTGCAGCCTGTCTCCCAGGCCTCTGCCCGTGCTGGTCCCTCTCCGGGCTTGCCCCTCCCTCTCTTCATCAGACTGGCCAGTGTGTGCACGTTCTATACATTTAGCTCAAATGCTCCCTCCTCCATGAAGCCCCCCTTGACTGCACCCGAGCCCCGTGAAGCAGGTGCTGGCGCCCCGTCAGACTTCAAGAGCAAGCACCAGGTTCTGATCATCTTGGGATCCTTAGCCCTTGAGCCTGGACCCAAAGCCTGGTCTGTTGTAGGACTTTGGGAAAGGTTTGCTGAGTCCGATGGGATATCCAGAGGCTGTAAGGAGGCCATGACGCATGCCGAGGTCTCCGCGCTGCCTCCTCGTAGAAGGTCTCGCTGGTACCCTTGGCCAAGTCCCTGAAGGCTCTGGACTCTTCAGAGGACAAGTGACCACTTACTGAGCACCTGCTTCAGACCAAGGGCTACTCTAGGGGGCTTGGAGAAGTGACCTCTTTTCCTGCCGTTCACAACAGGCCTGTGGAGTGAGAATCATCACTGTCACGTTCCAGCTGGGAAAGTGGAGGCTCAGACGGGAGGGTCAGTTGCCGGACGAGGCAGAAACTGCAGAAGCAGGGACCTGAGCCCCGGGCGGTCTGATGTGGGCCGCCAGGGTCTCGGTGGGGCCCCCGTCTCCTGGTGCCAGGACCTGAGGGCAGAGCCACACACATACATGCACACACACGTGCACACACGCACGCAAGCACACACACACACACACACACACACACAGCCACTCCCGACCCTCTGAGTGCCCGCTGGGCACTGTTGCTGCCCTCCCCGCAGCCCGCAGACCTCGGTCAGGCCTTTAGTCACATCCTGGCGGAAGGTCGTGGCCGGAGCCTGGCGGCCAGGGCCTGGTGGCGGCCGGGGCAGCCTCCCCGGGCACCACCTGATGGGGGATGGATCAGCTGCGTTGTTTCCTCACCAGAAATGCGCCCTCCCAGCTGGGGGGAAGCCAGGCCCCTCGGCAGCAGGCCGGGCCCCTGCGGCTGTTTCTCCTCCTGCTACGGACGTCACACGCTCTTGGCCGAGGGCAGAGCTGGTGGGACCCAGATGGGAGTTGGGACGGGCCTCAGAGGGCATTGCGGGCTGGGGTGAGGCTCGGGGCTCCACCTCCTGGCTTAGGGGCCCTGCTCTGCCTGAGAGAGGGTGACGGCGACCCTGGCCAGGCCCGCGTGTCTTCCCGGCGGTGACCCCGGGGCCCCAGGTGGGCTCAGCGTTGGGGTGAGCCGGACTCACCCGCGGGCACCGTGCAGGCACTCCCGCGGGAGCGCACGAGGGTCTTGAGGTCGGCTGGGGGCTGGGTTCGTCAAGGCAGCCGCCAGGCACGGTGAGGAGAGGCCCCCGAGGTCCTCAGGCTGGGCCTGGCGCTCTGGGTCCCCCAGCCTCGGCTTCCATGGCTGTGAACGAGATAGCAGCCTCCGGGCCGTCCTGAGGACTAAACGATGTAACCATGGTGTGCGGAGACGCTGTCCCAGGCCTGGCAGGTCAGGCCCGTGTTTCCAGGGCTTGCTCTCCTGGCGTCTGGACGCCCCTAGAGCAGGACATCCCCCTGCTGGCCCCAGGCACCACTGTCCCCCCTGCTCACCCAGGGAACCCTGGCTGCCCGCCACCACCGCCATCCCTCACCTCGACTCCATGCGGTCCTGAACGGCCCGCAGGGGCCTCCCACTGCCCGCCCTGGTTAGGGCCGGGCCTCCCCGTTCCCGCTGCCTCGCAAAGCGGCCTCGAGGGAGCTGGAAAATGCAGGATGAGCCTGTCACCCCGTGCGCTCCTTGCTGAGACCTCAGTGCTTGCGGGGCTCCCCCGCCCCGCCTGGGGCCCACGCGACCGCACCTTCCAGAACCCCCTCCTCCCTCTGTCCCTGTTGTCCCTCCTTCCCCAGCCTGAGGGGAAGCACCGTCCCTGCCCCGCTGCTTCCTGCCATCCGTCGGGGCCTTGGGCACAGACGTGGGGCCTGGCTGCTCGCTGTGGGCCCTGGGGCGCGGCCTTGGATCCTCAGACAGGCCCCGGGGGGCCGAGGCCAGAGGGACCGGAGCGGGGCCTGGCTCTGCCCATGCTTCCCGCTGGGGTCTCCTCTTCTTTGGGGCACCCCGTCTCCCCTGCCCTTCCCTGCGGCTCAGGCCCCCCTCTAAGCCCCGCAGGCCTGGCGTTCAGCCTGTGGTCACTCCTCGGACACCCATACCTGGAGCAGAGCTGGGTCCCAGAGAGCAGAAGAGTGAGGAGAAGGGAGTCCCCAGCCCAGCTCCGTGTGCCTGGCTCCTAAAGGTGGCGGCCCTGAGGACTGTCGCTGCCGCCCACCCTGCCCCACCGCCCCAACCTCTCTCTCAGAAGTCAGTTTGGGCCCATCGCTGGCTGGCCTCCTCCGAGGGGCTGCTGGCTGTGGAGCTGGGGGGGCCTTGCCCAGCCAGGTGTGGTGAGACCAGCCCTAGTCTGTCCAGGATGCACGGCCAGGCCCTGGGCCCGGACTGGGGGGGCGCTGATGGCAGTGGCGCCCTGGGGGCGGGGGGTCGCCTGGTGTCCCTGTCAGGCCTCGTCTGGGGTGGGCCTCCCATCCCCGGGATGCAGGGGGCCGCTGGCAGGCCGGCTCCTGCCGCGACCTTCTCATCCTGACCACTCTCAGCGGGGCCCGCTGCTGGGAAGCTCTGGCGGGCGCCCCTCGCCCCTCCCGCCAGCCCCACCGTGACTAAAGCCTGACCCCCGCCCCCGCCCCGTCGGCTCTGCCGGGCTTTGTCCAGCCGGCCTTTCTTTCTCTGCCGGACCATGGAAAAGGCCGCATCAGCGCCCGCCTTTGTCTGGCCCCGCGCGCCCCGCTGTTCTCAGGCTGGACAAAGCCAGCGGGTTCACAGCCGCCCGGGCGGATAGAGGGATTCAGTGTTTGGATAATTCAACCACAAAAAGCATGTGGCCCTTTCGCCTCCATCAGCTGGACTCGGCACCCCGTCCCCTCCGGCCTTTCAGGACTCTCCGGAGAGAAAATTCCCACAGGCCCCAGAGGCGGGCGCGAGCCCTGGAAAAGCAGCAGCTTTGGCCTCCGACGCCCGCCGTCCAAATCCCAGCGCTGGCCCTGAGGCCCGGGGCGCGTGACCGCCGCTCCCAGCTGATTCCCCACCTGGCAGAACGGGGTGAGGACCTCCCACCCCAGACAGGGGCCGGCAGGGCCGTGGTGGGTGTTCCCCTGCGGCAAGCGCGCCCTCCCGCCCCCCGGCCTAAGCTCTGCAAAAATCAGGGCTGAGTCTCGGGACCCCAGTCGTGCCTCCCCGGCCCTTAGGGCTCTCTGTGCCCAGCAGGCGGTATGAGCGTGCGGGGCACGGGCACACAGGAGCAGAGGAGAGGCGCTGGGACCCGTGCAGTGGTCAGGCTGCCAGAGAGGAAACGGGAGACGGCTGCAGCCCCCGAGGGTTGCATCCTGCACGCCCTCCCTCGCGGTCCCATCAGACCCGAGTCCGCCCGTCAGCCCAAGACCTCGTTTGTTTCTCCAGTGAGGCCGTCATCCCTGAGCTCCTCCACCCCCGGCTCTGAGCCCAGCCCTCCTTCCTTCCAAGGCTCAGACCAAATCCTCGGACCTCCCTGCCACCCCTTTCTCTCACCCTGCAGTCCATCCGTCAGCATATCCTATCGGCTCTACCTTCCAGAGGTATCCCGAAGTGGGCGCTCCCGGCTCACACCCCACCAGCCGGTCGCAGCCACCTCCTGCCCTGTCCTGGGGGCCGCAGCCACCGCCCTCCCCCTCCTGGGGGCCGCAGCCACCGCCCTCCCCCTCCTGGGGGCCGCAGCCGGCCCTCCCCCTCCTGGGGGCCGCAGCCACCGCCCTCCCCGTCCTGGGGGCCGCAGCCACCGCCCTCCCCCTCCTGGGGGCCACAGCCACCGCCCTCCCCCTCCTGGGGGCCGCAGCCAGCCCCACTCCTTGTTTCCTCCCTGGCTTCCTCTCAGGCCCCTCAGCCCTCAGCCTCTGCCAGCAGGCGATGCTCACAACCTTCACACGGTCCCCTTGTGCCAGAACAGCCACCCGTCCCTCCAGCCTCATCTACCCTGCGGGCCCCCGAGCACAGCTCCTCAGAGAGTTCCTGCCTCCGTGGTTGCTTCCCGTGGCTGCGATGCAGTGGTGGGTCCAGGGGGCACCTGCTCGGTGGTCTGTGTTGCTCACGGCTGTGTCCCCAGCACCCACCACGTAGCTGACGGGTGTGGGCAGTGGGTGCCTGTTCCAGTGGGGGAGCTTGGGACCCCCGAGGGCCTCCAGGCCTGCTCCAGTCCCAGGGCCCTCCCTTGCTCTCTTGACCACGGTTTCCCAATCTGTGAAATGGGCACAGACCTCTCCACATCCTCAGCCACACCCTGGAACCTGGGCACCTGGAAACCTCGTCACTGTACCCGTGTGGCCATGTCGATGTTTCTGGATGGAGAGACTGAGGCCCAGAGCGGGGAAGGGCTGACCCGGGGCCCCAAGACCTGGACACAGTGACCCTCAGTCACTCAAAGCAGCCTCCCTAGAGAGGCCCTCTGGGGAGCCTTCTGCCTATTGGCCCAGCTGCCTGTGCTGGGAGCAGCCTCTCTAAGCAACGTGGGGGCAGGTTCTCCCACCCGCTCCACGGCCTCCCCGTCCAGGCCTGGCCCTGGGCAGCTGTGACCCAGGGGCTGCAGGGAAAAGGACTGGGGCTCCGCGGGCTCTGAGGTGGTGTGAGCAGCCCCTGGGCTCAGCAGACCGTTCCAGGACCCTGTCCCTTCCAAGGCCCCAGGGAAGCAGCTCCCGACGGCATGAAGGGTCAGTGGCCTCATTGTACAAGTGGGGACACTGAGGCAGGGGGAAGGGAACAGCTGGAAGCCCAACGGGGAAGCAGTGACCCTCCACGGGTGAGAAGCCCAGAAGCTACCCCGTGGACCCCGCTCTCTCTGCTGGGCCAGGCCTCCGGCTCTCCCAGGTGCTCTCGCCGCAGCAGTGATGAACGTGGGTATTGCCCAGTGAGTCCCAAAGTGTGGTGTGTGGAACCCCGGGGGGCATGAAAGCTGGACCACAAACGGGCGCAGGAAACACCACCCAGAGCACAGAGCCATGGGTGTGGAGCCACGACGGTGACAGGCCAGGCTGTGGGCGAAGTGGCTTAGGAGACGGGACATCCCCAGGGAGCCACTGCTTCCTGGCAGAGCCCTGCTGGCCCCCGTCCTCACGGGCAGCGATCCTGGCCGTGTCCTTGCCGTCATCCCAGGAGACAGGTGCGGCCAGACCCCAGGCTCTCTCTCTGGCTCTGAGCCTCAGTTTCCCCAGTGCTCTCTAAATCCCAGCCCCGTGCTCCTGACTGGGGGTGGCTCTGAGTCAGGGAAAGAAGCCCAGGGGTCTTCACGAGGCCCACCTCTCAGCCTCTGGTCCCCCAGAGCCGACCAGCCCAGACAGGGCACGGGGCCCTGGGCAGCAGCGGCTTGTGCTTCCGGGACAGGGGTCGCTGGCGGGAGTCCTGGGGTAGGGGCTGCAGCGCCCTGACTCGGGACGCCTGGGGGGGCTGACCCTCCTATTCGCCGGCAGTGGCACACGGGTCAGCCGGTCCAACAGCAGACGTTTCCACCCCATTTATGCAACCAAGGCAAAGCTTTCAGAGGTCAGTTCTGACGAGGTGACTGGGGTGACATGACTGTGAACATGCTCGTAAACTCAGCTAGAAGTTCAGCGCGAAGACAAAATGATTTGGTTTTGCAAAACGATGTGTCCAGCGGTACAGATTCTGGTGTTAAAAGCAATGTTCCGGGCTTCCCTGGTGGCGCAGTGGTTGAGAGTCCCCCTGCCGATGCAGGGGAAAAGGTTCGTGCCCCGGTCCGGGAAGATCCCACATGCCGTGGAGCGGCTGGGCCCGTGAGCCATGGCCGCTGAGCCTGCGCGTCCAGAGCCTGTGCTCCGCAGCGGGAGGGGCCACAGCAGTGAGAGGCCCGCATACCGCAAAAAAAAAAAAAAATCAGGAGCTGTGGTGATCAGCCTTTATATGTGTTTTCACATGTGCCCCGGCCAGGGCTGAACAGCCGAGGTTCTTCGAGGACACGGCGGCGTTGCATAGAAAGTGCCCCAGCCCTCGGGGCACATGCCGCCCGCTGCCCCCTGTCGCCCTTCAGCCCCAGAGCCGCTGGAGCCATGCTTCATGACTCAGCCCAAGAGACCTACGATGCTCACAAGTGTTTGGGGAGTGAGATTTCTAAATTTCACTTGCAATTCACCAGAAATTCTCGGTCAAGTATTTCAACAAATAGAGCACCAAAAGCTTCAGCGTTCAAAGCCTTTACAGAATTGCAAAGATTCAGAATGCAGCCTGCAAACCAGAAGACATTAAAATTCATCCCCAAGGGAGGAGTCGATCCCATTCGCCGGTGGGAAAGCAAAGGGTGACGAGGCTTCATTCTGTAATTGTACAGTTGCCCGTTGGCACAGCCTGACGTGTGAGAAGCATCTGGGGATGGGGTTCCTATTGTTAATTGGGTACATTTTTTTTAATTCAATTTTATTTATTTATTTTTTATACGGCAGGTTCTTATTGGTTATCTACTTTATACATATTAGTGTATACGTGTCAATCCCGATCTCCCTAATTGGGTACATTTATAGTCTGGATTGAAATGGGCCACAGTTTTGCAGCATCTAAATTTGAAGAATCATTAAAAAGAATCATAAGTGGTAGACAACTTACTTGACAAGATGTGTCTCTTACGGTTTGTCTTTAGCTCTTGGATATTTGCACCCTGAATGGAGGCCAAAAGGCAGTGTCTGTGAGAATGTTTGGGTCGAAATGTTTACACAAAATATTAGAATTTAGAACTTCCTTTGTTTATAGAATTTCTTCTGAGCTTACCAGGTCCCCCAGCCCCGTAGACAGAGAATCTTCTCAACTAAAACATTGTGACCTGCAGAGAAGCATTGAGCAAAGGTACCAATACATTCACATCATAAGCAGCTTTGAAGATTATTGGAACTGATGGAAATAAACCTTAAAAATAATAAGACCATGTTTTTTAAAATGCACTGTGGAGAGAAATTCCAGGAACAAATAGATGGGGCTCAAAGATGTGAGTGTGACCAAGAATCGACATTCTACATGTGTTATTTTTTTAATGTTCATAATATTTGGGACAGGCTTATTTTTTTAAGAGGCCTTAACGTACACTGATACAATTTATTTAAATTATTTCAGAAGTAATTGTTAAAAAAATTTTTTTGAATATAACTGTTTTATAGAACCATCATTACCATAAAACGATTTTGTTTGTTCAAACAACTGATAATTGAAATGATTTTTAGTGTCCCCCATCCTTTCAAAATGTGTCCTTGTTTGGACGATAAAATTATTTGTTCCCCAACTTTGGCCTGCCCAGGGGCCCAGCCCCACTTCCCACTCTGCCATTAGCTGGCCCCTCTGCCCCTCCCTGGGCCTGCACAGTCCCTCATCCTGCTTGCTCCATGGGATGCTGGTGACCTCTGTCCCTCCCCCGGGGTCTCTGTCCAACCCCCTGGGGCAGTGCCCGGGCCGGAGGGGCTTGAAGGCTTCATCTAGGGCTGGACTGTCTGGGTCTGCTCCTGGCGTCTCCCCAGAACAGGCACCTGGCATCTCTCAGCCCCTGGTCATGCAGCCCAGTAACCTCCCGTTGGGAGCTTCTGTGACTCGATGACCACTGGGCACCGTGTTCCCAGCTACCGGCCCCGATCCCACGCTTTCCATGTATGGACTGTTCAGTCCCACAGCCCAGTGTGGCCATGGCTTACCCTCCTCTTGCAAAGCACAGAGGGGTCACGGTCACAGCAGGGGCTCCAGAACTCACTTTCTTGACCACTACGCTACCCTGCCCGTTTCCATAGAGATGTGAGTGGCCAGTGTTAGGCCCACCTGACAGTCCTTCGTCAGTAACTCCCTTTTGTCTCCTCTTGACTTAAACCTCTGCTCCATTATCACCTCCTCCAGGAAGTCCTCCTGACCTTCAGGAAGGGCTCCCTGGGCCCCTGGGTGTCCCTCATCAGGGCCCTGCCAGAGAGGAAGCAGGGAGGGCTTCCTGGAGGAGGAGAGAAGCAGGCACTTTGTCTTAGAAGGTGAGCGGGAGTCAGCCTGGCAGAGAAGGGAGCCGAGGACCCAGGTGGAGTCTGAGGTCAGAGAGGGCTGCTAGAGAGTGGGGGTGGGAGACTGGAGGAAAGGCAGGAAGTGAGGCCGGGTCTCTGGCAGAGGGAGGCCCATGTCTGAGCAGACCACCAAGGGGCTGTGCCTGGCCGCCTGGCTTCAGATGCGCGGCAGGTGCAGCTTCTGGTAGAAAATGAAGGAACAGCTGCTGGCCGGTAAGCCCACACCTGTGACTGGCTCAGGCAGTTTCTAATGTCCTCCTGGGGAGCCTGGGTGGACTCACTGGACGTAACAAATGATTCTGCCAGGCCTGCTGCGCGCTGTCCCGCCGAGTGGGGAGGGGGCTCCGCCCTGGGCTGGCCTGGGCTCGTCTCCAGGTCTGCAAGATGAGGAGCTGTCCACAGTCACGGGGAGCCCGGTGGCCCCCGCCCAGGAGCACAGCCAGTGCTGGAGAGCAGCGGCCTACTGCGTAGCCGGCACCCACCAGGGGCCTCGTGTCCCTGGCTTGGTGAAGCCTCGCTCCAGCCTCAGATGGGTTGTCTCTTAGTCAAGGGAACGGATGTCCTGAGAGGGGCTTGTACATTACAGAGATCGAGAAGGGCCCACCAGGGTGATCTCCCTCCAACCGCTGTTCCCTCCAAGCCCAGGAACCTTCCATGGCTCCCCACTGACCAAAGAACAGAGTCTCAACTCCCAGGCCTCGAGTTCCAGGGGTGTCAGGATGCACCCCTTCCTCTTTCTCCAGTCTTATTTCTTTCACAAAGCACCAGGCTTTCTGGATGTTTCAATCTGCTCAACGCCAGCCGTTCACCAGGTCGACGGCCCGGCCTGGGAGAAAGCTGGGGCCGGGAGACAGGAAGAACCAGGTCAGGAACCCCCGTTACCTCCTGCACCTGTGTGCCTGGAAAGTTACATCCCTCGTCCCTCAGGAGACAGGGAGACACCTGTGAATTAGGACAGAGGCGCCCGGAAAGCTCTCCTCCCGGCCCATCTCCACCACCTCAGTGGGCTGCCTGGCCCATGCTCACTCCTGCTGGCCTCAACATTCACAGGTCTGCCCGGCACTTTACAGTTTGCAGAGGGCTTTCTGCCCATTGACTGACCTGGCCTCACTCCCTCTCTGGGCAGGGCTGGGACCCAATTTTCAGGTGAGGAAATAGAGGCTCAGAGAAGGAGTGACCTGCCCGAGGTGCCACAGGGACGCGGCTACCCTCCTTCTCCTCCCCCCGAGACTGCAGTGGCATTGACGGGGACTCTGTCTAGAGTGGCCCCAGGAAGCCAGCAGTGGGAGATGTCCACCTCGGCTGCCACAAGGCCTGGTCTGGCTGATAAAATGGTTAATGTTCAAACCACATCAAGGAATTCCCCCCTCCCCACTCCCCCCCTGTACACACACTCACCACAAGCCTGAGAAACAAAACCAGACTCACCAACATTGGGGAGATGAAGAGGGGGTCCCCCTCCCCCCACGACCTGCCACCCAGGGGCCCACAGGGGCCTGGAAGTCACTGCCAGGTAACATGGGGTGAGCAGAGCAGACACCCCAAAAAGCGGGCCAGCTGCAGGCAGAGCCATTTTTACCGTGGCATCTCTTAAAAATAACATTGGCCGATTTTCTTCATTAAAAAGAGTATTACACAAGGCTGACCAGAAAGCTACAGTAATGCACAGTACACAAGCCTGCAAAGCTACAAGAATCAAGACAGCACGGTATCAGTGAAAGAACAGACACATAGATCAGCGGAACAGAACAGAGAGCCCAGAAATAGACCCCCATAAACATAGTCAGCTGACCTTCGATAGAGGAGAACAGGCAACGCAATGGAACAAAGAAAAGTCTTTTTCAACACATGGTGCTGGAGCAACTGGACAGCCACATGCAAAAAGAGAATCTAGACACAGACCTTACAACCTTCACAAAAAGCAACTCAAAATCATAGGCCTCTATGTAAAGTGTAAAACTAGAAGACTCCTAGAAAATAACACAGGAGAAAACCTAGATGATCTTGATAATGGCAATGACGTTTTAGACGTCGCACCAAAGGTGTGATCCGTGAAGGAGATAATCCATTAGCCGGACTTCATTCAAATTAAACACTTCTGCTCTGTGAGAAGCAATGTCAAGAGAAGAAGACGAGCCACAGCCTGGGAGAAAATATTTGCAAAACACATCTGATAAAGGACTGGTATCCTAAATATACAAAGAACTCTTAAAACTCAATGATAAGAAAGCAAAGAGATCAATTTTAAAAATGGACAAAACTTCTGAAAAGATACCCCCACCAAAGATGATAAAGAAGCATATGAAAAGATACTCATCGTCGCATATAATCAGGGAAATGCAAATTAAAATAACAATGAGATACCAATACACACCTATTAGAAGGGCCAAAATCCAGATGACCGACAACACCAAGTGCTGACGAGGATGTAGAGCAGCAGGAACTCTCATGCGTGGCTGGTGGGGATGCAAAATGGTGCAGCCACTTTGAAAGACAGTTTGGAAGTTTCTTACAAAACTAAACATACTTTTACCATATGTTCCAGCATCCACTCTCCTTGGTATTTCCCCAAAGAAGTAGAAAACGTGTCTACATAAAAACCGGCACCTGGATGTCTCCAGCAGCTTTACTCACAACTGCCCAAACGTGGAGGCAACCAAGATGTCCTTTAGCGTGTGAATGGATAAGCAAACTGTGGTCCCTCCAGACAACGGAATATTATTCAGTGCTGAGAAGAAATGAGCTATCAAGCCATGAAAATATATGCAAGAAACTTAAATGCATATCACGGAGTTAAAGAAGCCAATCTGAAAAGGCTACGTAATGTACGATTCCAACTCTACGACATTCTGGAAGAGGCAAAACTATGGCGACAGGAAGACCAGTGGTTGCCAAGGATTGGGGGCAGGAAGAGGCGGGGTGGACAGGGGGAGCACAGAGGATTTTTAGGGCAGTGAAAACACTCTGTATGATACTGTAATGGTGGACACATGTCATTATACATTTGTCCAAACCTATAGAATGTATAACACTGAGTGAACCCTAAAGTAAACTATGGACTTTATGAATGATAATGTATCAATACTGGCTCATCAATGGTAATAAAGGCACCACACTAATGGCAGATGTGAACAATAGGGGAAACTGTAGGGGGTGTGGGGAGTGGGGTATATGGGAACTCTATACCTTTTTCCTCAGTTTTTTTGTAAACCAAAACTGCTCTAAGAAAAAAGTCTATTTTTTAAAAAAGGGGGTGCATTACATGAGTTACAACCACACACAGCAGTGTGGGAGAACCTCGTAAACACCATTTTTGTCTGTTGATGCCTTCTTTTGTTTCCAGCTTCACTGAGATACCACTTACCCTAAAAAGTGTACTATTTAAGACACACAGTGTGAAGTTTTGATAACGTACACTTCGTGTTGTGATTACCCTGATCCAGCTATCCCGCCCCTCCCACAGTCATTTTCCTTCACAAACACAGAGTCGGACACAGAATCCAGAGAGCTGAGGGGACAGGCCGTGTGACCATCCCTGTGAGGGATAAAGCGGGAGGGAAGTGCAAAAGGCAGCCCGGGTGGGACCACAGCCAGGAGGGGCTCCGGGGCCTCTGGGAACCGGCCACGTTCTGTTTCTGATCTGGTGCCGCTTACGTGCAGGGTTTGGTTTGTGAAAATTCGTCGAGCTGTACACTTCTGTGTCCACTTTCCTGTGGGTTATACTTCATTAAAAAGTTCCAGAAAAAATAGTGCTTGCGGCAGAAAACTGGAAATCCCAGAAAAGGAGAAGGAAGATGGTTGCTCTTGTCCATCCTCTGCCCACCGGGAGGGGTCCTCGACTTGGGAGGCTCGGGCAGGGGCATCCAGGCCGCAGACCGCACGGCCCCCTAACCCTGCACCTCGGGCCCTGGCCCGGGCAGGGGTCTACGTCCCCCCTGGGGCCCCTGTGTCCCCTGGGGCCCGAGCTCCTGGCCTGCCGGGAGGAGGGTCAGCCGTCCTTGGGAGGGCCTCCCAGGATGGGTGAATCACTGCCTCTTGGAAGGATGTTCTCTTTGTTTGGGAAACACCCACTCGATGCCACTGAGGCCGGGCCCGGGGACGGGGGACTCGGTCCCCACCTCCCAGGGGCTCCCCAGGTTGGCGGCTCCAGCGGTCAGGATCTGGGCGTCGAGGGGCAGGGGCGGGCCGGGGACGCTCTGGGATAGGCACCTGAGCCCTCCCCGGGCACCCCACCGCAGCGGCTCTGCGCAGACCCCGGGGTGCCCCTCGTCTTCAAAAGGCGGTGGCCGGGCCGGGGCCTGGGCCAGGGCTGGGGCTGGGCGGGTGACATCATGAATCGAGATTTGCCAGTTCCTTCCCGACCTCGGAAACCCCAGCATCCCTCCCCAGGAACTGGCCTGTGGAATTGGCTTTGGCCGGCTGCCCCGGCAGTGCGGAGGGAGGCCCCCAGCCCCACCACCCCCGGCGGCCTGTCCCCGGGGCCGCCTTCCTCGCAGGGGCTCCTGGGGAGCCTGCGCCAGTGTGAGAACAGGCAGGGCCAGCTCCCGCCGCCCCCGCCGCCCCCCTTCACTGCAAGGAAAATAAACAGCTGTCTGCCTTTCTGCACAACTGGAAACCCCGCCGTGGCCCGCGGCCTCAGACGGAGCCGTGGGGCTGAGTCACCGTCCACCGGGTGCGGGCAGCAGGCAGGGGCCCCGGGGCGGCCCCGAGGAGCCCTGCCGTGACCTCAGGCCAGGCCCACCCCTCTCTGCACCCCACACTCACCCCCCGAGCCCAGAGGACGGGGACGCACCCCTCCCGCTGCAGCCCCTGCTCTTCCAAGGCTCAGCTCCTGACCCTCGGCCCCGGCATCCCCCCGCCCCCGGCATCCCCCCCCCGCCCCCCCGCCCCCCCCCCGTGGCCTCGCCGCCTGAACCAGAGGCAGGCCCGGCGCTTTGGCTCCCTCCGTGGCTGTGGACGATGACAAAGGTGCGTGCGGCTCTACAATCCAACCAGAGGCCACAACCAGCGAAAGGCCTCACCATAGCAGGACAGGAAAATGGCCATTTCAGGATGATTTTTAACGAAGGTGGAAATGGAATGGGCCTCCCGGTGGGCCTTGGCCAGTCCTCAAGGTGCCCTGGTCAGGTCCTCAGGCTCCGACGCCCCCTGCCTCCCGCCTCTTCTCTCTATTTCCCTCCCTCCCTCCTTCTCTCCCTCCCATCGTCTCCCCTTCCTTCCTTCTTGTCCACTGATAACTTCCCAGTTTCTCCAAGCCAGCTCCCTCCTTATTCCGACCCGCATCAACCTTTGCCAGGCACCTGGCCATCCTTAAGTGCCTACTGTGTGCCGGGCATGCGCTGGCCCTGAGTCCCTGGGGAGAACTCCAGCCCTGCCTGGGGACAGTGTAGCCAGGGCCCGGCTGGAGAGCCGGGCTTTAGAGCCAGCGACGCTACCTGCTGTGAGGGCCACACGGTGGCTCCCCGCCTAGAGGCTGGTCTCAGGAGAGGCTGGGCCAGGCCTGCCCCTGCAGGAGGAGCCATCCCGGGGTCGGGGGTCCGGGGGTGGGGGGGGGGGCGGTGTAGGCTTCCCAGGCAGAGGGGTGGGTGCTGGGCAAAGGTTCAGAGGGGTGCTGTGGCTGGAACGTGGCCGCAGGAGAGCGTGCCTTTGGGGCAGGGTGGGGGTGCTTGCCCAGGGGGCAGGAGCTCCAGGGAGACCAGCCAGGGCTGCTCCGAAGGCTCAGCCAGGCTCTGGGGGGGGGGGGACGAGGGAGGGGCCGGAGGCTGAGCAGAGGCCTGGTGGGGCAGGGAGGATCAGAGGGCAACTGGAGTCCCCGCTGGGTTCCCACGCTGGACCGCGGGGCAGGTGTGGCCTCGGGGTCAGCGAGCAGCGGGAGGCTGGGGAAAGCCGGGTGTCTGGCCGGGCGGCCGCAGGAGCGTCAACCAATTAACCTGCGCTCGCCCAGGGAGATGCTAAGAGGATTTGCCTTTTGTCTGGCTAATTATTCTGCATCTCCACTTTTCCTTTCCTGGGGAGCTCAGGCCCTTCCCAGAGCTTTAATTAAAAGGAAGCCGCTTTCTCAATTACCCCAAGGGTGGGGCAACCGGTGAAAACCCCAGGGGTGCCCCTCCTGGGTCCAAGCAGAGGGTCTGGGGCGTCTTCCCAGGGCGTGGGATTATCACAGGCGAGGATGCTGAGGGCCCAGAGGGGAGCTTCTGTGCTGAGGCCCACCAGCGCTGGCTCTCGGGCTCCTCCAAGCTCCAAGGCATCCCCGGTAAAAGGCGGGAGCCCAGGCAGCTCACAGGAGTGGGGTTGTGGCTGTGATGCGGCCGTGACTGCCTCACAGAGGGGAGCCAGGGACTTTCCCCGGCCCGGGACAACAGGGCCCCTTCCTGGGCCCTACCAGCCCTGATGGGTATGGAACAGGGGTGGGGTCCGGCCTGTGAGTCGCCCCACACCCCCTCCCCTGCCCTACTGGACACACGGAAGGGTCAGAGAATGTTCACGGCTCAGGGGGAAGAGCGCCAGGCCGCGGAGACCAGACTGCTTCCCGTTCTGCCGATGCCATCCCAACCGCAGCCACCAGCAGGCACTGTCGCAGGCCTCGCTCGTCCTCCGCCAGGCCCCTCACCCCGCCTGCCCCGCGGAGCACTGCGTGCGGGAGTCTCTCTCCCCTCGACTCTGCTCCGGGCCCATTGCGGCGTGAGCCCTTGGGTGCCGACAGTAGGACAGCATAGCCCCTCACAGCCACTGGGATGAGTTGGCTGTGGCTGGGCCCCTGGAGCCCCTGCTCCTGCCCTTGTCTGTGTAGCACCTGGGGCTTCCTGGAGGAGGTGACTTGTGAACTGCTCTTACAGGATGCACAGGAGTTCACCCAGCAGAGAGGATTGGAGGGTCACCTCGGGAAAGGAAAAGCAAGCCGACGGGGCCGGGGGAGCAGTGGCACCGGGGAAGGGGGGGCCTGAGGTACTGGGGGTTGGAGAACGGGCCACTCCGGCCACGTTCATGTCCTGTGGGACCCCGGGGAACCACTGGGGCATTCAAAGACCTAGCAGCCACCGAGGCGCTGAGGACGGGGGCCCGGGCCAACCCCTCCCTGGCCCCCAGCACGGTACTACTTGGGCGTGGCGTGGGGCTCCCCTGCCCCGCGCGGGGGGCTGCTCTGCGGGCAGTGCTTCTGTTCACATGTTCATTCATTCCTTCCCCCATGGACGCCTCACGTTCTCCTTCATTCATTCATTCACTGGTCCTTCTGTTCACCCACCACATAGTGCATTCTTCCACTCGCTACCTTTGGGAGGTCTGGGGCAGGTGCTGGCTATGCACCCACGGAGGAGAGACCTTCCTGACAGAGCTGACAGCCAGTGGTGGCAGACGCACTGAGAACCCGGGGCCAAGGGCCTGAGAGCGTCCATCGGACCTGACCCCAGGCGTCACCAGGCCATGCCAGGGGGTGACCGCGCTTTTGGGGCTGTCCAGGCTCGGCAGTTAAGCCATGCACACTCTGGACCCAGCCCTTGCTGGCCTCCCAGAGCTCTGCTTGCACGCTGTGGGCACCAACATGCCCACCTGGGCTTTCCTGCCCTCACCCTGGGCTCCGGAAGTCCCTGCCCCATCTCCGCCAGCCAGATCTGGAAAGTTGAACTTGGCCTTAGGAAGCTGGGGGTGGTCCTCTGAGTCCCACAGCCCTGCTTCCCACCAGGCGCTTCCCTCTGGGCCCTGGGTCCTTGTCTGGTTTCTTTGCTGGGCAGCTCCATCCGGCAGGACCAAGCTTTTCTCACTTCCACCCAGGAGGCCTAGGGTCGTGGTGGTATGGGCAGGTGGGCTGCACCGTCGCCTCACGGGGTCAATCAGCACTGAGGCCCCGCCTGTCCATGGGGCACAGGGGACCCGGCTCTGTCTGGACCTCCCCTCTCCATGGGGCGACAGCCAGCAGTGGACAGCAGCCGGACCTCCCGGGAAATGGCAGGCGGGTCTCCCGCCGTAACCCTAGGTAAGCCAGCCCGTACCCGGTAACAAGGCGTCCTTGTACCACCTGCTCTGACCCACGACCTCCGTGGCTAATTAGCATGCCTAAAAGCTCTCAAAGCATTTCTGGAACTTGTCTTTCGTGTGACAGTTTCACTCAGGGACATTCGAGCACAGAACCTCGACTTGGGCTTTCTGCCGGGACTTTGGGTCCCTGGCTGAGTCGGGGGTGACGGGACTGGTGCTGAGCTGCTCTGTCCCAGGCCACCCCCAGTTTGCAGAAGCTGAGAGCCCAGTTTCAGGGAGCCTTTGTCTGGGGGGAACCCCTGGGTTGGCAGGCGGGGGCCGGGGGACCAGCGCGGCCTCTCTGGCCCAGGGCAGATGGCGTCCCTCTCCAAGCCTTGCGCACCTTCCGTGAAACTGCGGGGCAGGACTTCCTTCGTGGTTGTCAGACATCTTTAGTAGCAGAGACCTTTTGTTAAACTAAGCCTTCGGTGGGACCCCAGCTTGTAAAAGCGGTCGCGGCCGAGCTGTTCTGCAGGGCCAGGGCGCAGGGCCCAGAGCCTTGCCCCGAGCAGAGCCTGGACCCCTGCTCTGAGCCCAGGGCCGCAGGGAACACGCCCCAGTGTCCCCTGCCCCTCGCTGCCCCCATCTGGAAACAAGGTTTGAGCAGGAAAGGACTGCTGGTTCTGTGCCCGCCCCCAAGGTCGGCCACGCCAGTGATTCAGGCCCCAAGGCCTTCTCCCTGCACACACACTGGCTGTGAGGGGGAAGAGGGTCTGGGATTTAAACCACCGAGAATGCCCCTCGGAGCTCTGCCTGGCTGTGTGCACGGGGATGGCAGGGCCTCCTCTCAGCCTTCTGTTTGATTCGGTTCAGGAGTCATCACGGAGCCCTACGGTGTGCGTGGCTCCAGGACACGATGGAAAGAAGTCCAGCCTCTCGTTCTTCTCTGGAAAGATCTCTTGGGCTCTGAGAATGGGCTTAGGGCCCCAGCGTGGTTCCTCCAGCTGGGAGTGTCCCTGGGTCTGGCACTCAGCCCTCTGTTCACTGGGCAGCCCTGGCGTAGAGTAGATGCGCTCACTGGGCAAAAGTTCCCCCTGAGCTCCTAATCCTGCAGGAAGCTTGAACCCAGCCAGGACCTCGGGCCTGGGGTGGGAGCTACTCTGTTGCTCGGGCTGCGAGACGGGTCTGCTTAGCATCGCTAAGCAGTTTGGTTTTGTTTTTATGTATTGTTGTTTTCTGGTATTTACGGCATTTTCTCATTGAACCAATGTCTGGAAAACCTCCACCCATTGATTGGGTCAACAAAACATTGCTGTATTCCTGCTATGCCCTGGGCCCTGTCACTGGGACTCGCTGGTGACAAGCCAGCAATGGTTGTACATGCCAGTGGAATCAACCGGAAGTCTGGGGGACAAGCTCAGGGAGAGCCAGCTCCAGGGACGGGGCAGACAGCGACGTGGCCTCTGCAGTATGGAGCCCGGGAGGGTCTGTCTGAGCTGGTGACCACCAAGCTGAGACCCAAAGCAGGAGGACAGCCACACGGAGGTGTTCTGGGGACTGTTCCAGGCAGAAGGCACCTCATCCGCCCCACCGGCAGATCAGGGGGCAGGAGGGATACCAGGGGTCACGGGTAGACCCCGGCCAAGTTGAGGGGAACCAGAAGGTGCCGGGCAGGAGGGGCTGGGTGGGGACAGCGCAGAGTCGGGAGAGTATTAGTAGCCACTGTTCACTGGATGTTCAGTCCTCACCAGCACGCTCCTGCTGGTAAGGACCTCACGAGGGAGAGCCCTCGGAGGCGTGGACCGTGGTGACGCTGACCAGCCTGGGGCACATGCTTCTTCGCGAGCACACAGCCCGCAAGTGTGAGCCAAAGCCAACCCGGGCCCACACTCCACCCCAGAGTGGCCCTCACAGCCCAGCCAGCAGCCAGGCCCCGCGGGCTGGGATGCAGCCAGGAGCTCTGCGTTTCTCCCGCAAACCCCAATTCGGGCAGTAACAGCCCGCCCTCTGACTTGTGGACTCCCCCACCAACCCTGCACTCTTCTTAGAAGGAGCTGCCTCTGGTGGGCGGGGTCTGGGGAGTCCACCAGCCCAGGCTGTCTGTAGAGGGCTGAAGAGTGGCCTCAGAGACATCCAGGTCCTAATGCCGTGCTTGTACGTGTTTCCTTACATGGTACATGTGATTAAAGTCAGAATCTTGAGGTGGGAGATTATCCCGGATTATCCGTGGGCCCTAAACGCAGCCAAAGGGGTCCTGAGAGGGAGCAGAGGGGCTCCAACACATAGAGGGGCGCAGCCACGTGAAGACGGGGCAGAGAGAGGCGGGAAGATGCTGGCCTTGAAGGCTGGCGTACGCGGCCACAAGCCAAGGATGCCGGCAGCCACCAGGAGCTGGAAGAATTCTCCCCGAGCACCTCCCAGGGAGGTGGCCCCGCCCATACCTCGACTTAGGACTTCTGGCCTCAGAAGTAGAGCCGCCCAGCTGCGGAGGTTGGTTAGAGCAGCCGTAGGAGAGAGTGCCCGGCCTCCTCCTGGGCACCCAGGGAAGGGGAGCCCGGGCTGCATCCTCACTCACTGCAGCGAAAGCATTCCCTGGGGTGGGAGCACCTTGGGGTGTCTTCCTCACGCCCGGGATGCAGAGCAGTAGCCAACAGGGGCAGCCGGAGCGGCAACCCCAAATGGGGCACGTCTGCCACTCCCCACGGCTGACGGAGGCTGGTCTGAGGGCAACTGGGCATCCGGAGCGGGGGGAGACTTCGCGGGAGGCCAGGGTTTCCGTGGCCGCTGAGGGGAGAGGGGCCCGGTGCCTGGGGACAGCGCTGGTGGGTGGGGACCTGGGAGGCTCCGGGGCACAGGGCGGGGGCCGCAGGAGGGCACGCTGGCTGGGGCGTGCGGGGACAGGCCAGCCTTCCCCTGAGCCAGCGCGCCTCAGCCCAGCGTGTGCTGCAGGCCCCAAACCCGCCGCCCGAGCCCTTTTAAGAATAAGAACAAATATTTGTGCTGCGTGTTGTGTGTGTTGGGGTTTAGTTTTCTTCTCCAGGCTAAAAATAGGCGCATCTCGTGTCCCTGCGGGGATTCCTGCCCCGCCCGCCGGTTGGTCCTGGCCTGGCGCTCCCAGTCTCTTGCCAAGTTGTGACTTAACTGCCGGTGACGGGAGCACGACGGTATCAGAAAACGATTATGGGGTCAAGGTGCCCATTACAGCCCTGCAGGAGGCATGCCAGCACCAGGCCAGCCAGGCCAGGGGCCGCATCGGGGTAGGGGGCAGCCAGGAGGGGCTTGGACACCGTCGCGGCCCCGCCTTCACCCGGTGGTAACAATAATACGCCCCCCGACTAACAAGGAAAGAGACAACGCTAACACAGCTGGGGCAGGGGTGGCACAGACGGGGTGTCCTGGCAGAAGCCACGTCCCAGCTGAAGGGTGACCAGGAGCCACCAGGGGAGCCACCAGCCAGAGGGAGCAGAGGCCCCAAAGAAGGGCTGAAGGAAGGGCTGGAGACAGTGCAAGGGGGCTGCCGCCAGGTGGTGTGTTCACACCGCAGGCCGCGGTGCCCAGCTGCGCTGCGCTCCAGGGTAGAGCTGGGGCGTGAACCTGGAGGTCCTCAGGCACGGGGGGGTGGCAGGCTGTGGGGAGGGATCCCCAGGGTGGGGGGACATGCTGGGTGTCACCTGCAGGAGCCTGCAGGGGCTCAAGGAGGTCGATGGCCACCCTGGCCTGGGACACAGTGATTCGGAACCACAGACGGCCTTGTGGCCCTGAGAACCCCGTGAGGGGACGGGAGGGGACCCTGAGCCCCTGAGTGCCCCCAGCCTCAGTCAGGGACCAGCAAAGGGAGAGAAACCCCGCAGGAAGGAACCAGAGAGGGGGAAGGGCACCAGCTGAGGAAGACTCCGAGGACAAGGGAGAGGTTGGGACCCGGGGCCCCCAGACCCTGAGGCTGCGGTAGACCACGGTCATGAGAGAAACTTGTAAACTATAAAGAGGCGAGGGCGCCCCGGGGCAGGGCTCTTGGTATCCTCCCAGAGCCCGTGGTGCCCACCCCAGTCAGGGCTGGCAAGGCCTCTCCGCACAGGCAGAGGTCCCCAGGGAGACAGCCCTGCTTTCCCCAGGGGAGGGTGGGAGGGGCCGTCTACGCCACAGCCCCCCACCCCACCCACGAGCCTGCCCGGGGGGAGGGGCCCTGAGCAGGGCGGGCGGCAGAGGGGCTTGCTTGGCTGCCGGCCGGGGGCACGTCTGCCCTCTGTCCCTCAGTGGGACTGGATGCTGAGGACGAGGAGGGGCGAAAGGCTGAGGACTTCCTCTGGGCGCTTGGCTGGACCCTCCTCACAGCCCCTGGACAGGCACTCTCGTCCTGTCTTACAGAGGGGAAACTGAGGCACGGTCGGCCAAGTTCACAAAGACAGGAAAGGATCAGACCCAGAGCCCCTGCTGTCAGCGTGCTCCCTGGCCCGGCCAGCCACCCCCTCCATCCACAGGCCACCGGGGTGAAGAGGGGCCAGGCCCTCTGCGCAGGAGGCAGGCCTGCGTGCCGGTTCCTCCCCAACCCTGCACGCCCTGGAGCGAGTCCCTGCTCCCTGCACCTGAGGGGCAGCTGCGTGCTCAGCTCCCCCAGTCCACCGACCGTTCTCTCTCCTCCCGGTCTCTGGCCTGGCTGGTCCCTCTGCCCGGAGCATCTTCTATGTCTCCCCTCCTTGTCTCCATCAAGGGGCAGCTCATCCATGTGGCCAGCTCTGACCACCCACCCATCTTACATAACCTGCCTTGGCTTTTCCTAAGCCCTGATTACCCTCTTCTGCAAAGAGCCCTTTATGTTCTATGATGTTTATTACATGGCTGATAGATGCTCGTCTCATGCCCCCTGCAGACTGTCAGCTCCCCACGGGCAGGACTTTTGCTGCATCGCCAGTGCCTGACACGCAAGAGAGGCACAATAACATTTGTCAAGCAAATGAATGAGGGTGAAACGAGGCTTCTTGCCTCCAGAGGAAACTTCCTGTGAGGCGCAGGAGAAGAGGACCTGGGCAAGGCAGCCTCCCCAGAGCCCGACCCCATCCACCTGCACCCCACCGGGGCCTTCTTCCAGCCACAGCACCGGGACTCCTGGAACCCTAGACAGAAAGTTCAGACTCCCAGCATCTGAGAATCAATGAAGTCAGAATACCGTGGAGGCTCCCTCTCCATCATGTGGAGATCAAACCATGCTTGAATTCCTGCAGTGATAGGGAACTCCTTGCTTCCAGTAGCTCAGGCAGTGAGAAACGCCTCCTAATGTGGCCTGAGGCCTGCCCCCCACCAGACCTCCTAGGGTTGCCCCAAAGTCTCCTCAGTGAGCGGCGCTGGCAGGCCCTTTCCACTAGAGCCGGGCTGCTGAGATCAGGGAGGGCCCCCTCCGCCGCCGCCCCAGCCGTGTGCACGCCCCCAGCTCCTGGAGACAGCCCTGGTGACTCAGCTCCGTCGCCACCAGCTGCCCTCCCTCTCCGAGTGTTTGCTGTTGAGATTTAATCGATCCTCCTTCCCTGGGAACCCAGGAGGGGAAGCTGGCGTTAGTCACCCCTTCTGTGTCAGGACCCATCGACAAGGCCATCCCCACTTCCTCAGCAGGCAGGGTGCCCCTCCCTGCACTGGCTGACAAGGAGAAGCTCAGAGTCCTGGCATCAGCCTTGGTAGCTCAAAGCGGGAGGCAAGGCAGGCTCGAGCAGCTGGGCCCATCCTGGATCTGATGAGCAGCCAGCCAGAGGGCAACGGACAGCCCGGCCTCCAGGCCCAGCCAAGGTGGCGAGGTGGGCAGAGTGGCTTCAGGAAGGCCCCCAGTGCCCAGCCCCCCCACACCCCTCCCAGCCCGATGGCTCTTGTTCGAGAGACTTCTTTATGGAATGGGGGCGTTGTAGATTGCAGCCTGGGTGTCGGGGAAGCCAGCTGGCTTTGCCCAGAAGGCATGGGACCACGCTGGCCCCGGGGGCAAGGAGGAGCGGGGACTGAATGTTCTTGACAAATGCTGGAAGCCATGAGACTCAAGGGCAAGGTTCCCTTCTGTCCTTCCAGAAACTTCTGGAACCTTATCAGTGGTGGAGCAGCTCTCCAAGCTCCACTCTCCCCACTGCCCAGCCCCCATACACTCCATGCTCCGGGTCCCACCCTAGACCGTCACCCACCTCCGTTGCTGACCCTGGAACATCTCTTTTCCTCCTGCCTCCCTTCCGACCCCTCCCTTTCCTTTGAGGCCTCAGACTAGAGGCTGCTCCTCCGGGAAGCTTTGCCGACAACCCCACGCCCCCTCCCCACCCCCACCCCAGCCCCGAGGTCGGTACCCTGCCCCTCTGCACTCCCAGCCCCTCCTCCCTCCGCTGCAGCCTCGGGGATGGATGATGGGCGGTGGGGGGACGCGCACTGAAGCACCTGACGTTCATCCTTCTGTCCCCCATCCTGGCCTGGGGCTTTTAAGGGAGGACCTCATTTCAGGCTCATTTCTGGGACCCCACCATGCCCAGCAAGCTCCGGGCCCCGAGGAGATGCGCGATGATGGATGAGGGGAAAGGAATGCGGGGAGGGGTGGCTGCACCATCCCGTCCTGCTTGGCGGAAAAAGAGGGGCTCGGGGACCAGAAGTGAGGGTTTGAGCCCGAAACCAGGGGAGGGACTTGGGCAAAGCCCCCCAGCCCACTCTGGGGCTGGGGCGATGCAGGAGCTGCTGGAGCAGCCGAGCGGCCCCAGCTGCGGCCCAGCTCCGGCAGCTCAGGCAGGCAGCTTCCCGAGCTGCAGACCCCTGGAGAGGCCTCCACAGGAGTCCTGCCCAGCGTTACCAGCGAGACCCCACACTAGGCTAGTCTGGAAGGAGTGGAGTCCTAGAGGCCACCGCTGGGCCTCAGGATGTGTGGGCCGGCCACCCACGGGGGACGAGCGAGGCCACCTGTGTCCACCTCCTGGAGGGCGTCTCAGCCCCGGCTGCCCTGCCGGCCACTGGCCTCTGCCTGCAGGGGGAGTAAGAGGACTCCTGATCCTGGGCCTGCACTGCCTGCATCTGGGCTGCTTCCTTGCGAGGCTGCAGGGGCAGCCGTTCTACAGCATCCCAGGTGGCTGCAGGATTCCAGCTGTGCTCAGAGAGGCATGCAGCCCACCAGAGGACAGGCCAGCCAGGGGGGCTGGCCAGGCAGCTCCGGTCCGGGCGCTGCTCACCCCTGGCACCCTAGGAGCAGTGCCCGCCCAGGGGAGGCTGCAGGTGGGCCCTGACCCCCCTTCACCAGTGCATTTGGTGGACCACCTGGCCACCTCCCAGACTCCTCCCAGGACTCTGCTGGGCACTGCTGTGGGTGCCAGGCCTGCGACTCCCTGGGAGCTCTGAGACCTACAGGTTCTGATTCCCAAGAGTCCTGGGACGCCCAGGTCACGCAGCTGAGTCCCCAGGTCCTACAAGACCAAGGACCTGATGAGCAGGCGGGGGCATCAGAGAAGGAAGGTGGGCTCAAGCTCCGACCAAGAGGAGAGAAGGGCAGGGACAGCAGCAGGGGAGGTCCAAGGTCATGTTCAGCTGAACCTCCTGGCTCCCGGGGGCCCTGCCCCAGCGCCATGCCTCCTGGGGGACGTGCTCTACTCAGAGGACCTCACAACTTCCTGAGTGTCGGGAGCTTCAGTCCCCACTCGCCTCTCGTCCCCCTCCTGGGCCCCTCAGGCCCCCTAGACCACAGCTGTGCCACCCCAGGCCCACCCAACCCAGGTCACCTGTCCCTTTTCCCTTCACCAGGCCCACAGCCAGCCCTCCTGACCCCTCCCCACCTCCCAGCTCTGGGCGTTATGAAGTTCACTCAGGTATCTGACCCAGACCCTTCCTGCTACTTTTTAGCCCTGTCTTCCCTGTTCTGTGCCCGGTGAAGAGTGAGTGGCCGTCATCCCCTCCCTGAGACCTGCCTCAGCCATTCTCTTCCCACTCACCTCTGTGAGGCCTTGCACAAGGCCCCGGGGCCTCAGTTTCCCCTTGTGGGAGTTGGCATATGAATTGGGTGGAAGGAAGATGCCAGAAGACACCTGAGTTCAAATCCCGGTTCTGCCTCTCACCAGCTGGATGACCTTGGACAGAATACTGTATTCTCTGTGCCTCCGTTTTCCTATCTATAAAATAGAGCTAGCACTGACCTATCTGGGAAAGGGGTGCTGTGAAGGTTATGGGTAACCGTGGACCAGACCCAGCGGCTGGCGTGGTGGAGGGCGTTATTCAGTATTCCACAGGCCTGCTCACTTCCAAGGGCCCTCAGCCTGCTGGGGGAGGGGGGTGGTCCCAGCAATGAGACCTCTGCCCATGAGGACAAGAGCCGAGATGGAAGGTGAGGGAGGACAGAAGCCCCAGCGAGCTTGTTGGGGAAGCGGGGGCGTTATAGGGAAGAGGGGTGTGGGCAAGGGATGGTGGATGAAAGAGCATCCCTCGCACAGGCACAGCTGGAGCAAAGGCTGGGCAGCGGCTGGGGGCAGCTCTGGGGAGGGGAAGCTTGCTGGCAGGGCCAGGGGCCTTGTGTGGGGGGTCTCGGGCTGTAGGAGATGAGACAGAGGGTCAGGAAGGACTTCAAAGGCCACAGCAAGGAGAGAGCCTCTGCCCACCATGGCCACAGGGCCCCTGTGGGCTCTGCCCACTAGGCAGCAGCTGAGTGGACAGCCTGTAGGGGGAACAGCGTGAGAGACCTCAATGCAAGAGCTCGGCCTGAGAGCAAAGTGTGGGCAGGAGTGTCCTCCAGACAGAGGAGGAGGGAACCCAGCCTGGCTGGACAGAGCTGGCTCCTCTGTGTCCATCCCACAGAGGGGGAAATTGAGGCTCAGAGGTGTGGAAGAGCCGGTCCAAAGCGCTTTCCGTCTCCCGGGCTGCGTCAGTCCGCAGCTGCACCCCCAGAATGGGCTTCCTGCCTAAGGCAGGGGTGGAACGAAGACCTGGAGCCCCTGGGGGTCAAGGCCAGGCTTGAACCTCCTCCCACCCCCCCCGGGCCAGACCAGGGCCTGGCCTCCAGCAAGCCTGAATGAGTGAATGAACAAGTGAATGAATGAATGAATGGGTGATGGAGACGTTGCACTCAAAACTCCAGGCTCCCCCTGCTAGTGTCCCCGAATCCTACTCAGGGAAGCCCACAGGACCGCTCCTGCCTCGGTGATTCTGTGCTCTCTCCGGCACAGAGGGAAGGCAAGCCTGGAGAAGGTGCATCCCGGGCAAATTCAGAGGCAGGATGGTACCCGGCATGCCCGGGGCCAGCAGAGAGAGATGGGCCAGAGCCCCGGGGCACAGGTGTCACTCTGGGGGCAATGAGCCACCGTGTGCCGGGGGTGTAGGGACGCCTGGCGAAATGCTTCTGAGATAGTAGCCTCAGAGGTGGAGCCTGGGGCTGAGGGTCAGGGGGTCCCCCAGGCTGGGCCAGGCAGTGTGGGCTCGAAGCCTCGGGCAGGGCCCCTTGGAGGATGTGTTGGGCGGCCCTGGGAGGCCGGGGCTGGGGTTGAACCGTAGCCAAGAAATAAGTACAGTCTGGGCACTGGGGCCGTGGCATTCTCGGAGCTCTTTCCTCATTCCTGGCCCTGTGGGAGTAGCCGGACCCTGGCGTTCCACCGCAGCCGCCACCGCGGATTTGCTTACCGTCTGGTGGGAGCAGGGGCCTCCTGCCAAGCACCCCCCAACCCCCCGGCCCAGGCCTGGCTCAGGCCCCACAGAGCCTGTTGACCCCCGAGTCCTGGCCCCGGCCACCTCCGGCTGCCACATGGGGAAACTGAGGCCTTCTGGGGGGGGCGCACCATGGGCTGCCGTGCCCCGGGTTGGGAGGCGGGAGGGACAGGGCTTGGACTCCAGATCCAGGGCTCTCTCCTGTCTCCCCCTGGAGGGGCGCACCCTCCTCCAAAAGCCCACCTGGTGGCCCCTCCGCAGGGATGTGGGTCTGGGGCCAGGCTCTGTGGGTACCCAGGCAGACGGGGGCTGTTTGATCAGCGGTTCTGCCTGATGCCAGGCTGCCGGGACAGCGGGCAGTGGCCAAACCGGCCCCACCGCATGCCTTCCGGCCCTCAGCAGGAATGCCATTCATCCTCACTGCTCACACGGTTAGTTACCGCGGGCGGAGGCCGGGCCTCTGGGGAGACGCAACAAGGCCTGGTGGCCAGCCAGGGGCCGCTGAGCTCCCAGGGACCTTGGTCTGCCTTCCCGCACCTGGAGAGGGCAAGGCGCGCCCCAGGGGGGCGCTGGAGTCAAAACCCAGCGGAGACAACTGGACAGACCCACGGGGACCCTGGGGACAGACCCCTCCTGGGGTCAGAAGGGGAAGGAGGCACAGAGGGGGTCAGACGGGCCCAGGGCCTCCTGGCTGCGGGTCACCCACCCTCAGGCTTCCGCTTCTCCTGAGAGTAGCACCCAGCCCCGCAGCCCTAGTCAGCTCAGCACGGGGCCGTGGCCCTCCTGTCCCTGCGGCCTGACCCAGGCTGTCCAGGGAGGCCTCAGGGTCTGTGCCCAGCTTCCACCAGTGGCCCTTGCCAGATGGGGACAGGCTAAAGGTTCCTGTAGGTTCAGCATGGCAAGCCCCTCCCCTCGCACGGCACCAGCCCAGCCCGCACAGAGGGGCGAGGGGGAGCGGGGCTGGGCCGGGCCTCGGCGGGCCGCTCAGGCGTCTCCCCGCCCGCCCCAGAGCTGCAGAGACTCCGCACACTCACTTCTCTGATTCCAGCTTTATTGGAGCCGAGCGCTCCCCTCTCGGGGAGGCCAGACACAGCCCATCAGAACCCCAGCAGCTCTCCTGAAGTGAGGGCACTGCGGAGACACGCAGCGCCTTGGCCACCCCCGTCCCTGCCTGGGCCACGCTGACACCCCACCCCCACCCAAGGGAAGGGCTGCTGCTGACAGACTGTTAGGGGGCGGCGGGGTCTCGGTGGCGGCACCTCGTAGCCGAGGGACAGTGCGCATGACTTGGTGGCATCAGGGGCCCCAAGGGTCCAAGGGTCTGTTTCAAGCAGGAGGAGGAGGCTGGCTCGGGGACAGCGCGGCCACCCCCGCCCCCCAGCACCCAGTGTAGGTCACAATAATTTAAAAGACACTATAGACATTTCGACGCTATATAACAATATAAGTTAACCAGGTTCCTTGGCAGAAGATGCTAGGCCTGTGGACTCGGGGGTGTCCTGGGACCCGGGATCGGGGGGGAAGGGGACTGGGGGGCATTCACAGTGGCCTGGAAGCTCCCAGGACAGCCGCTGTTGGTGGAGCGTCCTGGCATCATCGAGGCAGGCAGGGTGGACGCCAGGGCCAGGGCCCAGGGTCACTCACCCCAGGCTAATGTCCGGCCCACTTGGCTGGTCAGTAGCCTGAAGACACATTTCCACGTGTTTCTGCGAGAAAACACCCTAAATTCAGAGCAGGGACAAGTGCATGGGCAGTGGTGCTCCAGAAGCAGGTGCACACCAGCCTTTCTGGGCCCAGACAAGTTGTGCCTCAGTCTCCCCAAGGTGGGTGGGAATAGTGTCAGAGGACACGTCCAGTGCCAAGTCCCCGGCCCCCAATCTCTCCCTATCCCGCACACAGTTTAAAACCAAGCAGGACCCCTTTCCATTCCCGTTTCCCAGGTTTCGGGGTGATTCGGACCTCAAGGGAGGGCCTGCGTGGTATGGGGACCACGGGGGAGTGTCTGCTGGCACAGCAGGTGGGAACCCAGCGGAGCAACGCCCTATCCGAGTTTTCTCAGCAACCGGGCCAGGGCGAAAGGACCAGGATTGGGCAAGAAGACCACAGGAGAAACTCTCAAAGGCACCTCGAGGCGGGGCGTGGACCCCAGTGAGGCTGGCAGCAGGGGGGAAGAGCACGGCCAGATTTTTCAAGGCATGGGGGCTGCCCCTCACCCTGGGCATCCCTAGAACATGTCCTTCAGGGTCAGGAGGCCTGGTATGGGGGAGCCTCCACTTACGGCCTTGGGGTCTCTGGCTAGTGCTTGAGCCATTCTTGGCCTCAGTTTCCCCATCTGTCAAATAAGGCGAACACCCCTGAACTATCCCCCTTCCCACCAGCTTGCCCCAGCTCAGTGCTGTCCTGGGGTTTCGGCTGGTTCCAGGGTGGGAGGGGGCTCTGTAAACTAGGGGGTGTCAGGCTGGCGGGGGACTGGAAGGGCACCAGCATTAGGGAGGGGATGCAGCACTCCTGGAACCTGACATGGGTGACATTTTGATTTGCTAGAGCTGGTTTTCAAAAGAAGGAAAGGAAGGGCCAGAGGTCCCTGTCCGTGGCTCTCCTCAGAGGCCGTCTTGGTCATGTCAGCCACCAAGCCCCTGCCCAGCTCACATGGGGACCGCGTGCACCGCCACCTCCCCAGGGACAGGGCCATACACAGGGATGCTCCCGAGGGTACCCAGGGGCCAAAAGAGGAAGCAGAGAGCAGCAAGGGGATGAGCTAACACAGAGTATGGAGTTAGGACCGGCTATGCCTTAGTGCTAAAGTCCTCTTCTGATACTAAGAAAACATAAATAATTTTTGTCAACATTTGCCCAAACCGCCCTGGAGCCCAGTGACTGAGGTGGCCTGGGACAGTCTTTCCGTGTCCATACCACCAGGCGGGGGAGGACACTCAGAGTCTTGTCGCTTTGCTTTCCGGGGTATGTGGGTGTCCTTGGGGTTCACTCTCCCGGAGAAAAGAAAAGAAATTCACTGGGCCCCTCGGTGACACTCATGCCATTGGCCTCGCCCTCTGGGCCAGGTGACGGGCACTGTTCTGCCACGGGAGGGGACAGGAATGGCAGGAGGGAGCCCCTGGGGGGCAAGGAGAGGGTGACCGGCCCCGGGGGAGCTCTGCCGTGCCCGCCCGCGGAGCTCCCACCTTCTCCACCCACCTCTGCCGGCGGCCCAGCTGGGAGCAGAAGTGCAAAACGCCGCGGGGCGGGGCCGCGGGGCGGGGGGGCGGGGCCGCGGGGCGGGGAGGAGCCGCTCACTTGCAGGTGAAGACCTCGGTGCGCTCGCTGCACGTGTTGCACTTGACGAAGCAGCACCAGTGGAACTTGCAGTTGCACTGCCAGACCTTGGTGTACTGGTGGGTGTTGTAGCCTCGGCCGCAGCACATGGTGTCGCAGCCGTCGGCGCCGGGCGACGTGCGGTTGCAAAGGCGGCCCTGGGTGCCCACGCTGCCCGTGGCCGCGTCCTCCTCGCAGTAGTTGGGCGACTTCTCGATGTACACCAGGTCCGTCTCCATGGGCTTCTGGTAGCTGCGCAGCTGCTTGATGCGCAGGAAGGTGGGCTGCCGCAGGCGGCTGGCCCGCACCACCTCCACCTGCACTGCCACGTTGTACTTCTCCTTGAGCAGGTGGCCCACCTCGCGGAACTTGGGCAGCGTGGTCCAGCACGTCTTGGTGGTGCACGAGCCCGACACGCCGTGGCACTTGCACTCCAGCTTCATGCGCTCCTCCAGGACCTGCGGGCCACAGGGCAGGCTCAGTGTGGGTGGAGGGTCTGGGCCTCCCCCAGACCTGGACCCGGCTCCCCACCTCCCGCTGTGTGACACACGGTCAGTGTTTCCTCCTCCCACAGCCTCCGTCTCCTCATGCATTGAGCGGGGCTACTGACCACAGGTGGGAAGTTGGTGCGCGCACCCATCCAGGCTGGAGGAGACACCTCTCGTCGGTGCCAGGTCCAGCGACAGCAGGTGCTTAATAAGTGTGGATCCCCCACTCCCGTCTCTTCCACTACGCACCCTCGTGCCTGGGGTAGGCCCTGGCATGCAGTCGGCGCTTAATGAGTGGCTGTTCAGTGAAAGCCTGGCACGCACACGGAGCTCTGTACCCCTTTGCTGAAGGACAGAGTGGGGGCGGGCGGGAGGTGAGTGCATGGATCCGTGAGGCCCGGGCGTGCCGTCTGCTGGGAAGCCGCCCTCCGACAGTGTTGTTCTTTCTCTGCCGCTCCCTGAGGGCCCGTGATGGGTGCAGCCGTGTTTTCCTTGGGCCTCCCTCCTTGGCCCTGGAAAGCCAATTCCCAGAGCCAGCCCTGACCCCAGGCACTCATTTACCCGGATCGAAAAGGCCCTGCCAACCAGGCCTGATTAAAGATGGGGAATCATTAGCTGCCGCCCCACGACTGCACAAGGGCCATTTGTCAGCTGTCTGGGCTCCCGCTGGCCTCACTGTGACAGCCCAGCCCTACAGGGTCTTGGCCACCCTCTGCCCCCTGGTCCAGAACCCCAGCCCTGACCTTCAGTGAATGAATGAATGAATGAACAAATGAAAGAAAGACAGAAACACCCACGGTGTCGGCTGCCGCCCCCTCACTTTCCCTGCCCTGAACCTCAGTGAATGAATGAATGAATGAACATATGAAAGAAAGACAGAAACTCCCACGGTGTCGGCTGCCGCCCCCTCGCTTTCCCAGCCCTGACCACACGGGGCCCTGGACCGAGGCAGGAACCCCGGGGCTCACACTCCAGGTGGGAAACAGGAAGAAACCGACACACAAAGCAGCAAAGTGCAGGGGCTGTGAGAGGGGGAGGCTGCCTAGGGTGGGGGGCTTCCTGGAGTAGGCGGTGCCTGTACTAGGTGTTGATGGTGGAGTAGGAGGTCATTAGACAAAGAGGAGGGGGAGCCAGGGCAGCACAGCACAAGCAAGGAAGGGGAGACTCGGCCCAAGTGAACATGACGTGAGGCTGGTGGCTTGGGGATGGAGACAGGAGAAGCTGGGGAAAAGGGAGGAGGAAGGAGAAGGAAGGGTGATGCTCTGTCATGGGTGGGCCGAGGTGGGGCGGCCCCGATATCGAGAGGAGGGGAAGGGGCCAGGTTTGGGGAACACTCAGAACTGGAATTGCAGGGCTTGGTGACTGTGCCGTGGGGTGTTTGGGTGGAAGGCACTGGCCACAAGTCGGGTCTGGGGATCTGGGTGAAGGGTGGGACCTCCACCCCGGAAAAGCATATCTGGACCTCTTCTCTGCCCCCTGCCCCTCCCCTGTCTCCCCTTCATCGCAGTCAGACCTCTCCTTTCCCTCCTTCAACCCCACCCCATGTTCATCTTTGCTTGGACCATCCCCTTCCTCCAAAAGCCCCTCCCTCCATTAATCTACCCTTCAAGGCCAGGAAGCTTCTCCTGCCCTGGCCACACTGCCTGCCGTGATGCCCCCGGGCCAGGAGCTGACCAGATCATAGCCCTCTCAGAGCCCCCAGCCCGGGAAGCAGTTCCCCCACCCCAGGCTGCTAACCCCGGAGGTGCCTCCTCAGACAGGTGGTGATGGCCAGAGACCTGGCAGGAGTGTCCAGGCTAGCATTTGTGCCAGTCAGGTGGTCCAGGCTTAACAGCCATCGGGATGCCCACGTCGGCTGCAGAACAGCTGCCCCACACCTCGCTCTGCCATCTGCCCCGAGCCCCTTCCCTCCACCCGTTCCCTCCACGTTCAGATCCTGTGTGACAGTCAGCAGATGAAGCCGACTGGGCAGCTGTTTGCAGAGCAAGGGGCTGAAGCCTTGCTTGGCTGGGTCCCCGGGGCCTGAGCCTCTCCCGGGACATGATCACAGGATTCAAGAATGTGCTGTTTCAGTCTCCAGTGCCCTCACGATAAGAGCGACAGTGACGGTGGCGCCAGTCCCGCTGCCCCAGGAGACCACCTGGGAGGGTGCAGTGTGACCCACCCTTGCCTAGAGGAGCTGGCGGCTGAGCAGGGCCCCTCCCCTGGGCCTCACCCCTGCCCCACCACCCTAGGTAGTGGAGGGGGTGGATGGGGGAGCTCCAGAAAAGGGCTGACCAGGATTCTTTACAGAATAATGGACGGCCCACACTCTGGGGACAGTGGTTAGTTACTGTCAAGTTAGGGGGAGTCACAGGGTTGATGGACCGTAGTCCTGAGGGAGCCAGGAGTTGAGCAGGTCTCAGCTTGTCCAGCCCTGGCCCACCAGGGAGGCGGTGGGCCATGTGCCGGTCTGGGGTGGGCTAAGAGAGTGTCCCCCCCAAATTCATGTCCACTCAGAACCTCAGAAGGTGACCTTATTTGGAGATAGGAACTTTGCAGATGTAAGTAAGACTCGAGATGAGATCATCCTGGTTCAGGGTGGGCCCTAAGTCCAAGGACACATGTCCTTATAAGAGACAGAAGAGGAGGGAACACAGACACAGGGGAGGGGCCACGTGAAGACAGAGGCAGAGACTGGATGATGTGGCCACAAGTTAAGGAGCACCTGGGGCCACCAGGAGCTGGAAGAGGCAGGAAGGGTCTTTCCCCGGAGCCGTGGTGGGAGCTTGGCCCTGCCGACAGCTTGATTTAGGCCCTCTGCCTCTATGAGAGAATAAATTTCTCTTGCTCTAAGCCACGCAGTTTGGGGGACTTTGCTGTGGCATCATCAGCTTCCTCTCCACGTGACTTGCTGAACTCCATGGCCCTGAGGGGGTGGAGGGGTGGGCCTGGCCGCTCTATTATGGGGCCAGGGTGCCCCAGCACTGGGATGACCCGTGAAGGTCTGGACTCAGTTCTCTAGGAAGCCTCAAAAGCCACACCCACCCCACCTCTACTGCCATGATCAGCCCCCAGGGACACTGTGTGGCCACCACCGTTGGCCTCTTCCAAGGGCTCAGACCACAAACACGCTGCACAGCCCCACAGGGTCGAGGCTGTTGGAGAGGCAGTGGGGGAGGGGCACAAGGTGCATTACACCCACTGTGCGGATGGGAAGACTGACTCAGCAGAAGGACCGGGCCAGCCAGGGCCTCACAGACAGCTGGGGACAGCGCTGGCAGGAGAATCCCGGCTGCTGACCACCTTAGAGGCCTTTCCTGGGGCTGCCCTGTCCCTGACGGGCCCTCGCACTGCCCATCTGCTCTCCCAGACCCTGACAATCTCCTTCTCCTCAGTTCATGGCTTCCAGGTTCATGGCTTCACCCCAGTCCAAAACCCCCAACATGCTGACCCTCTTCCATCCTCATCCCCCTGAACAGGCCCAGGCCCCTTCACCAGCCTCCTTATTGTCATGCCTCCTGTCTCCCCGGGGAACCAATCCTGCTAGCCTCCATTTCCCTTATGCCTTTTCATCACCTGTCAATTGGCAGGACCCCCTCCCGCCCACCCCCTGCTGCCACCGAGTCCCCATGTGTAAAATGGGGACAGTGAGACCGTCCTCCCAGGGGTGTGGGAAAGCCCCTGCTCAAGACCTAAGCCACTGCAGAGGCTCAAAGGGGGGTGGGGGGGGCTAGTTCAGTTGAGAGCTCAGACACACCTCCTCCTCCAGCGAGCCCTCCTGGTGCCTCCATGTAAGTGAATCTCTCCTTCCTCTGCCCTCCCAGACCCAGATCACTGTTTGCCTGTGCCTAGAGAATGGGGCCTATGTGCTGTCTGTGAGCTCCTTAGAGACAAAGGCTGTCACTCATTTCTTCACTCATCTGTTCATCTGACAATAATTTAATAACCACCTGCTGCATGGCAACCTGCACATCTACAGGATGAAGTCAAACCCTGGGCCTGGCGTTCAAGGCCCATTCTGGACTGGTCCCTGCTTACTTCTCAGGCCCTTTGTCACCACCCCGCGTGCTCCCGCCAGCCGGAACCATCTGCAGTACCCCTCCCCCACCCTCCCCCACTCCTCCCACACCCCTCCCCCACTCCTCCCCCACCCTCCTCACCCCTCCCCCACTCCTCCCACACCCCTCCACCCCTCCCACACCTCGCAGGTGCCAGCTCCTTCTGCCTCTGCTCTTCTCAGCTCCGGTATGTGGACACCACTGCCTCCCGGAAGCTACTGCTACCCCTCCCTCAGGTCCCCGGGCTCTCACTGTTTCTGGGTGCAGCCCCTGCTCCCCTCATGTGGCCCCAGTTGGAGCTGTGGGAGCTCCCGCGGCCAAGGCTATGTCTCACTCCTCCCTGACCCTGCACCCAGCATAACGCCTGGCACACAGAAGGGGCAGCGAGAGTGAACGAGCCCAGCTCTGGGCCCTGCGGCAGAGGGCATCTTCAACTCTTTGCCTGGAAAGGCAAGTCGTGCCTAGCCTGCAGAGCCCCACAGGCCCTGGCGCCCTGGGTGCAGCCCCCCGGGCTGGAGAGCCAGACCCAGAGGCGTTCCACTTGGCTGGCTACCCTATCTCGGGCCATCTTGCCGCCATGGCGGCCGCCCCTCCCAGCCCAGTATCTGGGGCCCTCATCTCCCAGGGGCGGGGCTGGACTCGCCCTGAGTTCTTCCCCAGTGCGTCCCGGCTTGAATGTCCTCGGTTATCACCCACCACTCTGCGGCCCGCACCACGCATGAAGCTGGCTGCCCAAGAGCCCCCAGCTCAGTTTCTGCCCTGTTCCTGCTTCCTGGGAACACCCCTTCCTCCAGTCTCTCACAGCACTCTAAGCCAAAGGCCGCCTCCTCCAGGAAGCCTTTCCTCGTATATCGGCAAGACCCCTCTAGGAGCAGGGCAGGGACATGGACTGTGGCCCAGGGGCCTCCCCTCACCCTTGGGTCCCAGGCCAGGCCCAGTTCCCACCTTGTGTGCAGACAGGATCCCTGTCTCACCCCTACCGCCCACCAGCTGGGGGCCGCGGGCGTCACTTCACTCCCGGCCTCAGTTTTCAAACCTCTGTCATGGGAACAGTAAGGCCCAGCTCTTCGGGCTGCTGGGACGGACAGAAGTGACGGCTTGCGCTCAGCACTCCCCACCCCGCACTTTCAGGGTTCAGGTCACCAACTCCCTCCGCTAGGAGAGGGGCCCAAAGCTCAGAGAGGGCCACAGCGTCCCCGTGTAACGCGGCCGTCACACGTGACCCAGGCCTGCCCGCCCCGCCCCGCCCAGTGCCCGCCCTACCTTCCTGCCCGCCTCATTGTTGTGCAGGTTCATGAGGCGCCTGGCGTTTTTCTTGATCTCGCGGGCGTCCACGAAGCGCCGGGAGAAGTCGATGCCGTAGCGCACGTCGGCGGAGCAGCCGCCCCACTTCCAGCCCTCGGCCTGGTTGTAGTAGCCCTGCTTCTCGCGGTCGCAGCCGCAGTTGCTCAGGTTGCCCTGGCTGCAGGCGGCGGTGACGGCGTGAGCCACGCCGGCGGCGGTGATGGCGTACGTGAAGGCGGCCTCCCGGCTCCCTGCGGGGAGGGGGCGGGTGCGGACGGTGAAGCCCCGCAGGTCCCGGCCCGGTGGGCTCAGAGGACCCAGTGCTGGGCCCTGGTCCTGCTGCCGGCCGGCTGTGTGACTCTGGGCTCAGCCCTTAGCCTCTCTGAGCTTCTCACTCAGCAAAGTGGGGCCGATAGAACCCACCTTTCAGGGCTGTGGTGAGGACGGTATACAGTGGGCACTCGATGCATGCCACGGCCCTGCCACCGGCATGTAAGACACTTCTCTTCCTGTCCCGGAAGCCTGGGCTGGAGAGGCCCAACTTCCTCCTGGGAGACAGCAGTGCGGGGCGGGCCTGGGAGGGGATGTTTGGGGTGTGGGCCTCTGTCAGCCTCCCAGCGCTGCTCTTCATGAACCAGCCACTTGTGCTGATCCCTTTGGGGGGCACCCACCCCACCAGCCAGGAGCCAGACAGAATCGCCCCAGCTCAGAGTGGCGCCAGAGCCCTTCGTTGCCGTCTGTCTCTCTCCCTCTCTAAGCACCCACTGTCACCCCATCACCAGGCCCTGGCCTCCTGAATCTCCCTTCTCCTCCGACACCCCTGCCTGCTTCAGGGGTCTCTGAACTGCCACACTCAGGTGCCGGTCCTCCCGACCTCCCTCACCCGCCAGCCACCCTCCAGGCAGGTGCAAAGTGCAGCTCCGCACCCCCCCACACACACACTTTCCCTCCCTCTCCTCTGCCTGAGCTGAGGAGGGAAGGCCTGCCATCCAAGCCTGAAGTCCATGTCCAGCTGGACCCCCAGCCCCCTCTCCCCGTCCGCCACCCAGAACGACCCAAATCCGGTACTGCTCACATGCTCCTGGACGGTTCCTGGTCTTTTCGGTGTTATTTCCTTCCCCTTCATGCCCAAATTTTAACAACTTACCAAGGCCAGTTCCAATGCCTCCTCCTCCAGGCAACCTTCCCAGACCACCAGCCAGAAGGGAGCCCGGGCTGCCTGATCTCCCTCAGTGGCAGGTCTGACGCTCTCATTGCTCTCGACACTGTCCACCTGGTTAGCCCTACCACTGGGACTTGCCAGCTCCACACGGGTCAAAGTCCCCTCAGATGAGCGGGTCCAGCTCTCATTCTTTATTTTCCACAGCCCCCAGCCTGTGCATCCTGCCATCCGGGCCCCAGTCTCTTGAGCCCCTCTCACCTTGCCCACGAGCACAGAGGCTCCCTGTGGGCCACGGCCGGTTCTGTGTGGTCCCCAGCACCTGCCACTACGGGTACAGAGCTCAGTGATGTCGACTGGCCCAAAGCCAAGCTCTGCTGAGCGGGAATCGCACTGCCGTCAGCAATAGCGGGGTGTGGCCACTGCAAACCCACGACCCCATCCTTGCACAAGCCCTGTGTTTGTGCCCCGCGAGCACCAGCGTGCCCCTCTGTGTGCTGTCCCTGTTGTCGGGGGCTGGCGTCATCCCCCCAGACTGAGGGAGGGTGGAGGGTCAAGTTAGGCCCATTCCATAAACATCCATTGAGCACCAACTGCATGCCCAGCCCTGTGCTGGGTGCCGACTGTGTGCTCTGGGGTCCACCTCCTCACCCACCAACCAGCTGAGGGGGGCTCACCTAGATGGGATCCCTGTTCCCCTGGGGGGCTTACCTTCAGGGAGGTCCCTGTCCCCAGGGTGGGGGGGCCCACCCTTGGTGGGGTCCCTGTCCCCGGGGTGGGCTTCATCCTCAGTGAGTTCCCCTACCCTGGGGGTCTCACCCTCGGTGGGGTCCCTGTTCCCTGGGGGGCTCACTTATCTGGGGTCCCTGTTCCCGGGGTTTCTCCCACTCAGGATGAGGACCAGGGTGAGACCTTCTGGTCTCCGGGACCCAGGGCAGAGGAGGCTTTGGTTGGCCTCTGCTGTCTCGGAGGGGCCATAGCTTCCTGGAAACTTCCATCCTCTGAGAAGAGCTGATGGAAGGTGGTGTCGGGCATCCCTTCCTCCCCAGAAAGATCAGGGGATCTTTGCAAAGGGCACAGGGCGGCACTGCCCTCCCAGGGCCTTGCTGGACATCCAGCCCCTCCTCCTGGGTGGGCCCTTCCTGCCCACACTTCCCACCTCCCGCGTGGGGACCGCTCTGCTGCCACTGCTCTGTAAGAAGCCTCTCTCAGCACAGTGAGTGGCTCCTGGAGGATCACCGAGGAGCCCTGGTCCCTGCACCGTCCAGGCCACCAGCCGGGAGCACCAGACAGACACAGGGACAGGGAGAGGATGGTGCGAAGCGGATTACTGAACTCCTCGCTGTTGGTTTGGTGTCACCCAAGCCCAGCAGGGCCTGCGACAAGCTTGCGCATGGGCGGGGGAGCAGCGGTGAACTCGTGAGGGGGTTCCAGGAGAGGAGGGGACCACAGTGCTCTGCGAGGAGGGGCACAGGGAACCATGGAACCTCCAAGAATGCCGTGACTTGCCTCTCTAAGGGAGGGCGGGGGGGGTGGAGTCAGGGAAGTCTTCCTGTAGGAGGTGACATCTTAAAATAAATCTTACCAAGAAGTATGAGTTAACTCCCCATGAGTGTGTGAGAGTGTGTGTACGTGATGTGCGTGACTGAGTACATGGTGTCTGAGTACGTGAGCGTGTGAGTATATAGTTGTGTGGTGCGTGGGTGGTAGGTGCATACTCCTGGTGCAGAGGTGTGAAACGACTTTCTGTTGCTTGCACAAGTCTGAGATCAAGAGCAATAAGAAAAGAGGTGGCCGAGGTCCCAGGGAGCCAGCTTGTGGGTGGCCAGAGATGTCCCATGCAGGAGCGGGCACTTTCCGTGCAGGTGCTGGGGCACGAGGCTGTAGGATGTGCATCTTGGAGCTCACTCTGGCTACGCAAGGGGTGGGGTCCTGGAACTGTTTCGAAAGTGGATCAGCAGAGCTGCGCTTCTCTCCTCCTCACACCATCGCTCACCTGCTGTCACGGCACCAGCACCCCTCTAACCCTTAGCACGTGTTCTCATCGCACTGTCCCGACAATCGTGCGAGACAGGTTTCATCCTTATTGCCATTGCACAGGGGGGGACGCTGAGGCACACAGAAGTTATGAGACTAGCTGTTAGGGGCTGAAGCCGGACTCGAGCCCAGGCAGAGGAATCAAAGCCCAGCGAGGCAGACAGAGGGACTCGGGGCCTGGGGCGCAGGTCACCGGAGGCCATCCTGCCCCCAGCTTGGCCCCCGTGCAGCTCGGTGACCTTGGGCAGGAGGAGGCAGGAGAAGAGGTGTGCACAGCCCCCTTGCAGAGGAGATGCTGCACTTGGACGATCTGTGGACCCCAGGCGTGCGGTGGTGGCGGGGCGCTAGTGGCAAGGGAACGCCGGCGGGGAGCTCTGGGGAGGTAGAGCTAGCCTCAGAGTGGGCGTGTCACAAGCTAGTCGCCCAGCAAGGGGTTAGAAATCTCCACCAGTTGTGTAATCACACCAAGAGGCCAGGCCAACGGCGTTAAAAGTGCCACAACCAAGCCCTGCCTAGGCGAGCACGGTGCGGCCTGCCCTCGGAAGCCCTGCCCGTGACCCTCTTCTTCCCCAAACGCTCTCCCTCCCCATCGGCAGCCAGATGGGGGACTCCCACGTCCTCCGACCTAACGCCCCCAAGCAGGCCAGCAGGCGCCCATGCCGTGCCTATGTGTTTGGAGGGCATTTCACAGAACCCTCTCCCAGGCTTTCTGCTCCCGCCTGGTTTCTGCCCTGCTCAGCTCAGACCCGGTTACTCATCAGTTACTCACCGGGCTGCCGCTCCCACTAATTCCTTTTTTATTTGCTTTTAATGAGCCAAACCCTCTCATCTCACCATGGAGACAAAGGGGAGGCAAGCAGTGAGAGCGCTGCAATCTAGGGAGAACCGAGGAGAATGAGGTGGGGTCCTGGACGGAGGGGTTCCCACGTGCCCGCACTCTGCACATACATCTTATTTAATGCTCACGACAGCCCCGTGGCCCCATTTCACAGACGTGGCTGCAGACTCAGAGGGCTTCGTTACTGGCCCCAGGTCACAGTGTGCCTGACGTGGAGGGATGAGACGGGCCCCTCCCCCATCACCACAGGGGCTGGCTTGGAATCCCTGGCATGTCGCCTGCACGTCCTCCAGGGTGAGAAGGAGCCAGTGTGTAGATTTAGAAAGAAGTCCCTTGGGCTTTCCTGGTGGCGCAGTGGTTGAGAGTCCGCCTGCCGATGCAGGGGACACGGGTTCGTGCCCCGGTCCGGGAAGATCCCACATGCCACGGGGCGGCTGGGCCCGTGAGCCATGGCCACTGAGCCTGTGTGTCCGGAGCCTGTGCTCCGCAACGGGAGAGGCCACAACAGTGAGAGGCCCGCGTACCGCAAAAAAAAAAAAAAAAGAAGCCCCTTGAACCCGTGCCCCAGGGCCAGCAAACATCGATGGCTCCCCAAGCTTCAGAGATGCCCTCGAGCCCAGCCGTCCCACCCACCACGCCATCAAGCCCCACCTGGCCAAGCGTAGCAGCCGGCGCACACCACTGCTCTGGAACAGGAGTAGCCTGGCTCCCTGCTGCCTGCGCTGGGGGACGCTGGCCCCCTCCTTGCTGGGAACCCTGCCTGCGCGCCCACGTGCCTGCAGCTCACCCAGGCTCTGGACGCAGCTGGGAGGCCCCCTGCTCCCGGAAGCCCCATTGGGGTGAGGGCCCTCCTCTGGGCTCCTGCCAGGTGCCCGCGGGCTGCAGGGGTGGTGGGTCGGATCCATGTCTGATTCTTCCAGGTACGCCCACCCTGCAGCATCATTCCGAGTCTTCATGTGAGCAGGGCTGGGGCTGGACGCACTACATTCATCACCTTCTTTTTTTTATTTTTTTTGCGGTACGCGGGCCTCTCACTGTTGTGGCCTCTCCCGTTGCGGAGCACAGGCTCCGGACGCGCAGGCTCAGTGGCCACGGCTCACGGGCCCAGCCGCTCCGCGGCATGTGGGATCCTCCCGGACCGGGGCACGAACCCGCGTCCCCTGCGTCGGCAGGCGGACTCTCAACCACTGCGCCACCAGGGAAGCCCCATCACCTCCTTTTATCTCCACGACCACCCACGGAACAGAGCCTCTTGATGAGACCCATCTCGCAGGTGGGAACACCGAGCCTCAAAGGCGGGAAGTGATTTGCTCCAGGCAGTAGCAGTAATGGCCGTCTGAGCACAGCGGCTGCTCCAGCTCTGTCTGGTGATGAGGGTGGGGAGTTGGGGGAAGGCAGCGAGGATGGTCTGTTTGGGGCCAGCAGCTGTCCTGGGGGTACGCTTCAGACTTGGGAGGCCCGGGGGCCCCTCTTGGGATCCAGAGCCACCCCAGCGTGGATCTGTACCCCCAGACACCAGAGCCAGCAACAGGGCTCTGCAGTCTGCGTCTGGCACCTGACAGGTCAAGGTGGGCTCCATTAGCCACGCGGGGCCCCGGCCCGAGGTTTCGGGAAAGCAGAGAGGGAGGTACGGGGAGACTCGGGGAGGAGCAGGCAAGAAAGCCTTGGACTTGCATTCTCACAGCTGCTGTGCGGCCCCAGGCAAGTCACAAACCCTCTCTGAGCCTGCGTCCCCATTCGCCCTACGGCCCCAGGAGCAGCTCTAAGAGCAAACAGCACAAATGGGCATCGCCCTCAGCATCACCAAATACTGAGCGGGCCAGGGAAGCCCAGGTACAGTGCAGGGACCCCAGGACAGGCCCAGGCCCCTCTCTGTGCTGTCCACAGCCTCCTCCCAGTCCGCCTGCCCAGCTGCCGCCTCCATGCCTATTCCGGATGAACCCACAACAGCCACGCCCTCAGAGACCACTGCCCCATGGATAAACTGAGGCGTCGGCCGCTCAGGGGCCAGCCAGCTCTGCTCTCCCTTTGCTCTTGGTTATTCAAACTTAACCGCACCCCCACTGCCCCGCTCCATGCCGGCCAGACCTGACTCCCAGGGAAAGAGGGTCTTCCTGGGTCAGTAGGGCCTAGCCCACCCGGCTGTCCCCTCACCCTGACCCCGATGAGGACGCTGGGGACCAGGCAGATCTCTGTGAGCAGTTACTGGAGGGGACAAATGTGGCTCCTGGGTCATGCGGGGGCCTGGGCAGAACAGAGGTCCCCTTACCCCCCCAGGGCAGAGCTGGGGGCTGTGCCGGCCCTCCCCAGGCCCCAGGCACACACACCCTCCTCAGTGTCTCCTCAAAGCCACCTGCCACTTCCTAGCATCCGTAGGGGCCTGGCACACTATCTTTAGAAAGCCACAAAAAGCCCTAATTGAGCTCATAATGACCCGATTAACTGCGGGCCTGGGGAGGCAGGGTGAGAAAAGCACTTGCATCCTTCTGAGAAGGGGAGCTGGGGACCCGGCACCTAGAGGCTGGGAGGGCCTCAGGGACCATCCAGTGCGAGCCACTCAGTGCAACTCCTCAGACAAGGAGTCTGAGGCCCAGAGAGGGGCAGCATGCTGCCCAAGGTCACACAGTGGCTCAGGAAGTCGGGGAGCCCAGACCTGACATTCCAGAATGACTGAGGTGAGGTCAAAGCCCCAGAGAAGGGGCTCAGAGTCTGAGACCTCGAGTTTAAGTCCAGACCCTAAAATTGGCCAGTTGGGTGACCTTGGACCAATCAAGGGGCCTTTCTATGTCTCGATGTCCCCACTTTGCAAAATAAGGATGACTGCTCTATATGGCCAAGTCACCACGTCAGGGGACCCACGTGTGGTCCCGGGTGGGCAGGCCTGGCCCCAGCACACAGAGGGTCGCTGACGTGAGCTTCACGCCCACACGTGTGGGACACACCACACATGGGCTCTCCGTGGGTGTACACAGGTTTAGGCATCCATGCATGTGTACCTCTGCATGTGTCCCCATGCCCGTGTCCCTGGGCATATGCCTGGACTTACGTTTGCACAAATGCAGTTCCTACAAGCGTGAGCAAGTGTGTGCTCCCGTGTGTGTTCCTGTGCTCGTGGCCAACGCAGCTCAGATCTGTCAAACCCTGCCTCTCTGCCAACCTGTACGTGCCCCTCTTTGAAAAAACGCAGCATTTTCTACAATTCAGTAATAAAAAGGCAAACAACCCAGTTTAAAATGGGCAAAGGACCCGAATAGACATTTCTCCAAAGAAGGTATAAAAATGTCCATTAGGGCTTCCCTGGTGGCGCAGTGGTTGAGAGTCCGCCTGCCGATGCAGGGGACACGGGTTTGTGCTCCAGTCCGGGAAGATCCCACATGCCGCGGAGCAGCTGGGCCCGTAAGCCATGGCCGCTGAGCCTGCGCGTCCGGAGCCTGTGCTCCGCAACGGGAGAGGCCACAGCGGTGAGAGGCCCGCGTACCGCAAAAAAAAGAAAAAAAAAAAAATGTCCATTAAGCACAAAAAAAGATGCTCAACGTCATTAGCCATCAAGGAAATGCAGATCAAAGCCACGATGAGACAGCACGTCACACCCACTAGGATGGCTAAAATACAAAGAGAGACACTAACAAGTGCTGACGAGGACGTGGAGAAATCAGAACCTTCGTGCACCGCTGGTGGGAATGGAAAATGGTGCAGCCGCTATGGAAACCATTTGGAGGTTCCTCAAAATGTTAAATACAGAGTTACTATTAATATTTAACCCAGCAATTCCTCTCCTAGCTATGTACCCAAGAGAAATGAACACGTGTCCACACGACAACTTGTATGTGAATACTCATAGCAGCCTGATTCGCGATAGCCAAAGGAGGAAACAACCCAAATGTCCATCAGCGGACGAATGGATAAAGAAACTGTGGTCTCTCCACACCATGAAACACTCTTCAGCCATATAAAGGAACGGAGTACTGACACAGGCTACGACATGGAGGAACCTTGAAAACGTGATGCTCAGTGAAAGATGCCGGACACAAGAGCCACATGGTGTATGACTCCATTGATATGAAACGTCCAGAATGGGTAAATCCACAGAGATAGGAAGCAGATGAGTGTTGCCAAGGGCGAGGGGGATTGGAGGATGATGGCTAAGGGTTTCTTTTTGGAGCGATGAAAATGTTCTAAAATTGACTATGGTGATGGTTGCACAACCTGTGACTAAAAACCAGTGAATAGTACACTTTAAATGCTTGAATTGTACTGTATATGAGTTATATCTCAATGAAGCTGTTCTAAAAACATACAGCATCTGATGGTTTTAGGGGATTGCATACAACCTGTCCTACTCGATTTAAACTCTCACAGGGGCCCCACCTCACAGTGAGCATGCTTGGCTCAAAGGAGGCGGGTGACTGGCCCAAGGCCTCACGGCAGGCTGACCACAGAGCTGGGATCTGACCCAGGACCCCAGAGTCCATGCTCGGACCACTCCCCCCACACCCACCAGAACAGGGAAACCATACAGTCTGTCTGCCCCCTCACTGACCAGGCCTGAGACCCAGGCTTGCATGTGTCACGCCCGGGCACCCTACTCCATCTCTCACCCTTCCCTCCCTCACTCCTCTGCTACCATCCCAGCACCAAGCATGGCCTGCCCTCCTGGCCAACCCCAGGGCCCTAGGGAGGAGGCCCTCAGCCCCTAGCCATCCCCAAGCCCACGGCCAAGCATACAGCGGGACAAGACTAACACATCACAGCCCAGGGGACCAGCGGGCTTGGGAGGGTTCACAGGGAGTGCAGGCAGAGGGCCTCGGTCAGAACCACGGACGGGACAGCAGGGCGGGTGGCTGTAGGGAGGGACTTGGGTGGAGGATGCCCAGTGCGGGCCCCTCTCAAGAAGGATGCCGAAGGTGAGTCCTATATGACAAGAGGAATGACCCATGCAAAGGCGCAGGGAACAGTGTTCAGGCAGAGGGAACAGCAATGCTAAGGTCACAGGGAGGGAGGGAGCCACGTGTGTATGGTTTGATGCAGAAGAGATAGCCACTCCATGGTGACTTTGGGAGCCCGTGGGGACGATATTAGATTTTATTCTATGAACATGGAAAGCCCCTGGAGGGTGCTGCTGTGACCGACATTGGACATGGGACAGGGTGGGCTTCCTGAGTCCTTGGCCCGGCCAGTGGGACAGTGCCAGCTGGTAAGCTCCCCCACTCCTCTGAGACCCTCCACCACCACCCCATTCAGCCCTCAGGCTCCCAGGAGCTTAGAAGGGGTGGGAGAATACCTCCCCCTGCCCACAGTTTACAGGTGGAGAGATGGAGGCCAGGGAGGCCAGGAGACACCCTAGGCCACACCAGCAGCTCCCGGGGTCCCCCAGCGGGGCAGCACAGTGCCCGTGTCCCAGCCTTGGCTCAGTCATGGGGCCTGGGCACGCACCCCCTGCCCGAGCTGCATCCCAGCACACACGGGCGAGGTGGAGAGGCTGTGGGTGGGGGGAGGCAGGGGAGCCTAGAGATGCCTCGAGGCCCACCGGGCCCCCAATCCCCATTTGTGCACTTGAAGGGTCAGAAGCCCAGAGGCCCCGCCCCACCAGGCCCCTGCCATCCTGACCTAGGATTCTGGCGGTGTGGGGGGCCCGGCCTGGACCACCACCGGGTGCGATCCACGCTCTGCTGAGTGAGGCTGGAGAGGATGCCTTGCACCCCGGTGCCTGTTTCTGTACCTGCTAAAGGGAGGTGATAACATCACCCACCTCGCGGGGTCCAGCACCGCGTGGGTGAGGAAGTGCTCAGGGCGCGGAAGCTGCTTTTATCACCCATCGCAGAGCAGCCTGGACCCTAGGCCTGGGACAGGCGAAGGCCTGCGCTGGCGCTGTGTGTGTGCACGTGCGTGTGCCCGTGCATGTGCGTGTGTGTTGCCCTCTCTGTGTCCCTCTTGCTGTAGGTCTCTGTCTGTCCTTCCCTCTCAGTTTCTGCCTCTCTCTCTACGGCCCTCTGTCCCCCTGGCTCTCTCCAGCCCCGTCCCAGCCGCCGCCCCGGCTCGTCCCCGGCTGAGTCAGTGTCTCCACGCTAAGCTCTTCCCTGCCGTTGTCATAAACAGAGCACTGGAAACAGTCGTGCCAGGTCCGAACACGCCGGCACACCCGCGCCCGCGGCCTTTGTTCTGACCCGGCGGGGCCCTCACAGCCGCAGCGGCCCTCCAGGGGGGTCGTGCTCCGGCTGGGCCCGGGGGGCCTGGCCCAGGGCCACGCGGCGAGGGGCAGCCAGGGCCGGGGGGTCTGCGTCCCCAGCTGGGCTGGCCTTCCAGAAGCTTCCACCCCTGCCCCGTGGCTCTGGGGAGGCTGGCAAGGCCTCTTCTGCGGCCTGTCTCCTTAGGGAGGTCAGCCCCGGGCAGCCTTCCTCAGACCACACCCTCCTTCGTCGGGCCTGCGGCAAAATCAGCCGCTGCCTGTGAGGGGGGACGCGATGGAACCAGAGCCCCTTACCGCCCCCCCGCAGCTGCCCCCTGTCTCCACCAGCTGGCACCCGGACCCCGCCGGGGCACAGGGCTGAACCGTGGGTTCAGATCTCTAGTTCTCACTGGCGTGTGACCTTGGCCAAGACAGGCTTCCGTGGGCCTCAGTCTCCCCATCTATGCTGTGCGGACAGGGGAACCAGGAGCGAGTGATGTTTGTGCAAGGGCCGGCCGCGGCGGCCTCGGGGGAATGGTGCTCCCACAGTGGCGGCAGGAGGGGTCCCAGGTGGAGACGGACCGAGGTCTGGGCCAGGCCTTGCCCCTGGAGGCCGGGGGTGGAGGCCCGCCCACCTGGGATCTGTGTCCTGCTCGGTGGACCAGACCCCGGCATCCTGGACCCCTCATCTGTGGAGCCCTGGGCAGATGTGCGTGCCAAGGAAGCAGAGGGTCTTCCTGCCCCTATTCTGAGGAGAGACGCCCCCCCAAGTCCTGGTGGCGTCGGGGCCCCAGCCTCAGCCCTGGTGTGGGTGGGTAGACGGGGGCCCGGAGAATGGGAGGCCGTGCCCAGGGTCACACAGTGGGACCGCGGCAGCGCCCTCTCCCCTCCCAGACCCCATCCGCCCCCCCACAGCCTGTCCTGTCTGTCCGGGCCCTGCCAGTGAAGGTGGAAAATTCCCATCCTGGATGAGCTCCAGGCGGACCGAGAGGAGTCACGTGGAGGGATCGACCACGGCCCAGCCTGAGCCCCCAGCTGCTCACCACCGGCGGGTCCAGAGCCTGGGCGTCTCAGGAACCGCTGCTCCCGGGAGCAAGTTGGCCTTCCGGTGCAGGGGCCCAGAGCCGGGGCCACCCAAGCGACCAAGGCTCATCACACCCTGAACCAGGAGTGGGCTCGGGGAGCCCTGCCTCCAGGAAAGTCTTTCTGATTCTGACATTCGAGGCCCCAATTCTCCCTAGCGTCCTGCCCGCCTGGACCCCGGGCCTCGAGCCTGGACAATGTCTGTTCTGCTGCCTCATGCTGGGCCCCCGGGATGGGGGTGGGGGTAGGGAGTGACCAGGACAGACAGGACAAAGCTGTGTGTCCCTCAGAGCTGGGGCCTGTGGGCCGAGAGGGCGTGCCCGGTGCAAGGCCGGGGCCCGGCAGGCCTCCCAGTCCAGCCCCATCGGCTCACCCAGGGCATCCCGGGTGCAAGGCTCCGAGCGCAGGGCTGGGTGGCCTTCGCTCCACTGCCAGCGCCCTGCCCCTGGCCTGACAGGCAGCAGGCACTCAGCGCTTGCAGGCTGAGCAGTTACAGGTGCTGCCAAAGGGAACCACCCTCACGCCCCTGCGCCGCCCCCGGAAGCAGATGGTCTGCCCTCAGCCGAGCTGGAGGACGGCGTCCTGGGAGAAGGCAGTCAGACCTGGGTTCGAATGTCCACTCTGCCCCTGACCAGGGTGACTCCGGGCAACTCCTGACCCCTCTGAGAGCAGTGCCGCCAGCAGAGGTCTCACACAGCCACACAGGTCATTTTAACTTTTCTAGTTGCCACGTGAGGGAAGCGAAGATAATTAGGTGAGCTTAAACTTGGTAACACATTTTATTTAGCCAATATATCCAAATATTACCATTTCCACATCTTAATGTGAAAAGATCACGAAAGAGCTATTTTTCTTGCTTCTTTTCTCTCCAAGTCTTTGAAACCTGTCATGTATCTCACACTCAACGGCACACCGCAGCTCGCACGCACCATATTTCAAGCGCTCTCCTGCCTGCGGTGGCCTGTGCCCCCAGAGTGGACAGTGCAGGCTTCGTCCCTCCTGGGGACTCGTGTCGGACCTCCCTGAGCCTGGTGTGCAAGCCCCGGGCAGGGGGCCGGGCATGCGGTAGGTGCACAGGGCCCGGGAGCTGCCCTTTCTCCTTCAAGGCCCCAGCCAGTGGCCGACTTGAAGCCCCCAGACCCTCGCCTTTCAGACACTCAGAGGTAGGCCACCCTGCTCCCTCAGAGTGTCCAGGAACGGATGGCCTTTGCTGAGCCCCTACTGCAGGCAGCCAGGAGGCTCAGGGCTTGCTCCCAACGCAAATCTCACCCACAAAACAAACGGGCACCACGTGAGGCAGGATTAGGGGTGGCCCCTATGCCTGGTCATGTCTGAGCGGCTCGTGATGGGCGGGACTCAGTGTTCCATGGCAGCTCGGGGTGGGCGGGGGCCCGAGTGCGCGCAGCTGCAGCCCCTATGCCCGTGCCAGTGGGTCCCAAGGGGCTGGGCTCAGGCAGAGATGGGGCGGTGGGCGGCAGAAGGCCCTCTGTGCTCAGACCCACCTGTGCCTTCCTGGCCTTCACAGCGCTCATGCCTCAGCCCACAGCCCTCCAGCCGTGACCCCTCCTGCCGCCTCCGGTCTCCCCACCGTCCCGTTTGCTCCAGGCGCTCCCACAGTTCCTGGAAAATACCATCCACTTTCTTCCGGCCTCTGGACTTTGGTACATGCTGTTCCCTCCACCTGGAGCCCCCTTCCCTGCTCTCACCTTCAGGTTGGTCTGGGTCACTCTGATCCTCCCTCGGGTCTTAACGGACACATCACCCCATCAAGGAAGCCCTCGACAGCAGTCCTCATTCCGTTGTGGCGCCTGTTAGAAATGCCCTGCCTGGGGACCCTGAGTTTCTAACGGGTGTCCCTGGAATACGAGGTTCACCCCTGACTCTCATGCTTTCCCCCGTCCCCCTCCCGCACCCCATGGAAAAAGACAGTTGAGTTGGGGACGCATTCACATACCCCACCCCAACAAGCTCATTTCCAGGTAACGGGAGAGACGGGTAGGAGGGGCCAGGGTGGCCCAGCCTCGCTCTGTAGGGGAGAAAATAGGCTTGGGTGGGCTCCGGTGGCCAGAGGGTGGAGGCCGCCCAGCGTGAGGGGAGACCTCGTTGGTGGAGGGAGGATTAGGGTGGGCCTCAATTCCCCAGACGAAGCACAGCAACTGGCCCCCCGAGGGCCCCAGGGCAAAGCCGGCACAGGGTCATCATAAGAAAGATCTCTCTTATGTGGAGTAGTAAGCTCCCCATCTCTGGAAGCATCCAAGCAACAGCACCAGGTGCTGGAAAAGGAGTTGGAACTTCGCACAGGTGTCGATTTGCGCCTTTAAAGGGTTTGCCTTCAGCTCTCAAGATTTAGGCGTGGCCCAAGGTCACAGGCAGGGCCTGATGGGGGCCTGTCCCACCCACCCAGGCCATCCCCCCTCTCAGGGCCAATCATTAATTGGCACCGCTCGAGTGGCTGCCTGCCAGCCCGTGGCCCGGCTCCCATCCCATGCCCGGGGCACCTGCATGCCTCTTACATGGGCTGGCCTCGCTGCTCAGCCCGACTTCCTGCTTGTGAGTCCCAGGAGCTGAGCCCTGGGCGGAGCGAGGGGCCTGCTCAGACCACCATGACAGCACGCAGAGGGACTCCTGCTGCCTGCAGGGCTCAGCCCAGCTCAGCCTGCAGCCAGGGCCCTCCTGGCTGAGAGCTGGGCCTTCCCCGGAGGGCAGCGAGGAGCCGGGGGAGGGGGTGGGGCTTCCGGCTTGTCGGGAGACAGCCTGGGTGTTAGGAAGCCCACCCCCCCCCCGGGGGGCAGAGAGCAGAGGGAACCTCAGGCAGGTGCTGAGCTGGCCCGGGGCTGACAGACCCCTGAGGAGGAAGCGCCAGGGCGTGGCTTCAGCCCCCCTGTGGATGACGGAGAGCCAGGAGGGGTGAAAAAAGGCTTGGCGGCCAGCGGGGAAATCAGATGTGAATAAGCAGGCGGAGGGGAAGGGCCTCCCAGGGTGAGAAGCTGCAGGAGGGAAGCGGCCCGGCAGGCTCAGCGATGGCCAAAGCTCTAGTTTCCAGAAGGGATGGAGGGAGGCAGGGGCTACTCAGACTCCAAGCTAGGAAGCTAACTTTATCCTGGGCAATAGGGAGCTACTGAAGGTTTTGGAGGAAGGGAGTGACATGGCATGGACGGGGTGGGGAAGGAGGCATAGGGAGGAACTGACAGCTGCCAGAGGAGGGCCAGGGAGGCAGGCCCGCAGTGGCCATGGGGCAGAGTGGGGGGATTGACAGAGGGGACAACCCCAGGTTTCTGCTGGACGACTGGGTGGTCAGGCCAGCAGGGGAGGCTGAGGATGGAGATTTCAGCAGCAAGATGCTGAACGTGTTGACCAGAGGCTCCCATGGGTCAGCCGCGCCGAGTGGTCCACAGGGGGCAGCCGTGCCGGTCTTGACGCCGGTGGGGGGGGGTGGGAGAGCTGATTGGGGCGGGGCTGGGAAGGAGCAACCAGAGGCTAGAGGAAGCCCAGGTGAGCTGGGGCCCAGCCAAGGAAGAGGGTCAGTCGGCCACACCAAGGTCACTAATGGCCGGCACAGGGGTGACTGGAGTGAGAAAATGAGGGACGGGGACAGTGGGTGTGGACATCTCTGCCAAAAACTCTGCCTCTGAAATGCTCATGAAAGTGAGAGGGGGTGTCCTAGGTGGGCTCCCTAGAAGCAGAGCCTGAGATGCCTGATCCCAAGGGGAGCTCAGGGCATGAAGAATGTCACAGAGCAGCCCCACCTGCACAAGGGGACTTTATACCCTCTGCATCAGCCCGTCCTTGGCTGTAGGCACCCCTCTCTGTGGGCAGAGGGCTAGACTCCAAGAAGGAACAGCTGTGAGCTGCAAGCCAAGATCCTTACAGCACCAGGGGCTGCTCTCAGGGAAAGTGATGTGGGTCCCTACGCGGGGGCCGGTCGCTGGCAGGGGGGCCTACGCCAATCCTCTGGGCTTTGGAGGGTGCATAGGAGCCCGGCATTTACTACTGGTGCTATTGGTGAACTCCCCGCCTGGGGCCTGACCCTGACGAGAGGATCAGAGTGGCCAGGTCTCCCTCACCGCCTATGTCTTGAGGTCCTAAATGAAGGGCAAGTTCCCACCTGTCCTCAGGCCACAGGACCATGTCCACTGCCCGTCCCCCTTTGCACAGGGAGGCAGGGAGGGCTACCAGAAAGGGGATCTGAACCCAGCTCCCCCGTGTGGCCACTGGCCACCGCACAAGTCCCCTGGCCTCAGTATCCTCAGCTGTGCCGTGGGGATGGTCACAGCTGCATCGGAGCCCAGGGTCCTGGGGGGCGGGGTGGGTGGGAAGGGGACGGGCAGTGCCAGGCAGGCAAGTGGGCACCTGGCATGAAGCGGGCACTGGTGCCCATGCCCTCCCAGCTGCGGGGGACGGGGCAGGCAGTCCCACCCTCTCCGCTGGCACCTGGAGGGCGGAAGCTGCACTTGGGTGGCGCGGCCCTCGGGAGGGGGCGGTGCTACCCCCCGTGCCAGGTGCCACCCACAGGCTGCTCACCCAAAGGAGCCCCTGGGGGCTTTCCCCTGTGCCTCCCTCAGCCCCACGCAGGCGTTCCAAGCCCTGCAGAGCTCAGCTCTGGCCTCCGTCCCGCCAGCTGTGACTCCGCTCCAAAGGCCCAGGCTCCTTGGCCCTCTGGGAACGGAAGGACCTGTTGTGATCACACGTTTGGAGGCTCACCTGTGCCCGCGGGTTGGGGTCTGGAATAACAGGGCAGCCCTGCATGCCCGGCACTGTGTCCCCTTATCACCCTCTGCCCTCTGACCCTCACAATGGCCTGGGGGTGAGGGGTGGCAGGTGTCTCACCATCCCCACCCTCACTCGTTCAACAGCTGTTTATTAAGTACCTACTGCACACAGGCACTGGGAGAGGTGCTGGGGACCCAGACAAGGGCCTGCTCGCTCAGAGCTCAGGTTACAAACGAGGAAACTGAGGCCCCGAAGCCCCAAGGGCAAGACCCAAGGTCACACAGCAGCTCCAAATCAGGTCAGGCTCCGCAAGTCCCACTTCTCCCTTTCACTCCTCAGTCTCCTTCCCTGTAAAATGGGCACACGGGAGCCTCCCCCGGGGCCGTGTGGCCCAGGGACTGTGCAAAGCGCAGCGGGGCTCAGCCCACAGAAATCTGGATGTGCCACTGCCCACGGAATCGGAGGCCACCCCTCTCCCCCGTCCCACCCCCCCCCCCCCCCGCACAACCCTGCCCTCCCTCCAGCCGGACTCCTCCCTGCCCCCACCTGTCACACTGCTGCGCCCTGCTGTTCCCTCTGGCCAGAGTCCCTTCCACTCTCAGAATCCCAGCTACAATCATACAGCGCTTCCTGTGGGCCGCCACCTTTCGCATCAAGCCCCCCAACCACCCCCTGCAGGAACCACGACTTACCCCATTTCCAGACACAGACACAGAGACATGGAGAGACAAAGCCTCGTGCCTAGGGCCACCCAGCTGCTGTGCATCAGCACGGCGTGCCTCTCACCACTGCGCCACCAACCTGCCCGCTCACGTCCACACAGGACAGTGTCCCCCAGCCTGACAGCCCAGAGCAAGGGCCCTCGTCCATTCACACGGGCTGGCCCCTGTCGACACCTCCCTCGTTCCAGACGCGGCAGTGTCCCAGAGGGCCAGGCCAGGTCCGGGTCCGGGTCTCCCTGGGGTCCTAGGCCTCCAGCAGGCCACACCCAGAGAAGTGCTGTTGCAGCAAAGAAATCAGCCAGCAGGTGTAGAAAAGCGAGCGTGGGCCACCTGGCCTGGCCTTCAGTGGGTGGCCTGGCCCCCAGGCACCCAAAGCCCCGAAGGCGGGGTCCCCGCAAGCCCGGAGGCGCCCTTACCTACTCGGAGCTCTTGCCCGAAGACAGTCTTCTCGCCGAGGGCGGAGCAGTTCCAGCGTCCGAAGCGGAACTGGTACTGGCACTCGTTGATGCCCATCTGCGCCCCCTCCCCAATCACGATGATGGCATCGGGCCGGCTCTGGCAGATGGCACGCTGCCGCGGGGCCAAGCCAGGAATCTTGTTGCAGATGATGTTGGCTCCCAGGGCCACGACGGATGACAGCGCTCTGTAGGGGGGAGAGGATGCCGAGGAGGTGAGACACCTTGGCAGGCTCCCGCCACCCCGCCCCTGCCACTCTCCCCACTCAGTCCCTCGGCCAGCAGACGTGTTCCAGGAGCCCACCTCGTGCCAAGCTCTGCCCGCCAGGGAACAGAGCCCAGAGCCCTGCCCTCAGGCACCATGTTCCACTGACCTGCACACAGGATTCCAGCTCGAAAAGGCACACACACCCGCGCCCCCCAGCCTCGAATCTGCAGGAACGGGATCGCAAGAACCACGGCATCACAAGTTCCATGAATCAACAGTCCCGTGGAATACAAGAACCGCGCCTCTCTGTGCCTCCGAATCAGACGCACAGACCCTTCGTGGATTTGACAGCTACCAGCTTGTGACTGTCCACAGCTGCCCCCAAGCAGCAGACCCCAACTCCCAGACAACTGAGGCTTTTCCATCACTTGTAGACCCCCGGCTCCCTCCACCCCAGGGTGCCTGGACCAGGCAGGCTGCGAAGTAGGCTGGGCAGGCCGGCAGCCAAGCCCACCGGGTCCTGACTGCAGCCACAGCCCGTGTGTGACCTTGGGGAGACATTCTGCCTCTCTGAGACTCAGTTTTCACACCCATGACATGGGGTATAAAACACCTTTCTCCCCCTCTCCGAGGGGAGAAAGCCTGCACACACACGTGGGGATGACTGGTGTTATTGTTTCTGGAAGACTGGGTGCACTCAGAGGAGGAAACAGGAGCTGATGTGAATTGAGCACCTACTGTGTGCTAGGCTCGGGTGCTTTATTGCAACATTGTATCCTCAGAGCGGTCCCCTGAGGGTGCCTAGTAATTAATCTCCCAGCACCCTGCAGGGACTGGGGGGCTGTTTCTCTCTTCCCCTGGGTGTCATCGGTGTGATTGTTTATTCGTTTAAGGAGGTGAAATTCACGTTGCAGAAAGTTAACCATTTTACAGTTCTGCGGCATTGAGTACATTGCCAATGTCGGTCAACCACCACCTCTATCAAGTTCCAAGGCACTCACCACCCCCGAAGGCAACCCCTACCCCTTAGCAGTCACCCCCCTAGCCCCTGGCAGCCACTGGACATTTCATACAGATGGAATCATACAACATGTGACCTTTTGTGCCTGGCTTCTTTCCCTTAGTATAACCTCCTCAAAGTTCATCCTCATTGTATCGTGAACTTCCTTCCTTTTTATGATGGCCAAATAATATTCCATTGTAATACGAGATCACATTCTGTTTATCCCTTCATCACTGATGGACATTTGGGTTGCTTCCGCCTTTTGGCTGTTGTGAATAACGCTGCTCTGAACACGTGCACACAAGTTTTCTTTGAGTCCCTATTTTCCATTCTTCGGGGCATGTACCTAGGAGTGGAATTGCTGGGTCACGAGGTCGTTGGTTTTGCTTTCTGAGGAACGGGCAGGCTGTTTCCCCACAGAAGCTGCATCAATTGTTTGGTTTTAAGCACCCAGGGAAGGGACAGCAAGCTGAAAGGAGGCAGGCTGGGTTCCGCAGACCCACAGCAACAGCTGGGTTGCAAGACAGAGTTTGGGGGCAAAAGGTGGGAGTGGGGAGGCCACGAGGGGCTCCCCAAAGCCACTGCGCAGGCCCTGGCCTCCTAGCACGGTGAGTTCCCTCCTTCTGCCCACAGCCTGCCAGCCCCTTTCTTGAGAGAAACGAGTCAGTGTTTTTCCAGGGCAGCCGAGCACCCACGGCCAGCTGGGAAAGTCCCCGTGTGGCCTGAGCCCACAGCACGTGCTGCGACCAGGACGCCCCGGCGACACTCAATCCCCGTGGCCCGCCAGCCCCACCCGCTAATCTGGCCAAGACCCCCCTGGGTCTCCCACGGGCACCACGGGCAGCAACGCCTGAGGCTGGCGTGAAGGAAGAGCATCTGGGCAGGCGGGGCTGGGAGCGGGCTGGAATCTGGGGAATTCAGCCCAAAGTAATTGTAGCTGCTCAGAAAACCAACCCAGGGAAATGAGATGGATGGGAACCCTGCCGGGCACCAGCCTCCAGCCCTCCGGTCGGAGCCTGGATGCGAAAAGCACATTCCCCATGCCCAGATCCTTCCAGCAGGCTCTGGGCTGCCAAGGTCCTGCTGCCCAGGGTAAGAACCCTTGCTCCTGGGGGCAGAAGTTCAGACACATGGGGTCTAACTGGATGCAGCTGGGGGCAGAAACAGATTATTGCAGCCCTGGTCTCCCCTCTCCAGGCAGGCCACCCCTAGCACCCACCTCCCCCACCCCACCCTGATGGTGTCCCTGAGAGCCCACCTACAGCTCCCTGGGTTCCTTTGATCGGAATCTGACGCCTCCTAGGATCTGGTCTCTGACGACCTGCCACCCCTGCTTGCGCTCGTCCCTCTGCTGGCATGCTGGTCTCCCTCCCTTTCTTCTGTCTCGAAAACTCTCCTGCCCTTCCAGGCCCAAGGGCAAAGCCCCACTGGGCTCTTCCCCAGGCACCCAGGACACACATTGTGGGCGCTTGTCCCTCGAGTACCAACCTCACCCCTGGTCTCATGGTCGTTGTTTCCACCCCTGGCTCCCCCACCAGCCCACAAACACGTCGAGGGCAGTGCCAGGTCTGAGTTGGCCCTAGGGCCTCGGGGACTGCCCCGTGTAGCCGACCATGAGTGTGGAGTGGATGAATGAATGAACGAATGAATGACTACTCAGGGATTATGTCAAAAAGAGCTCCTGCAAGTCAATAACAAGAAGACCACATTTAAACGATGGGTGAAGGACTTAAACCTTTCTCCAAGGAGAGACAAATGGCCAACGAGCACGGGAAAAGATTCGAAACATCAATCATCATTAGGGTAATGCAGATCAGAACCACGGAGAGGAAATACCTCACACCCACCAAGCCGGCTATGATCAAAACAACAGAAAAGAGCACACATTGGCGAGGATGTGGGCAAACTGGGACCCTTATGCATTGCCGGTGAGAATGTTAAATGGTGCAGCCGCTGTAGACAGCAGCTGGGAAGTTCCTCCCAAAGGAATGACCATAGCACCCAGCAATTCCACTCCTAGGTGTGTGTTCAAAAGAATGAAGGCAGGCGTTCCAACAAAAACCTGTACACAAATGTTCATAGCAGCACTAGTCACAATAGCCAAAAGGAGGAACTAACCCAAATGTCCGTCAACGGATGAATGGATAAACAGAATGTGGTCCACCCGGACAGTGGAATATTATTTGGCCACGAAAAGGAATGAAGTACAGACACATGCTACATAGATGAACCTCAAAAACATTATACTCGGGCTTCCCTGGTGGTGCAGTGGTTGGGAGTCCGCCTGCTGATGCAGGGGACACGGGTTCGTGCCCCGGTCCGGGAAGATCCCACATGCCGCGGAGCGGCTGGGCCCGTGAGCCATGGTCGCTGAGCCTGCGCGTCCGGAGCCTGTGCTCCACAACGGGAGAGGCCACGACAGTGAGAGGCCCGCGTACCGCAAAAAACAAAAACAAAAACATTATACTCAGTGAAAGAAGCCAGACACAAAAGGCCACATATTGTACGATTCCTTTTCTGTGAAATGTCCAGCAAAGGTAAATCCACAGAGACAGAAGCAGAGTAGGCCAGGGGCTGGGGGAGGGGCAACGAGAAGTCACTGCTTCCTAGGTGCGGAATTTCCACCTGGGGTGATGGATAAGTTACGGAACTAGATAGGGGTGATGGTTACACAACATTGAAGATGTATGAAATGCCACGGAATTGTATACTTTAACACGGTGAAAGTGAAGTGGCAAATTTTATGTTAAATGAACTTTGAACACGATTTTTAAAAATGCTCTCTGGGCTTCCCTGGTGGCTCAGTGGTTAAGAATCCTCCTGCCAATGCAGGGGACACGGGTTTGATCCCTGGTCTGGGAAGGTCCCACATGCCGCGCAGCAACGAAGCCCGTGCGCCACAACTACTGAAGCCCACGCGCCTAGAGCCCGTGCTCCGCAACAAGAGAAGCCACCGCAATGAGAAGCCCGCGCACCGCAACGAAGAGTAGCCCCCGCTCGCCGCAACTAGAGAAAGCCCGCGCGCAGCAACAAAGACCCAACGCAGCCAAAAATAAAATTAATTAATTTTTTAAAAATGCTCTCTGTACACAGGACTCCCACATCCCCGGCCATAGGTGGGATCTGTGGAAGGGGACCAGAGGGGCCTTGCCCGGCTGGTACCCTGTATGCTTCTCCCAGGCGACGGGTGCTGATGCAGTAGGGGGATGGGAGCCCCCAGCCATCCTCCGGATGTCAGTGTATAGATTAGAGGTAAAACAAAAGCTTCAGAGAAGACAGTCGCACCGTATACCAGGAGCAAAAATAATCAGATATGGTTGATAGTTCAGAAATGATTTCAACATTGTCTCCCTTAGAATGTGGAGATTTTTTTCCCCTAAAGATATTAAATATTCCCATTCTGAGCACCCGCCTTGGACAACACAGGCCTCCGCTGTGTCTCAATCCTCTCTTTGCAAGATAAGCCTTGCCATCCCCGTGTTACAGGAGTGCGGACTGGAGCTCAGAGAGGCTAAGGGACCTGCCCAAGGCCACACAGCCAGGTCTCTGCTTCCAGAACTCAGGTGGAGACAGCACTGTGGCTCAAAGCACAGCACACAGTAGGAGCATAATATAGAAGACGGCCTGGAGTGGGAAACTACACCCACTCTTCATTCTCAAAACACAGCTTACACCCTGTCCGCATTTAAAATCCTCCAGGTCACTGGTTAATTCGTGCAGGTTTCTGGACAGCTGCTGGTGCCAGTGGTTGAGCTCTGGCAACCGGTCCGGTGCCCCGTCCATCCCCTCTTCTACAGTCTGACCACTGGCCTCTCTGAACAGGCCTGGCCCGACTCGCCCCAGGACCTGGCCTCACTACACCTGAAGACCTGCCCGCACTGTTCCTTCCACCCGGAGGGGAGGGGGCTGCAGATGTGAGTGGCGCGTTAGGAAACCGTCAGAGGGGGAAAGGGGTAAAAGTACACGGCGTCTACAGAACTGACGCCCTGCTGGAGACAGGAACGGGACTCGGCAGCATTCTGGGGTAACTGCAGTTTGGGGTGAGGACATGCTATGGGCACTCGCAGCAAGGTGTCCCACCGGGTGGGCCCGGCTCTCACCCTCTGGGAGGCTGCCCGCCCAGGTGCCCCAGGAGAGGCTGGCAGGGCGGCTCTGCGTGGCCCTGAGCACAGAGAAGCCGGGCGGGGCGCTCGTGTTTCAGTTGCTGACTTTTTCCATGGAAAATTCTGCTCTGGGCTCATCTCCCTGCGCTATTCAGGGAGGGGCCTCGGGACACAGGCAAGATGCCAGGGGGAGTGGGCAAAGCTGAAAGTCTGGAACTTTCCTCACTCCTGGCCTGGGCCAGTCCCATGAAGGGAGCTCGGAGGAGGAGGGTTTCAGGCCCTGCAGACAAGAAGCCCCCACCTCGTCCCCGTCCCCAGGGGCTATGGGCAGGGCTCTCCGATCTCAGACCAGAGGGTGCTGGGTTGGAGCCCGGCATTGTGCAAGGAGGGGGCTGCCACTGAACAATCGGAGGGTCTTTCTCCTGCCAGAGAGGTCCAAGTGGATGGGGCTGCCCCGACGACGAGGGGGTTCCAGCGGGGCTGAGGGGCAGGTGACCACTGCCAGGTGACAGATGGGCAGAGAAGTGGCCAAGGGCGGGGGGGCGGGGCTTTGCTGTATCATTAGCTGGGTACCAGGCTGCCCACCTGGCAGCTCTGCGGGGAGGGGTTAGGAACATGAGCGCTGGTGCGGGCCAGCTTGTTTTGAACCCTGGCTCTGCCTTTTCCTAGCTCTGAGACCTCAGGCAAGTTTCTTAACCTCTCTGTGCCTCAGTTTCCACACCTGTAAAGTGGGAGTAATAATAGCCATGATCATCACAGAGCTGCCAGGAGGGGTGCTTGAGTCGAAGCACATGGCACTTCGTAGCTGGCCTGTGGCGAGAGGCCATGGACGTTGGCCATCATTAACTAACCCTCACTGCCTGAGACTGGAGCCCCATTACTGACCCTCATTCATTGAGCCCCCAGGATCCAGCCCCCTTGTGGGGGGGCTGTTTCTATCAGGGGGACCGATGCTTAAACCGGCAACTCTGAAGCCAGTGGGTGCTCATATCAGCCACTGCATCCACCACCAAGGGGTTCATTCCTGGACCAGCTCTTCCCTCTGACCCAGCGATTTCACACTAGGGTCTATACGCCCAAGAAAAGTAAGCACTTACATCTGCCAAAGGACATGAACGCGGGTCTCCAGCTCAAACTGGGAACAGCAACCCAGGTGTCCATCACCAGGAGAATGAGAGATAAACTGCAGGACATTCACCCAGCCAGATGCGAACCGCTTACACGGGTGACTCCCCCAGACACCACGTGGAGTGAAAGACGGGAGAACGCCGATGCTACCACGTATAAGAAGCTCCAGGCAGGGGCTTCCCTGGTGGCGCAGTGGTTGAGAGTCTGCCTGCTAATGCAGGGGACACGGGTTCGAGCCCTGGTCTGGGAGGATCCCATGTGCCGCGGAGCAACTAGGCCCGTGAGCCACAAGTACTGAGCCTGTGCATCTGGAGCCTGTGCTCCGCAACAAGAGAGGCCGCGATAACGAGAGGCCCGCGCACTGCGATGAAGAGTGGCCCCCGCTCGCCGCAACCAGAGAAAGCCCTCGCACAGAAACGAAGACCCAACACGGCAAAAATAAGTAAATTAATTAATAAACTCCTACCCCCAACATCTTCTTAAAAAAAAAAAAGAAGCTCTAGGCCAAGCAGAACTCAGAAGTCACCCTGAGATGGGAGGCACTGATGGGGAGGGGCCGGGGGGAGCCTGCTCTGCTGGGGGCCCGAATGTTCTCTATCTCAAGCTGAGCAGGGGTTACACAGGTGCCCATGTAGGTGAAAAGGCATCAAAATGCCCATTAGAGATTTCTGCATTTTATGTAAGTTATACCTCGACAAAAAAGTAAACTGTTGCAATACAAAAGTTAACAGGGCTGGCAGAACAAGGCAAGAATACAAACTCCAAGTTTTCTTACAAAAATTAAAATAAAGAAAGCACAATTAAGAAATAAAATGTGTGGGGCTTCCCCAGTGGCGCAGTGGTTGAGAGTCCGCCTGCCGATGCGGGGGACACGGGTTCATGCCCCGGTCCGGGAAGATCCCACATGCCGCGGAGCGGCTGGGCCCGTGAGCCATGGCCGCTGAGCCTGCGCGTCCGGAGCCTGTGCTCCGCAACGGGAGAGGCCACGACAGTGAGAGGCCCGTCTACCGCAAAAAAAAAAAAAAAAAAGAAATAAAATGTGAACATTAAAAATCATTCCTGGATGCTTTGTGTGCCCGGCCTTGAGGGGTGCTGACCCCTCCTGCAGCACATGCTCCTGGGGGCTGCTGTGGGCTGGGCCCCCGCCCCCTGCAGGCAGAGCTGTGTTAGGCCAGAGTACAGCCCAAACCCAGGCTCAGAGGCCCGGGAATCCAAGGGCATCCTCAGCCTGGCTCTGCTGAGGGCTGCCCCCTGCCTGCCTGCCGCCCTCTGCCTCTGCCTGGACTCCGTCCAGATGCTGCCAGCCTGTCCCCACTGGGCCCTGGTCCTCTGGGAACCCTGAATAGAGAGGCAGGCTGACTCAGCAGCTCCCAGGGCAATAAGAAGCATGGGCGCAGGAGACCCTGAGGACCGTGGCATTGGAGGGAGCCCTTCATCAGTGGGACCGCACCAGGCAGGGCCCTTCTGCTCTCAGCCTGCCCCCGGGCAGCACTCGGCACCAGGGGGCAGAGCTGCCCACCTGCTAGCTGTCCTCTGCCCCGAGGAGCTGGGCCCACCAGTGGGGCCAGACCCTGACGGGCAGCCTCTTCCCAGTGCCACCCAGCTAAGGCCCCTGTCTAGGCCAAGCGCCAGTCCTGCCATGGCCCAGCCTTAGGGCTCTTCCTTGGGAAACAAGAGCGGGGACCCTGAGGACCCAAGAGGGGTCAAGTGGGGGAGCCCGTGTCTCACCAATGCTCAGGATTAGAGCCACCCTGCCCCTCCCTGTCTCTGTGTAGGACACCCCTGCTTCGTTCAGGAGCTAATGCCCTCCAAACCTGCCCCAGCAGCTAGGAGTCTACCCTAAACCCCTCATGCTGTTGGGCTCAAGGTGGCGTGAGCACCTACTGTGTGCTGGACTCTGGGCTCAGGGGTCCCCGCAGTAGCGGGATGGGGGGCAAATGTTGTGAAAATAATTATAATTATTATTGTTATTCCTCAGAATAAGGACTGAAAGGCCCAGAAGGTCCAGCCACCTGCTGAGTAGCTCATGGAGGGAGGGAGGAGGGAGGGAGGGAGGGAGGGAGGGAGGAGGGAGGGAGGGAGGGAGGAGGGAGGGAGGGAGGGAGGGAGGAAGGAGGGAGGGAGGGAGGGAGGGAGAAGGGAGGGAGGGAGGAAGGAGGGAGGGAGGGAGGGAGGAGGGAGGGAGGGAGGGAGGAAGGAGGGAGGGAGGGAGGGAGGGAGGGAGGAAGCCGGGACCAGGACCCATACATCCTGGCCCCAGACCGGTCAGTGTCTCATCATCCTGTCCCTGACCCTCAAAGACAGTTGGAGAGGTCACCTGTCCACCTGGAGAACCATCCTCCCCCATCGGTCCCTGGGGGCACGAGGCTACACTGGGAGGAACCTCCCAGGAGGGCTGCTGAAGGAGGGCCCCAAACCTGAGCCAGGCCCTCCCCACGCAGGCCGCGTGCTGCTCCAGGGTGGTGGCCCATCTCATTCCCCACTGTGCACTCTGCCTGGCCTGCGCCAGGCCCAGCTGAGCCTCAGTGGTCACCGTGGAGCTGCCGAATGAGTGGCGGACGGACGCATCAGCCAGTGGGACTCGTGAGGGCAGCTCGCACTCAGCTGCTGGGGCCTCCCAGGACAATGGCCCCACGCGCGTGGACAGCAGGACCCTGCAGCTGGCACGCTCTCGGCGGGGCGGGGGACCCAGGCGCACCCCGTTTTCTCTTCGACTGTTACAGGTCGATAAAGAGCAGATTTTATTCCCACTTTACATATTGTTGAGAAACAATATGTTTCTCCGGATGAGGGCCGAGCACGTGGATCCCGGGATGTGGGCAGGGTGCCGGGATTATGGGAGTGAAGCCACCCGAGTGCCCTCGACAGGGCACGGATCCCCTGGCATCGGCCTGTCCTCCTACTTAGAGAGCCAGCCCGGGTCCACGTGACAGAACAGCCTCTCAGGCCCAGAGGAAGCCCTGCGCCATCTGATCTGTCCTCAGGGCCTTAAAGCTATGGCCACGGATGCGGCCGCAGGAGCCAGGCACCTCCACCTCGGCATCTCGTTTCTCCTACAAATTCCCAAACAAGGACCCCACAGACCACAGCCCGGGATAGAGATACCCCCGCAGAGGGCAAACGGCCTACCACGGCATGGACCCCCAGCTCCCTCTCGCTGGACAGAACACCAGCTCTAGTGCAGTCCACCCACCCCCAGGGCTCTGGGTTGGAGCAGCCCCTGCCCCTAACCAACTGCAGAATCCTGGGCATGTCCCCGAGGCCTGGACTGAGGCAGCACTCCATGGGGGAGACTAGGGTCTAAGTACCTTCCGGAACCCAGACCTCATGACTCAGCCCACCGGGCCTCAACACCCCAGCCCCCTCCCAGAGCCCCGGGAGCCAGGAGGGGGTCGCTGGGGGACATCCTGCTTTCCTCCTGGGGAGGAGGCTTGTACCACCTTTGGGAAGGTGAGCAGTGATGAGAGAGGGCTTCCGCCGGCAGCCCAGGGCTCCCTCTGCCCTCCGGGGCGGCCCACCCCACCCCCAGTCTGCCCCTCCGCCCTGCCCCCGTACCAGCAGGACATGGCTTCAGGGCCTGAGCCAGGCCTCCCGGCTCGGCCCTGGGCTGCTCCTCATTGGCCCTGGGTGCTGTCAGTCATGAGGCTGGCCCCGGGCACATCCCTACCACTCACTCTTACCCTCCAACACTTGGCTTTCCGCCTCTGCACCTTCACCCTCCAGTTCCTCTTCCCAGACCTGCTGATCTCACCCCGGCAGAGACCCTCCTCCGAGAGGCCTTCCCACCCACCAGACCCCCAGGGAGCCAGGACTCTGTGCTTGACTCCCTCAGGCTTCTCCTGATGCCATTTGGGGCAGGGTCTGTCCACCACCACCAGCTGGGGGATCCCCAACATTGCCCAGCACCCAGCCGGGCTCTGAGCTGCCCTTGGACGTAAGCACCTCCACCCCCATGGAGGTGGGGACAGGCGGGCCGAGATGGCCAGATCCCCAGCCTGCCTGCAGGCCCCCATCCCTGGCCCGGCCCTGGCCGCCCAGCTGCCCAGGGCTCCTCCAGCCCACGCTCCTGGCCCGGCGCTTTGTAATTCTTCCTCCTCAGGCATCCTCCGGCAAAATATTTGAAGAATGTTCTAATTATCTGCGATCAGCCAGGGAGGCGAGCTGGGGTCCACTTGTCCAGGAAGTAACTCCGCAAATACCTGGGAGGGCGGCACCTGGCCCCCACGCCCACCCAAGCCTGCGTCCCTGCCAGCCTCTCCCTCAGGTGGGCAGAAGTTGGCCCAGGACATTACAGCCACAGATGGCCTGGAAGAGGCTCTCCACCGGCTCTGGAGCCCAGCAGGGCCCCGTGGGCAGAGTGGGGGGCAGGGGTGCACGCTGGTCTCAGTGCTCCTGTTTGTCAAATGGGACAAGAATGTCTTCCAAGTCTGGGGTCACACTGCAGACCCCCTGGGCCACCATCACAGTCCCAGAGCCGGCACCGCAGGGTCCCCACAGCCTTCCCCTGTCAGATGGATCAGGATAGAACGGAACAGGAGGCTGGGGGCTGATGCAGCCAGTGCAAGGGCCCAGTGGCACGCAGGCCACCTGCCCCTGCTCTGATCTGCCTTGAATCTGCACATCTCCTTCCCCAGCCGGGGTTCTAGGCCAGCTTGGGGGAAGCATGGGGCTTGGGGACATCCCCAGACCTCAGGAAGGCCACTCCAAGGCTGTTCTGAGACTGTTTTCTCATCTGAAAATCGGACACAATCAATCCTCTGTTGGCAAATGGCTTCTCCCTCTACTGGGTCAGGAAGTACCTGAACCCCCTGGGACGTGGCCGGAGGCGGTGCAGGGGAGTGGAGCCTGTGCAGAGGGCAGGCCTGATCGCAGCCTGCCTGACCCTCTGACCTGTCGCCTAACCTGCCCAGTCACAGAGCCTGCACTTACGGGGGCGACAAGACAAAACAACACCCTTGTGAAAAAAAAAAATCCAACGAAACAAAAAGACCACCCTTCCTGAGCAGTGTCCCCCACCCTGTCCTACTGCATCCCCATGGGGTCTCTTCAGGGTGGGCCTTGCCAGCCCCCTTTACAGATGAGGAAACTAAGCCTTCAACAGGACACCCAGCAGGGAGCTCCGTGGTGCTGGGCAGGGAGGAGGGTGTCCCAAGCAGCCTGGAGAGAGGCCTGGAGGCAGGAAGGGGCCCAGCTGGCCCCCCCGCCCGCCCTGGCCTCAGTTTCCCATCTGCAGAGTGAGGGGCTGAAGCGACAATCTAGGTACCTGCAGCTGTATCCTAAAGAAGGTTCTCTGGGTTGGGGTCCTGTGTTCGAATGCCGCTCAGCCACTGACTCTCACTGGCCTCTGGGAGCCTCAGTTTACCCATCCGTCCAGCTTGTGGGCAGGGCCTCCTGTGGGCTGGCTCCCTGCACCCGAGTCTGGCCCTGCAATCTTTCCAGGCCACTGCTCCGCTCAGCTCGCTGCCCGCAGCGTTCCCGGGGAAGAGAGCAAAGCGTCCGCCTGCTCCCTCGTGCCCCCGGCGGGCGGCTGCCAGCCCGCCCTCCCCACATAGCTGGCATTCCTGGCCTGGCATCCTGGGACCCCACCCTGGTGAGAAACCAGGCAGTCTGAGGGAAAGCAGGTGGCAGGCAGGGGGTCTTGGGCAGGGCTGCGGCCACCACCATCCACCCCCACATCTGCCGAATCTGTGAAGTCGGAACCTCACCTAGTCATTGTGACCCTACAACTTCAGGATGTTGACCTCTGACCTCAGGAACTTCCAGACCTCTGCTGGGCATTTAGGCCCATCACGACACTCCTGAATTCCGACCACACTGGACCAGCAATTCCCCCTCCAGGGCCACCCTGACCCCCTCCAGCAGCCAGGCAAAATTCAAGGCCCAGCTTGGTACCCCCTCCTCCAAGAAGCCCACCCAGGTCTCTCCTCTGTTCTCCCTTCCTCCTGCCCAGCATGGTCACATCTAGCCAGGCTCCTGAGGAGGCCTTTAGGGGCTATTCAGCAATACCCACCTGGCCAGGCCACGGCCACACTTCCTGCATCCTCTGCTGTGCCCTAGACCTTCCCTAGGCCTTACCCCTGACCTTTTGCCTCGCTCCATGTACAGGAGGGGATACTAACACCCAGAGGTGCCAGAGCACCTGAGGTCCCACAGTGAACTGAGGCCCGAGCAGGGATGAGACCCCTGGCCTGGGCCTCGGCCTCGGCCCCGATGCCCCAGATCTGTCGGATGTGGGGGCGCCTGCGGGCCCGGATGACCAGGATGCCAGTCTGAAACCTCAGGACAGACGGATGGACGGACAGGCGGGCGGAACAGGTGGGAGGAGGCTGGCAGGCCCCACTGGCCCATGGCTAGGCTGGGAGTCTCAGTGCCTAGTGGCTTGGCCAGCACTCTGGCCTTCCCGACCACTGCGGACCTGGTATGAGCAGCGGGTCTGGGGGCCAAGGCCCTGTGGACAGTGGGAAGCGAGCCATCCCCTCTGTGCAGACTGCAGGGCTGAGTCCCTGCCCTGGCACTGAGCCTCAGGCAGGCATCCTGGAGGGTCCCTCTCCCAGGAACAGATGAGGGTGGGACCCTGCCTGGGCCACTCAGCACCTCAGAGCGGAGTGTGAGTGTGAGTGAGCCCAGCCCCCTCCAGGCTCTCCCCCATTCCACAGCCCTGCCCTCTGCTCTCACCGAAGCTGGGGCCCTCTCTGGGTCAGAAGCCCCTGCACAGTGCCCTCACCACCCACCTCTCTCTTCAAGCAGCCCACTGCTCTGGGCTGCTCCCTCCAAGAATTCCTGGGCCCCCGGGGCCTGCCCAGCCAAGTGCCTCAGCTTGGGTGCCTTTTGGGATGGGTGCCCACCCTCTCCAGGAGGAGCCTCCTCCTCACGCCCACCCCCCACCCCCTTCAGCCTGGCTGTGATGACCTGAACGATCGGTGAGCGCTTCCTGGGGCTAGAACACCTCCCCGAGCTCAGGGGGCCCCAGGGCTTGACCCACGTGGCCCGGGGTCCTGAGCACCACCCTTGCCTTCCAATGCCAGCCCCCGGTTAAAGGAGAAGGGCAGTACCTTGTCCCCAGCCACCTGGCAGGTATTTGGTATCAGAGCCCAGAGCAGGACCGGGCTCTGCAGCCGTTCTTCCCGCCTCCGGCTCTGCCCCAGGCCCTGTCTGTCTCTTCAGCGTCCACCCGCCCACGGCCCTGCCAGCCTCCTGCCTCCCCTGCTTCCTCCCCTTTTCCCCCCTCCCCCAACCCCCACAGGAGTCCCAACCGCAGAAGGAAGGTCAGGAGTGGGCTCTGGGTTACGCTCAGACTTGACTGCAAACCCTTGCTCTCCGCTCCTCTCTGGGACAGGATGGGAGACAAGCATGTGGCCCAGGGGGTCAGCCAGAGGCTCCCCTCCGACGCCCACTCCTCAGGCAGAAGCTAGACATCGAGGACTTCCCTAGGCCGTGGAGTCATCAGCGCTCGGACCCTGCCTCACTCCTGGAGCTGCACAAAAGGAAATAAAGAAGGGCCCGGGAGGGGGGGGTGCAGGGGGAAGGTTCCACTCCTTACACAGCTCCAGGAGCTGCGGCCTGGAGTGAAGCCCTGCCTGACCACACAGCCCCGATGTGGCATTTCCAGGCCAGTGTCTCTGGGGTCCCCCGCGCCCTGGGTGATGAACCCAGAGTCCCTGTGTGCTCCGAGCTACTGGGGACAGGGTGAGTGACCAGAGCCCAAGGCTGCTGATTCCCTGTCCGGTGCGCCTGGGCTCCTGCCCCGTCACCCCGTGCACACTCCTTGAGCACCCCGACGGCCCGGCGCCTGGCATCCCAGCCTATCTCATGGACCTGAGGCTCAGGAGGGCCGCCCTGGGAACCTGGGCATGCTGGACACCATGCTCCACCGCCAGGGCAGTGCCACCATGAGGGGTGACGCCGCCAGGGCACTGCCAGGGGCTTGGTCCATTGGGGCCACCAGGCCGGCACTTTAGCCTGCTGCAGGGCCCAACCCAGGCAGCCGGGGCACAGGACACAGGACAGGCCCGGGAAGATGGGGACAGCAAGGTGATGGTTCCGGCTGCTGCCGGAGGGGGCATGTCAGCTGCACCTGGAAATTCCCAGCACTCGCAGCCACTCACCCGGGCAAGGTGGGAGTCTGGGGATCCTGGCAGTCATCCTGGCACCCAGACCACCCCGTGTCCACCTGCGCCAACACACCTGGGACCTGGAGGCCTCTGCCACCACCGGGCAGTGGGCCCTGACCAGGTCAGCGGGCCTCGCTGAGCCCCAGACACACAAGCAGCCATCTGACCATCCAACATGTGTTTACTGGGAACCAACTGAGAGCCGAGTGCTGTGCTGGGCGCTGGGGGAGGGGGCAGCGGTCAATCCCACAACCGCAGGCCTGGCCTCTCCGAGCCTGGGTGCTGACAGGGCTCCCCTCCCACACTCGGCCTCCCATCAGCCCTGCAGATCCCGCCGGGGAAATCCGCCCCCTCCCCTCAGCACCCCTGCGTCTGAGGCCAGCGGGACCAGCCTCCTCCCCTCTCCCCTGTCGTCCACCCTGAGCCCGGGGGCTTTCCTTAGCTCTGGATGAAGCTGCCCGTCCCAGCCCTGCAGCTCCCCAGGCCTGGGGCAGCTGCCCTGCCAACACTCCGACCTCACCTCCCACTGCGCACCCCACTCTAACCAGCCGCCACCCACTCCCCGTCCCCCCAGCCCCAACCCCAACATCCCCGTCATCCCGCTGCCGCCAGCAACGCCACCCTCCTTCTCTCCGGCACATCCTTTAGGACCCAGTTCAGAGGTCACCTTCTGTGAGAGGTTTTCCCTGGTCTACCCTCACTGCACACGGACTACCGTTCCTGCTGTGGGTACCACAGGGCTTTGCATAATCGTGGGGAAGGAAGGGGGCTTCCCAACTCCACCTGCACACATGGCCAGTCGCGTTCCCCTGGCACAGGGGCTGCAGGGGGTGCGGCTGGTGTGGAGAGCAAGCTGGGACTGCTGGGGAGGACGGGCGGGAGGTCAGCAGGGGAGAGCAGGGCCCCTGAGCACCGAGGCCTATCACCTGGAAGGAGAAACTGAGGTCCAGAAAAGGGGAGGGTTGCCCACAAGGTTTCCTCAAGTCTATGGCACAAGGCACCATACACATGCTGCCCCGGCAGAGGTCACCAGCTGGCCAGCTGGGCCACCTCCTCTCTGCTCAAGCCGGTCTCAGAGGAAGAAGGTCAGGGCCCATGGCAGAGAGGGACCCAGGGCAGGAATCAGGGCTCCTCGGCTCCCCCGCACCTACCAGGAAAGCTGTCCCTCTGGCCCCAAATCCAAATGTGGAGGCAGCCCTGAGCCTGAGAGTCGGAGCCTCATGACTCCTGGTCGACGGACAATTCTAACCAGCTGGGTTAGCTGGTTTCTCCACCCACGTGAGGTTACAGGCAGCGAACTAGAAGCAGTGGAGTTTGCTCAAGGCAGGAAACCTGCATCAGCAGAACGCCATGAGAGGCAGCACAGGCCTAAGGGTCAGGCAGATCCAGGTTCGAGTCTGGGCTCAGCCCTGTTGCGCGTGACCTAGAGGGTTATTCGGTGCTCTGACCTTCACGCTCCTCCCAAGTGGGAGGCCCTTGCTTAGCTCCCCTTTTCTGGCAGCCTGGGAGGGAGCAGATTCAAAGCAGACCCCAGACGTCTGCACACATCCACTCCACGAGAGAAAGCCTTTCCAGGGGGGCCTGGTCCTGCAGAAGTGGAATGCAAAGCCCTGTGTCCCCAGTCGGGGGCCCAGGGGGCAGGTGGTATGTTCTGGAGGAATTCCTATTCGAAAGGGTTTTGCAGTTTGGGACAGTGAAGGCCTAAGTCTCAGCTCCGGATCCCTCGACACCCTGGCCCTTGGCACCCTGGCAGCACTGCCACATGCTACGGGGAGGGTGAACCCCGCCACCACCAACCCTTCCAAAGGCTCCTGCCAGGGGCCTGCTCCTTCATAGCTCCAGCTGGACATGGCAGCAGGGCTTTCTAGCACAAGGAATACCTCTGGCCTGGGAGGCACGTGGAGAAAGGTCGGGAGCAGGGATGGCCATGGGGGGTGGTTCCAGAAAGGGATGGAGGCCCACAGGTGTCACTGGGGTGGGACTGCCAGGGGCTGCTGACTTGGGCTCTTCCAGACCACAGCTGATGCCAGGGAGCTGCTTGCTGGGCAGGGTGGGGTACCCCCTCGGTCCCGCTCCAGGCAGCCGGCAGGCTTTAGGGTCTGCGGCAACAGTGTCTACCTGGGGGCTGCAGAATTTTAGTGTCTTCTACTCACAGCCGCAGATGGAGCCCTTCTGGCATCCCCAGTGCCTCAGAGGCCACCTGCTCCGGCCCGAAACTGGGAGAGGCATCAGTGGGCAGGGGTCCAAGCCCTGCTCTGTGTTCCGCTGCTGAGGCTGTAGGATGACCGGCCCAGGGCCTCAGCATCTCCACCCACGGAGCAGGCCATCCACACCACATGGCTGCCTTACACAGGGAACCAGGAGTTCTGGCTTCCTTCCAGGCAAGGCCTTTCCCCATCATCCCGAGCCCTCACTCCTGCATCTGCTTGTATGCCTCCAGGGCTGGAGAGCTCACTGCCTCCCTGCCAATAGGGGGGCTGGCCCAGAGGATGAGGATGCCCTGGGTGGGAAGCAGGACCGGGAGGGGGCCTGGGCAGGCGGAGCAGCTCTGTGATGGAGACCGGGAAGATGGAGAAAGGGAAGAGGAGCGCACCTGTGCCCACCCCCACCCCACCGGCTGGCCCGAGGGGAGGCCCCTGCCCTGAGCCAGGGAAGGAGGACAAATGGTGGTTTTGTCCTTGGCCAGCCAGCGGCCCGCACCACACAATGACCCTTTCATCAGGCTGAGGGAGCCCTGGGCCGGGGTTTCATCTGACAAGGGAGGGCGCCGGCCTCCTGTCCCCTTGCTGGGGGAGTTGGGGCGGGGGGGAGGTGAGCTGTGTCTGAGCTGGACCCAGGACCATGCAACATGGAGGCCTCAAGAAGCCAGCTGAAGCCCCTCCATCTGCCCCAGGAGGAGTGAGGCCCCAGGCGGTTAGGGGGCTGGCCACAGGCCACATGGAGGGGCCTGTTCTGGGTACCCCAAGTCCTGAGCTGACAGAGGGTCTGCATCCCCACACCCAAGGCCTCCACCCCACCTCACCCCTCGTCTGCCACCGCCCGCAGGGTCCTTCCAGGGCAGTCGGACCATGGCATTGGTCCAGGTCCCCAGCCCAGTTTCGGGCTCCCCGCAGGCTGAGCAGCCCTGGCCCCCTGCTCCCCAAGGCTGGCATGAGGCTCGGGGGGACACAAGTGTGTGGGGAGGGCAGAGGCAAGGAGTGCAACTTGCCAGACCTGTGTCCGTGGTGTCCCCAGAGAAGCCCAATGAAACAGTGTGCAGTCAGGGCATCAAAAATCAAAAATCACCCTCGTTCGTGGTGACCCCCCCTCTCCAGGGCACCTCCAACAGCTGTCTGTACCACCCCGGAGGCCCCAGAGATCCCGGGACTCCTCTCGCTATTGGACCAGAGCCGGGAGGGCTGTTACCCAGAGGTGACCTCAGGAAAGGGCCTCTCTCCTGGACCCTGACATTCTTGTCTGCCCACCTCAATAAGATGCCGAGAGGCTCCCTGGAGAGAAACCCTGGGTGGATGTGTTTGCCAGTGAGTATCGTTCCTTCCTCTAAGAGTCTCTGTTGTGCTCCTGTTTAGTCTGGACAACTCCTATCCATCCTTCAAAACCCTGTCTAAGTGTCACCTCCTCCAGGAAGCCCTCTGAGATCCCCTAGAGAGTTCATCACTCTCTACTGAACAAGCACAGACACAGGGCCTCCCTCTGTCACGGGTGGCCAGCCTCCCTGCTCCTAATAGCTGAGAACGACCCCATCTTCTGAGCACTTACTGTATACCAGGCAACCAGCAGAGCTCATCTCAGCATTTGCCTGTTGAAGTCTCACACCCCCTCTAGGTTACTGTTCCCATGGCCCCCACCGTACGGAGGACACAGCTGAGGTTATGGGATGTACCCAGACAGTAAGAGGAGGAACGGTGATGTGAACCTGGTGTCTGCGTCACCATCAGGCCCCTTGGCTTCACAAGGACCAAAGGGAAACGTGGTTAGAAAATGGGCCCTTCTCCTGCGGGCCGCAATACATAGCTGCAGGACCTAACGCAGCCCTGGGAGGAAGCATGGGGGGACCCACCTTCCCCTCCTGACCCTCCCGCCCCCCACACAGAAAGTCGAAGGAGTCATGTCCCAAATGCACCCTTTCCCCCTTTAACTAGTGGCTGACGAGACACTCATACGTCAACGATGTCTCGAAGTTCTCTGTGATCAGAGCAGTTTTATTCGTATATCTTGAGCTGGGGGTCCCTTGGGGGTTGAGATTTTGTCAGGTTCCCCAGCTCGGCTCACCCGTGTGCACACCCCTCCACAGAGCCACACGTGCTTTTGAATCCCAGTGGCGTATGGGCCTGACCTGAGCCTGTGCTGGAAGGATCTTCATTTCCAAGTGACCGACGGCAAGCATACTGAGGCCCAGAGAGGCCCGTGGACCTGCTCGAGGCCACACAGCAGAGTTCCTCCCGTACCGGGACACGCACAGTCTCCTAGGCTAGGAGCTGCTCCTCCCCAGGGCAACCTGTCCCCGCCTGAGCCGGTGGCCCCATTCTGCCCCCACGTAGGCTGCGATACCATGGGAGTGGGCCTGATTCAGCAGCCCCCTTCCAGGGTCACGTCCACAGGGCTTCTGGAACTGCGGTTGGCACCACCAGTAAAGCCACAGCGGCAGAGCCGGGAAGAGGCCCCGCCTTGGCAGGGCAGTGGTGAGCGCCCTCACCCCCACGGCCAGGTGGTCGGTGAGTAACTGCCCGGTCACCATGACTCACTCTGGTCCCCAGAGCGGCGGTCACCATGAGAAACTCGTACCGGAAGATCTGGGGGGATCACTGCAGCCAGCCCCACGTCTGGGAGAGGGAGGCCGAAACCGGAAGGGACCTGCCCAGGACAGTAGGTCAGCCTGGTCCTGGCATGAGGCCTGAGCCTGGCCCCCAGACCCACCGAGCCGGCACCGCAGGCCCTCCCCTCGGCCTGCAGCCCCCCACCTGCCCTCCCTCAGGCCCTTGCTGATCCTCACTGGCCCTGAGAGCGCCGGCTCTGACAACAGTGGAGAGCCGCGCTGGCCGGAGCTGCCTCGGATGGCCAACCAGGCCAAGCTCAGAGTCCGGCAGGGGCTCAGGGCTCTTCCAGGCCAGCACACCCGTCCGACCAGATCAGTGGCAGCGGCCCAGGCATGCATCTGGGATTCGCTGTGCACGGACCACAGCCCGGGATGCGGAGCCAGGAGAGCAGCCCAGATGAAAGGGGCAGGATCAATTGTCCGCCAGTGTTTGTGATCCCAGCAATGGATGCCTTCTGGAAAGTTCTCTGGGGCAGAAAGAAGCCTCTGCCCAGGGCCCCCTCCTGCCCCTGGCATCCTCAGATCCCCAGGGCCAAGCTTTGGGAGCATTCTGAGAAGGCTGCTGAGATGGGCTTTACCACTGACCCCCAACTGTGACTGAAGCACTTTGCACGGCTGCCTCATCTGCATTCAGGCCTCAGCTCATAGGCGGCCCACAGGGTCTTCTCTCCACACTCACATTCATTTGCATCACTGAGGACCTGCTTCCCCCCATGGCATCTTACACACCTAACCCTAACCCTAGTCAGCCCTATGCCCACCAACAGTGGGGGGAAGCCCAGCGATGCCGGAGCCTCCCTTGCTCCCTCTCGGGAACGCTGGCGTTAGTTTCTGCTCAGGAAAGGCTGGCCTCAGCACTTTCTTCCCGCTGGGGCTGAAGGTCAGGCTGGACTGACGCTGCGGCAGGGGTTGCTGATGGCGGGGCAGGGGGCAGAGTCTGCCGTCCTGCCCTCCCCCCCCCACACCCACTCCAGACCCCAGCACCGGTCCAGGAACGTTCGGGGAAGCTGTTGCCTTAGGAGAATTTCTGCCAACAAAGCTGGCAGTGCACACTCGAGGAGTGAGCCTCTGTGGGCACAGATGGTAGTCACGGCAGGCCTGGATTTGGGGTGCCAACCCCCAAAGGAAAACTTAGGGTCTGTGGAGGTGTACTGGCCATCACCTGCCCCAGAGCCCCTCAGCTGCTGCCCCGGCATCCCACTCTCACCAGCTCCTGAGCCCCGAGCCCACCTCCTCGTCCCAGATTCTTACTCCAAACCACCCGGGGAGGACTCCTGGTTTCCCACCCCTGGACACCTCCCCGTTAACGCCAGACCCCAGCCAGCTGGCTCCGAAAGTGATTTCTTAAGCAGAGTAGCTACCGATTCCCTAGCAAGGCTTAAGATCGACATGCTGGGGATTCTGGGGAGGGGGAGACTTCTGGATCTCCACCTCCGACCTCTGAGAACCAGAGGCTGGAGATCTCAAGACCTGCTGAGTCGATCCAGATCCCAGGAGGAACGTCACAGCAGGACTTTCTGGCCTGGTACTTCGCTAGCCTGAGTCCCCAGTGATCAGGCGTTCCCCACCCGGCTCGGAGCCCTGCCCTGGGCGGCCTGCACCCCCCCGCAATCCAGGCGATGCCTCCGCAGCCGGGGCTGCCCGCCGGGCCTGGAGCGCTCTCTGCGCCCGGACCTTGTAATTATGTCCCACAGCCCGGGAAACCGCGGGCCCTGCAGCATCTGGCTGCGGTTGCGAACTTTTGTTTCAAGATGCGCGACTATTTATAGAAGGAAAACTGGTAGGATAGTAATTTCCTAGGAGCTGGAGGAGAAATTGGCTGCGTCTCTATTAAAAGGGGGCGGGGGCGCGGCGATTTATTAGGACTGCGGCCGCGCGGGGGGAGGGGGTGGCGCGGGGAGCGGGAAGGCAGCGGCTGCCCCCTCTGGCCGCGTTAGGCGACCCCGGACGTGGCCCGCGTGTAAAGGAGGGGGAGGGGGAGGGGAGGAGAGAAGAGGGGGAGAACTGGCTCTGAGGTTTAATCAGTAGCATCCAGCTTAAATTCCCCCAAACGGCGGTTCCATAAATCAAACGTCTTTTTAAATCGGAGGCCAGAGCATATGCGTCCCATTAGGAATCCGGCGAAGCCACCGCTGCGCCGACGCGCCCCTCGGCTCCCTGGGCCCGGACGGGCCCTGCCGGGAGCTTCCCGGAGCCCGGCGGGCGCTGCCCGGCCCGACGCACCCGCGCCCCACGCTCCTCGCACTGCCTTAGCCGGCCGCACGCGCTCACTGCGCGCCCCCCTCGCCCCGGACGAGGAGTCGGCCGCGGCGAGGGTCGGGCCGCTCGGCGCGGCGAGAAGCCGCGCGAAACCACGGCAACCTCAGAGGACAGCTTGGGTGCTGTCTGGTGGGACGCGGCGTGCACGTGTGTGCCAGTGTGTACGCGGGGGAGCGGATGTGTGCGTTCGGCTCTCTCGAGTGTGGCACGGCCGTGCGGCCGCGTGTATTTATATAGGGAGGGGGTTCCCGTTGGTCCAGGATTCGGCTGGGAGGCGCAGGGTATCTCCGCGCTACCCGCGCGCCCTCCGGCCCTCGCGCTCCGTGCGCGCAGCCAGGTCTACCGGCGCCGTCAGGCCTCCAACGGGCCACCCTTTCCCTGACCTCAAGGCCAGAGCTTCTCACTGCCTCGGCCGCCCCCCAACTGCTCAACTTCGGCGGCCTGGGCCGGCTGGAAGACCCACAGTACCCCCGGTCCCGCGCGCGCCGGGCACCCGGCGCCCCGCCCAGGGACCTCACTGCCGCGTTCCCTGCTCGCCTAGTTCCAGTGCTGGAGCCCAGGGAGGGGGGCCCCTCACCCGCCCACCCCGCGTGTGACCCGCGGCACTCACAGGTAGCTGCCGCTGGACAGGATGAGAAAGATCTGCGGGCAATAGACGGAGAGGAGCGCGCTGCGCGGCGACAGCAGGAGCATGATGGGCCGGCGCTCCTGGCGGGGCTGCGCAGGCCCCGCGGGCAGAGCGCGTGGGCCAGCTGAGGCCGGGGTCTCCGCGGCCCTCCCAAGGTAGGGCGGCGGAACGCGGCGCTAGGGACCCGAGCGCGCGGGCCCCGGCGCAGTGGTCGCCCGTGCCCCGCCTCCAGGGCCGCGCATCTCGCTGGGGCTGGGGCTGCGGCGGGCGCTGGGGCTGGAGTGCCGGGAGGCGAGCGGGCAGTGGGCAGCGAGTGCGCCTCGGCCGCCGTCTGGCCCTCCGTCCGTCGATCGGTCGGAACCAGCTCTGTCGCTCGCTCTGGCTCACGTCTTCAAGTCTCCTGAGGCGCGCGGCTGCCATTGGACGGGCCACCCCTACATCCGCCTCCTCCGCGGGCGGGTTTTTTAAAGGGGAGGCTGACCGAAGCGTGCGGCGGGAGCCGCCTCCAGGCCTTGCCCAAACCGCCTTGGCTCGGACAATCCCCCCAACCACCAACTTCAACCAGCCACACCGCTCTGGCCCGCTCTGCAGGGTGCACCGGGGGGAGGCACCGCGGGAGAACCACGCGGGGGCGTGCGCTCCTCCTGGGTGTTGCGCTCCGCAATGTGGGCTCCTGTGTGCGTGCACGTGCCTGCATGTGTCTGCGCGCGACTGCGGGAGCGTGGGCGCGTCTGTGAGCCCGCAGGTGTGTGCGCCCAAATGCACTGTGTTCGCTGCGCCTCTGCCTGCGTGCGCCCCTGGGTTTGGTGACACTGCCTGTGGGTCGCATGCACTCACTGCCGTGGCCAACCAGGCCCAGCGTGGTAGGGCTCAGCAGTGCACCCGCGCGCCGGCGTCTCTGCAGGGTCCTGCCTCTGAGTCTCTCTGGACAGGCTGCGCACTTGTTGGAGACCCCCCGACAAGTGCATAGAGGCCCCCAACTCTGGCTTCCCCCACCTCACTTCCTCTACTCTCCTCTGAGGGGTTGGCTGGGATAGGTGTGGGGCGGAGCACACCCACAAGAACACACTTCTCTGAACAATCCTCCTTCCAGTGATCTTTTTAAAGCCCAAAGCACAAGGCTTTGAGTCCCACCTCCTATTGTCCGCCAAGCCAGGCTACATATGAATGTCTCTCTAGATGCAGTGTAGATCCCTTAAGCAGGAGTGAAGGCACAAAGAGGGAAGGTGACAAGACAGGAGAGGTCTGTGCAATATGGCCAGGGGCCCCCGAGGGAGTGGACTTCCTGGCTCCTAAACCTGGCATGGAGACTGGTCCCCAGCATCCAGGAGGAGGGGGGGCCGCCTCCCCTACCTTCACCCCTCTGGGCCCTTCTGCCTCTCCTGAACCCCAAGAGCAGGAGGCGGTCATGGAGCAAGGCTCATCCTGAGGCTTCATGACCCCAGCTCCAGTGCGCAGAGGGTACCCAGACTCCAGATGGTTCCTCGCGGCCCCGGCTCGGCCTCCCCCAGGGCTGCAGCTTGGAGGCTGCTCAGTTCCAAAGTGAGGAACTGTGCCTCCTCAAAGCCATGCGTTTTGAAACCGCCCCAATCCAAGGTGCATCTGCTCTTGAAGCCCCGATCCGCAAGAAGGTTTCAAGGGCTGAGTTCTCCGTTCCTGCCGGCCCAGGGGCTCCCCCAGAGGCGGCACATCTGCACTGGCACCCGGGCTGAGGGGCATGTGTGTATGGGAGCTGCACGTGTAGACGTGGGGGTGAGGGAAGCTGCTCCTGGACATTCATAATCATGGGGGTATGGGCGGGGGGAGGGGCTGTGATCACGGAAGAGTCCCGCAGCACATACAATCTCAAGATATTTCCTTGGAACTTTTATGATCCTAAAATCCCACGTCCTGGGATTCGTCAGGGCCCTGGAATACACTATCTGGAGGAGTCCCCAGGTGCCTGCGGCGGCTGTGATATCATCACCAATAAGAAAAGGTCGACTTTACTGGGACGCCCCCAGATCAAAGGCCCTCAGGATTAACCTTCCCAGCAGCCAGTGAAGAAGGTGCTACCGCTACCCCATGTTTCAGACGAGGGAAGGTGGGCTGGGAAGTTGAAGAGCTCGCCCAAAGCCACCCAGTGAGGAGCGAGGGGGAGGTTGGATCCCCAAGCCTTGTCCTTAGGCACTGGGCTTCCAAGTCATTTAACCCTTAGGTCACATCTGGCCCAGCTGCCCCTTCTCCCCACCTTGTGTAGCCAAGATGGCTTGCAAAGGAAGCAGGCCCCTTCACTCCAGTACAGGCACCACCGATGTGGCGGTGACAGGGGCTGAGTCCCCTGAGTCCCCTCCCCTCCCCTCCCCTCCCCTCCCCTTCCCTCTCTTTGGCAGGTCCCAGGCTGACTCTCTGGCTTTCCTGGATGGAATTCCACAGGGGTGTTTGGAAGCCACATCTTCTCTCCCCCTGGGACTGGGAGAATATATGTTTTAGGGGGCACGCCGGGGGAGGAGTCCCCCCTCCAGGGCTCCTTGGTGGGGCAGAGGACAGAAAGGCTCAGCGAGCTCTGGTTCGCTGTCTCACGCGCTCCCAGAGAGGCTGGCACAGGTGCCTGGGCACACGGGCTGGGTCTCACTCACTGGGTTCTCTCTACTCAGACACTGGCCACCATCCTGTTGAGAACGGCCAGAGCTGCGGTCCCATTTACAGAGCGGAACGAGGAGGTTCAGGAAGGATAGGCGAGGGGGAACCTGCCCGAGCTGACTTCCACCTCGAGCCCTGGCCCCAGTCCTGGGAGCCCAGGCCGGGCACCGCCTTCAGCTCCTTCCACAGTCCCGGGCTGGGGAGGTGGGGGTGGATCCATGGAGTTCTTCCTGCAGCCGGGGGAAGGGGTGCTTGCAGAGGACTCCTGTTGAGGAGCTGGTGTTAGGCAGGGCAGCCAGAGGCGGACGTCCCAGCTCCGCCGCTTACCCTCGTGCACAGTGACTGGGCCTCCCTTGTTGCATCGCTTCCTAGTCCTCAAAACGGGAAGAGTAAAGGCACTCACCTCCACAGCTGCCAGAAGGCGGCAAGGCCTCAGTGCTGAGAACCAGGCAGCACAAGGCAAGCCTCATTAGGGGGTGCCTATTACATTAGGGGGCACAGGGGGAGTAACTGCAGGGGCTCCTGGAGGGTCCAGAAAACAGTGCCTCCCTCCCCACCCCCACCCCCCAGCAGACTCAACACACTGCACCCTTACCTCCCATAAACACACACCCAGGGACACAGCCTACAACAGACCCACAATAAACAGTGCCACCAGCAGCCGCAGACACGCCCGCCCAGGCCTGCAGAGCTGAGGCTAGGACAGGGAGCTTCCAGCCCTGCCTGTGTGGCCCCTGGCCTCAGTCCCTGCCGGCCCTGGGCCTCAGTTTCTCCATCTGTAAAATGGCGGAGGAGGCGCTGGATGGAGAGGCAACGGATGAAATTACTCTCAGGTCTGCTTCTACCTCTTTGCCTGGGAGGCCGCGGCTCGGCCAGCGGCACCGGCGCCGGTCCTCCCTCGGGGCTGTTCACCGGCTTTGCCCGCGGCCGGGACCGGGCCTGCCTTCCCCCCCCCCCCCCGCCCCCGCCGCCCACCCTTGGCGGCGCACAGTAGGCGCGCAGAGCGCGTCGGGGCGCGGAGCCGTGGGCCCCCCGGGCTTGGCGGACCGCGCCCCCCCTCTTCACGGTCACACTGCCCGCCCACCCCCGCTTCGAGCGAGGCCGAGACAGATTCTGTCTAAAGGAGATCGCAGCTCAACAGGTAAGGACTCGGCTGGGTTCAGGAATGTGGAAATACGACTCGGGGCAGCTACTGCCTCAAGCAGCGAGCGCGGCCCGCCGGGAGCCCGCCCGCCCGCCGGGCCGCGCGAGGGGGAGCGCGGCGAGAGGGGGCCCGGCCGAGGGCCCCGGGCGGGCGGGGGCGCGGGGCCCGGACCGAGCCCGAAGCGGCCGGGCCGCCCGCGCGGCCCCTCCCGAGCCAGCCGGACGAGTTGTCAAGGTAATTTCAACACGTCCGGGTGATGGATAGAGACGAAGGGCCGTGGCGGGTGCCCAGGCCGGCGCGCCCGTTGCCGGGGTGCGCGCCCCCCGCCCACCCGGGGCCCTCGGCCGCCCGAAGACCCCCGCCCCCCGCCCCGGCGCGCCCTCCAGGCGGCGAGCGCTCGTCCCGGGCTCGGCGCCCAGCGCAGCCCGGGGGAGGGAAGGCGCGTCCCACCCCCGGGGCCTGGAGCCCAAACAGGTGAAAGTACGCGCCGGGCACGCTCGCCGCTACCAGCAAGCCTGGCCGCCCGCGCGTCCTCCTGTCCCTCCTCCAACCCTGGGCTGGGCGCCCCTCGGGCATACCCGCAGCTCAAAGGGCTCGGCTGCGTCTCTGCAGGGCCGGGGTGAGCGTCCAACGCGCAGGCCAGCCCCGGATCCCCGAGAGCTGCCCGTGCCCCCTTCCGGTCCCCACGTCCCCTGGGGGACACCCTGGAAGCGGCTCCTCTTGGCTGCTCCGATCCCGGGCACCGGCCCCGACCACGGGGCTACTCACCCGAGCTTCACGTAGAGAACGCCAAAGCAGAGAAACACGTAGAAAATCCACTTGCGAAAGTTTCTGTGCATGATCCAGGGAGGGGGGCTGCGCCATAGACAGCGGCGGGCGGAGGGGACGCGCGGGCCGGGCGAGGAACGGGCAGGAGTTGGGGGCTTCGGTGGACAGCTCTCAGCCGGCGCTGCGGCTCCGGCGGCCGGCGACGCGCGGGCACTCGGAGCGCGCTGCCACCATGGTGAGCCCGGGCCGCCGCCGCCGCGTGCGCCTGGGGGAGTGACCTGGGCCGGGGGCCGCAACTTCGGAGCCGGACTGTGTGACCGCGGGGCCCCACGAGGGCCGGCGGGGCCGAGGCCCGAGCGCGGCGGGCGGGCGCTGCCTCCACTGGGCGCAGGCGCCTGGGGCCGTGCGCGCCTCGCCGAGGGCTGCGGCGGCCAATGTGTCCGCACTTGTCGGCCTCCGCAGGTGACTCGCGGCCCCGGCGAGCGAGCTGCGAGCGTGCGAGCGCGCCCCAGGTAGGAGGATCCGCCTCCCGCCCGCCCTCCTCGCTCGCCGCGCGCTCTCTCGCCCTCGCTCGCGGGCTCTCCCCTCCCTTTTCTCCTCCCTCCCCCGTGACACACAAACGCATCTATTCCCCCGGAACCCCCTCCCCAGGCCGGCTCTCTTCCGATCGCCCGGCCGGGACTGGGAGGGAGGAAAGGGGTTGGGTGCGCGGGGAGGGGGGCCGCGCGGGGGAGGGTGCGGCACCGAAGGGACACCTGCGGAGGGGCCGGTCGCTCCTCTGCGCCCGCCAGGGTGGGGGGCCGGGGGGAACGGCCGATTCAAGCTGTGGTAGCCACTCGGCTTCCAGTTTCTAGTGGGGGAGGGAGAGACCACCCACCCGCCCCCGTCGCCGTTCTGGGCACGCTTACCCTACCCCCAGCAATTATCCACACAGGGTCCACCAGGGCCACACCCTTAGCCCAGGCACCTCTGCCAAGGCCGCAGGGCTCGATCAGACCCTCCTCCAGCGCCCAGGGTCCCCCGACACCTGTCACTACCGCTGCCAGTGGCGCTTACTCAAAGCAGGGACAGGGAAGGGACAGACAGATGCAGGGCGGTGGCTCGGACGACCTCCTACAGAAGCTGTTTGGCTCAGCACCGTGATGGCGAGGGATAGGAGGAGGTTACGGGGGCTTCCCTGGCTGTGTGGCAGGCTCCCACCCCAAGGACACCCTGACGGCTCTCCCCACCGCCCCCGGTCCCCTCAGTCTGCACCACCCCCTCTGCAGTGCCAGGCTCAGTATTCACATTCGGTGCCCAGAGCGTGAGGTCAGAACCGCCGCGGTGCCTCGCATACGGGAGTGGTCTGACTTGGCTCGGTCCTGGGCAGTGGGCACCCGTGCGGGCAGACCCTGCTGCTGGCCAAAGCCCTGTCTGTTCCGAGAGGGCAGGACGGTGACTCTCTGCCTAAGCGCTGTCCTGGCCAGGCTCCTGTCCCGCTCCGAGTGTCTACGGACCTGGACGCCTCTTGGGCGAGTGGCTGGAACTGGGAAGCATTTAGTCCCTGAGGACCAGCCGAGACCCGAGACTTGCTGGGGAAAGAGTGCCAGAGGTGGGGGAGGGGTGTTGCTTCCAGCCACCCTTGGTCCCACCTAGCCAAGCCCCAGCGGGGGCTTTACCTCAGAGTCTGCCTACCTCCCGCGCCCCACCGTCCCTCTCGACCCCCTGCTCCGGATCCCCTCTTAATTCCTTCCAATTCCCCCGAACCTTTGCCACGACCCGGACGCGGGCCATTCCTCGGCCCCTGGATCCGAGGTGTGGCGGGGGCAGCTGTGCAGAGCGGGGCAGATAGGGAGCGTTCACAGATGAAAGGCACGTTGGAGATAAGCACAGGCAGGGGAATGGAGGCACAGAAAGGAGTGAGACGACAAGAGCAGCCTCACCCCCAAGTGTTCCCTGCGTCCCAGCGCCCCAGATGTCACCCCATTTCATGGAACGGGAAGCTGAGCCCGGGAAACGGGAGGCTGCTGGCCGGAGCCGGGCGGGCTGGGGAGCACGAGCCGATGCTGCCACCCGGCGGCGACGTGGAGGACGCGCGGACGCGAGGCTGCGGGCCCGCCAAGACCCGGGCGGGAGGGGGGTGTCTCGGGCCGCTGGGGCCACGCCGGGTCCCGGGACTGCGAGGCGGACGGGGTGCCCCACCTGGCACAGGTTCCGGGGGCCACTTCCCCCCCACCCAGCGCCACCAGCCTCAGTCTCCGCCTCCGATAATGGGGCGAATCCTCGGGAGCTGAGGAGTTTGGCGGGACTTAAGTAATGACCCCGCAGCGGCTGCTTCCTCCCGTCCCGGGGCCTCGGCGACCGCCCCAGACCTCATGCCTCGCGGACCACCACCCCCAACCCGCTCCCGGGTTCGAGGTCGGGCAGGCTCCCGAACCAGCCGGCCCGGCGTAGTGGGTCCAGGAGAGGAGAGGGTTACGGCTAGGGTGTGGGACGCATAGGTTAGTCCACTCACTCAGCGTGCTGCTCCGTGCCTCAGTTTCCCCGGGAGAACTGCATGTAGAGCCGCACCTCTCCGGACACTGGGAACAGCGTCGTGCTGCCCCCTGCCGGCCGCGGGAGAAATGTCGGCGGAGCAGGTACCGCTGGGCCAGGTTTGAGGACGCCGCCCGCGTGACCTCCAGCGAGTTGCTCCCCGCCGGAGTCTGTCTCCAAGGGGGTCCCTGAATGGCTCCAAGGTTAGGGGAAATCTGGGGTGGAAGAGCTCTATGAATCCCCTCCCCGTGTGTGTGCGCACGCGCATGTGCAGGGACACACACACACACACACACACACACACACACACACACACAGAGGCAGGCAGCAGGCCTGAGGTTCCTACCCAGCCTGGGTCCCCGGGGCTGATTCCAGGGCTCTGAGGTCCACTGACGCAGTCACCCCTACACCCAGCCCCGTCCCTCCTCCCAAATGGAATTGCAGCTCCCCATCATCCTGAACAGGGTGGTGGCCCGTGGCTGGCTCCAAGGGTCCCACATCTGTTTGGGTGGGGGAACCACTGGGTGGAAGTAGAGGGCGTAGCTCTGCTGGGAATGGGGTTCTGGTACTCAGTGAATATGGTGACCTGCCAATGCCCAGGGGCAGAAGTCTCCAGAGTCAGGATGCCCTGGGGACCCCAGATGAGTCTTAGGCCACCGTTAGGCTCAGTGGGGTTCAGTGGCCTCAGCCACTCTTCCCTGGGTGACCTCAGGCAAAGCTCTCAAGCTCTGCAGCCTGGGTTTCCTCATCGCTACATGGAGACAGCAGTAGCACGTACACCCCGTAGGGTTCTGACGCTTGAATGAGTTAACCCATGTGGAGGTGCTTGGACGGTGCCCGGCACATGGCAGGCACTCAGTCAGTGCAGGCTCAGCCCCTACCTGCCCCTCAACCTCATCACACATGTGAGCACCCTTATCCTCCTCTCCCTTGTCTTTCCTTCTGTTACTTAACACATCAAGCTAGTTCTGCCCCAGGGACTTTGCACATGCCGCCCCTTCTGGCACAGTGGTCTTCCTCTGGTTCTGTGTGGCCTCAGCAGAAATGTCCTACATCAGAGGGGTGCTCACATGCCTCCCCTCCAAGCATCCTCACTAGTGTTCTCTATCATAACATTGCTGTTCCCTTTGTGACGCTGGGGACAAAATGTCATTATTTGTTTCTTGGGTACCACCAGCCTATAAGCTCCATGGGGACCATCTCTACATCTGCTTTGGTTCCTGCTCTATTCCCAAGATAAGAGAGAGAGAACCTGGCATATCGTAAGGGCTCAATAAGCAATTATGGCATGAAAGATTTTCCATGAGGCAGCTACAATCGTGACTGCAGTGCTGTAAGCTGTGGAGAGCATGGACCTGACATCGACTCCTTTGAACCTTGAGTTTGGACTCAAACACCATCTCCCACATCAACCACACCCCATTCTCTCACACTTTCTCCTGCCTCATTCTTGCATCTTTTGTTGGCTTCACTGTTAAGTGTTTCCTGAACCCCAGCAAGTCCTACTGAGGAGACCCTGAACGTGTGTTGGGCCCTGTCTAGATAAGCCGCAAGTGCTCATCTCCTGGGCTTCGCACAGCCTAGTGAAATGGTGCTACTAGACTCGTTGCACAGATGAGGACACTGAGGTAGAGAAGGAAGTGCTTGGCCAAAGTCACACAGCTGGTCAAGCTGGGATGCGAACCCAGGCCCATCGGGCTCAGAGCTCAGCATTTCTCAGCATCTAGGGAGGCAGAGCCTGGACTTCATGGAGTGAAGTGTACAGGGTTAACCATTCACTTCCTGCTGCTGGGAGCCCCAGTCTAATGGGGGGACACTGAGTGCGGCAAGAGGACAGGAGGCTGTGAGGAAGGAAGGTGCTGATGGGAAAAAACCCAGGGGAGGCAAGGTAGGTGAGGAGGGCCTCAGAAGGAAGGGAGGTGTGGTGGACAGAATCCCTAATGGCCCCCCTGCAGGTCCTGCCTTAATCCCAGAGTCTGGGATTATGATGAGATATAGTGCCCATGATGATGTTGCGTTACATGGCAAAAGATGTGATACGTTTACTAATCAGTTGACTTTAAGTTCATCGAAAAGAAGATTATCTCAGTGGGCTGAGTTAATCACATGAGCCCTTTAAAAACAGAGAATTTTCTCTGGCTTGTAGCAAAAGGGGCAGTCAGAGAGATTCGAAGCACAAGAAGCATTTGACGTGCCATTGCTAGCTTTCCTCGTGACGAGGAATTCAGGTTGCCTCTAAGGGCTGAGAGTTCTTAGAATTGGAGAAAGAATAGAGACGGATGCCCCATCTACTGCAGGAAGGCCCCTTGGGCTGGATGAGGTGCAGAGAAAAGGGGCTGTGACCTTCAAGATTGGGCTCAGAATGGAAGAGGGAAGGGGGAAGGACTAGAGGTTGGCATTGGGAGGACATTTGGGCCAGTCCTTGGAGAGTTACATGGACATGATCCATCACATGGAAGTTCATCCAATGCCCGAGGATAGCCACCATTCAGGAGAAGGCCACCAGCTTACCCAGGCGGCAGAGCAACTGTTAGGTTGACCAACTGTCCTGGCTTGCCCAGGACAGAGGGGATCCCTAGGAGGAGAGATTTTCAGTTCTAAAACCAGATAGTAGTCCCAGGCAAACTGGGCCAAGTTGGTGACCCTAGCTTGAGCGGCTCTTTTTCTCATTGCTGTGTAGTAAGAACCTTCCATCAGCAGATGCCAGGACATAATCCATGAATCTTCTAGTGGAAGGATGTCTGCCTAGGGACTTTTCACTCCCTATCCAACTTTCCCTTCCCTATCCACCTTCTCCTCAGAACACTCAGAAGCCCCACAGGTCAGAGGGTGGGGGCAGTGATGGACAATGAGTATGGAAAGAAAAGTCCCCATATCAGTACTTGGGTGGGAGCAGACAGCTGGGAAAATAACCTCCATTGTATTACATGTCACAACTTGCAGAAGGCAGTCAAAGCCATACTCAGAGGCAAATGCATTGCTTTCATCACTAAAAGGAAAAATGAAAATAAGTGAACCAAGTTTTGAGGTTAAGAATTTTTATAAGTCATGTATTAGTTCAGGATTCAGCAAACTTTTTCTGAAAAGGGCCAGATAGTAAACATTTTAGGCTTTGCCAGGCCACATGCAGTCTCTATCACATAGTCTTCTTTGATTTATTAATTTTTTACAACTCTTTAAAAATGTAACAACCATTCTTAGCTTGGAGATTTGGCCCCCGGCCATAGCTTGCTGACCCCTGTATTAGTCAGGACTTTTTCCATGGCAAATGACAGAAGCCAAGCTGTAAGCAGTAAAAAAGGGAAACCATTGATTCACATAACTGAAGAGCCTAAGGGCAGGCAGTGTGACTTCAGGCATAGCTGGAGCCAGGGCTCAAACAAAATTACCAGGGGTTTTTGTCTCTCTTTCTGTCAATTTTGCTTACTTAGAAATAAGCCTCATTCCCAGGCAGGCCGTCTCCATGCAGTGGCCCCTCACTGCTCCAGGGTTCTGCCTTGCAGGTTGACAACCACAGAAAAAGAGAGCTTCTCTCTCCCAGATTCCAACAAAATTCCAAGATTGACTGTCATTGCCTTTGACTGGCCTGGCTTGGGTCACATGACTATCCTTTAGCTGGCCACTGTGTCTGGGGAGGGAAGAACCGGCCTAGGATTTTGGAGCCCCGGTTGGGGTCATTGCCATCCTGATTACATAGAGAGAAAAGAGCAGCAATGTCTTCATGAGAAAAATGGAAGAAGGGAGTAAATGCTGGGCGGGAAAAATAGCCAGTGTCCACTGCATGCTTAAAGCTCTGTGTTTAACAAACACTTATATAGCACAGCCTCTGTCATTAACTCATTTACTTTTTTTTTTTTTTGTAAATTTATTTATTTGTTTGTTTGTTTTGCTGCATTGGGTCTTCGTTGCTGCGCACAGGCTTTCTCTAGTTGTGGCGAGCGGGGGCTACTCTTCGTTGCAGTGCGCGGGCTTCTCATTGCGGTGGCTTCTCTTGTTGCGGAGCACAGGCTCTAGGCACGCAGGCTTCAGTAGTTGTGGCATGTGGGCTCAGTAGTTGTGGCTTGCAGGCTCTAGAGCTCAGGCTCAGTAGTTGTAGCCCACAGGCTTTGTTGCTCCGCGGCATGTGGGATCTTCCCGGACCAGGGCTCGAACCCCTATCCCCTGCATTGGCAGGCTGATTCTTAACCACTGCGCCACCAGGGAAGCCCTCATTTACTTTTCATTGCAGCCCTGTGAGGGAGGTTTTATTATCACCCGCATTTACAGGTGAGGAAACTGAGGCATAGAGAGGCCCTGCTCAGGGACTTGAGGGTGATCCAATATTGGAAAATTACTCTAGCATGTTCCATCTGTAAGTCAAAGAAGAAAGGCCACAGGCTCATCTCCAAGGATGCCAAAGAGGCATTGAGAAAAACTGAAGACTCCTTCCTGGTTTGAAGAAACAAGCATATAGCAAACAGAACTCTTAGAAAACTTGGACCAGAGCCTGCTTCCTTAGCATGACAGGCTTCACCATCTCTCCGTTGCTCTCTCCCCAAGAACAGCTTTTTAAGCCCTTCATGTTCTGGCCTCCTGACTTGTGCCCCTAAAACCATTCAGCCTGGAGTCCAGGAAAGAGTCTGTGGTCCACAGTTTGATCCTACCTCTGTGCCTTTTCCATGCTGTTCCCCACCTGGAATTCCTTTCCCTCTCCTTTCCACGACTATTTACAGCCTGACTCCGACCATTGACCTCCTGAGCCCTTAGGCTGGGTCAGGCCATAAAGGGCACCGAAAGCCAGACCGAGACCTTGGACCTTGTCCCAGACGAGGACCAAACACTATGCACTCAGGTGCCTGAGTAAGCTGGGGTTTCTCCACGGTGCCACCATGGACATTCGAGGCTGGCGGGAGGTTGCTGTGCTGGGCACTGTAGAAGGTTTAGCTGCATCCCTGGCCTCCACCCACTAGAGGCTTAGAGCACTCCTACCCCGTTGTGACAACCCAAAGTGTTTCCAGACATTCTAACGAGAACCAGGGGTCTAAGCTACAAAGTATGGACGTTTTGGTATGGACAGTGCAGGTTCTGTCCATCCTGTTGCTCGGACGGACAGCTCTGTCCATCCCCAGGACGTGGCTGAGTCAGCCAGGCTCAAACGGGCATGGGCACATTTGAGCTCCCGCTTGGTAGAAAAGTCCAAATAAGCAATTTCCTTTTAAGCCAGTGATACAGCATCTGCATTCCCTCTGCCCACATTCCACTGATGCTGGCCTGTCTCTGGCCACACTCAGCTACAAGGGGCAGGGAACCCTGGTCGTGGGCTGGGCTGCTGTCCGGGGCCAGCTCCCAGTTTATGGGACAGGTGGGTACACAGACCCAGACCAGGGGAGAATGGAACAAAGGGTTTTGGAGGACAGATGGCGGTCCCTCACACCCCCTTACACTCTGGTCCCCACCGCGGTCCTCTCCGTACCCATTGCCTGACATGCTCCCATGCTACCCATCAGATTACTACGGACCCTTCTAGGCCTTTGGTCTAGAGGGTGCAACCCGAGCCCCTTAGCTTAGTGCAGGAGACCTGACCTGACCAGTCATCCACTGATCCTACATGAGCCACTCAAGACACAGGAGTCCTACAGCCTGATCAATCCTCTGGTTTTCGTGTTGTTCTCTCTTTTTCAAGAGCTCCTCCCCACTGTACCAGTTCTGATTAGGTTTGACCACCTATTACAGCAAAACTCAAAACTGCAGGGCTTAAACAAGATAAATGTGTGTTTTATCTTTCCCATAAAAGAAGTCCAGATGTAGGCAAACCAGGGCTGGCATAAAGGCCATACATGTCATCAGGGACTCAGGGTCCTGACACCTCATTGCTCTGCCTTCCTGAGCATGTGTTCCTTCACCTCAGACTCCAGGATGGCTGCTCGAGCTCTGCCATCACATCTGCTTTCCAGGTTGCTGGATGGAAAAAGAGCCAAAGAAGGGCATGCCTCTTGCCATGCCTGGACACTCCCGCTTACTTCTCATGGGCCAGAACTTGGTCACATGGTCATACCTAGCTGCAAGGGAGGTGGGAAGTGTAATCTTTCAGTTGAGCCGCACTAGGCCCAGGTGAAATTGGAGCTCTGTGACTAAGGCAGGTGGGGAGACGTACTGGGGCACACCATCACCAACTTCTCCCCACCCCATGATCTACTCAGATGCCCCCTTCCTGGATCCACCCAGCCTGTGGGCAACCGATTGTCCAGACGTTCCTCTCTCGGGGCTCAGCTGGACCCCAGCCTGCAGCCGGATCCAGAAGGTCTGTGCTGAAGGAATAAAGGAGCAAGTGGACACCCCCACCTCCCCACCCCCAGTCACCCCTGCTCATGAGAAGAGGGGTGAGTCAGACCCACCCCGGGCTGATCTGGACAAAGCGGCTGACACAGGGCCGGGAGGGGCAGCGAGGCCTCATTGTCTTAAACACTTTCATGTCTCCGGGTCGTCACTCTGCCACTGCAGTGAACATCATGCATTTTTCATGCCTCTTAAGCCCAGTGTATTCTTTAGAAAACAGGGCTGAGTCACTCGCTTTCCCAGCCTCTCAGAGAACGACTGGCCGATCGTTTGGCGGAGGGGGAAGCTCACTGCTGCAGCAGAGGCTCATCCTTAAGAAGCTGGATTAACTGTCTGAAATGTAATTGCATCTGTAGCCGTAATCCTATTTGCCAGGTTGGTCTCCCAAAAGCAATGAGGTGTCTGTTCTTTGTCTCGGGCACCAAGAGCCAGGGCACCAGGGCCGACCACTGACCGCAGCGATGCCTGGGAACCTGCATTCTTACCCCGCGCCCCACGTGACTCATGGACAAAGACTTTGACTCGCGGCCAAAGTATTTGGATGGAGCCCCTTGTTTCAGGGTGGGAAGCCTGAGACTCAGGGAGGGAAAGGACCGCCAGGGCCACCCAGTGGCCAAGCAAGCATTGAAGCCCGAGTGCGCTGCCCCAGCGCCCACTACTCTGAGCTCTTATGGTAAGGGGTGCCCAGGGCTTCTGGCACTGCCCCCGCTCCCGTAGCTGCAGCCGGCAGAGCCAGCATCCAGCCCTGGGGCTGGGGTCCCTGGCCTGGCCACATGGACTTCCTTGCCTGCAGCCATCCCGCTATGCAGGGCCCTGGGGAGGTGGGCACACAGATCCAGACTCATGGAGGCCCCCCACCTCGGCCTGAGACGCACACAGGCCACCAGAGCCGCACCCAGGGCGTCAGGGCAGACTCCAGTCCTGCCCCAGAAAACGCCTTGGGATCTGAAAAGCTCCGGCCCTCATTTTGTTCAGCTGTGAAATGAGAGGTTGTCACCAATGCTGAGGCCTTGGCCAGCACTGATGCCTTGCGACCCCTTATCACTGGTGGTGTCCCCATAACGGTGAACGAATGAATGACTGGGTGAATGAACAAATGAAAGAGGTGATGGGCCCACCTTGGCCTGCCAAGCCCTGCTTCTCCCCTCAGCACCTGTCACGTTGCCCCCCCCAGCTGGGTCACCCCCCAACCCGGTCGCCTCCACCCCCACCCCGGCGCAGTGGGGGTGGGTAGGTCCTTGGAGGGGCCCCTCACAGCTGGCTCCTAGGTTCATGGTGAGTAAGCAGAAAGTGGGGGTGTAGGGGACAGATGGAGGCTGCGGGCACCAGGCTCTGTGACCCTGAGCCTTAGTTTCCCCATCCATGAAACGCTCGCTGCCTCCTTGGTTGTCATCCTGCGTGGCGCCCGGCACACGCTAATTGCCCCCGTAGACAAGAGGCTTCTTGCCTGTGAACGGCACTGACTGCAAACACTAGGACATCTCCAGGGTGCTCATAATATGGAAACTGCTCTGCTCTGTGACCCCTCGTCTTTTGAGGAACTGTGCCCAAGAGAGGGAGCAGGTGGGCACATGGGGATGGCAGACCTGCCCACACCCTCCTCCTCCAGGTAGGCAGCTGGGACCCCTGTGGAGGGACAGGGCAGATCCAGGCCAGGGCCCAGGACAGAGCCCAGCCCCTGGGAAAGTGGGTCCTGCTGCCATACCACCAGCCAGAACATGGGGGACGGCAGCTCCTGCATCCAACTGCATTTCCCTTCCCACGATTTTCAAGCCCCTTGAGCCACCTTAGCGCTCCGGGTGCCTCTGCCCCCCCTGCCTGGTGGGTGGTGGACGTTAAACGGGTGCAAGCACCTGGGCTTGGGGGCCACTCTCAGTCTCCCTCCTCCTCCCCTCTGTACACCTGCACATCTTCTCTGTGTGCGCTTCTTGGTTATTTTTCTAAATTTTTTTGTCCATGCCACAGGGCATGCGGGATCTTAGTTCCCTGACCAGTTATCAAACCCGTGCCCCCCGCAGTGGGAGCGCAGAGTCTTAACCACTAGACCACCAGGGAAGTCCTCTCCTCACCTTCTCTGGTGCTGGTCCTTCCGCTTGGAAGACTGTTTCTTGGACTGCCTGCCTGGCTCATCCTTCAGGGCTCAGCAATGGTTGCCCTCCTCCTCCGGGAAGCCTTCCCTGAACATCCCCATTTGGGGCTGGCTTCCTGGGGGCTCCCATGGCTCCCTAGGCTCCTGTCTGTTTGTGTAGCATCTCCCCTGGAGGGCAGAGCTACCTGATTTCTTCCTGGGGGCTGGGACTTTTAGGACATTCTCCCCAGACACTGGAGAAAACATGGGAAAGATTTTAGGGAGTGGGAATCAGCGTGATGCAAATGAACGTGCCTCGAACACGCATATCTAACTGATTTCCTGGCCAGGTCAAGAGTCTGAACGTGGCCTTCTCTCACAGCCGGGCCAGGAGGAACTAGAGCCTGGCCCAGGAGAGGAAAGTACTGAAAGCTCACAGCGGATGCTGGGTGGGCTTGTAGTTGAATTATACTGGATCTTCGGTCCTGCCCGTGAGGACGGCTGGGGCCCTGTGGGCCACTGGGTTATTAAAGCAAATGAATTCCTGCAACGCTGTGGTTGATGGGGTCCACCTGGCGGACACATCTTTCTCTGGCCAGGGAGAGGGGCTTTTCGGGTCGAGCTTTTGAGAGCCCAGACTTTATGAGGCCCTGAAGCTCCCATCATCCCCCCCGCCCCCCACACCGTTGCCTGTGCCCCAGGCACGCGTGGAGGAGGCCAGAGATGGGGGCACGCGCTGAGGGGCCTGCTGTGCCAACCTAGCAGGGAGACCGTGGTGAGCTCCCAGCCTCTCTGGGCACAGCGTCCTCACTCATTTGGGCCAGAGGTTCATTCACAGGCACTGGTGACAGCAGCAGGAGAAGGGGGACCACCAACTGTGTGGGACGGGCAGGCCATGCTGTCCAGAGCCCGGGGGTCCAGGAAGAAATCAGGTGGCTCTGCCGTCCATCTTAGTTCCCAACCAGGGATCGAGCCCGTGCCCCCTGCAGTGGAAGCGCCGAGTCCTGGCCGAGCCTTGAAAGATGAGCGGACAGACAGTCCAAAAAACAATCTTCTGGGGCGAGGGACCAGCCTGAGTGAAGACACAGAGAGGAGCAAGAACGAGCCTCTCGGTGGAGCGTGGGGACCAAAGGCCTTGACTCCACTGCAGTGCTGGGCGAGTGGCTTCCTTTCAGAAGCTTCAGGGTTCTGATCTGTAAAATGGGGTGACAATGCCTGCCTGCCCCCAACAGACCCTGCAGGCACCTCCCTGAGGTTCCCAGGAGCACGGTCCTGCAACTCACCCTCGGCAAACCCACTTGCACTGAGCCCCCAGCCCCAGCTCCCACCACCCCCTCCAGCCACACAGAGGGGTCAGGGACCCCTCGTGCTCTATTTTAAACACACTGCCTAGATCTCCTGCCCCCAGACCTTCACCAGAAGACTCCTGAAACTCCTCTTCAGCCCGTGAAGAGTCTGGCACCTCCTCCAGGGAGCCTTCCTGGTTGTCCCAGGTAGCCTTTAGATGCTCCCTCCCCTTGGCCCCCCACAGCCCCTTTGCTCTCCCATCTCAACCTGGATCCGGCTGTGCTGTCTGTCTCTGTTTCTCCAGGAGAAGCCTCTGGGCAGATCTGGGATGCTGATTTGTCTATACTCTGCACTTGTCAAGTCCAGAGTGGTGCCTGGGCCGTGACTACTGTGGCTGCGAAGCTTTCTTTGGCAAGTGGAGGTGGAGGTGGTGATGGTGATGGTGACGATGGTGGAGGTGATGTGGTATTTTAGAGACTAAAAAGAGGGAAAGTGTCTGGGCTTCCCTGGTGGCGCAGTGGTTGAGAGTCCGCCTGCCGATGCAGGGGACACGGGTTCGTGCCCCGGTCTGGGATGATCCACATGCCGCGGAGCGGCTGGGCCCGTGAGCCATGGCCGCTGAGCCTGCGCGTCCGGAGCCTGTGCTCCTCAACGGGAGAGGCCACAACAGTGAGAGGCCCGCGTATCGGGAAAAAAAAAAAAAAAGAGGGGAAGTGTCTTCTCCACCCACTGGGTCCAGTTTTGAACCTGGATTTGCCCTATGTGTTACAGTCCCTGGACAAGACCTGCCCCCTTCAGCCTCAGTTTTCCATAGTGGGGTATTAGGAGTCTCAGTTACTCAGATACAGGCTGGGGGTCCCACAGTTCAACTCAGTTCTGACACTATCTACCCAGAGGTGGTGTCAGAGCCCCCAGGTTAAGGGCTCAGTCCTACAAGACTGCTTCCCACCCTTCAGAGGCCAGTTGTAAGTCCAGGTTGTCACCTGTGCTTCTGACCTGCTGGTTATAAATTGGAAGCTCTGACGACCCCCTCCTCATGAATTTGCTAGTGCGGCTCCCAGGACTCAGAGAAACGTTGCATTTACTAGATGACTGGTTTATTATAAAAGGATAAAACTCAAGAACATCCAGGTGGAAGAGCTACACAGCGCGAGGTGTGAGGAGAGGCACAGAGCTCCCACGCCCTCCTCAGCCGCGCCCACCCAGCACCTCTGTGGCTTCGTCAGCCCAGAAGCTCTCAGAACCCCGTCCTTTCTGCATTTTTATGGAGGCTTTATTACCTCGGCACGATTGATTAAGTTATTGGCCATCGGCGACCGAGTCAGCCTCCAGCCTCTCTCCCCTCCCCGGAGGTCGGGGGTGGGGAGGCAGGACTAAAAGTTCCAAGCCTTTCATCATTTGGTTGCGTGACCAGCCCCCATTCTTTGGTGCTTAACAGGAGTCACCTCATCAACATAACAAAAGACACCTTTCTCACCCTCTGCACTCAGGAAATTCCAGAAGTTTTAAGAGCTCCGTGCCAGAAGTGGGGACGCGACGAAGACCAAACTTGTATTGCTTACAGTAAATCTCAATGTCACCCTTCCCAGATCCGCCCCTCAGCTCTGGGCTGCCGGGGCGTCTTTGCTGTCCTCCACGGGTAGTCAGGATCAGGGCTGGGGGACCGCCGCTGGGCCAGGCAGGGGGTTCGGAGGCCTGGCACCCCCTATGCACGGAGGGCTGCCCGAGCCTGCAACCCCAGCGTCCCCGGCCTGGAAGGGTGGCCCCGGCCTGGGGGCAGAGGCGGGTGTAAGGAAGTGGGTCCCTGGGATGAGAGCGCTGGTGACACCTCCCTTCCCGGCCTCATCTGCACCGTGGAGACAGTTAACAACACGAGGTCGCTGTCCCCTCCCCCATCCCGTCCAATGTGCTTCCCGCTCTCGTCCCCCAGGACTCACGTGGACAGGTCTTTGTCCCCAGACAGCCCCTGGCCTTCCGCCCTTGACCTTGGGGGTCCGCCCAGTTCTGGCTTCCTCCAGAGTCCCCGACAATCCCCCGTGTTCCCACCAGAGGGCGCTTTGCAGCCGGGAAATGATGGGCCCGTGGAACTGGCAGTGCTTAAGGAAGGGCTTTGGGGGGACAGGCACCGCAGAGCTGTGACCCCTGCAGGCCCCTCCCTGGTGGTGCTGCCTGGGGGGCTTCGAGGAGGACATCTGAGGGTCTGGAAAGGGCTCAGGCACAACAACCCCCCAGGCGGGGAGACTGAGGCCGAGATGGCCGCGAGCAGTGGTGGGAAAAGCATTTGAATGTAGGGCCCCCGTGGGGCTAAGGGGCTCCATAAGGCCCCGGAATTGCCCTCTTGGGGGGCCGAGGACCCTGAAAGGGACACAGCAGAGGCCAGCGCGGCCGAGGGCCTGGGTAAGCGTGGGAAGGTGGATTGCATTCTGTGCGGCCATTCATTGCTGGTGGACACCGGCGTGTTCCCACAGTCCGGCTGCCGTGACCAGTGCCGCGTGCGGGCATCGGAGGGAGACCCAGCTCTCAGGTCCCTGGGACGCACCCAGGACTGGGATTATCGGGTCATACACGATGTTTCATTTTTGAGGAACCACCAAACTGTTGTCCACAGCGATGGCCCCGGCTACCCCCACCCCCCGCGCGTTCCACTCTCTCCTCCTTGTCATTTCCCTTCTGTTTTATCGTTGTCATTATTTTCAGCCCCCAGTGATGTGAAGGGGTATCTCGTTCATTGTGCCTCATGCATTTTTATGGCTGTGATAATAGCCTGTGCTCTTCCCTCAGGAGCTCAGGGTCAGGAGGGAGACACCCTAAAGCCAACTGACACCCCCCCGGCGTCAAGGAAGGCCACAGAGGCAGCGGGTTGGGGAGAAATCCGTACTTCTAGGAAGCGTCCAGAGGACAAGGCGAGCTGACCAGCAGGGCAAGTGTCTAGTGTGCTCCAGGCGGTGGTGGGCCACACACACGCAGACGTGCACACGCACGCACACAGACACGCCCTCACGGAGACACACACAGACTGACACGCGGACACACCCACACGTGCAGACACACACACTCGCACCCACAGAGACACACACACACAGAGACACACACACAGACACGCACTCACAGAGACACAGACACACACAGACAGACATACAGACACACACCAGACACACACACACACACACACACACTCACAGAGACACACACACAGACACACACAGACACACACCCTCACGCTCTGAGGACTGTGCTGTCATCACAGCTCACTCACTCAGCCATATGTCAACCAACAAGGATCTTTTTGAGGCCTACTATGTACCAGGTTTTGTGCTAAAAGTTTTGGGGGGTACAGAAATAAGCAGAAATTTAACTCCTTCCCCTTGAAAAAAAAATGGAGCCAAGTGTGGCAGGAGATATAAGACCCAGTTGGAGCTGCACAAACCTCCCTTCTCAGTGCTGGGAGGGGCTCGGACACCAGAGAGCTCGGCAGGCAGATCCTGGAGGACTTCCTGAGGCAGCGTGAGGCTGAGGCGTCGGCCAGCAGCGCTGCTGGCGCAGGGTATGGGGCATGCGAGGCCCTGGGGTGACTCTCAGCCTAAAGGAGGCTGTGTGGCTGGGGGCCTGCGTGAGGGCTGAGGGCGGTGGGCACAGCAGCCAGCGGGCAGGGCCCGAGGCCTGGGAGGGAGCTGGTCCTCGGCCAGGGGGCGGGCGGGTGGGAAGGTCTCCCCAGTGAGCAGGGCTCAGGGAAGGGCAGTTCCGCTCTTGAGACTTCTTGCTCTCAGCTCCTTGCATCCGGTTCAGGGGGCTGGTCCACAGGCCTGGAGGCGGGGCCGTGTCCTGTCTCCTAGAGCAAGCCCTGGGGTCGCAGAGGGAGGGGGTCGTCAGCTGGAGTACCCAGCCGCCAGCTGCCAGGACCCTCACCCCAGCCTTTGGGCCGGATGGAGAGCAGCAGATGAGCACACTGGGTGTGGTGTGTGCACTAGAGGAAGTGCACAGGGGCTGGGGGACGACCAGAGCTGCGCCTGCAGGGAGGGGATGCCTGGAGGGGTGGGCGGGGAGGACCCACACAGTCCCACAGCGGGGACCAAGACAGGCAGGTCCCAGCACAGGTCTGAGCCTGTGTGGGTGGGGTGGCCGCAGAGGGGCTGCTGGCACGGGAACACCCCGACAGGAGGGAGAGGGGTGTAGCCCACGGGAGGCCGCGGCGGCTGAGACCAGGGGAGGCGGCCTTGAAGGGGCCTGTAGGCGAGCTCACAGCCAGCATAAAGGCCCTGCGGCCTGTAGGAAGCAGCTCAGCACAGCCCGAGGGCGCGGCTGCCAGAGAGGCGCAACGTGAGGCTGAGGTTTTCTAAAGTCCCCCGAGCTCACCCCCGAGGCAGGGTCCCAGGGCCCCTCGTCATTTTCAGGCTGAAAGGATTCAACTGGAGGTGCCTCCTCTGGGAATGAGGCGCCTTGAGTCACAGCGCCTGGCGGAGGGTTCACTCCAGGACACGCTGTCTTCTGAGTTCCGGCTTCCTGTGTGGCAGGGACGGGGTGGGGGGGGGGTCTGGCCCAGGGCCACCCCTCCCCAGGCCAGCGCATTGTCCTCCCTGTGGCCGGAAGCGGCTCCTGCCCAGGGCAGGCGGGGGCTTGGGGACTGCGAACCTGGCTCCGCGTCTGCGCAGAGGCCGCCCTGGCCCCCATCACCCTCTGCTCACTGGCCTGGATGGCGGGGCTGGGGGAGGGCAACCCACCCCGGCTCCCACCCAGGGCCGCCTCCAACTAAAGTGAGGGGGCTGGACGTGGCTGGCGGGCGGGGGGCCCTGCCTCCAGCACGGCCCCCCAGGCTGGGGCCCCTTCCCTGTCCCTGCATCCCCCCAACTCTCCCCGCGACCATCTAGTCACCCAGCTGGGGGGTGACCACCCCATTATTGGCCCGGACTGCAGATGGTCACCTCTCGGCCAAGGCAAAGGGGAGAAAGCCAGAGGGGAGAAAAGCCAAGACCTAATTTACAAGTGAAACGACTCCAGGGATGGCCTCGGCCTCCTCCCCCAAAGGAAAAGAATCCTGCTGCTCGGTTCCCACCAAGGCCCTACAGCCGCAGAGGCTTCAGTTTCTGGCCCCAAGGGAACTGGACCTTCGACTCCAGGCACAGGGATCGGTGGCTGGGCCGGTGCAGAAGTCAATCCTGGGAAGCCACAGGATTGGCTGGACCCCATGGCGCCTGGACCCCATGGCGCCCACCCTGGGCTGGGGTTTCAGGGGCCGAGACACCCCGCCTGGCCGGGCATCCTTGAGGAAAGATGGCTGCGTCCTGCGGGCAAGACGGAATCCACTTGTGCATAGTCGAATTCGTATCTAATGCTCTGGCTCTAGCAGACCCGTGATCTTGGTCAACAGGGTAACCTGAGTCCGCTCAGAGCGCTCTTTCTCCAGTGGCATCTCTCTCCTTCAATGTCACCGTCGGCAGCGCCCAGCCTCGGACAGCCTCTGTCCAGGCAGGCAGCCTCCGGGGTCCTCCTTCCAGCCAGGTCCCCCTGGGCCACCCATGCCTCGATCGCTGCACATCCCTCTTGGGGCATCTGGAAGAGTGGACGTGCTCTCGTGGCCACTGCAGGACCGCCCCACCTCACCTTCACCAAAGCCGGGAGCAGCACGTGGCTCCGCCCCCTGCGATCTCAGGGCAGCGGGCACAGGCCAGGCTCGCCAAACCCTCAGAGCCCAGCCCGGCCCTGTCCTGAGGGTCTGCAACCCCCTTAGGTCCAACCCCCCTGGAGGCCCGCCGCCGCGCCAGGTCAGGGTCACTGGCTCATCATCTCCCCAGAGCCATTGTTTGGGACGTGAACTCACGTTGGCCGGGGCTCCGGCTTCTAGAAGCTCCTTTTCTTGTTTTTCTTTCAAAAATGTGGTCTCAGCCATGCTTTTCAAAGTCTATTTTAGTGTCAAAAGCTGGACAGAATCCATTGTCCTTCCCTGAGAGATCTCCCTTCTCTCTGCCGCTGCCTGGAACGGTATGGGGGGTTGGAGTGCCAAAGCTGGGGAGAAACACCCCCCCACCAGGCAAGTAGGGCCAGGCTCATTTGTCAGAGAAGTCTTCAGGTCCGAGTGAATGATCAGGTCAGAACCGTGCTCTGAGTGAGCATCTGAGAGCCTGGCACACGCTCCTCCCATAACCTTCCGTGGCTCCCCGTTGCCCTCCAAGCCTCCCACCTGCTCCTTCCTCCCCAGGCACCCGGGATCCCTGCTCTGCTGACGTAGGCCCCAGAACCCCAACAACACAAATTCACAGGGCCAGCTTCAAACGACCTCCTCAGCTCCTTGGCTCCAGAAGGGCCATGGACCCACCTGTCCCGCCCGCTGCTCGTGGCCTCCTTCCCACCTGTTCTCCCCTGCACCACCTTCTCTTGATTGACCCTATTCAGCTTCAGCTCTCACCTGTGAGGCCCCCTCCTCCAGGCAGCCTCTCTGGATAGCCCTCCGCCTCGCCCCTCCCCGCCCCCCACCGCCAGGCTCTCACGGCCCTGGGACTTTTTCCATCACCCCCGCCTCTTGGCTAGACTGAGTTCCTTGGGACAGAGGCCTGGGATGCCATCTGCAGGACATTCTCTCCGAAGAGAGGGGACAGCTCAGGGGTGTCCTTCCCGCCTCCTGTACTCAGGAGCCTGGGGGCCAGGCTGGGTGGAGGGGCGGCCTTGACACCGCCATGAGACCGGGAGCAAGGATTTGAGCCCAAGCGGAGGGCGTGAGCGCCCCGTGCCCGGCTCGCATCTTTCCCGAGGGCAGAATTCCATGTCATTCGGGGGTGGGGGCTGAGGAGCCTGAAGGAAGGAGTCAGGGTCACCTCGCCCAGAAGGGATTTGGGGGTACAACCAAGATGCCACAGGACGTGGGGTGAAAAGTAGAGGTAAAAGATGAAAGGAAAGCACGGGCAAGAAGGTAGGTCTAAGTGGAGCCAGAGGTGAGCTCCCAGCTTTTGTTCGAATCTTCCCAGCAGCCAAGGCGAAAAGGGAAAGTGGCAGTTTCCACAAGTGATTCCTCTGTGGTTAGGGTCGGAAGGTGTCAGGTCTCGACCCAAGTCGGGCTGCCGGGCACAGGGGCCCCACCTGCCAGGCCCGCAGCACACGCCCATCACTGCCACTCGCTTCGACCTGACAACAGCCCAGCCCAGTGCCTGTCACTCCTCCCACTGTACAAGTAAGGAGACGAAGGAAAGGTGCAAGCGGTCTCCGTGATCCGGTGGGTCTGTGTGTCCTCGGGGTGAAATCCCTCAGCTTTGTGCGGTGATTTCACTCCACAGCCTGGTGTGCTCTCTCCTCCTTGACTGACCCCGTGACCCTGTGATAGGAACACTGAACCCTGGGCATGTCGTGTTCACCCCGACCTCCCAGCCAGGTGCCACTGGATGCTGGGTCTGTGCTGGAGGACTTGCCTCTGCCTGACTCCTGGGCACTGCCACGTCTGTTCTCCCCCTTCCCCAGCCACTGCCCAGGCCACGGCCCTCTCCCTGCCTCTCTGCAGACCAGCGGGGGGCCAGCCCATGAAGGTCAGGAGGTGTCATTCGGAGTAAAGAGAGAGAAGGTGGTGGTTCAACTCTGTCCAGAGAGACTGCACAGAGAAGCCGGGGCCCACCTGTGTCGTGATGTTTGTCCCTGTTGCTGGGTTAGCTGCTAACAGATCAGCCCGAAAGACAGAGGCTTGTCTTGGCCGTTTTATTACCCTCACGGACTCCCTGGGTCCAGAATTTGAACCGAGTGCAGCGGGAGCGCCTCACCTCTGCTGCACCAGGTCGGGGGCCTCGCTGGAGGTGGCTCAGGGTCCGGGGGCTAGAATCACAGCAGGAGCCTCGCTCACACGTCGGGCAGTACCGGCTGTCAGCTGTGACCCCTCAACGTGGCTGCACCTCACCCGGCTGGGTTCCTAGAGCCAGTGCCCGAGAAGGCCGGGTGGCGGTACCGGCTGCCACAGCCCAGCCCCCGAGCCCACCCAGCGCCCTTCCACGCCTTCTACTCACCCAGGCCGTCACGGACCCATCCAAACCCAGGGCGAGGGAAATTAGATGCCGCCCCTGGACGGCGGCATCAGTAAGGTTCTAAAGAAAGGCCACAGAGTTCCATCTTTTTGTTTGGCTCCAGGCGGGGCTTCTCTGCGTTTCTGGAGCAAGAAAGTACGGTGGCTGCTTCCACCCCTACACCTGACGAGGAACTTTCTATAGCCACAGTCTCCCTTCTTCGGGGGCTTTGCCGCCCCCTTTCCCTTTGCATCTGCAGACCCACACTCCGCCAGCTCCAGCCGCCCGGAGGCTGACCTGGATGGAGGGACGCACGTACAGGCTTCCTGAGCGCTGACGTCCACTTGGGCTCAGCCCGTAGGCGGCACTGGCAGGAGGACGGGGGCCTCTACCAAAGGCCGGCTCCAGGCTGGGGGCCCAAGCCCACCCCCGACCCTCCGCCACCAGCCCCAGAGAACTGCTCATCCCCAGCAGCTCTTCCCCAGCTCTGCACACGGCCATGTTCCTTCATGAAATGCTCCTCAAATGCCCCAAACCGAGGGTGCTCTCCACTTCCTTTAGCAGAGCCCTTGCCCCGCAGCAACCTTGGGGAGAGAAGATGTGCACTTCTGTTCGGAGAGGGTGGTCCCTGGGTCCCACCGCCTCCACGCGGCGCGGGCCGAGGCCCGGGCCTCCACTCCTCGGCTTTGCCCACCAGCCTCCTGCAGAGACCTCCTGCTTTGAGCAGGTCACTGCCCGGTGGCGGGGGCAGGGCTGGGTATTTTAACTCCAGAAAGACCAGGCCCCAGAGGGGGAGCAGACGCCAACGCAGACAGCTGAACAAACAGCCCCGGTCGTGTTTCCAAGGCCCTTGCAGCCTGGCTGCCCCGCGCCGGAGGCCACTGGAGGCCAAGAGTGGGGCTGCGTCCCTCGGTGGACATGGCGGCAGCCCCCTGCCCCCGTTTCCCAGCTCCTGGGTCCCACACCCTCTGTCTGGTGCTCAGTGGGAGGGGGTTCAGACCCTGCCTCCCAGACCTGGCTTTGCTTTCACCCCGGGACCTTCCGGACGTTCCTTCTGCTCCCTGGCCTCGATGTCTCCATCTGACTGAAATGCCCCCCAGTGTCGTGGGACAAACAAGGTAGTGGGTGTCAAAAGCCACGGGAACTGGCGTGCAGGGTGGGGAAGCCTTGAGGGGTGCAGTGAGGTCTCCCCAAGGGTGGGGAGCCAGGACTGGGCCACCTGGAAGTTTAAGAAAACCTCCCAGGTGGTGGACGAATGGAGGTGGAGGGGAAAGGTGCGGGGGCAGAGCCAGCGGAGGCGGGGCAGGGCTGGGCCAATAGTGCAGCTGAGCCGGGGTGGGAGGGGGCGGGCTCAGTGGGAGGCGGACGGAGCTGGGATTTGCAGGATGGGGTGGGAGGAACCCACGCCACCCTGTTCCGGCTGGACCAGGCCCGCGGGGCAGTAGGGCCCTTACTATCCTCTTTCCACACATCCCTGGAACCCAGGGGCCCCGCTTCCGGAGCCCAAGGGGCTACATCGCGAGAACACACCCTTGAGGTGTCTGGCCATCACCTTGGGGAGATTAGTTTCGATTTAACCCCCAAACAATAACGTCTCAGCTTTCCTAATTGCATCCAGCTGTGCAGGGCCTCACGCAGGCCTCACGCAGCCCCTGCCCCCCTTCAACAGCCCCGGCCTGGCCCCGAGACGGAGACTCCAGGACACAGGGGTGATGGGGGCCAGGTACCTCCGGTCTGCCCAGGCCCTGTGGAGGCAGCGCTCACCTCGGCCTTCCCCACAGGGGCGTCGTGGCCATTGCCACGGGGACGAATGGATGGCTTTTCCAGCTAGGGCCACTCACGACACAAACTCAGACCTCCTAGAACCTGCCTGCCTAGCACTGACCTCGCCCTGCACCCCCCCGCCTCCTGCACCCCCGACCCCAGCCCCTCTGCCTGTGATGTGATGCTGCACACCTCTTCAGGGCCAGGCGGGTCCCTCCCCGCCCTCCTTACCAAACCCCATGTCCCAGGGAATGAGTCACTCCCTCCTGCCCCAGGCTGCCCGGATGGTGACATCAGCCAAGTTTCTGCCTCTAGACTTGGAGACCCCGAGAGCAGGGCCGCCTCTGCTTCCCCCCAAATCCCTGGCTTTGACCCATCACATCAACAGCGCTACCTAGGATCCATTCAGCGTTTCTCTTGCACCAGGTGCTATAGCATCTTCTGTGTGTTTGTTCACTGTGCTTTGTGAAGCGGCACAGAGAGGTTGAGTGAGCTGCCCAGTGACACACAGCCAGATAGGCAGGGACCTGGAAGGAGCTGGGCAGACTGACCCGAACACCTTGCATCCTACCTGAGGACCGCCGGGTGAACTGCCCCAGGACCAGTGGCTGGGCACACGGGCAGGCCCTGGCCGTGTTTTTGGCACGACTACCTCGGGCCTTGTTACCTCTGCTTGGCCTGAAGGCGTAGGCCATGGGACAGCAAGATGGTGTCCCCTGGATTATGTAAGCATTCTCCCCACCTCCCGTCAGTCATTCCATAAGGGTCCCTGGGGACTGCCTGGGGACGAGCAGGAGACAGGGTATGCCCACGGCTTCCCCTCGCTGCCCCCCTGGGGCCCAGCCAAGCCTCACGCCCGCCCGTCACCAGTCACACAGGCACAGTGGTGCCCCTCCCTGTCTCCTTTCCTGTGGGAAACTCGGGGAGACAGGGGTGGAGGGACTTGGGAGACCCCACCTGTCCTCTGTCCCTGCTGTTCCCCCGGAACTCAGTGCCACAGATGTGGGACCAGTGATGGGAACCCCTGGATTCTGGCTCTGATCCCACTCCAGCTCTGTGTCTGGCCCATCCTGGGCCTAGTCAAGCCCTTCCTCTCTCTGGGCCTCAGTTTCCCCACCAGCAAAAGTTGACACTCGGGTTCAGCGGATCCTAAAGCCATGTGGCCCTGCTGGGTTCCTGTCTCATGCCTGGCCTGGCACCAGCACTGTGCCCACTGTGATGGCTGTCCAGGCAGGCGCCAGGGAACGGGGGTTGGGGTGGAGGCTAGCCGAAGAGCCTGACGGTGCTTTCTGCGGGCAGGGAGGCGAAGGCAGTCAGACCTTAGGGAGCAGAGAGGGCGCCCAGGTGAGCAAGCACCTGCAGAGAGGAGTGGCCAGCATGTCCTTAGCTACTGACCCGCCAGCCTTCCCACCCCCATCCCGAGGATGCTGTCGGGAACGTGGGTCCTCAGGCAGCCCGCCGCTGTGGCCACCACGTGGCCCTAGGCAGGTTGCTGGACCTCTGAGCGCATCTCCCTCCCCTGTGAAAGCCCTCGGTGACCGGTAAGGACGAGGGGAGGGGCGTGCAGCCTTGGCGCAGAGCTAACACGTGGTGGGGACTCAGCCAGTGCAGAGCCTGGTCCTGGAGGCCAGAAGCCGGAGAGGGTAGTGATGGCTCTGGGGACTCCAGGTGTGGGCCTGGGTCCCGACTCCCCTCTGTCCCAGGACGGTGGCACCGCCCCACTCCTGCCCCTACACCCAGGGCCCTGGGACGCCGTCCCAGACACGCGCCTTCCTGTTCCCATGAACTGGGCCCTTCTCTTCCTCAGTTGGGTGGCCGTCCCGCCCCTACAGAAGAGGGAGCCCCGGGGTTCCCTCACTCCTCCTCCCCTCCCACAGCCTCAAGCCCCGGTGGCTGCTGACTGGGGCAGTTTTCCACCCTGAGGCGTCTGATGACGAACTTCACCAGCCACCTGACAAATCACCTCCCTGCCCGGGTCTGCCCGGCTGCCCACCGAGCCCCTGAACCTTGGATTCCCTATCTGTAAAGGGGTAACACCGTCTATGGGAAGACAGGGAGATTCAGTGAAATAACACAGGTGGTGCTCTTAGCCAGAGCTGCTAGTGAGGGCATCTGTGTCCCCGTGGGTGCACACATCTGTGGGTGTCTCTGGGTGTGAGGGTGCCCGGCCCTGCGGTGCCCGGGGTTTGGGGATTGGGCCGCCATGTGTCACTTCAGCCACCAGGGGGCAGCAGAGGGGAGCAGTTCTGCTCCGGGAGCCGGAGTCGGGCCCTCCTGGAGCCTGTGCTTCGGGCAGGGAGAGCGGGAGGGAGCCGAGGAGGCCCAGCGGGGTCACTCGGGGCCAGCAGAGGAGTCTGGGCTCGGATCCCGGCCCGGCCGTTTACTCCCGCACCCGGGCCCTTCTCTGTGCGCGGGGTGCTACCCGGCGGTGGCTGGATCTCTTCCAACGCGGAAGTGCAAGGCGAGGCCCAGAGAGAGGCTTCCCACCCCACACAGCTGCGGTCCTGGGCCTGAGCTTTCAGGCCTGGGGGGCCCCTGACCCCACGCCTCCGGGCTGCAGATGGAGAGCAGGGGCTTGGCCAACGTCACACAACGAATTCGAGGCAGAGACGGGACTGGCCAGGCCTGCAGAGGCCGAGGCCTGCCCTGCTCGCTCTGCCCACCGCCAGTCCCAAAGGCCACCAAGAGCAGGGATCCTGCTGCACCTCCAGCTGGGCCCACCCTCGGGGTGGGGGTGACCCTCCTCTGGCTGCCAGGCCCCAGGCAGGACCCGATGAGGCCTCCGTGGACCCTGCTCCACCAGCCCTCATGGGGCAGTTTCAAATCTCAGTGTCCCTTCCTCCCCCCTGGGAGGCCCGGGGGCTGTTGGGTCACGCTGGCTCCTGTGGCCTCCGTGGGGGAGGGAGGTGAGTCACCCCTTGGGACACTTCCCTGCTCAGTTCCCAAGTCTCCTGGGCAGGTCCCACCTGCAGAGGAGCCTGGCCCAGAGCCCCAGGAAGGGAGCGGTTGCCAGGCTTGACAGGGAAACGGGGCCTGGCTTCGCATGGGGCAGGGGAGGTCTGACGGGGGCGCGGGCGAAGGCCCTGGCCGCCCTCCGCATGCGCCAGCTCGGCATTTCCTCCGGGCCCCGGCACAGGAAGGCGGGCGGCCTCGAGCTCTCTGCTCTGTGGCCGGAAAGGACTCGTGTTCCAGGAACCTGCAGCTTGGCAGGTTGGAGCCGGCATGTCGGGCAGCTCCCGAGGCGACGGTGCTGCGAGGCCGCCCTTGCGGCCCAGAGTGCGTCCACTCCCACTCGGCCCGGGCCTCGGTCCCCTGCGGGCGCTGCTGTGATCACAGTCCGGGCTCCGGGCTCAATGCGGGGCCGCGGCCGAGGTTGGGGGCCGGGGGGCCGCGCCATCGAGGCCAGGAGACGAGTCAACATCCGGGGGCCCCTGGGCCGCCCCAGAGCGAGGCCGCCAAGCGTCCCAGCCCGGCGTCCTCTCCCCGCTTGGCCCCGTGGCCCCCGTCTGGCAGCATTGGGCGGGCAGGCCTGGAGGCCGCGAGCAGCCATCTTCCAGGCGAACTGGGGCCCGGCCAGCAGCGTTTCCCTGCGGCCTCCTCCCTCGCTCTGAGCGGCATGACCTCATCGGGAAGCCATTCCGGAAAGGAGCTGCAGAGCCCCTGGGAGTGGGAGTGGAGAGGAGCTTTCCAAGGGCCCTCCTGGCAGCCTCTCGTGCCAGACCAGGGCAGGCATCACGCCTCTGGGTGTCTGCCTGCCAGGCAACCACTGGGAGGGCAGCTGGCTTTTGTCAGCTTTTCGGGGTGACCGGGCCAGTCTGAAGCAGGCAGGCAGCAAAGCACTGGCCCCGGCCGGCTGGCTACCCAGTGGGCAGAGCTGGAACTGGATGCCTGGACGGGAGGGGAAGCCGGGCCCAAGCTAATGGCAGAAGCTGAGCCCGCCCCCATTCCGGGCCTTGGTTTCCCCTCAGTCCTGCACCCCTCCCCCTGAGATCTTACCCTCCCCCTCCTGTGGCCCCGAGGAGCCCTGGACATAAGTGAGCACATGACCGTGCTCCCTGCTGCCTCCTGATCTAAACCAGAGGCCCGGCTGCCTGCAGCTGGCTCTGAATCAGTCTTTCTGGGCCATGTGGTCAGGGCTGAGAGGGGTGGGAGCCGCAGGGGCAGCTGGGGTGCTGGGGAAAGAGGAGGAACTTCCCGCCCTGCCTGAGGTGGGTGCCGAGGGCTGAGGGTGTGGGGCAGACAAGAGGAGCTCTGAACTCTGGTCCCAGCCCTTCCACCCAACTTGGAGTCCAGAGAAACCTCTCAGACCCTCACTGTTCTCATCTGCAAAATGGGGCTAACAGTGCCCTCCCACCCACCCCAGAGAATGCTTGGAAGGACTCTTGAAACCACATAAAACAGGGAGTAGAGGCACAGGCAGACAGGCTCTTGTGGGGGGACGTGTGGGCAATCACCAGCACCAGCTCCTCCTGGGCCACTTGCCAGTCTTCACACTGCTGGGGCCAGAAGGGTCCTCCTAAGACACAGGTCTGTTTGGTGCACGTCCCCACTAAAAGCTCCTTGCCCCAGGGTAAGTGAAACTGTCCTCCAGCCACACCTGACTGTACATGTGCCCAAGCTCACCACACCTTCTTTCAAATTCTGTCTGGAGAACTCCTACTCATCCTGCAAAACTCCAGGTGAGATGCCCCCTCCTCTGAAATGTCTCACAGGGTTGCTCTGAGAGCCAAAAAAGAACATATATGTGTGACCACATGGGCAACGTAAGGGGTATCACGCTCACGGCTGTCCTTGTTATTCATCAGAAAGAGGTCAGAACCAAAGAAACATGTGTGAGCCGGAAGTGCAACTGGGGATGGGAGTTAGCAGGAAGGTTTTCTGGTTTGGGATGTAAGCCCAGCCTTGGCAGATGGTAGATTTTCAAAGACGAGAGGAAGAAATTGGAAGCTAGGAAGAGGCAGTAGTGCAGCAGTTTTCAATATGGCTGCCGATCCCTTGGTTCTCCTCTCATTGAGAGGTGGGGTCTATGTCCTCTCCTCTTGAATCTGGGCAGGTTTGTGACTACTGCTGTCAACAGGGTGTGGCAACAGTGGTGCTGGGGAACTTCCAAGGCTGAGTCATAAAAGGCTACACAGCTGCTACCCTGGAGTCCTGAGTCACCATGTAAGAAGGAAATTCAACTCCCCTGAGACCTCCATGCTGTGAGGAAGCCCAAGCTACATGGAGAGGCCATGCAGAGGTGTGTTGGGTGACGGTTCCATCCTTCAGGTTGTCCTAGCCCAGGCACCAGACATCACAGAGCAGAGCACAGTTGTCCCCACTGTGCCCTTTCAGAATAACTGACCCACAGAGCTCATGAGTAGAATAAAGTGGCTGTAGTTTTATGCCACGGTTTTGGGGTGCTTTGTTATGCAGCCCTAGCTAACTAGAACAGGTGAGCTCAGCCAGCCACGTGGCCCCATGAAGCAAATTGTCCTAACCTGGAATTCAGTCCCAGGAACACATCCTCCCCAAATGCTCTCGGCGTTCCTCAGTCCAGCCTGACATGTAACCGGTGCTGTCAGGGCAAGCTCACTGAATAAATGAATAATGTCCAGCCTCCTTCGTAGAGCTGTTCTTGAATCACTCCCCAAATCTGGAAAAGGGTCTCCCCTCCTCAGAACTCCCGAGAGCCTTTGCAGCTTGGGTAACTATGGACCCAAAGCTCTGGGGAGTTATCCAGATTCTGTGTGGAATGTTTGCACCCCGTGCCTCAGTTTCCCCACCCACAGAATAGGGCACTGAACTCATAACCTCTGGGGTCCCTCTGGGCTCCCAGGTCTGCCTGAGTGGGGGCAGAGCATGTGTGTCTCCCCCCAAGTCCTTCTACCCACATGATTCCACCTTTCATGAAGGCAGGAATCATGACTGTAATCTCACCAGTACATGCTTAGCCCCTGGCCCTGGACCTAGCCCAAAGGTGGACACACTGGTGTTTACTGAATGAAAGAATGAGACAATGAATTAATGAATGAAAGAACTCTTCCCATGCTTATTCATTCAGTCAATTAATTTCCCACACACGCAACCAGGATTCCCTTATAGCAGCTCCAGGAGTCTACTCTTGCATGTTTCCCATGACGGGGAACTCACCACCTTTCAAGATAGCCTGTTTCACATTGGGGCAGCTCGGATCAGAGAGCATTGCCCTCAGCTGGTCTCCTTCCTGGGCCCCAGGGGAAGAAGGAAGGGGTGTATGGTCAAGGAAGGAGCCCTCGGTACCCATGGTCCTCAGAGCCTGCATCTGATGAGTGCCGGGGCCAGGTGAGGGAACCCCAGAGCTCCAGAACACCCTTGGCTCTCTCTGCCCTGGCCCAGCTGAGGTGCCAGGGTGGGTGGGGCTGAGGGCAGTGAGTGCTGTCCTGCTCAGAGCCCGGCTGGGGCAGGGCCAGCACACCAGGAGGTCTGCGGAGCCTAAGAAAGGAACCGGGCGGAGGGAAGAGCTGGAACGGGACAGGTGGTCTGTGCTGTTTCCATGGCTTCAGTGCTTCTGCCTGCCCAGCCTGGCCTGGGGAAAACAAGCTGGGCACAGAGCACGCGGCCAACGGGACAAAGGCTGGCTGTGAGGCGCCCGTGGCAGCCAACCGGGCCTGGCTGGCAGAACATCGGTTTAGACCAGGCCAGTTGGGGCCGAGCTGCCAGCCCCGCAACCTGCGCCTTGGGCCCCTGGGGAACGAGCTGGGGCTGGGGGCAGCAAGGAGGGCACAGAGCACACACCCTCCCCAACTCTGCCCTGCGGGCGCACAGTTCCCTGGCCAAGGCTCTCGGGAGATTGAGGACAGCAGAAGCTCCTTGGATAAAGGAAGAGAATTTCCTCTCCATCGCCGGGTGTGTGTGTGTCGGGGGAGCCGAGAGACCAGGGCGTCAGCGGTAACATACGAGTGGGCCTCCCGCCCCTCTGTGGGGCACCCCCAAGAATGTGTCTCTGCTGTCTCTGTGGACAGATGCTGTCTCTGGCCCGAGCCAGACAACCCCGAAGTGCTAGAGCGTGGGTGCGAGAAGCGGCCCCCACTCAGGCATGGATGGAGCAGGTGGCCGACTGCCCCTCGGCCGGGGCCACTCAGAGCTGTGCTCCCCCCCGGCCCCCAGCACTCCCCAGGGGACGGGGGCCAAGCCCCAGCAGCCTCAGAGGTGACTTGCTTGAGGACACAGTCTGCGGTGGCTCTGTCCCCTCCCTGAACACTCTTCACACCCTCCTCACGTCTCCTGGGGTCCCTTCCCAAGTAAGCCAGCCTCACGGGATGGGCGCTTCCGGGCCGGTTTCTGGGAAGACCCGGAGAGAGCCAGCGGCTCGCAGCGGGGTCTCTGCCAGAATTTCGGTCACAGGGGCTTTGCCGTCCTGGAGCTCAGAGACTGAGCGGGCGGGTGCCATGTCATCCCAATAACCGTGACCCTGGGGACAGTGGGCAGCCTCACCGAGGAGGGACACTGAGGCCAGGAGGACCCAGAAGGCGTGAACCGAGGATGCTGCGCTGCAACTACACGGAAGGGGCCTTGGGGTTTGCGGAGATGGGGAAGGGGCTCAGAGCAAGCCGTCTGCCCAAATCGCAGCTCTCAGGCCAGCAAAGCCCCTTGCTGACCCCTCCTCTGTGCCTGCACCCTCGCCTGCCCTCTCCCCACTTAAGGCTGGGCCACCTGCCTGCCGGGGTCTTAGCTCCACAGCTGAGTAGGACGGAGTGTGGCAGTGTGGGCTCCCAGGAGGCCCCTCGGGGCAGGCTTCAGGGCGCAGGATGTTAGCCAGTGATGGCCTGGCGTCAGCACTGTGGCTGGGAGGGGAAGGATGCGGACCTGAGCGGAGGCCTGACCCTGCGGGAGCTCTGGAACTAAAGGGGCCACCAGAGCTGGACTGAGTTGGGTGGAAGCGGGCAGTCCTCATACTCTTGCCTGCAAGCATCACTGGATGTGGCCGGCCCAGGGAGGCCATGACATTGGGCTAGGCGGGGCTCTACATCTTGAGGCCAGCCCCGAAGGGGCTAGGGCCCAGGGCTGTGTGCACTGAGGGGAGAATTTCGAGGCATGGGCAGGGGGAGCTCAGAGCACCACAGGCAGGTGCGGCCGTGGGGCCTCTGTCCTGTGCGGCTGCCCCTGGCTGTCCCGCCATCCTGGCCCTCACTGCCCCTTCCCACCGCTCCACCCTCACCCTTACCCATGGACCTGACCTCACAGGCCCCAGGCTCCACTGCCCAGGCTTTTCCAAGCATAGTCCCCGCCCCCTGTCTCCTCCACTCACACCCCTGCTCCTGTGGCCCACACGGCCTATAGTGCTTGACCGTGCGTCCCACCCGCCTCCGCCTTCGCTACCTAAAACCCTCCCCTGCCCTTTCCCTGAGTCACCCCTTCGCTCTCAGCTGAGGTCTTAGGAGGCCTTCCCTGGCCCACGTTCCCAGCTCCGGATTCTCAGCCTCTTACCGGCTTTGCTGCTGCAGGGACAAAACTTCCATGGGCTCTGGGGCAGGGACATGTCTGTCTCTGTCACGCGGTGTCCCAGGGTCCAGCACGCCTGCAGCGAACACGTGGAAAGAAGGAAGGAAGCAAGGAACTACTGAATGAACACACGAATGAGTGAATGACATCGGGGTGACCGCGAACCAGCTTTATCACACTGAAGATGGTGAAGGATTTCCTTTAGAGCCCCATGAGGGGCAAGCCTTGAGCTCAGAGGCCGCGGGACCAGCTCAGAAAATGTCTTTGATCTCTGGGAGGAGGTAAGAGGCCACCCTTCACTCGGGACCAAAAAGCGCTCTGGGGGACTTCCCGGGCGGCTCAGTGGTTAGGACTCCGCACTTTCACTGCCGAGGGCACGGGTTCGATCTCTGGTCGGGGAACTAAGATGCCACAAGCCATGCAGCGCGGCCAAACAAGAAAGAAAAATAAAGGCACTCTGGAACATTCCCAGGAAAGGGTGCTCCGGAACAGGGCAGATCCGTCGGGACCCCCTTCCTCACCTAGTGGCAGCCCTGCTGAGTCAGGGCCTGAGTCAGCCTCCTGGGCCCACCTGCTCCCGCGGGGGGGATCTGCTTGGATCTGCTTCCCTGCATCCTGGTGCCGGCCAAGACCTGCCGCCCTGGGCGCCCGGCCGCCCGAGCCGCAGCTCAGCACAGCTCTGTGCTGGAACTTGTACGTTTCTGAACTGACGTCCTTCCAGCTGCCTTCCCACGGTGCTGCCACAGCTCATCAGATTGTCACACGGATAAGTCATCGTCCCAGGTGCTGGGGCGGGTAGGCGGTGGTAAAAGGCAGTCCCTTGACCCGGGGCAAGTCACTGCCTCGCCCACCTGCTTCTCGGGGGCCTCCCCCACCCCCGCCTCCTGCCACCAAACCCGCTGTGCAGAGTCCACACCCCTCCCTCCATGTCCCCACCTGCTCATCCAGGCCCCGGCCCGTCCCCTCTGCCTCCTTGGCAAGTGCTTTCTATCTCTGCTGCATCTCCCACTGCTCCCTTCCCTCTAGCACCCAGCACTCTGAAGCCTCTCCCTCTTCCAGGGGGAAAAGACACCGTTGACGCCACACCCACGTTTCTGCCACCGTCACCCCCATCGCATCCCCCAACACATGTTTCTCAGCCCCCTGCCGTCAGGTGCCGTCACCCCCCCCGCCCCCCCACTGAAATGGCTCTTACGGTGTGGAAAATGAGCTCCACCTTGCCAAAGCCAAGGTCCCATCCGATTCCATCTCACGGCATGAGATGCAGCCGACACTCCTCCCCCGAAGCTCTTGTCCTCGGGCCTGCGCCCTCTCCAGCCTTGCGGGATGCTCCTTCTCTGCGCCGTGGCCGGTCAGCCTCCTGGTTGACCTTAACCACTGCCGGGCTTCAACGACCAAAACACACTGAGGCTTCCCACATCCACGTCTCCAGCCCTGCGCCAGTCCCCAGTCCCCTCTGAGGTTTCTGCAGTGCCAGCTGCAGAGAGAGGAGGCAGGGGGTGGGGGCTAATGATGGAGGGGATCGGGTGAGCTGCAGTGAGGCCTGGACCACGAATCCCTAACGCTATGAGATGCTCCCGCGGCCGCCGTGGCTCTGTCTGGTACTCATCCAGTCATGGGCAGGCCCTCCCACCTGTGGTCTCCTGCGGTTCCATTCATCTCCCTGGCAGAGGAAACCTGGTGGCCCTCCTGGGATCCCCAGTACCTCCCCGGCTGTCCTAACCCGCCGCATCTGGGCTTGCTGCGGCTGGGCCAGGGTACCGGCCACTTCTGGACCAGGAGCCACCCCCATGACTTCTGACCTCTGACTCACTCTGCCCCTTCAGGGCCCAGGGTGGAGACGGATGTCAGCCCCTAGGGGTGTCGCTCTCAGATCTCAGGCAGATGCCCCGCATCCCCTGGACTTCTCAGTGCGTTACCTCTGCCACCACCTGGATCTGAGCCAGGTCATACCTCACCTGGGCTACTGCCAACGTCCCCCACAGTCCCCACCCGCCACGCCCAGCAGCCAAAGGCTCTTTCTAAGATATTCAGACCCCACAGGTAAGTCTGTCCCTGGCCAGCCCCTCACCACTCCCAGGCCCCTCTCCCCAGAAGTGACCATGATTTCAGACCAGTGGAAAACTGCTGTGAGTGAAAAAGGATAAATTGCTCTTGTAAGTTTACTTTCTCTGATTACTAATGAGGTTACTTCTCTGTTTAACAACTTTGCTCATTTGTAATTGGATTTGTGTCTTTTTTTATGTATAGGAGCTCTTTTTCTACTTATATACCATATATGATGAATTCAGATTCTTGTGGGCACAGAATAATTTTTAAAGAGGTTAAAGCACGATCCTCATGGAAATAGAAGATGAACACATCTAAGATTTTGCTTGACTCACTAATTAATATGGGAATCAGTAAGATGCGAAAAACAGTTCAAAGCAGAATTGGAAGGACAGACATATGTGTAGGCTATCAGAAAGGCTGAAATGAATTTGCTAATAGGTGCAAAACTGGTTAATAGCCTGTAGAGCAACAAAGTGTACTGTTTGGGATTATCTTTACTATAAGGCAGGGTATAATTATAGCTCTACTGTAAAAAAATTCATTTGCATTGTTATGGATAAGAACCATTTACCCTATAATCAGTTTTCTACAGCTTAACTTCTACTCTGACAGAGTTGGCACTTATAAATTTTTATAAGTACTTTTTGTAATATATAATACTTTTGTAATCTTTGTATAATTATAAAAAAACTAGTAGTATAGTGATTTATAGGTTTTTTTAAAAAATAATTTTAGATTTTTTTTCTCTCTCCTGGATGTCCTGAAATTCCATCATGACGTACCTTAGTGTGGAACGTTGAGATTTTTCTTTGTGTTCGTTTATTTATTTGGCTTGGTGTTCACTGAGCATTTTCAGTCTGAGCCTTCACATCTTCCTTCAGTTTCAGGGAATTCCCATTTAGTATGTGACTAAATATTAATTATTTTTCCTTCTCACTAATATGTCTACTCTTGGGGCTCTTAATAGATAGATGAGGCAACTTCTGGATTTGTCCCTTTGTTTCTTGATGAGAAGCCAGGTATTAAACATATCATAGCTCCCCTTCATGGAACACGCTGTTTTGTTTTTTTTTTTTTCCTCCAAACTTTTCAAGATTTTCCCTTTTTTCTGGCTATCACAGTTTGACTATGATTTACCTAGAAGTGTTTTCACTTGTGTTTACCCTGCTTGGGGCTTTTGAGCCTTTTGGATATTTCAATCAATGTTTTCCACTAATATTGAGAAGTTTTCTATCATTATTTCATCAGTTTCTTTTCTGCCCTATATCTCTCTCCTCTTTTTCTGGAGAAGAGACATGCATTTGGGCCACTCGATGTTGTCTCTCAGATCTCTGAAGTTCTATTCTTTTTTCTCCAATCTTATTTCTCTCCTTTCTTTGAGTCAAATACCTTCCGATGATTTATCTTCGGGTTTACTGATCCTTTCTTCTGCCATCTCCAGAATTGGAGCCCTTCTAGTGAATTCTTAAAATTTCAGTTACTGTCCTTTTCAACTCTGTAATTTCTATTAAGTTCTCATTTGTCTGTGGAAATTCCCTATCTGTTCGCTCATTGATATGATATTTTCATTTAATTCCTTGAACATATTTTTCTCTATACATATTTTCCCTTAATTCTTTGACCATATTTACAGCAGCTGCTCTGATGTATGTGACTGCTAAGTATTTGAAATCTGAGCCCACTCAGAGTTCATATCTATTGACTTCCTTTGTGAGGCACACTTTCCTGTTTCTTGGATAGTCTAGTAATTTGGGGTTGAAAATGGGCTATTGGATATAATACATTGCAGCAGCTCTGGAATCAGGAGTTGAGTCAGGAAAGATCATCTGGGATTGGAACATGCCAGGAATCACAAGTGGGGGGTTAGGGGACAGTCCCAGAGTTCATCAGAACTTTTACATTGTCCTTTACATTCCCTCTGCCCAGGACAGTTTTCCTCTCTATTCTCCTCACTAAATCCTTCTCATCGTGCTAGACTTGGCTACAGAGTCACCCCCCTAGGGAAGTCTCCCCAGTCATCCTGACCAGGTTAGGACCACTTGTTAAACACATCTATAAGTACATTCTACAACTGCAGTAATTACAAACTTGTTTGTATACTTTCTTCTTTCATGTCTATCTCCCTCACTACACTGGAAGGGAAATGAGAGCAAGGATGAGCAGTATGTTGTTGCCACATGCCTGGCACACAGAGAAGCTCCATAAATATTTGTTTAATGAATGAACGTTGCCCACTTTGCCTCCAGGATATTTTCCCAATTTGCTGTCTCACCAGCAGCACGTAAGATTGTTCATTCCCTGAACTCTCACTGGTACTTACAATCTTTTATAAGCACGTTCATCTTTTTATAAGCTTTTTCAATCTAATAGCTGAAAATTTTATCTTAGATTAATTTGCAGCCTTTGAAATTAAATCTTTTTCACAGATGTATTGGAAATTTGAACTTTCTCTTCTGTAAGTTTTCTTTCCATATCTTTGCAGATAATTTGTCTTGTTGATTTGCAAGGGGATTTTTTTATATTGAGTTAGAACTATTTTGCCTGGTACATATTTTTTCTGTTGGTTTTTGTCTTTCAACTCTGTTTATACTTTTTTCCTCACATGGGAATTTTTATTTTTATTTATTTATTTATTTAGGCTGTGTAGCATGCGAGATCTTAGTTCCCTGACCAGGGATTGAACCCATGCCTCCTGCAGTGGAAGCACAGAGTCTTAACCACTGGACTGCCACCAGGGAAGTCCTGGGAATTTTTATTTTTATATAGCAAAAATCTCCGTTATTTCCTTTTTGGCACCTGGTGTGGGTGGCATTGTTTAGGAAGATTTTTATCCACCTCAAAATTATATAAGTATAATAAGTAAGTATAATAAGTATATTTATGGTTTCACTCTTTTACCTGAAGATTCTTACTCCAGCTTAAGTTTATTTTGGTGCAAAAAGAGAGACATGGGTCTACTGTCAGGTCATTTTTTTTCAGAATGCTGCCAATTGCTCCATTCCTTTTTGGGGGGGGGGAGTATACTTAGAGAAACTTGTATCCCCTACCTTCATCTCCTTCTAGATTTTCTGTTCTTTTTATTGATCCACCCAGCCCAGTGATAGTCCTATACGTTTTTGAAAATGTTTGCTTTATAATACATTTTACAGATATAAAATTCCACTTGAGGGCTTCCCTGGTGGCGCAGTGGTTGAGTCCACCTGCCGATGCAGGGGACACGGGTTCGTGCCCCGGTCCGGGAAGATCCCATATGCCACAGAGCGGCTGGGCCCATGAGCCATGGCCACTGAGCCTGAGCGTCTGGAGCCTGTTGCTCCACAACAGGAGAGGCCACAGCAGTGAGAGGCCGGCGTACCGCAAAAAAAAAAAAAAAAAAAAATTCCACTTGAGGTTTTTTTTGTGTGTGCTTTATTTATTCTGCTAATATTTGTTGAATTCCTATTTTGAGTCCAACATTGTTCTAGGTAGTGGAAATACAGCAACGACCAACACAGGGAAGAATTCTGTTTTCATGGAACTTTCATTCTGTTCAGACACCCTTTGCTCATCCCTTCAAAATCTGGTGAACAGTAAGTGGCAGGTACTTTCAATGCCAGAAGCTGGGAGATAAACTTAGACATATGGTGCTGTGTCCCCAGTATTGAGAACACTTTGGTCCAGGAACCAAGGGGAATACACTGGCCCAAGAAGCAGAACTGGCTCCTTTGCCACCCCCACAGCCTTAGGCTTTGTCAGGTGTGAGGTTCTGGTTCCCACAGGGGGATTCTTCCACCAGGGGACAAACTAAAGATTCCACAGATCTTGAGGCCTCAACTATCTATTGGTCATTTTGGCTTCTCATGTCAGCATATATCCTAACAGGCAAAATATTATTCACCTAGCAGGAGGAGGTAGGCTTGGGGGGTGGGCAGGAGTATTTCTCAGAACCAGAGAATTCACTGGAAGCTATGCCTGTTGTTGCTTCCAAGATGGTGATAACAATGAGTTGTCAACGGCAGCCACCACAGGCCAGCAAGGGTGATGTCACGAAGGGCTTGAGTCCCTCAGTGATGAAGGTCTAGGGCCCCTTCAGCAGCCAGGCAACTAGACCCGTTGAGCTGCTCATCTGGAATTTGTGATGCAAGATGGAGATGATGGGGAACAATCATGGCCTCAGACCAGCTGCAGTGGCGGAGGCTGCATCTTGCCCCACGAATAATCTTGGTTTTAAAAGTTATAGAGCAGTGGCTGGTCATCGACTTGAAGGGAACTCTGTGTATCACTTCTAGGCCTTCTGGCTAAGATCAAATGAAGGGAACTCTGTGACAGGATAGACTTTATCAAAGGCCCGAGCAGATATGAGTAATGCAAGGGGTGGACCGTATTGATCTGTGGTGTTCCACGTCAGGGTCCTCTCAACCTCACCTCTTACTCTGGCCATGACCCCTGCGGTCCATTTCACGGTGGCTTTGGCCAACTTTGGCCAGGTCCAACCAGACAGTACCTTCTTACCTTGGGCCCATGCTGGACGTCTTGCTTCCTGCTCTGGTCCTTGTCTGAGAATGTGACTTAGGACACCTGGGAGAACCCACTCTGCACTCACACTCACACAACCCACGAGAGCTGGGAAGTCAACGTTCACGGAGCCATCCTGGACCAACAGTGACCAGGAGCTGGTGGATAAATGCTTCTGCCTTTTATCCCCTGGGTAGACGGATCTGAGGGGTATCTCATGAGTACCCCAGAAGTTCCTGTAGGATCAAGTACCAGCCCCCGGTAGCAGCGATGAGGCTGATAAGCGTCCTTTCTTGGTTACCCCTAGGATCTCATTCTCAACTGAGCTGTCGGCAGGCAAGCCTTTACCTCAGGCTCTGCTTTCAAGGAAACCAGGTTAAGGCACATGCCATCGCAGAGAGACAGATTACGAACAAGTAAACTCACACATTTGAATAAATATATGTAGTATGAAGAAATGACAGCCTGGTGAGATGGAGCTGAGACTAGATCCATGCTGTCTGATACAGTAGCCTCTAGCCACGGGTGACTATTTACATTTGCATTAATTTAAATGAAATCAAATTGAAAATTCAACTCCTCGGTAGCACTAGCCACAGTACAAGAACTCAACAGTCACATGTGGCGAGAGACTAGTGTATTGGGCAGTTCAGATATAGAACATTCCGACCATCACAGAAAGTTCTATTGGGCACTGTTTCTCTGGATTATTTGCGCGATACCTGCTGCTTTGCTCCAGACTGTAGGTGCGGAAATGACAGAGTCAATATCTGCTCAGTTTTGCCCTCTATATCCAGCAACTAGCACAGGGACGGGCACGGAAATAGAAATACAGCTGCGAGAGGGAGGGAGGGAGGGAGGGGGGTGGATGGCCGGCTTAGCAGTGGACACAAAGGGTGATTCCCCGCCAGCCGTTTGGGACCAAAGCCTTCCTTTGCCACCTCCCTCGTGGCCCTCATGCCACTCAATGAAGCTGCCAGCTTCAGTGTCCCCTAAGGCCCGAACCCCTTCTCCCGACAGGCTGGAGCAGAAGAACCCTGCCCAGAAGGCTCTGCCTGGACACCAGCGATGGGTGTGGGACACTCAGACCCCTTCCTTCCAGCTCCCAGTTTATTCCACATGGAGCAGATTGGGACCTCATACCTGGGGACCAGAAGGTGGGGGAGAAAGGACAAAACTGACAGGGTACCACGTCTGGGTGTAGGGTTGGGGGGGGCGATGAGGGGGTGAGGCCGAGCATCAGATAAATGCCGGCATTTACTGAGTTCTCACCATGTGCCAGGCACCAAGCTAGGTTTGCTATCCAATTTCACAGAGGAGGAAACTGAGGCCCGGGGAGGCGAAGCAGCCTGGCTGGGGGCACAGGACCAGTGAGTAGCAAGCCAGGCTCAAGTCTAGGCAGGCCGGCCCCAGTGCTATCTTCCGTGCCTCTAGGCCCACCCAGGACAAGAGCAGGCCGGCGCCGGGGGACCCGAGCCGAGTGTCCATGTTTCCTTCCTCTTCTCCAGGTTCCAAGAAGCTGTGAGACCTTGCCATCACCCTCGGGTCAGCCAGCCACCAGCCCTGAGCCCCTCTGCCAGTGACCCAGCCCCAGGGTGGTGGCAGCCCTGGCGGAGCGGGTACTGCCCCAGCCGGAGGCCTGGGGGGCTGATTTCACACAGGACCACCGCCCGTGATGTCAGTACTGCTAAGGCTTCCTTGTTAACTGCCCCGGGGTACATAAGCCAGCTCCTCTCTCTGCAAGGGATCTGGGGGGGGACCCACCACGTCCCAGGTGCTCGCTAGGAGCCAGGACGGAAAATATGACTCTCTTCTTCCCCCAGCGTGGGATCGCTTTTCCACTGCTAATTTCCGAGGAATCCGGTGAAGTAGTGGAAAGACCTAGAAGGCGGGAGACTGGTTCTCTCCCCGGCCCTGTCTGGGCTTCAGACAAGCACCGCCCAGGGCCTCAGTCTCCCCTTCGGTGGGTCAGGAACCAGGGGCCGTGATACTCAGGGCCCTGCCCCGTTTGGACTCGTCAAGATGCCCTGGTGTCGGTGAGGCCCAAGAATTTCAAGGGCAGCAGCCTTTCTGGGTTTTGTTTGTTTTCAAATGTGTCTTTGGGAGTGAAGAACAGTCAACCGTGACTTACCAGTCTTACGTGGCTCCCCCACCGCCCCCCCACCGGCCCCGCCGCCCCACCGCCACTGCCCTCTGGACGTCTCAGTTTTATCCCTGGAGCAGCCAGATTTTCAGCCAACTGAGGACACAGAGGATGTGCCTAGTGCCCCCGGGGCTTACCGAACGCCAGGCTCATTTTCATCCTTGCCCACCTGGGAGGTTTGTACCATTATTATCTCCATTTTGCAGCCATGCTAACCTCCCTGCCAGAATCAGACCAACCGTTTGCCATCACTTCCTCCAGGAAGCCTTCCCTGACTTCCAAGCCCTGCCCAGGCACCCTGCCGGGCACCCCCCAGCCAAGTGGACCGTGCCACCCAGTGTGTGTCCCACCATGTTGAGACTTGCTCTCCCCTCCCAGCTGTGCTCGTGCTAAGAGCAGCAGCCCTGGCCCCTGGCACCATGCCCTGTGATGTTGCTGCCATGCTTGTCAGAGGAATAAGGTGAGGACTTGGTGCGTGCTTTCAGGGCCAGAGTCCAACTGCCGGGCTCCTGTGCACGCAGCTGCCCCCTAGCACCCCAAATCTTTTGCTCTGAGGGCAAGAGTGGCACCACCTGTGACTCCTTGGGAGCGTGAGGTTTTCACCCGCCTCACCCCTCCCCCATCCCATTCTCCTGCCCTGACACCTCCATTCGCCAGACCCACTCCTAGATTTTATTTATTTATTTATTTTTGAATGTCATTTGTTTATTTATTTATTTTTGGCTGCGTTGGGTCTTCGTTGCTGCACGTGGGCTTTATCTAGCTGTGGCGAGTGGGGGCTACTCTTCGTTGCAGTGCACGGGCTCTAGGCGTGCGGGCTTCAGTAGTCGTGGCACGCAGGCTCAGTAGTTGTGGCACGCGAGCTTAGTTGCTCTGCGGCACGTGGGATCTTCCCGGACCAGGGCTCGAACCCGTGTCCCCTGCGTTGGCAGGTGGATTCTTAACCACTGCACCGCCAGGGAAGTCCTAGATTTTATTTTAATTTTGGTGTTTCTAGTCCTGCTGGCCACCCATGAGGCAGAGTGTATAAATGCAAAGAAGTAGAAAATTTTGCCCGAGGAAGGGATTTTCCTAGAGTGCGTTCATCATGTCCTTTGCCTTTTAGAACGCTACCTCCTCCTGGAATGTTCCTTGTGCCAGAAGTGCTCCCTCTGTGCCCTATGAGCTCCGCCTCCCAAAGCGCTCCCCACGCTCTTCTACTGATGAGAAGCGACTCATCCTCCTTAAGACTTAGCTCAGACAGCCCCCTCCCAAGAGCCTTCCTAGACACCCCCCCAGCCATTGACTCCTGCGTTCTCCCACTACAGCACGCCCACCACCCACCAAGCTTCCTCCTTCACCACCCTCACCGTCTGCTTCCTTATCCACCCCTTCCCACCCCTCCTGCCCCTAGCCAGGCTTTGAGCCCCTCAAGGACAGGGGCAGGGTTTCAGGCCTTTTGGGGGTCTGCTTAGCGTCCAGCCCAAAGAGGCCTCAGTGTACAGGTCAGCTGCTAGGAACCAATAATGCCCACATGTTCCGGAGCCTTGTCTGTGAAGCATGCGGCCCTGTGCTCTATTCCCATCCTTTAAAGAGCGATCCTATTCCCGTATCTCACAAAGCAGGAACGATCCTTAGAGATTCTCTCTACAACCCCCTTATTTATCACTTGGGGAAGCTAAGGCCAAGAGAGAAAATGTCTTGACAAGGTCACCTCGTCTGAGCCTCTCACTCCTGCCGTGGACCCTCTCCGCCGCAGAACTGGGCTCCCTGGCGCCTCGGTGGGTGGAAACGGACCCGTGCACGCTGCCTGCACACACAGGGGCCTCCCTCACACCTCCCTCCTGCAACCCACAGGCTCGGCCCTCACACCCACTGCCTCTGTGAGATGGGCAAGCAGCCCGAGTCCCAGGAGAGCAAGGTACCAGTCAACAGTCAGCTCCAGGGCTGCAACATCTGACTCTGGGCCGGGCCTCTGTCTCCTACTGAGAATGTGTCCAATTCAAAGTGCTAGAATCACCTGGTCATGCACCTGTGCCTAAAAGCCAGCTTAAGCTTCCCACGTGGTATGTGTGCTTTCTCAGGTACCCACTTAGTCACATAATAAGGACAATATCCAGGCCAGTGAGGAGAGATGCTGTAGGACCCACACTCTGGCCCGGTACAACCCTTCTGGGTTCAATTTAGCAACTTGTAATTTAGTGACTCATGGAGAGTTCCCCCGAGTCTGTCCTCTCTGAAGGGCTCCTTACGCAGTGGTACGACCCTGTTGACACCCATCCAGGGGACAGGGACTGCAGCTCAGCCACGGAGAACAATACTGTTCACCCTTTAAAAGGGACATCGGTGAAGGGTGTGGACGACAAAGGGAAATGCCCAGTGACAAAGGCAAGAGGCTGAATTGTAAGAGTTCACCCTCCACGGGAAGAAGGAATATGCCCCGAGGAGAGGGAATGGGCCAGGAACCCACCCCGGGGAGGACCAGGTCCTTCTGGGCGAGGCGATTATTGGGGCCACCTTTACTTTGTTACCGATCATTTAGAGGATTTAAAAAATAAAACCAGTCAGAGAAAGACAGGAAGGGCGGGAGGGAGGGAGGGAGAGACAGCCACCTAAAAGAACCTAAGATCTCTGGGATGTAGCCACCGAGGTCAGGGGGCGCGGAGGGCGCGGGGCCGGGCCTCCTTCCGGGCCGGGGTCGCCGCCCCCGCCCCGCCCCCGCCCGCCCGCCAGCCCTCGGGCCCGCGCCTCCCCGCCGCGCCGGTGGATCCGCATTGGCATTCCGCGCCGAGCCGCCGGGTGCGTGCCCGCGCCGTTCCCAGCCCGCGGCTCCGCGCGGGGACAGTGGCGCATTGTTCGCCGGGACACCCCGGGCGGCGCAGCGCCCTCGGGGCTTGGCGCGGCCCCGCCGCGATTTGCATGCGCTCCAGTCACAAAGGTTCAAGGTCAGGAGCGCAGGGCGGCCGAGCCCCGCCCGGCCCAGGCGCTATTCTTCGCCCAGGCGGCGGGAATTCCGCGCCGCCCGCACCCGGGCCGCCCCTACGCGTGAATGGCCGAGGGCCGCCGCCGTCTGAGGCGCTTTGTGTCTCGGCCCGGCCAGCTGGGCCCGCGAGGGACGTGCCAGCTCGGCCGGCGGAGCCCCCGCGCCAGCGCCCCTCGCCCATGCTAATCAGCCTGGCAGCGCGACCGGGCGGGCGGCCCGGTGGGAGCCCCCCACGTTCCCTGCCGGGAGCCCCCAGTCTCCCCCTACTGCCCGGAGGCCCTCAAGTCCCACGCCAGGGGTCCCCCGCTCCTCACTCCTCTTCCGGGGGCCCTTCATCCCACCCCACCTCCACCCCTCCTACCAGGAGACCCTCCCCTCCAGCCGCCAGGAGGACCCCCGCCCCTATGGGAAAGGCAGGGCCACATCTGGGGGAGTGGCTGGCCAGGGAGCAGAGCGAGGCCTAGGACGCTGCCCCTGTTCTGTCAGGACTCTGGTGCTGCCCGGAGCATCTTCTCTGGGCCTCAGTTTCACCGGAACAGTTGGGCAGGTTGCCCTGGATGGTCTCCAGGGGCCCATCTGGACCTGGCCATGTCTTCCAGCAGGCTGCTGGGGATGGGGTGGTGAGACAACGCTCCCGCAGGGTCTGGCCTCTTCTGCAGCCCTCCAGCCTGGCAGCCTGGTGGCCTGCGACAGTCGCTCCTCCTCAAAGCCTGAGACGTTTTGAGGACTGACAGTGTGGCTGTGTGGGAGATGCCCTCGTGAGCGTCATTGTCACAGCTTGGCATCACGACCATCACTCCCCATCAAGGCCCTGGTCACCCGGTGTTCTAACTGTCGCCCCTAGTTTCTTGTGGGCAGAAACTGCTCCATCCCCAGCGCCCAGGCTGTATTAATTGACTTCATAACCGGATGGATGAATGCCAGCCAGCATGGGTTACACTGTGCAGTGGTCGAGGGGGCGAGCCATGGCGTGTAGCGTTTTTAGTACTTGGAAAGGGGCACAGAGACTTTCTTGCGAGGTGGGAGCAGGCCTCCCTTAGGGGAGCCCCACCATCCCCCAGGAGTGTCCCCACCTCTGAGCCTCCGGGGAGGCTTGGGAGTTGTCTCTCTGCAGGAGGCTGCGAGCTGGCACACACTGCCCCACCGGGGTGCCTGTCAGGAGGTCTAGAGGCCGCTGCTGCAGAGCAAGGGGCCCTCAGCTTTCTGCAGCGTCTGTCCTCATGGCACTAGCGGAGGCCTGCAGGTCGGGAGACATCATGTTCTGTATGCATTTCCATGGCATCAGCAGCCCGGGGGGAGCTGAGCCTCGTAGCCAGTCCGCCCCAGCCAGGCCCAGGCCCAGGCCCAGGAAGGAGGGACTGGGTGGGGTGCTGGCATGGGGCACCAGAGAGGGGACTCCCGGCCCCAGTCAGGCCCTCAGGTGGTGGAGAGTCTGGCCTTGCGAGTCGGATAGATCTAGGTTCAAGTCCCTTCCCCAGCATTCACTCACTGCGTGCCCCGGGTGGGCCCCTCCTTCTCTCTATGCCTATGAAATGGGCGTGGTTATATTTTCCTCACTGCTCTGAGCATTCCTCGGGACCCTGTTGTTGGACTCTCCAGCTTCCCTAACCCCGTCTCTGCTCAGCCGATCCCACTTGTGGCTATTTTCAACCAGGATGTGATACTTCCCAGAGGCATGGAAGTTCCTCTCTAGCCTCCTGCCCCCCCCCCCCCCCCGCTTCTCCATCTACCCCTTGCCAACTGGCTCAGCCAGTAAGGTTTGGTTCAGTTACCACTTCCTCCAGAAAGCTGCCCCTGACCTTTGCTTTCCTCCTTCCCTCTTCCCGTCTCCCGCCATCCTAGACTTTCCATGCCACATTAAGGAATCTGGCTCCCAACCTGAAGGAATAGGGAGCCACTGAGGGCTTTAAACACAGAGCGGCAACCCTCCCCGGTGGCCTCAACAGGGAGCATGCAGAAAGGGGTTCTCAGACATCTGGAACTCACAGACCAGTCAGATTTCGAAGGAAATATTGCAGCTCTACTGCAGATTGCCAAATTTCTATTTTTCCATGTTGAGACCTTTAGAAAAATAACTAATTATAATTCCCTTTTCTGAAAGGATATGTTTGAACAACAACAAAAAAAAATAGGAAGTCAGGGCTTCCCTGGTGGCGCAGTGGTTGAGAGTCCGCCTGCCGATGCAGGGGACGCGGGTTCGTGCCCCGGTCCGGGAAGATCCCACGTGCCGCGGGGCGGCTGGGCCCGTGAGCCATGGCCGCTGAGCCTGCGCGTCCAGAGCCTGTGCTCCGCAACGGGAGAGGCCACAGCAGTGAGAGGCCTGCGTACCACCAAAAAAAAAAAAAAAATAGGAAGTCAATCTCAAGATATAAAGTCCATCTCTTCATGCTGATCAAACGTGTTATTATGAATAACTTGTCACGTCATCCTCATACTTGACGTTTCACCCGAACACTACCTGCAGCCCTGGTCATGGCTGGGCCCTCACCGAGGTGGGTCCTCCTTGTGGCATTTTCTCCTCTCCGGACCACTGCTTTCCTGGCCCCGTTGGACCGGGTGGGTCTCCTGATGGTCCCCTGACTCTGCTGGGTTCCTCTAACCTGGCAGCCCTCAGAAATCCACCCAGTGTACTGGGTCAGTCAGGGCGGAGAGCTGAACCATGAAGAGGGTCCCCAGGGGTGGCCTGCAGAAGGCCTGCTACAGGCCAGGGGAGCTCCACTTGAGGGGGAGGGGAGGGCAGGGCCACTTCAAGCGAAGTAGAGGCACTGAATCTTGTGGAACGTTCTAGAAGGGGAGTCATCCTCACTTCCAGGGGCAGGCTGCACCGTGGATCTTTTGCTGATTGTAGGGTGGTCACCAACAGTAATTACCATTGAAATCCTGCCCCCGGGCTTCCCTGGTGGCACAGTGGTTAAGAATACACCTGCCAATGCAGGGGACACAGGTTCGAGCCCGGGTCCAGGAAGATCCCACATGCCGTGGAGCAACTAAGCCCATGTGCCACAACTACTGAGCCTGCCCTCTAGAGCCCGTGTGCCACAACTACTGAAGCCTGTGCGCCTAGAGCCCATGCTCCGCAACAAGAGAAGCCACCGCAATGAGAAGCCCGCGCACAGCAAAGAAGAGTAGCCCCCGCTCACCGCAACTAGAGAGAGCCCGCGTGCAGCAATGAGGACCCAACACAGCCAAAAATAAATAAATAAGTTTATTTTAAAAAATAAAGAAAGTAAGAAAGAAATCCTGCACCCAGTCTCAGAGCTGGGAGGCCTGGGGTGGTCACTGAGGGCTGAGGCCCAGAGAGGGACAACACTTGCCCCAAGGTCGCACAGCAGGGTTACACTGGAAAAACCATTGCTCTCTTAGGTGATGTGAACTTGTAATCTTCTTTCCAGTTTTCCTTTTCCCTTTTACCCCTCTGTCGAGAACAAATATCAAGCTTTCGTTTTTCCAGATGGTGTGTGTTTGAAACTAGATGGTCTGAATTCATTTCTGACCAGCGGTGCTCAGCGTATGAGCGCTCGGCTGCTTGCTTTTACCTGCTGTGGTGTCCTGGACTCGCTGCCCGAAACAGGATGTGACTTGATAGCTGGGACAGGCCCTGGGCTGGGCGCTGAGGGCAGGGAAGACTCACGTCCTTGTTCTCTGAATACTCACAGCCTCGTGGGTCTCCAAGGCAGGGATGCGGAGCTTGTTACCAAAGGCCAGAAGACCCACGCACTGCTGGAGTGGCGTGTCCTAGCCCGGGATCCACCCCAGAAGGCTTCCTGGAGGGGGTGGTAACTGGGCTGAGCCTCGTCTGCAGTGCGTACTCGATAACCAATAACGTTAGCTGCTACTGTTATTCACGGTAGGAGGAGGGGAGGAGGGGCTGGGAAGGCAGCGTGGGTGGGAAGAACATCCCTTTCAGAGGGAGCAGCTTGAGAGAAGAGGCAGGCAGTTCTCTCTGGCGGGAGAAGGGGGGAGGCGGTGTTGGGGAAAGGGTGGGAGGTGAGGTGGGAGAGAGAAGCAAGGGACCACCTGCTTAGGAAGGGGGGACAGGAGCTGTGTGTTTGAGGAGCCACTCTGGCAGCTGCACTGCCAGGCAGTGGCAGTGAAGCGGTGACTGTCCAGATGAGGGAAGGTTGTGGCCCTGGCAGGTGGCCCTGGGGAGGGGAGGATGGGCCGATGACAGGGCCTCGGAGGAAGGATGGCCAGGACCTGTATCTCTGGTGTCCCTGGTGGCCTTGCTCGTAACTGGGAGGGACAGATGTGGAGGGCATGCCCCAGGCCAGCCCTGGGTCTTGGGCTGAGCCCCGGCACGACTGGGCTGACAGCAGTGACCACCTAAGGGCTGTACGAGATACCCTGTGCTGCCGTGATGGGGGGCCTGATGGAGGGAGGCTGCAGGGCTGGGGATCCGGTTTCCTGGTGGTGAGCACTTAGTACAGGAGTCCTGCTTCATACCAGGGATGTGTGTCCAGGACTGCCGGCCCTGCAGTGGAGGATGCCACCTTCCAAGCCACAGTGAAGAGCCAGGTGAGCCTGGTGGGGAGTTGGAGCCCCTTCCACACCTCACACCTGGGTCCAGGTGGTCCCGACAGTGTCAGCAAACCAGCAGTGAAAAGTACTTAGTGGCCTCCAGGGGCCAGTAGGAGTCTAACCTTGCAGGTGCCATGGGTTCAGGGCCGCTGCCCCAGCAGAGCTCAGAGCCCAGTTCCCCAGAGCCTGACTCCTGGGGATTGTTCAGCAAAAGCAAGAGACAGGGGTTCACAGTGATTCCCCACTCCTGGAGCTGTGATATTCCTGCTGTGACAGACCCCCGGCCAGGTAGAACTAAGATATCTCTACGTAAAAAACACGCCCACAAACACTCATGTGCTCCTGGTGCTAGAATAACCTGTTCATCCTTCCTGGAGCGTCAACTGGCAATATATTCAAGAGGCTTTAAAAAGCAAATCCTCTGGGAAGTGACAATTCTTCTCCTAGGAGTACCTAAATTATTAGAATTTAGAACTTCGTGGATAAACAACAAGGTCCTACTGTATAACACAGAAAACTATGTTAAATATCCTATGATAACTCATAATGGAAAAGAATATAAAAAAGGAATGTAGATAGATAGCTGAATCACCTTGCTCTACGGCAGTAATTAACACAACATTAAATCAACTATACTTCAATTTTTAAAAAAATAAAGTAAAAAAAAGAAAACACAGCTTAGGCTCAAAAAAAAAAAAAAGGAATTTAGAACGTGGGAATTATTAAAGGTGTGCAGGGAAGACGTTCATCACAGCACATTTGTAAATTACCTAGACAGCCAGACAGTGAACTGGGTACAGAAGTTATATGCAGGGGACGTCTGCACAACGGACTATTCTGCAAACATTAAGAAGTGGGCTATAGAAACATATTTAAAGACAAAGTGAATTGTTCATTGTGTATTAGCGGAAGAGCAGATTATAAAACATGATCTTCCGCCACCGTGATTTTAGGTACGTATTATGAATAGAGAAGAAAGACTGGTTAAATATACTCTCGAATGGCACCTGTGGTTTCTCGGAGGTGGGATTCCATGTATTTGTTATTTCCTCATGGGTGCTTTTCTGTGTTTGTTGATGACAATAAATGTTTATTATATTTACAATCAAGACAAAGAGACTTGTGTGTATGTGTGTGTATGTGTGTGTGTGTGTGTGTGTGTGTTTCAATGGCCCAGAAAGAAAACACCAAGTTCAGATAAAGATCCACAGTGACTCACTACTTTCCCAAAGCAGGTTTCTCTCTCCCAGCTTGGAAATTATTACAGAAAATGCTGGATGTGTAAGGCTGGGCTTGGCCCCTGCTTCCCTAGGACAGAGCTCCCCAGAAGGGCTGCCCTGACCACCTGGGCAGGGTCACCCACCAGGAGCTTGTGTCATGTGCAGGCCTTGTCCCACCCAGACATCTTAGAACCAGAATCTGGGAGAGATCTTCTTCCCCCCAAGAAATGTCTTTGGTGTGTGTGTGTAGTAAAATATACATAAAATTTACCATTTCAGTGTCTTTCAGTATTCACATCTGTTGTGCAACCATCACTACTGTTCATCTCCAGAACTTCTCGTCATCACAAACAGGAACTCTCTACCTATTAAATAATAACTCCCCATTCTTCCCTCCCCCGCAGCCCCTGGTAACCACAGTTCTACTTTCTGTCTCTAGGAATTTGACTGCTCTAGGCGCCTCGTATAGTGGGATCATACAGTATTTATACTTTTGTGTCTGGCTTATTTAGGCTATGTTCTCAAGCTTCATCCATGTTGTAGCATGTGTCAGAAGTTCATTCCTTTTTAAGGCTGAATAATATTCCATTGTATGTACAGACAACATTTTGTTTACCCATTCATTCATTGGTGGACATTTGGGTTGTTTCCACCTTTCGTCTATTGTGAATAATGCTACTATGAACATGGACGTGTACTATCTGCTAGAGTCCCTGCTTTCACTTCTTTGGGGTATATACCTAGGAGTGGAATTGTTGGGTCATATGGCAATTCTATGTTTAATTTTTTGAGGAACTGCCATACGGTTTTCCACAGCAGCTGCACCATTTCACATTCCCACTAGCAATGCACAAGGGTCCCATTTTCTTTACATCCTCGCCAATGCCTGTTATTATTATAATAATAGCTATCTTAATATGTGTGAGGTGGTATTTCATTGTGGTTTTGATTTGCATTTCCCTAATGATTAGTGATGTTGAGCATCTTTTCATGTGTTTATTGGCCATTTGTGTATCACCTTTGCAGAAATGTCTACTTAACTCCTTTGCCTGCTTTTTAATCAGGTTTGTTATTGTTGAGTTGTAGGAGCTCTTTATATATTTTAGATATGGGTGATCATTTTTTGCATATACAGTATTCTTGGGTCATTTCACTTGTTAAAACATTAGTTTATTATTTTTTAAATTTGGAAAACACATAAAGAAAAAAGAGGGATACAAGAAGCAGTAGTGCTTATATTCTTTGACTCAGCAATTCCACATCTAGGGATTTGTCATCAGGAATTTTTGTGAACATGCACAAAGATTTAGCTACAAGGATGTTCATCATAAAAGAAGGAGGAAGCAAGGATTAATGTCTAATCATGGTATATAGGTTAAATAAAACATGGGTCAGCCTACACAGTGCTCTGAGATTACAAGTAACATTGGAGATGAACACTCCATGATGTGGGGACATTTATAATTAGCTATGCATGAAAGGAGAAAGTTGCAAAACAATATTTACAGTGAGATCCCAATTTTGTTTCAAGCATATGTGTAATTCTGTAAAGAGGCAGGAAAAATGCCAGTATGTTAATACTGGTGATCTCGTGCGGTGGAATCTCAAGTTATTTTTATTTTCTTCTTTGTATTTTTTCAATTTTCCAAATTTCTGCAATAAACGTGTGGCTTTACAGTTAAAAAAAAAGTCAGTTATTTTTAAGGCATCCACAAGTGTATGTACAGTGTTACCCCGATTATGTGAAAATCTATATATTTACAAGAAAAAAAAAGGGCTCGAGACCAGAGTCCCACGCGGAACCCTCAGCCGCCCTGGTAGGCGCTGTGAGATTCTGAGATTTCTCATTTTTATTTGTATTTTTATTTGTATTCTCCTAGCTTTTCCAAATTCCCTACTGTCTGGTTGTTCTGTTAGCTGCTTAGGGAAGGGGGAAAAAAGGGAAAATTGTTAATCTTTTAAAAATGAAATTCTAAAGTAAATGAAAATCTGAATTAGATGAAACTTAGCTCAAATATCTCGGATACGCGACCAAAAGCCGAGCCAAAGACAGTAAGCGGGACGCGTAAACTGAGCCACAAGCGCCGCAGCAGAAAGGAGGCCCCGCCCGGGCCCCGCCCCCGGCCGCACGACGCCCCGCCCACGCCTCGGCCGCCTGACTGCGACGTTAAGTCCGCACCGCCGGCTGCCCCCGGTGTTCGGCGACCCCCGCGCAGAAGCCACGCCCCCAGCAGCGTGAAGACCACGCCCCCAGATCCCGCCCCGCCCCCTCGGCCGCGCCGCTGTGTTGGTTCATAACGCCAGCGGGCTGCGCCCTAGCCCGGGCTTCCGGAGTCCGCGCAGAGACCCCGCCCCCGGGGACGTAAGGCCACGCCCCTCCCGCCACGCTGCGTCCGCGCCGCCCGTTGCGCATGTTCTGGCTTCCGGAGCGGGACGGAAGGGCGGGTGGACTGCAAGGCCAAGGCCGCCAGGCCCCGCCGTGGAAGGGCGCGGTTCCGCGAGGAGACCCCGCGCGCACTTCCTTCTGTCCACCTCTTTCCTGCCCCCGCCTGCCCCCAGGTGCGCGGGTCGCGGAGGCCGCAGTGGATTCCGCACAGCCGGGGGCAGAGATCAAAGCCGGGGGTGGGGGGCCGACGGGGCGCGCGCAGCGGGTGGATCAAAGCGCACCGGCCCCGACTGGCTCTTCCGAGCGGCTGCCCGGGACGCAGCGCGATTAGGCAGGACACAGACTACGGTGTCTGCAGTGAGCAGGCCAGGCCCAGCAAGGCTACTCACTCCTGCCCCCTCAGGGCTCTGCTCCGCGTCAGGGGTCGTAGCGCCCTGCCTCATGCTGGCCGTGACTCGGGCCTAAGCCGTGTCAGCCGAGGCTGAGTTTGCAGCGCCACTGCAAAGATGGAAGGCCCAGCGGACATCATAGCAGCTGCCAGTTACTGAAAACCAGTGCCAGGCAGGCCTGGGCCCTGTGCCTTTGTAGCATCTCATTACTCCTCATAGCAGTTCCATTAAGTGCTAGTAAGCAGTCACCTTTCACAGATGAGGGGCTGAGATCAGAGAGGAGGCTTGTCTAAGGCCTCACAGCAGAAGGGGCACAGCCTGCATTGGGGCCCAGATCCCCATTTGTGGAACTCAGACTTGCAAGCTTTGTGCTAACCTGACTCCGGTGATAGTTTCCTCACAGTGGGCACAGCTGGCTGCCAGCTCGTTAGCTCACTGCTGCCTCATCCCCAACAGGAAGACCCTCCACCCAGAGCTAAGCCTCTCTACCCACGCTGAAGGTGCCTGGCACCCATGAGCTTTGCCCCAGGAGCCCGGAGATTGCGTCCAAGTTAACACCCACCTGTTACACGGGGTCTCTTTGCCTCAGGTATTGGGAAGGACACGCTCTGTCCAGCAGCTGAGAAGAGGGTGTGAAAAATCAGGTGGTTCCAGGATGGTCGGTTTGTTGGACCGGGTCAGCCATGCCAGTGGCGCAAGTTCAGGAAGTGTGAGTGAGGGCACCCCAGGATATTCACACACACACACAGACTCGGTGTTGAAGAAACCAAACCCCCAGCTACACCAAGGCTGCCTGCTTCTCCCATCTCCACCCACCGGGTTCCTGGGAGACACCGAGGGGCATTTTGTTTTCCACGTGGCCTCCTGGGTTGGTATACGAAGGCCACGTGATGCTGGACATTGGCAGCAGATAGGACATGAGGCCCCAGCCCGGGCCAGCTCAAAGCCCAGCACAGCGCGCCTGCAGCAATCCAGATTTTCCAGCCTCCAAATGTACCTCAGAGAGGAAGCTGCACATTTGATTTTTTTTTTTTTTTTGGCTCCATATTAAAGAACAAAGCATGGGAACTGGACAGGCCCCTCTGTAAACAGAAAACACATGTTTTCTGAGAGAATGGTCTCTTCCTTTCCTGGTTTCTTCTCCCGTGGACAAAGGCCTTCTTAGGCCTCCTTGCTTCAAGAGCAGGGAGGCCTCAGACCCAGGGCCGACAGGAGGTGATTATTTTTTGCCCCAACTCAGGGCACAACACCCACATTCTTAAAAGGGGTGTTAATGGATCCACTCAGCAATGGGGTCGGCCTAGGGTGTGGTCCCAGGAAGGAAGCCCCTCAGGAACCTGAACAGGATTTGGGTGGGAGGAGGAGGAGACTGGACCGTTTGTATCTTCCAAGCACTTGAGAATCATCTTGAGTTCTGCTCGGGTTCTTCAGATGAACATGCGTTTCTTGGGGCCTACTAGCCACACACAGGGGCAGAGACCTCTCTAACTCAGAAGAGAGGCTGGGGCCTGATGTCTGCAAAGAGTAGGCACACTGAGACTGAGTACGGACTGCTCTGTGACCTCAAAGAAGTTTCTTAACCTCTCTGAGCCTTAGTTTTCTCATCTGTAAAATAGGGATAATATTTGGTTGTTGAGGATTCAATAAGATAATGAGTATAGCCCTGTCAGACACAAAACCAATTAATAAGTGAAAGAAGTCAAACTATGTCTCAGTTTTGGTGGTGAGCTGTTTCCACAACCCCCAGAGTGGCCTGAGAACCCTCTGCAAATACCCAGGATTCCCGTACTTCACAGAGCACCTCCACATCCTCCGGGCACTGGATGAGCGCCGGGGCTCAGCTACCCCCAGACTAGCTGCGACCCCTCTTTGGAAGCCGTCATCTCAGGAGCGGATCATTCTTTCGAGCCACCCCAGCAGCCTGATCTTTGTCCTCAGGGGAGATTTGATTTGGGGAAATAACCAGATGTCCTTTGGGCCAAGTTGGCTGAGAAGATGTACGGAAGCCAAGCCAGGGCCCCCGTCCAGTGCCAGAATGTGCCACGACTGCAACGTCAGGAGACCTGTGGCTCCCAGCTCCGAAGGCAGTTTGGAAGGAGAATCTGGACCCATCGTCTGGACTGGCTGCCGCTGGTGTTGGTGGGTGTGAGAGTGCCAACGTGCGGGTGTATGAAAATGGAGATAGTCACACACAGCCAGGCTCGGTGGACAAACCAAACCAAAGCCAGACTAATTAACACGAGGCTGCCTTTCATCTCTCAGCTCACAATTTGATTTTCATGGAAATCTTTGTGGGAAAATTCCAAGCGTTTCTGACACAGGCAAATGCGTGAGAGTGAGGCAGGAAGTGGTCCTGGAAGAGTACAGGGCTCAGAGATTGGGGTTTCCTCCCAGCTCTGTACTTAAGCAGCTCCATGGCCTCTGGCTGATCATTTCATCTCTCCAGTCCGCAGTTTTCCGATCTGAACAATGGGGATAGTGATGCCTATCCTTAATATGAGAAGTAAATGGGGGGAAAATGGATATGAATGTGCCTAAAAGTCCTGACCTTGTGTGGCAAGGACCTTAAAAACATGGACACCATTTGACCTAACACTCCTGCTTCTGGGAATTTATCTTCAGGAAAGCAGCATAGCCACACATGTAACAGTCACTATAGAGATGTTCCAGCGGCACTTTTTTTTTTTTTCTGCATCGCTGGGCTTGAGGGATCTTAGTTCCCCGACCAGGGAGCTAACCCATGCCCCCTGCAGTGAAAGCTCGGAGTCCTAATCACTGGACCACCAGGGAATTCCCCCAGCAGCATTATTTATAGTAGCAAAAGCTTTAAAGAAACTACATGTCCAATAATAGTGGCAAAAATTATAGGATGGACTACTGCACAGCTCTCGGGAGTGCTCCAGGCAAAAAATACACAGGCCACGCCCACATGATGGGTACATAACCTGTGCCAGTGACATTGTTAAAAAAAAAAAAATTAGCATTCACAAGGTCTATTCACAATGGCCAAAACATCAGAAACAACTCCATTGTCCACCCACAGCCAAACAGGTAAACAAGCTGTGATAGGCGTACAACGGGATAATATAAAACAATAAACAGGAGTGAGCTGTTGATGGACATACTGATAGACATAGATGAATGTCACCTATGCTGGGCGAGTCCACACTCTGTGATCGCGTTTCTGTTAAATAAAGGTAGAACATCTATAGTGGTAGGATTCAGAAGATTGCCTGCCAGGGGACGTTTTGTGGTGATGGTATTTTCTTTCTTGATTGTACTGGTGGTCCCAGGGCTGAATACATTTGTCAAAACTCATTGAACAGTAAAGTGAAAGGGATCTTATTGCATGGAAATTATACCTCAATAAAGTTGATTTTTTAAATTAATGGTATTTAGATTTTATTTTTCAAATCCTGGAAAGAATGAAATTTAATGACATAAAATGCTCAAAACATATTAAACAAAAAGATTCAGAAATAACCTATAGTGTGATCACACACACAGAGTACATATATGGTTTGGAAATAATACCAGAATGACTTTCAACAAAATGTACCTGGTAATTATCTCATGGGTAATTTTTGTTTTCTTTTTTGTGCTTTTTCTATATTTCCAAATTCTCTATAACAAACACTTTCCTTTTTATAAACAAATTGAATCAAAACAAACAAATTTCCTTTCCTCTCTTCCAGCTGAAGCAGGCCAGGGACGCGGGACTGGGCTCTGGGACAGAACGACGATGCCCGGGTCCAGCGAAAGGGAACTGCCTAGAAGGCGGTAGTGGATGATGGGCGTGTGAGGGTGGAGCTCCCTGCCCCGGTCCTTTGGCCCAGTTTCTGTGCTGGGTTATTGTTGAGGGCTGCCATGCCCACTGGGCACTACGGATGCAGGGAGAAGTGTGGTCCCTGGGCTTACTTGGGTGGCTGGGAAGCCAGAGCCTCCTGTTTGGAGTGACAGGATCCTGTAGCTCCAAGGTCCCCTCCTGGACATGCCAGTCTCCCCCGCTGGCGAGGGTGGGCGGGCGTTCTGGTCTCTGCCCCCGTGCCACTTCCCCTGCTGCACAAGGCCCTCCTCGGTGAGACCTGCAGGGACTGATGGGGGCAAGAGGGTGGCACGCCCGGTGCCAGTGACTGAGCTGTAGCACGTCTCCTGTCCCTGCGGCCCTGGAAAGTTGGGGGCTGTTGTTTATCACTACCTCTCCCTCCAAACTGGGGGAAGCTGAGTGGAGAAATGACTTGCCCAGAGTCACCTGGCCGGCAGCCCCGGGCAGCTCAGACTTGACCCCACATCTGGATTCTCACTGCCTTCAAACTTCAGTTCCCAGGAGCTTCTGGGCCCCAAATAGCTCATTAATGCAGCATGGGTTTGGGGGTCAGGGGCTGTGTTTTTCCTGTGCCTGTCGTCTGCTCCGGGTTATTGTACAATTTATAATCTACCGCTCACTCGGTGGACCCGTCAGCTGGGCTTAGCGGTTAAACATGAGTTTCTCTGAGAACAGGGCTCTGCCTGTGTTTAGAGCTGCTGGGACCCCCCCTCCCATCAGGCCCCTTCCCTCCAACCAGCTGGCCTCACAAAGGTGCCGAGGAGGAGACCTGATTGATTGGGTTTCTTTCCCCTCCCTGACTGCGCAGATTCTACAACAGACTGGAAATTAAAAATAAGAACCCGAAACTGTTAAAAAAATATTTTTTTAAGTAAGTCACAAATGGGAAGGATGAGGCAGCAGCAGGTTAAGGACATTTTGTGATGTAGAGTTGTTATCAGCCGGCGCTTTTGTAACTGTAAATGTCACAATTTATGGTCCTTGGGAGCAGATGGCGGCGGAGACTGGGTTTATACCTGCGTGTGAAGCTGCCCTGAGCTGTGGTCAGCCTGGATTTAGTTCACAATGTAGGGCCATTAGTTCTGCTCGGGTTCTCCTGCGGGGCCTCACCAGGGTCCCCATTTAAAAATGTCCATGGGGTAAAAGAAAAAGTTTTTTAAATGAAATGTATTTGTATGTCTCTTTATATAAAGAAAGAAACGGTAATGTGAGTGGCCAAAGGTGGCTTTGGATTAAGAGGGACATGCTTACTTTCTCTTTCTCTCTAAGTCTCTCTCTCTCTCTCTCTCTCTCTCTCTCTCTCTCTCTATATATATATATATATATATATCTCCAAACTTTCTATAACATTGTGTAGTCTGTATTGCTTTTATAACGAGAAGGGACAAAATACACTCTTATTAAAAGTAGTCAAAATTCACCTAAGCCTTCATGTCAAATAATATAACACGACAATCCACAGTATTTTTATTAAGTATCTGATATTCTGCCAAATTCTCCCACAATCCTGGCTCCTTAGACCACCCCACAGGTGGGAGTGTCACCCCGTGCACACTCGAGCTGAGACCCTGAGTTGGTACACAGGGCCCACGTGGCAGAGCTGGGGGCTGAACGTGGATAATTCCAACTCTCAGAGCTGTACTATTACTATAACAACTTCCTGCCCCTTCGAGGTGAACATGTTTCCTAAATACATTGATCTTTTATTCAAATATTTTATCTTGTTTAGATAGACTCTGAAATTATTTCTGTAAACAGACTTTAGTAAAAGAAATATAAAAATCGTGTTTTGTTTTGTTTCGTTTTTACATTTATGACCCTGTTAACAACAGCCAAAGTGGGCAATGGCCCAGGACCCAGGGCAAAATAAAAAGGCAGGGCCCCTTGTTCAAAAAGGATTAATAATTAAAAAAAAAAAAACAAGATCCTACTGTATAGCACAGAGAACTATATTCAATATTCTATGATAAACCATAATGGAAAAGAATATTTTTTTATTTTGGAAAAGAATATTTTAAAAAAGAATGTATGTATGTATAACTGAATCACTTCACTGTACAGCAGAAATTAACATAACACTGTAAATTGTTGAAAATAAAAAATATATTGATAAATAAAAATATTGATTTTAAAAAAAGAACTTTAAGACAGAGACAGCAGAGCATAGAGCATGGGATGACTGCACAGGCTACGTGCCCATGAAGCCAGGCCGAACAAGGTCTTGGCGGTTTTTCATGGAGCTAGGGTGACATCCCCTTTGGGGACAAACTGAGCAACAGTGACCACACATCAGAAAGCAAATGGGTGGGTTCAAGCTTCAGGAAGACATGCGGTTCTGGATGCATTTTTCAGTCCTGGAAATACAAAGTGATTGCAGCTCACGAATGGAGTCCCCCAGTGAGGATGCCGTGGGAGAGAACAGGCAGCTTCCCTCCCGCGGAAAGGGCCCGGCCTCTGAGCGAGGGGCTTTCGTGTCAACGAGGGGTACCTACTCCAGGAGGCGCCCTGGCGCTGAGCCCCGATGGGTCTTCGGTGCTCTGCTGGAGCATGCACGGCTGACCAGCCGAGGTTTTGGAGATAAATGCTTGTTCCTGTGAAAATACCCCTTCTGGGAAACGATCTTGGACTTCATTGGCAGGTGGATTTTTCCCCAGATGAGGCAAACTGTGGGCCCTGGGGATGAACTGGCAGCCTAGGTACATAAGCTGACGAAGATCTGTGGCTCTGAACACCCGCTCCACACGCTGCCCCAGCCAGCCCCAGGATGACCTGCCCACCTCTGCCCCTTCTATGGTCTCAGCCCCATGGTAAGTTCTGAAGTTTCCAGGTGGATGGGCTGCACCCATCAGGTGCCCCCAGGCGCAGCCTCTTCTGTGAACTACACGTGGGCATCCAGGACCAACTCTAGAAAGAATCACATCTGAGAAATCATTGGAAGGGCAAATGTGCACTGAGCGGAGAAGCTCTCCGGCACCTGGAGGGACGAGAGACAACATATCCCGCCCCCTACTCCAACCCCCAACCTGTCTCCACGGTCCCCTTGCTCATTTTTCTTTAAACAAAACACCAAACCACCTCATTCTCCCAGCCTTTCACAGAGCTCTGGCATAGCAGGCCTGGGACTGTTTTCTCCATAAATATGTCTTTGCAGGGAAGGATGGACAGACAAACTGATGAACAGGGCAGGGCAGGAGTATCCCAAGGCCGAGTGACAGCTGATGCTTTGTGCCCCTCAGCTCCTGTTCCAGTGCTCAGACGACCCTTGAAGGGACTGGGCTAGGCCACTGCGAAGGTTCCGAGGCCTGGGGACACTCAGCTTCCCCCTCCAGCCCAGACATGTTCCCGGGACCCTGGTACCAGCAGCCAGGGAACTCCCGAGAAGAGGAGGCCTGAGCTTCCAGGTTACTGGGAGTCCTCCCACCTCACACATAGAACAGCTGCGTAGAGGGCAAGGACTGGGTCCTCTGTTTACGGCACCTGTGGGCTGGGGGCAGGTGGGCCCGGGGCCCTCGACCCTTTACGGAGCCCAGGTCCTCTTCTGGACACGGTGGAGGGGGGGTGGTGGTGGTCCCAGCTGTCCCTCTTCTCCCAGGACAGAAACACAGGGGAGCTGCTTGGAGCAGCTGACCCAAGCTGGTTTACTGGGAGGACAAGAGGGAGCCCCTCCGAGCCCAGGCCTGCTGCAGCTGCACTGAGATCAACCACCTTTCAGGAAGCATCTTGTGCCCACCTCACTCCCCCCCACCCCCAAAATTTGCCCAAGACGCTTTGGAGTGGGTTATAAAACAGGCAGGTGCCGAGGAAGGTGCCTCAGCCACGGGACCAGAGGAGGGGCTCCATCCTGAGCTGCGGGGGGTGTTTACCACCTAAGAAAAAACATCCAAAAAAAGCTTCGGGTGGAATTTCAAGTCCTGGAGATTTCTCAGTAGCCGGGCCTCTCCCCATCGTATTTCTTTCTTTCCTCCCCTCTCCCGGCCTGCTTTCCCTCTTTGTTGCCAAGCTCAGACGACACTGCAGAAACCCAGCCCAGCGCCCACGAAGCCCGGAAACTTCCAGCTCCGCGACTGTGTGGAAAGTTGGGGTCGCGGGACCGGGGTGACAGCGGCGCCGCGGGGCCGCGTGCGGCGTGACCCGGGCCGGCGGCCTCTCGCGGCCTCGCTCTGCGCGGCCGCGCCGGGACCTCGGACAGTCCGCCGGCCGGACGTGAACTTGACTCCGGCGGGACCGCGGGGCACTCCGGGATGACCTGGTAAGCGGCGCCCGCTCTCCCGCCCTAGCCCTCGGCGCCCCCCGCGGCCGGCGGGGTCCGGGGCCGGGGGCCGGGCCCGGGTTCGGGCCGGGAGGGGGCGCCCCGGGGGGCGAGCGCGGGGGGCGCCGCCGCCGCCGCCGCCGCCGCCGCCGTGACCGTGGCCGCCATGGAGCGCACGGCTCAGCCCGCGGCCCTCCGCCCAGCGAAGCCGCCCGCCCCGGCCTCCTCCCGAACAAAGACTCGGGAAGTTCGGAAGGGAATCTTTCGCGACATTTTCGTCCCCGGGCCGCTGGGTCTGGGCGGCGGCCATCAGGGCTCTTAAAGGGGAAAGAAGCTCGCTCTGGTTTTCTCTCCCCTTCGGCCTTGCGCGGCCCCCACCCGCTTTGGCTGGAGGGAAGAAGGAGGGGGCACCGGTGCCACTCCGGCTTTCAGGTGTTAAAGCCCCAGGCCCAGGCCTGCCAGGGCTGCATGCGGATCAGGGCCTGTGGGGTGAGCGACCCCCATAGCTCAGGGGAGGCAGCCCTGGCCCACCTGCGCAGTTGCCCCCCGGCCGCTGCAGTGCGAGCGGGTCCCGGGGGGCTCCAGGCGGCTACTGCGCCTGGTCCTGCCCCCCTGCCTGAACGGCTTCCCTGTGGCCATCCTGGGGGACCTTCCCCAGGGGGACCTTCCCCAGGGGCACCCCTAGCCACCACCTCCTCTCTGCTCTGCCCAGGGCAACTGTGCCAAGGCAGCCTTGGTGCCACGCTGCTATGGCAGCTTCAGGGACACAGCATGGCAGCTGTGGTCAGGGCCTGGGGAGGAGGGGGCGCCTGGGCCCTGTGGGGCCTTGTCCCTGGGGAGCAGAGCTGGGGACACTGGCGCCTCCACTTGCCTCTGCCCACAGGCCCAGGACCCCCTCCGGCCGGTTTCTCTGCACCCTCCTCCTCCCTTTGCCTGAGACAAGGCCGCCTGTGAGTGGCCTGATCCCTGGGGGGTGCCTACGGGGTGGGCGGTGGCAGGGCCTCGGCGGCCCCCTTGAGTTTGACTGCCCCCCTACCCCGTCCCAGCCCCGGTCCCCCAACCACAGCAGGGAATGCCTGGCTGGGCCTGCTCTCAGTCACGGACAGGTGCCCAATCTTCCAGAGGTCGTTGTTAACCTCACCTCCATCCCCAGGGCACCTGGACCCCAAAGTCCCCTTCGGCGAAAGGCTACAGGGGGGCCATGGATGGAGAAGGCCTAGGCCAGCCGGGGGCTGGACAGGTCACTGCCCTCTGTATCCTGGATGCTCCAGCAGGGGCCTTGAACAGACAGCCTACAGGGGTCAGGCGGGGTGCAGGGGAGAGTTTTGGGGACTGGGGGAACAGAGAGCCCAGGCCTGCGCTAAGGGGAGGGAGGCCTCATGCCGGCTCCCTCGTTGCTGCCACGAGGGGAAAGGCCTAGGGTTCCAGAGCTTCTGGCTCTCCAGAAGAAGGAAATCCAGATTTGTGCGTAGAATGCCCAGAATTTGAAAACCCCGAATGCAGGACAGAGGAAACACATCCTTGGGTGAACCCAGCCTGTTGCCCCCCGGGTTACAACCCCTGGGTCCGTGTGAGCCGTTTCTTATTTATTTATTTTTTTTTTAATTTTGCGTGGCATGCAGGATCTTGGTTCCCCGACCAGGGATCAAACCTGCACCCCCGCAGTGGAAGCGTGGAGTCTTAACCATTGGACCACGAGGGAAGTCCAACATGAGCTGTGTAATGTTAAAAGAGAGGCAGGTTTCCTAGTGACCCCCGCCCCAGCCCAAGCTCTGACAAGGAAGCCCTATAGACCTGGGGCGCAGAAAGGGAGGGGAGTTTGCACCTCGTTTACCCCTCATCATGACGGAATCACGGGGAGGTGTTGGCCTCCACATACCGAGTCCTTCCGGCAGCTGAAGCTGGCTTGCCTCTGTAAGCCCTGATCTGCTTAACCGAGCTGATTTGAAGTTAAAATCTCCCTAAAACAAGGTACCCGACTTACCCTGGCCCCATATCCTCTGGGGAACCTCTCCGTCCACTCAGGCTGTGCCTGAGATGCTCTGTGACTAATGAAGGAGGAGCAGGATACAGAAAGTGAACTTGAACTTTCTTCACATCCCAGGCAGTAGGGCCGCCGCTAGTTTGGAAAGCTTGGGCTTATGGTTGCACTGAAGGACTGGCTCTTCTGTGAGCCAGGTCTGCACTCAAAACCCTTGCCTTGTGCTAGCTGGGTGGCCCTGGGCCAGTAACCTCAACTCTCTGAGCCTCAACTTCCTCACTCATAAAACGGGCTTAATAAGAGTTCTGATTCAGTGGAGTCTTGGGGGAGAATTGTGATACCTGTGTGGACGCTCAGCGTGGCACTCGCACTCAGAGGCGCTCAGGAAATCTAGTCGCTGCTATTTGACTGTAGTCGAGGGGGACCGTGGCTTCTCTAACACGGCACCTGCTTCTGGGGCAGCTCTTGAGTTTCTCAAATCTCATGTCAACTCTCAACTGCTTGCCTCTCCCCACTTTTTGTGTTTCTTTCCTTATCCCAGAAGAAACCATCACTAAGCCCCTCCCCTGCATTTATAGGCCTGTGCTGAGCACAGGGGGTCGAGACGTGAGTCTGACGTTGGCCCTGCCTTGAGAAGCTGCCGGATGCCCTGTGCAATTATAACACCAGGATGAGGCTCTCTGAGCTAACTTTCCATCCAGAGAAGGTGTTTCCTGCAGTGCTCCTGCTGCCGGCCGCATAGTCTCTGTTGAATGCCCCCGGGGACGAGCAGCTTACCACGTCTCTAGCGGTGTTTCTGCAGAAGCTGTAGGAGGAAGCCTCCTAGGTATCCCTGAGCCTTCACTGGTAGGACCAGATGTGGGACGGGACTGCAACAGTGGTTCTGGGTCTGAGGCATCTGGTTTTCCCGGGGAAAATACACAGCTGGTAAGAAGGTCCTAAAAACTTGGTGAGGTGCTGATTTCAGTCTCCAGGGAAAGCACTGCAAGTGATGGATGCATGTGTTTACAAGACAGAGCCCCAGTTCCCATTTCTGCCGACAGTCGACAGTCGGTGTAGCAAGGAGAAGCAGGAGAGAAGGGGTCACGGAGTGGGAAATAAGACAAACTGACTGCAAAAAGCGGGCTGCTGCACTCAGGAAACTGGAAAGTAAGGTCCAGGATCCAGAGGCCCAGGGCTCCTTGCTGGGAATGGCTACGTCAGTGCAGAGCCCAGTGCAAAATTAAAATGGGGGGCGGGGGCTTCTTCAAAAAGTATTAAGAGTTTCAGGATGGCGACAGCAGAGCATTAAAGCAAGTGTGAATGCAGGGCTTGAATGCAGGACTTTGCTGAGTGTGGAGCCCTGTGTGGCAGAGAGGCCACAGACCGCCCCCCACTCCAGCCCCGCCCCAGCTGGCCCGGCTCGCTGCACGTGTTCCTGCCGCATGCCGAGGGCTGGGGAGGACCCGCGGGCAGCTCCGTGGAAGGAGCATGACTCCTCTCCTGCATTGATTTTTTTTTTTTTTTCCATCACTGATGTTACATGCTAATTTTAGAACATTTTGAATCCTCATAAAAGAAGAAAGAAAGTTTTCAATCACCTGTGAAACCACCCTCAGAAATAACTAGTGGGAACACTTTACCTGGCTTCTGTAAAAACATAATTTCAAGCAAAATTAGCATCTTAGCATCTGATTATATGTATCATTTTATCTTCTTCTTGTTTCACGAAATATTTTATCACAACTCGTTCCCTAAATCAGAAGATACTGTTCTGCAAGTTGGTTTTTAATGACTGTTTAATATTCCATTGATGAAGCTCTTTAACTAACCCCTTATTATTGGACGCTTAGGTTATTCCCAATTATTTCCGGTTTTCCCTGTTGTGAACAACATTTTGGGGAATGTCTGTGTGCACATTTCTGCTTATTTCCTAAGGGATTGAAGGCTGTTAGGAGAGACCTTTAGGTTCCAGAAGCCTTTGGAGGTTGTCTGAAATTCCACCTCGGCCAGGGGCACAGCCCCCGGCCCCCTGCACAGTGATGGTACTGAGGCGATAACCTGCCTGGCATCTTTTGACTTTTAGAGAAAAACCCAACCCTCCCCAGAGCTGACTTGACTGGGCAGTTTTGAGCACGCACAGCACCGGCTGCCACGTCCACAGCCACCCTGTGAGGGGCTGTAATCAGCCCCCTTTACAGATGAGGACCCTGGGCCCAAAGAGCAGAGACAGTGGCCCAAAGACCTTCCGCCTGTCCTACTGTGAGAAGGGCACATTAATGGTTACGAAACAGGAAGTGGGCCCTCGTCCGACTAAACTGCTGATAGGATCTAGGGGTCCAGGCTGCCTCGACCACTGAGCCTGTCAGGCTGGGGGTGGAATGAGATAAGGTTTATCATGATGCCTGCTCATGGGCGATGCTCTGTAAGTGGTGGCGAGGGGTAGGGGGAGGAGGTGGGATGGGGTGGGTGGGTCAAGAGGTGAGGTTAGAGCCCCTTGGGCGAGGAGGGCTCTGTAGGGCATCTGGCTGCCTGACCAAAGGCTCCTGAGGGCAGGGATGAGGTCTGCTGACCCCAGCCCAGCACTGCCCACCACAGAGGAGCACCAGGTGTGGAGTGAATATGTCGGTGGCGGGCCGCATTCCCAGGGTCTCCTTCAGAGGCATCTGGGCGAGCTGGGGGTGGGGTGGGGTGGGTTGTCAGTTTCCTATTGCTGCCATAACAAAGTTCACTGATCTGATGGCTCAAACAGTCAGGATTATGGAGGCTGGAAATCTGAAATGTCTCACAGGGCTAAAATCTAGGTGTGGGCAGGGCTGCTTTCTTCTGGAGGCTCCCGGGGAGAATCCGTTCCTGGTCTTTTCCAGCTTCTAGAGGCGCCCACATTCCTTGGCCCATGGTCCCTTCCTTCATCTTCAGAGAGAGTGGCGTGTCTCTTTCTCTGATCATAGCTGGGAAGGAGTCATGTGACTAGATTGGCCCCACCTGGATAATCCAGCTGCTCTCCCAGCTCCAAGCCTTAAACGTCATCCACTTGCGCAGTGGATTCAAACTGTTGTGGATTTGTTCCTGGGCTGAGGAACTTCCTGCCAGAGGCCCCACTGGCTCCAGCCTTTGCCCACCTCAAGGGCAGAGGTTCTGGAAACTCAGGCAGGTGCTATGCTCAACCGGGAGCTGCTCTTCCTCCGCTCAACTCCGTGGGGCAGGTGCAGTGGGCACTGCTATCATCCCCATTTTACAGGTGGGCAAACTGAGGCCCAGAGACGCCAGATAACTCTCCCAGGGCCATACAGCTGGCAAGGGGCAGGGCTGAAGCTTGGTCCAGGGCTCCGTGGGGCTCACCACCTGCTTCCAGGAATGTGGTCTTTCACAGCTCTCACTTAGCCACAGCTCTTGATTCTTTCCAGAAGGGTGGCGAGCCTTCCTGCCCCGTTCCCAGAACAGGCCGCTGCTCTAGGGAACGGAAGGGCCGTGGCGCAGCCCTTGGCAGGGGGCTTGTGTGAGTGCGGAGGGATCTGGGAGCCTCGCCTGGGGCAGGGCCTCAGTGCAGCTTGCATGTCGTGGCGTAAAGGTGTCAGTGGCCAAGGACGAGTCATCCCAGCCAGAATGGCAGCAGCTCTTCCCGGGCCAGCACCCCACCAGGGGCTTTGGGGTGTCCTTCCCCAGCACCTGGCACAAAGCCCAGCCACTCTGAATGAGAAAGTGAGGTAGAGGACGTTCCTGGGGCAGCCTTTGAAGCTGGGGTGGCACCCCAGGCACGAAGGGGCCGAGGGTGTGCCCCCCAGGGCCGGGGACTCTACAGAAGGCGCAGGCCGCGTCCCCTCCCAGCCGCCTCTGCTCCCGGGCCTGGGCCTGGCAGGGCAGGAGTTAAGCCGCCACGGGCACCCTGGCACCTTGTGCTGCCCAGAACGTCCGGCTCCCCACCCCCACCATTTTTCTTCCTTTTTTGCCTTTTTCCTTCTTAATTAATCATAGGCTGCTGCCCAATTTAAATATGGAAATGCCCAGACCAGGCAATGCAATTATTCCTGAGGCCCGGCGGGCCGTGCAGGCCCTCGGCTTCGGGGAGCACGGTGGCATCGCCCCCTTTCTGGTGTGTGTGAAATTATGTGCACAAAAGGCGTCTCCGTATCCGAGTGTGTGAACTAAATAAATAAATAAGGGCTTTTGTTTGTTTGCCGGCTCCTGCACATGACTGTTTTGACTAAACCGCCCGTGTTGTCTGCCTTTATGGGACTCAGGAGACAGGAGGCGGGGGAGGCCCCGCAGGCCGGCCGGGGGCTGGGGGGCGGCCGCCGGGCATCTGGGCCTCACCCTCCCCTGGCATCACCGCACCCCGCACCCCTCCCCACACACACCCTCGCAGGAAAGTTCCCCAGCCCGGGCCGGGCTCCCAGGCAGCTTGGCACCGTGCCAGGCTCGCCGCCGAGCGCGGGCAGCCGGGTGGGGCGAGCGGCGGCGGCGCCGAGGACGTGGCCGGGCACCCCGGGCGCCAGCAGGACCCGAGGCCCGGAGGCCGGGGCCCAGAAGGTGAGGGTACCCCGGGTGGGGCGCAGGGTGGCCGATCGGCGGGCAGCGGGCGGTGCGGCCTGCCCGGAGCAGGCCTGGGGCGGGCGGAAGGGCGGCGGGCGGAGGACGCGGCCACAAAGCAGCGCAGTGCCAGGCATCGCTGCCGCCTGCCCGGCCGGCCTTCCTCCCGCCCTCCCGGCCCAGCTCCGCGGGGAGGCCGCGCGTGCACGGGGCCGGCCGGTTGCTGCAGACCGAGCTGTGGCCGCTCTGGCCGGAGGAAGGCCCAGCGAGGCGGGGCCCAGGGCTGTCAAGGAGAAAAACATCCCAAGGCCTGCAAATTGCTGCTCTCAGCTTTTTTTTTTTTTTTTTTTTTCTCCTCCTGCTTGAGAGAAAAAAAAAAAAAAAGCAGCGCTTCCTCTGGAGGCGGATGCAAAAAGGATGCAGAATTTTAACCATCTCCTGCACCGTCCTTCCCCAGCAGGGTGGCCCAGGCCCTGCACGGTGGCGCCACGGGAGGGGGAATGGCGAGAGCTTCAGATGCCTCTTTCTGGGAGGTGCTGGAAATCCAGCCAGGCCTCCTCGCCCCCGGTCCAGAAGCTGGGCCCGACACAGGGGTGTGAGGACTGGAGGGCATGGGTGCCCAGGGCCAGCACAGAGCTGGCACGTGGTGGGCGCTGGGCACCCTAACAGTTTCCTCTTGTGTCACCATCAAACATGCGTGGTGGGCTCATCTCTTGGTGATGAACATGGCAGCTGGGGCACCCGGTTGGGGACCCCAGCACTGAGCTGGGTGGGAGGTGGGGGGCAGGAATGGTTCTCACAGACTTGGGGCCTTCCGTCATGCTGCGATCCTGGGCCTTTCTCATGATCGATTTTTTTAAAAAACAATAATGTGGAAAGTCTTCTGGTGTCTGGTGGGGATGTCACAAGCCATTCACCCAGGGCAGGACTTCAGGAATGAATTCTAGAGTGAGGAGGGTGATCTGGTCACTGGAGGAACGGCAGGCGAGTCCCAGATGCAGAAGGGGAGGCCCGTGCACCTGTCTGGGTGGGGATGCTATTCAGGCAGTGGTCGTGGGAGCTCGGAGGGATGGTCCAGGGAAGTACAGTGCCCAGGGCCCAGGAATATGTTTTAATTTTAACGTCTTTTAAAATCAGAAGAAAAAAACATGGCTATAATCATAATGAATGTATAATGAAGAATTCAGCATGGACTATATTCATCTTTATACCAATGCAGTCATAAAATATGATTTTTAATATTTATGGAGGAAGGAGCCATGAATACAAAAGTGCTTGGGTCCAGGAAAGTCACGACGGGGCCCTGGGCGGGTCCGGTCTGTCCCAGGGCAAAGGGTCAAATGTCCGGCTCCACGGGGCCCTTTGGGGGCCGTCTGGGCGCCCTGTGAATCTGGCTTCTCCAAACGCCAGCCAGGACGGGTTGGCATGGCTTTCAGTGAAGAGTCAGGGCCCTGGAGCACGCGTGTGCATGTTCCTGTGCACACTTAACGTGTTTTACAAACGATTCCCAGACACCTGAGTGTGCAAGACCCAGTCCTCGAGGCAAATGAACACAGGGCTGGTCAGGCATGGCAGTGAGGGCCTGGTATTCCTGGCCGTTGGGTGAGGGGTTGTCACTGGGTGGGGAGATACGGTGGCATCTTCCATTGTCTGCCTGGGAGAAAGCAGGCTGCGTGCAAGGCCTGTTCCCAGGCCCCGGTACCCACAGCCTAGCACAGCTGTGTCCGGTAGAAACATCGCGTCAGCCGCAAACGCGGCCACATCTGTAATTTAACATGTTCCAGCAGCCACATTTTTTGAAAAGTAAAACTAGGTGAAATTCACTTTAATAATCCCATTTCTTTTATCTTTTTCTTTCTTTTATGCATCCAAAATAGTATATGTCCATGTGTCATTAATATGAAATTATTGAGATAGTTTACCTATGTTTTGCCTCTTGTACAAAGTCTTTGAGATCCAGAGTGTATTTTACACGTACATCTCAGTCCGGAGGGACTCTCTGAACTTCAGAGGCTCAGTGGCCGCATGTAGGGAAGGACCACTGCATTGGGCAGGGCAGGTTTAGTGGTCCCTAGGGCTCCCCTCCCCCAGGGTTAGGGAACCTGGTTTTTCTGCTTCTTTTTTGCTGATGGCCCTTCTTGGCCAGGGGAAAGGATGCTTCCACCGGCTAGTCAAGCCCCCAGCAGCCCTGAGTGGTGAAAGAATGGGTGTTGAGACTGCAAGTTTCCAGGACGAGGAGGGTTCCTCGGCCGCGCTCCCAGACGCCAGGGGACGGTACAAAGGGCTGGCTTCAGGGTACAATAGTGGGGCGGTTAGTCACAGTGCCGGGCAGCGGGCAGGCAGACAGAGCTCCCTGTGTCTGCGTCTGTTCGGGCTGGGCCCTGCAGCCCCATTTCCCCTGCCCCTGGCCTTTTGTTTGCACCCCTCCCCACTCCCTGCTTAACCCCCTGCTGCCCGCCGCCTACCTGGCCACCTGGCTGGGGCATCCTTACCAGGCTCTGGTTTCCATCAGCCACCTGGCCAGAGGCAAGCTTCCTTCAGAAGCCGGGCTCAGGCCTGCCTGATTTCACTGGCATCTCTGGGGACAGGGACGTCGGAACAGCTCCGACGCCGTCCCCGTGGCCAGGCAGCATTTGTGCAGCTCTAGGACTAGTTCCGTGTGGCTTAAAGATCCCATCAGCATTTGAGAGTATTCGCCATTCAAGGGCTATGCATTTCTGGAAACAATGAAAAGCCAAAACTGTGAAAAATTAAGGAGTGGCCCTGAAGCTGGTGCCGGCTCTGCATGTTTTAAAGTGAACAGACTGATATAAATATTTTAATCCTGCGCATAGATAGATGGATAAGATAAAATAAATTAGTCATGTCCCAGCCCTGTCTGGGGATTGAAAGCAGACTTCTGTCAGCATTTGCTATTTAGCAGCTACAATTAAAATCTCCCCTTGTAGGTTGCAATCCTAGCATCTCAGAGATGGAATTAGCTGTTTGTTGTGATTTGACAGTTAAATTATTAACACGTGGAGAAGGTAACTGCCCCCCAAAAGGTATAAAACACAGTGAACAGTCTCCCCCTCTCTCTTTAATTTAAAAATTATCTGTGCAGAGATTCTGCATTTTGGCTTTTCTTTGCTAAATTAAAGTGGCATGTGTTTTTATTTTAGAAGGCAGAGATGGTTTGCTGTGCCCTGGGTGAGGAGGGGAAGTAAAAGAAAGGGTCTTGTGAAAATCTGTCCATCTCCTTACAGCTTCAAAAGCCAAGAGCCAGACATTTTTTTCTTGGAGGAGATAAACGTCTCTAACTTATTCACCTTACCTGTTGATTACATTTTATAATTGTTTATTTTATAATTTAATCCTTATCTAAAATCGCGGATGTCTTTGGAATATAAAAAGCCTGGGTCTGTTTGGTCCCTGAGATGTTTGTTCCTCTCAGTTGAAAATCACTGAACGCTGCATCTGGGCCCAGTCGGCTCTCGGGACGGAGCACAGTCTGTGTGCATCCCGCTTCTGCCTTCAGAAAATAAGTGATGAAAGACTTACGGTCAGCTCGTATCATTTCGTTCTGATTTATTTTAAACCAGTTAAGATGATTTTAGCACAAAGAGTAGTGTATCTTACTTACATTCTGAGAGCCACTGGGTTTTCAAGCTGGAGTACAATTTTTTTTTTTTCAAAATCCAAATTTAGAAATTGCCTTTTAGAGTAGAAAACAGCATGCTGGTTCGCCTTTTAACTCACTTTAAAAGAAAGACACTGAAGATCAAATGTATTTGATTTGTAGATTTGTTCCCATCCGTTGTTATCCAGGGGCTGGAAATGGCTCACTTTTACAAAGTAAGGTAGGAAAAGGCGTGTTCGTTCCCAAACAAGCATAAAGAGTCCTTCTGGGTTAGACTCTAGCCCCAGAGGGGCCACAGACATGTTTTCCCTTCCCAGGAGGAGGGTGGCATTCAGCTGTAGTGTCATCGTGTGAAAAAAAGGCAGCCCCTGCCTGTCTGGGGCACCGTCGCGCCTCAGCCAGGCCACTTTGCTGTAGCGCATCTCTTAACAGGTAAACGGACCCTGTGCAAATACCACTGTTCTCGAGCACGCCCAGCGCCATCTTCACTAATTGCAGTTCCGCCCTGGCCATCGGCACTACCTCCAGTAATGGGGAAAAAAATTGGAAAAACGGGAAACACACTAGATCCCTGGGGAAAATGTCTCCCCTGCAGAAAGGTTCTGGGACGGACAGAGGTCTGGAAGCTGCCACAGGGACAGGGCAGACTCAAAGCCTCCGTTCAGATCGTGTGACTCTTAACGTGGCTCCTCCACTCCTGAGTTTCCCAGATTTAAGAGGAGAAAAAAACTGTCCTTCCCAGCTCACTGTCAAGGGTTATTGCAGGAATATCACCACAGTCGCCAATATTTGCATAGCAAAGCTGCCCGGTTTCATTTTCTATTTGAAAGTGTTTCTCCAAAGGGTAAAGTGCTAGAGACACGTGAGCTACCGAACTTTCCTGGCCATAATATACGGTTATTATTGTTTAGGTTTAACTCATAAGTAGTAGTAATCGTTTATCTTATGCTTAAAATGAATTCTCTTTGACTTATAATAAATATGGTTGTATCATGAATATGGTCCCTTTCTGATTACGCAAGCAATATATGCTCATTGTAGAAAATTTGGACGATGCAGAAAAATGCATGTAAGGGAAAAATTGCTCGGCCTCATTCCCACTCAAGGGAATGTTTGCCGGTCACACGTCCACAAATTTCCTTCGAGGCTTTCTTCTCTGCCTCGTAGCATCTACTTTCGGATGACTCCGCGGCACTTTTTGGCACTTTTTCGCTGGGGCCACCTGTCCTCTTTGTGCTTCTTTTCTGCAGTGGCAGCGCCTCCCCTCTGGCCCCCAGGCTGCCTCCTTCGAGCAGGCCCAGCACAGGCCCTGGCGTTTGGGGAGAACGTCTTGGGCTCCATGGTCCCTGGCCTCCTTCCCCTGCCCTTCTGGGAGCCATGTCAGGGGAAGGCCAGACAAACCGTCAGCGCGGCCCCAGGGCAGAGCCCAGGCTGACTCAGGGCATCTGGGACGAGGGACAAGTGGCAGGAAACACGGCCTCTCACGGTGCCCAAGCCATGGAGATGGCGAAGAGCACGGCTAAGCCTTCTCCGTGCAGGACGGGGCCGGGAGGGGGGAGGACAGCAGGGACCCTGCGGCAGGAGAGAGGTGGTGAAAAGCAGGCCTAAGGTTTGAATTCTCGGCACAGAAAGCCCCTTGGGCCAAAGCACTCCTTAGACGAGCAAAGTTTCATCAGACCTGTCGAGATGTTTCCAAGGTGTTCAGCTCTCTGGTCTTGACTTAAACCCACCAAGCCCTTGAGGGTTAGTGCCAAGTGACTTGGTAGGCAGAAAGAGGCCAGCACTTTTGTGCAAGGGCACAATTCCCAAATGCTGTGTGTTGCAATCAGGCATGTGCCTCGGCTGGTCCCACAAATCCATCAGGCAAAAGTTCCACATTTACCAGGCCTCTGGAGGGGGAAGCAAACTGATTTCCTTATTAGTTTCTGGAGTAACCGTGATCTGAAGTGAATTCTAGACTTTCTAAGTTCGTTCCTGCCACCATAAATGGAGTCTACAGGCTCTGCCTTAACCCCCTTAGATAACGCAGTGGCTTCAACACCAGATTAACGATCGATCATTAGAGATTTATTAACAACCCACATTGCAGACAGACTTCACAGGCAAGGTCATTGGTCGTAGTGTTAGTTACAGTACAGAAATATTAGCAAGAGCTGAAATTTGTAATAATAACAGGGAATGCTGGGGTGAATTATCACGCGACAATAGAATGGAATATTATGTCACTGTTAAAATGCTGTTGACAGAGTTTGTAACAGCATGGGGACGTATGGGATACGATATTTCACAAACAGTAAATATGTATGTAAATTACATAATTGTATGCATATGGTCACTGTGGGGAAGGAGATGCAATCGAATATTTTTTTCTGGGTGACGGCATATAGGTGAATTTTCCTTTTTCTGTGTGTTTTAGACTTGAATTATTTATACTTGATACTTACTACTTAAATTATCTCGCTTTTAAATATCTATCTTCTTATTTTAATTTTAAATTACTTGTGCTTTAGATTATGGTGCTTCTCTAAACATATGGTATTTTATAAGCAGGAAAAAATCATTTTTAAAGTCTTGTGAGTAGAACTATAGACAAATGGCATATTTCCCTTTAATAGTTGTGGATAGATGGCGTGTAGCAGAAATATTCGTTAGACCAACACATATGTATAGTCAGTAAATACTATTCGTTCTCGTATAAAAGATTCGTACATTGATAGCTTATTAATCAAACACTACATGGGTACCCTAGCCAAACATATATATACTTGCACAACTAGGGCATAAAAATGTCAGCTAGGATTTTGTTTGAACTTAAGGAGAAGTATTTTTGTTCCCTAAACAATAGCATCGAGAAGGGGAGAAACAGGCATTCTTGTTCTTCTTGGCTATTTGGTCCAACGACCCCCCACAACTCCCCCCACCATGGTTAGACTCTGCTTGAGTTTGAGTTTGTGCTTTCTGCTTCTACTGCTTGGTTTTTAAGGGCAATTTAAAAGATCCTGCAAGTTCGTATCTGGAGAACATAGATCTTGCGTTCAGCCTGCCAGATGATACGCTGTGGTCTTTGGGTGGAAATCTTAGTGGCTTATTTATACTCTCATGTGCCTTCTTTTAAAAGAAAGAAAGAAAACATAATTTTTTTTCCAGCTTATACTTCCCAGGATTTCTATATCTCAAAGATTATTTTAGAAATATATATTATTCTGCATTCTTAAGTCACCTGCTGACTCACAGCCGGGAGGTGCATCTCTTGGGACAAGACAAGAGGCGGGAATTTTCTTTTTTAACCGTAATGCTACAGGATTTTGTGACCTGGAAAATCCTGTCCATGTTTCCATCTCAAATATCAGCCTTCAAGCAAGTGTCATTTGCGTTCCTGTAAAATGAATCCCCAGGACCGGCAGTGCTGGAAAGGGTAGAATCTTTAAAATGCGGGGATTGGGGAAATGACTCACTCTCCGGGGTTGGTTTAAAAGGCCCCGTGGGGGGTCTCCCAGAGTGACCCCCGCTCGGGACGCCACGTGGCGCAGGTGAGCCGGGACGCGGGGACCCCCTCCGCCCGCCGCCCGCGCGCGCGCGCGGCTGACCCACAGCCTCAGTTTCCCCCGCTGTCTCCGCGGGCGGGGGCGGCCGGGCCGGCGGGGACCCGGGGGAAGGGTCCGCACGCGGCAGGCCGGGCCGGCGGGGAGGCGCCCGGCTGGGAGGTCCCGCGGCCTCCGGGGCGCGACCCTCTAATCCGCTTTAGTCACTATATTGTGCGCTTTGCTTGGGCAGAGTAAACAGGGCGGGCCCACCAAGCGGCGGCCGCCGGCCCGCGACTCCCTGACCCCGGGGTCGCGCCCTTTGTTCGCCCTCAATGGGGCCGCCCCGCCGCCCGCCCGCGGCTAATTGGGGCGCGTGCCGCCGCCGCCGCGGACCCCGGCCCAGCCTCGGACCCGGAGTCTGACAGGGACTCCCACCGCGGACCCTACGACCCCAGCGCGGATCCGGACCCCGGCTCGGACTCGGACCCCGGACCGGGACCCCTGCTTGGACCCCGATCCTTGCCTGGCTGCAGACTCGGCCCCGGCCCCCGAATCAGGCTCAGACTCCAGGACCCCCGGCCACGTGGACCCAGCCACAGGCTCCGCTCCCCACCCGTTGTGGACCCCAGGCTCCAGACCTGATGCCACCCGGCCCGGCCGGGCCCTGGCCCTGCCTCGGCCTCACCCCCGCTGGGAGCCGGAGGGGCTGCCTGGAGGAGGCGCGCGAGGCCTCCCGGCCTCCAGAGCCGGTGCGGACCCAAGTCGAGTCCCCGGACCCGCCTGGACCAGACTAGCCTCGGCCCCGCCGCCCGGCCCGGTCGCGGATGCGCTGGTCCGAGGACGGACCCCAGGCGGCCACCGCGGCTGCGTGGGCGCCTGTCACCCGGGGGAAGGGGGGACCGCGACGACACTGCTGCCCGCGTCCCAGGCCGGGAGCCCGGCTGGAGGCGCCTCTCTGCAGGGCCCTTAGGGACCGCGAGCCGCCGGCGGAGGTGCAGAGGAGAGGTCCGCTGTGCCTTGATTTCCTTTCTGTGCTCTGTGGGAATCCTGCAGATCGGAAAGCAAAGGTGCTGCAGGAAAGCAGAGTCCCCTGAGAGGGAAGCAGGAACCTTCAAACCCTTCTGCACTGGGATTTTGCCTCCGACCCCTCCCAGCCCTTCTTTTTCCCCCAAATCACTACCTTTCCAGAGTCTGGGGGCAGTTCCGGGTGAGACCCGTCAGGCCCGACGTGATGAAGGCCGTTGACACTAAACTCAGCCTTGATCATCGTCCTCTGCGTTCTTTGTTTTTTCCTCAAATGTTGGACAAGGTTATAATTTTTATCCCAAGCAGCTTTTGAGACTTAGCTCCTCGTAACTTCTTTTTTTTTTTTTTTTTAAGTTTTTTGTCTGGTTTTTTGTTTGTTTGTTTGTTTTTTTAAAGCACCGTGTTCTTATAATTAGGTGCAAAAAGGAAGCAAGAGAAAGGAGTCTTGAAAGACTTTGCCTTTGAAAATGAACAGGGTGGCTTCAAGTTCTTGGCCAAGCCAGGCAGGCCCTCTGGCCCGTGCCTCATTTATTTCATGGTTTTTGTTCACCTGGCTTTGCCAGGGAGACTTTTTAAAACGTTAGGTTTGTTTCGGAGCTTGTTGTTTGTGGGGCGGTGGAATATTCTGATGTGGAATTTGGCTCTGACAGAAGGCGGTGTTCTGGAGTTTAGGGTCGTGCCTTGCTGCCCTGAGGATGAGCCGGGGTGTGTACCGTGAGCCGGGGGGAGGCAGGTGCTTTGGGAATTTCTCGGGGTGGTGCAGATCTCTGCTGGAAAGGGAAACCCTGGGGAGACGGGCCCTGCTAGCATCACCTTCGCTAAGACCATTTCCTAGATAACCGGTTTCCCTCTTTCCTTATCCCTTTCTCATTGTCACGTCCCCTCCCCCCACTGCTGCAGCATCACCTGCCCTTTCTCGTTTCTGAGGATCAATAGCTATCTGATCAGACTGCATTTGCCCCTGCAGAATGCTGATTTCCAGGTCCAGGACCTTGGCCGCCCCTCCAGGAGAGAACTGCTACCGTGAGCCTCTCCCCAGGGAGCCGGGTCATTAGGGATCCTTGCTGACTCGAGACTCTGAGGTTATCCCAGGTCTTCCTTGTCACCTGTTTGGCCTCTTATATTGAGACCATGGGCAGGGGCCTGGCAGGTTCGCAGAGGGCTGAAAGTCGGGGAAGACTCAGGTGGGACCTCGGCGCTTCCGTGGCTGCTTGGCTGGCGAGCCCCTTGTTGCAGGGTGTTGGGACCCCAACAGAAAGGGCGGTGGACAGAGGGCATCGTGACCCCTCAGCTCTGGCGAGGCGGCTTTGTTGCGAGACTCTGGCAGGCCCAGCGCGGGGAGCTCAAGTCTGTGATTTCACACCGGAGGTTGATTCGTCCAGCACAGCTTTGAGGGGGTGACCAGGATGCACCTGGCAGGGAAGGGTGGACGCCTCAGATGGCCAGAGCTGGCTGCGGGAGTAGGGGATCGCCAAAGCTGGCCGGCTCAAGGCGGTTCTGGGACCCAGATTTCAATGGAGGGCTGTTTTTCTTGGGAACTGTTCTTACCTTTAAATAAGCCTATGTGTGCATGAGTGCAAAGGGGTGGGTGGTGATGTTTTCCGTAAAAAAAAAAAAAAAAGCAAAAATAATAAAGTGGTGTGTGTGTGTGCAGGGGTTCGGGGATCCCAGGCCTCTGCAATATTGTGCCCAAGTCACTGTTGCAGCCACCTGGGCCTCAGTTTCTCTGGTCTTGAAGGAGGTCTGACAGTTCTGGTTCTGTCTTCCACTCGGGTTGCGAGGATCACATGAGATGGGGCTCAGAACACGCCGCATAGATGACAAAACGCTTGTTCTCCACCCACATGAGATGCCATCCTTGTTCCCTTAGGGAAAACCTTCACGGAGTCGTTGCCTTCTGAAAATGTTCAGTGGCACCTGGCACTGACTAAATTCTTGGTATCGAAACCTCCTGCAAAGGTACAAGCAGGGTGCGGGCTGAGCATGGTGAGAATTTGGACAAGAGACAGCATTCTCGTGCCCTCAAGCCCTTGATCGTGATAACAAGATGGCTACCAATTTGAGGGACCTGGATTTGATGCTTTGGAGACCCTCCTCCTCCTGGCATGTACGCCCAGAGCCTGGAATGTGTATCCCAGGGTCCAAGGCTCTGTCTGCCACCTTGCCCAGCCTGGCTTGGGTAGGGGATCTGCGGGGCCCAAACCCCAGCCCGGTCCACAAAATTTGACCTCCTCTCCTGAGGGATCAGGCTCACCCAGCTTCCAGAGCTGCAGGGTCGAAAGCAACCCCCTCCCCAGCCCCTGGGCCCTAGCCTCACTCCCCAAAGCTGGCCTTGCCACTTTGGTCCTAACGACGCCGAATGAGGTCAGCTTGGTTTGCCATTCACAAAACACAATTTTTTTAAAAATTTTTTTATTGCAGGGAAAGCTTTTCTATGTCTGAGGTAGGTCCTTGTTATCTACAGCAGGTTATGTTTTCACTGACTTTTGGTGTTTGCACATGTGTCATGAAAAAGGGAGTGACCCCAAAAGAATACAGGTCGGGCCTGCCCTTCTTCTGGGCTCGGGGCTCACCCCCAGGACCTCAAGTTGGCCCCAAACCATAAGGGCAGTAAAACTTGCGTTTCTATACACACACATACATGCAGACACACAAACATACATGGGAGTGCACGCACACACACGCAGGCACACACACATACACACAAATCCTAGGATATTATCCTCATGTTGCCAGCATTTTAATGTTCTGATATTCAAGTTTGAGGCACCAACAGGCTGTCTTGAAAGGCTCATTCAGCCTGTCTGCCTTGGAGCTATTTTATTTATAAGTCTTCTTGTCACGTCAAAGAACTCTGTGTTTCTTGTAGGCTGTGTTCGGGTGGTTGAGTGTTTTGGTTTTTGGCTACAGCTGGTTAATTTTTCCGAATCTGTAGATCCAGGTGTGAGTTGAGAAGTTTTTTCCCAAGCACAAGAAGTTTCCCAGTGAGCCTCGGGGTCCTCCTCGAAGTTTCCGGCGTTCTGTGTGTGAGAGCCTGCCAATATCAGAGAAGCTGTGAGTGAGGGAAGAAGGAGCTGGTGGCGCCCGCATCCCCTGTCTTCTCTCAGACACTGAGACTGGGAAGGACTTTGGAAGCAGGAGCTTGTAGCCTGTTTAGAATATAGAGCTGAAAAACTGGTCAATGGCTAAGATATTAGCAAAAGCACAAATCCTTGAGGAGAGTTAAAAATTCTTGTTTCTGAGCATCGTTGAAAGCCAAGCACAGGAGTGAAAATGCCTGTCCACGTCTCTCATTATTTTCGAATACATCTAAAAAATGTGCGTTCATCATGTAAAAATTATATAGACTCTTACTTTCAAGATTAATGTCGCCTATTGTCTGATTGTTTACATGACCACTTTCTTTTGATTAAAAAAAAAATGAACTTCAAGTTCCTTTAAAATTAGGAATTACACCAAAAGTTGCTCTATAAATAGCAAGAAACAAAACAGAACAAAAGCACTGGCTTTCTTTATTAGCATTTTTTTTTTGCAGCCATTAAAAATTATCTTGTCTTGCAGTGATAAATTTAGGTGAGACATTTTTTCACTTTCTGTAGAAAGGGCATATATGAAAAATCCAACTTTAACCTTGTCTTTCTGTTAACTGGCTCTAAAAGCTATGCTATTTACACGCAGTCGGGAAAATGAAAGTGTCATTATGCATAAAGCAAAGTACTTACTTGTGTTGTGTGAAATCATGTTAGATTTTAAAAAAATAAAATGGGAGTATCTCAATAAATAAGACCACTGTGGTCAAATTTCAAACAATTTGTAATTGACACTCCCACCCCCCCCCAAAAGTCCCTCATTCTATATGGGTTCATTTGGCAGGCAGTTTAGGTTTTGCTGCAATCATTTTAAAGAAGTCATCTGTGAAATCTTGGTTTTTTAAAAAAGTTCCTGCTGTCCCTTACAATTTAGCACTGAACCATATGAGTTCTAAATCAGGGTTTATTTCCTTTCTGTTTTTTCTTTATTCTAGAGGGCTTATAATTTACCTAGCTGACTGAAGGGCTGAGAAATGATACTAAAATTCCCATTTCATCTGTGGAGAAGAAAAAATTTCAACTGACTTACATTAGCATTTCGGCGTTATTTAAATTTCTAAAAAATAAACATGTAACAGTTTTTAAAGTTTAAAATTGCTTTAAATTCTTAATAGCTAAATTCTGCTTAGATATAATTCAAAAAGAATAATGACTATTTCAGGCCCCTATAAAGGATTGATAAGATACAAAAAAATTCTTCACAAAAAAATCAGAGGCTTTTCAACTATGAAAGGAAGGCATTCCTTGAAAATTGAGGGAGTGAAACTCTTCAGATTTTCTGATGTCTTTTAATTCTTGTGGAAACCGGTACCTCCTTCTACCAGAAGCTGTTAAAGTCCAAATTCTAATATATCTTTAACTGCTAAAAAAAAATTGCTATGAGCCATACAATAGATTCTTCAGAGAAGTGTTAATTTCCCAATTTATGACGATTCCATTTTAGAAATTGCAGAACTGAGCAACCTGAATAAATAAATTCAGCACCCACATCTTTTTGAAAGGTAGTATTGATTTTTTAAAAATTTAGTTTGTCCTGTGCTTTTTCTCATTCCTTATATGAAGCCAAGAATGTAGCTTTGGCATTTGATATACGCATATATAACCAGGGATATTGGCCGTTCATCTTTAATTCGTATTTTCTGATTTGTGTTGTTACTAGTTTGGAATGAAAAATATTCATTGTCATTCCTCATCTGTAAGGGAAAATTTTTCATACTAACATGTATGTATGATATACAGTATAGTCACATATTTATACACACGATCAAACACATTAATTTAGACTTCTGGTTGTTTAAAGCTCCCCTATTAATTGAAAAATATTAATTAACTCCTTAAAGAATGCTCTCAGGTCTGATAGACTTTTTTTTTGATACATACGCACAGGTAACATCATGGAAAGTGAACGTGTGGACTTCCAAAATGTGTTAAATATGATAAAACAGCTGCTCACAGAAGGTTTCTAACCAGACAGGTGATTGCATGGGTGTGGAGCTCCACCCGGCATGCAACGGATCGCTGTCAGCTGCGGGCACAAGTCTGTTCTTTGTGTGTACATATATATTATATATATATACACAATATATATATTTACATATTTTTTTAAAAGAAAGAAGATATAGAAATGCTCTCCCAGCATGCTTTTTTTTTTTTTTTGCAGGGGGAGGCTTGGCTAGTAATGCAGTATCCTGCCCTGTGCTCTGTTCCTCACATATGCTTGTCCCATGGCCAGAGTTTCATTTCTGTTGCTAGTTAACTCAAAAACTGAGTAAACTAAAGCAAAAGATTTTGAAAAGCGCTTCATTATGTGTGGAAGGAAAGAATCCTTTCTGCGGGTGCTTGCTCGCTTTTCCTTAACCAGCCTGAGACCCTATAAACTGTTTAGCGGCTCTGAAGGCTTCTGTCCGCTCTCCTCAACTCTCTCCATAAGAAAAAGAAAATGCTTACCCAAGGTAAACTGATACTAATTGATAGGTTTTTGGGTAAACAATTGAGAGTAAAAATGAAGCCTTCATAAAGTAGGAGCACAAGTTATTACGAAACAGAGGTACCAAAATGGAATCCCAAACCTACAAACTACTTGGAGACAAAGGCAAAAAGAAACAAAAAAATCATAAGCCTGTTCTGCCTTTCCACACGGTACCCAGAGCTCCTTAGAGGCTGCCCCAAAGGACACATTGTCTGGGACGACTGAAGAAGTGGTATCCTACCCACGAGCCGCCACAAACTGGCCAGCTCCGGTTTACCGGGCTAGTTTCAAAAGCATGAGAGTCTTGGGTGGGCAAGTCGAATGTCCAAAACCCCAGTGAAAGTGTAAGTTTTCACTCGCACTCATCCTGCTTGCTTTAATTCGATTAAATGCATCTGTTTACTAAGTCCTTGTAATATCTTGGATACCGAAGAAAATTTTAAACTATTAAAACGTCGCTAGGTTAAGAAAAGGGAAACTACACTCTCAAGTGCCCCATCCTTGTGAGGCTGGGCTTCGGCCGAAGGCTGAGCCGGGGCATAGCAGGAAGTGGCCGGCCGCATTCCCATTAGGCAAATCTTGGGAGAAATCAGGAAAAAATAACTGTATAAGGCTGATACTATAAACATCCTGGTATAGCGAGAGCCTCCCTAGGACTTATTTTTCAAATATCTGACCACGGGCATGGTGCGGCCCACAGGCAGAGACCAAGTTCTTCCTCTAGGAAAACTGTCCATCAGCGTCTTCCTCAACAAAGTCAATTCCCAGGCTTCCGTTTTGCTAATGTGAGCACGCTTTTTAATATTATTTACTTTGAATAATATAATGTGATAGCGAGTTGGAAAGAGACTTTCAAAACCTGAAACCTGAAAAATACCCAATAGAATTACCTGAGTGCTATTATTTTCTTTGCATAAAGCAGGGTTTGATTTTTGAGTCTGCAACCAAATTATATGTAAATCCTTGCCAAGTAGAGAGAGGATAAAAAAGAGTGTGCGTTCTCGAATATTATTCTGACTCACCCAATTTCTTGTTTTACCAAATAAAAACTGGGAGGAGGAAAGAGGCATTAAATTAACTTATTACTGTGTGTGAAAGCCAGAAAAAAAAAAATCAGCGAATAAAAAGGTTAGCAAGCCGCTATGATTATACAATGATTTCAGGTGAAAATTACAAAGCTAATATCCTGGTATTTAGTCACTGCCTTCAGTAATGATACAGTTGCCAAGTTTGTATTTGTGCCAATGGAACAAAAGTTGTAAGTGGCATAATGGAAGATAATCTCTTTTTCTTTGTGGCTTTTTTAATTCAGTGTTTTAATCCACCCATTTAATCACACAACATATATCACATTAGTTATAATATTTATAGTGTTTAGGAAAGTTATTACAAATAGATTACAGTGTGGTGGTTGGGTGTATTGGTTGTAGTATTTGTGTGTGTGTGTGTGAACATATCTCAGAGGTATGAAGCAGTTCTAGAGTTTGCACTTGGGAGTGGTTTTACATGAGAATAGTAACCAGATATTTATTTTCAAAATCCCCGTTTGGTTGTTACCAGGCTTGCTCATTATTTTGGAAAAACAAGATTTGGTATCAAAGGGGCCTGATACTTACAGCGTTTAGATCTCTGCCTTCAACCCAGTCTGCGAAGCATTTCTGTTGTTTTAGAGTCCCCAGCGTTGCTAAACCACAAAATGTCTTTAATATGTTTTTTATAAAGTAGTTGAACCATACAGTAAAGATGGGGAAAGGGGGAATTTATAATGGCAGTTAGTGGTTGGGTTCTTCCTTGGCGTGGCCGGAGCGGAGGGGGGGGGGTGTGATAGCAGGATCTGTGTGGCTTTGGGGGACTGCCCTGCACATAATCATCTCGTGGGAATGTGTCCTCTTACTCCACACGTCCTAGTCAGGGCTGGGAACTGTAATAGTGAAGGAAATTATAAAGGACAAGAGAGATTGTTTTTCTCTGCCGTATTGCTAGAACGTGGGTCCGGCATTCCTGAGTCTCAGGCTGTCCTTTTCGGAGTCCTTTTCGGAGGAAGGAGGAGTACAGAATTCCTGGACTTCCCAAGCTGGACCCCATAGTCCTGGAAGCTGGGAGGGCCACCCTGGACCTTCCTCAGGGAAAGAGTGAAACCCACCCCCTTGAGAAATCACCCCTGCTTGGGCTCTCTCGGCTTGGTGTCAGCAGCCGTGGAAAGTGAAAGTTGGTCAGGATTTCGGTGAAAAGATTAACCAGAAAACATTTCTACTCCACTTTCTAAAACTGAATTTTCTCATGGGGGCGGGTGGGGGGGAGCTATCCCTAGCAAGAAGAGGCCACAGTAAGATTCTAACACGTAGGGAAGTAATTTTGGAAGGTTTCTTAATGGATCCTGTTTTTACCCCCCCTCCCCAAATCGTATGTCATACGGTGGTGGCAGTGATGTGTGTGTGTGTGTCTAGCACAATTCAAGGCCAAGGTCATGGGGGTCTAGGGAGCCTCCAGGGTGGGTCAGTGGGCAACAGAGGCCCTGGCCGAGCTGCTCCAGCTGCCCCAGCCCAGCCTCGCCCCATGGCCAGTGCCCCTGCCTGGGCCATCCAATCCAAGGTGGAATGAAGTTTCCTGGGAAGCAGGGCACACGAGGAACTTTTGAATTTACCAATGGCATAAAAAGTATATATATTTTTATGACAACGGGCAAGTTTCAATTGGTTGACAGAAATGGCGAGATGTGACGTCAAGGGACACTGGTTAGAATGCCAAGGCCGGCTGGGGGGGGGGCGGGGAGACAGGCACAGAGAGACACTGGGATGGGGCCCAGGAGGCCTTCTTTCTCTCGGGCCCCTGTCGCGGGCATCCGGGGACAACCAGGTCCATCTGGCTCCGAGAGAGGGCATGCCCAGGCAGGGGGATGGGGTCCGAGCACAGCGACCCTGTGTCGGCGTCCCCAAGCGCCAGAAACCACTCAGGCGCTCCTGCGGAGCAGGCAGAAAAAGCAGCTGCGGCCTTCTTGTCACTCTAACCAGCGTCCGGGCCCTGGAGCCCGGCTGGTCGCGACCGCGGGAGAGGGCGCGGGAAGGAACCGCGCGGCCCGTGTGCAGCAGTGTCGTCGTCCGGCTCCAAGATAGCAAAGCTGCGGCCTAGAACTTCTCCCCGCAGCTCCTGCGCCCTGGGCCGGGGGAGCAGGAAGTTGTTTCTGCGGGGAAGGAAGAGAGCGAGGTTGGAGCCGGGCAGCGGCTCCGGGCACGGTGCCCCCGCCCATCCCATGCCTCCCCGGGCACCGTGAGGGCCCCCCCTCCACCAGACACCTTGCGCCCCCCCATCTCTGGGCACAGTGCGCTGCCCCCCTCCACTTCACAGGATCCTCTGAACCCCGCCTCCCACACCACTGGGCACCGCGGCCCTCCCGCAGCCGGGCGGGCGGTGTTGGGACGAGCCGCCGCGGGGTCCTCCTGGTGCGCGCCCTGCCCCGGGGGAAGCCCGCTGCCACCGTCGACCCCAACCCCTGACCCGGAGCCTCGTCTAGAACTCCACGGCGAACACTAGCCTCGCTGGGATGAGCCCGGAGACCTGGCCGCACTCCGCGGCTCGCACGGGGCTGCGTTCAGGCCAGGGACCGTGGGTTCGCCCCGGGTCCCCAAGCCGGGCCCGAGCGTGCGCGCGCGCGCCCCGCTGCCCGCAATCATGGCAGCCGGCGCCTCGGAGCGCAGCCGCCGAGCGCGCTCCGGCAGCCGCCTCGGTGCCAGGGCGGCGGGGGCGGGCCGCGGCCGGGGCGTGCGGGCCGCCGGGCGCGAAGCAGAAGGCTGATGAGTCCCCGCGGCACGGTGCCCCCTACCCCGCGGCGGCAGGCGGCCCGGACCGCGCGGGCGGGGAGCCCCCGGGGCGGCGTGCCCACGGGGGCGCGCACGCGGGGCTGCGGGCCCAGGCGCGGGGCCCGGGCGGCGAATCCGCTGCTCGCGCCGCCCGCCCCGCCCGCGCGCGCCGGCCCCGGGAGGAGGGTGCGCGGCGGAGGGTGGGTTGGGGGGGGGCGGCGGGGAGGGGCCGCGCCCGGTCCTCACCCGCAGCGGGCACGGCCGGGGGCCCCGGGCGGCCTTGTTGGTATTCCGGGCACAGCCGAAGCCCTGACCTCCCCGCGGAACAGGGGCGCCCGGGAGCGCGTCACGGCCGCTGCCCCCGGGCGGTCTCCTCGGGCTGCGGGGCCGTAGGCGCCTTGCTTCCCCGTCCCCTCCTCTCCAGGTCCCCCGTACCCCCTCCCCCGCCCTGATCCGGCGGCGAAGGGGTGGGCAGGGAAACGCGCTCTCTGGGACAGGTGCCAACTCCGAGACAAAAGACATAAAATAGGCGGCAACGGGGGAAGCGCGGCCGGCGCGCTCGGGCGGGGACGGAGGCGCCGCGGGGGCCGCATCCTCGGTGCCGACCCGGGAAAGTTTGGGAAGTCGCCGCGGCGGCTTCGCAGCGGCGGGGGACACACGGGCCGGGCCGCCCTCCGCCCCGCGCTCGCCCTCTCCGCGCCGCTGCTGAATAATTCATGGCGCGGCCGCCGGCCATTAGCATGCACCGGGCGCGCGGCGCGTCTGTGCCCAGCCGCCGCCGCCGCATTCGGCGCCCCGGCCGCACTAGACGAGCGGCCGCGCGGAGGCCGGGCCCGCGTTGTCCCCGCGCTCGCCCGCCGGTCCGCCGGCCCGGCGGCTTTCATTGTGCCCCGGGCCCGCGCCGCCCGGCCGTCCGGTGACCGTCCGCACCCCGCAGCGCGCCCGACGGCCCGGCGCTGGAAGTTCGGGCCCGCGGAGCCCGGCCGCCAGCCCCGGGATGCACGTGAACTTGGAGAAAGTCGCGGGGCGCGCCGGCGCGGACCTCCGCTGCAGGGCGTGGGCGTCCCCGGCCCCGCGCGCTTTCGTTTTCGTCCGGGACAAAGGTCCCTCGCGGCGCAGGTCGCGGACGTGGAGATCGTGTCCTGCGGGCCATTCTGCGGGGAGGTCCGGTCGTTCAACACAGGGAAGCCGGAGCCAGGAGAAGTGGAGCAGCGCGGTCCGAGGCGCGGCGCGGGACCAGGGGAGTGGGGCCTGGCCGTGCGCTTCGCCCGCGCCGTCCCGGAGCTGTCGCGCCCCTGCCACGAGTTGTGGGACATGGCACCGCTTTGCTCTCTGCCCTTTCGCTGCGTGAAGGAGAGAATCACTTGGAACCCACGACTCAGACCGATGGCCGAGGGCCTGTGCAGCCGTGGGCACGATAGCGCAGCGCCGGCTGCGTCCGGGCGCGTCCCTCCGGCAAGGGCAGAGCGCCCCTGTCTCGATTGGGTTCACTCTCGATTCTTGAGGCCGGTAAGTGCATTTCTCACTTTCGCTACTTAGTGAATATTTAAATATTAATGAAGGGATTTCTAAGAAGAGCCCTTCTGTAGGGCAGGCCTTCCACAGACCAGGGGACCTGGGAAGGAGGTCGTTCTTGAACCTGAAGCCGCACCAGCTTGCAAGAACTCCATGGCCGTCATTAAAATTCTGGAACTTGGAATTTGTGAAATACAGCTTCCGATCTCAGGTGTGTGCCGGCCATTTGCCAGAGAGAATTTTGTTGAACACATAAAATACCGTTAGCAGGCATCTTACGTAGAATAGAAGGAAACGAGAACACATCTGTTTTTAGATTAGATGTGTTCGGAAAGGTTAATTGGAAGCTACAGTCCAGCAGTGCTTCTTATTTTTTTCTGCTGGTCAGGCATTTATGAAGAGCTGGTTTAGGGCGGCCCTCGGTCAAGCGCTGGCCGATTGGGCCGGTGGAGTGAAAGCCCTGTGCGTGGAAGCTGCTGTTTATGGTGGCATAAAACGAAAAACAACTCATAACTTTTCATAATAAATCCCCCTTTATAGGTGGGTCACATACGGGCCCAGCCGGCAGCCCTGGGGAATTTGTGGGGAGCAAGAAAGGGGGTGGAGGAATGCACATTGGCCGTAATTACAGGGTTTTAAGGTAACACTGAAATTAATTTCTTCAGAGTTGGGCTTCAGAGGCCAAGGCAGTCTCTGCAGGTCAGCACTATGTTCATTTTATTTTAGTTTGTCGGTTCTAGCTATTTGGGATTTTCAAATGCTTGTTTGTACTTGCGTGTACCTATCCTGTTAAAATGAAACCTGTAACTGGGGGGGATTAACCCGGTTTTTGCTATGATCATATCGCAGGTGTGATTTACCCTCTGCTCTCCCCCATCTTATTGATGTGGTTTGGACAACCTTGCTGGGTGCCTTGACCACAAAATAATGGGGAGGGGGGCCGGTTTCCATAACACCCCGGAGTGTGAGCTGGCACTCGGAGGCTGTGTTTCCGGGAACGTGGACAGAGGCCTGAGTAGCCCAGGCCTGCCTCATGCCTCCCTCTCCCCGGGCTGCCTGGTTTCCAGATCTGAGGGGAGAACCCAGAGGGACAAGGAGACCGCTTCAGTAAGGTCTTGCCCACCTGGCGCCGAGGCTGAAAGTTTGCTTCGTACTGTAGAGCTATCCTCGCCATCTTTTTTTGCTAGGCCATCCTCTGCTCCCTCGGTCCCCTGTTTTACATTTGTATTTATGACTTTATCAGAGGCAGTTAGCAGACATGAAACCCGGGGGTGGGACATTGGGGAGTGATCTCAGAAACCGGGGCGCAGCTGCGGAAGGCATGCCAGTTCGGCCGCGAGCTGCTGCTTGCCGTGGCATTGGCGGTGACGGGTTAGTAATTACGGAAAGCCCAGCTTCTGTCGGGGCCTTGCCTGTAAAATGCGGGAGACGTTTTCCCAGGTCCACAGATGACCCGTAACGTAGCACACGATGGGCAGGGATGGTGTGGCGTTCTGCTCAGACTGTCGGGAATCCCCCAGAATTAAAACAGACCCCGAAACAAGGGGCATGCGTTGCTGCCTCTCCGCGGGCCTACGGGCCATACGCTGGGAGCTGGGCAAGGCCTGAGCATCCGAGGGCCACTCAGTGGGGGGTTGCTGTTCGTCACAGCTCCAGAGGTCCATCGCCCGCCCCGTGTGTGCCCCGGGCAAAGGGAATGTGATGGGGCTGAGAGTCCACTGCCAACATCGGGGTCTGCCCCGCAGATGGAGGCCCTGCCTCGGCACCAAGCCATCCTGTCCTGCCGTCGTCCTGTCCTTAGAGCCAGCCCAGTTCCACTGGAGACTCCCAGTGGAGACCCGGGTCCCGCCAAGGGCTTCTTACTATGTAGGGATGTCTCACCCGGATAAAAGTGTATTTTTGAGGACGAGGACACAAGACGAGCTTCGGAAAATGAAACTGGCGCCTGTCTGGTTTTTGTCACTCTGGATTTAAGGGAAAGAATGTGCTAAGCAGGGGACAGGGTCTTGTGGACCGGGGCGGGCTGGCGGGAGGACGGCCTTCGTGTTCTTGCTTTTGTTTTCAACCAGGGCCGGGCCCGGCGTGGCCCCTGGCCTGCACTGGGGCCTTGCCGTGCCCCGCCTCTGGCCACTTGAGGCCCCCGATTCTGGCCTGGGCGTCTCCAGGGTGTGGGTGAAGCTGGCTGCCCAGGTCTCACACGCCGCCTGAACAGGTGCAGACAACATCTTGCTTGGCTCCACGGAAACAGCAGGGAGCTTTGCGGCGGGGCTGCTTTCGGGTCCCTGTGGCCACCGTGGATGACGCCGTGCACGGGTCTCACTTGCTGCCATTCTCACCCCGGCGCGGACGAGGCCTGACCGGAAGGCAGAAGGTGGGGCCCAGGGAGGGGCCAGAGGGCTTTGCCCACCCTGACGGTCACCCTGCCCGGGTGGGTGCTCCTTGGTGTCCGGGGAAACCGACATGTGCCTCAAGCGAGGGATGGTGCTCGGGAAGGGAAGGAGGCCCCAGAGGCCGGGCAGGAAAACATCTTAAAAGCATCACACCTGGCTGTTGTCGGGCTGGGAGGGTGTATCTGCATGTCTGGGGAGAACAGAGAATGCCCTTGCGGAAATCCCGTGAAGGGGGGCTGTCCTAGCTCACGTCCAGGCAGCTCCCATCCGGCCCCCACCCCGGGCTCACCATGAGACCCTGGACAAGTGGCATCACCTCCCGGGACTGCACCCCAAGCTCTAGAGCAAAAATAAGAATCCCAACCTCAGAGGGTGATTCGGAAGGTTCAGACAACATTATTTCCACAGACCACGGTTCCTGGCACGCGGCGAAAATGGCTGTTGTAATTGTTTTCATTGTAAATAGTGATCGCCACTTTTATTGCTGGTTATTATTATATTTTTGAGTTTCTAAGAAGCAGGGAACCTAGTTTTGGTTTCATTAGAAAGGACACCTGAGAGTTTACCATCCCCACCCCCCCACCCCCCAGGTGGTAGCGAAAGTGAACCTTGATCTTTTCAACATAGAGTGTCAGGAACTTGCAAAGCCAGGGCTTCCTTTACCCCAGGGACTTGGCTTAGGGACGTGCTTACGGAGGAGGTGCCCCTTCCTCGGCACCTAGGAAGTCGAGACCTCCCCAGTGATGGCACCTGAGGAGCCCACCTGGGCGCTGGCCCCAGGGGGCCGACCAGGGCGAGACAAGGGCAAGACACCGTGACTCAGGGGTCCAGAGTGGCCCACCCCAGCCGCCAGCCTCCTTGCGGGCAATGCAGGTAGCAGTTGGATGGGAGGGTTTCACCACTCTGACGAGCTAATTGTTCTTTGGCCCCACACAAGCGAACGTTTACCAAAACGCCTGCTTTGGGAGAATTTTCTCTCTCAGCTGATCATCCAGGAAGACCCAGCAAGATTGCCCTTTCTCAAAACATCTTGTTGGACCAAGAAAGAACCCCAGATGGTACCAGCCATGCTTTCTGATGTTACGGAGCCGAGGAGGGAGAAAAAGCAACAATTGTCTCTGGGCAAAGACAATGGACCTTTTATATGAAATATTTATTTTCAGGGCTGACCAGTGTCCCGTTGGCTGGGCCAGTGGAGCGCCAGTGTCTGAGCATCACAGGTCCTGAGAACTGAGTCAGGGATGAGATTTATAGAAAAGGAAAAAAAGAAAGTCCCCTGACCTGTGGTTCTTGGGAAATTTCAGTGGGAATGTCTGGCCTTTTTTTTTTTTTTTTTTTTTTTTAATCGAGTGGAGTTTAAACTTTCACAAGTTTATTTTTTCTTCCTCTGTGATTTCTCTGCAAGGCCACAGGGGCATGTTGGCAAGCATTGGAAAGGTAGCCAGGTCGGCCTTTGTCTGCTGGGAGATGGCAGAATGGAAATGAGACAAACTCACTTTGTCGGAGTTTAAGAAGAGGAAGGGTCTGTCCCCAGGGGGTGGGGGGAAAGCCACCAAGAGCAATTGGGGACAATATTTGTGATTCTCTGGTGTCCTTCACTCCTCCCCTAATCCTGTTCTCCGATGAACTTGGGATCTGGCCTGACTTGGCGAAGCCACACATGGTCTCTCGAACACCCTTCCAGCTGGACAAGCCTGGCGGCCCAGAGTTGAGCCGGATGGACATTTTCTGAAGAAACAGAAGGAACGGGATTTTACTCTGAGGCCTTCTTAGGAGCCACCTCCATCTTCCCCACTGTGTGGCTGCCGGTGGCGCTAGAGCTGCCGACCCTGGCTTCTGCCGACCCAAGGTCCAGCTTCAGTGCAGCCAGGAAGGCGCCCTGGGAAGCAAGGCCTGGATCCCAGGCTCACGTTAGGGACTCCGGGAGGAACTGATCAGGCTGGGGCTCGTGATGGAAACATCGGAGAATCAGTCTTCCTGGCGTTGGGAAGGCCGTGGCGGACAATCGGCCGAGACCCCCCCAGCAGCTTAGGGGGTCCTCAGACTGGTAGGCGGAGGACAGAAGAGGGAGTGGCCCTGATCAGGGTGGACGAAGACGGGCCCCTCCCTGTCAGGCTTCCCCTTTACCCCAAAGACTTGGTTGGCAAATTATAATATCTGGCTTCAAAAATGAGGTTTTGTTTTTTAAATCGCTGTCGCATCTTTAAAAAAACAAAAATCCTGGAACCTCTTAGCTGTGGTCTGTTTCACCTTCTGCATTAACCTCCCCCCCCAAAAATGCTATGAAGAGAGTTCTCTTTGGGGGGTAACCGTAACAGTCTCTGAGGCCACGAGTAGAGTTGGTAAGATTGAAATGGAAAAGACTGAAATCTCCTGACATGAGGCAGAACAACCGTAAAACACAAGCTTTTATTTACTGGGTTTTTTTGTTTGTTTGTTTGTTTTAACGGAGAGGGGTTTGAAAGTAAAATGCTGCAAAGTCTCACTGTGAAATTTTGGACGGGAAACTTGTTTCGGTCCGTATGCAGGAGTCTTGCCTTTAGGGATGGCTCAGAATCCCTGTGGATGGATAAATCGGGCACCTCTGCAAACGGCCGGCCAGGCCCACTGTTGAATCAGCGGCTAAGAGGTTTTCTGAGTAGATATATGACCCCAGAGGTGATGGTTATTACTGCTGAATGAGCCTGGTAGTTGTGGTGAGAAAATGTGGGCATGGGACGTACAAAGTAAAGGCCAAATTTTCTTTTTCTGTTTTTGGAGTAATAGAATTTCCCCTTAAGATGGAAAACAAGAATGTTGTCCCTGTTGCCCCGGTTTCTAAAGGCAGGGCTGGGTTTTTCTGCGAATCGCCCTTCCTTTAATTCTAGGATGTCAGATGGTTAGGAAGAGCATTTAGCTGAAATATTTACCTGCTGATTTGGGGCTCTTAAATCTAGATTCGTCTTTCATGTGTTTAAGAGCTATATTTACATTCAAATCAGCCTTTTATAATTACATTTTAAATTATAATGAAATGATGGAGCCGGGGCTTCAGTCTTCCATATGTTTTAACAGTAAGAGACGCACTGGTGGGTTGCATATCACATCACCAGCCCTGGGCTCCGAGCAGGCGTGAACAGGCACCAGACACGCAGGTGCCGGCCTGCAGGGCCACATGTGTGTCCTGAGGATGTCAGGGTCCATGCGTGTCACCTGTGGAGCCCTCCCCGCCCTGCCAGGAGGAGAAGGGCTTGTGGATGGGGATTCTGGCCCCGGCACTGTGGCGTGGCTGCCAAACCTCACAGCATGCAGTGCATCCGAGAAGGGCCTGGTCTGGGCCTGGCTGCCCCTCCGCCCTGGCTGATGTCTTGTGTCCCGGACCCCACGCTGGCCCGCAGGCCTTGGGGCGGAGGCCTTTATCTCCTGGGCAGCCAGCTGGGCACAGCAGCGGCCACTTCTGGTCGTGGTGATAGTGTGTGTGGTGTGTGAGTGTGTGTGTGTGTCGGGGAGGCCGGGTGAGGGAGGGTGCCCACCTCCTCCTTTCAGGGCGGCCCCCAAACGGCCCCGCAGTTTTCAGTGGCTTTCCCCATGGATCATGGGGGACGCTCTCCTCCCGGGGCCAGGCTGTTGGCAGCCGTGCCAAGCCGTTCCTGGAATGGAATTCCCAGCGTTCCTGGTCGGGCGCGTGGCATCGGAATCCTACCTGCTTTGTCTCTGGCATCAGCTGGTGAGCTAGTCACGTGGCCGCGTGCGTGAGACCAGAGCCCGAAGATCAGAGGGCGCCTCCTGGCCTCTTCCTTCTCGCTCCCCCCCCACCCCCCGGCCTTGTGCTTCGGGTATGGCCATCTCTGCACAGGCATAAAGCAGTATTAAAATAAAACGTCCTCCAGGCAGCCGGGGCGCGGGGGGAGCTCCCAGCCACAGAAAGGCCCGTAAGCCGGGGAGCAACCCAGGGCCCACGAGCGAACTCTGGCCTCGGCGGCCCAGCCTCGGTCACTCCACGCGGTCCCTTCCACCCCCAGAGCTGGCCCTGCCTGCCCGGGGACCCTGCCCACACTGGCAGCCTTGTGGCTCACCCTGCACAGGGACAGCCAGGCGGTCATCGCCTCAGCTCCTGGCCACAGAAAGGGCCGATGGAGAGACATGGGCAGGCTGGCCAAGCGGCCACGGCCCGTGCCTGCAGGAGAGGGCCGCCGGGTCCGGTAAATCTCCAAGTGAGAGTGCCTGGGTTAGAACCTCAAGCCCAGTGACCCAGGCCAGGCACGGGTCACCTTTCCTCGCTGTGGTGGAAGATTTGCCTCGGTGAAACTGGTGGATTTGTGACGGTCTGAATGGGGTGTGGTGATGGGCCTGGAGCCCGACCCTGGGCCCCTCGCCGCGGCCTGGCTGTGTGCATTTTTCATTGTGTCGTCACAGCAGCCCTGAGTGGCTGGAGCTGAGACCCCTGTCCCGTGTACTGAGGCCGGGAGAGGTGGCGTGGCTTGCCCGGGGTTAGGTGGCCACTTGGACCCAAGGCTGGGTTCAAGCCAGTGGTCCGGCTCTCGAGCCTGATGGCATAACCTCCCAGGGCATCGGCTAGAGTGGGCTCGCTCCAGGGGATCCCGGGGAGCACAGCCGGGGTGCTGGCTGCCGCCTGCCCCTCGGCCGGGCCCAGCGTGGGAACAATGTGGCCTCTATCCCCGGAGCAGCCCAGCCAGGCAGGCGGCTCGCAACATGGCGCCCAGGGCCGCGCCGCCTGTCCACGGGGAGGGCTGGCGCCCGGGCACGGCCCGGCTCCCGGCGTCCTCCTCAGGCCGGCCGCTGAGTGGCCAGACGCTCCTGCTGCCCCCTCCCTCTCCCGCTTGGCCAGCCGGCCCCCCCCCCCGGTGGTGGGTTTCGGGGTCCGGCCCACCCGCCTCTGCCACGTCTGCCATCCTCCCGGCACCCATGAGCATCTTTCAAAAATTCCCGGTGGGCGGGGCTGAGCCGTAGCGGCCGCCTCTGGCCCCCCCTCCCCGGGCAGCCAGTGCCAGATGAGAGCAGGAGACAAAAGTAGCATTTTCCTCGTCCTCCTGGGCTGGCAGCGGGGCCTCCCCAGCGCCACTTGGCTCTGGCAGCCCTGCCTCTGGGTGCCGGGGTGGCCGAGGCCCAGGCCGCGCCGGCCAGGACGGAGGAACCGATGGACGATGGTGGCCAGAGACCAGGCGCCTGAGGGCCTGTTGGACGGGGGCTGGCACCTGGGCACGGCCTGCTGGCCAGCGGCCCCTGCCCTCCTCTGCTTGCCACGGGGACCAGCCGGCCGGGTGAGGGACACCGTTTTCACTTCCCTGCTTTTGAGAACCTCCGCATCCTGCACCTCGGGTAAGTCTCCTTCTTCCCTGCTCTCGCGCTGGAGATAAGCCGAGGGCTCTGCCATCTTGTGCTCGGTGCCTGTTACGTTTCCTTCCCTCTAATTGGTTATCCGAAATTCAAAATTCTATTTCAGACCGCCCCCAGCCCCCCACATCTTCAGTGAAGTGAGCCCTTCCAAAAACTGCAGGGAAGATGCAGCAGCCGGACCCATTTATTTTTAAGACCCAAAGCTGTAGGCTTCAGAAATCACAATAAAAATGAATGTTTGTTATTTCACAGTAGCTGCATGTTCAATTATAACTTGAACAAATGTTTCAGGAGGCATTAATAGGCACGGCCTACTCTCTCGTGCTCAGTTATGTCGGTTTTTGGGGGGAGGTCTTATCATCATCCTCATTATTATGATTTTAATTTTTGGCGACGCCAGGAGTGGCAGAGGGAAAAACACCAGAAACATCCATGCTCCTCCCAGCAAACTCCTCGGCAGGCAGGGCCAGGCTGGCACACGGGAGGGTGGATTCTGCTTTGAGAAACAGAGGCCCTTTCATTTTGTCCGGCATCTTTAATGCTGCCATGTCCACAGTTGAGCGATCCAGTTTCTTTCTCCCTTTTATTTTATTTTATTTTTTGGGAGGGAGGGGGGATAAAAGGAAGCTCTTTTCGGCTCTCAGCTTAGTGTGGGGAAAATCTTTTAGGTTGTTTTGGGCTTTGTATTTTAAGCACTTATTTAAGCCCGGGGGTTCCAGCTAACATTGCTGTGCCGGTTCCTAACCACCCTGCCCACAGACGGCTTCTGGGGTGCATGTGGGCACGTCCACCAGACCAACCCTTGGGGGCCCTGAGTGGTCCCAGGGCCTGCCTGTGCCCTGATCTCATCCTGGTTTCGCATTTGCAGAGCTGTGGCCCAAGGCATCCTGACCATCCAGGGCCTGAACCGTGGCCAGCGGGGCAGGGAGTAGAGTCCCTTGAAGACCTTTGGGTCCCTGGGCCACGCCACCACTGCCGTCTGGGAGCTGGGTTCCGTGACTGCCTGAGTTTCTCTGTTGGTCCCAGAACCTTTGCATTTAAAAGGTGGGCTTTGCAGGGTTCGGCTCGAGTTCACCTCCACCCTCTGGCAGGCTGACAAAAGCACCGCAGACACGGCCCGGTTTCCCCACGTTTGAGGGTAGCAGCCAGGGTCTTGATTTATGGAAAATGGAAAATCAGGCCCCGAAAGTTCTGAATTGCAACGAAGAGGAAAATTCCCACGTGAATACGTTTTTGTTTTCCTGATTCGGAGGCATTGGGGTCCTGTTTGTGCAGGCCTGAGCAGCTGGCTGGAGCAGACACCACCAAATATTGAGACTGAGCTCGGCGCGCACGAGGAGTATCTGCGCCTGCTTTTGTTCTTAGATTCGACAGCAGTCGATCCTGGAGGATTTGGGGCTGCAGATACAGGCGTATAGAGCAGAGATAATTAAAACATTTTCATGATTATGACAGCCACATTCTGCTGCTGCGAGCTGGAAGATCACTCCACCCAGATATTTAGCAAGCACCAAATAAAACACTGGTGACAAAATAAAAGTAATAGAAAAAAAACTGTGATAAATTCTAAAGGCAAAAGAGGCAACAGGATAGAGGTTGGTGGGGGGGGAGGGAAGGTTCATCATTTTTAAAGAATTTATACTTTTAATAGCTGCCCACTCCTCGTTTTTAAAATTTGTATTATAATAAAATTATAGTTTTATTATAATGAATGTAGGTGAATAGGCCTTTAATCCTAAATCCTGAAATGACAGGCAGATTTCCTGAGCATTAACTCGTCTTATTTTTGGACAAGGTAGAGGCAAGCGGCGTAAAGTCAATTAATTTCCATAAATGAGCATTTTCATCCTAAATCAGTATTTCCCACCGAGATTATGTTCAATCTAATGGTTTTAATATATATGGATAACACATTCTCCAGCATACACCTTATATAGTTGAGATAGTTATATGGGATCGATTATCACCTTCGTTTTTTAACTCTGGTAATAATACTTTACCTCCCCCAAATCAGTAAAATTCCACAGAATCTTTTTTTTTTTTTTTTTTTTTAAATCAGGCAAAAGTATCAGCATTCTCCATGGCACCCAGTACTTCTCAGCAGTATTTTTTTTTTTTTTTAAGAAAGTACCACACATAGCAGTTTTCACATCATCGCTTCTATATAAATTCCACTATAGACTGAAATTATACATTCTCACAGCACAGATGGGCTGGTCTGTCATTATGACTGCCGGGTCCTTGTTGGAACACACAGCATATTTCAATTGTGGAGTCGACAATTTCGAAGAACTGAGGTCAAAATAAACAAGTTGCATTTGTGTTTAAAAGCAGTCTTATTAAATGATCTTCTGATCCCCTGAAAAATTTGGTAGCAGAACAACCATCACCTTTATTAAAGTTTAATTGAAAATTTGGTCTTCATCTGCATCTTTTTAAGACTCCAAATGCCCTATGGCAAAGGACCTTAAATGTTCAAATTAATTACCAATTTTTATCTTTTTTTGCATCCTGAACAGCCTAACACTAGATTTATATTAAAAATTACGGGGTTTGGGACTTCTGATTTTAATATCTTCATAATCTCTGTAGGAAAGACATTAAACCTTTTGTTGTTCTATGTACTTTCATGCAATTATTTTGAGAAGCTTCTGAAAAATCAGATGATAAGTATCTTGCATGGTCTCAAGGTCCATTTAAGTCCAAACTGAAAAAAAAAATTCAACAGGTAAACTACAAACACTAGCTATAAACTTAAAAAAATTATCTCGCAAGATAACAATGCAGAATTTATTGGTCCATATCAACACACGTGAGGGCAGAGCAGTTTTACAGCCACTATAATTTGCAAATGATGATAACTTTATTCTGTGAATTTGCTCACGTTGGGAGGTAATCGGTTCTGAGGGTTCTTTTTCCGCCCCCGCCCTGTCTTGAAATGGTCACTTCTGCGTGTCTTAATTCTGGATTCGGGCTCCGCAGCTCTCAGCCTCCGAGGCCCTTCCTGGCCAGGAGCAGCTTCCCCAAGTGTCTGCCGTGCTGAATGAGAGAAGGGTGCTTCCCTCTGCCGTGTCCTGAATGCGCCCAACACCCTTCCAATTGTGGAACTTCCAAAGTAGAAGTGCTTTGTTGCGGCTTGTTTATTTTAAGGAATGTACCTGTTGGCGGAGATGTTGGGGAGTAATAGGAAAAGTGAAATGTTGATGAAATTTGCCAGAGCCGTTTGGGAGCTGCTCTCTGTAGCGGCTGTGCTCTCGGATTTTTTTAACCACTTCATCCTTTCTGATGTTGGTCTTTGACTCTTGTCTCTGCATCAGAAATGTGTTTATTATCAGCCCCGTGAATGTGGCACTGGTCTGGGGCTCTCAAAGATGAGGCCCAGGGAAGCATCCCAGCCTTCCCGGGTCAGAGCTTCAGAGCGATGGCGTCATAGTAACGACAGTGGCGGTGGCAGTGGTAGTCATGACAATACTCCACCGTGTGCTTCGCACCATGCCAGGCTTTTTCGTGTTTGGAAGAGAAGGGTGGGTGGAGGAGAGCATGAGCTCCAGAACTCATGGCTGGGGTTCAAGCTGAGTCATTTATAGTTGCTGGCTGTGCTGAGCAAGGGTGAGCCATTTCACCCCTCTGTGCCTCAGTTTCCCCATCTGTAAAACGGGGACAGCAGGTGCCCCCACCTCACAGTCACACACATAAAGCCCTGGACGCGACACTTGATTCATAGAGAGCAGCCCATGATCCTGTTCATCCTCGATTTATTTCTGAGTTTCAGAAATGCCCGCAACGTGGGGGTCATCATCGCCGTTCCTCCAGGGGAGGCCCTGAGCCTTAGAGGGTCAACCGTCTGGTGATGGTTGGGATGGATTCGAGCCCGGGCCTGCCGCCCTCCAAAGCCTGTGTGCCTTGTGCATTAAGTGATAGTGTGGACACGCGTGTCTACGCAGCAGCCCGATGTGGATGGCGTGCCTTTGCCAGTGTGTGTGCACCCTGACGGTACTGTAACACGTGTGCTACGCACGGCTGTCCTGTGCTCCCTGGTCCCTGGGCCACCCCGAAGATGCCTGGCCGGGCGTTCCACTGCCCACTGGATGGGCGGGTCTCCCAGCGCTGGGTGGACGGGCACCCAGGTGCGTGAAGCTGGGCCGGCTGCACTGTGGGCCTCGGCCAGTCACCCTCGTTCTCCTCAGAGAGGCAGGCCATTCCGGACGCCGGCCATTTGCAGACCCGGAGGACTGGCATCGGGCCTCCAGCCCAGGAGAGGAAATGGCGGCGGGGCAGGCCCAGGACGGGATCGGGGAAGGCGGCCGAGGGCGGGAGCGGCCGGAAGGCCTGGGGTGGGCGCGTCATCGTGCCGGCACCCTCTTCCGGCGTTAGAGCCAGCCTTCCGTGCAGGTCTGCATGTGTGTGCACGTGTGTGCACGCGTGTGTGCGTGCGCGCGCCTGCGTGCCAGGCTCGGGCCCCTGAGCCGCACACCCAGGAGCCTGAGCAGGCCGTTCCCCCCACCCCAGGAACACGGCGGGGACTGGGCGGGGGGTTTGATGAGACGGCGTGAACCCCCAGCCCACCTTTGGGCAAACAAGGCCTCGATAAGGATGGTTCTTACTGCCAGGCCTTGATGTCATCTTTAGAGCGGGGCGACAGCGTCGGCCTCGGGGCGCGGTCAGACGCGGCAAGTGGGAGCCTGTCTGGAGGCCGGGCGGCTGGCCTGTTTCGTCCTTCGCTGTGGCCTCGAGGGAAGAGCCTGGAGGCCTGGGCGTCCAGGTGAGCTGCCTGCCCCTCTCGGCCTCGGTTTCCCCGCCCGTGAGGCAGAGGGTAAGTCCTACCCACAGGTTTCTCATGGAGGAAAACGACGTCACCTGCCATTGACGGGAGCAGGTTTGGGGGGCCCGGGAAGAGGGTCCTGCCTTGGGTCCCTGTGACTCTCGGGGGACTCGATGGGACGCAGGAGCCAGGCCCCCAACCCCAGAAGGGAGCCGGGGGTGGCTCCGGGGGTCCTGGCTGCTCCAGCGTGTGCGCCAGAACCTCTGGCCCAGTTTCCTGGGCGCCGGCCCCGCCCCGGGATTCCTGCGGTGGGTGTGCCCGCGCTTCCGGCCGCCGTGGGCGGAGGGATCCTGGGGGCAGGCGGCCAGTTCCCGCCGTCCCGCCCGCCAGAGCCTCCCTGTTGTGCTGCTTCCTTCAACTCGATGGGACGAGGGGTCCCACCTGAGCCCGCCGCGCCGGGTCCAGGCCAGCGGCCCCCCACCGTGGCGGCCGAGGCCTCCAGCGGCTGCGTGGGGGGCTCGGGGTGTGGAGAGGGTGCCCTCCGGCCGGCGCCTTTGTCACTGCGAACGCGCAGTAGTAAGTCGCCAGCACTTCCGAGGCTCTCGGCACCGGGTGGGTGGGTGGGTGTGCCTCGAGGGTCTCAGCTTCAGGCCGGGTGGCCCTGCCCGGCCTGTGACCAATGCCAGCGGCCCGTGACCAATGCCAGCGGGAGGCCCAGGGAAACAACTTCCAGGTGGTGACTCCTGGGCCCGGCAGCGTGGCCGGCCACCACGGCCCCCAGCCTCGGCGGTGCCACGAGGGACAGGCGTGTCCTCCAGTCAGTGTCCAGTTGCCAGGGGAGGGGTGAGAGAGACCGGCTGGGGCAGGACCAGCGGGGGGACCCGAGTGGCAGAAATCCCCTGCCTTGGCCCGCTGGAGAGAGGCGGGGGCCGCACTCGTCTCCCCCATGGGAGGCCAGCCGATGTCCGATATTGCAAACAGAACTCGGCTCCCTGGGGTTGGGGGGAGCTGACCTTCGTTGACCTACTAAGTGCTAGGCCCAGGGCTGAGTACTTCTTTTTGTTTTAATTTTTTCTTTAGTTTTTGGCCACACCACGTGGCATGCAATATCTTAGTTCCCCGACCAGGGATCGAATCTGCGCCCCCTGCAGTGGAAGCGTGGAGTCCCAACCACTGGACCGCCAGGGAAGTCCTCAGGGCCGAGTACTGTAATCACCTCTTTTTAAACATCCATTTTTAAATTTAATCTGCCCAATTCCGTTTTGTTTCAACATCCAATCAGAGCCAGCACGTGCCAGCGCTGTTCTGGTGGCGGAATAGGGCACAGACAAGGCACCCGTGTGGAAGGCGGGTGTGAACGGTTCTCTCTCTGAGAAAACCAAGGCTCAGAGAGGCCAAGGAATGTCGCCAGAGTCACACAGCTAGCAGGCGACAGAGCCTGCACCCAAACCCAGGTCCGTGACTGCAAGACCCACACCCTTCCCCGCCCCCCCCCGCCCCGGCCGGGGAGCAGCGCGCACCGGGATCCGTCTCGCAAATGCTGACCTCGGCGCGTTCTCCCCACAAAGCCGTCGCCAGGCGGACCTGCCCTTCGGCGTGGAGTTCTGCCCCAAGGGAGAGCCAGGATTTGCCTCCGTCCCTCCCCTCCTGAGGAGCCATAGACTGTGGTGGTTCTGGGGGCCCCCAGGACCCGTCTCTGCCTGGGTTGCTGTTTCTCTAGGATCTCGGGCCTGCCGGTTGGGCTGACGAAGCCCCTGGCGCCCTCCAGGCCTCTGTGCTCAGCGTGCTGGCCGGGCGTGGACAGCACGCAGCGTGGCAGCAGGCGATGGGAAGGAGGGAGCCGCGGGTCGTCCTTCCTCCCAGTGTTCCTGCGGCCCAGGGTGGGGAAGCGTACGAGGCTGTAGGCCCAGGTGACGTCAGCAGCTCTACACTCAGACACCAGGAGTCAAACCTTCGGGAGGTGCTGTAGAAACCCGAAACAGGCAAGACCATTTTGCAGGCTTGAGCGTTCTCAAAACGGTCCTTTCTGCTCTGTGCCAAATCCAGACCCTTCCGTTGTACGGGGAGCCTGCTGTGTAGACCAGGAGCCCAGGGGTTTTCTCAGGGTTTTCTCCTGGGGGCTTGTTGCAGGCATGATTCAGCGTCTGAAGGACCCTGACCTCTCTTCCGTGGAGACGCACTCAACTTATCTTGGGGTCCGTGGACTGGCCGGGAGTTGGGTGTCATCGGCACCTGCTGAGGTCTGCTCCATGGCCGCGTCCCAGGGTGAGGGGGCTCCCACAGGTAAGGGTAGAACAGGGGTGTCGAGGTGCCGTGTGCAGGGCAGGTTAAGCTCTTGTGAAAGCAGTTTTCTGCCGGCGAACAGGAGCCCTGTCATGTGTTAGAGACCCCGCCATCGGTCCCCGTCTGCCCGGCCCCTTGTGTGGTACTCTGTCCCTGATCCTGCAGCTTCCTTGCATCACCGGGTGGGTGGCCCAGCGCCCACGTGATTCTCCAGGGCACCTCTCAGAGAGGTTAGGGAGCCAGCTCTGGGCGGCCCCGGCTTGGGGTGCGGGAGGGGACTGGCGGCACTGTCCAGGGACCAGAGGGGACAGACGTCGTGGGGCGCCGGGTCCCCAGCTGGAGGGCTAGAGCCGTGAGGGCTAGAGTCTGTCCCCAGCTCCCAGGCAGGGAGGCCGTCACTCAGCAAACATGGGCGCCCTCCAGGAGGCCCAGGCCCAGGCTGAGATGGTGCGGGTGGGGAACAGAAAGTTAGTCTGGAGCAGCCAGTGCGAGTGCCCGAGGAATCCGGGAGGCCCCCTGGAGGTGGCAGACCCACGGCCCCAGGCTTGTTAGCGAATCCAGCCGCGGGCCTGCCACGTCCCAGGGCCGTGCTGCCAGGCGCCGCCCCTCCCACCGCCCCACGCCAGCCCTGCACAGGCCACATCTGCTGCCGCAGCCCTGCCAGGGCTCCGCCTCCATCCCCATGGAAACCACGGGGACTGGGGGTCCTGCTGCATTTGGCCCGCTGACTGGTTTCCATTAGAGGCAGCCTGCTTTCCTTGAGACTTGCCCCTGAAGTTCAGGGCTCCTCCCAGGGGTTTCTTCCTGCGTTTACTGAGCGCCGGCCTCTCCTGTGCCAGGGCACCCAGTGGTCTAGGCCTGCCCGTCCTGGCTGGCATCCCTCTGTGGGGTGAGTGCCCAGAGTCCCACCCAGGGCCGAGGCTGCTCTTCATCTTAACGGGCTGCAGGCTCAGACCTCGTCTCTTCTCACCCAGGACCACTAGCTGCTGAGGCGCGGACGCTGGACCTGAGTCAGGGGCCCCGGTCTCCCGTCCCAGCTGTGCCATAGAGTCGCTAGGGGACCTTGAATGGCCCCTCCCCTCTCCGGGCCTCAGTTTACCCCTCTGTAAAATGAGAGGGTTGAAGTGTTTCTCTAGTTCCTTGCAACGCCACAAAAGGAGAAAGAAAGTGAAGCTGCAGCAACGCCAGCTCTCCTAGAGTCTCAGTTCTGGGATTTTTGTTTTCAAAGAGGGATTTTTTTTTTTTTCTTAAAGGAAGGAGCCATGGAATTTGACCGGAGATCAAATTTGAGAGGCCGACAGCCAGCCAGATCCCGCGGACCCACGGTGGGGAAGGCCGGGCTCGGCTGTGGGCGGCCGTGCCCGCCAGGCTCCGCTTGACGTGTCGGGTGCCCAGTGACCTGGCTGTGAACGCAGCGAGCAGAGGCATGCGCCGTGCCCCCGACGGAATCCAGAGGGCTCTGGAAAACTACCCGAGAGGTTTCCGGAGGTCAGAAATGTGGGCAGAAAATGAGATCCAGCTTTAAAAAAAAAACAAAAAAAAACCCCAGCTGGCTCATCCTCCAGGGAGATCGGGGGCCTGTGAGAGACCTGGGGGAGCGCCGATGCTCGGTTATCTTTGAAGAGCTCGCCCAGGGCTGATCCGTGGCAGCTGCTGCAGACCCAGCCTGACGGGCGCCCTGGTGGAGGTGCCGTCTTCCCGCACTCCTCCTTTCACGGGAGATGCCGGGTGACGCTAGGGGACATTTTTGCCCAACCTGCCCAGTGGGTGCTTCGGCTCCTCGCATGAGAACCCTCAGCTCCCACTTGCTTATCGTGAAATGTCACAGATATCGTGGGGGCTGGCTTCTGCTCGGTCCCTGCAACTGCTGTACTGGGGACACTTTGCAGCTTGTGACAAGGAGCAGAAGCTCAGGGGCGACAGGCCTTCATAGCAGCAGGGAGTGGTTTGCTGGGTGGTTTGGGCAGATTGCTTTCCTCCCTGGGCCTCCGTTTCCTCAGCTGTAAAACGGGGGTTGTGACACTGACCTGCCGGGTTAGTGTGGAAATTAGGTGAGCCTTGGGGTCGAGGCTGGAGACGTGGTAGGTGATGGCGTCAGACTGCGCCCACCCCACATCCCCATCGTGAGTGAAGCAGGCAGCGCATCCCAGGGTGCCGCAGACCCACGGCGGGGCTGACCCTCACCCGGCCCGTCTCCAGGGAAGTTGGGGACAGACTGCATTTCTCAAGGTCACCTGGAACCCACTGCTGGAAGGCCCTGGGTAGCCAGCACGATGGATGGTGCTTCCTCTTCCTCACCTGAGCCCAGGGAGCACAAACCTCCCTGCCGGAGGCCGCCTGGGTTTGCTGGCAGGTCGTGGTGGCAGGAGAAGCGGCCGACAGGCCCTGGGGACGTCGTCATTGCAGCTCAAAGGGTAGGCTGGTAGCATCTTCCGTTTTCTGTCCTGGGCAGGAGTGGAACTTTGGTCTGAATGACGGCGCCCCAGGAGCCCCTGCCTCAGTGCACCCCAGCCCGGCCTCCCCAGTGAAGTAGGCCGAGGGTGTGAGCTCAGAGCAGCGGCCTGCTGCGCTGGCTGACGTTGATTTAGACACAGGGAGACTGGGATAATGTAGGAAATGATGGAAATTTCCCCAGGGAAAGAAGGAAGAGAAGCTTAAGTGCCCAGATAATTATACAGCCTGGCGTGGTGATTTATGGCGGGCAGGCGGGCTCCCCTGGCCGGCAGCACTGCCCCCTCCCGTCTCAGCCCCTTGTGCCCGGAGACCGGCGGGCGCCGCCCAGCACCCGAGTTAGGCCGTGTGTCACAGGGATGGAGCCCCTCGGTGTGCTGGGCCCCGACGTCGGTTATCGGGGCGACGTCGTGGAACTCTGACGTGCCCCCCGCCTGGAAAGCTGAGGTCTGGGAGGCTGAGCCCCTCACGCAGCTCTAAATGGTGGCGCCCAAGCCAGGCTAGCCAGTGTCCGAAAGCCCAGAACCTTCCTTCTGCCCACAACTGCATTTGGGGCCTCGGGCGGGCAGGGCCTGGGAGGCGGCCCATTAGAAAGGTGACAGGTCAAAGCAGGGTGGCAGCTATCACTGCTGGTGCCACAGGAGGGGGACAGCCAAGACCGCAGAGCTGGGCAGAAGTAAGAAGGTGCGTTTTCTGGCTTGGATCTGGGGCTGCCCTGTAACTAGACGAGAGACTCCAGGCAGGCTGCCTGGACAGTGCACCATTTGGGGCCTGACCTTGGGTGGCTTCCGCTGGGGACTTTCCTCTGCTGTGACCACACCCATCCCCCCTCCCTCCTAAAATTCCCGGGGGATGTCCCCAACAGCTTCTGACCTGCCCAGTCATCCTCGACTCCCCTCCCTGCCACACCCAGACCGTCCCGAGTCCTTCCAGTTCTGCTGTCTTTCAGTATCTCGCCAACGCCCTCCTCCACCCGCCGGACGGTGCCCGTTGTCTTGCCCACCCAGGAATGTGCCCAGGCTCCCATCCTGCAGGCTCCCCTGCTGGACTCCAGCTCCTGGCTGCAGTCCAGCCTCCCCTTCATGGGACTCGAGAGGCCCCCAGCAACCTGCCCTCCCCCTTCCACGGCACCATCCTCCACCTCTCCAGACTGTGACGCAGCATCACCTCCTCCTGGAAGCCCTCCCTGCTCTCCACATGCCCACTGCCCTACAGACCCGTTGCCCTGGGAGACTGGGCGCCTTGAGAAGGACAGGCCAAAAGCACCAGCCCGGCACAGGGCAGGCTCTTGGGGAACATTTCATGAATGAACAAAACAGAATCCAGAGATTGAAACAGAAGAAGAGAAGGCTGTGCACCAACTCCCTGAGTTCCGGGCTGCACGTAAGCCATCAAGTGCGCCACTGCGGCCAGGGGGTCAAGGCGCTTGGAGAAACAAGCAGACAGAGTTTACTTTTCCGCCTTCACCAGATACATTCCCTTTCAGGTCAAGTCCGGGGCTTGTGAAACCTTGTCACAAATGGGTGTGATGGCGCCGGACGGACAGGCCCAAGCTCTGCACCCTTGTGGCCGGGAGGGTGGACTGCGGGGGTAACGCGGGGCCAAGGGGACCCACGCTTCTTCCTGGGGGTTCCAGCTGGGAAGACCAGCTGGTAGCGGTGCCCATGGGGCTTGTGGGCCTCTTCCCCGAAGATCACTGGGTGTGAAAGGCAGGGGTCCGTCGGCCCATCAGATGTCATCGGTGCGTCTCGGCACATTCTGTTCAGTTAGAGTAGATATTTTCAACTCACAGATATCCTGCCTGGTCCTGCCCCTACGTTGTCACAGCTCACAGGGGTCCCCTTCCTCCAGGGGGTGATGACAAAGTGTGGGGCCCTCTCACCTCCCCGCCCCCGGCAGTGGCCGGTTTCTTCCAGGTCAGCCCTGGGCCTGCAGCCCCTGGGTGGGACCCACCGCAGCCCTCGTCTTCCCGTCGGTCACCTCCACGGGTTGGTGGTAAACAAGCGTGTTGGTGCCCAGCACCCTCCCAGGGGCCTTTGTCCCGCTATGGAGGGTCGGGAGCAACTTCCGGTCAGCCCTTGTAGAAGTGTACCTTGGGGAGGTCACTGCTGACCAGCGTGCAGGGGCCTCCGTAGCACCCGCAGCTCTGTCGTCGGTCTGCTGCAAGATCTCGGGCCAGTCTCTCCCCCGTGTGAGCCGGTTTCCCCACCTGCCGCGCCATCTCTTTGACCTCCACCTGTACCGTCGGGTGGGTCTCTGGAAGGTTCGGAGGGGCCAGGCATGGGGTAGCTGCTTTGGGCGTGTGAGAGGGTTCCTGGGCTTTGAGCTGGGATCCTCTGCCTTGTGAGGAGGTCACGTGGTGGCAGGTTCTGTGGCCGTTCAGGACACCCCAGGGTGGAAGTGCTTCCAGAAGGGCAGAGTCCCCTCCAGGAGGGAGCTTTACTATGTGTTGGGTTCCCAGAGAATGCAAACAAAGGTTTGCTGCCTTTCTCCTTTTTCCAGTTTTCCAGAATCATGTTAATGAGCGTCTATTCCTTTTGCAACAGAAAAACAAAATTTAAATTACAAAACTAACCACCTGGCCAGAGTGAAACTGACCCGCCCAGTTTCTCACTGCATGTTTTCCCCAAAGGAGAGATGTTAACACGAGGCACAGGCGGTCACAGTGAGGGCAGCACCGTCGTCCTGGTGCATTTTGGCCATTTAAAAGGAGTAGAGGCCACTTAGGGGGAGGTGGTGCTCTGATGCGGGGTGCCCCCCTGCCCCCACCAAGAGGCGGGAGGCAGAGCCTGTCCTTACGTCTGGACATCTGGACGCACGTTAGGGATGTTCCGAGTCTGATGCCTGGAAACGAATCTGTAGGGAAAGCGGGCCTCTGTTTTGTCGTCACGCTAGAGCCAGGCCGTTATTTCGCCGTTCCAGACACCGCCCTCGTCCGTGACAGACCCCACGTAGCGGATGTGCGTCTGGCAGTGGCTGGCTTTTCCGGAACCGCCTTGGCGATCACCCCGGTGGTGACGGTTGCCTTTTGTGAGGACCTACTGTGTGTGCCGGCCAAGCTCTTGGGAATTCCGTGTTCGTTCATTTGCTCTGATGTCAGCTTCAGGCGGTAGGTGTAAACGGCCCCTTTTTAAGATACAAAACTGAGGCTCAGAGAGGCCAGTTTCCTGAAGACCACACAGCCCGGAAGGTTCTCTGTGGCCTGTTCGTGGGCTCCTCCCCAGGGCTAGCAGGTCTGCCACTAGAGGCTGTGTCGACTTGAGCTCACCTGCACCCTGGCCGCACTGCCTGCCCTGGTAGCCATCGGCTCCCCAAGTCCCTACTGGAGCTATTGTGGCCCAAGTGAAGTGGCAGAGCTGGGGACCTACCCCTGGTGTGTGCGTCTGGCAACTCAGGGAGGCTGGAGGACGTGGACCGGAGGCTCGCTGGCCGACCTCTGGCTCCTCCTGACCCATCTCGGGCCCCTCCGAGGGCTTGGGGCCCGGCACAGCATCGCCCAGGGCCAGGCCCCAGCGCTTCCCACGGCATCTCTGCACATACGTTGAGGGGTGGTGTCTGCACGATTTGTTAGCAGCTGGCGTTTGCAGGGAGGGTGTTTCTCCTACGTGTGACCTCTGAGAGAGGCCAAGTTGAATGCTGAAGACCAGTGTTGACAAGGTAGGGCTGAGCCCTCTGGGGGTGCGGCTGGGCCGTGGGCCTGGGCCCTGAAGCTCGGCTGATATCAGAGCTCCTGCTGGCGGCTCAGAGCCTCCTGCCCGAGGCCCGCGCTCAGCTGTGTCCACGCAGGCCCCAGCCCTGGCAAGTTGGCCAGCTGTCAGACAAGAGGCTGGGAGAAATGTCTCCAGGCAGCAGAGTGCAATGACTTGTCTCACGTCCTCAAAGTGCCCCGGGGGTGGTCGGCAGTGGACGCGACCATCTGCTGAGCCCCACTGTGCGTGGGCACAGCACGTGCGTTGTCTAATCACGCGTGTGAATCTGAGAAGGTGGCATCGCTGTTCCTTTATTACAGATGAGGAGACTGAGGCTCAGAGACGTGAAGGGGCTCGTCCAAGGTCACAGGACAGAGCTGAGATGGGAACCCAGCGGCCTCCAGCCACGCTGTAGATGGACGCAGGAATGTTCCGCAGGGCAGGGGCGAGGAGGGGCCGGGGTGAGGTGGGGGTCAGCCTCCGGGGCATCCTGCTGGGCCTGGTGCCGGTGCCAGCAGACTCTGCCAGCCTCCCTGGGCCAGAAGCTTCCAGAGGACAGAACCGCCTCTGGTCAAAGAGCCGCCAGATGGCCTCGGCCAGCGCTGCCATCCAGGTGGCCACGTCGTGGGGCACGGGCTGTGAGCAGTGCCGGCGCCCGGGTGGTTCTGGGGCAGGGAGAAGGGAGCATTGTTACGAGCCAGCCTTGGGTTTGGGACTTTTACTCTCGTCACCTGTAATGTCACAGCCCTACGAGGTGGACAGGCTGTCCCACATCACAGGGTAGGAAACTGGACCAGAGAGGGCAGTCTTGTGCCTGGAGCCACACAGCAAACAGGGGCAGCAGGTGTGGCTGACTCCCCCTCACTCCCACTCCCCCACAACCTGCCTCATAGATCCTGGAATATGGGGGGCTGCCGTTCGGGGTTCACTAGTGACCCTGAGACAGGCTGAGGCCCCTGGCCACCCTTCCAGCACACGATGTGGGCCGGCCCATCGAGAGAGGGCAGGCGTGGAGGCTCAACCCGCCCCTCGGGGGCGCGATGCACTCCCAGGAGAGCTTCAGAGGCTCCGAGGGCAGGGGACGCGCCGTGTCCGACCGGAGCACGCAGGCATGGGGAGCAGGCCGAGGGCGCTGGTGTTGCCAGGCGCCTCTTTGTGCCAGGTGCCGGACCAGGGAGCCCAGAGGTCACTCAGCCTGGTGGTTCCGTGGTTGCTGTTGGGCACGTGGGTGAAAGGATCCGGGGGCACTGAGTGTCCGGGAGAGAGGGCATCCTGTAAACGCTGCCGTGGGGTCAGACGTGGGGGCTGCTCCCTGGCCCCAGCACGGTCCCGTGGCCGGCTGTCCCAGTGAGTTTTCTAGCCATGGCCACGTGTGGCTCCTGTGACTTTCAGGTATCCAGCCAGGGCCCCAGAGCTGCCCCTGCCCCTGCCGCCGGAGCTCCACTCACCCGTCAGGACAGAAACCCTGTCCCCGCCGGGTGCGCGCAGCGGGCGTGGGGTAGCCTGCGGAGCGGCCGGCATCCACCTCCCCTTGCTCTCCTCTGCTGAGCGTGGCCTTCTGCTGTTTCCCCTCCCGCAGCTCCTGTGCCCTGGAAGCCTGATTTCTGACGCCAGCGTCAGCTAGAGGAATACCGACCTAGGCTATCTGCAAAAGGGGGGCCTCAGCGGCTGGGCCTGTGGGGTTCAGCGTGCCGCCCACGGTAGTGCCCCTCTTGAGCGCCAGCCGGGCTGTGCTCGCTGTCCAGAGGGAAGAGAGTGGGTGGGAGTGCCGTCGGCTCCCCCGTGCTGTTGGAGGGCCCCTGGTCTGTGGTCTCTCCTGGGTGGGCCCCAGAGCTGTTGCCCCATCGCCCAGGTGAGGTCACTGGAGCTACCCCAGCCCAGGTGCCGCCCGGGAGGGGCCGTCAGAGGGATCCTCACCGGGCAGTGGGGATTTGTTCAGCCCATCGCGTTGTCAGGAGAGACAGGGAGGGAGTCCAGCCGTCCAGGCAGGGCTGTGCGGCGTCAAGACCATCCTTTCTTAATGGGGTGGCGGTGGGGGGGGTAGGTGCTCCCCTCGACATAACAGGATGGTGACGTGCTCACCAGAAGCCCGTGCAGGCTCTGTGCGGTGGTGGCAGCCAGGCCTGGGCTGACCTCCTGGCCCCCAGCTTCTCTCGAAACCTGTACAACGCTCTGGGCCGCAGACCTGGTGGTCCCCGTGCTACAGTCGGGGGACCTGAGGCTGCGAGAGGCGCTGGGCAGCGTGTGTGGGGGAGGCACCCAGAGCTGCGTGACTCGGGGTCCTGAGGCCACGCCGCGTGTAGACAGGATGCAGAGAGCTTCCAGGTTCCCGTCTCCGTTTCCAGAAGGTGGGGTCTTGCTGCAAGCTCGACCCAGCGTCCGGGGCGGGGGGCTCGAGCACATCCTTGGGAAGCCGCCAGCAGGTCCCCTCTAGCCTCTGAGCACCTTACGAGAGGCCCTGAGCAGAGGCCCTGCTGCCGAGGAGGGCGCTGAGCTGCCTGGTGGTACCTGGAGAGGCTCAGCCCGACGGCTCCCTGCCCGGCGCCCGCACAGCTCTCACCCGTCCGCAGGGAGCTCGGCCCCGGTCCGCCGGTGACAGGGACGCGCTCCTGAGAGGACCGGCGTCTGTGGGAGGCACACACCTGCGCCTGGGTGCAGGCAGGAGAGCGCGGGGTCACCAGCACGCTCCCGGGGCCTTGGCGCCCGGACCCACCTTCCTCCCGGCCACCCCGTCACACGGGGCCTGGGGCAGAGGCCTGAGAAAGGAGCGGGGCCTGGGTAGCTGCCCCGACCTGTGAGTCCAGCCGAGGCCCAGCGGAATTCCCAGTCATGGCGGCTCAGGCCTCCGTCTGGATTTGCTGTTTTGTTGTCACCGAGGACGAGCCATCCCTGCTTTGGGACTGTGCGCCTTCGGCGGCCGGAGCCCGGGGCAGGGCCTCTGGGCCTGTGCTTAGCCTTCGGGGCCTTGGTGTGCACGGTTGCTCGGTCCTAGGGTATGCCCTCACTGGCTCATTCGGGAAAGACCCAGAGTCACGTCTGCACTTTCTGTTCCTAAGTATTGGGCATTGTTTGACGAGCGAATGGGGACGTTTCCATGCCTCCTGGGTGCTGGGCACCATGCTAGCCCTGAGGGTCACACCGCTGCCTAAGAGGTGGTCCCTGCCGCAGAGCTACCTGCCTGTGGGGAGACAGGGAGTGCGAGCGTCCGTGAGCTGATTTCAAGGGACCCCCCAACCTACCGCTAGAGCTGACCTATGGCTCCCGGTCCAGGAGGCCCCCCTGGGGGAGGTGACCTAAAGGATGGGTAGGAATTAGGCCTTTGATGGCAGGCCAACATTCTGGCCCCAGGGAACGGTGGGTGCCAAAGCAGGGCCGGAGTGAAGGGAGCAGGGGTGCCGTGAAGCAGCGACCTCGCTCTGCCAGGAGCAGGCGCCTCGAGTCTCGCCAGCCCCCTTCCTCTGCAGACGCTGGAGGATGTGCGTGGCTGGGCTGCAGGGGAGCCAGCGGTCGGGGTTTGAGTGTAAGTCCAGCACCAGGGGTGGCAGTGGGGCAGCCAGACGGTCAGAAGAGGTTTTCTTTGCGGTCCTTCGCCTCTAAGGCCCTTAACCTCTGGGCGCCGAGGCAGCTCGTCGGCAGCACGCAGCAGGCTAGGCCCATCTGCAGGTGCGGCATGAGGGGGTGAATGAGCGGTGTGGGGGGAGACCGCACTGAGCCCCCGCTCCGTGCTTGGGCCGTGAGCCACCAGACCTGCTGAGCTGACTCGTCCGCCACTTCATTTCTTGCAGAACATGGCTGGTCCCAGAGCACCCCCGAGAAAGTGCACACCTGTCGTGGCCTTCAAAAGACGCTCCAGGACCACACGGCCAGGTGGACGGTGTTTGCCCTGCGTCTGGGTGGTGAGGCAGCCCAGGAGGTGAGCAGCCTGGCCGGGAGGGGAACATGGACCCGGTCTTGGGAGACCCCAGCACCAGCCCCTTCCTCGCAGGCCCCGACCTGCAGCCAGCCGGGCCCACCCTGCCCAGAGTTCCCGAGGGCCGGGCTCGGCCTGGCCCCCGGCAGGTGGAGGAGATCCCGCTCCGCCACCAGGAGCGAGGGAGTAGAGCAAAGGATTCCCTGTCCACTCTGGTCCCGCCAAGCCCCGCACCTGCCCTGTGGCCCGATCACGGCGCTGGCCGGCTGGCCTCCTGGAAGCAGATAGAATCAGGGAGGCCCCACCCAGTTCGTTGGCACAGAGACTCCCCTGAACCAGCTCTGTGCTGTCAGCGCCCATGGCCCCCAGCCCACCTCTGACGAGCTGTCCAGCTGGGTGGGCTTCGTTGGTGCCCTGAGCCTCGGTTTACCCGTCTGTAAGACTTAGGCAGGAAGACCTCCTAGCAGAGTTTGGGGGTGCACAGCCTAGAACACCCGTGGCTTCGGTGAGGGCCTGGGGGTGGGACACAGCCTTTGCCCCCGAGAAGCAGCAGGGGTTTATAACCCACCGAAAGACAGAAAACTCCCCAACGTGGCGCTCTCCTGGCCTCCTCTCCCTTCGCCGGAGCTCAGCAGGGCCCGGCCTCATCTATTCGTTACTTTGGGTTTATCGTGCTGGGGGCTGAGTGAGAGGAAGGGGTGGGTCGAGGCGAAGCCAGCTCCTGCCCCGTGCAGCATGGGGACTTGTGGCAGCCTCTGCTCCGAGTGGCCAGGGGACTTTGTTAGCATCTCTGAGGCAGCCAGGAGGGTTTCAGTGGCCCAGGAACCCAGGCCTGCTGTGGCCACGTGGCTTCGGGTCAATTTCACAAGCTTGGGGAGGGCATGAAGGTGGCCCTATTAGCAAGGACGCTACCAGAAGCGGCTGAGTAGGGAGAGGCGACCGCTCTGAGGCCTCGGGATCTTAGCAGCTCTATGGGTGGTCGTGGGTCTGTTTGCACATCACCGGGACAGTGTGCCCACCTGCCGGGGGGTATTCCAGACCCCCGAGGTTCTCTGTCAGTGTTACAAAGCGTCTCCTGGGACAGCATCTGAGGGCTCATGGGAATGACCACACTGTAGCAGAAGACTGAGCCACAGCCTAGGGTCAGACTGCCGGGCCCCAGCCTCACCCCACCTTCCCTGCCGTGTGATCATAGGGAAGCCATGGCCCCTGCCTGGGGTTCTGTTTTCTCATTTGCAAAAAGGGCGTCCCTACTTCTCCCTGCCTTCTTACCAGACACCAAAGAGCAGAAGGGGATGCCAAACCTGGCTGAGAAGCGGGGGTCTGCCTCGGGACCAATCACAGCCCACCACTTGCAGAGATGAAGCCTGCTACGCACACGGCCCTCACCAGTCGTATAGGCAGGAAGGGAACGAAGGTGTTATTTGTTTTCTTTTTTGTTTATGTCGTGCCACGTTAGAAATATTTATGTGAAGCGGCTTAGAGCAATATTGACAATGCAGAAGGGCAAAAATAAACAACCGAGGAAATTGGGGCAAAGGGAAAATCGCAGGTAGACCTAGAGAATCCATGTCATGTAGGCATTTCCCAGTTCTGTCAGTTCAGCTCTGAGCTTCCTAGCAGCCAAAGCAAAGAGGGAAAGACTATGCCTTGCAGGAAGTTTTAGGGAGTCCTGTCTCAGCACAGTGATGCTGAGAGAGAGCTGCCTGGTGCAGACACTCAGGGTTACCCCAGAGGCCCCAGTGAGGCCGGGCAGAAAGAGAGGGAGGGAACTCCCTCATGCTCAGCACAGCTGCACCCCTCCATCATCCTGAGCATCTCACACCTTGTTTCATTTAGTTCTCCCAAACCCTAGAAACGTAGGTTGAGAGAGCAGCAGTGAGGACCCCCAGCCCTCTCTGAGCCTGACTTTGACCTTGTGTCTCTCCGTCCCCCAGATCTACATTCTTGCAGCCACACCTGCTGCCCCTTGGAGAAGGTGACCCCAGAAAACCAGGGTGTTTCAGCCCCAGTGTTTTGGGCACGAAGTCACATTGATGCAATGGTCTCCTGGCCGGTAACGTCCCCCTGCGAAGCTCTGAGTGACCCCTGAGCTGTGCTGGGCCTCGCGGAGTCTTAGGGCAGGGTGGGCCAGAGCCAGCAGGGTACAGATGCAGGGCGTGCACCCCGCACACACCCGGGGCTCCTTCCCAAGACTTACCCAGCACCTCTCTCTGCTCCCAGGTATCACCCCTTCGTCCCGGCACCCTGGTCCCTGGCTGACATCTGGAACGTGGACGACCGTGCCACCCTCAGGTCAGCACAGCGTTTCGAGCTCCCCATCCCCTCCCTCCAGACGCCACCCTGGGCTGGGCATGCCTGAAAGGACACACGCACATGTGTCGCACACGCATGTGCACACATGCCCACACGGCCTCTGGAGGATCGCTGGGCGGGTACTTCTCGCACATTTGCTCGGGCTCAGCTGCGGGCACTCCCCCCGCGGCTCTGCCCTCCCACCAGCCTCTTTCTGCGGCCGAGGGACCAGGGTCAGTAAGGAGGCAGGGGCTCGCCCAGGTCTCACCCCAGGAAGCTGGACCCGTGACGTTTTCCCGGCCCCCCTGCACATGAGCTGAATGAAGCCGCCTTTGCAAGGAGGCAGCCACCGCAGGGCTCCGTGGTGGGGGGGCTGGGGCCGAGCGCTGGGGACCAGTGACCGCCAGGCAGAGCTCAGGGGCTCGGCAGGTGAGGAGGTCCCAGCCTGCCCCTCCGCCTCGTGCCCTGATGGGGCTGCGGTGCTCAGAGTCTACTGGGCCCCCCGCCCCCGCCCCGCCCCCAAGCGCCAGCCCGCCGTGCAGACTGTCAGGCCCACTTGGCTGCTTGCAGCCTCCTGGGGAGCCTGTGGGGCCGTGAGGGTCGGGGCCAGACTGGCGGCGTCTCCCTCCCCTCTGTTGCCATGGCCAGGGGTAGGCCTGCCTCCCAGGGCTGTGTGGAGAGGACCCGGGACCCCTCTGCCATCTGGGTCTCATGTGTTTACAGGTCCAGCTTGCCCGCCAGACTCCGCAGACACCGCCCCGGGGCTTTTGTGTCTGCACGCAGGGCATGCGCCAGCCGGTGCCCGAGGGTGGGGTGGGACGCGGGTAGGGAGGGGGGAGGTCCCCCCTGGGGACATCAGGGACAGAGGGGAAAGGGGGACATGAGGGGGTATAGCATGGGAAAGGAAGAACAGAGCAGAGGCAGAGAGCAGGGCTGGGCACAGGGAGAAAGGAGACCCAGCAGAGACTGACCGCGCGGCTGTGTCTGGGAAGACGGTGCCTTCCGGGCTTTGCTCAAGGCCGTCCAGCGCAGGTGCTTTTCTCGGCGCCCGCCGGGAGATCCCCTCAACGTCCCACGGGCAGCAGTGGCAGCCTCCTGGGTCCAGATGAAACGTAGGCACTGAGAGGTGCATCCCTCACACAGGCTCGGGCAGCTGAGTGTGAACCGGGGACCGAGCCCCAGGCCCTGACGGACAGTTGCAGGAGGCCACAAGGGCACGTGCCCAGGAGTGGGGAGGGGCTCCCGGGCCAGGGCGCTGGTGGCTGTGTGAAGCGGCCGAGGCCCAGGACACACTGTGCGACGGATGGGAGATGGGGCCAGTGCGCACAGTTGGGGCTCACTCAGTGCTCGTCCAGAGCCTGAGGGACCACCAGGACGACCACACAGCCCGGTCACCGCGAGGACGAGTGCGTGCCCGGGGCTGGCGGGGAGGGCTGCCCCCTCCGTGTGTGCACACCCTCCTCGTTCCACCCGGGACCATCCTGTGCACCCAGAAATGGGAGCTTGGGGGCTGGGAGCAGCCCAGCTCCGGCCTCGTCTGGGGTTCTGGAGGTTCTTTGGGGGCCAGGCGAGCCCTTTGGGCTGCTGGCTTGGGCTGGGAGAGCAGTGAAGGGTTAGGGGGACAGTGACTCACTTGGTGAGGTTGGTTTTTGCACCGACTCGTAATTGTTCTCCTGTGAGTCTGCCCGGACTCGGCCCAGGACGGGAGAGGTCTGGGCCTGGGCGGCGCCCCGGCCTCTTTCCCTGCCCCCGTGCCCTGGTGCCTCACCCACGTTGGGCAGCAGACAGGAGCCACGTGGGCCCAGTCAGCACCCCGTGCTGGCCAGTTTTCTGAAGGGAATTGTCCCTGTCCTCCCTGGCACCCTGGGTTCCTGGGATAGAGGCTACCCCGTTCGTTCTTTAGGAGTTGGCGTGAGTGTGCGTTCACGGGAAATCAAGGCTTGGGCGGTGGGCCCCCATCGCCCCATGGCAGAGCCACGTTCGGAAGCTGTATCTGCGGGGCCTAATACGGGCCCGTGTGTAGGGCCAGAGCCTGGAGAAGGGGCCCCACGGCGATGCCAAGACGTGACCCCCATCTGCTCTGCAGATGCACATGTGGTACCTAATCTTTTCACCCGTGGACAAAGGGGGCCTCCAAGCCTAAGGGGCAGGAGTTTGTTCTAACATCAAACATCCAAGTGTCCTTTATTTAACCAGACAGGAAAATTAAGGCCCTTAATACCTGGCACTTGGTCTTCTTCGGTCCGTGCGAAGACACTGACAAGACGCAAAAGGCCGGCTTCCGCTCAGGGCTTAGCCGTTGGCGCTGAGCAGTGCTCTCTGGCTGGGTGCAGTGGACCCCGGACGGGAGGAGGACGGGGGCAGGGATGCCCACCCTGAAAGCCACGCCTGGACCAGGTGACTTGGATTGGTTGGCTCTCGCGAAGCACTTTCTGTCCTGTGGGCCGGGCCCCGAGCCCACGCTCTTCCCGCGCGGGTCAGTCTTCACGGCAGCCCTGCCAACAGGCATCTTTCGGTGCCACTTTCCTATGGGGGGTGAGGCTCAGGGAGGTCAAGGGCCAGCCCCGGGCCCCTGAGCCAGGAGCGAGCCGCCCAGCAGGGGAGGTGGCAACACCTCCGGGCTCTGGGAATGCGTCGGGGCTGCCACACATCCCGAGAGGCCGTCTCCCTGGGGGGCAGGCTGAGCGGGGGCTGGGGGAGGGCTGGGGTGGCCCCCGGCGTGGACTAGAGGGTTTATAAGGGGTCCCCCTGCTGGAGTGAAGCCAAGAGGCCCTCAGACCCAGTGACGCCGGGGCTGCTGCCCGTGCAGCCCGGGTTTCCTGCCCCGGCCTGAGCTCAGCTGGGTACTTGCCTTCAGACGTTTCCCCTGTCGGAGGCCTTGTTCCCCAGAAGCTCAGCTGTGTCCCGCCCTGCCTGGGGAAAGAGAGGCTCCCGCTCTGCCCCCCGGGCCCGGCTCCGAGCTGCCCTTCTCCAAGAACACGGTGCCCGCTCAGCCTGGCTGGCCTGGGAGAACTGGGGAGCCAGAAGGCCCGTGGCCGCTCACCCTGAGGAAGGGAAACTGAGTGTCTCAGGTGGGGGCTCCCTGGGGTTACCCAGGACAGGGGGCTCTGCTCTCTCCTAGTAGCCGCGAGACCTCAGGCAGGTAGGTGGAGACGTCTCTGGGTCTTCGTTCCCTCATTCCTGTAACGCCAGGGAGGCCGATGACGCCTGTGCTGGCGGCGTGACTGTGGGGAAATAACTTAGCCTCTCTGTGTTCATTCCCTCACCCCCAGATCGGGTTGTGATGAGGACTGACGGAGCTCCCCAGTGCGATGGGCTTGGGTCAGTGCGTGGAGCGTTCCAGGGGACAGGGTGTTTGCCCTTCCCCAGTTTCCGACGGGGAGTGCGTGCCCCAGGAAGTGCTACTACGTGTATTTGCAGCAATATCGGGCCAACAGGGATTCGAACCCCGAGCCCTGTGGCCGGGATGCTCGCTCTTCCCCACTGAGCTCCCCACCCCCGTGGGGCAGCCCGCAAGGAGCAGCCACTCCTGGGAGAGGCCTTCGGGGAGGACGGTTGTTTGGTTCGTGCCTGGGGAGTTGTCAGCACAGCTGTGGTCACACAAGCGAGGGGGACAGTGGCTCCAGCGCTCCGTGCCATGCTGAGTCACCCTTTAGAAAAGGCGCTGGCTCCCCCTAAATCCACTGTCTTGTTCCTTGACCCAGGCCCCTCACCGGCTCCTGACCTGCCCGTCCCCGTCAGAGCGCAAGGCCAGCCGTGCCCCCCGGTGCGTGAGTAGCACCTCCGCTGACGGTTGCTTTTCGAGGGCCCCACTGCTGCCCGCGGCCTGGGCCAGTGCACGGCGACCCCCTGGGCCTGTCGACCCGTCTTTCACGTGGGATTGGTCTCGATCCTGGGTTTTCGCCCTGCACAGTCTGGGAGGGATGGCCGTGGCTGGACCCAGAGCGTTGCCTCTGGTCTCCGCCTTACATCTGGGGTTCTGAGTGAGATGCTGTCTGCTGGGGCCGTGCAGAGGGGGCTCCCCAGAGGGGGTGTGAGGCGTGCAAGCAGGACAGGAGTCTTGAGGCTTGGGAAGTGGCCGGTGCTGCAGGGGGTCGGGAGGGCCCTGGCCCTGCATCCCTGGGGTGGGTCTTCCCCGTGTCCCTCGGCAGCCACCCCTGTGCCCCCTGCACTGGACAGGAAGGGGGTGCCGGCCTGGACCATGGGGTGGGCTGTGCTGGGACGGCCCCAGAACACAGGACGGCGCCTCGAGCCACCTGGTCGAGGCTGCCCCGCCCTCAGGCCAGTGAGGACACACACCCCGTCAGTCAGGAGGGCATCAGGGCCGGTGTCTCGGACATAAGCCTTCCCGGGGACCGCCCGGAGCCCCCCGAAGGGCTGACAGGGCTTCCGGCAGCGGGATGATTGGCAGCTCGGGCGCGAGGACGGTTCTGAAGAGGGTGCTGCCTGCGCCTCTCCCTGGCCCGGCCCTCCAGGCGGGGCTGCTTCCCAGGTAGACTTCCTCATCCTTCCAGGCTGCCCTGCCCGCCTCGCCGCCTTTGTCTTCCTGGCGCCGTCCGCCCTCTTGTGTGCGAGGCTGAGGCCCGGCTCAGGGAGGGGACCGCTGCCCTCTGGCCCCACGCGGCCTTGGCCGTGGCCACCCCGGGCTTGGCACCAGCCGACGTCTCGGTGAGGCGTCTGGGAGCCCCCACCCTGCCGCCCCAGACCTCCCCGCTGCAGACCACCCCCAGGAGAGCCGTTGTGAAAGCCGCACCCCCGGAGGGAGTCCCTGGCAGCCGGTGTGGACAGTTCTAGAAATGACGGGGTGGGGGGAGTGGACCCCCGGACACGCCGCGCACGGAGGCAGCCCCGGGCCTCTGCCGGCCTTCTCACCCCCTTTCCTGCCTGAGGGCCTTGGGGCTCCGGGGCTCCCGGTGTTCAGTCGGGCTTCCAGTGCCCCCTGTCTTTAGGAAGCAGGGGCGGGGGCTTCCTGGGGGAGGCGAGCTCCCTGCGGAGCGAGGCGAGGCAGCGGCGCTCTGCAGCTGCGCTTCCCCCGGGGCCTGGGCCGCAGAGCGGGGTGAGCCTCAACGCCCCCGCAGACCAGACCCTGCGACCTCAGGCCCCCAGAGCGCTGGCCAGGCCGGGAGCAGCGGCGCCTCCGTCAGCGCGGAGCTCTCTGCCTCCTGCCGTGCCCGCTGCTCTCGAGCACCCGGCGATCGCAGGGGAAGCGGCCGCGGAGCAGCCCCTGGGCGTCCAAGGAGTCCTGGCTGCAGGGCCTGGAGGGCGGTCGAGAGGAGACGCCACTGACCCAGGAGCCAGCCCAGGGCAGGGCCCCGGCGGCCATGGCAGGTGGACGGGGAGCCGCCGGCGCCAGCGCTCGCCGGCAGGGCCCCGCGACGAGGTCCTCCGAGGGCCGCCCGCGTGCTCTCTGGAGGAGGTTCACGGAAACGTCCGCGTAGAGAAGCAGGGGTTTGGAGGAAAGTGCGTGGTTCCACAGGGACTGTGCCGGTTTCTCTGGCAGCATGGGGCTTGCCAGGTGGACTGAGGGCAAGTTCTGCCCTGTGTTCTCTGGGTGACCAAGGTCCGGTCCTCGCTGGACAGCACACGTGTAGAAGAGCGCACAGTAGGGCCTCAGGAGCGGCGGGGCAGCTTCCCCAGACACCTATGGCCCAGCCAAGCCTTCCAGGCTGGGACAGTCACGGGACGAGGCCCAGGTTTTTCCCGGACAGCCTCGCCTCTCGCAGTTCCCGGAGAGAACATTCCGTCACCATGAAGTGGGGTTTGCTCAGCTCCCCCGGCCCGGCCCGGCCCGGGGAAACCCAGCCAAGGACGGGATGGTGTAATGCCCAGACCAGAGCCATGGGTCCACATGCCAGGCCAGGCCCAGAGCCCCCCGGGGGGCCCGGGAGCCCCGCAGCAGAAGGGCCCTCCTGAGGGGCTGCTGCCAGGTGGGGCTGCCCCAGAACACGGTTTCACACTGGGCGTTTTTAATGACGTGGTTGCATTTGGTTCCCCCTCTCTCCCTCCCTCTCCTCACCTTGTGACCCAGAATGCGGCTTGAGCTGAGAATATTTTCAGATAAATACACGCCTTTGAGGTTAAAACTGTTGCCTAATGGTTAGGCACCAGATGGAGACGCCCACAGGCTCAGAAAGGGCTCTGCCTGCCGGCTCTTCCCTCTGGACTCTGAGCAAACCCTGCCGCGGTGAAGAGCAGCTTCCCCTGGTGATCCCCCCCTCCCCCACCTGGCGCAGAGGCACCTGGACCTTCCTCCCGACAGCCCTGGCATCCTTGCCCTACTTTACAGAGGAAACGGCGGAGGCCAGAGGTGCTGATTAACTTTGCCCGAGGCCCATTGCCGGCTGGGGCCAAAGCAGGGGTCAGAACTACGGCCTGGCAGCCCCCAGAACCACCTATCCCCACCCCCACCCCATGCCCATGGCCCCCATGGGTGCAGGTATGTCTGTAGAGCAGGGCTGGATCCCGTTGCCTGGGCCATCCGGGCCTCCCCGGCCAGCATCAGGCCCCCAGCTTCCTGGATGCTAGGACTCTTGTGGGCTTTCAGACTCGCACATCTGTGGGCAGTGACACTCGGCCCCCGGTACGTGTCTGGCCCCTTCCCTGGGGAGTGGACATTTCCCATGCCTGGCCACCTTCCACCTATGAGCTTGGAGCTCTCTGGGGACAGGAGAGCAGGGAGCCAGGGGCGGGGCACAGACTCCCGGGATGGGAGACCCCGACCCAGAGCACACGGGCGTCTGTCTCGGGGAGGCTGGGCAGGAAGGGAACCAACAAGAGAGCACCTTGGGCTCCTGGGAAGGAAGGCAGGCCTGGGGTGGACCCCAGGGGGCTGGCGCAGGGGCTGCTGTCTGGAGGAGCCACTTCCCCACCTGCGTGGCCTGCGCCGCCTAGAGGTGTGCAGGGCCGTGGGAAGAGCCTGGGGTCAGAAATCCGGCCTCCAGTTCTAGTTTTGCTCCTCTGTCCCTGAGGGGCGCTCTTGGGGGCAATGAAGCCACTGGGCCCCGTGCTCAGCTGAGCTGTTGGAGCCTGAGGCAGAAGGAGGAGTTGGTAACCATCCGTTGAGCCCTTATTTAAGTTTGATATCCTTATATCATGGGCCTCTTTGCATTTTTAAAAAATTTTGTATTGAAACATTTGTCTTGATTCCTGAGTTTTGGTGCCCCACTCAGTGTGTGCCCGGCCCTGCCCGGCGCATGACGGGCGCACAGCCCCCGCCCGGCCCGAGCTGGCCTCTGCCCGGTGCGCACGTCTCGCTAACTTTATGGGCCGTGTTCGCACGCAGACCCGGCCCCCGGACGCCACCCCCGCGCCTTTTTTCCCAGACTCCATTGTTGGCATGGCTTGCCGAGCAGACACACTGGCCGCTTTATGGGGAGAAACCTAATCGGGGCAGCAGTGGGGGGGCGGCCATGGGGGGGTCCCGGCTCCCGGTGGCCCCAAGCCAAGCCCGAGGTGACTGCAGGGTGACACCGTCTGTCTGCCTCGCTCGCTCCAGACATCCGCCTGGCCCTGAAAAGGCCACCTGCCCACTGAGGCCTCCCACACACCTGTCCCCGGCTGGCCTGGCTCCTCCCAGCCCGGGCCTGCCCGGCGCCCTGCCCACAGGCAGACACTGGGGACTGGGGCTGAGCCGGCGGTGGCAGATGGCAGGGCGGCTGCCGACTGCCCCGCTCCCCGCAGCCCTGCTCAGGGAGCCTCTTCACGCCGCATTGCCTGCTCCTGCCACCGCCCCGTCCAGGCTGACTGGGAAGGGTCCCTTTGGAGCTCTCAGACCCCTGTCATCCCGCCGGAAGAAGGGAGGTCTCTGCCGTCCCTCCCTGGGCCAAGACCCGTGGTTGCTTCTAGGACCGTGGGGCAGGAGGGCCGGCAAATCACGTCCCCTGGCACGTGGGATTGGGGCCACTTCCCAGCTCAGAAATGTCTCCACGATCAGGTCACAGACCCAGAAATGTCAGGGCTCCTTTGTCCCCCCAAACCTGGGTTGCTGGCTAAAGGAAGAGCCAGCTTGTGTGGGAGCTGTGCCTTGGTGGATAAAGCCAGGGTTCAGGGGACCCTGCCGGGGGTACGGCATCTGCCGCCTGGTCACCTGGATAGGCTGTGAATGTGTAGGAGCCCGCCTGGCCCTCATGGAGGGAGAAAGTCCCCACCGTCCGTGGGCACCTTCACGGGCACCGCTCACGTCAGCTACATGGCTGCCGTGGGTCTGGGTGTCCAGGCGTGAGGCCTGGAGCCTAGGAGCGCAAGAACCTGGTCCCAGAACCAGGGCAGAGCTAGGATTCGTCTGGGCACCACTGCCCTCCCGATGGGCAGTAAGAGACGGGCACGTGTGTGGGGAGCACGGGGTCTTCATGGCAAGGAGAGGAACAATGGGACGGTCCCTCCTGGCACAGGACAGGCCAGGGCAAGGGCCGAGAGGTGCGGGGAGCGGGGGGCTGGCAGACGGGTGGGGAGGGTGGGGGAGGGCTGCCCAGGGCATTTTCCTGCTCTGGGAGGCTGGAGGGGGACGTGAGGGGAGCCAGGCTGGGCGGGGCGCAGAGGCGCGGCAGCACAGAGACGTGAGCCCTGGTGATGGGCAGTCTGGCCTCTGGAGCACTGAGGGAGAGGGGCCAGGACAGGACCACCGCAGCCAGATGGGCTAATCTTCCCATCCCTGTTAGTGGCCGGGAACACTGAGGCCCACTGGTTGGCCCGTGGCAGGGATGGACAGACCCAAGTAGGTCTGGCTCCAAGTCCAGCGTCTCGGGCTCAGCCTCAGAGGCTCTGCAGCTGGCCAGCAGGCCGGCTGTGTGCTCGTGTTACACCTGTGTCCCTTCCCTCGTGCTGGTCCCGGGAGGGCACCTGGCCGGAATGGGCCGGAGCCAGGTGGGGTTGCAATTCACTGAGTGAGCCCTGGCTGAGGCCTCAGAGACTGGGTCCCGGGCGCCCCTTCCCCGGGGCTTCTGCTCTTGGGACGATCCCAGGCCTCGCCTGCCCCGGGGCAGGAGCGTCAGCCTGTCGGGAGCCTCCGCTGTGAAGTGGGGGGTCTGGCTCCTCCTCCCGGGTCCTACTAAGTGCCAGGCGCACAGGAGGTGGGCACACGTCCCTTCTCCCCTGTGCACCCCACCCTCCAGGTCCCAGAGCGTCGGTGTGAGCCTGCTGGGGCGCTGGCCACCCAGCACGGGAACGCCGGTGGCCCTGGCCATTCAAGGACGAGGCCTGGGTCTTGTTCACCTCTGACCCAGCATCGTCCAGCACAGGCAGCCACAGAGGCCGTTCTCTCCGGGCCTCTGCACAGGGTGTGTCCCCAGGCGAGAGGCCGTGGTGAGACGGGCTGGGCTGAAATGCGGGACCTGGAGCAGGCGGCCGGGCGAGTCCAGGAAGGAGGCACGGAGCGGCCGCTGGAGGGGCATAGCTGCGGCTCTTCCAAACCTGACGCCTGTGACTTTCTTCTAAACCCCAAACAGGTCAAGAAGTGGCACTGAGATGGGAGCGTCTATCCGAGGCCAGCCTTACTCAACGGTGAGCCGAGCGTTAGGGCGGGGCCGTCCCCGCCCGCGGGGACACCTCACGGCTGTCCCACTCTTCCCAGCCCAGCCAGAACCCACAGGAGGCCTCGCCCTGGGCCCTCGTGCAGGAGACAGGCCCACCCCTGGCCTCGGTGTGGGTGCACGGCCACTCCTGCTGAATGCCCAGAGAACTGTCACAGGACACAGGACAGCACAGGTGACATCTGCGCTGCACGCCCTTCCCACCATCCTTTCTCTGGGAAGTAGGGTGTCATGGGGGAGTTTGTAGTGGGGAGGGATGTGGTCAGAGCTGTGTCCCACGATGCACTTGTGACCTCAGGCTGGCCGTGGCCTGACGGAGCCGTGGTCTGCCGCAGGGTGTCTGCATGGAAGAGGAACGCAGGCCCCGCCTCCCTGTGCGCCGCGAGGGCCCGTCGCCCCCTTTTCTCCAGTCCTCCGCTGCGATCCTAATTCACAGGCCGCTGATATCGACCTGAGACGCACACGGGTGAGTCTGGCCTGGAACAGAAAGGCTGAATGAGGGGAACCAGTCACATCTGCTTCTCCCAGCTGGGCTGGGGGTCGGGGTGCTTGTGGTGACAGCCAGGGAGGACCGTGTGTGTGTGTGTGTGTGTGTGTCAGTCTCCCCCCTCTCTTTCCCTGCCTCTCCCTACCCCGTGGAGCCCAGCCCAGGGCTGGGCTGGGGCCCTCATGGGGTCAGCACTGCAGGCTCTGGAGCTGAAGCCCCGGCCCAGGGGAGGGCAGGTGGGTCTGAGTAGTGGCACACGCGTGGGTTCCAGCCCAGTGTTAACTACGGGCGGCCTGGCAGCCACTCGGACCCCCTGGGAGCAGCTGCTGCAGGGACCCCGCCTCTCAGTGAGGAGGCCCAGGCCCACGAGGGCAGAAGAGGCGTCGGAGAAGCACGGCGGGGAGGCCGGCACGGCTTCGCAGCCAGCTCCACTTGCTGGGCTGTCCTGCCCCGTGCCGCCCTCAGCCTGCTAGGGCCAGCGGTCGGAGCCAGGGGGCCCCTGCAGCCTGAGGCCGTTGGGGGTCTCGGGGGCTAAGTTGGGAGCCAGAGCCCGCGCTCAGGGGCCTCCTCAGGGTCACTCCGAGACATTCGGCAGCACCCTGGGCTGGGCGCCGTGTCCTCGGCCTCCCCAGCGATGAGGCTTATGGCAGCCGCTCACCCCACGGGGCGGCTGCACCAGGCTGCCCGTCCACAAACACAGCCAGAAGCTGCCTGCCTGGACCACGCATCGTTGCCAGGATGGGGGTGCGTCGAAGGAAGGCCCTTGGTCACCCTCTCCTCGCCCCCCGTCCTAGAGGCTGGCTGGCTCTGCCTGGAGAGTCCTTAGGGACACCCTGGTCCTGTCCACCAGCCAAGAAGTCCAAGTGGAGGCCAGGAGACGGGACCTCGAGGCCCTCTCGTGAAGATTTCCTTCTGGGGCCTCAAGGAAAGACAGGGTTGCCAGTGAGCACAGGCCAGCCAGGTCTTGGGGGGCAGGCTGCGTTGGGGTGTTGCTCGCCCAACTCCCAGGTGACTGCACCTCAGTGTCCCGTGCTAGGTGTGGGCCCTGGTGTCCTCATCACTAGCGGAGGGTTCTGGGACCATTTCGTGCCTCTCGGGGTTCAGGGAGCAGCAGTGCCCTGTTTATTGGGACTGGGCACGAGGCCCCCTCTGCAGTAGTGGGCGAGGCCACGCCGGGGAGAGCCCGAGGGCAAGCCCTGCCCCCTGCCTGGGACCCATCCGAGCCTCAGCTTCCTCGCTACGAAATGGCATCGGTGATCCTAGCTTCACCAGGCCAGTGAAGACCAAATGGCACAGACCAGCCTTTCCTGGGAGCCAGGTTCCCTTTTGGAAAGTAAGAATATTCTATAGCCTCTCCTGAGATGGGAAAAGCCCAGGTCACCCTGGATGGTGGGACCAGACCAAGCAGAGCCCACGGGGAGGGAGTCCACACCTGTCCAGTGGGTGGAGTGTGTCCTGGGGCAGCAGGGAGCCAGGGGTGGGCGGTGCCGTCAGAGGTGGGGGCCAGGTGGGCATGCGTAGCCCCTTTTGGACATGGGTTGGCCTCTAGCAGATGACAGCCTTCCTCCCAGTGTCACCGGTGCAGAAGTCCCTTGGGGACACCATGGTCACGCATCCACTCCTGTCCAGATGGGAGTGA